>NC_070611.1:71735068-72959590 GCF_027172205.1 Podarcis raffonei
GAGAGCTATGTAGGAGGGAGCCATTGATAGCCTTACCCAACTTCCAGTGATTTATTGCATTTGACTAAAAGCCACTACAGATTAGTTTTTACAGATCCAGCAAGTTCAATTAAAACCTGATGAAAGAAAACCAGAGATACGCATCCGTTTCCAATAAGTCAAATTAATGAATTGCCTGCGAAGTTTGCGGCATTGTCTTTTATATAGCTTTTATATATTTAGCGGCTTTAGCAAATGGGGCCGTTTTGTATGTGACAAGCAGGTTGCAGTCAGATAACAGCCAACATATTTTCACTTCAGGGTTCTGCCAGCATCTGTTCCAAAAAATCTCTTTCTGGGGTTTTGACAGAGCTGGCAATAGAGCATATAAACAGGGAGATCTTCTACAGTGGTACCTCTGGTTACGTACTTAATTCGTTCCGGAGGTCCGTTCTTAACCTGAAACTGTTCTTAACCTGAAGCACCACTTCAGCTAATGGGGCCTCCCGCTGCCGCCGGAGCACGATTTCTGTTCTCATCCTGAAGCAAAGTTTTTAACCCAAGGTATTATTTCTGGGTTAGCGGAGTCTGTAACCTGAAGCAAATGTAACCCGAGGTACCACTGTAGTACCAATGGGATAATTTTGAAATATAGATTAGAGATAAATCATCCTCGTTATCCTGTTTATAAGTCCAACCCCTGAGTAGTCTTGTAAGACCAGGGAATACAAAAATATCTGTTGTCAGGTTTTTTGAGGCTAGCAAGCCTAACTTGGCCAACCCAAGCTTCTTCCTTTGTTCCTCCAGTAGGGAAAAGCAGCCAGAATTGCCTTAACCCTCCACAATAAGCCTGAACATCCATATTAAAATGTGCTAAAAAATGATCCCATTAAAACAACACAGTGCAGTGGTACCTTGGTTCTCAAACGCCTTGGAACCCAAACACTGCAAACCGGAAAATAAGTGTTCCAGTTTGTGAACTTTTTTCGGAAGCCGAACATCCTCCGTTTTGAGTATTACGCTTCCGATCTGAGTGCCACACTTCCATTTTGAGTGTTACGCTGAGGTCTGTTTTTGCTATTTATTTCGCATTTTTGCTTTTGTTGCTCTTTTTGTTTTGATTTTGTGACTGTGGGGAAGCCAGTTCAGCTCCCGATGGATTGATTGTGTGACTGCCGTACATTATTTATTGCTTTCCTTTTATGGATCAACAGTCTCGTTAGATAGTAAAATTCATGTTAAATTGCGTTTTAGGGGTTCTTTTTTAAAATGTCTGGAACGGATTAATCCGTTTTGCATGACTTTCTGTGGAAAAGCGCACCTTGGTTTTGGAACGCTTTGGTTACGGAACGGACTTCCGGAACGGATTAAGTTTGAGAACCAAGGCACCACTGTAATGAAAATGGGAAACTCGGGTCAGGGGGAAAGATGTGGGCTGGACGGATCCTGGGAGGCGATGGGGCTGATCTCCTCTCGCTCTGCTTTCCCCCCAGGTGTGTTCGCTCCAACCCTCTTCTCCAAAGTCTACGGGAGGCTGGTCTGTGGGGAATGCCAGAACGTCACCCAAGAGCCACCAGGGCACTACGTCTGCCAGAGTTGCCACTTTGACTTGGTGAGCAGCAGCTTCTGGGCCCCACATGGGGCTGGGATTTCACCAACCAGCCCCAGCCGTGTTAGCTATGTTGTTGTTGTTGTTGTTGTTTAGTTGTTTAGTCGTGTCCGACTCTTCGTGACCCCTGGACCAGAGCACGCCAGGCACTCCTTTTTTTTTTATATAAAATATTTATTAAAGTTTTACAAAATGAAAAAAGAAAAAGAAAAATACAAATAAAAAACAGTTCCATCTTTCCATTACATTCTTTCATTTACTTAATTTCCGGACCTCCTCTAGCCTCCCTTTTTGTATTCCAGTTTAATTTGTCAGTTTAGCAAATCCTTCCCCTCTTTGCTTATCCTAATCTTTAATCTTAAAATAATGTAACATTGGATTTTTACTTATTAATAGTCCATTTTTTCATACTCCTTATAGCATTATAGCTAAAAACCACATAACTTTTAATCCAACATCATTCTAACATTCATTAATTTTGCAATATTTCTGTAAATAGTCTTTAAATTTCTTCCAATCTTCTTCCACCGACTCTTCTCCCTGGTCTCGGATTCTGCCGGTCATTTCCGCCAATTCCATATAGTCCATGCCAGGCACTCCTGTCTTCCACTGCCTCCCGCAGTTTGGTCAAACTCATGCTGGTAGCTTCGAGAACACTGTCCCACCATCTCGTCCTCTGTCGTCCCCTTCTCCTTGTGCCCTCCATCTTTCCCAACATCAGGGTCTTTTCCAGGGAGTCTTCTCTTCTCATGAGGTGGCCAAAGTCTTGGAGCCTCAGCTTCAGGATCTGTCCTTCCAGTGAGCACTCAGGGCTGATTTCCTTCAGAATGGAGAGGTCTTAAAACTTTATAGGTCAAACCGAGCTCTTTGAATTGGGCCCAGAAACTAATCGGCAGCCTGTTGAGCAATTGAGCCAGGATTGGTATTATGTGCTAAAGACAGCTTTGCCTCGATGAGCAAGGTAAAGGTAAAGGTACCCCTGCCCGTACGGGCCAGTCTTGACAGACTCTGGGGTTGTGCGCCCATCTCACTCAAGAGGCCAGGGGCCAGCGCTGTCCGGAGACACTTCCGGGTCACGTGGCCAGCGTGACAAAGCTGCATCTGGCGAGCCAGCGCAGCACACGGAAACGCCGTTTATCTTCCCTCCAGTAAGCGGTCCCTATTTATCTACTTGCACCCGGGGGTGCTTTCGAACTGCTAGGTTGGCAGGCGCTGGGACCGAGCAGCGGGAGCGCACCCCGCCGCGGGGATTCGAACCGCCGACCTTTCGATCGGCAAGCCCTAGGTGCTGAGGCTTTTACCCACAGCGCCACCCGCGTCCCAATGATGACGCAAACTGGCTGCCAAATTCTGCACCGGCTGAAGTTTCCGAACCGTCTTCAAAGGCAGCCCCACGAATAACAATATTTGCAAATGGATCACTTCTGGCACTGTGGGGTCTGATAATTCTATTATCTCTTGGTAGATGGAGAACAATGGGACCCTTTACTACAGCCATGTTGAGTAAGTACCTTATCATTCATCCTTTTAATTTGCCTGTCCTGTTTAACTGCTTCTGGTCATGGGAAGCCTCGCTGGCTGGAGCTGTTGTGAGCCACAAAATTCCATTCCGTCATGTGCCAGAGGCGCATAACATGCTCTCTGTCTTCCTCATCCTTGACTGTGGCAGATCGATTTTTCTAACGCAGCCCCATGCATGAGTCGTTCATCATCTGATCGGATCACCAGTTCCCTGGTAGCTTCTGAAAATAATAATAATAATAAACTCTGCATGAGGCTTGGGGAAGCGACTTCTGCAACTCAAAGGAGCTTCTCAAAGAAACCTGTTTATTGAGCTATATAATAAAATTTAAAAATTGTCCAGTAGCACCTTAGAAATCAACTAAGTTGATCTTGGTATAAGCTTTCGTGTGCATGCACACTTCTTCAGATAAGTTGATGGACTTCCATTTCATGAAGCTGAATGTGGTGCCTTCCATGGTTCTAGATTCATGTAGGTAGCCGTGTTGGTCTGACGCAATCGAAATATATATAAAAATAAAACAAATGTCCAGTAGCACCTTAGAGACCAACTAAGTTTGTTCTTGGTATAAGCTGTCGTGTGCATGCACACTTCTTTAGATACCAGCATTTATCCTGATTCGCTGGCACAAAGCTTACGGGGAGGTTAAATGGTATTTGGACTTTAATGAGCTTTTGCTCTGATTCGTTTGTGGGGAGGCTGAGTGATGATGAGCATTCGTCCTGCATTCATTTGCATTTGGTTCTTTCCGTTAATCATACCTCGTATCTCTTCACCCAGTATACCCAGTAAGAAGGCTTCTGGTTTTTCAACAAAAGTGTTTTTAAACATTTTCTTTAACTCATTATATACCATTTCCCAGAAAGCCTTTACCATTTTACAGGTCCACCACATAAAAGATACCTTCCTTTTCTATACATTTCCAGCACTCGTTAGATCTTGTGTTACACATTTCAGCAAGTTTTGATGGTGTAAAATACCATCTATACATCATTTTCATCACATTTTCTTTAAGTGCACTGCATGCATAGATCAGCTTCTCTACGCTCATCTCTGCCTCTTAAGGTTTGGTCCCGAGCTTCCCTGGCAGGTAGGCCAGGTGTAAAGGGTAGAAACCCCTCCTGCATATTTTAACCCTTTGTGTGCGGCAGGCCCCTGGTGTATACAGTGTCCCTGTTGCTCCCTGCGGCGTACATCATCGGCCTGCTCTTCACCCTGAAGACTCACTCGCACATCTACGACATCCATGTCAGCGACTGCCACAGTAAGTACCTTCCTGAGCTTTGCTTTTGGCAGGCGGGGAATAATTTATTATATATACCCAGCCCATCTGGCTGGGTTTCCCCAGCCACTCTGGGCGGCTTCCAGCAAAATATTAAAATACAATAATTCATCAAATATTAAAAGCTTCCCTAAAAAGGGCTGCCTTAAAATGTCTACTAAAAGTTAGATAGTTGTTTATTTCCTTGACATCTGATGGGAGGGCGTTCCACAGGGCGGGTGCCACCACCGAGAAGGCCCTCTGCCTGGTTCCCTGTAACCTCACTTCTCGGAGGGAGGGAACTGCCAGAAGGCCCTCGGAGCTGGACCTCAGTGTCCAGGTAGAACGATGGGGGTGGAGATGCTCCTTCAGGTGTTCTGGGCCGAGGCCATTTAGGGCTTGAAAGGTCAACACCAACACTTTGAATTGTGCTCAGGAAGGTAAAGGTAAAGGGACCCCTGACGATTAGGTCCAGTCGTGAACGACTCTGGCATTGGGGCGCTCATCTCGCTTTATTGGCCGAGGGAGCCAGCGTACAGCTTCCGGGTCATTTGGCCAGCATGACTGAGCCGCTTCTGGCGAACCAGAGCAGCACACGGAAACACCGTTTACCTTCCCGCCGGAGTGGTACCTATTTATCTACTCGCACTTTGAGGTGCTTTCTAACTGCTAGGTTGGCAGGAGCAGGGACCGAGCAACGGGAGCTCACCCCGTCACGGGGATTTGAACCGCCAACCTTCTGATTGGCAAGCCCTAGGCTCTGTGGTTTAACCCACAGCGCCACCCGCGTTCCTGCTCGGAAACGTACTGGGAGCCAATGTAGGTCTATCAGGACCACGGTTATATGGTCTGGCCAGTCACCAGTCCAGCTGCCACATTCCGGATTAGTTGCAGTTTCCGGGTCACCTTCAAAGGTAGCCCCACGGAGAGCGCGTTGCAGTAGGACATGGGCCTCTCTTAATGCCTCAAGGTGGGTCGTGCGCCACCGTGTTGATGTCCCAGAGCTCTGCATACAATTCTTCACAGTGCAGAGTTAATCTGCGGAACTCACTACAGCAGGAAGCCGGGATGGCGCCTGTCTTGGAAAAGATCAGACAAAACTGTGGCAAAAGCTTTCCTTAGGTGGCCTTTTAGAAGTGGGTTGGATGCCAGGCAAGTCCTAGTTCTCCCAGGCCTTTGGTCAATTAAACCATCTATAGGCTATTAAACTGAATTGGGTGGCGTATTGTTTTCGTTTGTTACTATGGTGTGTGTATATGGTAAAGGTAAAGGTTAATAGGAATGCGGGTGGCGCTGTGGTCTAAACCACTGAGCCTCTTGGGCTTGCCGATCAAAAGGTCGGCGGTTCGAATCCCCACAACGGTGTGAGCTCCCGTTGCTCGGTCCCTGCTCCTGCCAACCTAGCAGTTCCAAAGCACGCCAGTGCAAGTAGATAAATAGGTACTGCTGTGGTGGGAAGGTAAACGGCATTTCCATGCACTCTGGTTTCTGTTGTGGTGTTCTGCTGCACCAGAAGCGGTTTAGTCATGCTGGCCACATGACCCGGAAAGCTGTCTGTGGACAAACACTGGCTCCCTTGGCCTGAAAGCGATATGAGCCCCCGTCGCCTTTGACTGGACTTAACCGTCCAGAGATCCTTTACCTTTTTACCTAATATATATATACAGTGGACGCTCAGGTTTCGAACGTGACCCGTACGGGATGCATGTTCGCAACCTGCAGCGTTCACAACCCTTAGTGGCATGTCGGCGCACGTGCAGGTTATCATTCAGTGCTTCTGTGCATGTACAAAGCGTGATTTAGTGCTTCTGCGCATGCGCGACCCCCGAAACCCGAAAGTAACCTGTTCTAGTACTTCCGGGTTTCAGCGCGTCCGTAACCCAAAAATGCGCAACCTGAAGCGTCTGTAACCCGAGGTATGACTGTATATATAAAACCGCCCTGTAAACTTTGGATGAAGGCTGTGTAGAAATTTAATAAATAACAAATAAACACCCCTAGTAGTTTAAGGGTGAATTCTGGACCCAATGGAGATGTAAAAGATTTGAATCATCATCACCAGGAGGAAATGATTAATCATAGGACACACAAAGGGGAGGATGGAAGTCCAGGAAATTCCTTGGAATCTTGTTCTTATGATTTATGTTGAGAAACCAAATAAATAAATAAAAAATAAAATAATTATAGTTCCCTGCAAAAAAGAAAAAGAAATTTAATAAATAACAACTATGGTAATGTTGCTGGACGTTTTGCTGTGTTCTTTTATATTCTGTTGGAAGCCACCCAGAGTGGCTGGGGCAACGCAGTAGGATGGGCAGAGGAGTGCAAATAATTTTTTTTTCCATTTTTTTTAAAAAAATTATTTAACATAATTGTTACAAAATACAAGCAAAACAATGCAAATACATACATACATATATATTTCAAATAATCACATATATATGAAAAAAGGAACAAAAGGAAAGAGAAAAGAAGAAATAAAGAGAAAAGAAGAAGAAAAGTTGGAAGAATTTCTTCCAAGTTTATTCTACAATTATCTCAATATGAAAATAATAATAATAATAATTCATTGATTGACTTCCATCGCTTACACTGTACTTCCTGTATACATTTTAAGCAAGATTGTTATTCCGTATTTTTCCCATACAATCTCACACAAATATTCTAATCAATACATCTTTCATAAATCTATTCTAAACTAGTAATACGGATGTACGCGTTTCTCCTGTTCTCTAGTGCCCGGCCACCATCACAGCGCGGTGGTCCACTGGTCTCGCTGGAGGGCTTTGCTCATCCTGCTGGTCGCCACTCTGGGCATGTCCGCCTGCGCAGACCTGGCCACAGAGCACATCAGCCCCATCTTGAATAACTCGGCGGTGTCTCAGGTGAGGAGGACGCAGGGCCAGGGCTGGCGCAGGTGGGGGCCGCAGTGGGGCGATGCCATCCTTGGCGTGAAGACCTGAGCTCCTTCTCCATGTCTCCCAAGGAGGTGGTTCGCTACCGGGGCCTTTTCAGTGGTGGCACCCCAACCATGGCTTGCTGTGTCCAGAGAGGCTCTCCTGGCCGTCGCAGGAGCATCTCTTAAGCCTCTCTGTTCTCCCAAGCCTTTCAATGTGATTTTTAGTTTTTAGGATTATTTTGGTTAAATTTCTTTTTAAAGTTATGTGAGATGCCGTTGAGGGCAATGACCCATAACATGGATTCGGAATAAAGTACAGATTCATACGGACAACTCCCCCAGGAAAGGGAATTTACATGAGTAGAATGTGTGCTTTTATTTAAAATGCACCTCTGGGTTATTTGTGGGGCCTGTCTGGTGTTTTTACATGAGTAGAATGTGTGCTTTTATTTAAACTGCATCTCTAGGTTTTTGTGGGGCATAGGATTGGTTCATATATTTTTTCCCAAAATATAGTCCGGCCCCCAACAAGGTCTGAGGGAGAGTGGACTGGCCCCCTGCTGAAAAAGTTTGCTGACCCCTATTTTAGTCGCGTTGTGCATCTATATTGAAGCTCTGCACTGCTTGGAGCGAGCAGCTTATAATTCGGCTAAAGAACCAAATAACCAGGCCGCCTCTCTTTCCCTCAGCACTTCATTGGCGTGACCATCCTTGCCATGGTGCCAGAGCTCCCAGAGATCGTCAACGGGATCCAGTTTGCCCTGCAGAACAACCTCAGCCTCAGGTGGGTCTTTGGAAGTCTAGCCTGGAGGATTTCCCAAGAAATATTCCTTAAATATGCCCTCCTCCTGTGTCCCTCACCTCTTTAGACCGGGGTGCAGGTCGCAGCGGATGTGAAGAAGGAAAACCTTTTTTTCAGCCCAATATATATAAATCTCAAAACAGTTTACAGCAATAAAAGCATGCAACAAAGACCATTTAAAAGATTAAAACAGACACCCATTTTCAGCTGAAACTACAACTCATTGGGCAGAAAACTCGGAGGCTGACAGTAGGGGGCGCTAAAGCCAATGGCACCATCTATGTCAGGCGTAGGCAAACTCGGCCCTCCTGATGTTTTGGGACTACAACTCCCATCATCCCTGACCACTGGTCCTGCTAGCTAGGGATCATGGGAGTTGTAGTCCCAAAACATCTGGAGGGCCGAGCTCATAGCTGTCAACCGTCCCTTATTTGGCGGGAAAGTCCCTTATCCCGGAGCTGTGTCCCGCTGCTGTCCCTTATTGATGATGTCCCTTAAATTTCCCGGGTTTCAAAGGAAGCAGCTCCTCTCCCTCCCTCCCTGCCGGCCAGGGAGGAGGGAGGCTCCAACTGGGTTGCTTGGCTGCGTTGCTCACCCAATAAGGAGTCTTAAGAATTACTGGGGGGGTGGAGCTTGCATGCCTTGTGCCGATCAAATTGGCCGCGTTGCCTGGGGACTCGCCTTTGCTCAGCGCTTCCCAGCGGAGAGGTGACGGTGGTTTTCCTTGCTGCATCCCCTTTGCCGGGTTGCTGCGCTGTGGGAACCACCGCTTGAGGCTTCGTTTGGCTGCTGGCTGGGCTTTCTGCCTTTGGCTTGGAGGGGCTCAGAAGTCGAACCTAGCTGTGCCCAGAAAATCCCTTATTTTGGCTGCTGATCCCTTATTTTGGAGGCTGCTGGTCCCTTATTTTCAAATCTGTAAGTTGACAGCTATGGCCGAGTTTGCCTATGCCTGAATTAACCATTTTGGAAGGATGTAATTGTCTTGAGTTGGCTCCCAGTGGAGCGGGAAAGCTTTCAGGAGGCATTTAAAAGCTGAATCTCCAGTGGCATAGAGTTCCACAGGACTGTTCCAACGACATCATTTTTTCGTTGTTGAACGAGCTTTTACCAACTTGGGGCGGGGCGGTGTTTGACCAGCAACACTCCTGCAGATGATCTCGTCGACCAAGCTAGGATAGGATAAGGGTTCAGGTGATCCCTGAGGTACCCTGGAAGCGTGTGGGGATTGTGTGATGTAAACATGACCGCCTCCTGCGTTGTGGCAGATGTCCTTGCCATCCTGTCAGAGAGGGACCTTTGGAACTCTATGCTACAGGAGGCGATTTCTAACCGGGTAGCGGGAAACAGCAAGGAGGTGGGGGTCCTTATGTATCTGGGGAGGGGATTTTTGACAGCTGCATTCACCTCCCCTTCCTCCTGTCTCTTTCTCTCTTCTAGCATTGAGATTGGGAACTGCATCGCGGTCCAGGTCTGCATGCTCCAAATACCCATCCTGGTGCTTTTCACAGTCTTCTATGTAAGTCATGGGTTCCCCAACCATCTTGTATCGTCCTACCGCCTCTCCCGGTATGCCCCACGGAGGACCTTAAGGTCCATAAATAGCAACACCCTAGAGGTCCCGGGCCCTAAGGAAGTCAGATTAACTTCAACCAGAGCCCAGGGCCTTTTCAGCACTGGCCCCAACTTGGTGGAACGCTCTGTCTCCTGAGACCAGGGCCCTGCAGGATCCGATTTCTTTCCGCAGGGCCTGTAAGACAGAGCTGTTCCGCCTGGCCTTTGGCTTGGAGCCAGTTTGATTCCCTCCCTCTCTTTCTTTTTCCTTTCTCCTCCTGTGAAGAAATTGCTCCCTAATTGTTTTAATGTTGTATCTTCATCTTTTAAATTGTATTTTAATCAACTTGTTTTTATTATTGGTTGTTAGCCGCCCTGAGCCCGGTCTTGGCTGGGGAGGGCGGGGTATAAATAAGATATTATTATTATTATTATTATTATTATTATTATTATTATTATTATTATTATATCATAGTGTTGAAAGGGGCCCCAAAACAGGGCCAGATTTAGGTTAATAATAATAATAATAATAATAATAATAATAATAATAATAATTTTTTGTTTATACCCCGCCCATCTGGTTTCCCCAGCCACTCTGAGCGGCTTCCAACAAAGATTAAAAATACATTAAATGATGGGGCCCTCAGCTACTGAAGGTAATGGGGCCCTTTCTATGTCCAGCTGTCCTTTGTCAACAACAATTGGTCGCTGTTTTTTGTGTGGAATATATGCTATATGGTAATTTATGGACCTAATAGGTATCTCAAGCCATTTGCACGTGTTGCCATGCAACCAGTCCATGCAGAATATAGGCACCCTGTATATAGAAATGAGCAAACCAGGGCCTTTTCAGCACTGGCCCCGACTTGGTGGAACGCTCTGCCTCATGAGACCAGGGCCCTCAGGATCTGATTTCTTTCCGCAGGGCCTGTAAGACACGAGTTGTTCCAGCTGGCTTTTGGCTTGGAATCAACTTGATCCCCTCTTTCCTTTTTCCTTCTGTGATGGAACTCCTATTTGGGGACTTCCCTGGCTTTTTTCTGGCCCACGTAGGACCAGTCTGGATAGTTAGCCTTGGTGAAGACTTGACGTTTCCATCCCCAAAATAGTTTTTGATTGAGTTTCCACTGAAATGAGGCTGCATTTTAATGTTTTAATGTTGTATTTTAATCTTGTTTTAAAGCTGTATTTCAATTAATTGTTTTTATATTTGGTGTTAGCTATCCTGAGCCCGGTCTTGGCTGGGGAGGATGGGGTATAAATAAAACAACAACATCATCATCATCATCATCATTATTATTATTATTATTATTATTATTATTATTATTATTATTATTTCCAGCCCACAGACTTCATCCTGGTCTTCAGTGACCTTCATGTCTATGCAAGCATGTTCAGCGTAGTCCTGATGAATTACATCTTTATGGACGGCAAGTGCGACTACTTCCAAGGTAAAGGTGGCTTTCGAGCTGCGAGTTCCAATCCTGCACCGTCTCTGAGCTAACTTGGGCTGTGTACGTGCTGGAACCTTTAAAGGACATTCAAAACGTAATCTCTACTCCACCTGTCTCTGGGTGCTGGGAATCATAGATTTAAGCAATCTACGGGTGTGTTTACATCAGCAGCTTAAAATGCAGTCGTTTCAAGTCAAGTCGTTTCAAGCCAGTTTTGCACTGAGTTTTTCGCCTCCCGAGGGCCAAGTTTTTCACCTCCCAAGGGATGCCTTCGCCAATGCGCAGGATCTTTTGGGTTTCCCCTGCCCGTGAACCTGTCATCTGTGCAGGTGTGCTCATCTGCGCATGCACAGCGGCAGTGTCAAATGTTCACACTGTACTAAGTGAATATGGCTTAAGTTTTCTAGTTGGATTGAAGCTGGGGTTTTTTTTGGGGGGGGGGTGGAATACATCCAACAGCAGGATTTGTTCAGAAACAGCACGATCGGTATAGATTGTGGGTCGTGCATCATGTGTGCGGCTTTAAAAAAAATCTAGCAGTGGGAGCGCACTGGATGCAGAATAAGCGTTGTTGAATTTATTGCCTGCCCTTCAGAAGCAGATCCTAAGTTACAAGAAAGTGCAATCCAGAATTAAAAACAGTTAAAACCATCTTGGGTTACATATTGGCTTATAGAAAATATCTCTGTTTTCGAACAGCTTACTTCTCGAACATTTTGGCTCCCAAATGGCACAAACCCGGGAGTGTTCCAGTTTGCGAACTGTTTTTGGAAGCCGAACATCCAATGGGGCTTCCGATTGGCTGCAGGAGTTCCCTGCAGCCAATCAGAAGCCGCACTTTGGTTTCCGAATGTTTTGGAAGTCGAATGGATTCCGTTCGACTTCCAAGGGACGGCTGTAGAATAGCTGGATGAGTGAATACTTTGAACAAGTTACGACGTTTAGCTGGCAGAGAATCAGAAGTCGTTTTTATCTTTTTCGAATTTTCTCTCTTTTTGGATTGGATTTTTAAAATATTTACTTACTCAGCGGCCTTTGATACCATCGACCACAACATCCTTCTGGACCGTCTTGAGGGGCTGGGAGCTGGGGGCACTGTCATACGGTGGTTCCGCTCCTTCCTCCTGGGCCGTGTCCAGAAAGTGGTGGTGGGGGGTGAGTGTTCAGACCCCTGGGCTCTCACTTGTGGGGTGCCTCAGGGTTCCGTCCTCTCCCCTATGCTTTTTAATATCTATATGAAGCCGCTGGGGGTTTGGGCTGGGTGTTCACCCTGTGGAACTCTGAGATAATTTATTGCTCACAGAGATAAGGTCTGGCACGCTTCTGTTGCGCAGCACGCATTCCAAAAGCTCTGAGCAAAAGCAGAGTCTCACAGCGGTCAGAAATAAAGCCTTCTATCTTCTGTGCATCAGTGTGCATAAATCAAGTCCTCACGCAGTTACTAAAACTAAAAGCACTTTATTTACAGCACAAACTATCCTCACAGGAACACCCTCCCTTCAGATGTGAAGGAAATAAGCAGCTATCCTATCTTTAAAAGACATCTGAAGGCAGCCCTGTTCAGGGAAGTTTTTAATGTTTAATGCTGTATTGTTTTTAACACTCGATTGGGAGCCGCCCAGAGTCGCTGGGGAAACTCAAGCCAGATGGGAGGGGTATAAATAATAATTATTATTATTATTATTATTATTATTATTATTATTATTATTATTATTATTATTGGACCCGCCAACCTTTCCATGCTGACCTGCTCTCTCCCCCCGCAGGCACCGTGCTGGTGATGGTTTACTTCATCCTCCTCGCAGTGTACTTCTTCGCTCCGTCTCCCGCCGGATGCTGATGCCTCGCACCGCGCTGGACCCCATCCTCCCGCCGCAGAATGTGCCTTTCTCTCAGGGACTTTAAAAACTGCCACCACCACCAAGGAAGGTCTCCTGCTGCATCTTGTCGAGGTGGTGGGAAGCCTCTCAGATTCCTGCCAGCTTAAAGCTTGTTCCCAGACACGTTTGGTGTTTTTAAATTGAAGAGGCTGAGCCGGGAACGGCAGAAGGATGTTGTCAGAAGTTGGATGGACAGGAGCAAGCAAGCAAGCTCCTTGCTCCTTTCCACACTCCAAAAAACTGTCCGGGATTCCCGACATATCCAACGTCTGCCGTTTTCTCGAAGGCTCCTGCTACATTTGTGACTTTCTGGGGTTGTGTTTGCTCACAACGGCTAGCTGCCTTGTGTCCCGGTGGCAGTGGCAGAGGTGGTGATGGCAGGGTGCTTCCAAGCAAAGCTGCCTCTGGCCTTGACTCCAAGCACAATAAAGGAAGCCTCTTCTGAATGCGTCTCCCAGTTGGCCCTCGAACTTCTTTTCAGTAGCCCTGAGTCGTTGTCTGTTGTCTCAAGAGGGAGGCTGTGTGGTCATGAAATACCGTATTTTTCGCTCCATAAGACGCACCTTTTTCCTCCGAAAAAGTAAAGGGAAATGTCTGTGAGTCTTATGGAGCGAATGTGTGGTCCCTGGAGCCGAATTGCCCAGGGGCAAAAAGCAGAACGTGCTTTTTTTTAGAGAGAGAGAGGGAAGGGGGTGTTGAAACAAAGCCGCTGAGCAGCTGATCGGCAAGCAATCAGGAGGGAGATAAGGGACGATAGCGATAAAGGAGGCTGCCTAGGAGGGGGGGAGGTAAAAAGCACATGGATCCTCAGGATTTTTGCATTGGGTCACCCCAAATTCACCATCAGATCACATAGCATGTCCATAGCTACAGCCTGCACCAAAAAAATCACACATCCACTGTTGCCTGGGGCTGCAATGGCGAAAAAACGTGGTTACAAAGCACGGATCCACATGGATCCTCAGGATTTTTGCATTGGGCTACCCCAAACTCACCGTCAAATCACGTCTGTGGCCACAGCATGAACCACAAAAATCAAACATCTACTATTTCGTTCAGAATATTTTTTTTCTTGTTTTCCTCCTCTTAAAAACTAGGTGCATCTTATGGAGCAAAAAATACGGTACATTTCCCCCCCCTCGGCTGGTCCACCCGACCTCTGAGAGAGGAAAAAAGTTGTGGGGGGGGGTTGGGGGGAGTGTTTTGTGAATGATCATGGACAGTCTAGTGCAGTTTCCCAAACTTAATACAGGACCATCAGAAACAACCACTGAGCAGCCGCTTTGTTCATCAATCTCGTCCGCCGTGACTTGACATTGGCTTGCAGGATTTCGGACATTTGCAGCCCTAACTGCACATGAGTTTGTTTTTTACCGTATTGGCCCGAATATAAGCCACACTATTTTTTTCCAAATTCCGACCGTGAGAAGTTATAAGCGCGGCCTAAATTCACAACCTTACAAAAACTGGCTTTTACAGTATCACTGCTGAAACAGACATATGGTAAAATGGAACGGGTGTGAGTGCCTGTGGAATTTAAGGGAGTGGCTTATATTTGGGTATTGTCTCCCCACAGCCCCTTGAATTTTAAAGGTGCCGCTTATGTGTGGGTGCGGCTTATATTCAGGCCAATACGGTATTTGTTTTATTTATATCTCTCTTTCCTCCCCAAGGAGCCCAATGTAGCAAACGGATATGCAATATAACAACAGAAAACAAAGCGAAAACATTTCGAAATGGATTAAAGCATTCTAGAGGCTGTTAAAAGAGCATTATCCCATTCAGTGATCTCAGGGTTGCCAGGAAATGTATTTTTCAGCGACCCAATTGCCTGGCTAAACAGGAAGGTGTTCAAACTCCTCCTGAACGTTAGTAATGATGGAGACAGGCACGTTTCTCTGGATCCGAATGACTGGCTTATGTTACTTGTTAGTGGTTCCCAATGGGTGGTTCGTGGGCCACCTGGGGGTCTGCGTAACCCACCCAGGAGGTCTGGCACATACCCATCAGCTGTCCCAGACTTCACATTTCGGGGGGGCTGTGCTCCCACAAAGGTCACATGACTCGTGTCAGAGTGCGGCCCTGAAGATGTGCACCCCATTTTTGTGCTGGGACATGTTGGAGGGTACAGTGGCACCGTTCGCAAGACAAAAACTGCCACAGAGGTATCAATGTTTTCAAAAGTAGGGGATCTACGGCTTGGCTTTTGAAAAATGGGGGGTCCAGGGTACTTAAGAGCATATATTCATCAGAATTCCACCTGTGGGTCCTGCCAGGAAGGTAAGACAGTAAAATAAAATAAAAAACCTTTTCCCTGCCACTGGGTTAGACTTCCTCTAGCTAGGGTTTCTCTCTGCACCTGAGGAAGTACAGATTGAAAGCCATGCTGGTGCTCCGCTGAGCTTGCATCCTGCATGCCTAAATGACGCCAGAACACAGCCATTTGATAGAGGCAGTAGAGTCACGGGATAACTTCCTGCCCCTTCAGGGGGTTCCACACTTGAATGTTGTTGTTGTTGTTTAGTCGTGTCTGACTCTTCGTGACCCCCTGGATCAGAGCACGCCAGGCACTCCTGTCTTCCACTTCCTCCCTCATGCTGGTAGCTTCAAGAACACTGTCCAACCATCTTGTCCTCTGTCGTCCCCTTCTCCTTGTGCCCTCCATCTTTCCCAACATCAGGGTCTTTTCCAGGCAGTCTTCTCTTCTCATGAGGTAGCCAAAGTCTTGGAGTCTCAACTTCAGGATCTGTCCTTCCCGTGAGCACTCAGGGCTGATTTCCTTCAGAATGGAGAGGTTTGATCATCTTGCAGTCCATGGGACTCTCAAGAGTCTCCTCCAGCACCAGAATTCAAAAGCATCCATTCTTCGGTGATCAGCCTTCTTGATGGTCCAGCTCTCACTTCCATACATCACTACTGGGAAAACCATAGCTTTTAATATACGGACCTTTGTCGGCAAGGTGATGTCTCTGCTTTTACTCCAGCATAAAGAACACAAACCTTCATGTAAGAAACAGCAAAGCAAAGGTACATGCTATTTGCCTTGATCACAGAGCACTATTCAAACATGTCAGTCGGGGTTTCGAAAACCAGTGGCTATCCAGACATTGTTGGAATCGCATCTCTCATAAATCCTAGGCAACATGATCAATAATGATGGGAACCGTTATCCAGCGGTTATGCTGTTTCGTTTTCATTATTTACTTGCTTTTGCCCTGTATTTTATTCTCTGAACCACCTTGAGATCTTACGATGGGAGGACAGTATATACCGTATTTTTCGCTCTGTAAGACGCACCAGACCACAAGACGCACCTAGTTTTTGGAGGAGGAAAACAGGAAAAAAAATATTCTGAATCTCAGAAGCCAGAACAGCAAGAGAGATCGCTGCGCAGTGAAAGCAGCAATCCCTCTTGCTGTTCTGGCTTCTGGGATAGCTGCGCAGCCTGCATTCGCTCCATAAGACGCACACACATTTCCCCTTACTTTTTAGGAGGGAAAAACTGAGTCTTATAGAGCAAAAAATACGATAAATTTAATAAATAGATAATAGAGCCCCACACCACTCAGTAACACATGGTACAGGCATTATTCTGCGGCTTCCGTGAACCAGGCCTCAGGTTTGCTTCAAGAAGAGGCAATGCAAGCCACAGGAGGAGTGAATGACTTCAGATACAGAAGACTGGAAGGCAGAGGGAAATGAGATTATGGACTGAGCTCACCGGCTTAACAAACCATGGCTTAGTGCCACGTGCTTGAGGAAAGGGGAGCTTTCACACCAGCTCATAGACCCCTTGCATTCCACAATCCAGGACTTGACAATCCTGGTCAAGCAGGGAGCCGGTCTGTCTCAGTGTCCCAACAGCCAAGAATGGCTTACATTTGTTAACCTAGAAAACGATGGTTTGGCGGAAACGGCAAACCATGGTCCCGGCTACTCAAATGTTGAGACACAATGAAAGCTTGCTGCTAAATCAGAATTGGGAATCCTGGATCATGAGGAGGGGGAACAGGGAATGAGTTTCATGGTTTGATGCTACATGGGAATACTGTACAGCAGGGATTGCCAACCTGCGGCCCACAGAGGCCGTTTAACAGGCCCACGAGCCACCCCAGAACCGAGCCGCCCGCTTGGCAAGCATGGGGACTTGCTTCTGCAGCGCCGGAAATCGTGTCTGCGCAGCCACCGGAAATCGCAGCCGCACACGCTCCTATCTCCTATCCACTTCCAAAGCTGTGATACTCCCACCAGAATTTTAAAGAAGACAACTTGACAAGGACTACCAATAATAGTTCATGTACAGTGTTTTTTTTTAAAAAAAAAAACAAAAATTAAAATTAAAAAGCCAGTTTCTCAGGCTAGGTATGATGCTTGGTTTGACGGCTGTTTTGGTTTACATTCTACAGGACATTTCCGCAGCCATTTGGAACACAACAGTTAAGACACAGACATGGTTTCCTTTTCCAGCATTATTTTTTAAAAGGCAAATACTGTCCACAGCAAAATGTCAGGCATTTTGCCTATGCTAAAGAAGAACAGAAACGCAGCAGTGACAACATGGCATTTCCTGCAAATGAAGGACCAGTTAATACAAAAGTTTTTGTTTCGGAGGAAAGAGACAGGCCATAGAATGGGGTTTTAAAACAAACCAACTTGCAGGGGGTGGAAGCAGGAAGTGGGGAGGCCAGCAGAGGCAAGCCCCCTATCGACGGAAGAAAAACTAGCAGATAATAACAGCTATTGCACAGAGCGTGAATTTCCAAATCCTCCTTCACTTACACACTCTCTCATGCACACACACAAACACACATACACACACTTGCAACAGGAGAAAGAAAAAATAGCATCAGCTTATTCACAGTTCTCTTTCTCCGCTAACTCCTTCATTGTCAGGCATAACAGAAATGGTACTCAGGCAGCTCTCTATATCCCTTTCCTGCCACCATTCAGGATAAACTCTTGTGCTGAAGCCAGCCAGCCACATGGAAGTAAACCAGTCTTGGACTGGGCAGTTCAATATGAAAAGGCAATAAATGACACACGTTTCAGAAAGTCACTACAGAAGGCGCCAGTCTTTCCAAACTGTAGCATCTGTAAGAAGACAGATCAGAGAAAGCCAGCTCGCATTTAGGCCTTTTCTTTTCTTTTCTTTTCTTAGAGAGGCAAGGGATGTGGCAAGAGCTACTACGATGGGTTCCCGTGTGAGCAGCCAGCCTTCCCCTTTCGAAACTGCTGCGAGTTACGGCCATTTTACAGAACGGTAACTAGGAGAGACTGCGTCACGCCGTCCGCCTTGACTACAAAGCATGCAGCAAAAGCAGTACAAATCAGCTGAGCGACAGCGTCTTTCGTTCATGATGTATTTATAGGTATCCATAAATTAAAAACAAAAAAAGCTTGACTTCCATAAACTTTTAAAATAAAAATTCACAGAAGAAGAAAAAAAAGGCATCTGATGTATATTTGCCGAGTAAGGCTTTGGAGTCGGGCGTCGTCCCATCTCCTAGCAGCCGTCCTCCGCAGTGCTCATAAATAGAGAGATAAAAGGATAGGGGGAGAGAGAGGAGAGGGGGAGAAAAGAGAGGGGCGAGAGGAGTCGCTTTTTTAAAAGTAGTGTTTGAAGAGCAGGTGCTTTCTCATTTCAAGCGCTCGATGAGTCCCTGTGTGAGTCCAAGGTGCAAAAGCTGCGATCTGGTGAGGTTTGCTAAGTGGGGGAAAAACCCCAGAAGCTTCTCCCAAGACAGTTCCAAGAGGCTGGGCACTACCAGCCACATCTTAAAGAGAGAGCCAGTCCGTTTGTTCCTTTGGATGTCCACCACGCCTCCGTGGACGTACATGCAGCCGGCCTGTGTGGAAACGAGGGGGGAAAGGAAGATCACTGCTGGGTTTTCTTTTAAGCAGAACGGCAAACACCTGGATTGCCTGTGAAGGAGAGGTGCCATCTGGCCCCAAATATCTGGGGTCAGCTTGACACTGAGGTGGCATTCCGTTTGCAACCACAGGAAACAAGAGGGCAGTGGGGCTACAAGCCTGCCAGCCAGGTTGACCTCAAGATCCTCATGGGCAACTCATTTTGTAACTCACTCTACGTGGGGCTGCCCTTGAGACGGACCCAGCAACTCCAGCGAGTGCAGAATGCCATGGCGAGACTCGTCCTTGCCGCGGGATCTCATTCACCCGGTGCTATACCAGCTGCACTGGCTCCCGGTGGAGTACAGGATCAGGTTTAAGGTGCTGTTTTTGACCTTTAAAGCCCTATACGATCTGGGACACTCGTACCTATGGGACCGCCTCTCCTGGTATGTCCCACAGAGGACCTTACGGTATTCAAACAAAAACATTTTGGAGGTCCCAGGCCACAGGGAGGTTAGGCTGGCCTCAGCCAGAGCCAGGGCTTTTTCAGCCCTGGCCCCGACTTGGTGGAACGCTCTGTCACAAGAGACTAGGGCCCTGAGGGACTTGACATCTTTCTGCAGGGCCTGCACGACAGAGCTGTTCCACCAGGCCTTTGGCCAAGGCAGTCTGACCTCCTCCTTTGGTAATCCTCATAGCACTCTGGCCCAATGGTTGCCATCAATTTGATTTTGAACTGAATTTAGAATGAATTGATTTTAGAATGCTGTGTTACTTTTATTGTTGTTAGCCGCTTCGGCTGGGGAGGGCAGGATATAGATAAACATTATTTTATTTTTTTATTATTATTATTATTATTATTATTATTATTATTATTATTATTATTTGTCCTGGGCAACAGCCGGTGGGCCTGACGTGCTTGCAGAGAGCCAAACTGCAGAGAAAGGCCATTTGCCCCCACCCTCTGCCCCTCTTCCTCAGCCTGAGTAGCACTGAGGACATGAGGCAGAACAGGGGTGGAGAACCTCCAACCCGCAGGGCATCCAATTTGGCCATTTCCCATCAAGCAAACGCCCACCACCCCACCCAAACCAGCTGACATCGCTGGTTTAATCCTGCGGTGCCTGAGCTTTGTGTTCCCAGCAGCAGGATTTCATCTTCAGCATCTGAAGGTGGCTGTTCCAGGGCCATTTCCCACCCCACCAATGACAGTCTGAGTTGACAGAACTCCAGTATTTTGAAATACCGTATTTTTCGCTCTATAAGACGCACCAGACCACAAGACGCACCTAGTTTTTGGAGGAGGAAAACAAGAAAAAAATATATTCTGAATCTCAGAAGCCAGAACAGCAAGAGGGATCGCTGTGCAGTGAAAGCAGCAATCCGTCTTGCTGTTCTGGCTTCTGGGATAGCTGCGCAGCCTGCATTCGCTCCATAAGACGCACACACATTTCCCCTTACTTTTTAGGAGGGAAAAAGTGAGTCTTATAGAGCAAAAAATATGGTACCTCCCTCAGCTGGTTAATTCACTCCTCCCTCTTCTTGCTGGCCATTTCTGTACCACGTAGGACCTTGCAGAGAGGCTGGGCGCTGGCAGCCGCTTACCGGAGTCACAGCAGCACAGTGGAAATAAACTGGCTCTGGCATGACGGCCGGGAGTTTCACCCACTGGAATGTCTGCAAGCTTAGTTTCCAGATGTCTCCCAGGATCACTTCTCCGTTGTATCCTCCGCAGACAAAGACATCTGAATCGACAAACGGCACAGGGGCTTAGGCGTTGTTTTCCCACCATAAAGGGGCACACAAGGAGGGTTTGCTCAGTTCTTCACCTGGTGCGGAGAGAAACTGCCGTTTCCACAACGGTTTCTCTCACCAGACTTCCACCTCCATCTTTTCAAGGAAATACCGTACTTTTCCGTCTATAAGACACCCCCGTGTATAAAACTACCCCTATTTTGGGGGACTCAAAGAAAAAGGGGAAAGATGGCACAGAGTTGCTGAGCTTTTTTTTTTTTTTGCAGAGGACTGCCAAAAATCGCTCGCCCGCCCGCATCACAAAATCCGCCTCCCGTCTGTCCCATTGCTGGCAGAAGCTGCCAATCGCCCACCCAACTGCTGGAGCGTCAGCCAATCAACACCACCCATTGACGCGGCAACCAATAACACGCACAACAGCCACCAATCAAACGTCCTATGCACTACCCATGTATAAGACGACCCCCACTTTTCAGCATGATTTTTAAAGGAAAAAACATCTTCTACGCGGAAAAGTACAGTAACTTTTAATCTTGCCTGGGAACCTAGGAACAGTACGCCACCATCAAGGAACGCCTTTCCCCAGTAGCCTCATCTGGCACCTTTATTACATATATTTAGGTGCCAGGCGAAAACGTTTCTCTTCAACCAGGTGTTTGGCTGAGAAACACCCTGTGGCTTTTAAAATGTGTTTGTGGGAGGCGTTTGTTTTTGTCTGTGATTTATTATGTATCTTGCATTCTTCTTTTGTGTTTTTCTGCTGTGAAACGCCCCGGGATCTTCAGATGAAGGGCAGGATACAATTTTTAATAATAACCCAGTGTATGCAGCGAGGAAGGCCCGGGTTCAAGTCTCCACTCAACCATTATAGCCTACCTCAGAGGACTGATGAGAGGATGAATTGGGCAGGAGGGTTGCAATATGTATGCTTCCCTGAGCTCTTTGGGCTCAAGTAATAGTTGAATAACTAAGTAATAAGCAAAAGCATTCTGAATTTCCCCACATCCATCCACTTCCTTCCTTCCTGCCCACTCACCACTCCAGGGGCACCCTATTTATGGAACACTCTTCCCAGGAATGCCCCTTTGGCACTGCCAAAGAAGTTTTTGTTTTTCCATGCATTTGGGCACCACCAACAATATACTAACGTTAAATCCATTTTTAACCAGGTTTATGTGATTTTATTATTATTTTTCACGTTGGTTGTAAATGGCACTGGGATGGTGGACGCTTGGGTTGCGAACGTGATCCATGTGGGATGCATGTTCGCAACCCGTAGCATTCACCACCTGTGTCTGCGCACGCACGGGTTGCAATCCGGCACTTCTGCGCATGTGCAAAGTGTGATTTAGTGCTTCTGCGCATGCACGACTGCTGAAACCCGGAAGTAACCCATTCCGGTACTTCTGTGTTTCGGCGGTCCGCAACCCGCAACCTCAAGCATCTGTTACACGAGGTACTCTTTCTTTCTTTTTTTAAGTGGGAAGTGACATGGACATTTGACAAACCAGAGTCCATTCGGAGGAAGTGGCCCTGGGGTTACAATGTTTCCCCCCTCGAGTCAAACCAGCCTTCCATTTCTCTTGTGACAGGCTTTCCAACAATATGGCTGACCCTTCCACCCTCTGCTGTTAGAATGTTTCTGAACATGCTGAGGCACCGCAGCACCTCAAAGATGGACTGTTGTGTGCATACAGAAGTAGGCTCAAATGCTTCAGCTCACTTGGGATTTCACATGCCACAAACAGGAGCCTCATGCTGAAGCAAGCCAGTGATTCTTACCATTTTTTATCTGTACACAACTGTGACATCTCCTGGCCGCCGGGAAATCTGTGGAATGAAAACCTGAGGGTGAGCGAGTGAAACTGAAGAGAAGACTGTTCAGTAAAGGCGGGTTTCTTATTATTGGGAAGGGGGCAGCCAGCCTGAAAAGGGGCTTAACATGAATTGCAAAGCATTCTTCTGCCTGGCTGCGAAACACTCATACGATCCTCCAATACCAACTGACCTTTAGCCATCCTTCAGTTTAATCCATGTGAAGAGGTGAAGTCGAAACAGGAAGGGAGGAAACTGCCTACTCCTAAAGCTTATTTTAGCTTGTGTGTGGATAAAGATGAAAAGCCTAAGAACAAAAAAATAGTCCAGTAGCACCTTAGAGACCAATTAAGTTTGTTCTAGGTATAAGCTTTTGTGTGCATGCACACTTCTTCAGATACACACTTCAGTGTGTATCTACAGTGTGTATCTGAAGAAGTGTGCATGCACACGAAAGCTTATACCTAGAACAAACTTACTTAGTCTCTAAGGTGCTACTGGACTATTTTTTTATTTTTGATTTCGACTGCGTCAGACCAACATGGCTACCTATCTGAAGCCTAAGAAGAGTTTGTGCTCACTTTACAAGCGCTCTGGAATGCCCATCGAAGAGAGGGCTGTGAGAGCAAACCAATAAAAATGACCAGGGGAAAATAATCTCAAGTTTGTTGAAAGGCCACCTGGAGCAGGGAGCCTTCATATCAACAAAGGTTACAAGAGCCTAACTATGGGAGTTGATTAGAGCCCAAGTCAAGTGGAATCACTAAATCTGACCTCTACATGAATACAGTAAGCCCACAACGTATGTGCATATAATTTGTGTGCATTTAAGTGCTTGGCTAAATAAATAATTAGGGGACAGGCATCCGGGGGGAAAGTCACTGGCAATCCCACCCACCACAGAACCCACGGTGTTTTGACTATATGCGATTTTGGTTTTAGGCACGATTTCTGGAACATAACCCCTCTTGAAAGTTTACTGTACATTTTAAAAAGTGTTTCTGAGATGTCAGATTTCCTAAAGGCACCAGAATCCAAAGAGAAATACAGTGGTACCTCGGGTTAAGAACTTAAGTTTGTTCCAGAAGTCCGTACTTAACCTGAAACTGTTCTTAACCTGAGGTATCATTTTAGCTAATGGGGCCTCCCGCTGCTGCCGTGCCGCCACCGTGCGATTTTTGTTCTCATCCTGAATCAAAGTTCTTAACCCGAGGTACTATTTCTGGGTTAGCGGAGTCTGTAACCTGAAGCACCTGTAACCTTAAGCGTCTGTAACCCAAGGTACCACTGTATCTAGTTATTAACAAAATTAATCTGGAACCAGCTACTATACATGAGACCTGGAATTATGCAACATTTTTGGTGTATATTTCAGATCAATCCGTGGGTTTAGTTTGGATTTTTAACAAAAAGGAAAGTACAAACTTCTTTTGAATCTCTCTCTGGGGCCCCCATCAACATTTTATTTCTGGCTACAAATACTTTTGTCTTTTCAACCCCTGCCAATATATGCTATTTCTCAAAAGCCTACCTTTTTTCTTATGAGGCTTTGTTGCAATTTCTTCCCAGGTGTTTGTTTCAAGGTTGTAGGCATGGATCTGAAGCAACAGAAATAATACAATTATATATATATATTTAATGACATAAATGGAACATGGCAATGGCTGAACTCATCCAAGGGCTCTGCCAGCAAGTTCACCCGACAAGCCCACTCCATCACCCCACAAGAGGTTTCCAGGTTAAATAGCTAAGCATTGGAAATTAGGCAAGAGGCTGACACTTGATTCATGGTATCCGGGGGTATGGATTGTTGGGTTTGCAGAAAAATTGCCATGTCATCTGCCTGCTGCCGAAGGGAAACTTGAGCTGTTATAATTCTGTGCGCCTTGGCAACCTGTCAAATGGCTCTTACTGTCGGAATGTTCTTCCTGATGTTTTAAGTCAAAATCTGCTTTCTTCTAACTTCAGTAATAATAATAATAGTAATTTTTTATTTAAACCCCGCCCTTCCCGGTTCAAAAACCGGGCTCAGGGCAGCCACCAACAAATTTAAAACACTTAATTATGAAAGCAGCATAAAATACAGTATAAAAACACGAATAACAATAAAATTCAAAAATCAATTTAGGGGAAATAAGCATTATATAATCCCCAGGGCTAGCTGGCTGAATTGGTCCTACTTGGGCTAGCAAGGAGGCCAGAGGAGAATTAGCTGTGGGGTCTCTGAGCGGGTGATCTTCATAAAAGGGGAGGGGGAGGGAAGAGAAGGGAAGGGAAGGGAATGGAAATAAAAGATCAGGCTGAATTCAAATTAAAGGCCAGGTGGAATAGCTCTGCCTTACAGGCCCGGCGGAAGGAGGTTAAATCCTGAAGGGCCCTGGTCTCCTGGGACAGAGCATTCCACCAGGTCGGAGCCACCACTGAAAAGGCCCTGGGCCCTGGTGGAGGATAGTCTGACTTCCTTAGGGCCCGGGACCTCTAAACTATGGTTATTCATGGACTTTAAGGTCCTCTGCGGGGCAGTCCAGGAGAGGCTGTCCTGTAGATACGAGGGCCCTAAGCCACAAAGGGCTTTAAAGGTCAAAACCAGCACCTTGAACCTGACCCTATACTCCACCAGGAGCCAGTGCAACTGGTAAAGCACTGGGTGAATATGCTCCCATGGCAGGGACCCCGCGAGGAGCCTCACTGCACCATTCTGCACCCGCTGGAGTTTGAAGTCACTGGCCTTCCACTATACTTGGTTCAGGGGGCACTGCCTTATCTATAGTTCCTGCATCTCTCAAGTCTGCTTGCCACCTACAGCTGGGCTCCAGCTGCTTCTCCCACCAGATCACTAGATCACACCAGATCTCCTTCAGGCTGCCCAGGCTCCCTTTCATGGAGGAGGTGTCTCTCAAAGGCTATGCTCTGCTCTCCGCAACTGGGAGGCAGCAAAGCTTCTGAATGCTGGTTGCTGGAAAATACAGGAGAAGCGAGTGCTCTTGTGATCGGATCCTGCTCTGTGGGCTTCCCATTGGGGCTTTTGCTTGGCTGTAGGATGCAGGATTAGATAGGCCACTGGCCTGATCTACAGGACCGCCTCTCCTGGTATGTCCCACGGAGGACCTTACGGTCTTCAGACAAAAACATCTTGGAGGTCCCAGGCCACAGGGAGGTTAGGCTGGCCTCAAGCAGAGCCAGGGCTTTCTCGGCTGTGGCCCCAATCTGGTGGAACGCTCTGTCACAAGACATCTTGACATCTGCGGGACCTGACATCTTTCCACAGGGCCTGAAAGATGGAGCTGTTCCGCCTGGCCTTTGGCCAAGGCACAGTCTGACCCCCCTCCTTCTGTAAACCTCAAAGCACTCTAGCCCAATGGTTGCCATTAATTTGATTCTGAATTGATTTTAGAATGTATTTCAATTAATTGATTGTCATTGTATGTAAACTGTGTTACTTTTATTGTTGTTAGCCGCTCTGAGCCCGGCTTTGGCTGGGGAGGGCGGGATATAAATAAAATATTATTATTATTATTATTATTATCATTATTGATATTAATATTAATATTATTATTATGTCAATGAAATCAACAGGAACTGTGCAAAAGTGTGGCTATGTATGTCAAAGGGGGCTTGCACAGGATAAATTCATCCCAGGTTATGCCCTATTAGAGATCCAGGTGAAACACATTGGGATTCCTAGTGTGCAAATCTTTGCAATTTTGTTTTCATGGCACCCTGGTGGACGTTTCCCCCTTGCAAGAGCAACGTTCTGAGGTGGAAAAAAGGGTGACCTGCCACACAATCAATCGGAGCAGTGACTGGAACCCAGTACTCCCAAACCAAACCCAATTCCAGTCACTCGATCACTCACCAATCTGCATTATGTGCCAAATACTCAAGACCCCAACATTCTGCTATTAAAATTCACCAGTTCTGGTCACGAGCTTACTTTCTGATCTCACTAGCGAGAAATTAAACTAATAAAAAATATTTTGGCGGTTGATCCTATTACCTTGTCCAAGGAATAGGCGGTCCAAGAAGTTCCCCCTCCTAAGATGTAAATCCTCTGCCCGTCATGTGCAATTTCATGTCTGTATCTGGAAAGACAAAATCAAAATTATTTGTAGCTTCATCAGTCTGCTCATTCATATGTGTGTGTGTGTATATATATATATATATATATATATGCACACACGCAGGTTTCTAGCTCCTGTGGTGCATTCAGTTTTCTCAGCCTGTCAGCCAATAATGTCATGCTAAACAACAACAACAACAACAACAACCACAACAACAAATTATTTATACCCCGCCCATCTGGCTGGGCCTCCCCAGCCACTCTGGGCGGCTTCCAACCAAATATTAAAATACAGTAATACATCAAACATTAAAAGCTTCCCTAAACAGGGCTGCCTTCAGATGTCTTCTAAAAGTTTGGTAGTTGTTGTTCTCTGTGACATCTGGTGGGAGGGTGTTCCACAGGGCAGGTGCCACCACCGAGAAGGCCTTCTGCCTGGTTCCCTGTATAACTTGGCTTCTCGTAGTGAGGGAACTGCCAGAAGGCCCTTGGAGCTGGACCTCAGTGTCCGGGTAGAATGATGGGGGTGGAGACGCTCCTTCAGATATATTGGACTGAAGCCCTTTAGGGCTTTAAAGGTCAGCACCAACACTTTGAATTGTGCTCAGAAACGTCCTGGGAGCCAGTGTAGGTCCTTCTAGACTGGTGTTACGTGGTCTCGGCGGCTGCTCCCAGTCCCCAGTCTAGCTGCCGCATTCTGGATTAGTTGTAGTTTCCGGGTCACCTTCAAAGGTAGCCCCACGTAGAGCGCATTGCAGTAGTCCAAGCGGGAGATAACCAGAGCATGCACCACTCTGGCAAGGCAGTCCGCCAGACATGCTAGAACTTTCATTGCAAATGTTTCCAAATTTAGGCATCCTAACTAAACCACTCAAGCCCTACCAATATCTGGAGGGCAGGGGGAGGTGGCTGAAGAGACGGCCAATATTTTTGAACTGGAATTGACATTTTAATAAGAACTTGTCTATTGAGAGACTGTCATTCTGAATGAGGAAGACTTGGGCTGGTCACCTTGCAGCCAGTTTTACGCAGTAGACGCCACTGAGCAAGAGGCCAAGCTCACCTTTCCTCCGGCATGTCACAGTGCATGTTGTTGGGCTTCAGCTGGGTCCACTCCCTGGTGTTCAGGTCCAGCTTGTGCAGGTCTGTGCTGTAAATGTATCCTGTCGTGCCTCCAAACACGTACAAGGAGCCATTTATGATCGCCATCGCCTGGTAAGGGAGAAGAGGGAAGAACTGAAGACCCGAGGAGATAAGTGTGACCTGAATTATGAGCACAAGCCTCTCAGGAATATGGAACCACTCTATGTCCTTCAAGAGTCTAATAATGATAATAATAATAATTACATCCTGACCATCTGAATAGGGTTGCCCCAGCCACTCTGGGTACCTCCCAACAAAATATTAAAAACACAATAAAACATCAACCGTTAAAAACTTCCCTGTACAGTAAAATCGCGGCTGCAGTGGATGACTCCCCTCCCGTACCTGTCCATAGATGCGGTTGGGCTTCTTCCCTCGACAGTTGAAGAGGGCCCAGCGCTTGTACTTGACGTTGCAGACGTGGACGTCATTGCCATTGCTCTCGCCAAAGGGGATTCCGGTGCCGCCAAAGACCAAGAGGTTATTCCCATGCAACACAACTGGCAGAAAACAAGAAAGCAGAACACAACCTTTGACATGCAGATTTGGTAGCCTTCAGCAGCAGCTTGGAACAATCGTCTTCTCTGCTGAGCTGTTCACCAGTAACCAAAAGTCTAGTGAAGAGATGGAGGAGAGCCCTCTTGCAGAACTAACAAGTTAAAGGTAAAGGTAAAGGGACCCCTGACCATTAGGTCCAGTCGTGGCCGACTCTGCGGTTGCGGCACTCATCTCGCTTTACTGGCCGAGGGAGCCAGCGTACAGCTTCTGGGTCATGTGGCCAGCATGACTAAGCCGCTTCTGGCGAACCAGAGCAGCGCACGGAAACGCCTTTTACCTTCCCGCTGGAGCGGTACCTACTTATCTACTTGCACTTTGAGGTGCATTTGAACTGCTAGGTTGGCAGGAGCAGGGACCGAGCAACGGGAGCTCACCCCGTCACAGGGATTCGAACCGCCAACCTTCTGTTTGGCAAGTCCTAGGCTCAGTGGTTTAACCCACAGCACCACCCTCGTTAGCGCTGGGTAAATGGGGCCTGTGCAGGTAGAGCATGAGCAGCAGACGGGTTCATGTGCAAGCAGTATGAATGGGCATGCAAATGAACAGACAAAGCATACTAAAGGAACCCTAGCTACTTATATTGCTTTTCAGTCAAGCACTCACACAGCAGCAAAAGGGAATAAAAGTCGCTGACACTTCCCTGCAGACCTGAATTTCACAACAGAAAGCGGACTGCACTAATGGAAAAAAAACCCTGCCTGCCGAGCTGTGGATGAATCATGCAAAGTACATCCACCGTGAAGACTTTCCAGGGGGGGAGAGAAGTAAAGAGAAAGGACAGAGCTCCAGCATTCAGCATCCCCAGCTGTAGCAGTTCCTAAAGAAAAGGGATGGGAGGAAGCCCCGCAAAAAACAACCCCATGGCCACAGTGATGGTGGCGGTAGTTCCACACTTCTTAAGACTCTTGGTAGCCACAGCTGTGTAGCGTGAATTTATCCACAGTGCAGATTTGGCCAGCAACAATACGAAGCCAAGTCCTTCTTGGCATCTAAGCCTGGACTTTTATAAGAACCTATTTTAAGTACAGGAGTTACAAAATGGATCTCAAAATAGCTCACTCTAATCTTACTCAATTACGGTCCTTATACAGATGGGACAGATTATTATTAAATTTGTATATCACCCTTCATCCATAGATGTCAGGGCACTTCACAACATGAATGCTATTAAGGCGAAGAGTTACATTTATGCTTTACTACCGCAATAATTCATTCTCCTCCACTCACGTGACATAGATGCTAACTCTCGAGGCATGTAACCCTCTGTGCCCATTTGATGCCAAGTGCCAGTAGCAAAGTTGTATCGCCAAAGCTCCCTGAAGAGTGGGTAGTCTTCATTCTCTGGCCCTCCAGACTCATCATAGTCAGGATTGTATCCGCCGAACACGTACAAGTTGGCATTGTCTGCCACACAACGGTGGCCGCTTCTGGCCGGTGGGACTCTGTGGCCTAAAGCAGAGAGACAAAAGATTTTCATGAACTAAGGCAGGACAGGATATATTTTGCAAGGCTGGGTGAAGCAGCACAGAAAGATGACAAAGGAGGGAGAGAGGTGGGCATCACAGTGGATAAAGTCTCAGCACCAAGAAAGGAAGTTGCTCCAGTTCCATCTTGGATAAATTCCCAAGAACCCGTTTTCATTGGCGGGCATGGGAGCAGGTAAGTCATGAAAGGTGTGTGCATACAGTTTGGGTAAAAAGCTACATAAGGAGATGTGGTGTTGTGGATGGTTACAGCTGATCTTCCAAACATTTCTGGCTTTCAATCATACAGTGGTACCTCGGGCTACAGACGCTTCAGGTTACAGAGTCCACTAACCCAGAAATATTACCTCAGGTTAAGAACTTTGCTTCAGGATGGGAACAGAACTTGTGCTCCAGCGGCGCAGCAGGAGGCCCCATTAGCTAAAGTGGTGCTTCAGGTTAAGAACAGTTTCAGGTTAAGAACAGACCTCCGGAACGAATTAAGTACTTAACCCGAGGTACCACTGTATTGGCTTGTGGGCTTCTCATATGTATCTGGTTGGCCACTGTGAGAACAGGACTGGACGGATTATTAGCTTGATCCAGGAGGATCTTAAGAACTCTCAACATTATCTGGGAGGGGTTTTTTCTGTGGTTTCAGTCCCTCCTAGAAGTTGGTTTACCAAAAGTTGGTGGTAGAGGTCGTCTGCTCAACATTTTTTCCCATCTGGGGTTCTATTTCAGCCCTTATGCTGAAATATGAAAATGCTGGGAGGGGTCATCTGCACATACAAGGTACAGTGCCATCGGTACAGAAATAACACCGCCTCTCCTCGCTTTTCATCTCAATTCCAAAAAGGCTGCAGAGGCGCTGAATTAATGCCTGAGCTTGATAAGCGACTGCATCATATGGGTTAACAAACGAAAGCTTAACCTTGATGGAACTGAAGCCCCTTTCAGATGCCTCCTCGCCCAGTCTGATGAACCCTGTGGCAGGGGGACAAGATCACAGTAGCTGGCCTGTTTCATGGTCTCCATACACTCCCTAGACATGAATCCAGCAGTAACATGAAATGGGGTTGAAGTACCTTGTTCGGATGTGGTTCAGCTACATGCACATAAACCAGTATGCATCCAGGCGCCCTGTCACATTAACAAAAAAAAGTGTGGCCTCGCTAACAAAGAACATTAACAAAGAGCTAGATGTGCTGCTGGTCAAGAGGACCAATGATGCAGGAAAGTAGGCACAGCCCAGTCTCAATACTACTACTACTACTACTAATAATAATAATAATAATAATAATTTATACCCTGCCCATCTGGCTGGGTTTCCCCAGCCACTTTGGGCGGCTTCCAACAAAATATTAAAATACAATAGTCCATCAAACAGTAAAAGCTTCCCTAAACAGGGCTGCCTTCAGGTGTCTGCTAAAACTCTGGTAGTTGTTGTTCTCTTTGACATCTGGTGGAGGGCGTTCCACAGGGCGGGTGCCACTACCGAGAAGGCCCTCTGCCTGGTTCCCTGTAACTTGGCTTCTCACAGTGAGGGAACTGCCAAAAGGCCCTCGGTGCTGGACCTCAGTATCCGGGCAGAACGATGGGGGTGGAGACGCTCCTTTAGGTATACTGGACCGAGGCAGTTTAGGGCTTTAAAGGTCAGCACCAACAATTGTGCTCGGAAACATACTGGGAGCCAATAAGGTTGTTTATGGTGTGACTGTGCTCTTAGATAGCCAGTACAAGTGATAACTGTTTCCAGGAAGGAGCGCTTTTGCACATCTTAAACTAACACGCCAACTGCAACCAAACCTAGAGAGAGCAGATCCAGCTGTGGTTATGTACGCCTTTGTTACACCTGGACTTGCATTACAGTAACAAGCCTTGCATCAGACTCTATTTGAAGGATATTTGGAATAGCATCAGATGTCAAAGAGATAAACAACTACCTGACATTCAGAAGAAATCTTAAGGGAAGTTTTTAATATGTCACGCTGTACTGCTTTTAACACTTGATTGGGAGCCGCCCAAAGTGGCTGGGGAAACTCAGCCAGATGGGCAGGGTATAAATAAATAAATAATAATAATAATAATAATAATAATAATAATAATAATAGCAGGATTCTAAGCGTGTTCAGCTGATGCAGCAAGAAGGAGTCAAGAGTTCTGACAGGCAACAAGTTCCTGAAGTGTGTTGCTCCACTGCCATACCACCTGCACCGATTTTCTGATTTCTTTCCAGACCCAACCCAAAGTGCTGAGCACCATTTTTAAAGCACTGTGCAACTCTGATACTTAAAAGACTGTCTCCTCCAAGGTGAGTTCACCTGTCCACTCAGGTGATACTGACAGACTGCTCTGGCCATTCCACCATCAGAAGACTGGTTGGTGGTGGCACATGAGGGAAAAGCATTCTCTGTGGCACACATGTTACGGGACTTCCTATCCTGGCTGTGTTTCAACAGCACCTGAAAAACTGGCAATATCAGCCCATTTTATTTATCTTACTTTGCATTCCCCCCCCCTTATATACTGCCCCTGATTCTTTAAAAAGTTTTAGTTGCGCTTTTGACAGTTAATGTAAGCAGGAAACAGGAAGTATATAAACATTTTAGTAACCGAAAGTGCAACTCTATGCGTTCTTGGGGGTAAATACCAGTGAACGCCATGGGATTTATATCCAATAAGCACACAAGGGATCAAGCAGCACGTTTTCAACGTAATGAACTTAGTACTGTTTTATGGGGCGGAATTAGTCACGAATGGCGGGAAAGGTGCCAAAAGCTTGTGTGGCATAGTGGCTAAATTTATGAGTCAGGAAGTCCTTGTCTCACCTGTCAGGAACTCATTAGGGGGCCTTAAACAAGCTGCTTGACCTCTCCCTTCACCCCATGCCAGCAAAGCGGAGAAGCAACAACGCCAAGCTACCTTTCAGGGCTGCTGTTCAGGATCGGACAAGGCGCTGTACGCAAGTTGCAACATACAGTGGTACCTGGGTTCTCAAACTTAATCCGTTCCAGAAGTCCGTTCCAAAACCAAAGCGTTCCAAAACCAAGGCACGCTTTCCCATAGAAAGCAATGCAAAACTGATTCATCCCTTCCAGACTTTTAAAAACAACCTCTAAAACAGCAATTTAACATGGATTTTACTAGCTAACGAGACCATTGATCCATAAAATGAAAGCAATAAATGATGTACTGCAGTCACACAATCAAATCATCAGGGGCTGAACTGGGTTCCACACAGCCACAAAAACAAAACAAAAAGAGCTGCAAAACGTAAAATAAATAGCAAAGACAGACAGACCTCAGCGTAACACTCAAATCAGAAGCACGACACTCAAAACGGAGCACGTTCGGCTTCTGAAAAAAGTTCGCAAACCGAAACACTTACTTCCGGGTTTGCAGTGTTCGGGTTCCAAGTTGTTTGAGTACCAAGGCGTTTGAGAACTGAGGTACCACTGTATACACACACACACGAAGCTCACCCCAAGGCAGTGACAGCAGCACCAGGCGACCTTGCAGGGTTGCTGTTCGGGATTTACACACAGGGCTCCCTGCATTGTGCACGCGCAGGGCGAATGTCACCTGAGGCTCCCCAAACGCCCCTCCGTAAAGCCCTTATAAGCGGATCAGACCAATGTGGCCCCAGCGAGCTGCTTCCAACGGCGGTCAGCCGGAAGCCCCCAATCAAGCACAAGACATTCAGATTCAGCAGCCCCTTCTCCATATATATATTTGGGGAGAGCGCAAAATATGGTCTGAAGCTCAACATGGAAAAAAACGAAGATCATGGCCACTGGGCCCATCACCTCCTGACAAATAGAAGGGGAAGAAATGGAGGCAGTGAGAGATTTTACTTTCTTGGGCTCCATGATCACTGCAGATGGTGACAGCAGTGAAGAAATTAAAAGACGCCTTCTCCTTGGGAGAAAAGCAACGACAAACCTAGACAGCATCTTAAAAAGCAGAGACATCACCTTGCCAACAAAGGTCCGTATAGTTCAAGCTATGGTTTTCCCAGTAGTGATGTATGTAAGTGAGAGCTGGACCATAAAGAAGGCTGATCGCCGAAGAATGGATGCTTTTGAATTCTGGTGCTGGAGGAGACTCTTGAGAGTCCCATGGACTGCAAGAAGATCCAACCTCTCCATTCTGAAGGAAATCAGCCCTGAGTGCTCACTGGAAGGACAGATCCTGAAGCTGAGGCTCCAAGACTTTGGCCACCTCATGAGAAGAGAAGACTCCCTGGAAAAGACCCTGATGCTGGGAAAGATGGAGGGCACAAGGAGAAGGGGACGACAGAGGACAAGATGGTGGGACAGTGTTCTTGAAGGGACCAGCATGAGTCTGACCAAACTGCGGGAGGCAGTGGAAGACAGGAGGGCCTGGCGTGCTCTAGTCCAGGGGGTCACGAACACGACTAAACAACAACAACTTAAATGAAGAAAGTGGTTTTGCAAAAATGACATTAGAATGATGGAAATAAATGACTGAGAAATGGCGTGTGCATAGGTGAACGATCTCTTCCTGGCTCCTTGGGCCTAAATCATGACTTCTAGCATGGCTAGAACGTTGTTAGCTATAACCACTTTTTAGGTGTATACAAATATCTTCAAATATCTGAAGGGCTGTCACATGGAAGACGGAGCAAGCTTGTTTTCTGCCGCTCCAGAGGGTAGGACCCGAACCAAATTACAAAGAAAGGAGATTCTAAATAAACGTCGGGAAGAACTTTCTGAGGGCAAGAGTTGTTTGACAGTGGAATGAATGCCCTCAGAAGGTACAGTGGTACCTCGGGTTAAGGACTTAATTCGTTCCGGAGGTCCGTACTTAACCTGAAACTATTCTTAACCTGAAGCACCAATTTAGCTAATGGGGCCTCCTGCTGCGCCACCGGAGCACGATTTCTGTTCTCATCCTGAAGCAAAGTTCTTAACCTGAAGCACTTTTTTTGGGTTAGCGGAGTCTGTAACCTGAAGCAAATGTAACCTGAAGCGTATGTAACCCGAGGTACCACTGCAGTGGACTCTCTTTTGTTGGAGGTATTTACGCAGAGGCTGGGTGGCCATCTCTCAGCTGTGATTTCTGCGTTGAAGGGGGTTGGACAAATGGCCCTTGGGGTCCTTTACAATTCTGTGGTTGTAAGACCGGCAACATTAAATGCCCGACTTCTGGTTTCCACAGCCGTCAATAATGTTACCAGGATAACAATAAACTAAAACCAGGTTGAAACTTGAAGCAGGCAGGTGGATTTAGGCCCCATCTGCACTATACGTTTAAAGCGCCGTTATACCCGTTTATGGTCCAGTGAGAGCTGGACCATAAAGAAGGCTGATCGCCAAAGAATGGATGCTTTTGAATTCTGGTGCTGGAGGAGACTCTTGAGAGTCCCATGGACTGCAAGAAGATCAAACCTCTCCATTCTGAAGGAAATCAGCCCTGAGTGCTCACTGGAAGGACAGATCCTGAAGCTGAGGCTCCAGTACTTTGGCCACCTCATGAGAAGAGAAGACTCTCTGGAAAAGACCCTGATGTTGGGAAAGATGGAGGGCACAAGGAGAAGGGGACGACAGAGGACGAGATGGTGGGACAGTGTTCTCGAAGCTACCAGCATGAGTGTGACCAAACTGCGGGAGGCAGTGGAAGACAGGAGGGCCTGGCGTGCTCTGGTCCAGGGGGTCACGAAGAGTCGGACACGACTAAACGACTCAACACCACCAATTCGGGGTGGGCAGCGGGGCTTTCCGCTGTGGCGGCGGCGCAGGCGCAGACGCTCCCTTCCCCCCCCCACTCACCGCCTCGGCCCGGGCCCGGCGGGAGCCTGACGAAGCGGTTGAGGAGCCCCCCGCGCGGGGCTTGAGCCGCGGGCCCGTTCCCGCCGCCGGCGCCACGCTGCCGGTTGCCGTCCCAGCCCTCTCCGTTCCCGGCCGACATCTTGGCCCTCCTTCCTCTTCTCGGTTCCCTCACAGTCGCCCAAACGGAGCGCGACGTGAGGGGCTGGAGGAGCGGGGGGGGGCAAACAAGAGTTTCCCGCTGCCACAGCCAATAGGCGCCGGCCTTGCACAGCGCCGGCCAATCGGAGGCGCGATTGTTGGAGGAGTGGCTTGTGCGTGCCTGCGCGAGGAGCGAGGGGGGAAAACGAGAGTTTCCCGCTGCCGTAGCCAATAGGCGCCGGCCTTGCACAGCGCCGACCAATTGGAGCGCGACGTGAGGGGGCTGGGGGAGGGGCTTGTTCGTGCCTGCGCGAGGAGCGGGGGGGGGACAAGAGTTTTCCCGCTACCACAGCCAATAGGCGCCGGCCTTGCACAGCGCCGGCCAATCGGAGGCGCGGTTGTTGGGTCGGCTTGGAGGAAGAGGCGAGGCGAAAGGGGTGGGCGACGTCATCATGGAGAGGAAGGGGGAGGTGGAGACAGCCAGGCCAGAGCAATCGCTCGCAAGGTTAAGGCCTTTCCGCACAGAACGGGGAAGAGGGGGGGAGGCAGGAGCAATCGAAATAGGAAATAGCGGATCGACAGGCGGAAGAGACGGTGGTTCTTCGCCAGGAACCTTGGGAGTTGTAGTTCCGCGAGGGGGGGTCGCCCTCCCAGGAGTTCTGAGGAGGCTGTGACAGTTTTAAGGGCTGCAGAAGAGATACAAAATGAATGTTGTTGTTGTTAATATTATTATTATTATAATAATTTTTAATTCATATTCCGCCCATCTGACTGGTTTTCCCTAGCCACTCTGGGCAGCTTACAACATATAAAACACAACAAAACATCAAACATTACAAAAAACAAGATATCCTATACAAGCAACATATAAACCAAGAAATCAGTGAAAAGCGGTAACAACAGCAACAATAAACAGTTCATAGTTATACCCAAATCAGAGTAACCGCCAACCCCAACTGAACATTTAACCGACAAAAATGAAACAAGAGGAACCAAAATTAGGGAGGGAAAACACTGCTGTCCTTCTAGCGTTAGTAACTACTTGCATACTCCCTGCCTTTCCTTTGAGGAAATAAAGGCAGCAAGTCAGACACGACTAAATGACTAAACAACAACAACAGCAAAGTTTCAAACTCTAGGAACAAAGGCGAGCAACTCTCCTTACCTACTGGATTCAGGAAAGGCACACGATTCTTCATTCTGGGAGGGCTGGGCGGGGGAATGGCCTGTGGAACTCCTTGCCACAGGTTGCCACGGTACCTAGCATAAGTGAGCCTTGGGAACAGATTTGTTGTTGTTGTTTTTGAGACACTGATAAGCTTTGCCAACCTGATGCCCTCCAGATGTTCTGGGCAACAGCTGCCATCGTACTCTAACCCTGACCCCAGCGGCATTAGACCTCTGAAAACCAGTTGCTGGAAATTCATAGAATTGTAGAGTCATCTCTAAGAGTCATCTAGCGCAACGCCCTGCAGGACTCATAGCTAAAGAGTCCATGACCAGTGGCCATCCAGCTTCTGCTTAGAATATGATGGAGGGCCCAAGGAGAAGGGGACGACAGAGGACGAGATGGCTGGACGGTGTTCTCGAAGAGACCAGCATGAGTTTGACCAAACTGCGGGAGGCAGTGGAAGACAGGAGGGCCTGTTGTGCTCTGGTCCAGGGGGTCACAAAGAGGCGGACACGACTGAACAACAACTAGAACAACATATTTAAAACCAAAAAAATTTTTTTTCCTTCCAGTAGCACCTTAAAGACCAACTAAGTTAGTTCTTGGTATGAGCTTTCGTGTGCATGCACACTTCTTCCTCACGAAAGCTCATACCAAGAACTAACTTAGTTGGTCTTTAAGGTGCTACTGGAAGGAAAAATTTTTTTTTTTGTTTTGACTATGGCAGACCAACACGGCTACCTATCTGTAACTGGAACATATTTAAAGTAGATGAATAAATGAGCAAGCTAAATTCATTTGGATATGCAGAAGATAATAAAAATAAATTTAAGGAACCGCAGAAAAGAGGGGGAAGGAAGTTCGAATTTCTGAAATGTTAAAATGATTGTAAAACCAGTGAATTGTATAAACCTGAAAAGCATAAATAAAAAGAGATCAGCCTTGCGGGCAGCGATGGGCGCGGAACCGAATCTCCCCGGAACCAATGTTCCTCTGCCACCTTGGTGAGGAGGCGCGGCGGAAGGTTTATAGCGAGGGACCAAGATGGCGGCGCCCAGCGCTACGGCCGCTGCTGCCGCTGCCCCGGAGAACGAGGATGGCGATTCGGGGGGCAAGACGAAGTCTCCGGCCATCACGCCGCAGAAGATACGGGAGCTGATCGATGAGGGGATCGCTCCGGAGGAAAGCAGCCCGGAAGGGTGAGCGGGGAGGGGAGAGAAGCCGCCGACGCCGAAGCCCGACCGCCCCATCCGCACCTAGAAACGGCCTGCGAGGCATCCGAGGCGGCTTTCGTGCCGGAGGACCTCGCCTTCCCCTCGGTGCTGCTGCAGGCCAGACGGCGACGGGCAAGCGGGATCCCAGGGCTGAGGAGAAGGAAGGGGTTTGGGATTGCACAGGATGTAGAAACCTGGATTTGTTCAGTGCATTTATAAATCCTGCCCCCTTTCCTCCCTGGTGCTTTCCTTCTTCCTCCCCATTTTTATCCTTGCAACAATTCTGTGAGGCGGGGTTAAAGATGAACCGTCCTGTGGGAATAATAATATAATAATAATTTATTATTTATACCCCGCCCATCTGGCTGGGTTTCCCCAGCCACTCTGGGAGGCTTCCAACAGAATATTAAAATACAATAACCTATTAAACATTAAAAGCTTCCCTAAACAAGGCTGCCTTCAGATGTCTTCTAAAAGTCTGGTAGTTGTTGTTCTCTTTGACATCTGACGGGAGGGCGTTCCACAGGGCAGGTGCCACTACTGAGAAGGCCCTCCGCCTGGTTCCCTGTAGCTGTGCTTCTTACAGTGAGGGAACCACATCTATGATATCCATGTCAGCGACTGCCACAGTAAGTAGCTTCCTGAGCAATGCTCTTGGCAGGTGGGGAATAATTTATTATTTATACCCCGCCCATCTAGCTGGGTTTCCCCATCCACTCTGGGCGGCTTCCAGCAAGATATTAAAATACAATAATTCATCAACTATTAAAAGCTTCCCTAAACAGGGCTGCCTTCAGATGTCTTCTAAAAGTCGGGTAGTTGTTGTTCTCTTTGACATCTGGTGGGAGGGCGTTCCATAGGGCAGGCGCCACTACCAAGAAGGCCTTCTGCCGGGTTCCCTGTAACTTGGCTTCTCGTAGGGAGGGAACCACCAGAAGGCCCTCGGCGCTGGACCTCACTGGGAAGAACAGCCCCCCTTGATCAAAGGGAAAACAGGAACATCCTGGGCATTATTATGTCTCCAGCTGCCAGCCTAGGGGATGCCCCCAAAACAGGGCAGGTGTCCCCTGTTTTCTGCTCCCAGGACAGCTGTGGACTTAACATGTGGATGATAATGCTTTAGTTTGTATGGGGAACCTTTTTCAGCCTGAGGGCAGCATTCCCTTCTAGGCCAGGTGTGCTGGCATGGCTGCTTATCCCAGCAGTTGCCACCAATGCAGCAGCTGCCTGTAAAAAGCAGTGTTACAAGCTGCTACAATGCTACCTTACCTCAGTTCCCAACTGCTTCCGACTTCTGCTCATGCTAATATACACTATTGTCATAAGTGTGAGGAAATAAATGGGAATAATTTTTTACTTTTTAAAAAAGAACCCTGTGCATGACCATGTTAATCGTGTGACGTATGGTATGTTTGTATGGAAATTGAAAGCTATTCTGAGTACTGACTGTGAAGATTGAATGGTTTTAACACATTTGATCCTGTGTGCTTTGCACTGTCATTGAGGTACAGTGGTACCTTGGTTTGCATACGTCTTGGTTTGCATACGCTTTGGATTACAAACATGTCAAACCCGGAAGTGCATGTCCTGCTTTGCAAACTTTTTTTGGATTACAACCCATTTTTGGGGGATTACGAACTAATTTTTTTGGAGGCCCCATTGGCGAAAGCGTGCCTTGAGTTACAATCTGTTTTGGCTTACAAATGGACCTCCGGAACGGATTATGGTTGTAAACCAAGGTACCACTGTATATTGGTTCAGTGGGCCAAGATTGCTGGTCTTCAACTGTTCAATTGTAGGAGCTTTATTTTGGTCTGGGTGGAGACATATTTGAGCTGATGAAAGACAGGAGTGAAATCGGTTCTTGCTGCCACCATGAACAGAAAATTGTCTTACTTTATTACCTCTTCCCTACATTTCAGAAAGGATTCATCTGCTTTCTCTGAAGTAGCAAATGGATCTCCCCAGATCGACGATCTGCCTTTTGAGGCCACCAGTAAGGAAGCCTACTTCAGCAGAGTGAAAACATTTACCATATCCTTTTCCCCTTGTTTCTGAGACAAATATATCGAGCAAGAGCAATATCAGGCACTGGGAATTTCCCCATTTTGTAATTTGGAAACTGCCAAATAGTGGGGATTCATAACAAGTCAAAATTGGGCATGTTCTGTAGGTTGGGTGAGTGAAGGTCTAAGTGAGAAGACCGTTCAGCAGTAGGGTGAGAATTGGGCGCAGAAAGGGAGAGCCGGGGCTGGAAAACATACTTCTAGTGGGGAAGTGCTGGCATTTCATACTCATAGGTGGAACTAGGATTGGTCCCACCTGAAAAAAATAGTTTAAGTAGATTGGTTATTCTGACTTGCAGACAATTTTATTTATTTTATTTTATTTATCCCCGGCTAAGACCGGGCTCAGGGCAGCTAACATCAGGTATAAAGACAACTGATTAAAATACAACTTAAAAACAAGATTAAAATACTGCTTAAAATGCAGCCTCATTTCAGTGGAAGCCCAGATCAAAAACTGTTTGCGGAGAGAAAACGTCAAATCTTCACCAAGGCCAACTATCCGGACTGGTCCTACGTGGGCCAGAAAAGCCAGGGAAGTCCCCAAATAGGGGTTCCAGCACAGAAGGAAAAGGACCTGGAGGTGCTTTAGACAGCTGAGAAAGTTGGACATAGTTTTAAATGCCATGGTAGGCCCTCGGAAGATGAAATCTTTATCCTAAGCATAAGAAGTTGAGCTCCTTAACGCAAGCACTCTCTCAAGTGGGCAGGCAAACCCCACGAGTTGTCTCCTTTGATTTGTGCCAAGTATGGATGGACCAATATCGAGTGCGATATGTTGAAGTGTGCCAGCTGCCAGGCCTACCTCTGTGCCAGTCTACAGCTGGCTTTCGACTTTAGCAAGTGTAAGTGCCGCAGAGCCTCAAATCCTGTCTGTTAAAATCCAAAGGCAACCCTACATAATAATTTGCACAATTCTGTGATTTTCTTGGGCAACTGTGGAATGTGGGCAGCTGTGGGGGGAAAGGCAAATTCAGTGTTAGAGATAATTAGGAAATGAATTCCAGGGGGGCACACATTGCTTCCATGATGAGGGACTGCAATGCTTCTGAATACAAGTTGCTGGAAACTGGATGAAAAGAGTCCTACCAGCATCTCGTTGGCTGCTCTTAGAACATGATGCTGGATTACATGGGCCATCAACCTGATCCAGCGTGCTCTTCTTATGTTTAAGAACTCCCATCAGTCTTAAACAGCATGGTCAATGATCAGAGATGATTGGAGCTATTGTGCAACAACATCTGGAAGTCCAAAGGTTCCCAGTGTGATTTATAGCATTTTCTTTACCCCTGCGCCTCTCATTTTGCTCCGCCCTGTTGGAATGGCTTCAGCAAGGTGATAGTGGGGGTCCCTAGTGAGTTCATGATGTGGGCAAGATTTGAATTAGAGGACTTCCCAGCCACCACTGTGCACCAGTTCCTGTTTGTCCCTAGCGATTAATAATAATAATAAATTTTCATTCATACCCCACCCTTCCCGGTTCAGAAAACCGGGCTCAGGGCGGCTAGCAACAAATTTAAAACACTTAATTGATGCAACAAAAAAGAGCATAAAATACAGTATAAAACGTGAATAACAATAAATTCAGAATTCAAAAATCAATTTGGGGGGGGGGTACATCCATCCAATAAACATTAGATGATCCCCAGGGCTAGCTGGCTAAATTAGTCCTATTTGGGCCAGCAAGGAGACCAGGGGAGAATTATCTGTGGGATCCCAGAGCGGGTAATCTTCATAAAAAGGGGAGGGGGAGGGAAGGGGTTAGTCTGGAAGCACCTGCTCTTGTGGCAATGATGGCACTGAGTGAGTATGGACTTGGTCAGCCCCCCAGAGACAGTCCCGTGTAAGAGCAGGTTATCATTATAAAAAGCATTTGAACGAAACACGGAGTGAGCCTGACCTGATGTGAGCTGTTATCTGAAACAGTTGGGGAGGTGCCAGGCTCAGGACAGCTATTGAATGGGTATGGTTACTTTAATAATAATAATAGTAAAATTTTATTTATATCCCGCCCTCCCCAGCCGAAGCCGGGCTCAGAGCGGCTAACAACAGTAAAATGATAAAACATTCTAAAATCATTTCATTATAAAATTAATTCAAAACAGATTAATGGCAACTATTGGGCTAGAGTTCTGTGAGGATGGCCAGAGGGAGTCAGGCTGTGCCCTGGCCAAAGGCCTGGTGGAACAGCTCCGTCTTGCAGGCCCTGCGGAAAGATGTCAAATCCCGCAGGGCCCTAGTCTCTTGTGACAGAGCGTTCCACCAGATCGGGGCCACAGCCGAAAAAGCCCTGGCTCTGGTTGAGGCCAGCCTAACCTCTCCGTGGCCTGGGACCTCCAAGATGTTTTTGTTTGAAGACCGTAAGTTCCTCTGTGGGGCATACCAGGAGAGGCGGTCCCATAGGTACGAGGGTCCTAGACCGTATAGGGCTTTAAAGGTTAAAACCAGCGCCTTCATGTCGTCCCAATTCAGCCAAAGGACCTATGTCTTCGAAGGATTTAGCTTCAACCGACTCCCACGTAACCATCCAGCCACAGCTTCCAGACATCTGGTCAGTGTGTCTGGGGCCGAGTCAGGATGGCCATCCATCAACAGATAGAGTTGGGTGTCATCGGCATACTGATGGCAGCCCAGCCCAAAACTCCGGACAAGCTGGGCGAGGGGGCGCATAAAGATGTTGAAAAGCATCGGGGAGAGTATCGCACCCTGAGGCACTCCACACACCAAGGGGTGGCACGATGACAGTTCCCCCCCAAGCGTGACCCTCTGTCCCCGACTTTTGTCACTTAACCGGTTTGAAAGGATTTTTCAAGGCGGCTCCTTTCCTCGGGAGACCCAGCATTCAGGAGGTCTGTTTGCTTTCCAGACAAAGAGAGGTGCGTGGAGCTGAGGAAGGCTTTGTCAGCGGCTCACGAGAAGTTCTGCTTCTGGCCTGACAGCCCCTGCCCAGGTAAGCAGTGAGACGCTTTGCTGATGGTGGGAAAAATCTTTGTGAGATCATGCTAACAGGCAAAAATGTGTTTATTCTCCCAGGCATTTGGACCATCAGTAATGGTCTGCATTTGGGGGGATGCTTTTTGGTGTTCTCTCTTAAGCTGGTAAAGGTAAAGGGACCTCTGACCATTAGGTCCAGTCGTGGCCGTCTCTGGGGTTGCAGCGCTCATCTCGCTTTATTGGCCGAGGGAGCCGGCGTACAGCTTCTGGGTCATGTGGCCAGCATGACTGAGCCGCTTCTGGCGAACCAGAGCAGCACACGGAAACGCTCAGTCCCCGCTCCTGCCAACCTAGCAGTTCGAAAGCACGTCAAAGTGCAAGTAGATAAATAGGTACCGCTCCGGCGGGAAGGTAAACGGTGTTTATGTGCTCTGCTCTGGTTCTCCAGAAGCGGCTTAGTCATGCTGGCCACATGACCCGGAAGCTGTACGCCGGCTCCCTCGGCCATTAAAGCGAGATGAGTGCCGCAACCCCAGAGTCGGCCACGACTGGACCTAATGGTCAGGGGTCCCTTTACCTTTACCTTTTATGTGTGGCATGACTAAAAGCCTGAAAGGGAGCCAAGGGGAAATGGCCAAAGATTTCCCCATGGCTTTTGAGCATGCTGGAAGAAGTCATGAGAGGAGAAGGGTGGCGTCTGATCTGAAACTTGATTAAATGAGTAGCCACTGGCAAGCATTTTTGTTGACTGCTCTGCCTTCCCCACTGTTTGTTGGCCAACTGTTCTTAAGACTGCTATTTCTTCTGCCTTTTGATTAGATCGCTTTTCTGTCTTGCTGGTCGACGAGCCCCTTGCCCTTTTCAGCGACTTCCTGGAGCGCTTTCAGAGCCTCTGCCAGTTAGAACTTCAGCTGCCCACTCTGAAATCAGAAGATCTCAAAAGCATGGTAAGAGTTCTCAAGCGGCCTGCGACCCTGCCAGGGGTAGTGAGCCAAGCGGAGGGGAATCATAGAATCATAGAGTTGGAAGAGACCACAAGGGCCATCGAGTCCAACCCCCTGCCAAGCAGGAAACACCATCAGAGCACTCCTGACATATGGTTGTCAAGCCTCTGCTTAAAGACCTCCAAAGAAGGAGACTCCACCACACTCCTTGGCAGCAAATTCCACTGTCAAACAGCTCTTACTGTCAGGAAGTTCTTCCTAATGTTTAGGTGGAATCTTCTTTCTTGTAGTTTGGAACCATTGCTCCGTGTCCGCTTCTCTGGAGCAGCAGAAAACAACCTTTCTCCCTCCTCTATGTGACATCCTTTTATATATTTGAACATGGCTATCATATCACCCCTTAACCTCCTCTTCTCCAGGCTAAACATGCCCAGCTCCCTTAGCCGTTCCTCATAAGGCATCGTTTCCAGGCCTTTGACCATTTTGGACACGTTCCAGTTTGTCAGTGTCCTTCTTGAACTGTGGCGCCCAGAACTGGACACAGTACTCCAGGTGAGGTCTGACCAGAGCAGAATACAGTGGCACTATTACTTCCCTTGATCTAGATGCTATACTCCTATTGATGCAGCCCAGAATTGCATTGGCTTTTTTAGCTGCCGCGTCACACTGTTGGCTCATGTCTAGTTTGTGGTCAACCAAGACTCCTAGATCCTTTTCACATGTACTGCTCTCAGGCCAGGTGTCACCCATCTTGTATTTGTGCCTCTCATTTTTTTTGCCCAAGTGCAATACTTTACATTTCTCCCTGTTAAAATTCATCTTGTTTGTTTTGGCCCAGTTCTCTAATCTGTCAAGGTCGTTTTGAAGTGTGATTCTGTCCTCTGGGGTGTTAGCCACCCCTCCCAGTTTGGTGTCATCTGCAAATTTGATCAGGATGCCCTTGAGTCCATCATCCAAGTCGTTGATAAAGATGTTGAATAAGACCGGGCCCAAGACAGAACCCTGTGGCACCCCACTAGTCACTCTTCTCCAGGATGAAGAGGAACCATTGATGAGCACCCTTTGGGTTCGGTCAGTCAGCCAGTTACAAATCCACTGAATGGTAGCATAGTCAAGATCACATTTTACCAGCTTCTTTACAAGCATATCATGGGGCACCTTGTCAAATGCCTTGCTGAAATCAAGGTAGGCTACATCCACTGCGTTCCCTTCATCTACCATGGGGTAAAGGCTACATCCACTGCGTTCCTTCATCTACCATGGGGTAAAGGACTCAAGCATCAATCTGAATTTTTAAATGAGGGACACTTGACCCGTAACTCCAGCTGAAGGTGATCTAACAAAATTCAAGCTTGTAACCCTCAGACAGGGTTTTAAAAAGGAGCCAAGGCGTAGCCATGCCTTGAATGCCTGAGCTCAGTCCAGGAAGCATGAGTAGCAATATTAAAATCTCACTGAGCATCTGAAGGTGCCTTTCCCTTTCCACTGAGTAACTAAATAAGCCATGGTGTTTGGATTAGAGGCAAGGCAGAAAGAGGACCTGTGGTTTGGCTTGAATCCCAGCACCTCTTCTTTCTACATGTAAAAAACTTGCCTTCTGTGGAAGCGCAATGTGCCCTGATCAAAGGGGATATAGGGAATAATAATAATAAATAATAATTTATTATTTATACCCCACCTATCTGGCTGAGTTTCCCCAGCCACTCTGGGCGGCTCCCAATCAAGTGTTAAAAACAGTACAGCGTTAAATATTAAAAACTTCCCTGAACAGGGCTGCCTTCAGATGTCTTTTAAAGATAGGATAGCTGCTTATTTCCTTCACGTCTGAAGGGAGGGTGATCCACAGGGCAGGCGCCACTACCGAGAAGGCCCTCTGTCTGGTTCCCTGTAACCTTACTTTTCGCAATGAGGGAACCGCCAGAAGGCCCTCAGCGCTGGACCTCAGGGTGCCACTGAAATTTGAGGCACCAAGGTCAGCCACTGCCCTGCTGGCACACGCTCATTGGTGATGCTGTTTGGGGCTGCTGGGAGTTGGTGGTCCGCAACATCTGGAAGGCAGCAGGTTGGGGAATAACAACAACAACAATTTATTCCCCAGCCACTCTGGGTTGCTTCCAACAGAATATTAAAATAATATTAAAATACAAAAACCTATTAAACGTTAAAAGCTTCCCTGAACAGGGCTGCCTTCAGATGTCTTCTAAAAGTCTGGTAGTTGTTTTTCTATTTGACATCTGGTGGGAGGGCGTTCCACAGGGCGGGTGCCACCACCAAGAAGGCCCTCTGCCTGGTTCCCTGTAACCTCACTTCTCGCAATGAGAGAACCTCCAGAAGGCCCTCGGCGCTGGACCTCATTGTCCGGGCAGAACGATGGGGGTGGAGACGCTCCTTCAGGTCTACTGGGCCGAGGCTGTTTAGGGCTTTAAAGGTCAACACCAACACTTTGAACTGTGCTCGGAAATGTACTGGGAGCCAAAGGCAAATGGGGTTTCCTGTGATTCATTGCCAAGTCAGCTGGGGCCAAGCAGGGCTCTGGGAGCGAGTCCTGATGGAGGGAACCCAAGTTCTCGATCCCTCGTCCCTCCCAAAGAGGTGGAGCGTGAGCTCAGAGGTCCCCACATTGATTTGTTGTTGTTGTTTTCTGGATCCTATTGTAATTGTTTGCAATGAAACCATCATGGCTTATATTTCCCTTCGCCTACTTGAAAGCAGAGAAGCGGAACTGGAGGGCTGCAACTTCCCCATCCCTAGGCTGAAGGAGTTATATCCAACATAGTGCCAAGGAACACATTCCATTTGTGCAAGGATTTCCACCTATGCAATGAAACTTGCACACCTACTAAATCTGGGGGGTTGTCTAACCCTCTGAAGCAGATTTGGGAAGAGTGCAAGTTGCAGGCAAGTTCCATGTCCGAATGGAAAACATTGCACTTGGGTGTTTGTCGGGTGCCACCCAAGGTCTCAAAATCTCATGGAACATTGAAATAATAATAATAATAATAATAATAATAATAATAATAATAGTAATAATAGTAATAAATTTATTATTTGTACCCCACCCATCTGGCTGGGTTTCCCCAGCCACTCTGGGCAGCTTCCACAGAGACCAAAAATACACTAAAATGTCACACATTAAAAACTTCCCTGAACAGGGCTGCCTTAAGATGTCTTCTGAATGTCAGGTAGTTGTTTATCGCTTTGACATCTGGTGGGAGGGCGTTCCTCAGGGCGGGCGCCACTACCGAGAAGGCCCTCTGCCTGGTTCCCTGTAGCTTTGCTTCTCGCAGGGAGGGAACCGCCAGAAGACCCTCGGCGCTGGACCTCAGCGTCTCGGCTGAACGATGGGGATGGAGACGCTCCTTCAGGTATACTGGGCTGAGGCCATTTAGGGCTTTCAAAGTCAGCACCAACACTTTGAATTGTGCTCTGAAACATACTGAGAGCCAATGTAGGTATTTTAGGACCGGTGTTATATGGTCTCGGCGGCCGCTCCCAGTCACCAGTCTAGCTGCCGCTTTCTGGATTAGTTGCAGTTTCCGGGTCACCTTCAAAGGTAGCCCCACATAGAGCGCATTGCAGGAGTCCAAGCGGGAGATAACTAGAGCATGCACCTCTCTGGTGAGACAGTCCGCGGGCAGGAAGGGTCTCAGCCTGCGTACCAGATGGAGCTGGTGAAAGCTGCCTTCTACCAGGTCAGACTCTTTGCTCTCCCAGCCTTGGATTTTCCACCTGGAGGGAGAGAGGCTGCCATTGGGGACTAAGGGAGAGTGACGTCTGTCTGACCCAACTTCTTTTCCATGAATGCCTGTTGGCATTTTCTCTTTCTTCCTTTCTGGAGCTCCTACATGAAACTGGAGAGATCTCTGCTCCCCAGTTCACTTTGGGAAGAATGGGAGCTTTTCAGGTACAGAATCCCAAGTTTTCTAGGTAACCAAACGGAGAAGGCAGGCATCTGCCTGTAGGGAGTGTGTTGATGTGGTTCGTTTGGCTTCCCAGGGTTTGACAGAAGAGAAGATCAGCCACGTCTTGCAGCTGATCGAGGAGGAAGCCGACTGCAAAACAGACAGTGAGAAGACGCCAGTCAAACGTGCCTCAGACCTTCAGATCCATGTCCCGGCCTGCATCTTGGCCCTCTGTGGATGGACTAGTAGGTATGTAGGCAACCGGAATCATGGAATTGTAGAATTGGAAGGGGACCGAGAGAGTCAACTAACCCGACCGCCTGCGGTGCAGGAAGCACAGCTAAAGAAATGCCTAAAATCTGTTTAAAAACCTCCAATGAAGTGACATTCCACTGTCAAAACAGCTCTTACCACCAGAAGGTTCTCCCTGGCGTTTAGTCGGAATCTACTGTCTTGTAATTTGAATCCGTCAGAAAACAAGCTTGCTCCATCTTTCACGTGACAGCCCTTTACATATATGAAGATGGCTACCATACCATCTCGGAGTCTTCTTTTCTGCAGGCTAAACATACCCAATCGAAAAATGTCTTTCTTTTGTTTTTAATTTGTCATTATTAATTTAAAATATCATCTTACATATATATTACAAATAGTTACAGCAAAATTAAACACAAAAATATAATAGAAGATAAAGAAAATGAAAATAAAAAGCAAAAAAGAGTTAACAATAAGAAATGAATATTGGAAATAACATCCTGTCTTTTCTAATACAGTGGTACCTCAGGTTAAGTACGTAATTCGTTCCGGAGGTCCGTTCTTAACCTGAAACTGTTCTTAACCTGAAGCACCACTTTAGCTAATGGGGCCTCCTGCTGCCGCCGGAGCACGATTTCTGTTCTCATCCTGAAGCAAAGTTCTTAACCTGAAGCACTATTTCTGGGTTAGCGGAGTCTGTAACCTGAAGCGTATGTAACCCGAGGTACCACTGTGAGGTCTTCTGAAAGAAACTTCCAATCGTTCTCGTTGTACTTTTTCTATTGTCTTAATTTTATCGCGCAGTTTGTTTTATAACTTTTTCTATATATTCATCTAGTATATTTATTCCATTTGTTTATTATATACAAGTATCATTCAGTTCTGCTGGGATAACATCATTATTATAATAATATAATCTTATATATTCTTTGAATAGTCTCCATTCTCTGAAATTTTTTTGAAAGATGTCAGGCACATTCAGACATTTCCACGTTCCAGTCCCGTCTCCCCTGCTCCTTCTGTACTGGGCAAGTCGTCCCACAGCTGCCCATCACCATCTGTAGCAGGGATGGAGAACCTGTGGCTCTCCAGATGTTGCTGTGCTTCCAAACATCTGGAGGGCACTAGCTTGGGAAAGGTGAGCCTAGAGGGACTTGGAAACCCCAGGGCTTTGCAGGTAGGGCTAGGCTGATGTATTGGTTTTTGTTGTTGTTGTTGTTTAGTCGTTTAGTCGTGTCCGACTCTTCGTGACCCCATGGACCAGAGCACGCCAGGCACTCCTGTCTTCCACTGCCTCCTGCAGTTTGGTCAAACTCATGCTGGTAGCTTGGAGAACACTGTCCCACCATCTCGTCCTCTGTCCTCCCCTTCTCCTTGTGCCCTCCATCTTTCCCAACATCAGGGTCTTTTCCAGGGAGTCTTCTCTTCTCATGAGGTGACCAAAGTCTTGGAGCCTCAGCTTCAGGATCTGTCCTTTCAGTGAGCACTCAGGGCTGATTTCCTTCAGAATGGATCGGTTTGATCTTCTTGCAGTCCATGGGACTCTCAAGAGTCTCCTCCAGCACCAGAATTCAAAAGCATCCATTCTTTGGCGATCAGCCTTCTTTATGGTCCAGCTCTCACTTCCATACATCACTACTGGGAAAACCAGAGCTTTTACTATACGGACCTTTGTTGGCAAAGTGATGTCTCTACTTTTTAAGATGTATTGGTATGAATCACATTTCCTTTATCCCCTGATTTTAATTTTTTGTATTGATTTTTGCGTCTTCCCTCAGCCCTTCCTCTGGATCCGTCCATCTCCCCTTGATCACCTGCTGTCACTGCATGAGGAAGGTGGGTCTATGGGGTTTCCACCAGATTGAGTCGGCCATCCCTGAGATGGAGCCTCCCTCCAACCTCACCAGCACTCCTCTCCCATTTTCGGATGGGCGCACGGACAGAGTCTCTGCGGTGCCCACATCCCCACGCCGGATGATGACCCGTAGCCGGGACACGAGCTTCCCTCTGGGCTCTGAGCAGGTCAGTCTTGTGGGGGGCCAAGTTACAGGTCTAAGCCGGAAGGGGCTTCCTTTCACATTGGGGCCGGGGCTCCTCTTTCAAATCCCTGCCCTGCTTGCATTTGTACCACCCGCAAAAATCTTTATTTGCAATCTTGGGCTCTGTTTAGATTTTCTGGATCTCCTTCTGAGACTTTTAGAGCGTAATAAGATGCCATAGGACACGGGTGGCGCTGTGGGTTAAAGCCTCAGCGCCTAGGACTTGCCGATCGAAAGGTCGGCGGTTCAAATCCCCGCGGCGGGGTGCGCTCCCGTCGTTCGGTCCCAGCGCCTGCCAACCTAGCAGTTCGAAAGCACCTTTGGGTGCAAGTAGATAAATAGGGACCGCTTACCAGCGGGAAGGTAAACGGCGTTCCGTGTGCTGCGCTGGCTTGCCAGATGCAGCTTGTCACGCTGGCCATGTGACCCGGAAGTGTCTGCGGACAGCGCTGGCTCCTGGCCTATAGAGTGAGATGAGCGCACAACCCTAGAGTCTGGCAAGACTGGCCCGTACGGGCAGGGGTACCTTTACCTTTAAGATGCCATAAGAAAGCTGCAGAGATAGCGCAGGATAGTGCGCACCCCAGAAATGATCTCTTTGAGCTTCTGCCTTCTGGAAGAAGGTACAGGGTTATCAAGACTAGGACTAGCCACCTGAGAAAGTTTTATTCAAATGCAATTTTGGTTTTAAACGCAGTGTTAGGTTGTTTCGTTGTTCTGTATGGGACAATGACAATAAAGAATATTGTATCGTATCAATTATCGTATCGTAAGGGTGTGTTTACCTTATCATAGAGTTGGAAGGGACTACAGTGGTACCTTGGTTTGCAACCATAATCGGTTCCAGAGGTCTGTTTGTAAACCAAAACAGATTGTAACCCAAGGCGCGCGTTCGCCAGTGGGGGTCTCCAAAAAAATTTGTTCATAATCAAAAAAAAATGGGTTGTAATCCAAAAAAAGTTTGCAAACTGGGACGCGCACTTCTGGGTTTGACGTGTTTGTAATCCAAAACGAATGCAAACCAAGACGTACGCAAACCAAGGTACCGCTGTACAAGGGTTGTCCAGTTGAACCCGCTGCCACGCAGGAAGCACAGCTGAAAAATTCTGGCCTCTGTTTAAATACCTCCAATGGCCTCTGTTTATATATCTCCAATGAAGCAGAGCCCGCTACCTTTAACAAAAGAATGCTGCATGCTAAAGTAACTCATAAAGGAAATCTGTGATCTGTATAAATTAGGCAAGGTGGGCATATTCTGCCAGTATGGGCTTATTTTTACTGCTCTCATCTTTTCATTTCCCTTACTGTGTCTTTTTTAACTTGGTCTTCGTCTGTTGTCTCTGTCTTCATTGTCTCTGTCTTCATCTCTGTCTTCATTGTCTCTGTCTTCATCTATTTCTGTCACTCACTGCTTCTGTGTAGGAATGGGATGGAGGGAGCATAGTTCCTGCCCCTCTGGGACCCCTCCTGAGTCCCACTCCTTGCTTTAACGCAGGGGGACGGCACACCCAGCTAATCTCTCCTCCCCTTGCCTTCCTTCCTTTGCGCAGCACGAGAAGAGCCCGTCCCCCGTGATCAGCCGCATGCGCAGCTGGGACAGCTCCAGCGAACGAGCCGAGGCGGAAGCAGCGAGCCCCACCACCCGCAGCCGTCCCGTCACCCGCAGCATGGGGCAAAGCGATGGCAGCCTGGGGGCAGAGGTCTCCTGCAGCCCTCACCGGAGGACCAAGCGGGCGCGACTGTGCTCCACCAGCAGCTCGGTGAGTGATTGGTAGGGGGAATGGAGAAGGAGGAGGAAGAAGAAGCCAACCTTTCAAGAGACAGAAGATTTCAGGAAGGAGAAACAAAAACTAGAACAGGGGTCAGCAAACTTTTTCAGCAGGGGGCCGGTCCACTGTCCCTCAGACCTTGTGGGGGGCCGGACTACAGTGTTGACGGAAGTCAAAAATATTGTATAAGATGTGAAGATATGTTGTATGACTGTTGGAACTGATATGTTAAAAAATTAATAAAAATGCATATATATATAAAAAAATAATAAATTCCCAACTCCTCTGTCTCTCTCAGGATTCATCTATCCGGAGCTTCTTTGACCCCATTTCCCAGCACCGCGACTGGTGCCCGTGGGTCAATGTGATGAAGGATCCTGTGAGCTCTGGAGGGACCCAACAGGAGGAGAAGGAAAACCTCGGCTGGCAGGTCACCCTGAAGGCCCTCCTGGCTTCTAGGCAGTCCGACCGGCCTGTGGATGTGGAGTCAGAGGTGAGAACCTGCCTCCCAGTGCCCGTGGCGTGCTAGGCCCTGTACAGAACAAGGAAAGCCCTTTTTCGCACAGCGTGTGGTTAGCCTGTGGAACTCCCTAACACAGGAGGCAGGGATGGGCACAAGCCTAGATGGCATGCGCAGAAGCGGCAAATTGCGAACCGCGGACGCGCAGATGCGGGTGGCGTTCTGCTCATGTTACGAACGGGGCTCCGGAACGGATCCCGGTCGCAACCAGAGGTACTACTGTATATGATCAGCATTTTTCCGTCATTACTAGGAATCAAAAAATGTAAAAAAAGAAGAAAAAGGAATACCGTTCTCTGAAAACACCTTGTTACATACAGAGGTTCCTCATGTGCTTGGGTAGTGCACACTGTAAATTAATTTTATTAGTAAATTAATTGCGGCATTTACCATATTTTTTGCTCTATAAGACTCACTGTTTCCCTCCTAAAAAGTAAGGGGAAATGTGTGTGCGTCTTATGGGGCGAATGCAGGCTGCGCAGCTATACCAGAAGCCAGAACAGCAAGAGGGATCGCTGCTTTCGCTGCGCAGCGATCCCTCTTGCTGTTCTGGCTTCTGAGATTCAGAATATTTTTTTCCTTGTTTTCCTCCTCCAAAAACTAGGTGCGTCTTGTGGTCTGGTGCGTCTTATAGAGCGAAAAATACGGTGCATCCCGCCTTTTCCTCCAAGGAGCTCAAGGTGGTGTGAATGGTTTTCCCCCTCCTCATTTAACTCATGGAACTTTGAAGTGTCAGGCATAGCTCTAATGGCTTTAGCCCAAACGTAGCAGAGTTTTCCTGCACAGCGAAGAAGCTAGTTGAGGTGGAAATGACTAGTCAGCTAGACTCAGAATAACTATTTACAGGATTTATTAAAAGGAAAAATAAAACCAGCAGAGTTTCTGCATACAAAGCAAAACAAATCCTTTCTCTCTCTCTCTCTCTCTCTCTTAACCATACACAGCACTCCTACTACACCCTAACACACCTACACCAAACTGTGCTAGCATTCCTAGATAACAGAGTTGAGTGCTGGTCGTTAACCAATCAGAGTAAGTAGTTTCTAGGTCAAGCTGACCTTGGCTTTCTGCCAAGAGTAAATTGACACTGCCTTGAGTTAATTGTGTGAAGCCAGAATCTGTAAGTTTCCCATGAGAACCAATTAACAGAAACTGAACATTAACCCCCACAACAACCCTGTGAGGTAGGTTAGGCTGAGAGGCTGGGACTGGCCCAAGGCCACCGAGGGAGCTTCATGCCCATGCCTTTGATTTCTGAGGCCCATCGTCCCAAATTAAATTTATGCACTGCGCCTCATAACCTTTTCTACCCCTGTAGAGCCCCATCAACCTCAGGAGGGGCCAGTATCTACCTCTTTGAGAAACCCAGGGGACTGGTTCCATTGTGGAACTGCTCTCACCATTGAGTTTCTCTCGGTGTTCACCCAGAATCTGTCCTCCTGGAACTTCAGGAGCCCGTGAGAACTGGTCCTTTGCTCTGTGGGGCGGCAGAGAACAAAGTCTTTCCCCTGTTCTTTCTGCAGGGATTTGAAGAAGGTTTCATGTGTCCATCCATCCCCAACACACCTCAGTCTTTTAAAAAATAATAATTTTTTATTAGATTTTCCACTGTGATAACACAAACCACAGAGCAAGATAATCCACAAAAACAGAAAAGGAAAAAGAAAAAAGAGGGGGGGAGGGGAGGAACAATAGACAATAATAACAAACTTAATTCTTCACAAATCCTACCTTTTAAACATCTTGGTTGACTTCCTCAAATCCCTCCCTTCTGAGTTTCCTTGTAATTAAAAGTAACAGCTTTCCAATATCATTATTAAACTAAAACAATTTCCAATTATAGTCCATCTTATTCACTTTTCTTAACATTCTGAATCCCATTTATTTAATTTTAATTTAATCCTAGGCCTATTTGTTTCTTTCAAGTAATTTCTAATTTTTTATATTACAAAATTTATTCAAATAGTCCTTGAATTTCCTCCAGTCCTCTTGAAACTCCTCTTCTTTCTGGTCGCAGATTCTTCCAGTCAGGTCAGCTAGCTCCGAAAAGTCCATCATCTTCATCTGCCAATCTTCCACTGTTGGTAGTTCTTGTGTTTTCCAGTTTTTAGCAAGTAATATGCGAGCGGCTGTTGAGGCATAAAAAAATAATTTAACATCTTTCTTGGGCAACACACCTCAGTCTTCTGGCAAAATGTAGTCCGTACCTACATCCTTCTCCCCTTTGAGTTGTTCCCCACACCCTGCCAATCTTTATCATCATCTTCTGAACATGCGAAGTTGTCTACAAGAGCCTCCGCCAACCTGGTTTTCGGTCTACAACTCCCAGCTGTCCTGGTTGGGACTGGCGGGAGCTGTAGTTTGTGCTTGCGAGATGGAACGATTCCCCCCAAACGCCCCCTGCTCACCATTTTGGGGTTTCTCCTGACACACACCCCCAAGATCTAATTTGGGAGGTAAGGAAAAGCCTCATTGCTCCAGGGCTTTTGCTGACAGGGTTTGTTCAGGCAAATCCCACCTGTGGAAACTACAGTGATACCTCGGGTTAAGTACTTAATTCGTTCCGGAGGTCCGTTCTTAACCTGAAACTGTTCTTTTTATCTTTATTTATACAACAAGAAAAAAAACACACAAAAAAACACAAATACCAAATTACATACAAATTACAAAAATAACCATAGACACATAGTTTTCTTGGCAAACAATAAAACATCTATTGGTCTTAACACTAAAGACCCAACTTCCCATCTATTCCATATTTCAAATTCATATTACTTATTGCCAATACACATTTTTTCCATAATTAAACGTATTCTCAATAAATCTAATTTCTTCTATCTACCTAGCAATGCTGCAACAGAATTTAAACTACTATATTTATTTTTCAGATATTCTTTGAAAACCTCCCATTTAGAAACAAATTTCTGTTTTGATTTATTCTTTATTTTTTCTGATAAACCATCTAATTCGGCATATTCTGTCAGCTTTTGGATCCAATCTTGTATAGAGGGGATTTCATTACTCTTCCATTTTGCTGCGATCAAAACTCTTGCTGCTGCCGTCGCATATAAAAAGATACCCTTCCTCTTTTGTGGAATATCCAAATCTGTTAAACCTGAAACTGTTCTTAACCTGAAGCACTACTTTAGCTAATGGGGCCTCCTGCTGCTGCCGCGCCACCGGAGCACAATTTCTCTTCTCATCCTGAAGCAAAGTTCTTAACCCAAGGTACTATTTCTGGGTTAGAGGAGTCTGTAACCTGAAGCGTATGTAACCTGAAGTGTATGTAACTCGAGGTACCACTGTACTAGTAATGCAGCCTGAAATTGCATTGTCCATTTTTGCTGCAGCGTCACACTGCTGACTCCAGAGATAATACTACATGTTTTTGCCTGCGTTCGTGTGAATGCTTAAGTTTGTCTCTCTTTCCTGCTACAGAACCTCTCTGTGAAATCCCGCAGGGTCTTCCGGATTTTCCGGCAATGGGACGCTCCCTGTTCCTCCTGAGGACTTCCGGCCTTTGACAGCATTGTGGAAAGGAACCTGCTAAGCATAATGGATGGAATTCTCTCTCTGTCTCTTTGTTATTAATGGAAAAAGACTTATTATTTGCACTGGTGGCAAGGCTGTCCCGGGAAAACTTGCCTTCGCTCCAAACTTGTATCCCGGAGTAATCCTCAAGGGCAGCAAGGGAAGAAGACGCGTCAATTGCAGCCACGGGGAGCCATCTTTTTCTATGCCTTCTTAGGGTTTACATGATGGTTTCCTGAATCCTTTGCACTGGTTCCCAACTGCCTAGGGTGATTCTCCATCTTAGGTGGAGCTGAATTTCCCTGATGTGCCCCTGGCTTGAATTGAACTGAGAGAGGATGGGTGAGATGGCCCACTTTGCATGTGGCAGATTTGGGGACATCTCAGCTACAGAATTAAATTGGTTTTGCTGTTGAGGCTCACTGCCCTCCAGCTGCAAGGGATCCTGGGAACTGTAGTTCTGTAAGGGGCCTAGGGCTATCTGACAAACCATTCTCAGCCCCTGCACAAAAACTACAACTTCCTGCCATCTTTTTTTTTGGGGGGGGAGCCATGCTATTTAAATGACTTTAAAAACAATTTAAGTTTGCAGCGTCGATGTGGCTCTCGTGTTGAGTTTTGTACCCAGGCTGAGGTCTGGAGAACGTGACATTAATAAAACATTTTGCTGTCTTTTTTTTTTATTATCATAACTTCGCTCAGATTTCCATTTGCCTGTGAGACTGCCAGGAGCCATAGGCATTCTCTACCAAATAGCTTTTTGTTCCTTATCAGCCTAAATTGTACAATCTGGACGGCCAAAGAATTGACTTTGAGTGGGATGAATTTATGAAGATCATGTGTTCCTGTCTTGTAAGGGTGAGGAACTCGGCTTGCCTCCATGAGCCAGATTTTTATCTCCCTCAAGCAGCTGACGAAGAGGGCTTTGGTTCTACCGCCAAAGCCTGTTTTCTCTTGTCAACAGAGTCACCAAGCTCCCGATCGCCTACACCTGATATCCCCAAAGCCCTGAGCAACTTGGATCCAGTAGGTCATTAGGTCCAGTCGTGACCGACTCTGGGGTTGCGGCGCTCATCCCGCTTTATTGGCCGAGGGAGCCGGCGTACAGCTTCTGGGTCATGTGGCCAGCATGGCTAAGCCGCATGACCCAGCGCACGGAAACGCCGTTTACCTTCCCGCCGGAGTGGTACCTATTTCTCTACTTGCACTTTGATGTACTTTCGAACTAGGTTGGCAGGAGCAGGGACCAAACAATGGGAGCTCACCCCATCGCGGGGATTCGAACCGCCGACCTTCTGATCGGCAAGCCCTAGGCTCTGTGGTTTAACCCACAGCGCCACCCGCGTCCCTATCCAGGATTCCTGAGGCCTTATATCCCAGCCCGATCACTGTGATCATTCAGAGGAGTGTTCTTAGCTGCTCACCTGTGTTACAGGGGCCTGACTGGCTTCAACAGGAAGTCGGGAATTTAGTCTTGCCGATCACAGAATTGGAGGGTTGGAAAGGATCGCCAAGGGTTATCTAGTCCCTCCCCTGGCAATAACAGCTAAAGAATCCCTGAAAGGCGACCATCGAACCTCCGCTTAAAATCTTCCAAGGAAGCCTGGTAATAATAAACATAAGCAACACCTCTAACAAATAATGCAAATTTGTTTTGCGTGTTTAACAGGATTGCAGAATCCGGTTTTGAATTTCCAGGGTGCTGATTTTTTAATTCCCTTCTCACACAAAGTGCAGGATCTGCCCCTCGCTGTCCAACTGCGTTCATCTCCATGTGCTTCCCTGTTTGACACTCGGCTATCTCGTTCCTTGCTTTGAAAAGTTCCAGATTTTCTGAAAAACCTGAATCTTGGAAACAGAATTCACCGTGAAGATTGAGGGCATTTGGTGCTCGACTTGCCTAATACTATATTGCAGCCGTTGCTTGCGGTGGGGGACGCACCTTGACACACAGGGCAGAAGGGTAAAGGCATCTTTCAGTGGGAAAGCCATCTTCTTTACATGCAAAACGTCCCGCATTCGACCCCCAATGCCATCTGCCTTGCCTAAAACTCCAGATAGTTGCTGCAAGTCAAGAGGAGACAATAAAATTTCCCCCCCTAAATTGATTTTTGAATTCTGAATTTATTGTTATTCACGTTTTATACTGTATTTTATGCTGTTTTTTTGTTGCATCAATTAAGTGTTTTAAATTTGTTGTTAGCCTCCCTGAGCCCAGGGTATAAATTAAAAATTTATTTATTTATTTATTTTAATACTGAGCTAGATGGACCTTGAGCTAGATGGAGCCTGCAGGGTCCGGCCAGTGGACCATCTAGTCCAGGATCCTGTTCTCACAGTGGCCAGCCAGATGCCTGTGGGAAACGCACAAGCAGGATTCGAACACAAGAGCAACTCTCCCTGCCGTTTCCAGCAACCGGTACAGTGGTACCTTGGTTCTCAAACTTAATCCGTTCCAGAAGTCCATTCCAAAACCAAGGCACGTTTTCCCATAGAATGTACTGCAAAACAGATTAATCCGTTCCAGACTTTTATAAACAACCCCTAAAACAGCAGTTTAAGATGAATTTTCCTCTTTAACGAGACCATTGATCCATAAAATAAAAGCAATAATGTACTGTACTATAAAATAAATAATACAGTATTGAAGATGATAAAAATTAAAATTATTTTTTCCCTTACCTGCACTGATGATAGTCATTGTTCGGATGGGGGGCTTTTATCCATTTCCGCAGTCGCACAATCAATCAGTAGCTGAACTGGGTTCCACATCAGTCACAAAAACAAATTAACCGAAAAAGCCTCAAAAACCAAAACGCAAAATAAATAGCAAAACCAAAAGCACCGAATACAGTATTCAGAAGCATTGTCTCCTGCAACCATGGAAGCAGAACATGACCCTCCTGGCTAGCAGACCTCAAGAGCAAAACTCCCCTTCTGTGGTTTGCAGCAGCTGGGATTCAAAAGCATTGCTGCCTCCAATAGTGTAGGCAGAGCACAGCCATTGATAACAATTACCGTATTTTTCACTCTATAAGACGCACCAGACCACAAGACGCACCTAGTTTTTGGAGGAGGAAAACAAGAAAAAAAATATTCTGAATCTCAGAAGCCAGAACAGCAAGAGGGATTGCTGCGCAGTGAAAGCAGCGATCCCTCTTGCTGTTCTGGCTTCTGGGATAGCTGCGCAGCCTGCATTCGCTCCATAAGACGCACACACATTTCCCCTTACTTTTTAGGAGGGAAAAAGTGAGTCTTATAGAGCAAAAAACACGGTACTGTATTTCTCCTTTAAATCAATCCATGTTGCTGGCCATTGCTGCCACCTTTTGGGAGGGAGTTCCACAGTTTAACTATGCGCTGTGCCAAGATCTGTCCCAAAGAGTCTGCTTCAGTGGATGTCCACGAGTTCTGATGTTAAGAGAGAGGGAGGAAAACTTTCCTCTATCCTTTTTCTCTGCCTTATTTTTTACATACTTCCATCATGTTGCCTCTTGCTCTCCTTTCCTCTAAACTAAAAATCACCCAATGCTGTTGTATCCCCTTGATCATTTTGCTTGCCCTTTAACCCCACGGCTGTGGAGCAGTCGATCAGTGCATGTGGCTATGAACCAGAAGGCTGGTGGTTCAAGCCCACTGAAGGATGGCTGTGGGCAGGATTCCTGCATTTTGGGGCTGGACTAGATGACCCTTGGGGATACCTTCCAGTTCTACAATCCTTTCCAACAATAGCCTTTTCAAGGTGAGCTGACCAGAAATTTACACAGCATTCCAAACTACAACTAATCCAGAATGCGGCAGCTAGACTGGTGACTGGGAGCGGCCGCTGAGACCATATAACACCGGACTTGAAAGACCTACATTGGCTCCCAGTCTGTTTCTGAGCACAATTCAAAGTGTTAGTGCTGACCATGAAAGCCCTAAATGGCCTCAGTCCAGTATACCTGAAGGAGCGTCTCCACCCCCATCGTTCTGCCCGGACACTGGGGTCCAGCACAGAGGGCCTTCTGGCGGTTCCCTCGCTGCGAGAAGCCAAGTTACAGGGAACCAGGCAGAGGGCCTTCTCGGTGGTGGCACCCACCGTGTGGAACGCCCTCCCACCAGATGTCAAAGAGAACAACAACTACCAGACTTTTAGAAGACATCTGAAGCAGCCCTGTTTAGGGAAGCTTTTAATGTTTAATAGATTATTGTAATTGGAAGCTGCCCAGAGTGGCTGGGGAAACCCAGCCAGATGGGCGGGGTATAAATAATATTATTATTGTTGTTGTTATTGGTTAGACTTGGTGTAAGGCAGCTTTTAATGTCCTGTAGGATGCAGGTGGTGCTGTGGGTTAAACCACTGAGCCTAGGGCTTGCCGATCAGAAGGTTGGCGGTTCGAATTGAGACGGGGTGAGCTCCCATCGCTCGGTCCCTGCTCCTGCCAACCTAGCAGTTTGAAAGCACGTCAAAGTGCAAGCAGATAAATAGGTACCGCTCCGGCGGGAAGGAAAACGGTGTTTCTGTGCACTGCTCTGGTTCACCAGAAGTGGCTTAGTCATGCTGGCCACATGACCCAGAAGCTGTACGCCGGCTCCCTTGGCCAGTAAAGCGAGATGAGCGCCGCAACCCCAGAGTCGGCCACGACTGGACCTAATGGTCAGGGGTCCCTTTACCATTACCTTTAGGAGAGGTATATCAGCTATATAAAAGCAGGACAGAATGGAAATCTATCCTCTTTTTTATTGTAGTTTAAATCTGTATCTAAAAGAGTCTGGTGCCCTCCAGATGTTTTGGACCGCAACTCTCATCTGCCTCTGGAGGGCACCAGGTTGGGGAGCGCTGGCCTGATCTGTTGGCCGGGAGCAGAGAGCGCGAGCCTTTGCCGGAAAAGCCATCTGGACGTAGGGTGGGTGGGGGAATTTGCTGGTCTGCTATCTGAAACAGTCCCATGCCATAGCTGGGCTGGCTGCATTTTGGTAGATAGTTGGTTGGGAGGGGCTTAGTGTGGGGGTTTTGCACAGCTGTCAAGGAAAAACAGCTGTTTGCTTTCCAGACCTCAGCTGGTTTCATAAGATGCCGCTGCTGACGTTGCAAGGTTTTATCAGTCCTCTCCAACATCTGCTGAGGAACGCTCCCCGTCATTTGTTGATTCCCAGGGAAGTACCAGGCGCTCAGCGCTGAATGCTGGCAAAAAAAAAATGCCGGCTAGGGAAGGATCCAGTAGCTGAGAGGTGGATATGTTTATTTCTGTGCATTTAGTACCCAGATGGGCAACCTGTGGCTGAGGAGCTGCATGTGGACCCCAGACTCATTTTATGTCATGGGTAGGCAAACTAAGGGCCGGATCCGGCCAAATCGCCTTCTAAATCCGGCCCACGGACGGTCCAGGAATCAGCATGTTTTGACATCAGTAGAATGTGTCCTTTTATTGAAAATGCATCTCTGGGTTATTTGTGGGGCATAGGAATTCATTCATCCCCCCCCCCCTTCAAAATATAGTCCGGCCCCCCGCAAGGTCTAAAGGACAGTGGACTGGCCCCCTGCTGAAAAAAATTACTGGCCCCTGTTTTATGTAGTCCCTGAGGCCTCCTAAATCTGCTGAATTGTTTTATCTCATCGGTGCTTCTTCCCCTTCACCACCTCCTCATTCCACGCTTTTAAGTGACTGGCCACTCCATTTGGTTTCAGAACAATTTGAAGGGGTAGCTGTTTATTAGGTAAAGGGACCCCTGACCATTGGGTCCAGTCGTGACCGACTCTGGGGTTGCAGCGCTCATCTCGCTTTTTGGCCGAGGGAGCCGACGTTTGTCTGCAGACAGTTTTTCCGGGTCATGTGGCCAGCATGACTAAGCCGCTTCTGGCAAACCAGAGCAGCGCACGGAAACGTCGCTTACCTTCCTGCCGGAGAGGTACCTATTTATCTACTTGCACTTTGATGTGCTTTCGAACTGCTAGGTTGGCAGGAGCAGGGACCGAGCAACGGGAGCTCACCCTGTCGCAGGGATTCGAACCGCCGACCTTCTGATCGTCAAGTCCTAGGCTCTGTGGTTTAACCCACAGCGCCACCCGCATCCCTAGCTTTTTATTAGATAAAAGATAAATAAGCACCCCCAGTTTTTCCTTAGTTTTATGGCTTGTGGAAAACAAGTTTCTCCCCCTCCCCAGCTGAACAAATCTGTAGATTTCTGCTGTGGCTGTGTTCGGCACACTAAAGCCAGAATGGAATTGTTCCTTAACAGTAAAGTGGTACCTTGGTTCCCAAACTAAATCCGTTCCAGAAGTCCTTTCCAAAACTAAAGCATTCCAAAACCAAGACACTCTTTCCCATAGAAAGTAATGCAAAACAGATTAATCTATTCCAGACTTTTAAAAACAACCTTTAAAACAGCTATTTAACATTAATTTTACTATCTAATGAGACCATGGATCCATAAAATGAAAGCAATAATCAATGTACTGTACCATAAAATAAATAAGACAGTATTGTAGATGACAAAAATTAAAATATTTTTTCCCCTTACCATCACTGATGATAGTCATTGGATGGGGTTTTTTTTTTAATCCATTTCTGCAGTCACACAATCAATCAATCAGTAGCTGAACTGGGTTCCACACAGTCACAAAAACAAATTAACCGAAAAAGCCTCAAAAATGCAAAATAAATAGCAAAAACAAAAGTGCCAAACTTAATCTGTTTCGGAAGACTGCTTGACTCCCAAAATGTTCAAAAACCAAGGCGCAACTTCTGATTGGTGCAGGTGCCCTAGAAACAATAGCCGACAACCGCATTGGACGTTCGGCTTCTGAAAAGTGTTCGAAAACCGGAACACTTACTTCCAGGTTTTCGGCGTTTGAGTACCAAGGCATTTGAGAACCAAGGTACCACTGTAGTTGAGTTGGACTACAAAAAAGAAAGAAAACTCTTCGTATGCTCATTTAAGAGTAACCCCACTAAACTCGGAGGGCCTTGCTTCCAAGAAGACCTGCATAGGCTTGGGAATTCCAATCTGGCATAGCAATAGTGAAAATTGAAGCATAGTGGTCTTTATTCCAGATTAGTGAATCCAGAATGTTTGTGTTTTGGGCTCCACCTTCCCTTGGGGAAGGGCCTTAGCTGAGTGACCGGACACGTGCTTTTCATGCAGAAGGGCCTGGGTTCAACCCATAGCTGTCAACTTTCAGATTTGAAAATAAGGGATCAGCAGCCTCACCCGTCCTGGGGACAGTCTACAGCACGGGTGTCAAACACAAGGCCCGCGGGCCGAATCCGGCCCGCCAGACTTCGTCATGTGGCCCATGTAGCCACCGGCGGCCGCCAGCCTTCACCTTTTATTCTCCCCCTTTTTTTTTTGACACAAGAAAGCCACCTCTTCAGCGCATGCGCGGCAGCCTACAAGCCAGAGAATGTTTGCCCTCTAGCGGCGCGGGCTGTTCTACACAGGAAACCTCCACTTTACATGCATTCAGGAAACCTCCACTTGTTTTTATATTGAGCGCATATTGAGTCCTATAGATACAACCGGCCCTTTGAGGGTGACCAAACTGCTGATGCGGCCCCCGATGAATTTGCGTTTGACACTCCTGGTCTACAGGATATCTAACAATCCGGGGAAGCAGCGGGAAGCAGCAGGAAACAACGCTGGAATAAGGGAATTTCCCGCAAAAAAGGGAAGGTTGACAGCTATGGTTCAACCGTCCGCATCTGCAGGTAGATATCATGGGCTGGTTGGACGCAGAGGAATGGTGGGAGGAACCAGCTGGGGAAAGCACCAAGGGAAGAAGGTTCAGAGCCTGGGGAGTGGTGGCGGGACGACCATGAGCGGTCAGAGAAGGAGAAGACTGGGAAGAGGTAACAGGGTTTAGTGAGCGAGGAGAGTCTGTGGCAGAAAGAAGTCCGGAATTAGAGACAGAAGCTGAAGCGGGAGATTGGAAACTGGGAAAAGGTGGGGTAGCAGAAAAAGAAAAGGCAGCTGTCAGATAAGGAGGTATCAGAGAGATTAAAAGGGGTGACAGAGTGGGGGTGGGGGCTCCCATTAGGCAAATTGAGGCAGCCACCCTTAGGCAGCTAGTTTGGGGTGGGCGGGTAACTGGGAATTATTTAATAGGTTCTGTTTTTTTTCTACGCAGACAGTAATGTTGACCTCACGGCTGACATTTTTTTTTCTTTTTAAATTCATCACTTTCGTCTCCCTAAGAAGACATGCCTGCCATTACTGCCCTTTTCCTTTAGACACTGTTACAAAAGACTTATTTTTTATTGTAATTTTAATATTTTGTTGGAAGCTGCCCAGAGTGGCTGGGGAAACCCAGCCAGATGGGTGAGGTATAAATACTAATTTTATTATTTTTAATCACACCCTTTTGTCTTCATCTGGGTTTGTTACTTCTGGAATGGCTACCTGTCTGGCACTCAGGTATCAGGATGACAGGAATTATCACTCAGGCAGAGGGGCTGCTGAGTAGCTGAGCTCACATGTCTTATATGAACTGCTGAAGTTTTCCCAGTGAGCCAGTACATAGATACAGTGGTACCACAGGTTAAGTACTTAATTCGTTCCAGAGGTCCGTACTTAACCTGAAACTGTTCTTAACCTGAAGCACCACTTTAGCTAATGGGGGCCTCCTGCTGCTGCTGTGCCGCCAGAGCCCGATTTCTGTTTTCATCCTGAAGCAAAGTTCTTAACCTGAAGCACTATTTCTGGGTTAGCAGAGTCTGTAACCTGAAGCGTATGTAACCTGAAGCGCATGTAACCTGAGGTACCACTGTACATTTATCAGTGAATTGTTACATTTGGTATTGTGCAGCAAAGGCCCTTTGAATAGCTAGGAAGAATTATTATTATTATTAGTTTATCCTTTAACATATTTCTAATCAGCTGTGATATTTGGGGATATTGTTGGCAGAAACAAATTGGAGGGAAAGGGGCGCGGAGAGAGATTTCATCACATGCCTTTCAAGTCCTGATGGGGCAAAAGGGGGTTAGATGGGATCTGCGCTCATTATCTGACAGCATTTGGTATTTCCTCACAGTCGTCCCACTTGGCTTGGAGACTCAGCTGGCAGGAGGGAGACTCAACGCTCTTCACAATATGTTAATTGTCACACTTCCCAATTACGCTCATAGAAATGTGCAAATATGAAGCGAGTTCCCTGGCTTGTGTTGAGCTCCTGGTGTGCCTCTTCGCTCTGGGTCTGTTTCCCGCCTCTGCCCAAGGGAGACATCATATGGCCTTTCCCCTGTTACGACAAGTACCATCACGGGACCCGGGGCCAAGCGTGCTTCCGCATTCGGCATTTGCAGTGGAAGAGCCGCACCATGTTTGTTATGTACTGAAGTTCTCACCCTGGGCCAGCAGGGAGATACTGTAGATAGTTCACGTCCACATATGCAAATAAGGGATCAAAAGTGACGTTCAGTGATTGGATAGTTACAGAAAGTTGTTACAATTACTGTATTTTTCACTCTATAAGACGCACCAGACCACAAGACGCACCTAGTTTTTGGAGGAGGAAAACAAGAAAAAAATTATTCTGAATCCCAGCAGTCAGAACAGCAAGAGGGATCGCTGCGCAGTGAAAGCAGCAATCCCTCTTGCTGTTCTGGCTTCTGGGATAGCTGCGCAGCCTGCATTCGCTCCATAAGACGCACACACATTTCCCCTTACTTTTTAGGAGGGAAAAAGTGAGTCTTATAGAGCAAAAAATACGGTACGTTGTTCGGGAGCTCTATATAAGCAGGTTGGCTGAACCCTTCAGTTCAGTTCTGTTCTGGCCTGTGAATAAACAAGAGCTGTTTGAAGAATCGCTGTGTCGTCTGATATGTTCACCCACAACTTAACAATGTTCACTCCCTGTTTACAGGGCAGCTGCACGACACCGGCCTGGTCCACTCATAAGATTGCTTAACAAACCACAAGTTGGCCCACAGATGATTACACAAACCATGGGTTGCTTCTCCAAAATTTGGTGTGTTTTCCTGTTTGGTGAGTGTTTGGGGTTGGGTGGTCAAGCAAACCATGGTTAAGTAAAGGCTGAGCCACAGTTAAGGCAAGCCAAGCTTCTTAAACCAGCAATAAACCATGGCTTTGAGCCATGAAACAAACCATAATTAAGCTACTGTGCTACTTTCTCGTTTTAGTTGCATGCTTTTTCAATCAGTCATTTTCTTCGAAGGTTGATTGCCGAAGAATGGATGCTTTTGAATTATGGTGCTGGAGGAGACTCTTGAGAGTCCCATGGACTGCAAGAAGATCAAACCTCTCCATTCTGAAGGAAATCAGCCCTGAGTGCTCACTGGAAGGACAGATCCTGAAGCTGAGGCTCCAATACTTTGGCCACCTCATGAGAAGAGAAGACTCCCTGGAAAAGACCCTGGTGCTGGGAAAGATGGAGGGCACAAGCAGAAGGGGACGACAGAGGACAAGATGGTGGGACAGTGTTCTAGAAGCTACCAGCATGAGTTTGACCAAACTGAGGGAGGCAGTGGAAGACAGGAGGGCCTGGCGTGCTCTGGTCCAAGGGGTCACGAAGAGGCGGACACGACTAAACGACTCAACAACTAAACAACAACAACAACTTAAATGAAGAAAGTGGTTTTGCAGAAATGACATTAGAATGATGGAAATAAATGACTGAGAAATGGCGTGTGCATAGGTGAACGATCTCTTCCTGGCTCCTTGGGCCTAAATCATGACTTCTAGCATGGCTAGAACGTTGTTAGCTATAACCACTTTTTAGGTGTATACAAATATCTTCAAAAATCTGAAGGGCTGTCAAATGGAAGATGGAGCAAGCTTGTTTTCTGCCGCTCCAGAGGGTAGGACCCGAACCAAATTACAAAGAAAGGAGATTCCAAATAAACGTCAGGAAGAACTTTCTGAGGGCAAGAGTTGTTTGACAGTGGAATGAATGCCCTCAGAAGGTAGTGGACTCTCCTTTGTTGGGGGTATTTAAGCAGAGGTTGGGTGGCCATCTCTCAGCTGTGAATTCTGCGTTGAAGGGGGTTGAACTAGATGGCCATTGGTGTCCTTTACAATTCTGTGGTTCTAAGACCGGCAACATTAAATGCCCGACTTCTGGTTTCCACAGCCGTCAATAATGTTACCAGGATAACAATAAACTAAAACCAGGTTGAAACTTGCATCAGCTTTTTAAACATATGGGTCAGATCGCCCAAACAGAAGGAACACCAAAAAGATGTCAATAGGCTGGGAGTTCCGAAATTTAGGTAAAGGGACCCCTGACCGTTAGGTCCAGTCGTGGCCGACTCTGGGGTTGCGGCGCTCATCTCGCTTTATTGGCCGAGGGAGCTGGCGTACAGCTTCTGGGTCATGTGGCCAGCATAACTAAGCCGCTTCTGGCAAACCAGAGCAGCGCACGGAAACGCCGTTTAACTCCCCGCCGGACCGGTACCTATTTATCTACTTGCACTGGTGTGCTTTCGAACTGCTAGGTTGGCAGGAGCTGGGAAGGAGCAATGGGAGCTCACCCCGTCGCAGGGATTCGAACCGCCAACTTCTGATCAGCAAGTCCTAGGCTCAGTGGTTTAGACCACAGTGTGCTTTAAAATGCGAACATCTGCAAAAGTAACATGCAAAGGTCAGCTGTATATGGGGAAATTGCCTTGCAAAACTGTGTTGACTGGTTGATAGTAAAGGGACCCCTCTCTGGGGTTGCGGCGCTCATCTCGCTTTATTGGCCGAGGGAGCCGGTGTACAGCTTCCGGGTCATGTGGCCAGCAGGACTAAGCCGCTTCTGGCAAACCAGACCAGCGCACGGAAATGCCGTTTAACTTCCCGCTGGAGCGGTACCTATTTATCTACTTGCACTTTGACGTGCTTTCGAACTGCTAGGTTGGCAGGAGCAGGGACCGAGCAACGGGAGCTCACCCCGTCGCAGGGATTCGAACTGCCAACTTCTGATCGGCAAGCCCTAGGCTCTGTGGTTTAACCCACAGCGCCACAGGTACTGCCATGCTAAAACATTGAGATCTTACAAATGCAGAATGGTTACAATGAGGCACTTGTGACGGTGCCAATTCCACTGACCAAAGCAGTTGAGCGGGCATATTATGGCGTAAGGAGATCTTATAGACAGACTGATCCAAGCAGTACACTAATAGTTAATTGTTAGTGCTTTTCTGTGGCACAATCAGCTGATGGTCAGCTATTATTATTATTATTATTAACTGAGTTTATATACCACCCTATGCCTGGAGGTCTCAGGGTGGTTCACAGGAAAAGTGCTCTTAAGAAGTACTTCAAGAAGTGCTTTTCAGACTCCGTCACTTCATCCGAACACCACCTTTACCTGCCCCACACATGACATATGATAGGTGTAAGGCAGGTGGGCATGACTTGGCTGAAACGGCCTCAGGGGCCAATGGCAGAGGTACAGTGGGCCAGATCATGGGTAGGCAAACTAAGGCCCGGGGGCCGGATCCGGCCCAATTGCCTTCTAAATCTGGCCTGCGGGCGGTCCGGGAATCAGTGTGTTTTTACATGAGTAGAATGTGTCTTTTTATTTAAAGTGCATCTCTGGGTTATTTGTGGGGCATAGGAATTCGTTCTTCTTTTTTCAAAATATAGTCCGGCCCCCCACAAGGTCTGAGGGACAGTGGACCGGCCCCCTGCTGAAAAAGTTTGATGACCCCTTGGCTAGATGTTTCCCGCCCTTGCTTCCTCCCCCCCCCGCCCTTTACCTGAAAGGAAGCCTCATTGAACTCAATGGAGCTTAGTTCTGAGTAAAGGTAAAGGGACCCCTGACCATTAGGTCCTGTCGTGACCGACTCTGGGGTTGCGGCTCTCATCTTGCTTTATTGGCCAAGGGAGCCGGCATACAGCTCACCCCGTCGCGGGGATTCAAACCGCCAACCTTCTGATTGGCAAATCCTAAGCTCTGTGGTTTAGACCACAGCGCCACCTGCTTCCCTTTTTTCCTATCCACTTTTTCCTTGCCATGCTTCTTACTTACTCTCTAAACTAAATAGTCCCAGACTTTGCAACCCTTTCTTCGTAGAGGAGCCATTCTGTGCCTTCAATCGTTTATTTCCAGCTCCATTCCTACTGATCTCTGGTACAGAATTTGCCTTTTTTTTGGGGCGCCACACTCTAAGTCAGCAATTTGACCCCAAGGTCTCATTCGTGGTCTGATGCCACCAGTTCAGACTCCATGAGCTATATGTGAATTAAAAAATAAATAAATCTTATAAATATGACAAATAAATTAAGGGAGGGAGTTTTCATGGACACAATCTCTGCCTCTCGTCTCCAGCCAGGTAGGCAGGAGCAGCGTTCGAAACTCCCATTATTCCAGGTGCATTTTGTGACGTAATTTCATTAACGCAAGCAGTTTCTGAGCTCTGGGTGCGCCTAAGATTTCAGATTGAAACTGCAGAGTGGAAGGAAAGGAGGACCGTTTTTCTGCCTGCCCACTTCCAGCTACTCTCTGAAGACTGGAGAAGAGACCCTCTTAAGAATATTGGGGGGGGGGGTGAGCAGGGGAAGGACTAGACCATGTGAAAAAGGAACATAATATTTTAGCTGCAGTTCATTCATTTTCAGCTTTGTATTCTTGTTATAAAAAAAGCATGCCTAGACATTCTGTTGTTGCACCCATAACCTAGGTTTAAGGTGCCCTTTAGGCTTCTAGCTTTGCTATCTTGGTTTCTAACACTGGTCAGGATACGCCTCGCCCACACTGCTTCCTGGGCGGCTCAGGCCACCGGTTCCTCCCGTCCAAACTCTTGCCTCTTCCTTTGCAAACTCATCACAGTGGTGTGCCAAGCAGGTGTAAGTACGCTCCCTCCCTCGGGGCATTGTTAAGCACCCGTCAATTATGACAGAGATCTCCTTCCTCTGTGTTGCACCTGAACTCCTAATCCACACTGCTCTGTGCATCCTGTCTCTAGCCATAACCCTGCACCTTAATTGTTGTGGGGTGGTGTTGTTTTTTGCAACATTAGGCTGCGTGCCCAGAATACATTCAAAGCACACGACTTTGGCCAAGGGAGCCGGCATACAGGAGGGAGAAAGGTTGTTTTCTGCTGCTCCAGAGAAGCGGACACGGAGCAATGGATCCAAACTACAAGAAAGAAGATTCCACCTAAACATTAGGAAGAACTTCCTGACAGTAAGAGCTGTTCGACAGTGGAATTTGCTGCCAAGGAGTGTGGTGGAGTCTCCTTCTTTGGAGGTCTTTAAGCAGAGGCTTGACAACCATATGTGAGGAGTGCTCTGATGGTGTTTCCTGCTTGGCAGGGGGTTGGACTCGATGGCCCTTGTGGTCTCTTCCAACTCCATGATTCTATGACTCCTCCCCCCGAAAGGATCCTAGTAATTGTAGTTTACCCCTTACAGAGCTATGGTTCCCAGCACCCACACAAACTATGGTTCCCGGGCCTCTTTGGGGGAAGTCATGTGATTTAATGACTGGTGTGTACACAGTCAGTGCCTGGACAGCTTCCAGGAGTCCTAAAGGAATGGAAGCAGGTGTTTTTCACTGGCATTGAAGAGAAATGTCTTGCGTGACCTGGAATCTGCTTGAGTCAGCCGCAAGGAAGTGTGGCAACCTGTGATGACATGGAAAATGCCCTCCAGCGCAACACAGCAGGATGCGGCTACAAAGAGGTTGTTTTGGTGGCCTTTCCGGTGGAGCATGTGCTTCTCCATCGCCCTCCTCTTCAAGGGAATGGGTGTCCTTGCTTTGTTTTTCTCTTGTGACTCACCACTGTGCCTCTGAGCAACATCCCTAATCCAGGACGCTTTGGGATGTGTGGCTCTTTTATCATCACAAAATCCAGTGCAGCTCCCTGTTCCCTGGCCAACGTGGGCAGCCTTCTTAAGGCAGCCTCGCCACTGAAGTCACAAAAGTTTGTTTGTGCATCTCCTTGCAGCATTTTTAGCTTGCTATTCAAAGCAAGTACTTAAGGAAGCAAACCAGTGTCACTAATGGTACGTTAAAAAAAGTATACTGTCCTAGATTTCAGAACAGCAGGCCCGCATAATCAAATATATATTCTGTTCTTTACTTGTGCAGCCGACCACACCCGCCTTTGTTAATCCTTTGTGGCCAGGCGCATGTGCGAGAGATAGAGTGGCTTGGCTAGTGATTTTGCAGCTGAGGTGAGGTTTACAGTGCAGTTTTAGACGTATCTACTCAGAAGTAGGGACGCAGGTGGTGCTGTGGGTTAAACCACAGAGCCTAGGGCTTGCAGATCAGAAGGTCGGCAGTTCGAATCCCCGCGACGGGGTGAGCTCCCGTTGCTTGGTCCCTGCTCCTGCCAACCTAGCAGTTCAAAAGCACGTCAAAGTGCAAGTAGATAAATAGGTACCGCTCCGGCGGGAAGGTAAATGGCGTTTCCGTGCGCTGCTCTGGCTCGCCAGAAGAGGCTTAGTCATGCTGGCCACATGACCCAGAAGCTGTATGCCGGCTCCCTCAGCCAGTAAAGCGAGATGAGTGCCACAACCCCAGAGTCGTCCGCGACTGGACCTAACGGTCAGGGGTCCCTTTACCTTTACTTTGATTATTGCTTTTATTTTATGGATCGATGGTCTTGTTAGAGAGTAAAATTCATCTTAAATTGCTGTTTTAGGGGTTGTTTTTAAAAGTCTGGAAGGGATTGATTCATTTTGCATTACTTTCTATGGGAAAGGGCACCTTGGTTTTGGAACGGACTTCCGGAACATATTAAGTTTGAGAACCAAGGGACCACTGTACCAGCTGCTGGAAACGGCAGGAAGGGAGAGTTGCTCTTGCGCTCGAATCCTGCTTCTGGGTCTCCCACAGTCGGCCGCTGTGAGAAGAACAGGATGCTGGGCAAGATGGGCCTGATCCTGCAGGCTCTTCTTATGGTCATGTGTGAGAGAGAGAAAGACGGAGAAAAAGAAGGAGCTCGTCGAGACGGAAGAGGAAAGGAAGATGGCTGTGAGCTCACAAGATGAAAAGGAAGTCAATCTGGAAAAAACACATCACCAGCAGCAAAAGCCTCTCTGAGGCTCATCTGTATAAACAGTGCTTAATGAAGCCCTCCTTCTCATTAAGGGAGCCAGGAGTGGCCTAGAGAGACCCCTGGCTGCTTATTCCCTCTCATGTTAGAGAAAGCCTGGCCATCTTCCTCCACCTCCAGCCTCGCTCAGCACAAAGGGAAATCTGGGCCATACTCATGGCTCACCTCCCTATGCAACCATGTTAAGATCTTAGGCGATAAATAGGATATGGGGGGAGGGCAGAATGCCCTTACTCATCCCCTCCCCTCCATCTGACTGGCAGGGAAATGGAGTCTTTGCCGTACAGCCCATCTCAGGGCTGACTCCCTTCCGTTCAGATTTGGCTACTGGATTCAGGTTGACAAGCAAGCTGATTTACGAAAGGGGCCTAGAGATAGCTGAATGCTGTCAACTTACAGATTTGAAAAAAGGGACCAGCAGCCTCGAAAATAAGGGATCAGCAGCCAAAATAAGGGATTTTCAGAGCACAGCTAGGTTCAACTTCTGAGCCCCTCCAAGCCAAAGGCAGAAAGCCCAGCCAGCAGCCAAACGAAGCCTCAAGCGGTGGTTCCCACAGTGCAGCAACCCGGCAAAGGGCATGCAGCAAGGAAAACCACCGTCACCTCTCCGCTGGGAAACGCTGAGCAAAGGCGAGTCCCCAGGCAACGCGGCCGATTTGATCGGCACAAGGCATGCAAGCTCCACCCCCCCAGTCGTTCTTAGACTCCTTATTGGGTGAGCAACGCAGCCAAGCAACACAGCTGGAGCCTCCCTCCTCCCTGGCCGGCAGGGAGGGAGGGAGAGGAGCTGCTTCCTTTGAAACCCGGGAAATTTATTTATTTATTTTTTTATAAAATTTTTATTGGTTTTTCAACATATAATATAAAACAGTACAAAAGACAAACACAAACAAACAAACATATAAACATGTATAATTTCATAAATTTTTTCATGTACCCAATTTCAGCGACTTCCCCATGCCTCCCTTTTCTGCATCCCTGTTTTGAGCTTTTTTTTCAGCAACCCCTGGTCCAAATTACTTATTAATTCCTTTCTTTAACCTCTTTCTTTCCTCTTGTCCAATCATTTATCGCTGCAAATCTGTTATGCTTTACCCATGACATTTTAACACTCAATAATTTTACAAGAATTTTTAAGATAAAGTTTAAATTTCTTCCAATCTTCTTCCGCCGTCTCTTTCCCTTGGTCACGGATTCTGCTCGTCATCTCTGCTAGTCCCATATACTCGATCACCTTCGTCTGCCACTCTTCCAGTGTGGGTAGTTCTTGTGTCTTCCAATACTTTGCTAGTAGAACTCTTGCTGCTGTTGTAGCATACATAAAAAACATCCTATCTTTCTTTGACACCAATTGGCCTACCATGCCCAGGAGAAAAGCCTCTGGTTTTTTATGAAAGGTACACTTAAGCACCTTCTTAATTTCATTATATATCATTTCCCAGAAGGCCTTAATCCTTGGGCACGTCCACCAAAGGTGATAGAAAGTACCTTCAGTTTCATTACATTTCCAACATTTATTATTGGGCAAATGATAAATTTTTGCAAGCTTGACTGGGGTCATGTACCACCTATAAATCATTTTCATAATATTCTCTCTTAAGGCATTACATGCCGTAAATTTTATACCGGTGGTCCATAACTGTTCCCAGTCAGCAAACATAATGTCATGTCCGATATCCTGTGCCCATTTAATCATAGCTGATTTAACCGTTTCATCCTGTGTATTCCATTTCAGCAGCAAGTTGTACATTCTAGACAGGTTCTTCGTATTGGGTTCTAACAATTCTGTTTCTAACTTTGACTTCTCCACCTGGAAGCCGATTTTCCTGTCCTGTTTGAAGACTTCATTTATCTGGTAATAATGTAGCCAATCTCTTATTTTAAACTTCAGTTTCTCATAACTCTGTAATTTCACATTTCCACCTTCTTGTTCTACAATTTCCCAATATTTTGGCCATTTAGATTCCATATTAAGTTTTTTAACTTCCTTAGCCTCCATTGGTGACAGCCACCTAGGGGTTTTATTTTCCAACAAATCTTTATAACGAATCCAAACATTATATAATGCTTTCCTAACAATATGGTTTTTGAAGCTTTTATGAATTTTTACCTTGTCGTACCATATATATGCATGCCAACCAAATCTATTATTGAACCCTTCTAGGTCCAAAATGTCTGTGTTCTCAAGAAGTAGCCAGTCTTTCAACCAGCAGAAAGCTGCTGCTTCATAGTAAAGTTTTAAGTCCGGCAGGGCAAACCCCCCTCTTTCTTTTGCGTCAGTTAATATCTTAAATTTAATTCTGGGCTTTTTGCCCTGCCAGACAAATCTCGATATATCTTTCTGCCACTTCTTGAAACAGTCCATTCTGTCCACAATCTGCAACATTTGAAACAAAAGCAGCATTCTTGGCAAAACATTCATCTTAATAACAGCAATTCGGCCTAACAAGGAAAGTCTCAAATTCGACCATATTTCCAAATCTTTCTTAATTTCTGTCCAACATTTCTCATAGTTATCTTTAAATAAGTTCACATTCTTAGTTGTTAAATTAACCCCTAGATATTTCACTTTATTTGCTACCATTAATCCAGTTTCACTCTGAAACTTCTCTCTTTCCTCCACTGTTAAATTTTTTCCCAGTACCTTTGTTTTTTGTTTATTTAGCTTAAAACCTGCTACTCGACCAAAAGCTTGTATTATCTCCAAAACTCTTTTTGTACTAGTGTCTGGCTCTTGCAAAGTTAAAACTAGATCATCTGCAAACGCTTTCAACTTGTATTGTTTAGCTCCGACCTGAATCCCTTTTACCAGGAAATTTTAACCCGGGAAATTTAAGGGACATCATCAATAAGGGACAGCAGCGGGACACGGCGCTGGGATAAGGGACTTTCCCGCCAAATAAGGGACGGTTGACAGCTATGGATGGCTGTCTCTCAGCTGGGTGGAAAAGCAAGAGAGGCAGCTCTTTGGGGAGACATCCAACTGAAATATCACCAGTTAACGCAGGGAGTTTCCACGTTTTATGAGAAGTGGCCCGGGCTCGGAGGTTTGCATGCTGGAGTTTCCGAGTTTGAATCCTGCCACCCATGGAATTAAAAAATAAAATAAAACCATAGGCACCCGGATTGGGAGGTCCTTGCATATGAGATCCGGGGGGGGGGGTGTCACTAGGCAGTACTTCTCCAACCTGTTGCTCACCAGATTTCAGAAATTTAATAAAATTAATAAATAAATAAAAACCGGAAGCATTTGCACTGGTTTTCAACTAATCATACTAATCAGTTTACCAGCAGGTGCTGGATTAATTTCAACAATGGCTTGCCTGAAGAAGAATGGGTTGTAAACCATGGTCTGAAGTTAGCTGTTTGGACAAATCACACTGAAAATTAACCACAGTCTCTCCCAGTTCAGACATAACGGCAAACCAAAGTTAACTGACAAAACCAGTAAGGAAATGCTTCCGATCTTCTCCTTGTGGCCAAGTTGGAGGAGAGGGGATGTAAGAATGAACTAACCAAAGGATCCTTGATGTATCACTAAACCGTAGTTTAGCACAGGGATGGGGAACGTGTGGCCTTTGACATGTTGTGGAATTCAGACTCCCATCACCTGCAGCCAGCATGGCTAGTGGTCAGGGTTGATGGTCAATGTAGTCCAACAATACCTTGAGCGCTGCAGATATGGGCAGGCACCCAAGCCACCGTGTCACTTCCAGGAGAGACGCGTGGCTCGGGCATGCTGCAGGCCCCACTACCCAGTAATCTCCCAACCCACCCCTAGCTACATCTCTGAAGATAAGTAACCCATTGTGGGGTGTGCACTCTTAATTGCCTACATGGGCCTTGAGAAATAGAAAAGTCTTCAGCAGGCGTTTAAAAGTTGGCACAGAAGATGTCTGTTGCACCTCCAGTGGCAGAGAGTTCCACAAGACTGAGCTGGTGACACATAGTTGTCGAGGCTCGTTGTCAAACGAGCCTCACCAACTCAGGGGAACAGCCAGAGACGCTGCTGCAGATGATCTCAATGACTGAGCTGGGATATAAAGGTTCAAGCGATCCCTAAGGTTGTTGTTGTTTAGTCGTTTAGTTGTGTCTGACTCTTTGTGACCCCCTGGACCAGAGCACGCCAGGCACTCCTGTCTCCCACTGCCTCCCGCAGTTTGGTCAAACTCATGCTGGTAGCTTCGAGAACACTGTCCCACCATCTCGTCCTCCATCGTCCCCTTCTCCTTGTGCCCTCCATCTTTCCCAGCATCAGGGTCTTTTCCAGGGAGTCTTCTCTTCTCGTGAGGTGGCCAAAGTCTTGGAGCCTCAGCTTCAGGATCTGTCCTTCCAGGGAGCACTCAGGGCTGATTTCCTTCAGAATGGAGAGGTTTGATCTTCTTGCAGTCCCTGGGACTCTCAAGAGTCCCCTCCAGCACCAGAATTCAAAAGCATCCATTCTTCGGCGATCAGCCTTCTTTATGGTCCAGCTCTCACTTCCATACATCACTACTGGGAAAACCAGAGCTTTAACTATATGGACCTTTGTTGGCAAGGTGATGTCTCTGCTTTTTAAGATGCTGTCTAGGTTTGTCATTGCTTTTCTACCAAGAAGCAGGCATCTTTTAATTTCGTGACTGCTGTCACCATCTGCAGTGATCATGAAGCCCAAGAAAGTAAAATCTCTCACTGCCTCCATTTCTTCCCCTTCCATTTGCCAGGAGGTGATGGATTGCTAAGGTACCCTAGACCTATGTTGTTCAGAGCCTTGTAAATTAATACAAGAACCTTGAACCTGGCCTGCTGGTAGATGGGCAGCCAATGCAGGGGCTTCAACCATGGTGTCACATGTTCTCAACTAGAAGCTCCTGTCAGCAATTTGGCTGCAGCAGCTGTAGCTTCTGAAGCAGCCCCAAGGGCAGCCCCACATAGAGTGCATTACAGTAGTCCAGCCTTGAGGTTACCAAAGCATGGGATACAGTGGTCAGGCTATCTCTGTCCAGGAAGGGTTGTAGTTGGTGAACCAGACGAAGCCGGTAAAATGGACATTTGTTCAGCTGGTCCTCAAAACAGGGGACTCAAGGTGAACTATACTACGGCAAGCCTCCAGAGCCTTTGGGAGTACTGTGAGTTAATCAAGAATATGAAGGAAGGAAGGGTGACCAGGTGGTTTAAAACTGGGCAGGTGGCAATGGCAGGAGAGTGTACTAACTTATGGTCTGTGTGTGTGGTTTGGGAGCTGCACGGGCAGGGGAAAAACAATGCTATCCAGGGTTGTGAAGACTGCGGAGAGAATAATTGGGTGCACTCTTCCCACCTTAGATCAAATCTATGCTGCCAGGTGCCATAAGAAAGCGGCAGAGATAGCACATGATAGTACGCACCCCGGAAATGATCTCTTTCAGCTTCTGCCTTCTGGAAGAAGGTATAGGGTTATAAAGGCCAGGACTAGCCGCCTGAAAAACAGTTTCTACGCTAATGCAATTCTGGTTCTAAACGCAGCATCAGGGGTCTCTGTAGTATAGTGTATTTTAAAATGGGGTTTTAGAGTTTTTAGGGGTTTTTGAATGTTTTATGTAGTTTCTATGTAGTTTTATGTAGTTTTTATGTAGTTTTATGTAGTTTCATGGTAGTTTTATGTAGTTTCGTGGTAGTTTTATGTAGTTTTTATGTAGTTTTATGTACCGTATTTTTCGCTCTATAAGACGCACCAGACCACAAGACGCACCTAGTTTTCGGAGGAGGAAAACAAGAAAAAAAATATTCTGAATCTCAGAAGCCAGAACAGCAAGAGGGATCGCTGAGCAGCGAAAGCTGCGATCCCTCTTGCTGTTCTGGCTTCTGGGATAGCCGTGCAGCCTGCATTCGCTCCATAACACACACACACATTTTCCCTTACTTTTTAGGAGGGAAAAAGTGAGTCTTATAGAACAAAAAATACGGTAGTTTTTCAATTTCATTGTTCCGCAAGGGACAATGACAATAAAGATATCGTATATCGTATATATCGTATATCGTATAACGTGCTCTGGACATAACAACTTATTTAAAAGCAAAGCCAAGAAGCTGCAGGAGTGCCGTTTCCCAGAATGCAACTCTCAAAGGTCACCCGAGGCTGTACACCTGTTTCCTCTGCACACAGGGACTCTCAGCGCTTCCTGTTCTACAGGACAGCGCTCACCTGCCGTCCGTTTGTGTTGTGCTTCCGAGTAAATATTTTTGAGGTCATAGCACTGCCACGAATGCTTTTTCTAAAAAGGAAAAAAGAGCTGTTTGTTTTGACATGCCAAAAACATATATCTCGAGTTAATTGAAAGCATTCTCCTTGGCCACAACGGGCTGCACATTCCCAGGATGTAAGTCAGAGAGGCGGGGAGCCCAAGAACACACAAAAAAGTTATTTACAGTTCGTGTCTCGGGGACTCAGACTGAGATTCTTCAGGTCTGAAGGAGGTGAGGTAGCCTGGTGAGCTCCTGAAAACTATGTGTGACAAGGCCGTTTTTCAGAAGCAGCGGAGAATTGGGAAATGCAAAATCATCCCTTGCAACTGGAAGGTGAAATAAAGTCTTATACCTAGTCTGATTTCTGCAAGCAGACCATCTGTTGTTGTCTGGTCAAGGGGAACAGCAACTTCCCCCTTGCTGTATTCCAAACTCCAGCAAAAACTGCTGATGTCCTGGACTCTGAGCTGAAGAACAAACTCCTAATACATCTGGCCAAAGCCACACCCCAGTTTTAGTACACCATACATTTAGATCGTTGTTATACCGCTTTTAACAGTCACTGAGAACTCTGAGAACTGTAGTTTGTTAAGGGTGCAGAGAGCTGCAGCTGTGTGAGGCCGGCCCTCTTTAAACTACAGTTTTCATGATTATTTGGGCGGGGAGGCATCATGACTCATAAAGCAGTGTAGAAGTCCTTTAAATGCATGGTGTGGATGTGACCCACATTTGACACATCACTGCAGGCCCAGCTGGCAATAGAATTTGAGTAGCTGGTGCCAGCCTGACGCAATGCAAGTGTGTCACAAACGCCCGGCTGTTGATGGATGCGGTGATGTGCCATCTTTATGTGGAACAGGAGCAGGCAGAGAGGAGGGCAGGAAGGAGACTCATCTACGAGCCACGCGACTTAATACGTTGCAGGAAGTACTTAGAAAGGAATTGGAAGTGGCAAGCTGCGGAACAGGCTCCACTCACTTGCATCACCTGGGATGGCACTTCAGGAGTGGCAGCCATGATGACTGACAGCTACACTCATCTTTAGGGTGAGGGCCTTCTCGGTGGTGGCACCCTCCCTGTGGAATGCCCTCCCACCAGATGTCAAGGAAACAAACAACTATCCGACTTTTAGAAGACATCTGAAGGCAGCCCTGTTTAGGGAAGTTTTTAATGTTTGATGTCTTATCATATTTTTAATATTCTATTGTGAGCCGCCCAGAGTGGCTGAGGAAACCCAGCCAGATGAGCGGGGTATAAATAAATTATTAGTATTATTGGACTAGGTGGCAAGGCCAGGGACGTGTCGTGTTTGAGCCCCCCGAAAGCATAGACCACTGGAAGATCTCCTCCATTCATTCAGTTGGCCAGACAAACATTACGGACTCATGACTATTATCTATTTAGTTATTATTTCATTCCTTTAAATTTGCTTTCCTTAAAACCACTCTGCTAATAAAAGAAATTGATAGAAGCATAAAGCAAGATGATTAAAACATATATCTTTCTTTTTAAACAAATTTCTAAATAGCTAGCAAGCTAGCAATATTCGTGATTTCAAAAGCCACCTGTCTTCCTAATATATATGTTCCTGAGTGATTTTGAGGCAATCAGCTTAACCTACCTCACATGGTTGTGGTGTGAATAAAATGGGAAACAGGAAGACTAATGGTATCGGCTGCTTTATGTTTCAGAGAGTTAGATCTTGTGTTTACAATGAATGGTGAGGTGGAAAACTTGAAAATAAATTGATATCTCTCTGTCTCGACTTCTTCATTTTTATTTTTCCCTTAAAAGCTGTTGTGGTATGTTAGAATGTGGGAGAAAGACTTGGATCAGGACCTTGTCCCCCTTTTTGCCACCTTAAATAGTTCACTGTAGCTGTGAACCATTCAGGGAAAGAAGGGAGACAGACACACACCTGTATTTTCCCCATCCTATGCTGCTAATAGCAGCTTGGGGCGGGGGGATAAGTTAAAACAGGAAATCGTACAAAAGGAAAGAAATTGCTCCTCTTCCGAATCAGGGCCTTTCCATCACTGCATTTCCTGTAAGACAAACACAGAAGGAGATGTGATCACAGGTCTCCCATGGTGGCATCTCTTAGCTTGGCCCAGAAAGACAGACAAGACAGCCAGATCGGGGTGCATGTATTTAACCTCCGTGGCATGTCTGGAAAACAGGTTTTGTAGGGGGTTTTGGTGCTTTAAAAACCCTGCAAAACCTGCTTATCAGAGGCAAGAGTGGCAAAACAGAAGTGTGTACACTGCCTTCGGCTCTGAGTGCCTCCAGTTGCAACAAGCCAGGAATACCTCCCTAAACACACACAAAAAAGAGGCCGGCAAGTTATCCTTAGCGCCTGAAGCTGGGTTTCAAAAGGAAAGCCTTGTTTCTCTTCATTAGCCTTCTGAAGGCAATATCACCAAACTTCTTCCAGTTCCCTGGCTATGGGGCAACCACCGAGAAGGCCCTGTTCTTAACACCCTGATCTATCCTCTCAGTAAAAGAAAATGTGGGGTTCCAGAAGGAGAAGTGGTCTCCCGAGTTACAGCTTGGTCAAATGTTAGGGATAAACATTTTGGAGCTGGCTGACCTGACTGGAAGAATCCGCAATCAGAAAGAGGAGGAAACACAAGAAGATTGGAAGAAATTGAAAGAATATTTAGCTAGGTATTGTAATATAAGATATTAAGAAATTCCTAGAAGTAACAGATTAGGCTGAGGGATAGAAAAAGATTAATAATAGTGAATATTATGGATTACAACAGGAAGTAAAGATAAGAAATTTGTATTTGAAAAAAAGATATTGGTGTTATAAATATGAAATTGGGAACTGCTAAATATGTGGATCTATGGTTGGGACACGGGTGGCGCTGTGGGTAAAACCTCAGTGCCTAGGACTTGCTGATCGTAAGGTCGGCGGTTTGAATCCCTGCGGCGGGGTGAGCTCCCTTCGTTCGGTCCCAGCTCCTGCCAACCTAGCAGTTCGAAAGCACCCCTAAGTGCAAGTAGATAAATAGATACCGCTCCAGCGGGAAGGTAAACAGTGTTTCCGTGCGCTGTGCTGGTGCTGGCTCGCCAGAGCAGCTTCGGCACGCTGGCCACGTGACCCGGAAGTGTCTTCGGACAGCGCCGGCTCCCGGCCTCTTGAGCGAGATGAGCGCGCAACCCTAGAGTCGGTCACGACTGGCCCGTACGGGCAGGGGTACCTTTACCTTAAATATGTGATATGATGAAATTCAGATTGGAGGGTGTCAAGGAAGTCTTTTAGCAATGTAAATATACCAGGAAACAAGAAGAAATAATAATTCTTTTTTGTTTTGTTTTTATTGTTGTTATGTTTTTATGTTGCGTTAAGTGTAATCTTTTTCTTTTGTGACTCCCAGCTGCACACTTGGTCCTTCAGGGGCACAGTTACCCCATTCAGGACCAGGGAGTCCCCGACACCCGCCCGCCCCGTCCTCCCAAAACAGTACTTCTGTCTTGTCAGGATTCAACCTCCATCTGTTAGCTGCCATCCATCCTCCAACTGCCTCCAGATGCTCACACAGGACCTTCACCGCTCCTTCAGGTATACTGGACCTTTGAGGCCGTTTAGGGCTTTCAAGGTCAGCACCAACACTTTGAATTGTGCTGGAAACGTACTGGGAGCCAATGTAGGCCTTTCAAGACTGGTGTTATGGGGTCTCGGCGGCCGCTCCCAGTCACCAGTCTAGCTGCCGCATTCTGGATTAGTTGTAGTTTCCAAGTCACCTTCAAAGGTAGCCCCACATAGAGCGCATGGCAGTAGTCCAAGCGGGAGATAACCAGAGCAAGCACCACTCTGGTGAGACAGTCTGCGGGTAGGTAGGGTCTCATCCTGCATACCAGATGGAGCTGGCAGACAGCTGCCCTGGACACAGAATTGACCTGCAGCTCCATGGACAGCTGTGAGTCCAGAATGACTCCCAGGCTGCGCACCTGGTCCTTCAGGGGCACAGTTACCCCATTCATGACCAGGGAGTCCCTCCCACCCGCCTGGCCCCTGTCCCCCTAAAACAGTACTTCTGTCTTGTCAGGATTCAACCTCAATCTGTTAGCTGCCATCCATCATCCAACTGCCTCCAGATGCTCACACAGGACCTTCACCGCTCCTTCAGGTATACTGGATTGAGGCCGTTTACGGCTTTCAAGGTCAGCACCAACACTTTGAATTGTGCTCGGAAACGTACTGGGAGCCAATGCAGATCTCTCAGGACCGGTGTTATGTGGTCCCGGCGGTCGCTCCCAGTCACCAGTCTAGCTGCCGCATTTTGGATTCGTTATAGTTTCCAAGTCAGCTTCAAAGGTAGTCCCACGGAGATCGCATTGCAGTAGTCCAAGCGGGAGATAACCAGAGCATGCACCACTCTGGCGAGACAGTCTGTGGGCAGGAAGGGTCTCATCCTGCGTACCAGATGGAGCTGGTAGACAGCTGCCCTGGACGCAGAATTGACCTGCGCCTCCATGGACAGCTGTGAGTCCAGAATGACTCCCAGGCTGCGCACCTGGTCCTCTCCAGATCTTGCCACCCAAGGCAGTTGGACACAGAATTGACCTGCGCCTCCCATCATCCCTGACCACTGGTGCTGTTAGCTAGGGATCATTTGCCTCTGCCTGGCTCAGTCGGTAGAGCACAACAACCCTGTGCAATAGGTCAGGAAGAGAGGCTGTGACCATCCACCAGCTTCACGGCCAAGTGGTGGGGATTCGAACCCAGACCTCTCCCAGGTCCTAGTCGCACACTCCAACCACCGCACCACCACTGGCTCTCAGTTAATGAAAACAGGCTCCGGGCCTCAAGCCTGCCATTTGTGGAGTGCCACCCTGCAAAGCGCTCTGCACATGCTCAGATGCCCTCACATCCAGGGCCGAGCATTCAGACATGAACCTCCGCCTGGAGAAATGGTTATGCGGGCTCAATTTAAAAAGCCAGGCCCTGAGGGGGCGGGCGGGAACCGGGGGCTCGAACCCTCGACGGGCCGAACCAGTCGGCGGGCCTAATAACGCGGCCAGCCTTCTCCTTCTCCACAGCTGCCCGACTTCGCCTCAGGCCCGGCGGACTACATCTCCCGGCATGCCGAGCGGCGAGGGAGGCGGGCCAGCGGGGCGGGGCCCGGCGCGTCTCTTCGCGTCACGCGGGGCCGCGTCCAATCCGAGGCGGGCTCTTCGGTGAGGTCACTGTGGGTGACGTCAGGGGTCCAGAGAGATGCTTCGGCAGAGCCGAGACAGCGGCCGGAGCAGGAGCAGCAATCCGGGAGCGGGAGGGCGCAGGAAGCTGTGAGGGGGGGTCAGGAAGCTGAGGCTGAGGAGAGAGGCGGAGGAGGGGGGAAGCCCGCGGGGCAGGAAGAGCCGGCTCGTGAAGGGAGGGGCCGCGGAGGCGAGAAGGGCTCGGGCGGCGGGGGGAGAGGCCTCCGCGCAGGCGCAGAGCGGGGCTCGGACCCCCACCTCCTGAAGCGCCCCCCCAGCGGAAAAGGGGTCCTGACAGGACAAGAGAGGCAGCTCCAGACTCCGCCCGGGAGGGGCCGCCGGCCGGGGGGCCACCATGTCCTCCCCCAGCCCGGGCAAGAGGCGGATGGACACCGACGTGGTCAAGCTGTATCCTTACCTGGAGAGTGGGGGGGGGGTTGTGAGGGGGGGCGGCCAAGGCAGGTAAAATGGGGGGCAGCCCCCCATTCTGGAATGTATTGGGGAGCAAGACAAGGACACCCCACCACCACACACACAGTTAGTGAGAGGCAGCAATAAGGAGATAAATGAAGACTTTGTTGGAAAGGTTGGGGGGCAGGGAGAGACAGGGGGCCCCCCTCAAAAAATCTGGACTGGGTGTCTTAAATAGAACTTCGTATTGGGGGGTGGGGGTCTAGGGAATAGGTTTCCTTCCTCCACAAGGCCAAGGAATGATGGGGAGAAAGCAGGTACTTTTGGGGGGTGGGGGGGCAGTGCCCTCCACTTGCTGAAGATGAATGCCATTGCAGAGAATAGATGAGCGATTATTGTTTCTGTTCTGCTTTGCTTCTCTCCCCCTTTCCCGGCCTCCAGTTCCAGGTGAGGGGCGCAGAATCACGGACCCCTTGGAACTGAGGAGTGTACAAAGGCTTCCCTGGAATATGGGGGTTCGGGAGGAAAAGCCCTTCCCTCTCCTTTTCACCAGCAGGAGAATAGAATTATTCCCACCACCACCATTAGAAGAAAGCAGCCTTCTCCAGAGTAAGATGTTTAGAATAGGGTTGGAGAGTGAGGGCACCCCAATGATCTTAGGGTAGGGGAAGAGACTTGCAACTCCTGGAGAGTAGTAAATTTTAGCAGCTCCAGGTGATTTTTTTTGTTCTTGTTGGGCTCTAGGAAATGGGGGGAGGAGAGAGATGAGGCACCCCAGGTATAGACAGAGCAAAATCTTTTCTTCCCTCCCCCCAAAAACCCCAACAACGCCACCATACCATTGAAGGGATATCTCATTTTTAGCTAAAATGAGGCCTTCAGACACCCCCTTTTCAGATATGGGAACACAGTTGGGGACTTTTCATTCTAGTATTTTTTTATGGGGGGTTCAGGAACATCATTCCCTACCCTCCTCTTCCTTGCCCCCAAATATAGACTGCTTCAAATCCGTTCTTTCTTCTCTCTCCCCAAAGAAACTGGTTCTTTTGGCGGATGGGGGGGGGGGCTGCTCTCTGGTCTGTAGAGGCCTGTGTCTAAAGCCAGACTCTCTTGGGGTGATCAGGACCCCTTGTTGCCTTCCATAAATAAATCCCCTTTGTCTTGGGAGAGGAATCCCAAAATATTTTCGTAGGGAAACAATATAGGCAGTGTGGGGGGGGAGCACTTATTCTCTGTCTGTCTCACTAATGATTGTGACCAGAGTCAGTGCTCCCCCCTTTCAGGTATTGTGACAATGCTTGAATAATAATACAACTCCCTCTACTAGACACACTGATTCAGATGTGCTCTCTTTCCCCCTCCCCAGCCAGAATTAATACATGCTTTGTGGGGTGGGGGGCAATGGGCCAGATTTAGCTGGGGAGAGAAGGGAGGGTAGTTGTTGACAGTTAGCAATCCAGTGATCAGCTTCTGGTGGTGTGTTACTATTTACTCAATCCAGTTTTAGTCTGCTGTTCGGGAAGCTTCTGATGGCAGCTGGGGAGGGCAGTTAATGCGGGTGGGAGCACCTGCAGAACAACACTGAAGTAGTAATTGTGGAGAAAAAGAATCGAAATGCCATAGAAATCCATCACCCATTTTTCCTTTTTTGTGCTGCTGGTTTTGTTTATGTAACACTTCAGTTCGGTGAAGATTTTCCTTTTATCCCTTCGTAAAGGATCTGTTTTTGTTTTCCAAATTATGTTTTGTTCTTGCCTCTCAGTAGAATGTTACCTTGTCCCTGTGTGCATATTTGAAGATTGTGAAGCTTCCGAAATAGTGCAGTGAATTTGCGTATAGAATAGGTTTATTAATAGTTCTGTTTATCAGGTGGTGGGGAGGGAAGGAAAGATGGGTTGGCGTTGACATAGCCAACTGAAATGCATTCAGATATGTTTATTGAATGTGTTAACCTCCCCCAGGAGAATTTAATTGGGAAGGAATTAACTATGTAGAAGGGTGAGAGGGTTACAAATAGCATTTAGTTTCCAGAGATAAACAAACTTGTTTAGATTAGGCCTGCTGGGGTGAAATTATTATAGTCAGTTGTTGACGCTGCTCAGTGAGTTCCCTAGTCTCTTGCTTAACTGTCTGTCTGTACATTTTTAAAAGCACAAAGCCTGTGTTTGATAACTGTCTATAGATTGCCCCTTTAAAAATGTTGTTTTTAATAAATAGGAAGTGGCTGATTGCTGTGGAATCAAAGCTATTTTTATCCTCTGCTTCAGTTGCATATGCATGACATATCCTTCCTCGGATACAAACTTCATTCGATGGTTAATTTTTACTGGTTTGAGGGGAGGCTAGATAGAACTCCAGCTGTTCAGTGACAAAAAAAAAGAGAGATTCTCATTATATATAAATTTTGAAAAGGCAGCCGGATTATGGAGCGATGAGGCCCACTGTGACCTCCTGGTAGTGTATCCTTTTTCTTTTTTTGCCTCCCCCACCCCCACTTTCTGTTCACTTGGTAGCTGGCATGTTGAAAGATCATAGCATTTTAGGAGACAAAGAGCAGGGGTTGTTTTTCTAAAAAAAAAAATACTTCATTTGGCTTATTGGTACTGTGGTTGCTGTTTAATTTGATGGTGGATAGGAGAAAAGCGAATAGCCTGGCATTCCTCTCCGGTTCATGGTTAGCTGCCGATCCTTCTGTTTGACAAAAGAAACAAACTAAACGGCTAAAAAAAGACCTCAAACCAGAGTTCTTATTATCATTCCTGGTATTTTAAGTGATGTGGACTCACTGTGTCCTGTGAGTGTGATGAACAAATAGGTCTTTTGGTTTCCTGTGGCTTTCCTTCAGCATCTGTACAGTCAGTGTTTTGGGTATGCAAGCCACAGCAACTGTGACCCAGCCTAGTCCTCACTGTTTACTTGGAAGTCGTGTTGCTTGGGGGGTTACTCCCAAGTCGTTTTGTGCTTAGGAGAGCAGCCTTAATTTATGTATGAAGTTTGCTCACTGGAATCTAGAGGCGGAGGGGAGCCCAGCTCACCTTGTGGTGGCTTCCAGTAGATGCCTCTTTCCTCAACTTGTGTCCCTTGTATGCTGCCGCTACTTGTAGGACTGCCTCTTCTGCTTTCAAAGTACCTCTTTGCCTCTCGTCTTGATTTGCCGCCTCTGACTAACTTGGGGGTATAGGGTGGGGAGCGAAGGCATGGCCCCACAGAAAGTGTCTGGAGCCGTCGACTTAACTGCTCTGACAGGTTTGGTGGGGTGGTGGTGCTGCTGCCATTCCTCCCCCCCCCCCCGTGTTTTGGCCTTGTGTACTCAGATCTGTGCAACCCAGAAAGGGAGAGGTTGGTTGGCCAATGTCCTGTATTACACGGGTGAGTTGTTAGCATGCCTAGCTAAAAAGAAATGAACCTCCTCTTGGTAATTGCATGACGGTGATCTGAAACTCTGAGTCACTCGGTTGCTTTTTTGGACGCTTCTCTAAACATTGTGCAAACCTTTGAAAGAAATGAGAAGCTTGTGTGTGTTGCATTTCAACCTTGTGGTGGGGAATCGCAGCTCCAGCCTTTTTTTTTTTTTTGTCTTTGCTGACTTCTTGTTGAGTTCCTTTCTTGCATTGCAGAGTTACTAATAGAATGTGTTGGGGTTTTTTTATATAAAACACGACAACTCTCAACACCTTTCTAGTCCTGGCTAGGGTGCATTTCATAAATCTCCAAGAACTGGCATCAATGACCTTAGTGTGTGATCTTTTAAAGTTCCAAATCTGGAGGGATGCCGCTCTCCTCTTTCTAGCACCCCCCTTATTTATTTTTTTATGGTTCTTAGTTTCCCTTCTTGCTCCGGAAGAACCCAGGGACTGCTTGTTTTGGAAAAGTGTTTGCAGGCAAAAGGCCTCCGGACAGAGCCTGCGAGTCAGCCGATTGGCTGTTCTGTTACTACCCGGAAACTGGGGCTTGGGCGGAGCAACCCAAACAGCTGATGGAGTGTGTGACAAGAGTGTGTTTATATTCAGGAGCGTGGGGGCTGGGAAGGGGGAGGCCTGGGCTGGAAGGCTTTGGAGGCGAGAGAGCGGGACAATCTGTGCCGGGTCAAGGGGTTGCTTGGCGCAGGAAAGGAAGAAAAGTGTCCTGCAAGCAAAAGGAGGTCGCTGTTAATCCAAACTCATGTTAATCCGAGGGACATGACTGGCTGCCAGGGGTGGGACAGGGTTTGGTTTCTCGACCGCCCCCAGGTTTGCAATGGTTTTTGAGGCAGTCTAAAGTTTGGGCTGAATGACAGTTCAGCAGTTTACTCTTAACAATCTAAAATACCTCTGGGTCACAGGAGTAGTGTGCCTTTAACTTCCCCAGTCTGAACCAGCACCAAGACACGGTTTATTTAGTTTCGTTTTGCCCTTCTTCTGGTGGCTCAGGCTGGTCTTTAAATATATACTGTACAGTGGTACCTCGGTTTAAGAACTTAATTCGTTCCGGAGGTCCATTCTTAACCTGAAACTGTTCTTAACCTGAAGCACCACTTTAGCTAATGGGGCCTCCTGCTGCTGCCGCGCCGCCAGAGCACGATTTCTGTTCTTATGCTGAAGCAAAGTTCTTAACCCGAGGTACTATTTCTGGGTTAGTGTAGTCTGTAACCTGAAGCGTCTGTAACCTGAAGCGTCTGCAACCACTGTATATATATTGGGCCTCATTGGTCACTTGCAGAGGAATCAAAACGGTCAGAGAGTTCCACAACAAATAGAAAGTTGGTGCAAGATACTGGATTTGTTTCTGCGAGCTGGAAAATGGGGCGCCTAGCATGATGCTAAGCCTGCCTCGAAAAAGGGCTAGCACTTCTGTGGCAAAGAAGCCGTGCCACATGTGATGAAATGGAGAGGTGTGGAAGTAACTCCACACTCTTGAACTGGCCTTGGATATGGAAATGGGGAGGGGAGCTCACATTGGCAGCTGGGAATGTAACGCTGCTTGCAGAATTATGCTGTGTTGGCTATAGAGAACCAAATTCCAGAAGAGTGGCCATGCCAAAGCCTATGAATAGAGAGATAGGATGTGGATTATGGGAGCTGGAGGCTCATGTCTCATCTCTGGGGTAGTTTTGGACAAGACACGGTTTCTTGGTCTTGGTAACCCCCTCCATAAAACGGGCGAGAGCGAACACACAGTTTTTGCAAGGGCAAACGGTTGAAATGTGCTCGGGGAATCTAAAAGATTGAATAAATTACTAGCAGTGAATCTGAAAGGCTGTACAAATGGTAGTTAATATTGAATACCGAACTGCAACTAGAGGTCTTTCTGCCATGAAATCTGTATTATGTCTGGTGCACCTGTGGCATCTTCCAATTCCAGCAGAATTCCTTTAGATCCTTCGTTGCAGCTTCCCCAACATCAGCACTGTGTCCAGAAAAAATACCTACAGCCTTGAAAAGAGAACCCAGGAAACACGACACTCCATAAATTGTGTGCTTGTGTTGAGCTTGGGTGGACTAGGGAAACCTGAATTCAGACTTTGTGTATGCCACAGACTTGCTTGATAAGCTTGGGCAAGTCTCTTAGCTGCCTTTTCCTGTAATCTAAAACGTTGGTACTAATTTCACTTGGCATTTATGCATTTGTGGCAGGTCAGCGTGTTGGATTAACTATAATATATACTTAAAACACTGTTTGTGGTTGTGCAGCCTAATCCTTCGCTTCTCTGCTTGGAAGTATCTCGATCGGTTAGAAGCAGAGGAAGCTCCCTTCCCCTTCAGTGGACTTAGATTTCTAAGGAAGGGTGTGTGAAATATTTTGGGTGGGGCGGATGGCTCTGTCGTATCTGAACTTCACAGTTCTCTAATACAGTGAGGCCTGGTTCTCTCTGAGGTGCTAAATATGTGTCTGAGGGGCACACTTCAGACCAGAAATGGGAGCTCACATGGTTTGATGCTGCTCAGTACAAACAAAAAACCCTTCACATAGAAAACTACTGTTTGGGGGGAGAAGGTAGACTACAATTCTTCTACCTGATATGTTCGTTTCTTTGTGAAGGGAATCTCTTGAACGGAGAGTCATTGAGTCACCTGAGTCCCCATCTGAAATGGTACGAAATGCAATCCAGGCGCATCTTTATTGCCCTGGTGAGAACCTAGGTTAGGCTCTAGCATGAACTTCTGCTGCATTGCCCAGGTTTGTTATATTCCTCCAGGGAGCTCAAGGCATGCAAGATCTTCCTAATCTTATCCTTGCAAATGGAGATAGGTTAAGCTGAAAGATGGTGCCAGATCTCGCTGGTCCCAGTCTATGACACTAATATGGAACCCATATTAAATGAAGCGGAATCTTTTTTTGCATACTAATTTTTAACCCATGCTGGATTAAAAAAATAATCCCATACCTGCGTAGCCCCTGCATTTAACAGCTGTTAAATTCCTGCCCAGACAACAAGGTCTTTGGTATGTACAGACTTCGATTCGTTTTGGCTTTCAAAGCTCTCAGGGTACATCCATGGCATTTAAAGCAAACAAACTGTCTGGCTTCAAAGGCAGTGTTATGCTGAAGTTTTCGGATGAACAAAGAAGCCATGGAACAGGAAGCAGTTTACTGAAAAAATAACTTATCCTGGATGTTATAGGGTAGTCAGCTCTGGAAATCTCCTGATTCAGAATGCAAAGTTAGAAACCTGGTGGAATCCTTGTTTGGTCTCCTTTTATGAACAGATGCAAAGCTGGGGAAAGGAAAGATTCGGGGGGGGGGGAGTCATATGTGTGAAACATCCTTTGAAGGCTTCGTCACAGTTGAGGTGTTCAGAATTAATGTTCAGATTTCCCCCACCTCCCACCCTTGTGTGGTGCTATAGTTGATTGTGGTGACACAAGATACCCCTCTTATCGCACAGTTTGAGTGAGTCACACTTTGCAATCCGGTCTTTATTTTTATTTTATCCAGGAAAATAACCATGTCACTCTGTAGCTGCAGAAAACCCCAAAGTATTCAGAATGCTGGTTATGAATACCTTCCATAAACACTGGAGCCTCCATATCTCATTTTGAAAATACCAATGTATAAATGAACTTCAATTTGCATAGGTTATATATACCAGGCAATTTTAAAAGCTTAGTTTGTTTCATGGAATAGCCCAAGTAAGGATTTGTTTTGGTAGTTTTAATTTAAGTCATTTAAATCCATTTTTTCTTGACCAGACACAGGCAAATCACATATAACGTGGCAAATCTTAACTGTATTATCTGAGTTGTTGTTTACAACAATATCATAAGCATTGAACACCATTTCACAGAGGGACAGCTGTGATTAAAAATTCATATTTTTAATCTGCAATTAATGAGTTGCCTGAGCATGTTGATTAATTGCTTATGTGATATCCGCTGTGCATAAACGATAGCTTTCCAAGATCTTACCCTTGTTGCTTTCAGAAATAAACTTACTAGGCTGTGCTGAGTTCCTTGCTTGTGTGGAAGGCACAGGGCTTTGATTTTAAATTCACTGTCTCATTGTTGCTTTGTCAGTTTGATTGCATAGCCCATTGAAGCTTAGTCTTGTAACACAGACTTGAAAGAGTGCTGCATCTACTTATAATATCATTAAAATGGTTATGTGGTGCTGGAGCTGCCTAATATGAATTGGCTTAGAACGGCTTGCAATACAAGGCCTTAGCAAGCTTTTCATTCTGGTCTGTCTTATAATAAGGGCTTGTTTGTGTGGATTCAGCTTAATTAACCAGTAGAGCTGAAAGCAAGAACTGAGTTAGCGCAATTAATGCATTAAGCAGATTTCAGAGATATGAAATCTGTTGGTTTTTTGTGGGGTTTTTTTAAAACCAGTTGGAATTGAAGGGTCTCTAGCTAAGACGTTACTCACCGGAAGAGTTGCACAGCTCAAGTTGAACAATGTTTGCTGTGAACCACCCTTAGGTCTACAGATGAAAGGCAGTATACAAATTTAATAACAATAATAATCATCATAATAACAAGTAATTGCAGATTAGACCCAAAATATATGACCACTAATATCCTAATATTCTTTCTAGTGGATGGGTTGAAAGCTGGCTTGACCACACAGTATTTTTACCCTGTTGTCTTATTCTTATGCATTAAGAATTAACATGCCGGGTCTAACCACTCACCGACTTGTTGGCAGATGATGACTTTGAGAGGCTCCCATGCAAGATGTGGTGGCAGCATCAGACTCCTGTCTCTTGGTAAGCGGAGATGTAAAGAACGCCTGCCATTTTCTGTTCGCCTTTACTGGGGCCAGAAGCTGTCTGTAGATCCATCCCTTGGTGTTTGCTTTTCCAAGCAAGTAGTGGTCAGGCTTCTTCCAAGGAACAATTCGGAAGCTTGTTGGGGGCGTGTTAGCGAGGTCACTTAAGTCAGGAAACTTCTCCGAAAGAGAGACTTGTTGTCCATGCAGTGCCCTATTGCCGGTGAGCTAGAATTTGGATTATTCCGTGGTGTAGCCATTCCTTTATCAAACTGAGGACGAGGGTGAGTCGCTGGGGGAAGGGAGTTGCTCCATTCTACAGTGCTCACAAACATGGTCGTGGGCAATGGAGACAGGACAGATTCCTGGTGAATAATGCAGTAGATTGCCCAGGGTGCCACAGAGAAGCGAGCAGAGCTGATAAGAACAAGCAGAAAAGTTTGGACTCATGGCTTAGTGGGTGAAGTGGAGATCAGTTCTGCTTTAGCATGCTCTGGTATTACCTGTATGGCTCCTGAAAACTAGGAAAGACCGAACTGGGATTAAATAGATTGGAATGGAGACAGTTAAGTCCAAGTCTCATTGATTAAACAGATCAAGTGCGCCGTTGCCTTACCATTAAAAAAATAAATCATTCAATTACACATTTTTTAAAAAGCTGTGCTGCTCAGAGCCCTTATACCAGTTAGGCTCTGGTTACAATGCGAGATCTGCCTCTAAGCTTGTAAAGCAGGGATGCCCAAACTTTTTCCAAAGAGGGCCAGATTTGATGAAGTGAACATGCATGGGGGCCGACCAAAGTTGTGGGGCTTTTTTAACGATTTTACCCCAGGACATATGCTGCCAGGGGATTAAATCAACCAGCGGGCCAGATTAGGCCCCTAAAACGGACATTGGACATACCTGTTGTAAATCATTTGAAGTTGGCTGTGTCAATGACTTTGCAGCTCACTCAAACTGCCCTCTCCTGATGGACCTAGTGATTTGGGCAGTCGCTGCTCCTTAAGAGGGCACTCATTACCTTAAAAGTAAAAGGACCCCTTACCATTAGGTCCAGTCGTGGCCGACTCTGGGGTTGCGGCGCTCATCTCGCTTTACTGGCCGAGGGAGCCAGCGTACAGCTTCCGGGTCATGTGGCCAGCATGACTAAGCTGCTTCTAGCAAACCAGAGCAGTGCACGGAAACGCCGTTTACCTTCCCTCCGGAGCGGTACCTATTTATCTACTTGACGTGCTTTCGAACTGCTAGGTTGGCAGGAGCAGGGACCGAGCAACAGGAGCTCACCCCGTCGTGGGGATTTGAACCGCCGACCTTCTGATTGGCAAGTCCTAGGCTCTATGGTTTAACCCACAGTGCCACCCGCGTCCCACTCACTACCTTGCCTGTGTATAAACACAAGTTTTTCTGGAGCAGTGGTGGGAATTATAAAAAAAAAAAACCAGTTTAATACTAGTTAGATGACCCACTCCGTGGAAACATTTGCCTCGCATCTCCTTAGGGTCTCTGGATTGCATTTCATTGCCCATGAAACTTCAGAGGTAACATCCTCTTTAAGTCCCAGGACCTGATTGCAAAGCTCAGCGGCTTGGCTTCTGTTATTGCTAATGTAGCTGTGTTAAGGTGGGGGGAAATGGGGGGTGGGTGAGAGAAGAGCGGGGGGAAATAGCTGAGCTCACTAAAGAGAGACTCCTGAAAGGCCTATTCATGAAAGTGAGGCCTTGAAGTTTTCTGTGTCCTTACCCTGTTGCTATTATGGTGGCTTTTCCCATGCCTCGCATAATGATGCTGGAGTGGTTTTGCTAAGACGCTCTCTTGCTCTCAGGCTGCGGGTGTCAAACGGCTTTGCCAGCCCCAGCGCCAATAGCCGGGGCACGGTCACAGTGTGGTGACCTTTGGACAACAATATGGTAAGGTTTTTGAAGCACTAGAGGGTTTTTAGGGGGGAGAGATTTCTAGAAAAGAGTAGTTTAGACTGCCATCATTGTGGATACCCAAGAAAGATAGAACTGCGTCTGCCAGAGCTTATAAGCTGAACCATTGTTCTACCAGTGGTAATTGGGGGGCCCCAAGTTGATCATTAATCTGAAGGCCTGGGTGCCAGAACAGCACTTTTTTCAAGTGCTGTGTGCCCTTGGCTCTCATTAATTGGGGGTGGGGGCAGGAGGGCTCTAGGCAGGGCTGTGCCCACAGCAGATCTTAAGGTGATATTGTCACAATTGATCTAGAGAACAAGGGAGGAGTAACAAGGTGAAATGAAATTGCATTTGTATGTGTGTGTTGTTTTTAAGTGGTCCTGTTCAGGTTTTCAAGCTTTATACATATTTTGTTCACCAGGCCAGATTGAAAGATGGTGACTGCTTAACTAAAACGTACTTCCCATGTAGGTAGAGGTAAAGGGACCCCTGACCATTAGGTCCAGTTGTGGCTAACTCTGGGGTTGCGGCGCTCATCTCGCTTTACTGGCTGAGGGAGCCGGCGTACAGCTTCCAGGTCATGTGGCCAGCATGACTAAGCCGCTTCTGGCAAACCAGAGCAGCGCACGGAAACGCCGTTTCCCTTCCCGCCAGAGCGGTACCTATTTATCTGCTTGCACTTTGACGTGCTTTCGAACTGCTAGGTGGGCAGGAGCAGGGAGTGAGCAACGGGAGCTCACCCCGTCACAGAGATTCGAACCGCCAACCTTCTGATCGGCAAGTCCTAGACTCTGTGGTTTAACCCAAAGCGCCACCCGCGTCCTGTCCCCCCATGTAGCTAGAGATACTAATATACCGTATTGGCCCGAATATAAGCTGCACTCCCCCCCCTCCCCCCGCAATTCTGACAGTGAAAAGTTAAAGTTCGGCTTATATTTGCGATCTTACACTGCCGGGAAGGCGGCGTGTCTCCCCGCCCCCCCAAGGAAGGAGCCCGGAATGTGGGGCAATGGTGGCAGTCCGCCGGCCGCTCTTAAGCCTCCCCCAGCACCGGCTTGTGGAGGGAGTGCTGGGAGGCGGTAGTGTTAGAAGGCGAGTGTGCAGCACACTCGGAAGCCGGCGCTGGCCCCCCGTCAGGGCGGTAGAGTCGGGAGACGGGCCGCACCCCCAAATAAGCCTTGAATTTTAAAGATGCGGCTTATTTGCGGGTACGTCTTATATTCGGGCCAGTACGGTATTTGATAATTTAAGGTAGTGAACTGAATGCAAATAGTTTGGCTTGTAGTTTGGCCCAGTAGCCTCAAGAGCTGGAGATTTTGGGTTGTCAATTGCCCTTGCTTAAATACAGGATAAATGATGACGGATTATTAAGTTTTGTGCAAGTTCATGATAAAGAAATGGGGAGTGTTGCAACCCTTAAAACCCTAGGGACTGCTTGCGAGTAATAACTTGAGTCAGAAAGCAGGGTTACAGTACTCGTTTGTCCTCCAAAACAGCATTGGGGGGGCAAGACCAAGGTTTCAGGGTGTCTCTGTGTGATGGGGTGACTTGGGCAGGCAGCCGCCACTCACGTTGCATCATCTCGGAAGTAAGTCGACCCATTTCCTTGTAGACTCCTTCTGTAGACTTGCTGCCAAGTGAAGTCTCAAGAGTGCATATCTGTAGCAAAATTCCCACAAGGTTTCCCCACATTGCTAGAAATCAAAGCTGAGGACTCAGGTTTTGTGCTTCCTGTAGCCTTTGCTCGGGGGTGTATGTTTAGATTACTTTCTTGGGTGCTCAGGGTGAATTCTTCATTTCTTCCTGCAAAGCTCGTGTGATGGAAGAATACTGAAGGCTGTGGCTAAAAAGGCTCTGTACAGAAGGAACCAGATTAACCACCCTCCTTGAACCAGTGTGATGCACACTTCTGAAAATTGTTGCTCTGTAGCACTTATTGGCTACTGAACAAGACAATTATTACTGCTGCCTTCTATTTACTTATTTTATTTTAAATTTTATTTTTATGCCGCCCTTCATCCATATATCTCAGGACAGTTTACAGTATAAAAATACAAAACTCATAATAAAAACAAGAACCATCCCTCTCCAAACCCAATAACTCCTCCCCAATCCCAGCATTTGCAGTTTGCAGTCTTTTATTGCACCTTCTCAATAACTCTGTGACATAGCTGTCAACTTACAGATTTGAAAATAAGGGATCAGCAGCCAAAATAAGGGATTTTTCTGGGCACAGGTATGTTCGCCTTCTGAGCCCCTCTGAGCCAAAGGCAGAAAGCCCAGCCAGCAGCCAAATGAAACCTCATCAATAAGGGACAGCAGCGGGACATGGCGCTGGTATAAGGGACTGTCCCGCCAAATAAGGGACACTTGACAGCTGTGCTCTGTGAGGCAGCCCATGTTCTCATCTGATAGACAGGGGATGCGGTGCCAGAGGTGGGACTTAGTTAATCTTCCTGGACTGGACCAGATGAAAGTCCGCTTAGTTCAGCATCCTACTATTCAGTTGCTCCTGGGAAGCTCACAACCACTTCCTGTTCTTTCCAAACATTGTGGGGGGAAATGGAGGGGACACATACCCTACATATGGATGCTCCATTTATAGCTATCATGGGGAATATATTGATCATAGCCATGCTTTTGATTTAAAAAATTTTTTTTAATCCGAACTTGAAAGCCCAGGTCTCGCAGGTTCAAGTCTGTCTCTGAACGACTCGGAAGCCCTCCAGCTGATTTCTTTTCCTGACCTGGCTTCATTTTCATTCAACTTTGCAAAAACAGTGGAAACTGGCAATTGGAGGAGGGGCCCTTCTGATATCAAAACGGGAGGCTCTGGGGGGACTTCCGGGTTGGCGCCATCGCCGAATGGCGGACTCCCTCCGAGCTCCGGAGGGAGCCTGCTCGGCAGGGGCTGGGTCCTACCGCATCGGCGACGCGGGGACCCTTAAAAACCACGGCCACGGAGGCCGTGGACATGGAGACTCGGCTGGCACTGCTAGCGCCCTCCCGACTCGTGAAGGAGCCTTTTTAAAGGCTACGGATCGGGTGCCGGGGAGAAGCGTGGTGCTTTGAGTCCTCTGCTATCCCTGCCGAGCGAAGCCGCATGCCATCCGGCGGAGAGCGCTGACTTCTTCCATTGAGAATTCGGATTTGTAACAACAACCCGTGAGTAATTTGGAAACCGGGTTTAAAAGGAGAAAAAAAGAATTTTTTTTTCGGATTTGATACGAGCGGGGGGGGGATCCAAAAAGGAAGTCAGTCCCCCTCCCTACTGTAAACCTTCCAAAACAAGGACTGGGAAACCAAGGTCCAAAAAGAATTGAATTGCTGATAAGAACTAAGAATTCCACGATGGGAAACTACAAGAACTGTGCTGGAGGAAGAGTTGAGGGAGAAGGAAAACGTAACCCCCCCCCTGGGAACCGGGGTGATTGAGGAGAGAGCCTGGCGAAAAGCGAAGGAGATTTTGACAGCTGTCAAAGTAGCTGTCAAAGTCCGAAATTTAAAGAGGACTTGATTATGAGGACTTTGCTGGTTAATTTTGCTACAATTTGTTACAATTTGTCAAAACTTGGATATAAAATGGCGAAAACATGGATAACAATCGGACTTTTGGACTAGAGAAAACAAAGTTACAACAATCCCCCTAGAGGAGTTTCGGGACATTACAAAGAAGGTCGTAAGTGGAAAAATACCATTGGAATTCTACAGGACTGGTTATCTTCTGGGAAAGCTGCGAAACGGAAACAATATTGTGTCTACAGGGTGTTTAGCTAAACAATAGAATTTTCTATTGAAGAAAGGAAGGGACTGAACGTATGTTTTTGTTCCTGAATAACAATAACCCCTGCAGACCTACTAAACTTCTGAATTAGAACGTTTTGGCAGCGGAACAAGAGGAAACTGGACTACAACTTGGAAAGAACAATGGGGGGAGCTTTATTAAAGATTGGAAATTAAATGGTTTAAAAATAACTTTAAAAATAATTATAAAAAGAAAAAAGCCAGCAAGGAATCGGGGGAAAATGTGATTTATGGACTTTAAGAATTCCAGGCAGACAATATGGATTAGTGGTCAGGGGGAAATTAAACCGGGGACGGGGGGGGGAGAACTAGAATCCAAAGGCTTGTCAACTATTTTTTGAATTGGCTTTTTTTCATTTACTATATTTTTTATTTCTTGTTTCTTATTTCTTTATTGTGTGAGGTGTCTTTATCACTAAAAAAAAGGGGAAATTGTGGAATGGAAAGGGGGTGGGCCCTGGGGAGAGAACTCTTGTCTTTTATTAAGGGTACTGGTGAGGACTGAATAATTTTAAATTTAAATTTGAATAATGGTTTAAACAAATTAAGTTTTAATTAGAACTGAGAACTTGTGGAGCCAACAATATGATAGGGGAATATGGTAGGGGTGGGGGAAGGAGGGAGTCCCGGAAAGAGGGTGTTTGAAAAGAAGGCTTTGAATGTATTCTATTCTTTTTCTTTCTGTATCTCTGAAAATCTTAATAAATATTATTTAAAAAAAAAAAAACAAAACGGGAGGCTCTGGGCTGGCTGTGGGGCAGTGGCCGCCTGTTGCTAAGTAACTACATTCTTTGCACCTGTTAATCTTTGTGCTCTCCTGAAATCGCGCTTGACCACACGTCATAATTAAAGGGGACTTAAACAAAAGGCGTCCCGTGTTTGCAACTTGTACACAGGGCAACTGGTGAAGCCCTTTTGAACCTACCCAGTGGGTTTTCCCTTTCTTGGGGATCCAGAGGTGTATCTGAGAATATGGGGTAGGAGAGGAGAAACTGTTTAGAACCGAGTAGGCTGTTTTCTCTCTTAATTTCCTGGACCTCTGCCCATTCTCTTGGCAAGAAAGATGAAAAGGCACTGTTTACAGAATTGCTTGTGAAGACTGGATATGGCTGTACAGCTCGTGTGTGTGTGTGTTTTACCAGGACATTGTATACCTTTATTGTCTGTGTGCAACCCCACTCCTGCTATTGTTTCTTGTTTTCTTGTGGACTCTCGGTATACAACAAGGACACAAAGCACTCACTGGGTGTCTCTCGCGTGCGCAACTAATTCTTTCCTTTTTACTGCTGCTGTTCGGTCGTTTGACCGATCCTAGCAGAGTACTTGAAATCAGAAAATGCTCAGGGTGACGGTCTTCTGCGGTGTGCCTCTGGGAACCTGTCCCACAGCCGAATAGATGCTGCTATTTCATAGGATGTGCCTGAGATGGTGCACCCACAACCTTAGCCAGTTTTTTTCTTGGCTCTGATACCTGAAATTCTTCAGTGCTGTCACGCCACCGATTTTTCGTCTAGCCAAGACTGTTTGATTTATTTACCCCAAGACCTTGTAATAGAGGAGGCCATTTGCTCTAAATGTAAATATTCTGATGGCGGTGACTTTTGTAGGGCTCCTGTGCATTTCAGCAAGGATAACTTGGGTCCTCATTGTTGCTGAACTTCAAGATCAAAGTCAGATTAATTTGTGTCCGACGCGCTATTGATGTCACCAGTCACTTGTGTTTTGGCTGAGGTGGTCAGTCTCTGTGCCTTCTGTGCAACTTGAACTTTTTTTTAGTCTATAGAGCAATAATAATAATAATAATAATAATAATAATAATAATAATAATTTATTATTTATACCCCGCCCATCTGGCTGGGCTTCCCCAGCCACTCTGGGCGGCTTCCAAAAAAATATTAAAATACTATAATACATCAAACATTAAAAGCTTCCCTAAACAGGGCTGCCTTCAGATGTCTTCTAAAAGTCTGGTAGTTGTTGTTCTCTTTGACATCTGGTGGGAGGGCGTTCCACAGGGAAGGCGCCACTACCGAGAAGGCCCTCTGCCTGGTTCCCTGTAACTTGGCTTCTCGCAGTGAGGGAACTGCCAGAAGGCCCTCGGTGCTGGACCTCAGTGTCCGGGTAGAACGATGGGGGTGGAGATGTACTGGACCAAGGCCGTTTAGGGCTTTAAAGGTCAGCACCAACACTTTGAATTGTGCTCGGAAACGTACTGGGTCTAGGATCTCTTGAGTGGATCACAGAACTGCAGCTCTAGAAGGATCACCCAGTCCACTCCTACCCCTTGCAGCAAGGTATCTAACGCAACCTTCCATCAAAAATTATCAAAGGCAGCCATCTTGGTCCATCAGATAAAAATCCCAAACCCCACCATCAGACAATATCTTTATTAAGACAAAGCAAAATTTCGCAATGCTGTGGCAAGCTTTTGAGTTCTTTGGAGCTCAAGATAACAGGCAAGATAACTTCACGGCTACAACACGCAGCTTAACATTTCGTACTTTCTAGAAAATTTCCATGTCCACTCATTTCCTGCATTGTGTAACATCTTTGCCTCAGCCTACCTACTACTACACAAACCAAATGCATTCCTGGTTTTGTTAAATGAAAGGCTGCTATGTTTGTCTTCTTCACCACTGTGCCTACCCAGGAACCTGTGTTTCTCATTTATAGTTTGGACCAGGTCCAGGTTACTAGCAAGGTGTTTGTTCTATCAAAAGCAGGGAGCAGCCATTGCTTCTTTGCCCCAGAATCCTTGGTGCAGCACCTGAGAGGGACGTGTTATCCTACAATCTCCATCTTGGAACTGAATCTGCAGCCTGAGCTCATGGCTTACAGCACCCGTCATAATTTCTGCACCTGTTCTATTTTTCCTCATCAACCCCCTGCTTTTTGTAACTGGCACTGCCTGATGCAGAGTGCTGGAGAACCTGAAAGCTGGGTTTGTGACATTTTGGTTGGTCCATGGATGCTCTAGTTGAGATTCCTGCATGGCAGGGAGTTGTACAAGGCTCTACAATTCTTTGATTCCATGATACAGGTATTTTTCCAGGTGTGGAATTCAGAATTCCAGCAAGACATCCAGTTCTCTAGATAAGTGCGAAAAAGGTTCATTTTTAAAAAGTCGAAGGTATGCTTGCATTGTATTTATATTCCGTTCCTTCTCTGTGAAGCTCAGAGCAGCTTCCCCGAAGCCTCTAGCAGCCTATTTGCAAAGGAAAATAAGCCCCCGTTTTCTTGTGACTTCTGCTTGTGGAATCAATTTAAATTGCAGAACTGTCATGAATTGGGAGCAAGTGCATAAACACTTGTGAGTTTGGCTTTTAGCGACTTCAAAATGCTGCTGGGATGTTTTAATGAAGTAGGTGCAGAGGTTGTAAGAAAATGCCCTCTTTCTGAGTCTCGTAAAGATTCAGGTAGCATCGGAAATCAGACAAACAGCTTCGTTGAGCCTGGCCTTGTTCCAGAAGAAGTTGTTTAATTAATTTTAATAATTTCATCTGTTTTTAAATGCTGCTAGTTAGAAAGGGTCGCGCGACCTGAAAATCTTTGGAGCACCAAGGAGTTATTACGATACGGACACTGACTTGCTTAATTATTGCTTCATATCTGTGTTTGTATGACAGGTGTCCAGCAGTCGTCTCCCATCCAAGCCTTGATCAGGTCAACATCTGCTTAGCTTCAACAGTGCTGTAGCACTAAGATGTGCTCAAGTCAGCGTGGCTCTTTCATTTGCTTTGCAAACAAGGGGAAATTTAACTGGAAATGTTCAAAGCTGAGGTGGAAGTAGGAAGAATTGTGAGGTGCTATTAGTCATCATTAGGGACACGGGTGGCGCTGTGGGTTAAACCACAGAGCCTAGGACTTGCCGATCAGAAGGTCAGCGGTTTGAATCTCCACAACAGGGTGAGCTCCCGTTGCTCGGTCACAGCTCCTGCCAACCTAGCAGTTCGAAAGCACCTCAAAGTGCAAGTAAATAAATAGGTACTGCTCCGGCGGGAAGGTAAACGGCGTTTCCGTGCGCTGCTCTCGTTCGCCAGAAGTGGCTTAGTCATGCTGGCCACATGACCCGGAAGCTGTATGCTGGCTCCCTCGGCCAATAAAGTGAGATGAGCGCCACAACCCCAGAGTCGGTCACGGCTGGACCTAATGGTTAGGGGTCCCTTTTACTAGTCATCATTAATTGCAGGACTTCTGCTGTGCAGATTTGCTTCGCAGTCTTCATTTTGTGGGCCTTTGCAATGACTCTGTGAAGTACGTCAGTGCTCCCATTATACAGACGGTGCACTGAGGCACAAAGAGTGCCCAGTCCAAGGCCACAAAAGGAGGCCATAGTCTGCAGGTGCAAGTTTATCCTTCGATGAATTGGAAGAGAGAAGTATGCAAACTCACCATCTAGCTGCATGAGCACATCCCACTCTGTTTATGCCGGGCCAGGAATGCAGGTGACATATTTGCAGACTGAGTCTCAAAGAACGCTCATTCGGCCTTTCTTATTTCCAGTGTGAGTGACAGCTTGGGAACGGCCTTTTCTAAACAATTCATCTTACCCATTCTATTGTAACAACTTCTTTTTCTTAGGCAGTGCTTATTGCAGTAATCTTATGTAGGCTACTTTGTGAGGTCTGCCTGAAAAGTGGTATATAAATTAAATAGAACAGAATAAAACCCATATATGCTTGGAAGAAGAGCGGAGTATAAATGCAAGGAACAATTAAACTCTGGTGACTGAGGCTTGTATACATGCTATGGGTTACCCATGAATTTTGGAGCTAATGAGAGATGGGATGGCCATCTGTCATGGATGCTCTAGTTAACATTTCTGCATTGCAGGGGGTTGGGCTAGATGACCCGTGGGGTCCTTTCCAACTCTATGATTCTATGAGGTTAGGGACCCAGTGGTTCCATAATTACCAGCAAATTCACTACTGACGTGAGATTTGAACCTGGTTTGGTCCCCCCACCCCTTCCTCCTTTCCATTTTTGGCTGTTGGGATTCTTGGAGCTAAAACAATGACTCTTCCACAAACACCTTCCAATCAACTCCGGATTTTGGCTCTCATCTCTCTTGTATTTCATTCATGACTTTCACCGCTTAACTGGTCTCCTTTTTAAATCCATGCTTGGGGAAGGTGTAGATCTGTGGGGGGCGGGAATGCAATCTTGTTGACCTTTCCGAAAACCTTCAAACCTGGCCATGCCAAAGATTACACCTGCCAGGTATCGATTACATGAAGCGGCAAGGAGAGGATTAAGCCATACAATGTCTTGGCAGCCTCTTTGCTTAGCTAATGTCTTGGGCTATTGATCTGTCCAGATCAGAGGCGCTCTCGGAATAGGCACCTCTGGGTTTGCTTCTATATTTGCGTGAAAGGTTATCTGTGGAAGGAGCGGGTGTGGAGCAGCAGGGAGCAAGTGGCGTAGGACAACCTGTGTGACTAGGGGCAGCTCACGTAGCTATGAGAAGCTAAATGAAATAAGAGATGACGTCACTTTGGCTTGTCTCATTTCCAAGGAAAAAGAAGAGTACCAACTATGGTAGCTTCAAAGTTCAAACCTTGACTGAACTGCAGAATCAAGACAAATGTCAGACTTTCCTATGCCCCCCCCCCCAATTTTTTAAAAATAATTTGCGAATTCTGGTGGTTCCCTCGCTGCGAGAAGCCAAGTTACAGGGAACCAGATAGAGGGCCTTCTCGGTGGTGGCACCCGCCCTGTGGAACGCCCTCCCACCAGGTGTCAAAAGAGAAAAACAACTACCAGACGTTTAGAAGACATCTGAAGGCAGCCCTGTTTAGGGAAGCTTTTAATGTTTGATGCATTATTGTATTTTAATATTTTGTTGGAAGCTGCCCAGAGTGGCTGGGGAAGCCCAGCCAGATGGGCAGGGTATAAATTATTATTATTATTATTATATCTGGACAACATTTGCCTTACCGTCTTGATTTATTTTGACATTCAGATACTTGAAAACATACCCTATAAATGCTCCATGTTTTTAACGTGCAAGTACATCTGTACCACCCAAACTACTGGAGTTGGGAACACACCATTAGATTACATTGATAGGCTTGATCCAAAAGCCCTTTCCCCCACATTTCCTGGAAATATTTGTCAGAATTGAGCTGCATTGTTCACAGTAGTGCAGGGCCTCCCCTTTTCTAGGGGACATTTGCAGCACTCTTTGTTGTATGCTGGCATAGTGGCGAATCTAGCAGCTTGACAGCAGGTGGTCTGCCTTTCTTGGATCACATGATTCATGGTGTCCTGGCTTGAACTGACCACAGTGCAATGGAACAGTGGCCCGGGGGGTATGAAATTAGGTCCCTGAACCTCAGGGGCTCCTGACACACACACACAGTTGCGCTGCCGCTTCAGAAGATAATCTGCATTGAAAAGATAATGTTTGCTAACATACGACGAAGAACCTTTAGACTGCAGAGGGGCTTGCCATTCCACTCTAATTATTTACTTAATCCCGTTCTGTCTGGTATGTGTGCAGCACCTAATTCCCCCCTCCCCTTGAATCCAGGACAAAATCATCTGGATATCCCTGAACTGAAATGGGAGCAATTTCTTTGGATGTTTACAAGGCTTATTAAACTGCTGCTGTGCTGTCTTCCTCTGTAGCTATTGCAGACTAATAGCTTAGCCTGGCATCCATCTGTCTTGAGAAACAGTGGAGGTGAAGCCTTTGGGGGTGAAGTCAAATGATAGGAGAGTTGCAGCATCTGCTGTGTCTGTACAGACCAATACGGAGGAGACGTGTTTTTTTGCAACTGGGGCAGATGAAGGTGTCCAATTGTGCTAAGGCAGATCCACCGTGACATTTCTTCTCTGCATTCTCAGTGACCATTCCTCCTCTGGTCACAGCTGCAGATGCACAACCTGACTGTCTCCAGGTACTGATACCAGGTTCCGTGTTTGGGATGCGCTGCCTGTTGAGTGCAACCTTCTCCTACCTGATTCTCTCCAGATGTGGTCCAAAACATCTGGAAGGCACCAGGTTGTGGAAGCCTTGTTTAAGAGTCTCTGGGACCTTTTGGCCATTCGCCTTCAGGCATTGTTGCTTGTGACCTTCATCAATGGGATGTTGTGAAAAGCCAGCCTGGTGAATTTGTGTCTGCAGAAGGCTGCCCCAGTTGAACCAGATTCAGGTAGGTAGCCGTGTTGGTCTGCAGTAGAAATATATATTTTTAAAAAATTGTCCAGTAGCACCTTAAAGGTAAAGGTAACGGCACCTCTGACCATTAGGTCCAGTCGTGGCTGACTCTGGGGTTGCAGCGCTCATCTCGCTTTATTGGCCGAGGGAGCCGGCGTACAGCTTCCGGGTCATGTGGCCAGCATGACTAAGCCGCTTCTGGCGAACCAGAGCAGCGCACGGAAACGCCGTTTACCTTCCCGCCGGAGCAGTACCTATTTATCTACTTGCACTTGACGTGCTTTCGAACTGCTAGGTTGGCAGGAGCTGGGACCGAGCAGTGGGAGCTCACCCCATCACGGAGATCCGAACCGCCGACCTTCTGATCGGCAAGTCCTAGGCTCTGTGGTTTAACCCACAGCGCCACCCGCGTCCCTAGCAAGTAGCACCTTAGAGGCCAACTAAGTTTGTTCTTAGTATCTTGTTCTTGGTATCTGAAGAAGTGTGCATGCACACGAAAGCTCATACCAAGAAGAAATTTAGCTAGCGTGCTACTGGACAATTTGTTATTTTTTATATATATTTCCAGTTGAACCAGGCATGGAAATGCCTCTTGTTCAAGAATGCTCAGAGCTGAACTTGGTTTAGGGTCGTCTTGTACTACTTTCTCAGGCTCCTTCAAAGGAAAGGCATTTGATGAGCACCAGCTTAGTGTTAACTCTGTGAAGACCCCCTGCAAGTAATGGTAGTCAGAAGTCAGCTGCAAACCTGAAGCAGTGGCCAAAAAAACTTCCCAACCTCTTAAATGTACTCTCAGTGGCAAAGCCAACTTGGCCTTTCTGTAACGAGGAATGCCCGTTAATGTAGTAGCCCTTGTAGAAGTTTCTAACAGTAGCCTTAGAAATAGGTGTGTTTGTTCTTATATTGCAGATTGGCACTTCTTTAATGGTTTATCTTCTGCAAAACCCGGAAGCTGTCTTTTCTTCCACTTACCTAACTAAAGTTGCAATGTTCTGCAGCCCTTAATTTTTATAGACTGCCTTCTACAAATCAGCTTGCTAAATGGTGCACATATAAAAACTTAACAAATTACAAAGCTAGACATGTATTACATAAGTAGGGCCTGCAACAAAGTGTTGCAGTTTGTCCTCCATCCTGAAAAGAGAGCTCTTGTTCAGTATTCCAGCAAGCACCCCCAGGTCTGTTTTTCCTTTTCCATTTGTCACATGGCCTAGTGGGCATGATTGGTCCTCATTGTGTTGTTTGTGGCTTTGTTTGGTTTTTAGGTCCCCCTCAGGTATATTCCATGTTTTTTATACTTCCTCCAAGCGTGCCGACGCCTCCCTCTTGTTTCTTGACAGCCCTATCCTTGGCTGCAATCCTGGAGGTACTCACCCAGCAGAGTTTGCTATTATAAGGAGTTAATAGTTCCAGAGAAACACACAGAGTTAAACAGCAAAACAGCAGTGGTGGTTCCTGTTCTGCAAATCGCAGCATTAAGCACCTAGGCCTGGTGAACAAAAGAACGCTTACTTTGTCAGAGCAGTTCTGACCAAGAATTGTCGGTGCTGCTCTCAGCCAGAGCGGCCTCTCCTGTCCCTGCTATGTGGTCCCTTGAGAACTTTATGCGCCAACACTGAATTTCCCTCCGTTGTCATGTAAGGAAGTTTAGCTGCAAGTATTTTTAATGGATTGCGCTATAAAAGTCATACCAATGTTTGGGATAAACTTAGCAGTGAGTTTGCCTTGTCTCAGTTTAGGATGAGTTCTCCCAAGAAGGGAGAAGGGACCCCTGACCATTAGGTCCAGTCGTGACCGACTCTGGGGTTGCGGCGCTCATCTCGCTTTATTGGATGAGGGAGCCGGTGTACAGCTTCCGGGTCACGTGGCTAGCATGACTAAGCCGCTTCTGGCAAACCAGAGCAGCGCACGGAAACACTGTTTACCTTCCCGCCGGAGCGGTACCTATTTATCTACTTGCACTTTGACATGCTTTTGAACTGCTAGGTTGGCAGGAGCAGGGACCGAGCAACGGGAGCTCACCCTGTCGCGGGGATTCGAACCGCCAACCTTCTGATCGGCAAGTCCTGGGCTCTGTGGTTTAACCCACAGCACCACCTACGTCCCTTTTAAGAACAAGATACCTTGAGCTTAATTCAGGTTGGGGCCGAATCGGCTCATTTTAAAGCTTGCCCCATTCTGAACTCCAGACCTTGATGTGTTCCCAGGGGTGTCACTTTCCAAATTACCAGGTCTGTGGCCATTTGTGTGTGCCCCCCTCCCCCCCCCGTTTTTGCAGGCCTTCTTCCACTTCTGTAAAACATATCTTCTTGTAGCAGCAGTTGGGAAGGGCCGCAGTGAACAGGCTGCTCCTCAAACCTTCATCAGGCCCTAAAGCCTGACTGGTACCCAGCGCAAGGACCCTTGCCAATGGATACCAAGCTACAATACCAGGGTTCCTTGCTGCTAGAAAGGTAAATGGGTTTTCCCCCCTGTGGAGATTAATTGAAAAGGTGCCATACTTGTTTTTGAGCTGAGCTGGAATTCAATAGTATTTTGGCTTTGATTGCAGTAACCTTAACGTTTCCCACCTGGAAGCGTGTGGGGTGGGGTGTGTGTTTCCAAAACTATTCATCAGCTTTAGATTTGGCAAATCACACGCTGTGTACTGGCAGAAGTGGGGGGGGGGCAGGGAAGTATAAAGAGCAAGCAAGAGCACAACTGTGTATCTGACAGCAAGAGCCGAAATCCCTATAGAAAAAGCTGTACTCGCCCCACACCCCTTCTGGCACTCAGTATGGAACTGGCTAGGGCGGAAGGCTCTCGGCTTTCGTTTTTAAAAATAGCATGTTCCTAGAGCTCTTGCTTGGGGGTCCTGTTGCAGGTGCTGCACTTCCCAATCTCTGGAAAGTCCTGTCAAACCCTGTGCTGTCTGAAGGCGTTGTGTATTTTCCAGTTCCCAGCACAGCTACAAGGCTCATTGCAAAGTACCCTCCTGGGCTGGATTGTTATGGGCAGGTGTGGCGCAGACCCTTCTGTGGAATCCCGTGTCTTGCAACTAGGTGCTGCGTTTTATTTTGCTTGGCAGCCCCCCTACTGATGCCTCCAGAGCGTCCTGAGCAGCTCTCAGAGGCAAGTCTGATTTTGACAGAACTGCTGCCTCTCCATGCGGGCGCCTTGCCCGTCATTCACACAGTTTTTCTTGAGCGGTGCTTGTGCAAGCTGGTCACATCTACCGGCTTATGCAGGTGTGGCACAGAATGTTGGACTAGGACCTGGGAGGGTTCAAACCTCCACTTGGCTATGTAGCTCATTAGGTGACCTTGCGCCAGTTGCAGTCTCTCAGCCTGAACTCCCTCACAGGATTGCTGTGAAGATAAAATGGGGGGGGGGAGGGGACCTGTGAGCCACCTTGAGCTCTTTGGAGGTAAGGTGGGTTAAAGGTAAAGGGACCCCTGACCATTAGGTCCAGTCGTGGCCGACTCTGGGGTTGCGGCGCTCGTCTCGCTTTATTGGCCGAGGGAGCTGGCGTACAGCTTCCGGGTCATGTGGCCAGCATGACTAAGCCGCTTCTGGCGAAACCAGAGCAGCGCACAGAAACGCCGTTTACCTTCCCGCCAGAGCGGTACCTATTTATCTACTTGCACTTTGACGTGCTTTCGAACTGCTAGGTTGGCAGGAGCACGGGAGCTCACCCCGTCGCGGGGATTTGAACCGCCAACCTTCTGATCGGCAAGTCCTAGGCTCTGTGGTTTAACCCATGGCGCCACCCGCGTCCCTAAGAAAACCTTAGGTGCTCAGTTCCCAGGGACAACCTGTTCTTGCTCTCACTGATTTGCCTCCAATTCTGCCCAATGACGGCTGGATAATGTTCCAACGGCTGTTGTGAAACTTCTGCAGACACCTCGAGTTAGCCAGCTGGTGCGTCTTATAGCAGAATATTGTTCTGCTTATTCTGAGCAGAATGTTTTCGATCTAACACGTTTGCAGATGTTCTTAAACAGTTTCGAATGCCGCGAGTATGTTTTCGTTTCTAATTGCGCTGTTTTCGCTGCTTTGTTTTTTTGCCGCCCTGGGCTCCTTCGGGAGGAGGGAAGGAGGGATACAAAACTTAATAAATGGTAATAACACAAATACCCCTCCATGGAGACCTGCGGGAAATGTCCATAGATTCTAGCTGAGCAGGGGAGCAGCTGCTTCTTAGCAGCCTGCGAAGTTTCTCATTTCCTGCTCCAGAGTAGAAGTACAGTTGAAGGACGGCATGCAGTCGCCCTATATCTTTAAAATCTGAAATGCAGGTTGGGGGTGGTGGGTCTGCAAATTTGATCAGAGTAGTAGAGAATGGTGGGGAGGGAGCCTTTCCCAATAGAGCATTTTCTCTAATTAAAACTGCCCTTCCCATGCTGTTCCCTCATCTGTGGAGGGTGGGGTGCAATGCACCCAGCTTCATTTTGATCTACAGAAAACTGGCCAGATGGAAAGAATTCAACTGCCCCACCTCCCGTCACTGCTCTGACGACATCTGAAGCTGCCCATGGTTATGATTTCAATATCAAATGGTAAAGGGTCAGGAGATGGCCCCATCTCGTGCCCAGTTTGACCCTGGTACCCACCACCCAGTGACAAGGGTTCACATAGGATGTGGGATTTTGGAGCAGCAGAGTCTCTACACCCCACCTATGGGGGACATTGGGGCTGAATCACAGCTGACAGCATTTGGAACAGGCTCACTCTGCGCCTCTGTTCTCCCAGAAGCTTTTCAAGATTTCTTAAGTCCTGCCAGGCAGTGTCTCAGAGCCATTCCCCCTACTGAAAGGTAAAGGGACCCCTGACCATTAGGTCCAGTCGTGGCTGACTCTGGGGTTGCGGCGCTCATCTCACTTTATTGGCCGAGGGAGCCGGCGTACACCTTCCGGGTCATGTGGCCAGCATGACTAAGCCGCTTCTGGCGAACCAGAGCAGCACATGGAAACGCCGTTTACCTTCCCGCCAGAGCGGTACCTATTTATCTGCTTGCACTTTGACATCCTTTCGAACTGCTAGGTTGGCAGGAGCAGGGACCGAGCAACGGGAGCTCACCCCGTCGCGGGGATTCGAACCGCCGACCTACCGATCAGCAAGCCCAAGAGGCTCAGTGGTTTAGACCACAGCGCCACCCGTGTCCCTTTCCCCCTACTAGTCAGGATTAAATGTGCGGTTTCAGCTCACTGCTGTATCTGTAGAGCCCACCTCCAGATAAAGATGGCAGCCCTGGTGAACACCCGGTTCTTTCACGGAAACCCACCAAGTGCTCATGCAAGAATGATGCATTATTCCCGAAAGCTATCAAATGATTTGTTTCCCCGAAGATTTATTTGGAGGTAATGTTTTTCAGACGCTGTTTTCCATGGTGTGCACACTCATCTCTTTTGCCTCTGGTCAAACAGGTCTTACAAGCTTTCGAATCCCTATTGGGGAAGAGCTTGCAAAACCTGCTTAGCCTACGACAACAGTGGGACAGGAAAAATATGTGCACACGAGATACGGCTCTAGCAAACCAGCTCCAAATATATCACCTGCCTCCATATTTAATAGAAACTCCAAAATGAAGGATTTGAGGGGAGGAGATCAAAGCGGTTTGCTTCCGGTTGCTCCTCGTTTTAAGGTCCAATAAATTAATGGCTGCCTTCTCATTCGCCCTTTGGTCCACGAGGAGCCTTTCAGAGCGCAGAGCTTTTTGAGCAGTAGATGCAATCTCCCGTAAAATGGGCCAGCCGGGGAAACCTGAAGAGCAGCTCTGATAAACATATTAATGCCTGAAGTGGCCCCGAATAACCCTCTGGTCACGGAAAAAGGCAGATTGAAGAGAATTAAGGTGGCATTATCTCAGGACAACTATGTAAACAGGCGCAGAAGTGAGGCTAGAGCGGAGCGGAGAGAGACAAGCAGGAGGAGAGAGCCCCGGGGTCCCACAGTGGCCAATTTGGTGCATCTGGGAGGCTCACAAGCAGAGCATGGAGGCCTAACCCCACCACACATTTTTGCCCCTTATGCAACTGGGATTCAGGGGGTATACACCCCCTGCAGATGGAGGCTCCATTGAGCTACCATGCTGATAGTTGATGATAGGCCTATGGACAGATATAATCCCCTTTTCTCCAAGATCTCTGTGGAGCTGTTCCACTGCAAAATGTAGGCTCCCCCCCAGATGGTATGGACCTTCAGTGCACCTGCCAAGCAGACTGAACTCACTGTTTGGAGGCAGGAAGTTGGCACAACATGAGAAAAACACACATAGACACACATTCTTCTCCTGACCAGCATCCTAAAAAGAATAGCTATTGAACTTCCAAGGTCAGAGTGAACGCTGGCATCACACCGCCTCCCTTCCTTCCTCTTTGGAAGAGCTGTTAACAAGAAAAGGAATGTTTTTCAATGTGCTACTGATCCTTTTTTTAAAAAAAACAACAACAACCAGTAAGTGCAAGAGGAGAGGTGTGTAGGCATTTATGGCTCAGGCCAAGAAGTTGCAAGATGTCCTTCAAGCAATTGCTCTAATAGCTGTGCAGCAAACTCCCGAGGTACATTATACCTACATTATCCACTCCCCAACAGTGGGGAAACAGAGGACATGCTTTGTCTCCCTGCCCTCCTGCATAAACCCTGGACAGTTTATTTTTATTTATTGCATGAACACCCCACCTTGGGACGCGGGTGGCACTGCGGGTTAAACCACAGAGCCTAGGGCTTGCCGATCAGAAGGTCGGCGGTTCAAATCCCCGCGACGGGGTGAGCTCCCGTTGCTCGGTCCCTGCTCCCTTTACCTTTTAAGGTTTTCTTAACATAGTGGCTAGACTGGCTTTCTCAAACCTGGGTCTCCAGCTCTTGTTGGACTACAATTCCCATCGTCCTTAGCCAACAGGACCGGTGGTCATGGGTGATGGGACTTGTAGTCCAACATCAGCTGGAGACCCAGGTTTAAGAAACACTCCCGTATGTGGTGGACGTTGTGGAACACTTGAGAGGTTCTGGATTTTATCGGGAGACATTTCTTGTGGGGGTGCGGTGTAGCTTCCTACGTGGTTGAACTGGGACTGCGTCTGCTAGCCTTTTCCAACTTGCAGTTGTCCCCCAGATGCTTTGGGGCTATATCAGCCCCAGCCAGAGCAACCAATAATAAGAATGGAAGTTTCATCCAAAACATCTGGACGGCAGGCACCAAGTTGGGGGGGAGTGCTGTTGTAAACAGAGGAATTTGAGGACAGTGACTCTCCTGGTATTGTATTGCACATTGCTAAGAATTTTAGCGATCTCTCTTCTCGGCAAATGGCAACAGCTAGCGTAGCAAAAGAATGTTACTGGGGAATTCAGTATGCAGATTCGGTCTGTTTTTGATATTTCCTACCTTGGACAAAATGTACTTTTGTTTCGAGCCTGCAGAAGTTCAGCTCCCCTGGGATATTACACACACACACACACACACACACCGCTTTCTCCCTGATGTTTCCTTAAAAAACTATTTGTGCATGCATGCGGTTGTGCCAGTTCTTTCACTATTGGGATTCTCCTACCTGCTAAGAATGAGGAAATGCCTCTGAGTTGGTCAGTTTTTGCAAAAGGGAAAAATGCCCAGAATATCCTACTGCTCCCACTGAAGCTGTCCCTTGTCCAAGACTGTGTTGGAAGTGGGATGTTGGGTGTACACAGTTGCCCTGAGGCCGTTGGCACTGTTTTCTGGATGAGCAAGCAAGTGGCATATTACAAGGCTGAACCAACTCCCCTGGAGCCGTTGCTCAGGACCAGAGAGGCATCGGTTCTCCAGGATTAGGACAATGTCCAGGTCTAAATTCAGAATGGAAAACCGTCTGCTAAAAGCTTGCAGGAAACCCAGTCTTAATTGTACAAATCTCCTGTTTAGTGCTTAAGATACAGTGGTATGAAATGTCTTCAATGCTGTTTTTTTGTTATTTTTAAACAAGGCTGGCAGAATGAATCAACTCTTAAGCTTACAGCACTTGACAGAGCTGAACAAATATTTCAGAATCCATTACATTTCTTAGCAGCTAGGTATCTGGGATTTTCCCAGTTCTGGCTTTTTATGCCTTTAACCTGCACTTAGACTCTCGCTTGGATGAATTTAAGCCTTAGAATGTTTGAACGGCTGGTTTTTGGCACGCTGGTTTCGACTTTCCTCGTGGATTCGGGTAGGGAAGGGAACAGAATCACGTTGGCTCAGTCAGATAGTGCTGTGCGCAATCAGATTTGCCATTTTTTGTATGTTGTGTTATTACCATGGTTGCCTGTGGACTGCCGTGGGCCCTTATGGAAAGACAGTTTATAAATAGAGAAGGAGAGCTTTGTATTGCCCTTGCTGGCTCTGTGGTACAGTGTGGTGGAAGAGTAAAATGCAGTTTGCAGTAAGTTTTTGGTGTGTGTGTGGGGGGGGGTGTCAGTCAGAGAGAGTCATTCAAAGGCCCACATCCCTAGGAAGTCTGCTCGTAGCAAGGACTTGGGTGGGCTCTGCCAAGGCAGTAGAAATTATTTGCTGTATCAAACCTCTTGTCAGTGAAAGCTACTCCCTTCAGTGGGGAAGTGGCCATAGCTCATTGACGCTTCACTTGCTTTGCATGCTGAGAATCAAGGAATCTCAGACAAATTGAAAGAGATTTGGTAGCAGGGCTAGGGAAGACCGCTGCCAGTAAAGGCTGGTGTGACTATTAACATAATTCCACATAGATCACAGGTGAGAAACCTTTATGGCTCCACAGACTCAATCCTTAGGCTCCCCTCCCTGCCCCCTTCTTTAGGGCTGCCATCACACCCACAGTTCGTACGTGGCCCAGCGACCACTTGGGGGAGCCACATTATTGCTACTGGCAAGACAGATGCCCTGGCTTCAGTGCCCAGCGCTCTGCAATTTGCCACTGCCTGTCTGTCTCCACACCCTCACCCGGTGCTCGGACGTTTTTGTGTCATTTATTCTTTTTTCCCTGCTTCCCTGGCTGCAGGGCTTGATGACCCCGTGATCTGATCCACCAAACCCAACGCAGTTTCAGTTTCTGAGCTTTTTGGAGTTGGGCAGTCTGGAGCCAGTATGAACACACCTTGTTTCGAATTGGACTGTTGAGCCATCTAGCCCACTTCTCTGTCTTCTCTGACGGACAGAGGCACTCTAAGGCCTTCAGCAAAAAAATAAAAATAAAATTCTCAGCTCTGCAACCTGAGAACTTTTAAACTGCAGGTACCACAGATGCATAGGGGACGCGGGTGGTGCTGTGGGTTAAACCACAGAGCCTAGGACTTGCCGATCAGAAGGTCGGCGGTTCAAATCCCTGTGGCAGGGTGAGCTCCCGTTGCTCGGTCCCTGCTCCTGCCAACCTAGCAGTTTGAAAGCACGTCAAAGTGCAAGTAGATAAATAGGTACCATTCCGGTGGGAAGGTAAACGGCGTTTCCGTGCGCTGCTCTGGTTCGCCATGCTGGTTAGTCATGCTGGCCACATGACCTGGAAGCTGTATGTCGGCTCCCTCAGCCAATAAAGCGAGATGAGCGCCGCAACCCCAGAGTCGGCCACGACTGGACCTAATGGTCAGGGGTCCCTTTACCTTTACCACAGATGCATAGCTTATGCACTCCCACTGAATTGTTGCTCCTCACCTAAGGTTGAGTCTTGTGCTAGCTCCAGCATGATGGGAATGGGATTTGAACCCACGGCTCCATGGAAGCAAGCTTGGGGCAGTGACCCTAAATAAGGCACTGTGACATAGGAGCCGAGTGCTTAGTATAATAGGGTCTTGTGGGAACTAGGGCGAGGAGGCTTGTGTTTTCATTTTAAGTTATGGGTCAGTTTCATGGGGTTCTGTTCAAAAGATGTTGGGGTACAGGGTCCTTTGGGCACTAAGTACATGTGCTGGGCTTTTGAGGGCGCTCGCTCCAGGAACATAGAGCAGGGCACAGGGCTCCCCCCCCTAAAAAGGTAAAGGGACCCCTGACCATTAGGTCCAGTCGTAGCCGACTCTGGGGTTGCGGCGCTCATCTCGCTTTACTGGCCGAGGGAGCCGGCGTACAGCTTCTGGGTCATGTGGCCAGCATGACTAAGCCGCTTCTGGCAAACCAGAGCACCGCACGGAAACGCTGTTTACCTTCCCGCCAGAGCGGTACCTATTTATCTGCTTGCACTTTGACATGCTTTCGAACTGCTAGGTTGGCAGGAGCAGGGACCGAGCAACGGGAGTGCATCCTGTCGCGGGGATTTGAACCGCCGACCTTCTGATCGGCAAGCCCTAGGCTCTGTGGTTTAACCCACAGCGCCACCCGTGGCCTCCCCCCCCCCTTGGGAATGCACAAAAATACAGCGCTCTGGTCTTCCCCCTTAGTTGCCTTTGCTTCAGCTACCGGAAGCCAGCCTGTGTCAAGTCTTACAGCACTTCTGCGAAATGCACTTTTGCATTCTCTCTCCATTCCTCCCCCAAGCAAGACAAAAAGGGGGGGGGGGAATCATCTCAAAGAAACTGAAATCAGCAGCTGCCTTCTCTGAAAATAACACGGCTATTGTCTCATGGATTGCTTCAGATTTGGCATGATCTGTACTTTCGGAAAAGTCTCTTTCGACAGGTTATTTGAGGGCAAAGGAATTTCTTAGACTTGCAAGCTTAATTCTTCCCAGCTCAGCTTAACTGCTGCTTTCTCCTGCAGACCCTTTACTCGGGGTGGGGGGAGCTGTGTACTTCTCATTTTTTTCTTTGTGTGTTGAGGGCTCAGGTTGCCTGGGGGCGTCTCTGGGGATTTTGATAGGTCTCTAGTAGAAATCTCAGCAGGCGGTGAAGTGCATTTGCTTAACGTAATGTAGAAGTCATGTCTTGTAATCCGAAGAGAGAACAATGTACACAGCAGCCTTGTAGCGCTTTCAAGGCTTTGAGCACCTTCCTCCTTGGCCCTCTTCTTTCTAGATCGCAGGAAGAATGACACAGGGCCTTTTCCTGCTCCCTCATCTAGCCGCTTGGGAAAGCAGTGGTGGGCAGCCATGCAGTGCGTCTTCCCAGCCTGGGAAAAGAGCAAAGCATCTTTTCTTCATGGGTCGTTGCAAGGCTTTGTGGGTGAAAATCCTATCCTGAGTTGTATCTGCAAATGGTTGAGGAGCCGTGTGGAGCCTGGAGCCCAGATTTTAGACCTTGGTTGCATCTTGTGGTTTGTTGGGCTCGTGGTTTGTCTCACCTCAAGCGCATTGCAAGCTGTAACCATGGTCTGCCTTGCCATGCATTGTTCGTTAGGAATAAAAACCCTGAACCTGGGTTCGCTTATACAGTGGTACCTCGGGTTACAGATGCTTCAGGTTACATATGCTTCAGGTTATAGACTCCGCTAACTCAGAAATAGTACCTCGGGTTAAGAACTTTGCTTCAGAATGAGAACAGAAATCGTGCTCTGGCGGCAGCGGGAGGCCCCATTAACTGAAGTGGTGCTTCAGGTTAAGAACAGTTTCAGGTTAAGAATGGACCTCCGGAACAAATTAAGTTCTTAACCCGAGGTACCACTGTACTGCTAAGCATGGATAGGCAAACTAAGGCCTGGGGGCCAGATCTGGCCCGATCTCCTTCTAAATCCGGCCCCCGGACGGTCCAGGAATCAGCATGTTTTTACATGAGTAGAATGTGTCCTTTTATTTAAAGTGCATCTCTGGGTTATTTGTGGGGCATAGGAATTCGTTCATTTCCCCCCCCTCCAAAAAAAATACATTGTCCGGCCCCTGACAAGGTCTGAGGGACAGTGGACCAGCCCCCTGCTGAAAAAGTTTGCTGACCTCTTCTGCTAAGCCATACAGTGGCTTATCTTCTGGTAGTGCTGCAGGAGTGGGTGAGGAGCAAAGCTGATAGGTTTTATTTTACAGACTCTTTTAAATAAACCGGCCACAGTTTTCTTACTGTGCTTGCTATTTGTGCTAAGCCTCAGTTTGGCTTAGCATTATGTGTAAAGAAGGCCAGCCGGTAGCCAGTCCGCGTATAGAGGTTCCCTGTTGATGGAAAGTGCGAGGTGACGAAAGCTCCCAGGGTGGAGCTGAAGAAGGAGGAGAAGAAAGAGCTGTGAGTCGAGAAGGGGGCTTTTCCATCCTTTGGACCCCCTGGGAAATTCAACATACCCTGCTGCTGCTCCTGGAACTGGGTGGGGAGAGGCTGCAGCTGAATGAGACACAGCTGAGAGGAGCCTGAGGAATTGTCATCCACCTTGGGTCTGCCCATAATAATAATAATAATAATAATAATAATAATAATAATAATAATAATAAATTTATTATTTATACCCCGCCCCTCTGGCTGGGGTTCCCCAGCCACTCTGGGCGGCTTCCAACAAAATATTAAAATATAGTGGTACCTCGGGTTAAGAACTTAATTCGTTCTGGAGGTCCGTTCTTAACCTGAAACTGTTCTTAACCTGATGAACCACTTTAGCTAATGGGGCCTCCCACTGCCGCCGCCGCACTATTTCTGTTCTCATCCTGACCTGAAGCAAAGTTCTTAACCCGAGGTACTATTTCTGGGTTAGTGGAGTCTGTAACCTGAAGCGTCTGGAACCTGAAGCATCTGTAACCTGAGGTACCACTGTACAGTAATGCGTCAAACATTAAAAGCTTCCCTGAACAGGGCTGCCTTCAGATGTCTTCTAAAAGTTTGGTAGTTGTTCTTCTCTTTGACATCTGGTGGGAGGGCGTTCCACAGGGCGGGTGCCACCACCGAGAAGGCCCTCTGCCTGGTTCCCTGTAACTTGGCTTCTCGCAGAGAGGGAACCGCCAGAAGGCCCTCGATAAAAAAGCAAGTCTAGAGTGCGAGACTAGGGTGATGACTGCTGTTTCCACGCGCTCTTCTTGTTGTGAGACTTTGGTGGGTGAGCTTGTTTGGACCTTGGGTGAGAACCTGGAGGCGGAGAGGGAGGCTGCGTCAGAAGGAAAATTAATTGATACTCATTTATATACATTAGTAAGTTGATATTAATGTAAAAATGTTATATGTGATTGTTTAATTTTGTAATACTTAAGTCTTTTCTGTTGTCGCTTCGGTTTTTTTTGTACACTGCTTAGAGATATTTTTAATATATCATGCGGTATAGAAATTAAATAATCAAGCAATAGCTATCGTTAGTGCAATCAGAAGAGCTCTGAACTGGAAAACATGGTCTCCAAAGACAAAGCAGTGCTGTAACATACCCCAGTTGGCTGACCTGGGTCAGGATAAAAGGAAAGGACTGTCGTTTGAATGGTGACTCCAGCAATGATAGAAATGTAATACAGTGGTACCTCTGGTTGTGAACGGGATCCATTCCGGAGGCCCGTTCGCAACATGAGAAGAGCGCAACCCGCAGCGGCGCATGTGCGGGTTGCGATTTGCCACTTCTGCACATGCATGTGATGTCATTTTGACCTTCTGCGCATGCGCGAGCGGCAAAACCCAGAAGTAACCCTTTCCGGTACTTCCAGGCCACCATGGGACGTAACCTGAAAGAACGTAACATGAAGCAAACGTAACATGAGGTAGGACTGTATAGTAGATATTTTGCAAGGGGTAATGTTCTGGGGTGTTTATGTTCCTGCAGTGCATTGTAAATACGGACTTTGATCAAAACTGTAAAATGCTTCTCATTGAGGGCGGGGGGGGGGTTAGTGCTGTCCTTCTCACTGGCAGTCCCTCATCTAACCCTCATCTCAAAAAGAAGCAGCGGAAGAAGAATGGAAAAAATTTAAGGACTATTTAAAGAAATATTACAAAATTAATGAAAGTTAAAATGATGTTGGATTAGAAAATAAATGGTTACTATTAGTAATGGATAAGATAAGGAGAATAAGTAAGATCAAACTAAATTAAAATAAGGGAAGATTAGCTGAATAAATGATTAGAAATTGGAATACAGAAAAGGGAGGCATGAGGAAGTCGGAGAAGTAAGGTATAAGAAAACAAGATCTGAAATTGTACTTGTTTTTTTGTTTGTTTGTTGTGTTTATTGTATTGTATTGTTATGTTTTTGTTGTTATAAAAAAAAATCCCTTAATAAAAAAATTTAAAAAAATCAAAAAGAAAAAGAAAAAAAGGGTTTATTGGAACAACATTCGGTGTGGCACAAAGGACTGCACCTGCAATAGGGGAATATCAGAGTTTCCCACATGCATGCATGAACACACACATCCATGCATAAGTATAGCTTCTACTCGCACAAGCATGTTTTGAGCCATAGTTATGACATCCGGCTTGCAGTTGTGCGGGGCCTGGTATCTCTTCCCCATTGTCTACAGCAGAGCGAAACTTTTCCCAAGGTCAAGAGACGGTGGCTTACAATCTAGTCAGAATTCATCTGGAGTCTCTTCTTTGCTTCTCTTCCAAGAGCCGTACGTAGATCTTCTCCTGCCGGCAAATATTTGCACAGGCTTTTCTGCATCCTTCCGACGGCATCAGAATCCTGGCTGCGTAACGTTGTGCAGACACGTTTCTCGGAATAATGTTTGGCAGAAGTGCTGTGGAGAGCTAGAACAGGTTTGGGTGGGAGAGTCGAGCAACGCCACAGAGGTGTTTGCACCAAGGCTGCCTCGTACGAGCACGTTTCCCCTGAGTGGCTGAGGCAACCTAGTCAGATGGGCAGCATATAAATAAATTATTATTATTATTATTCTCTAAAGCTCTGAGATTGGAGTAAATCTGCACTCTGGTCAGTCAGTTGGTTTTTGTTGGGACATTTGACTTGTGTCTGAATTTCCACTTTCTCCAGATTTAAGTATTGCTTTCTTAAGCGGACCAAATGAAGGGGTGGGGAGCCAGGATACACAACTTTGTTCTTGAAAGTTGCACATCCAGTTCCCTTTCTGGCAAATGGGACACCTTTTAGAAGGAGTTGGGGCAGAACTGAAGTCGCTCACCCCAACCTGGCCCAAAACCAGCTTGTGGTTTTATTTCAAGCTCCTGCAGCGAGTAAAAGATCACACAGAGAAGCTGTGCAACATTTGATTATCTTCCTCTCCTCCCCTTTTTAAGAATATCAGTTAATAACTTAGGTATGGGCTCGTGAGAATTGTTAGGAGCTGCCAGCTTTGATTACTGTATTTTTTGCTCTATAAGACTCACTTTTCCCCTCCTAAAAAGTAAGGGGAAATGTGTGTGCGTCTTATGGAGCGAATGCAGGCTGCGCAGCTATCCCAGAAGCCAGAACAGCAAGAGGGATTGCTGCTTTCACTGCGCAGCGATCCCTCTTGCTGTTCCGGCTTCTGAGATTCAGAATATTTTTTTTCTTGTTTTCCTCCTCCAAAAGCTAGGTGCGTCTTGTGGTCTGGTGCATCTTATAGAGCGAAAAATACGGTATTTGTTTAGGGCTTGCTTATGCTGTAGCCAGTTGTTTCTCAAGACTCAGGGCAGTAGGCATTTTATTACTATTATCATTCTAACTATTAAAGCACAATATTTTAAAAAAACCAAAGTAACATGTACAAGCATCAGATGCAAAGGATGACTGGATAGTTGGTTTTCTTTCAGAGGACTGAAAGTTGTATGGCGTGTTTTGGGTGTTCAGGATTTCTTGGCTAAACAGAGTGTTGCCAAAGGTGACTTCTATTTGCATTCAAAGCATTTCCTTTTATTGCCTTTCCGCAGAAAGCTCAGATACACCTGCACAGTAAGAGAGATAGCATAATGTGGTCTCTTCCTTCAAATTCCACCCGCCTTTCCCACGAATGAATGGGCAGTAAAATGGCAAATACAGTGGTGCCTCGCAAGATGAAATTAATCCGTTCCACGAGTCTCTTCGTCTTGCGGTTTTTTCGTCTTGCGAAGCACGGTTATTAGCGGCTTAGCGGCTATTAACGGCTTAGCGGCTTTAAGAAAAAGGAAACAAACTCGCAAGCAAGCCCATAGGGAAAATCGTCTAGCGAAGCGACGCAAAAACCGAAAAACCCTTTCGTCTTGCGCGTTTTTCGTTTTGCGAGGCATTCGTCTTGCGGGGCACCACTGTATAATTCATTGTGAACAGGAGTAAGGCGATGCATGCTGGGGTAATAAATAAATAAATGAATCTTTATTTCACTGGTGGTGATTGACCAGGGATCATAGTGGAGAGTTTGATGAAGTTGTTGGCCCAGTGTGCGGCAGCTGTCAAAAGGGGAAATTCCATACTGGGGATAAAATAAACCTACAGATATGGTAATGCCATTACACAGATCTGTTGGAATACAAATTTGGAATACTGTGTGCAGTTCTGGTCAGCTTCTTGAAAAAGGTTCGGAAAAGAGACAACCAAATGACTCCTCCGCAAAGAAAGCTTGCAGCATAGGAGATTCTTTAGAGAAAATATGAGTAAGAGGTGACACGATAGAATCTTGTAAAATTATGCACAGCATGGAGAAAGTGAATACAGTGGTAAAAAGGTAAAGGTAAAGGGACCCCTGACCATTAGGTCCAGTCATGGCCGACTCTGGGGTTGTGGCGCTCATCTCGCTTTACTGGCCGAGGGAGCCTGCGTACAGCTTCTGGGTCATGTGGCCAGCATGACTAAGCCGCTTCTGGCGAACCAGAGCAGCACACGGAAACACCATTTACCTTCCCGCCAGAGCGGTACCTATTTATTTACTTGCACTTTGAGGTGCTTTCGAACTGCTAGGTTGGCAGGAGCAGGGACCGAGCAACGGGAGCTCACCCCGTCGTGGGGATTCGAACCGCCCACCTTCTGATCGGCAAGTCCTAGGCACTGTGGTTTAACCCACAGCGCCACCCGCATCCCTGAATACAGTGGTATCTCGGCTTAATAACGTAATTCTGGAGGTCCGTTCTTAACCCGAAACTGTTCTTAACCTGAAGCACCACTTTAGCTAATGGGGCCTCCTGCTGCCGCCGCACCGCCAGAGCACGATTTCTGTTCTCATCCTGAAGCAAAGTTCTTAACCCGAGGTACTATTTCTGGGTTAGCGGAGTCTGTAACCTGAAGCGTCTGTAACCTGAGATACCACTGTAGAGAAAAGCTTCTCCCCCGCCCTCTCGTAGCACTGGGAACTCGTGCGCACCCAGAGAAGCTGAATGTTGGAAGATTCAGAACAGATTAAAAATAAAGTGCTGGTTCACACAGCGCATAGTTAAAACTATGGGATTTGCTCATGCAGGAGACAGTGATGGCCAGCAACTTGGGATGGCTTGAAAAGAGCATTGGACGGATTCATGGAGAGGGCTAATGACGGCTGCTAGCCGTGATGGCTCTGTTGGCCTCCACGATTTGAGGCAGCAGATCTTCTGAAGACCAGTTGTTGGATATCACAGGAGGGGAGAGTTTCTCTTGTGCCCGGGGTCCTACTTGTGAGTTTTCCCCAGGCGTCTGGTTGGCCACTATGAGGACAGGATTTTGGACTAGATGGGTCACTGGCTTGATCCAGCAGATTCCTGTGATCTTAAAGCTCTCGATACAGAAATGAAGCCAATGCTGGAATCTGTAACCTGAAGTCATTTACGGGTTTCAAGCCTTTATATCCTGAACTGTGTTTCACCTGTGTTGTCTGGCCAGGTACTTTGGGTCTGCTTAAACCATGGCAAACAGCCTCAGGCGTATTTTGAACGGGCTTCGTTTATGAGAGGATTATTTCAGATTTGCCGGTAAAGGAATTCTAACAATCCGCTGTTCCCGGGGTGCCAGGGTTCTCGAGAAGCAGGTTTGATAAGCCTCGCGCACGTGACAAACGTTTCCTTGACTTGCGTGCATTTAGTATTGAAAGTAAACATGAAGTCACCATCCTAGGAGGACTCAATGAATTTGTAGTGAAGTTCTATGGACCACAAGGAAGTAAGTATGCAAATATTCCCCACCATTTGTGATACTTAAGGTGTTTTTTTCGGGGGGTTTTAAGCACTTTCTACATAATTTGTTGATTTGCCAGGAAAGAGAAGAAAATAAGGGGTTTGGGTGGGTTTTTGGTTTTTCCCCTGTTTCTTTTTTACAAAAATGCCCATCCCCTGTGCCTCTCATGAAACATGTCCTGTCTTACAGTGAGGCTGGGGCTAACACTTTGGCACCTGCGAGTGCAGTGGTGCCCTTCCAGACTTTGCCTGGCACCTACAAAAGCCTCCAAGTTCCCATGCCTCCTGCTCGCTCCCCTGGTCACCATGAGGTGGCAAGGGTGGTTTACTCCCCAACCACCTTGGAAAAGTACACAGAACCAGCAGAGGAAGCTGAAAGAGTTATACCTTTCCTCCACTTTTCAAAGCTCAGGTCAGCACTAGAGCTGTTGGATGGAAGGCAGAGTGACCAAGAAGATGGTGGGGAATAATAATAATAATAATAATAATAATAATAATAATAATAATTTATTTGTACCCTGCCCATCTGGCTGGGTTTTCCCAGCCACTCTGGGTGGCTTCCACAAAGGCCAAAAATACACTAAGATGTCACACATTAAAAACTTCCCTGAACAGGGCTACCTTCAGATGTCTTTTAAACGTCAGGTAGTTATTTTTCTCTTTGACATCTGATGGGAGGGCGTTCCACAGGGCGGGCGCCACCACCGAGAAGGCCCTCTGCCTGGTTCCCTGTAACCTCACTTCTCGCAGGGAGGGAACCGCCAGAAGGCCCTCGGAGCTGGACCTCAGCATCCGGGCAGACGCTGGGAAGGGAAGGAAACTGGGTGGAAGAGGAAAAGGAAACAGTTGAGGAAGGGAGAGAAAATTGGATGAAAGAGAGATGGGGCACCTGCACGCACTTTGGACCAAGTAGAATGGATCCTCTTAAAATGGCATAGTGTTTTCCCCAGAGGTTCCCTGCTGCCACTTCCCATCAAATCACAGGTCACCTCTAGCTCCACTGACCAAACCGTAAGAATCATGAATCTGGGGCACCGATCCTTATGGATTCTCATAAGTGATCCCCTCAAAAGCACCATCAAATCATAGGTCACTTCTGCATACACAGTTGTGTTCCGTGATCTGCTGGTGGTTTGGTTTTCACAACCCTTTGTCAAAATCATGAGGATCCATTGCTGTGGATCAATATTTTTATGACGCTAGCAAGCGCCAGAACTGATCTTTGTTGTGTAGTCCATCACTGTAAGCTTTCATTTGATGGTGAGTTTTGGGAGGACCCTGTGTAAATACGGAAATTCACAAGGCTCTGGATTAGGTTTTTACCCAGGTCCCTTGGAAAAGCCAAGTATTTGTCTGTGTGTATGGCCATTAAATATAGGGTAGTCCAAAAAGCTGAAGGCACAGTGCCATTGGGAAGGTCTCATGCAAAAGTCCCATTGGAATCAAGTGAGTTATCATTCAGTCCTTTATGTGCCTTTATGGTTAAGAATGCAAACCATGCTTGAAGATGTTTGTTCAAGTTTGTGCAGCTAACACCGTGTTCCTTCCCTGATTGCAGCACCGTACGAAGGTGGCGTGTGGAAAGTTAGAGTGGACCTTCCTGACAAATACCCCTTCAAATCCCCATCTATAGGTAACGGATTCAAATGTTTACCATTTTTCTTTTTCTTTTGTTTTCTTTTTTTTGGTCTTTGACTGCAGTTTATTGCACTGTGCCTGGATGAGCTCCAGGCTCAGGAAAACACACACACTGGGCTCCAAGAGGCAGGGCTGGCTTTGCAGATGGAGCTGAGGCTACCATGGTCATGCCTATGTGGTTCCCATGGTTTACTGACCAGAAGCTGCACTTCAATGTGCCACACTGAGATGGCATTGGCAGGCATGGCTGCAGAAATGGGCTTCCAGGACCGGGAAGCAATTCTTGTGACCTAGTAGATCTTGAGGATGACGTTGTTGCCATTCCTGGAACCAGGAACCTTTAATCCAGTCGACACACCAGAGTTAACACAGAGATCACCTTTTTTGGTACTTATGTGGCCAGTTTCACCTGGTCAGCACAGAGCAGGAATTTCTGGACATGTTCAGTGCAGTTTTTCTTGCTTGTTTAACTCCTAGAGGAAACTCCCAAATTATCCATAACACTCTGCCAAGGTTGTTGTTGTTTAAGTAAAGAGGTGAGATAACAATGCCTGAACAATGGTCAGGTGTTCCATAGCTTGGACCCACCCACCCAGGAGCTGAGAGCTCGAACCTCAGGTCTCTAGACTACAAGCTTCATATATGTAGCTGATGTGCCCTGATCTTTGATCTTCTCTCTGCACTCCTTCTACTCACCCCTGCCTCTCTGCATTAGAGCAGCACCAGGAAGCTCCGCACTAAGAAATTGGAAGTGGTATTTAGCACTACTAGTCCCCGCAACACACACACACACCATCAGAACTGGTGCAGGTGTGTTGACTGGTCCATGCGTCTGAGCAGGACAATCAGTCCATGTGCAGTCCGCACAGCTGGCTTTCTGCAGTGAACATGGCATTGTCCAGTGAGAGGGGAAAGCACTTCTGTAGGCCTGAGAACTAGAAGCTTGTATTTCTAGGAACCATGCATTTTTCTCCAAATGGATGCAGGAGATATTGTTGCCCTGGCTAACCAGGCTCTCTTAAAGGTAAAGGGACCCCTGACTGTTAGGTCCCGTCATGGCCGACTCTGGGGTTGCGGCGCTCATCTCGCTTTATTGGCCAAGGGAGCCGGCGTACAGCTTCCGGGTCATGTGGCCAGCCTGACTAAGCCGCTTCTGGCGAACCAGAGCAGCGCACGGAAACGCCGTTTACCTTCCTGCCAGAGTGGTACCTACTTATCTACTCGCACTTTGACATGCTTTCGAACTGCTAGGTTGGCAGGAGCAGGGACCGAGCAACAGGAGCTCACTCTGTCATGGGGATTCGAACCGCCGACCTGATCGGCAAGTCCTAGGCTCTGTGTTTAACCCACAGCGCCACCCAGATCCCAACCAGGCTCTCTTAAGTATTTCCAAAGTTGAAAGCTCAGTGGCTCTATGATCGCTGAGTATGGGGTTGCTTCCTTGGGGTAAATGATACAGGTGTTAAAAGTATATGGTGTTTGTCTCACTCTCCCCAAAGGGTGTTTATTCTTCCCTACAAAATTCTCCTCCTTATGACCAAAATAAGAGCCCATAGAATTCAGGGCAGGGCACAGTGTGGTTGTTTCTCTCCACCCCACATCACTTGGGAGAGAGCTTTCCTCCACCCTCCTTGGTGCCCCCCACTGCCAGACCTCCTGTATGAGTCATCAGCTCTTGCGTACTTGAGTGGGAGAAGGCAATATGATGATATGTGGGTGCCACCTACAGGACAGGAGGGCACAACAGATTGGAAGCCGGGGTGATCAGGCAGTGAGAAGGCTCACCCCTCCTCCCCGTATTGAAAGTAAAGGAGTTCATCTAAGGACACAAGTGGGGCACAGTCTAACTCTTCTCTCGGTCCACAGTGACACAGCACCTGAGCATCTACGAATTCTCACCCTGGGTTCTATGTCTTGGTCGGTCCCATTAGAGCAGGCATCCCCAACCTGCAGCCCTCCAGATGTTTTGGCCTACAACTCCCATGATCCCTAGCTTACAGCACCAGTGGTCAGGGATGATGGGAATTGTAGTCCAAAACATCTGGAGGGCCAAAGGTTGGGGGTGCCTGCATTAGAGCATGACAGAGCACTGGGACTTTCTTTCATTGTTTTCTTAGCAGCAAGGCGACAGACCCATGTTTACAGTTTCCAAGCAGTGGGTTTTGTTGCTAAACAGTTTTAAAACATGAACTTGGGGGCCGCAGTGAATTGCGGCAAGTCTCGACATGCTTTTCCTGGAGTTTTGAAAAGGGAGGTGCTAACTCAGCAGTGACTGTGCATTTCCACTTAAGGGCAGGTTTATATGTCAACCCACAGAGGTGCATATGAGGACTCTTCCATCTAGGGAACAGGAGAAGCTTGAGGGAGAAGCGGTGTGGAGACGTCATGCGTCTCTTAAAGATGCTTGGACAAGACAGGCGGCCTCCTCTTCCAGCCTAACATCCTGGTTTGAGTCAGCGGGCCGTGGCTGTTTTCATTACTTAAAATAGACCTTTGCATAGTGTATCTGCATTCTATTTTCAGTGTGCTTTGCTTCTTCCCTAATTTGCTTTTCAAGTACTGTCAGCCCACTTAACACACAGCGTTCTCTGGGGCGGGCCCGGGCTTGCGTCCTCAGCCAACTCAAGTGTCGCCACTTGGGAGAAAAGCCCACCTAGGGTGGAGCTGAGTTTGTGCAGCTACAGGAAAGCCGGCCGCACATCTGCCTGTTAACAAACCCAGCGCTGCATTTGCCGAACGGAAATGTGTACAAATGCCAGATTTTTAGTAGCACTCGGAACTAACCGCTCAAGTAGATAGAATCATAGAATTGTAGAGTTGGAAGGGACCCCAGGAACATCTAGTCCAACCCTCTGCAATGCAGGAATCTCAGCTAAAGCGTCCATGACAGGTGGCCATCCAACCTCTGCTTAAAAACCTCCAAGGAAGGAGATTCCACCACCTTCCAAGGGAGTCCGTTCCACTGTCAAACAGCTCTTACTGTCAGAAAGTTCTTCCTGATGTTGAGTCAGAATCTCCGTTCTTATAACTTGAGGCCATTGGTTCGAGTCCTGCTCTCTGAAGCAGGAGAAAACAAGCTTGCTCCATCCTCCATGTGGCAGCCCTTTGAATATTTGAAGATAGCTTTCATAGCTCCTCTCAGTCTCCCCTTTTCCAGGCTAAATATCCCCAACTCCCTCGACTGTTCCTTGTTAGGCTTGCTTTCCAGACCCCTGATCATCCTTCTTAAATTGTGGTGCCCAGAATTGGACACAGTATTCCAGGTGTGGTCTGACCGAGGCAAAATAGAGTGGGTCTATGACTTCCCTTAAGGGACGCGGGTGGCGCTGTGGGTTAAACCACTGAGCCTAGGAGCTGATCAGAAGGTCGGTGGTTCGAATCCCCACGACGGGGTGAGCTCCCTTTGCTCAGTCCCTGCTCCTGCCCACCTAGAAGTTCGAAAGCACGCCAGTGCAAGTAGATAAATAGGTACCGCTCAAGCGGGAAGGTAAACGGCGTTTCCGTGCACTGCTCTGGTTCGCCAGAAGCGGCTTAGTCATGCTGACCACATGACCCGGAAGCTGTACGCCGGCTCCCTCGGCCAATAAAGCGAGATGAGCGCCGCAACCCCAGAGCCGGCCACGACTGGACCTAATAGGCAGGGGTCCCTTTACCTTTACCTTTTAGCAGGCACTTTATTGGTGTGACTCTGCAGAATCTTGGGAATTTTCCACTCAGCTGTCCCCATCTCGCATCCAGTTTCTGAGTTGTTGGCACCTACTGCTCAGTATGTCTTGCACATCTGCAGGAGACTAAAGGATGTCCCCAAGCCTTTAGCTCCTGACAGAACCTGCATCTCCGTATTCTTGCCACGTTCTTCCCAACAAATACAAATGGTTGTTCGGCAACCTAAGTGAAGAGGTGACTCGCATTGCTCTGTGGTAAGGGCAGCCTGTGCAGTTACCCTCCCTTGGAAATCCACTGTCTTTGGAATTGCTTGCCTACCAACTTTAGCAAATGCAGGCTAGGGGACCAATTGATCTGTGTAAATGTCAGTTTGCTCTGTTTAGGTGGGTTTTCAGGGGTCAGTAAAGTTTTTCAGCAGGGAGCCAGTCCACTGTCCCTCAGACCTTTGGGGGGGGGTCTGACTATATTTTTTGGGGGGGAATACAGTGGTGCCTCGGGTTACATACGCTTCAGGTTACATACGCTTCAGGTTACAGACTCCGCCAACCCAGAAACAGTACCTTGGGTTAAGAACTTTGCTTCAGGATGAGAACAGAAATTGCGCAGTAGCAGCGTGGCGGCAGCAGGAGGCCCCATTAGCTAAAGTGGTGCTTTTAGGTTAAGAACAGTTTCAGGTTAAGAACGGACCTCCAGAGCGAATTAAGTACTTAACCCGAGGTACCACTGTAATGAACAAATTCTTATGCCCCACAAATAACCCAGAGATGCATTTGAAATAAAAGACACATTCTACTCGTGTAAAAACATGCTGATTCCTGGACTGTCGTCGGATCGGATTTAGAAGGCGATTGGGCCGGATCCAGCCCCCGGGCCTTAGTTTGCCTGCCCATGGTTTAAATACAGGAATTGCCCAAGGGAGAGCATTCATGGTTCAGTTCCCTCTGCTGATCTTCCTGCTATTCACTTGGTCTGGCTTTTTAAAGAACCTGTAGTCTTGGCTTTTCTTGCTTTCCAAAAACGTACCTGTAGAAGTAGCCGGATAAGAGCACCAGAAACAAGTCTTAGTAATATGGCAATGGTGAGATGCAACCTCGTTCTTTAAGGAATCCAGCTCATGCCCTGAGGGGGAAATAAGACAATGCCGTAGCAGCTTTTTCCAAACAAGTTGTCTTCTCCATTCCGTTGTAGCATTTTAAAGTAATTCTTACCATTGTAGTAATCTTACGTAAACCTCAGCTTTCTGAGGTCTGCCAGAAAAGTGGTAAATAAATACTCTAAACAGAATAAATAACAAGGGGGGAAGTCTTCCTCGGGGCTGGACTTAATAATAATTTATTATTTATACCCCGCCCATCTGGCTGGGTTTCCCCAGCCACTCTGGGCGGCTTCCAACAGAACACCAAAATACAATAACCTATTAAACATTAAAAGCTTCCCTAAACAGGGCTGCTTTCAGATGCCTTCTAGAAGTCTGGTACAGTGGTCCCTCGGGTTACATACGCTTCAGGTTACAGACTCCGCTAACCCAGAAATAGTGCTTCAGGTTAAGAACTTTGCTTCAGGATGAGAACAGAAATCGTGCTCCGGCGGCGTGGCAGCAGCGGGAGGCCCCATTAGCTAAAGTGGTGCTTCAGGTTAAGAACAGTTTCAGGTTAAGAACGGACCTCCGGAACGAATTAAGTACTTAACCCGAGGTACCACTGTACTATACTATTTTTTTTAAAAAAATTAATGTGAGAGCAGCTCTGTGGGAAACAGCAGAGCCCGTGTGGAAGCACTGAGAAGTAGCAGCCAGAGCAACAGCTGGCGCCGAAAGCCTGTGTTAAGAGAAGCTGCCAGAGGGTTCAGCCAGGCCAGAGAATAAGATAGTAAGAACAGCCTTGCTGGGTTAAGGCCAGTGACTCATCTAGTAAAGGGGAGATGGACCCCTGACCATTAGGTCCAGTCGTGACCGACTCTGAGATTGCGGTGCTCATCTCGCTTTACTGGCCGAGGGAGCCGGTGTACAGCTTCCGGGTCATGTGGCCAGCATGACTAAGCTGCTTCTGGCGAACCAGAGCAGCGCACGGAAACGCCGTTTACCTTCCCGCCGGAGTGGTACCTATTTATCTACTTGCACTTTGACGTGCTTTCGAACTGCTAGGTTGGCAGGAGCAGGGACCGAGCGATAGGAGCTCACCCCTTCATGGGGATTTGAACCGCCAACCTTCTGATAGGCAAGTGCTAGGCCTTGTGGTTTAACCCACAGCACCACCCGCGTCCCATCTCATCTAGTACAGCATTCTATTCTCATAGCCCAAACAACACAAGCAGAAGCTGGGCACAACTGCACCCCTTCTATTTGTGATGCCCAGCATCTGTCATCCAGAGGCTTCTTGCCACCCGAAGTGGTGGTAAAACATAGACATCGTGGCTAGTAGATATTAGAGGCGAGAGAGAGGAGCCAAGACCCTCCAGAGTGTCTGGCCAGGGAAGTGGTCCCAGATGTGTTGCAGCCAAGAGGAGGACGGGGTGGCAATGAGGAGCAAGGATGCAGGATTCCTGTTGGAGGGTTTCTTAAGAGAAGGGAGGGACGCCGAGCAGCGATGGCTGCAGGCAAGAATCAGTGCCTGAGGAGGAGAGGGCAAAAGCCACAGGAGGCTTATAGCTGGGGTGTTGAGCCTCAAGACTACAACTCCCATCATCCTTGGCCATGCTTGCTGCTGTGGCTGATGGGCTTTGGAGTCCTAACATTGAGTGAGCGCCAGAGTCCCCAGGCCTGGTTGATGCCTATAAACCAGTGTTTCCCAAACTTGGGTTTTTCTTTTTGATCCTCTGTTCCTAGCATCCTATCACCCCTGGGAGGAGGGGAGCTATTGGTGCTCAGTTTTCAAAAATTCTTAGTAGCTCCATCCTTTCGTTTTTGAATAGATTTCTTGCTCTAAAAATAAAATTTGCCAGGTTATGATCTAGAAACGTGATCAGAGCTCGTACCGAGTGACTGTCTTGATATAAGTACTCTGTGGCAACTATGTCAGATGTTTTTACCTGGTAAAATACCATTTAAAATGGACAGAAGGTGCTTCATGTGATCCATCCCAGCACATGGGCCCAATGGCTTTGGATAATTGGCCAAAACGAGCTTTTGAGGAATTAGAACCAAGTCCCATCCCTTTTTTTGTACACAAAGCTAGCCGATGAATTCCCATCGATGTTTAGGGTCACCGACTCGCTTCTATCTGCGGTTTTTGGAGATGCCCTGGAAGGGCGCTGATGGGGTACGGCCGTGGATGGCATAGTTTCTTTGATCACGCTCAGCGTTGTTTTCTCAGATAGGCGCTTAGATTTTGTCTTAGAGGTGCCCGCTTTGCATGTCTCTTTAACTCCTCATGAGTTGGCTTTATTTGTTTCAGTTGTGGCAGGAGATGATAATAGATTTTAAAAGTTTCTGCCACTGCTTCTTACAGGTGAATTATCCTGGACATCCTTAAATTTGTAATGTTTTTGGATGTGAGGGTGATCTGGCTGCGACATCTGTCACCTCATTGATCGCCAGGGTTGATTTGGCTGATCTGGCTGGCTGGGCGGGTGTCCCCTTCCTCCTTCACCGCTCCATGTGCGTTCCTCCCGAAGCTGCGCTCTCGGTGGAAGAGGACCACCATCCCAGATAGAAGGAGTGTACCGTTCTTCGGTCAAGGGTATACGATAGCTGCGCTCCCCTGCTAGAACCTCCAAAACAAGCTCAAGGTCCATTTGTAGGAGAACGTAGGGTAGTCAAGCCAAACTTGGGTTTCTAGCTGGGTTTTTTGGACTACAACTCCCATCATCCCTAACGAGCAAAACCAGTGGTCAGGGATGATGGGAACTGTAGTCCGAAAAACAGTCAGATACCCAAGTTTGAGAAACACTGATATAAGCTTCAGGGTTGCCACCCTTCTTTGCAGGAAGGCAGGTGGTGACGGAGGGGCCTTGTGACGTAGAAGAACTTCCTTGGGGAATTGTGGCCCCCGCGGCTCAGGTGTCTCCCCCTCTTATCTTCACCGCCTTCAATAGTGTGACACATTCATTGCCTGAAGCCATTGGCCTCCATGCAGGACTGCCTCTGGCTCCAATGTCCCTGCATGAACGGCTTGCCCTTCTGTAAGTTTGGCTTTGTGCCTCTGCTTGCACCTCTCAGAGACTCGGCAGAGTCGCCTGCCTGCCTCCCAGAGCCTCTCTCTCTCCCTCCATACGGATTCTATAAAAAGATCCTTTTATTTATTTTTCAAAAGAGCTCTGATAACGGAGGAGGTTGGGAGGCTGGTGGCCGGGAAGAGGGACAGTGGCGTGAGGCTGCGTCTAGACTCCCTGAAATAGCCTCGGCACCTCATTAAGAGAGGCGCCACCAGCTTTTCAGCGAGGGAACCCAAGGTAATCGGGCAGAAAAAGGTGGCAGGTCTCCGTGGTGACAAGATGCTAATTGCTTCCCAGGCATTGCTGCTGCTAATTACTGTTTGTGCTGCAAATGCCTGTCATTGTGATGGGCGGCTTGTCAAGTGGAGGTGTCCATTGAGAGCTTTGGGAGTGCAGTGCACCTCTGCACAAACGCACATTCTCCCACCCCATAACACACTTCACAGGTTCTGTGTGGGCGCAGATCCAGCATCTAGTTGGTGCTGGAGGGCTGGTTTTGCCCTTGGCACAACAGTGCCCCCCCCAAGGGTAGCAGTCCCCTTGGCAGCCACCCCACGAAATTCCTAGAATGGACGGCTACCTTCCCTGATTAATCCCAGCCCTTGAAGACTGAACCTTTTTCTCCTTGGTCACTCTGCGTAACCAAGGGATATAAATATGTATAAATGCATATAAATATGTTGTCGTCTTCGTGACCCCCTAGACCAGAGCACGCCAGGCCCTCCTGTCTTCCACTGCCTCCCGCAGTTTGGTCAGACTCATGCTGGTCTCTTCGAGAACACTGTCCCACCATCTCAACCTCTGTCGTCCCCTTCTCCTTGTGCCCTCCATCTTCCCCAACATCAGGGTCTTTTCCAGGGAGTCTTCTCTTCTCATGAGGCGGCCAAAGTATTGGAGCCTCAGCTTCAGGATCTGTCCTTCCAGTGAGCATTCAGGGCTGATTTCCTTCAGAATGGAGAGGTTTGATCTTCTTGCAGTCCATGGGACTCTCAAGAGTCTCCTCCAGCACCAGAATTCAAAAGCATCCATTCTTCGGCCATGAGCCTTCTTTATGGTCCAGCTCTCACTTCCATACATCACTACTGGGAAATTTGTATGGCTGTTGTCATTGTCCATGGAGTTTTCTTGGCAGGGATACTGGAGTGGCTTGCCGTTCCTGCTCCAGGTGGATCACGTTTGGTCAAAACTCTCCACTATGACCTGTCCGTCTTGGGTGGCCCTGCATGGCATAGCTCATAGCTTCTCTGAGTTATTCAAGCCCCTTCGCCACGGCAAGGCAGTGATCCATGAAGGGGGCATATAAATATATATGCGTTTAAATCAAGGGATTTATACCCCACCTTTGGACTTTAAAAGCTCTCAGTGTAGCTTACAGAACCAGATTCACATGACCAGATGGTTGACATAAACATCAATTATAAAAAGTGCCTTTCTGCTGCTTTTTACATTTTATTTTTTTGTAATAGGAGGACACTCTGTGAATTACCCCCTATAGAAAAGAATAGGAGTATGTTGTGTAAACTGTGGGTGATGTGCTAAACCATGGCTCGGTGTGATGTGCGAATGGAGCCCAGCAACTTAACCATGGTTCATGGGCCGTGGTTAAAGATTGCTTCTCCGCCAAGGTTTGTACTTGGATTGTAAACCTTAGTTTACGATACTCATAGCGTGTTGCAGAAGGCAGGGGAAATAATGCAGGTACAGAAGTCTGTTTGCTGGGTACCCTGTCAGCCAGAAGCAGTGAGTGAAAATAGAAATATTGAATTCTAATATTCACTGTATTTAATAATGAGGCCTAGTAATACTGAAGTTGGAAGGCTGACTGATGTGCCCACAAGCTTTGGCTGACTGGCTAATAAAATAGTTATAATTGTGTAATCCCACAAGGCTTCACCACAGAACCCAGCTTCTTTTTAATGTTTGTGGTTGGCAATTGGTGGTGATAATGGTTATAATACTGACGTCAGAAGGCTGGCTAATATGTCCACAAGATGTGGGTGGTCTGTTGTTCCTCATAATTATTATTTTCAATGAGAAGACAAGAAAACTGTGCCCTGCCTCCGGGCTGTTTTTCTGCCAGGGCTAGCAATTCTGTTTATTATTTGTTTATTTCAACAATTTGTATACCGCTTAATCCGTCTTCTCTAAGGGGTGTTCAGGAGACCGGATGCACCAAGACTGAAAATGAATACTTGCTGTTTTTACTTACTAAATTTCTCTGTCGCCCTTCATCCGAGGATCACAATATTGCAATTTGCAATATAAAAACACAAAAATACACATCATGTTCACAAGCAGTAACCTCCTCCCAGTTTAAAAGGTCATAGATTGTTTAATGAGCCAGAGGTCTGGGAGAAGAGGAATGTTTTTGCCTGGCACCTAATGATTTGTAGTGAAGGCACCAGGCGAGTCTACCTGGGGTGAGCATTCTACAAATCATAGAATCATAGAGTTGGAAGAGACCACAAGGGCCATCGAGTCCAACCCCCTGCCAAGCAGGAAACACCATCAGAGCACTCCTGACATATGGTTGTCAAGCCTCTGCTTAAAGACCTCCAAAGAAGGAGACTCCACCACACTCCTTGGCAGCAAATTCCACTGTCGAACAGCTCTTACTGTCAGGAAGTTCTTTCTAATGTTTAGGTGGAATCTTCTTTCTTGTAGTTTGGATCCATTGCTCCGTGTCCGCTTCTCTGGAGCAGCAGAAAGCAACCTTTCTCCCTCCTCTATGTGACCTCCTTTTATATATTTGAACATGGCTATCATATCACCCCTTAACCTCCTCTTCTCCAGGCTAAAATCAGTTTTTAAAGCCTTCTTATTTTTTTATTTATTTTTTAAGTCTTGAATAAATGGCAGACGTTCAACAGGGAGGGAGCCCTCAGTGTGACCTCAGCTAGAAGCAAGTTCCACAGTACTGCAATAATAACTGCTCTCTCCATCTGGTGCATCTGAACTGGAGGGGACTGCCAACAGTGGCAGTGGGAAGGTTTTGGCTGACCTCTGTAGTGCCGTAGAGCTTTTCCCCATAGGACTGGATGTCAGCCCTTGTTGCTTGTAAGGCAGGAAGTAAAAGAACCCAATTCAGGGCTGGAAGAAGGCGGGCCTGATCCTGAAGCCCTGAGCACACCCTTGACTCCAACCTGGCAGTTGTACCCTGTTGTGCCAGTTCAAGAGTTTCAGTCACTCTTGTTATACGCTAAAAAAAAAATAATTTTTTTTAAAAATGGCTACCTTTCCGCTGAATTTGCTTCTCCAGTGTTCCTGCTGAGGCTGTCTAATCTTCTTGATCCAAGTTTGGAATATGAGAAGCTTTCAGTTGATGGGTTGAGTTTTGCAAGGCTGTGAAAGGTAAAGGTAAAGATACCCCTGACCATTAGGTCCAGTCGCGGACGACTCTGGGGTTGTGGTGCTCATCTCGCTTTACTGGCCAAAGGAGCCGGCATACAGCTTCCGGGTCATGTGGCCAGCATGACTAAACCGCTTCTGGCGAACCAGAGCTGCGCACGGAAACGCCGTTTACCTTCCCGCCAAAGTGGTACCTATTTATCTACTTGCACTTGATGTGCTTTCAAACTGCTAGGTTGGCAGGAGCAGGGACCGAGCAACGGGAGCTCACCCCGTCGTGGGGATTCGAACCACTGACCTTCTGATCAGCAAGTCCTAAGCTATGTGGTTTAGACCACAGCGCCACCCGCGTCCCTTGCAAGGCTGTTAGCTTCCTTTAACTACAGACAGGATCTTGCCTTGCAGCCAGAAGTTGGTGAATTGGAAATCTGATGTGCCTTGCTATGCAAGGGGCATGCTAGATTTCTGCCCAGGTAGTCTTCTACCTGTGAGAATCTCTCAACATCTGTGGGGGTAGGGTGGGGAGACAGAAACACTGTTTGGGGTGGAGGGAGGAGAAGATAATATAATAATATGTGCAAGCAGAGCTGCTTGGATGCTCATAGCAGGTCACAGGGCAGCCAGCCAGTACTCCTGATCATCTGATGAGGCTGTTGGAACATTAATGGCCGTGCTTGCTGTGCTTTTGGAATGGGCTGGCAAGAACGTGTCCAACACTCCCGAAAAGTGTCTTCTTGCTTGTCAAAAGCACAAGGCAAAACGCCGACATGATTCCACGCGAGAGTGTATGTCCCTCACCCTATTCCGTTACTTGCGAGTTCTGTTCTGGATGGGGAGTGGGGGAACGTCAAGCCAAAACAAAAAAACCCAATGCAGAGAAGAACTTGACGTTGGGCTCCCAAGAGGAGCGTGGCAGCTGCCTCTGGCTCACCCAGTCAGCTGGACACTTGCCCCCCACCCCCGCCCGTGCCATGGCAGTTGTGGGTCAGGCCGGGAAGTCCCAATGGCAAGGCCTTCAAGCAGTATCCGCTTGGCACTGGGTCCTAGGTGACCAAGCAAAGATTCAGGGAGCTGGTGCGCACATTTCACCTAAATAGTGACTCGAGTTGGACAGAGCCCAAGGAGTGAGCCAGTTGCAGGCCGAGCTTAATTGGGAGTTGGTAAAAGAGGATGCGGGTGGCGCTTTGGGTTAAACCACAGATCCTAGGGCTTGCTGATCAGAAGGTCGGTGGTTCGAATCCCCGCGACGGGGTGAGCTCCCGTTGCTCGGTCCCTGCTCCTGCCCACCTAGCAGTTCGAAAGCACGTCAAAGTGCAAGTAGATAAATAGGTACCGCTCCAGAGGGAAGGGAAACGGCATTTCCATGCGCTGCTCTGGTTCGCCAGAAGCAGCTTAGTCATGCTGGCCACATGACCCGGAAGCTGTACGCTGGCTCCCTCGGCCAGTAAAGCGAGATGAGCGCCGCAACCCCAGAGTCAGTCACGACTGGACCTAATGGTCAGGGGTACCTTTACCTTTACCTAATGGTTTTCATGGAAATGGATACAGCTGCTGAGCCTGCAGCCATTTTTGGGCTTCAGACAGGGGCAGCTACTAAGGTTCTGGGAAGCGCAAATCAGTGAATTGTGTCTCTCTTATTAAGCCTTGGGAACTCCCAACCATTGCATCTCAGCATGGTGTGGTAAGATGGGCTTCATGAGATGCAGTGAACATAATGCGGTGATTTCTGATTTCTTGAGTGCCTCTAGTCTGCAACGTCTCCAAAGCCAGCCCCCATCTGCTTTGGTGGTGCTTGGCTGACAGTAAGTTTTGCTCAACTTCAAATGGGAAACTGTAGTTTTGGATCCCCCACTCTTCCTTTCCATGCATGAATGACAGAATTCAGGAGCGGAGCAACACACTGTGCTTTAGGGACCCGTGGCTTTCGCCATAACAAAACTAGGAACATGCATGCCATTTTTTTAGTTGTTCAGCGCAACAACATTCCTTAAAATATTTTCATTTAGGCAAGCCTGTCCGGAAATGTAGATGTTGATTTGTTTTGATCTCTTTTTTCCCCCAGTTAATTTTAATTACTTTTCAGTGTTTTCAACTTTTTTTATTGATCATTTTAATATTTCTTGTAAACCACTTAGAGGCTTCGCTACAATCATATATAAGTTTTCTTAAGTAAATAAAAGATAACGGTGATAAAGGTTGCTAACATCTCCTTTGTTTGTCTCCATTGCAGGATTCATGAATAAAATTTTCCATCCCAATATTGACGAAGCGTAAGTGATTGAAGATGTTTTGTACTAAACAAAATTATTTAGGGGGGAGGGTTATCTCTTAAACTCGGTGCATAGCTTCTTTTCTAATTCAGGAAGGGGAAGAGAATGGATATGTGATGTGTTAATATATATATATATAGAGAGAGAGAAGTTGGAAAGATTGTGAAGACCAATTTATTCACCCTCTGTGTTGAGGATAAGGCAAGCAGTCAGGGGCTTACACAAGTTTTCAGACACCCTGCCCTTAGAGAACCCTTTCCATTTTCTGTTCTCTACTGGGGATCTCCTTAATGTTTTAGAAGATTCTTGAGACTCAGTTTAGGGTTCCAGCATCAGGCAGGTTGCTCAATCCGGGCACAACTTTGAATAAACCCTGTGCCCTGCAGGGCTAAATGGAAGATGGAGCGCTATGGCTTAAAATGGTAACCCAAGTTCATATTGTCTGGATTTATCAGTCTGTGTGGCTAGGCATTTATATGTAATCCATGTAAACTGTGGCTTTGGGGGCCCTCTTGGTTAAGACTAGGTCAAATGCTCTAGCATACCTGTGGGCAGGCTTCCAGCTTGCAGGATCAAAGTCTACCAACTGGAGCCAGAGGCAATAACAGCACAAGCTCAGCCCTGGGACTTTTTCAGTACCAGAAGTGAGCTGTCTTTTTACACAAAAAATCTACTCCTGAACCTACCTACCTACCTACCTTCCTACCTTCCTTCCTTCCTTCCTTCCTTCCTTCCTTCCTTCCTTCCTTCTTCCTTGATTTTTCACCCCCCCCAAAAAAAAACCTTTACAGATTTTAACATAGACCATAAATTACTTTATCCATTGTCTTCCCATCCTCCCCTTACATGGTTCCCATATTTACCCTTGAATGCTGTGTAATTTCACGTAAACTATTCAATACATCCATTTTAACCTACCGTATTTTTTGCTCTATAAGACTCATCAGACCATAAGAGGCACCTAGTTTTTGGAAGAGGAAAACAAGAAGAAGAAAAATTCTGAATCCCAAAAGCCAGGACAGCAAGCGGAATCTCTGCGCAGCGATCCCACTTGCTGTCCTGGCTTATGGGATAGCCGCGCACAGCCTCTCCTGGCTAGGCAAGGGGAGCCTTCATCCCCTGCCCAGGAGAGGCTGCACGTGGCTAAGGCTCCCCCAAGAGCCGTGCTCCCTTTAAAGAGTGTGCGGAGTGTGTGTGCGGCTCTTGGGGACTTTTCCACGCGGCTCTTTAAAGGGAGCGCTGAGCAGAACCTCCCGCCTGCATTCTCTCCATAAGACGCACACATATTTCCCCTTACTTTTTAGGAGGCGGAAAGTGCGTCTTATAAAGCGAAAAATACGATATTTATCTTAATAATTAACGCTGTTGCTCATATTTCAAGTCCTGCATCTTTCTTTTTTCTTTTCTTCTTGTCTGTCTGTCTCTCTCTCTCTCTCTCTCTCTCTCTCTCACACACACACACACACACCTTTCTGTGTTTCAGCAACTTAATTTAGGGGAAGGGAACTAGGTAACCCATTGGGTGCCATAAACCTTTCCAGTCTCCCAAAGGTCTTCCTGTAGATTCCAGTCTGCCTTTTTTGCCCACTTTCGTGAAACATACTGGGTGTTAATAGGGAAGGGGAGATCTGAACTCGTGTAGCCACTGTACCAGACCAGCACTGCCTAACTGCAAATGGAAGCCAACCCTTGTTTGTCTCTTTCAGGTCAGGAACTGTATGTCTAGATGTAATTAATCAGACTTGGACAGCTCTGTACGGTGAGTTAAGAAATGTATGGCGTCGGTGCTTTTGTACTATACAAGGGTTGGGTGTGCATGCACACATTTTAGCTTGCTGTCTGAGAGCACAGTCTTGCACAGTCTTCACATGTGCTTTGAAGTGTGCAGATAGCAAGAGTCTCCCCATTGCAACGCTGGCACCCATTTTAGGAACTCTTTCACCTTGAACATAGCACGCTCTAGAATTTGGCATCCCAGGGGTTAATGCTCTCAAGGACAACGAAGATTGCTTCTATAGTACTAAAACAGAGTTGGCATATTCATTAAAATTCATTACAATTGTGTTAAACAAATTCAGCTGATATACAGACCTTCACAAGCGGTACTTTAGCAATAGGATAGTTTAAAAAGAGTGAGCATTTACTTCCCCCACGTACAGTGGTACCTCAGGTTAAGTACTTAATTCGTTCCGGAGGTCCGTTCTTAACCTGAAACTGTTCTTAACCTGAGGTACCACTTTAGCTAATGGGGCCTCCTGCTGCGCCGCTGGAGCACGATTTCTGTTCTCATCCTGAAGCAAAGCTCTTAACCTGAAGCACTATTTCTGGGTTAGCGGAGTCTGTAACCTGAAGCGGATGTAACCTGAGGTACCACTGTACCAAGGATGAGCAAATTCCCACTCAGCCATGAATCTCACTGGGTGCCCTTGGGTGGCCAGTCACCAACTCTCAGCCTAACCTACCTCACAGGGTTGTTGTGTGAGGATAATATGGAGACGCATGTGCACCACACTGAACTCCTTGAAAGGAAGGCAGGAAATAATAGATTGATTGATTGATTGATTGATTGATCGATCGATGGATAAGATTAGCTAGCCGGCCGTCTGGGTGAGCAGGGCCATCTTACTGCTTCCATCTTACTGGAATGCTAAGTCCTGTGAGGTGGGGGCACAGCCGCTTTGGCCGAATAGATGTTGTAGTGGTAGTAGAGATCATGGCAAATGGCTCTCTCGAAGGCCAGCTTCAGGCGTTACATGTCAAATTCTTTTTGTGTTGCTGATTTTCAGATCTTACCAATATATTTGAGTCGTTCCTGCCCCAGTTGCTGGCGTACCCCAACCCCATAGATCCCCTTAATGGTGACGCGGCAGCCATGTACCTTCACCGACCAGAAGAATACAAACAGAAAATTAAAGGTAAGGGCTTTGGAAGCGCAAGAAACCATTAGCAGCCTGTCCTGGAACTTTGTCACGGAGAGCATTTGGGTCTGAAGAACTCGGCACCGTCTTGCTTATGCTGCGGCTTTGGCAAGCCAGTTGCTGACCTCCCAGGTGAAGGGAAGCAACGTCTAACTGAGGTGTCCATCTCACTTGGGAGAGGCCAGCTAGCCTTAAAAGGAAAGGCGGGGGGGGAGAATCACCAGGCCTTATTTTGGGAAAAGGAGGCTTGCTCAGTTACGAAACAAGCAAAACAGGGCAACAAGCTTCGGTTTGGTGAACCAGTGTCTAGCGTGGTGGATTTCTTGTGTAACCACACCACAGTGATGTTTAAAGCAACTTTATTTGGTCGTAGCAAATAAATAAAATCAATTCAATAAATAAATAGCAGTGGCCGCTGGAGAACCCACACACAAAAGGGGAGATCTCAGCACACCTCCTGCCAGCAACTCCTGCAGCCAAGCTGGTGCCAAACGTCTTGCTCTGCTTTCCTTTGGACCAAATCAGTGAGGCTGGGGGGGGGGGTGGTCTTGCTGTCTGGGCAGCCCCGGACCCCCACACATGCTGCCCTGGCTTGCTCCCGGGAGAGGTCACTTCAGTGCTACTAATGCAACGGTTTGACTTCATCCCCAAAGGCTTGCACTCCCTTGTCTCTCGAGACAGACAGATGCCAGCAACAGGCCTATAAATTGCACGGGCTTATAGAAAGGCATTCCCTCACCTTAGCCTTGCACACGTGCAGGAATTTTTCACTCTATAAGACGCACCAGACCATAAGACGCACCTAGCTTTTGGAAGAGGAAAACGGGGTGGGGGAATTCTGAATCCCATGAGCCAGGACAGCAAGTGGGATCCTGGCTTATGGGATAGCTGCGCACAGCCTCTCCTGGGCAAGGGGAGCCTTCATCCCCTACCCGGGAGAGGCTGTGTGCGGCTAAGGCTCCCCCAAGAGCCGCACTCCCTTTAAAGAGCGCATGGAGTAGTGTGTGTGGCTCCTGGGGGCTTTTCCCTGAGGAGGGAGAAGGGCAGTCCTTCTCCCTCCTCGGGGAAAACCCCCAAGAGCCGCACACACGCTCCACGCGGCTCTTTAAAGGGAGCGCTGAGCAGAGCCTCCCGCCTGCATTCGCTCCATAAAACGCACACACATTTCCCCTTACTTTTTAGGAGGGGGAAAGTGCGTCTTATAGAGCGAAAAATACAGCAAGTCACAATCTCAGAGGCAGAGTAGGCCTGGATTGAGCTGAATGCTCAGTTCAGTGCGAATAACAGGGAGTCTACTTTAACTCAGGCTTGGTCAAGGCTGGGGTTTTCCCCGCACAAACCTCCTTGACGCATTCGTAATAGAGCATGAGCAAGCAGATTCTTCCAAGGATATCCTTTCACACTCCCGTTGATGGTTTTTACAGGTTGTAGGTTGTGGGACGCGGGTGGTGCTGTGGTGTAAACCACTGAACCTTGGGCTTGCCGATTGAAAGGTCGTCGGTTCGAATCCCTGCAACAGGGTGAGCTCCTGTTGCTCATTCCCTGCTCCTGCCAACCTAGCAGTTCGAAAGCACGTCAAAGTGCAAGTCGATAAATAGGTACCACTCCGGTGGGAAGGTAAACAGCGTTTCTGTGCGCTGCTCTGGTTTTGCCAGAAGCGGCTTAGTCCTGCTGGCCACATGACCCGGAAAAACTGTCTACGGACAAACGCCGGCTCCCTTGGCCAGTAAAGCGAGATGAGTGCTGCAATTCCAGAGTCATTCACTACTGGGCTTAACTGTCCGGGGTCCTTTACCTTTACCTTTTACAGGTTGTAGGTTATCAAAAGCAGGTGCTATAACTTCCACTACACTAGCTAGGGGAGAGAGAAGAATTGCCCCCAGCTCAAGATGTGTGTAAGATTGGTGAGAGAAGGAACTAATGGACAATTTTGTCCTTTTCCCTGCTACACCACTGAGTATGCAACATCAAAATCAATCTGGGACTTCCACAGCAACTCCCCATCATCACCACCACTATGAAAATATCCCTTGTTTTAGCTTTGCTATGCATGACATTGGCTGGTAGATCTGGGATGTCCTGCCACACCTCTCCCCACACACCCCAGTTGCGTGACAGGCAGGCAGCTACAAGCTGGGAGTTGCTCAGGCACTGACATGATGCAAAGAGCTTTCTGGCGACAGTGGCGCTTAAAAATAGCCTCCGCGCCGATGCCTTGAGTTGCAGCAGCTCCTCTGCGCTGGGAGACAAGGTTCTGTAAATGCATAATTTATCTCGTCTTCCCTTTTTAACTGATGGAGCCGTAGAAGTCTTTCTGGTGTAACCCTGGGGGGGGACCCACAAGGCCCCGTTGCTTTAGAGGAATCAGCCCACAATGTGTTGGAGCTAGAATTCAGGAAACCTGCCTCTTAACTGGTCGCAGCAGTAGATGGCCAGTGGCAAGTACCATATTTTTTGCACCATAACACTCACTTTTTTCCTCCTAGAAAGTAAGGGGAAATGTCTGTGCGTGTTATGGAGCGAATGCCTATGGATGGCGGGGGGATCTGCTGCAGTCGTGAGCAGAGGATCCATGGCTCCCCTTCCTTCCCTCCTCCGTGGCTCGCTTTGAAACAGCAAAGCGGGAGAAGAGCCTCTGAGTGGGGAGGAGAGAGGGACAGAGAGCCTGCTTGCTTTAAAGGAGCAAAGCGGGAGAGGAGAGGAGCCGCTTACACGGATCACCCCAGATTCACCAGCAGATCACATAGCATGTCCATGGCTACAGCTTGCACAAAAAAAAACCACGCACCCACTTTTGCCTGGGGCTGCAGTGGTGCAAAAACGTGGTTACAAAGCATGGATCCACATGGATCCTCAGGATTTTTGCATTGGGCTACCCCAAACTCACCGTCAGGTCACATGTCTGTGGCCACAGCATGAACCACAAAAATCATACATCCACTGTTTCGTTTAGAATATTTTTTTTCTTGTTTTCCTCCTCTAAAAACCATGTGCGTGTTTTGGTCGGGTGCGTGTTATAGAGCGAAAAATACGGTACTTCTGTGACGATTGCCTTCTCCAGTTCTCTAGAGAGAGGCCCTTGCGCTCAGGCCTGCTCAGAAGGACTCTGACAAAGCTGGGCCACATTGTGGAGAAGCAGGCAGCAATCTTTTATAGCCGTTCCTCCTCCCGGGTCTCTCTTGGGTGCAGAATGAGCTCTTCTCCCACTGGCACTGAGAAGCAGGCTGTGAGATTTAGGCCTCATTTGCGTAGATACGACATCCACAGGCCGCTGAGCATCTTTTCTTAACATGGAATTTTGTAACACACATCCTTCCTGGGCTATATAGTAATTGGTTCAGCTTCCCGAAACAGGAAGCCCTTTCTTGCTGAATGGCTTTTTTTAAGAAGGGATACGGGCTGTGGGTTGTTCTGACACACACCAAAATGCATATTTGAGAGTCTGAGGCGATGAATGGAGCTGTCCTAGGAGATTTGCACCCAGTGGCTAGTGCTGAGCATCACCCAGCGCATTGAGAACACGCAGAGAGCCCTGCTAGATTACATTGACACAAAGGGAACCAGTAGACTGTACCACTGCAGAGCTCAGGAGGAGGGTGCGTGCCACTTTTCTGAATGCTCTCCTATGTAAAGCAAAACACAGAATACTGATATTCTGGGAGCTCCCCTGTCTGCTCCCCACCTGTCCTGCTTTCCCCCCAGCATTGGTGCTCCTAACTTCCTGGAATCCATCCTCCCATTTTTATAGTTAGACACCAGGCTTTAAAAACTCACACCTTGACTCTTGTCGTTTTCCCGCTAACTGGTCTCATTCCACTATCTCTTCTGCCCCCCTCCTCTCCCCAGTCCTTGTGATCTCCTGGTCTGTCTTAGGCCCCTCCCCTCAGGCTTGCAATCTCTGCCTTCTGTCCTGTGTGATGTCCAGCACCCAGAACACGCATGTGCTTTAGAAACAATTCAGAAACGTGTTTCTGCACCTCCCTACAGTTTTGAAGGTTTCTACCCTCTCCATTCATTTACGGTGTGCTCTGCTGAGCTCTTCCCAACCCCTCCAGCTTCAGGACTTTTCTGTGTTTTGCACAGAGATGCGTTCCCAAGCCGAGCACGTCATGAGAGTCCCAGCTGCCAGTGGTGGTGTACTGGTTAGGGCATCGGACCAGGACCTGAGAGACCAGGGTTGAAATCCCCACTCTGCCACAAAGCTCGCTCAGTGAACTTGCAGGGGCCAGGCACTGCCCTTAAGCCTAACCCAGCCTTTCTCAACCTGTGGGTCCACAGGTGTTGTTGAACTACAACTCCCATCACCCCTAGCTAGCAAGGCCAGAGCTCAGGGATGATGGGAGTTGTAGTCCAACAACATCTGGGGACCCACAGGTTGAGAACCGCTGGGCCCTAACCCTACCTCATAGGATCGTGGTTGGGGGTCAAATAAGGAGGGGGAGAACCAGTTACAGGGTCTCTTTGGGGAGGAAGGTGGGGTTATAACTGCAGTAAATAAATAAATACACTGGAAGGCACAAAAGCACAGAAAAACGGGCAAGATTATCACAGGTGCAAATGTTGACTGTTTATTATTATTATTATTATTATTATTATTAAATCTTGCTTTTTAAGATTTTTCAGGCAAGTACTAATGTTTGAGCAAGGGGTTGTCCTTGCTGAAATCTGGGGGTCATTTTGGTGGGTGGGCATGTGCAGGCATGTCGAAAAAGCACATTAAGGTGTCCAGAAGCAGTTTGTGGTCTGCTTAGCCATGTTGTTTTGAGGGACCTCAGGGTGTTCCTTTAGTGTGTATGTTGATCGTCCCTCTTTTTCTTCCCCTGCCCCCACCCCCCACCTTTCTCTTTCCCCCCATCCAGAATACATTCAGAAATATGCAACAGAGGAAGCGCTAAAAGAGCAGGAAGAAGGCACTGGGGACAGCTCTTCGGAGAGCTCCATGTCTGACTTTTCAGAGGACGAGGCCCAGGATATGGAGTTGTAGTAGAAGCAGCACCCTGCTTTTCAGAAAGACTGACTTCCTAACCACGCGCTGAGAAGCAGACTATAATATTCATATTTAAACAAAGCAATTTTTTATTACTAAACAAGGTTTTTATGAATAATAGCATTGAGATATATATACATATATATATATATCACCCTTTAGATCTTGATTTCTTTTGGTCATTTCTCAGAGCCCAAAAGTGCATCGTAGCGCATTTCCCACATTCCACTCAGTAGCAATATGCAGCCCAGATGCATGCGAGGCATCCGTTTATAATTCCATTTGAGCAAAGGCAACTTGTGGGCTACTGAACTGTCAACCTAAAAAAAAACCACAAAAAAAAACAGCTGCTTTGCTAGGGAGAGGGTCTGGATGTTCCCTTTTTTTTCCTCCCTGCCCCCCACTTTTATTATTATTATTAATGGTTCCAAAGATGACAGGATACCCTCAGATGCAAAAGCTGAGCAGCGCTTGCAGACCGTCGGAGAGAAATATTGGGGGATAAACGCGAGAGGCAGTGAAGTCGGAAAGGTCCTTTTTCGATTCAGCTCGGCCGCTTTACACTTTAAACGGAGTTGCATTTTTAAGAAACGAAACACTGTCGCCAGAATACGCCGACTTCTTCGAAGTGGTTCTGACAAAGGCGCCTTTCTTTGGCTTAAAGAACATTTTGCGCGGACTTCCTGCCCTGCCGCTAGAGACTGGCGATTGGTCCGGTTTGCTCGGGGGACCTTTTGAAAACCTGCGACTGGACAGTCAAAAGTCAACTTTACTGGTCTGGATCCCCGGTGTCCGTCTGCCTCTGTCGCCGTTACTACTCTTAAGGGACAGAAAGCAAGCAGAGTCCAACTTTGGCTTAGCTTTCCTGGAGCGCGTCACACCCAATCCATTTTTGGCCCCACTGTTAAAACCACTGGCAGTTGTGATTATTCCACTCCTTGATGTCTCTTCAAGCACTGTGCCCATGACCTCCTCCGGAGAGGTCTTCTTACAAGTCGGATTTGTCAAGAGCGCTACAAGCCCATGGACAGTTTCATTGCCCCCCGCCCCACCCGAGTTGCCGCTGATCACGATTCCATCAGTGGTTTCCCAAGTTTGCTAGTTCCTTCCTTTGCTCACTTGTGGCCCTTCTATAAAGCAGGCCAGACAATCTAGGAAAATCCAGTATAATGGGCTTGGGAAGTGGTTTTTTGTTGTTTTGGAAGGGGAATTGATAATAAGAGTGCTGGTTTCAGAGATTTTCTTCCGAATTAGATTCTTCCTCCCTTTTCATTTCTTGAGCGTTTTTTGAACACACAAATATTCCTTCTCTCTTCCCTTCCACCCCATCCCCCCTCCCCCCAAAATGGAATGGTAAAAGAACCCCCCTCATACGTTGAATGCCTACCTGGGATGCTGATGTTACTTGAACATGGATAATGGCAAGGAAAACGCCCGGCAAGATGTGGATTTTGCAATCTGGACATTACCTCTGATGTATTTGTAAAGAGTTTTCTTTTTCTTTTTGGACAGGATGTGGGGAGGGCAGTTTTGGTGCAATGTCTGTGGGTGGGGTGGGGTGGGGGCAGTAAACGGAATTTGAATTTGAGCAGAATTCTGAATATCAGGCTAAGCCCAGTCCGTTGTATTTCCTCCCCAGATTCCCCTGAAACGCCGTCAGAATTTTGTGGATTGTTCTGGGGTGCGAGGGGAAGACGCGTCGAGAGAGTACAATCTTAAAGCCTAATCAGTTTGCTTCCCCCCCACCCCTTTTGAAAAGATCTTATGTAAAGTAGAATTTAACTTTGGCATGATCATTTTCCTTTAATAAAGCAAAAGCATACCAAGAAGTTGAATTACGGGCATGAAGAAAAAAACAACAACAACCAAGAACCTTTTATTTTCTTTCTTTCTTTCTAAATTAAAAAAAAGCAAAACAGTAATATGGTTATAGTAGCTGAGCTGAAGTTCTCTCCTTTAAGCAAGTATGGCTTGTTTGGGGGGCAGGTGGGTTAGTATTAATATGGAATATGTAACTCTGTGCCATTTCCTTGACTCTGGAGGAGCGCGGGGAGAGCTCTGTTACTGCTGCAGGGCTCCTGAGACCAGCCTTCACCAACCTCGTGCCTTCCAGAGGTCGATGGACTACAATTCCCATCAGCCCCTGCCAGCGTGCTGGCTGAGGCTCATGGGAGTTGTAGTCCCAGCAACCTGCGGAGGGCACAAAGTTGGCGAAGTTGGCCTTAGAGATGCTCTCTGCTTGTGTGGTGGCCTCTTAGGTGCTATTTAGGTCTAGATTTTGAGTGCTGAGGTGGCAGTGGTGATGGTGGTACCGATTTAAACAAAATAAATTGTATTTTTTCAATATTGTATATACAAATATTAGTGTTCTAATTCCCTTTACTTTACGCAGGTAACTTTTTCCTTGGGGGGGGGGGAAGAATCTCAATCCTGGTGCACAGTCAGTTTTTAACAACTCTGACGTACACAGCTCTTCTAAGCAAACACCCGTTCTTGATTTCAACAGTCCTGGCTTTTAAATCAAACGCGCGGAAGGGGTTCCAAATGCAGAGACGGTCCGTGTTCAGTGGAATCCCACCCACCCCCAAGAAAAGGCAGCACGACTCTCCTCTCTACCCCCACCCAACATCCACACACTTCGCCCCTGGGGTGCAAAAGACCCATTTTCGAAATTCCTGTTTGATCGGACCCCTTGTTTGTGCGTTGCAGTTGCAAAGATCTCTTCTTCTGCATTTACTTTCCGGGTGTCAGGGAAGGCTGGCAAAACGCTCTTAGTGGAATGGAATCCACCTGGAAAGATAAGTTTGTGAGGACCGACCTTATGAGTTAAGTAGACCAGGCTCCCTTCTCCTCTGGTACCACTGATCTAAGCGCAGTTCCTTCTGTCCCCCTCTCTCTTTTTTCGGCCTTCCAAGATCCCCTTTGCTCGCAGAGCTGCTCCGCTCTCAGCCAGACCAGACAGAAAGGCCACTTCCAGTCGCCAGCCCCCCTGCCGTCCCTTCCGAAACGCCCGCGTTCCTTTTGAAAACCACCTTTCAGGCTTCAGACCCGACTCCCAACGCAGCCGCCCCTGGGAATCTGCAAAGCTGTGTGTGTTTGTTGTGAGTTGCCTTGTTAACATGAACACACTCTGACGGGATCTCAAGTGATTGCACCGGCTATTGCCCTTCTCCCTCCCCACCCGTAAAAGTCCGTTGTGCTTTTTGAGTGTTTTGGCACCGGTAGACGAAACCTCCCACATCGACCTTGGCGTTTGATCTGCTCCCCTTCCTCAAAATTCCTCTTAAATCACCCACGGAGACATACCTCCGAAGCACAGTTTTCACCCCACTCTGCCCTCTGTGCCGGTCTCCCAAGTCCACCTTTCGACCTTCTGTTAGTTGTTCTTGCCACACCATCTTGTGCTTGATATAAGAGAGTGGGGACCTGGAAACAGAGGCAGAGAGCAGCATGGATCAGAGTGGCGCAGGGTTTTACCCAGGTGACGGCTGGTGGCGAAAGCAAATGGCCCTGGAGTTTTTCGTTGGCTAGGTCAGCTTGTAGAAAAACCCCAAAGCTCCCCGGCTTGTGTGGTCGGTTGATATTTTCCTAACTTTGGGGCAGTGCGTGGAAACTCCCACAAAGAAAAGGGGGTTCGTAGGGGAGGGGGTGAAGCTTTTATCCTCTTGGGGAAGAGTCCATGCTAGCTAGATCTGGAAGAGATAAAGTAGCTGAACGTGTGGAGTGTCCGAAGGCGACTCCTGTGATCTGAGCGTGCGCTGGTTTTATATAAATATATATATAATATTTTCTCGCTCGCTCGCTTCCTTTTGCTCGTCTGAGTTGCTGTGGCACCTTGGAGCCAGAAGTCTCTTGCCGCATGAGAAATGGCCGTTTCCCTTCCCTCCTTTTTCTTTTACTGACTGTGTTTGGTACATATTGTGTGAATACTTGAAGAGGTAAGCTGGGCCTCCAGCCCCTTCCATTCGAGTCCTTGCTTTTTTTTTTTCCTTCGGGGTTTTTTTTTTGGCTGGTTTGTCCCCCCCCCCCGTTTTCGTTTCCACTTCCCCTCTTATACCCCCTGCCCCCCCCCATCCTCATTGCATTGTGATGATGTTAGTGGGCATGCCTGGCGCCACGGCAATTGCCTCTTCTAAGAATTATAACCTCTCAAAATAGTTGTGTATAATTAAAGAAACTGTAAACTTTTTTAAAAAATAAAAGATGTATATACCTTGGCCCCTCGACTGGTAATTGCCCCAGGAGAGAGAGAGAGATATATTGGGGGTGTGGGTCACTGCTGCTGCTGCTGCTGACACTTCGTGGGGCTTTTAAAAATTTGGAATAAATTGCATCTCTCCCTCCCCGCCACAACCACTTTCTGATTCCGTGGCACCACCCTATTTCTCTCCTAACTCGATATACACTAGTGATTTACGCATCCCCTAAAATGAGGTCCCAATCGGTGGGTTGGGTGTACTTTTTGTGACAAATGCACATTTGCTCTGGCTCTGCCTGTAACCTTACAAGGAGGCAGGAGGGCAATGTGGAGGAAACGGGATAGTGAAGACGATGAATGGATTTTTGTATATTGATTGTCAACTTGCCAGCACGGAACTTTCATTGCCCCCCACTGTTATTTTTTTGGGGGGGGTCTCTTAAAGAATGTAGAATCGTAGAATTGCAGAGTTGAAAGAGGCCACAAGGAATCTTTTGCCCAACATGGGGTTTGAACTGACGTCCCTGAGATAACATGCTTTACAGGCTGAATTATCCCAGCCCAATATGTAAGTGACCACTTTAAAAAAACAAAATTGTTACTTGTTATGGTCACAGGTGGGAACTGGCAGGGCACAAGCTCAGGGGATGATGTGGTCAAACTGCAATGCTGGAATTCTTAAGAGTTCTTCTACCCCAATGCTCAACAAAATGATAACTCAAAATCATTTGAACAGCATCTCAACATCCGCTTTGCTGGCCTGGGCTGATGTGGGTTGTTGTCATCGTTGATTAACACACACAAAAATTGTTTTTTGCCATGGTAACTCAAAGCGACTTACATACACACATTAAACCACCATAAAAAAATATCTAAAAGGCAAATTTTTAAAACTGCATAAAAAAACATCCTGCCCATGCAAAAAGGCCTCAGTTAAAAGCCAAAAGGCCTGATGAATATAGTTTTTGCCTGGTGCCCAAGATATGCATTGATGGTGCCAGGACAGCCTCCCTAGGGGAAGGCATTCCGTAAGCTCGGAGCCACCACTGAGAAGGTCTGTTCTTGCCAGCTCACCTTCTAGACTTCTCATGGAGGGGGCCTCAGATGACAATGGCAGGATCTGGGTTGGCTCCTGTGTGGAGAGGCAGTCCCTGGGGTACTAGGATCCTGAGCCACATAGGACTTTAGAGATCCAAACCAGCATTGGAAACTCACTGGCAGCTAGTACAGCAAGACCACGATTGGTTGCAGTCTAAAATAAACTGGATGGCATTTGGTTTGAATGACCATTTGAAGCCACACCTGCCGTCCCTTCTGGTTGGTTTGCTTTTTCAAATACTCAGTCCTCCTGCCTTCACACTCCTTAGGCTTTGATCGCAGGAGTCATGCTTCTTCTTTCAAGAACAGCTGTGTTTTCTGCAGGGACCTTTCCTTCCTGCCGGAAGGGCAATGCGCTGCACTTTTCTGTTGTTTTTGACTCTGCACACGTTCCTAGATCTTGCGCCACCTGCCTGAAGAGGCACGACCTCAGGAAGGAGCACAGGAAGATGTCTTGCATGTGATCAGGCTGCTTGTCCCATCTAGCCCCATGTTGTCTGGCAGCAACTGTTCTGGGCCTCGGGAAGAAAAGTCTCTGACATTGCCAGCTGCCTGAGAACTTGTGCTGAAGGTGAAGGGGTTGCTAAGTGGGATCTTCTGGGTGTCTGAATGGGGTAGCTGTGCCCCTGAAGGACCAGGTGCGCAGCCTGGAAGTCATTTTGGACTCACAGCTGTCCACGGAGGCACAGGTCAATTCTGTGTCCAGGGCAGCTGTCTGCCAGCTCCGTCTGGTATGCAGGATGAGACCCTCCCTGCCCGCGAACTGTCTCTCCAGAGTGGTGCATGCTCTGGTTATCTCCCGCTTGGACTACTGCAATGCGCTCTGTGTGGGGCTACCTTTGAAGGTGACCTGGAAACTACAATTAATCCAGAATGCAGCAGCTAGACTGGTGACTGGGAGCGGCCGCCGAGACCCCATAACACCGGTCCTGAGAGATCTGCATTGGCTCCCAGTACGTTTCCAAGCACAATTCAAAGTGTTGGTGCTGACCTTGAAAGCCCTAAACGGCCTCGGCCCAGTATACCTGAAGGAGCGTCTCCACCCCCATCGTTCAGCCCGGACACGGAGGTCCAGTGCCGGGTGCCTTCTGGCGGTTCCCTCCCTGCGAGAATTGAGGTTGCAGGGAACCAGGCAGAGGGCCTTCTCGGTGGTGGCGCCCGCCCTGTGGAACGCCCTCCCATCAGCTGTCAAGGAAATAAACAACTATCTGACTTTTAGAAGGCATCTGAAGGTGGCCCTGTTTAGGGAAGTTTTTAGTGTCTGATGTTTTATTGTATTTTTAATATTTTGTTGGAAGCTGCCCAGAGTGGCTGGGGAAACCCAGCCAGATGGGCGGGATATAAATAAAATTATTATTATTATTATTATTATTATTATTATTATTATTATTATTATTAAAGACAAGTCTTCTAAATCTTGCCATTTGGCATTAGCGGAGCTCTGAGATGGCTGAATTGTAGTCCCTCTACTTCAGGAGAGTCACAACTCCCATAATCATTCGCCATGCTACCTGGGGCTGATGGGACTCTGAACTCTCTGGAAGGCAACAGATGAGTCACCCTTACAGGTCAGGATCCTAAAAGGTGTCAGGGTGAGGCAGGGCCAGATTTCGGTTTGATGAGGCCCTCAGCTCCTGAAGATAATGGGGCCCTTTATATGTCCAGCTGTCATTCGCCAACAACAAATTGCTGTTTTTTATGTTGAACATATGCTATATGGTGATTTATGGACCTAATAGGTATCTAAAGCCATTTGCACATAACAAAATATTTTAGCATAAAATATATATTTTATGTAGGCACCCTATATATAGAAAGGAGCAAACCAGTGATATTTTAGGGAGCAGGCTAGCAGGCCGGGCCCATGACTTACATCATAGGAGCCAACACAACACAAAGCACTGTTGCTGTATGTAGGTTTTCTTTGCTTTTTTTATATTATATTTTGGAAAAGTACATCCAGGTTTTCCCTTTAAATTTTTTGAGGGCCCCCAAGAGAGTGGAGCCCTAAGCTATAGCTTGTCTAGCTTATACGTAAATCCGGCACTGGGGTCAGGGAGAGTCACCCAATTGGGAGAGAGAAGTCTAGCATGTTTCAGGACAGAGTTGTTGGACTTTACAAGGAAGCTGTGTGTGTTACCGATCTTTGAACTTGCTTGACCAAGCGAGTTGGAAATACATTTACAGCGGAAGGCAGAGAGTGGTTACATGACATTTAACTTCTCGATCTTCCTTCTTTTGGACGCGGGTGGTGCTGTGGGTTAAACCTCAGACCATTAGGTCCAGTTGTGGCTAACTCTGGGGTTGTGGCGCTCATCTCGCTTTATTGGCCGAGGGAGCCGGCGTACATCTTCCAGGTCATGTGGCCAGCATGACTAAGCCGCTTCTGGCGAACCAGAGCAGCGCACGGAAACGCCGTTCACCTTCCCGCCGGAGCGGTACCTATTTATCTACTTGCACTTTGATGTGCTTTCGAACGGCTAGGTTGGCAGGAGCTGGGACCGACAAACGGGAGCTCACCCCGTCGCAGGGATCCGAACCGCCGACCTTCTGATCGGCAAGCCCTAGGCTCTGTGGTTTAACACACAGCGCCACCCGCAGCTGTTAAAAACAGTAAAGGACTGCCATTGCTCAGTGGCAAGAGTGTCTGCTTTGCAAGCAGAACATCCCAGTTCAATTTCTGGCATCTCCAGGTTGGGGGACCCTACCTGAACCCCTAGAGAGCTGCCAGTCAGTTTAGGCAGCCCTGGGCAAGAAGGACCAATAGTCTGACTCTGTATAAGGCAGATTTCCTATGTTGCTGCCTTATACTGATTTCTTGGGGCATGCAGATCCTTGGAAGCAATTGCTTCTCACTGCCACAAGGTGACACTCTCTCCCCACTGCAGTCTTCGCTGCCAGCTGACCAATTAGGTTGTCAACATCTGGACGATGGAGATTTAAAGCTTGCAGGAGTGTGTTAAAAACAACAACCAAGAACCTTGAAGTCTGCCAAACAGAGCCTGGTACACAATGTGGGTGGGGCCTTTAAGAGACTGTGGCCTGCCTGGTTATTGATGCGGCCTGGGCATAGCTTTCAACTTACAGATTTGAAAATAAGGGACCAGCAGCCCAAATAAGGGATTTTGCTATTGTGCATACATTGGTAGGATTGACAGATGCTGTCAATCCGGCATGAGGCGGTTGCTGCGGCGCCACAGCCGCTGAAGCGCCGCCCTTCTGCGTCCCTCCCCATCCCCTCCTCTCCCTCCTCCCTCAGGCCGCCTCCTCAGCTGCCACCACCGCTGCTGCCTCTGGGCTCACGGGCAGCGTGGACGAGAGTCTCTCTCTCCCTCTCCCCCCTCGGGCGAGGAAGGGTCAATGGAACTCCTCGTGCCAGGACGATGGTGCCAGTGCACGCTCTCTTGCGCGGCGGAGGACCCTGAGCCGCTGCTTCCCTCCCGAGCCGGGCGAGCATGAAACCCGGGAAATTTAAGGGACATCATCAATAAGGGACAGCAGCGGGACACGGCGCTGGGATAAGGGAGTTTCCCACCAAATAGGGACAGTTGACAGCTATGGGCCTGGGGAGGGGGTTACCAGGCTGGCAGAACCTAAGGAGGATCCCGAAGTCTGCATGGAAAGGCTTAGAAGCCTGGGTTGGGCTGCCAGGCCTCAGGTTCCCCATCCTGGACAACATGGGTCCCTTGGGCATCCCTCGAAGGCTCCTGTGCCCTTCAATGGGCGGACAGTCTTCCAGTCAGCCAACAGATGGTGCCCACGCTCCACCTGTGCCCAGATCTCAGGTAAAATGTGTGTTTTCGTTCATCAAAAAACCAAAAAGGAAAACGTTCGTTTTCTAGTGTGAACGAACACCAGAATGCTTATTGTTGGTTGCCTCAAGAAATAGTGTTTACATTTTATAGCTGCTGTCATTGTGTCTTTGAACTGTGATAATCACGAGTCTTGCTTTTGCGCTTGGAGGATGGAGAGATGCAAACCTCAGTGTGGTGTAGTGGTTAAGAGCGGTAGATTCGTAATCTGGGGAACCGGGTTCGCTTCCCCGCTCCTCCACCTGCAGCTGCTGGGTGACCTTGGGCCAGTCACACTTCTCTGAAGTCTCTCAGCCCCACTCACCTCACAGAGTGTTTGTTGTGGAGGAGGAAGGGAAAGGAGATTGTTAGCTGCTTTGAGACTCCTTTGGGTAGTGATAAAGCGGGATATCAAATCCAAACTACTACTACTACTGCTCTTCTTCTTCTTCTTCTTCTTCTTCTTCTTCAGTTTTGCACAGACGGAATATAGGAAATACAGTGGTACCTCGGGTTACAGATGCTTCAGGTTACAGACACTCCAGGTTACAGACTCCGCTAACCCAGAAATAGTACCTCGGGTTAAGAACTTTGCTTCAGGATGAGAACAGAAATCTTGCTCCGGCGGCGCAGAAGCAGCAGCAGCAGGAGGCCCCATTAGCTAAAGTGGTGCTTCAGGTTAAGAACAGTTTCAGGTTAAGAACAGACCTCCAGAACGAATTAAGTTCTTAACCCGAGGTACCACTGTATAAGAGTCCCAATGTACGGCACAGCATAGCTAGTCTCTGGCCCCACGGCTTTCCATCTCTGGCCTTGCCTTTCACTGATATGGGTTCCCCTCTACACACACACACACAAAAAGGCTCCCATTGCAAGTGAAAATAAAACAAAGTGTGTTCAAGAATGTTTGTGGTCTGTATCATTCACTACAGTGCTGGATTTACGTGTAAGCTAAAACAAGCTATAGCTTAGGGCCCCACTCTCTTGGGGCTGGGGCAAAAAAATTAAAGGGAAAAAACTGGATGTACATTTCCAAAATATAAGATAAAATAGATATTACTTTGATAAAGTATTTTATGTGCAAAAGGCTTTAGATACCTATTAGGTCCATAAATTACCATACAATATATATGCAACACAAAAAACAGCAGCAATTTGTTGTTGACAAAGGACAGCTGGACATATAAAGGGCTCCATTACCTTCAGTAGCTTAGGGCCTCATCAAACCTAAATCTGGCCTTGATTCACTATTACAGTTACAGAAGTGGGACAACTCAGGGACATCCGTCTCCTCAAGGAGTTTTTCTCCTGACCTCCAAAGGGAAGACTTCCTTTTGGTTCTAACCCTTCAGATTTGGACAGAGGCGATGGCTTCTTCTTTCACTACGAACGTTCATTTCTTTAGCAATGCTGAGATAATGGTGGCAGAGCTCTGCACAATTTCAGTGAGAGGAAAGACACACGTCTTAAGAGCAGAAGAACAAACCTTTCTGGAGGAGGGATGGCAGCCAACAGATTGAGGTTGAATCCTGACAAGACAGAAGTACTGCTTTGGGGGGACAGGGGGCGGGCGGGTGTGGGGGATTCCCTGGTCCTGAATGGGGTAACTGCTCCTGAAGGACCAGGTGCGCAGCCTGGGAGTCATTTTGGACTCATAGAATCATAGAATCATAGAGTTGGAAGAGACCACAAGGGCCATCGAGTCCAACCCCCTGCCAAGCAGGAAACACCATCAGAGCACTCCTGACATATGGTTGTCAAGCCTCTGCTTAAAGACCTCCAAAGAAGGAGACTCCACCACACTCCTTGGCAGCAAATTCCACTGTCGAACAGCTCTTACTGTCAGGAAGTTCTTCCTAATGTTTAGGTGGAATCTTCTTTCTTGTAGTTTGGATCCATTGCTCCGTGTCCGCTTCTCTGGAGCAGCAGAAAACAACCTTTCTCCCTCCTCTATGTGACATCCTTTTATATATTTGAACATGGCTATCATATCACCCCTTAACCTCCTCTTCTCCAGGCTAAACATGCCCAGCTCCCTTAGCCGTTCCTCATAAGGCATCGTTTCCAGGCCTTTGACCATTTTGGTTGCCCTCCTCTGGACACGTTCCAGTTTGTCAATGTCCTTCTTGAACTGTGGTGCCCAGAACTGGACACAGTACTCCAGGTGAGGTCTGACCAGAGCAGAATACAGTGGCACTATTACTTCCCTTGATCTAGATGCTATACTCCTATTGATGCAGCCCAGAATTGCATTGGCTTTTTTAGCTGCCGCGTCACACTGTTGGCTCATGTCAAGTTTGTGGTCAACCAAGACTCCTAGATCCTTTTCACATGTAGTGCTCTCAAGCCAGGTGTCACCCATCTTGTATTTGTGCCTCTCATTTTTTTTGCCCAAGTGCAATACTTTACATTTCTCCCTGTTAAAATTCATCTTGTTTGTTTTGGCCCAGTTCTCTAATCTGTCAAGGTCGTTTTGAAGTGTGTTCCTGTCCTCTGGGGTGTTAGCCACCCCTCCCAGTTTGGTGTCATCTGCAAATTTGATCAGGATGCCCTTGAGTCCATCATCCAAGTCGTTGATAAAGATGTTGAATAAGACCGGGCCCAAGACAGAACCCTGTGGCACCCCACTAGTCACTCTTCTCCAGGATGAAGAGGAACCATTGATGAGCACCCTTTGGGTTCGGTCAGTCAGCCAGTTACAAATCCACTGAGTGGTAGCATAGTCAAGACCGCATTTTACCAGCTTCTTTACAAGAATATCATGGGGCACCTTGTCAAATGCCTTGCTGAAATCAAGGTAGGCTACATCCACTGCGTTCCCTTCATCTACCAGGCTTGTAATTCTGTCAAAAAACGAGATCAGGTTAGTCTGACATGACTTATTTTTCAGAAATCCATGCTGACTATTGGTGATCACAGCATTCCTTTCCAGGTGCTCACAGACTGTTTGCTTAATGATCTGCTCCAGAATCTTCCCTGGTATTGATGTCAGACTGACTGGGCGGTAATTATTTGGGTCCTCTCTTTTCCCCTTTTTGAAAATAGGGACAACATTTGCCCTCCTCCAGTCTGCCGGGACTTCGCCTGTTCTCCAGGAATTCTCAAAGATGACTGCCAGTGGTTCTGAAATCACATCTGCCAGTTCTTTTAATACTCTTGGATGCAGTTCATCTGGCCCTGGAGACTTGAATACATCTAGACTAGCCAAGTATTCTTGTACTATCTCCTTAGTTATTCTGGGCTGTGTTTCCTCTGCTGAATCATTTGCTCCAAATTCTTCAGGTCGGGCATTGTTTTCTTTATCGGAGAAGACTGAGGCAAAGAAGGCATTGAGGAGTTCAGCCCTTTCTGTGTCCCCTGTTTGCATTTCACCATCTTCTCCTCTGAGTGACCCCACTGTTTCTTTGTTCTTCCTTTTGCTACGAACATACCCATAAAAGCCTTTTTTGTTGCTTTTAACCTCTCTAGCAAGCCTGAGTTCATTCTGTGCTTTAGCTTTTCTGACTTTGTGTCTACACGTGCTGGCTATTTGTTTGAATTCCTCTTTGGTGGTTTCCCCCCTTTTCCATTTTTTGTACACATCCTTTTTTAATCTTAACTCAGTTAAAAGTTCTTTAGATAGCCACCCTGGCTTCTTTAGGCACCTTCCATGTTTCCGTCTCATTGGTATTGCCTGAAGTTGTGCTTTTACTATCTCCCTCTTAACAAACTCCCAGCCATCATGAACTCCCTTTCCTTTTAGTATTACTGTCCATGGGATCTCACCCAGCACTTCCCTAAGTTTTATGAAGTCGGCTTTCTTAAAGTCGAGAAATTGAGTCCTAGTATGCTTGGCTGCTCCTTTCCGCTGTATAGTAAACTTCAGAAGAGCATGATCACTCGCGCCTAATGATCCTTCCACTTCTACCCCACTAACCAGGTCATCAACATTGGTTAGGACCAGATCTAAAATGGCTGTTCCTCTTGTAGCTTCTCCCACTTTCTGGACAATGAAGTTGTCTGCAAGGCCAGTGAGGAATCTGTTTGACCTTATGCTCTTGGCTGAGTTTGACATCCAACAAATATCCGGGTAATTGAAGTCCCCCATTACTACTATCTCCCTTCCTTTTGCATGCTTGGCCATCTGTTCCAGGAAGGCATCATCTATGTCCTCCGTTTGGCTTGGGGATCTATAGTAAACTCCCACAATGAGGTCACTGTTATTCTTCTCTCCCTTAATTTTGACCCAAATGCTCTCACTTTGGCTTTGAGGTTCTAAATCTTGGATCTCTTCACAGGTATACACATCCCTGACATATAACGCCACTCCTCCTCCTTTCTTGTCTGGTCTGTTTCTCTGAAATAGATTGTATCCCTCCATTATTACATTCCAATCGTGGGACTTATCCCACCAGGTTTCAGTGATGCCTATTATGTCATATTTAGTTTGCTGTACCAAGAGCTCAAGCTCATCTTGTTTATTTCCCATACTTTGCGCATTAGTGTACAGACATTGAAGTCCATTAATCATTCCCCCGTGTCTCTTATTTAAGGATTTTTCCTCCCACCACTAGGTCTGCGTGCTGTTTGCTCCATTCGGTCTATGACATTTGGATGATCATCTTCATCAATTGATAGACTCCTACCTTCAGGAGCACTGTCTCCCTCCATGGACAGACTCACAGCTGTCCATGGAGGCGCAGGTCAATCCTGTGTCCAGGGCAGCTGTCTACCAGCTCCATCTGGTACGCAGGATGAGACCCTATTTGCCCGCGGACTGTCTCACCAGAGTGGTGCATGCTCTGGTTATCTCCCGCTTGGACTACTGCAACGCGCTCTACGTGGGGCTCCCTTTGAAGGTGACCCAGAAACTGCAATTAATCCAGAATGCGGCGGCTAGACTGGTGACTGGGAGCGGCCACTAAGACTGTACAACAGCGGTCCTCAAAGATCTGCATTGGCTCCCAGTACGTTTCCGAGCACATTTCAAAGTGTTGGGGCTGACCTTTAAAGCCCTCAACGGCCTTGGCCCAGTATACCTGAAGGAGCGTCTCCACCCCCATCATTCTCCCCGGACACTGAGGTCCAGCTCTGAGGGGCTTCTGGCGGTTTCCTTCCTGCGAGAAGTGAGGTTACAGGGAACCAAACAGAGGGCCTTCTCGGTGGTGGCGCCTGCCCTGTGGAACACCCTCCCTTCAGATGTGAAGGAAATAAGTAGCTATCCTATTTTTAAAAGACATCTGAAGGCAGCCCTGTTTATGGAAGTTTTTTAATATTTAATGCTGTATTGTTTTTAATACTTGATTGGGAGCCGCCCAGAGTGGCTGGGGAAACTCAGCCAGATGGTCAGGGTATAAATAATAAATTATTATTATTATTACTACTACTACTATTATTATTATTATTTCTGGATCAAGCCGTCGGCCCACCTAAGTCCAGCATCCTGCTCTTGCGAGGGCCAACTAAATCCAACAAGCAGGATTCAAACGCAAGAGCGGAAGTGAGTTCCACAGTTTAACTTTGTGCTTTGTGTGTTTTGCGTTCCCTGTCCCCCACCTACCTAATTGCCCTAATTCCTGGTTGCATAAGAGATGGGGGCCGTGTGTGTGTGTGTTGTTGAGCTTAACCTGCTTCCTTTGACAGGCCTGTCTCCTAATGAGCAGCGGGAAGCCAGCAGGCAGCTTAGAGGCTTATCAGGGTGACGACAGGTTGCCTTGGCTGGGTCACTGATCCTGAGAGGGAAGGAGAGGTGGGGGGTGGGGTTAGGAGGGGGGTGAAATAGAGAAGTGGGGCAATTCGTCTTGGCAAAACGGAGCCCTCCCCTCCTTTTGGGAGCTGCCGAGAATGGCTGGGGAAACCTAGCCAGATGGGTGGGGTATAAATAATAAAATTATTATTATAAATTATTACTACCATATTTTTCACTCCATAAGACGCACCTGACCATAAGACACACCTAGTTTTTAGAGGAGGAAAACAAGAAAAAAAAATATTCTGAACGAAACTGGATGTATGATTTTTGCGGTTCATGCTGTGGCCACAGACATGTGATTTGACGGTGAGTTTGGGGTAGCCCAATGCAAAAATCCTGAGGATCCATATGGATCCGTGCTTTGTAACCACGTTTTTGCGCCACAAAACAGTGGATGCACGTTTTTTTTTGGTGCAGGCTGTAGCCATGGACATGCTATGTGATCTGATGGAGAATTTGGGGTGACCCAATGCAAAAATCCTGAGGATCCATGGGCTTTTTCCTCCCCACTCCCAGGCAGCCTCCTTTATCGCTAGAGTCCCTTATCTCCCTCCTGATCGCTTGCTGCTCAGCTGCTCAGCGGCTTCATTTCAACACCCCCTTCCCTCTTTCTAAACAAAAAAAGCACAATCTGCTTTTTGCCCCTGGGCAATTCGGCTCCAGGGACCACACATTCGCTCCATAAGACGCACAGACATTTCCCCTTGTTTTTAGGAGGAAAAAAGTGTGTCTTATGGAGCGGAAAATACGGTATTATCTGGGACCTTTTACCAGGAAGCCCATCAGTTGAGGGTCATTCATTTGATCAGCTGGGGAGGCCAAAACTTCCACACAGACCCCCACAAGCAGGCGATGCAACGTAGACTGTATGCTTGTACGCTGCTTAGATTTCCTGCAAACCGCTTAGAGGTTTCTACTACCAGGGCGTAGTGGTCAGGGGTCTCAAGCAGGGTCCCTGCAAGGTCTCCAGCCTCCGAGTTGACCAATTAGTATGAATGGAGAGCTTCTTCTTTTTTCTTTTACCCACTTGATGCTCCAGAAGAAAACTGAATACTCCAGGCATTTCACTTTGAACGGAGCGGTGAGCAAGTTCTCTGGCGTGCAACGGAACATCATGGAAAGTGCAACCCAAGTGACTTTAAGAAAGAAGATATTGGTGCACTCCTAAAAAGGGGGGGTGTTTGTTTATTTATTGGTTGATTATCTCGCACTTCTTCCCGGGGTATAAATAAATTGTTATTGTTATTGTTATTATTCCTTTTACAGTCATACCTCGGGTTACAGATGCTTCAGGTTTTGTTTTTTCGGGTAATGGACTGCCAAAACCCGGAAGTACCGGATTGGGTTACTTCCTGGTTTCGTCGGTCGCGCATGCGCAGAAGCGCCAAATTGCAACCTGCGCGTGCGCAGATGCGGGTTGCGAACGTACATCCCGCACGGATCACGTTCGCAACCCGAGCGTCCACTGTACTTACCTGCATGGAAAACCAAGTAACATCTCCCATCATCTCGATTCTTATGCAGTACTCACTGTTGACATGCCTTTTGGGATGTTCTGAGAGTAAAAAATAAAGTGGTATCTCGGGTTACAGATGCTTCAGGTTACAGACGCTTCAGGTTACAGACTCCGCTAACCCAGAAATATTACCTCAGGTTAAGAACTTTGCTTCAAGATGAGAACAGAAATCGCGCAGCGGCAGCAGGAGGCCCCATTAGCTAAAGTGGTACCTCAGGTTAAGAACAGTTTCAGGTTAAGAACGGACCTCTGGAACAAATTAAGTTCTTAACCCGAACTGTAAATGTTTTTACCCATGCAATTTACCAGCTTGTTTGGGTATTCCTTTTGCAGTTGTGGTGGACTCTTGCCCCCTTTCTTCTTTAAAACAATAAATAAAAAATAAAGACGGTATTAGAGCACTCCAAATCATTTGGTCATGTTGTACATGCACAGAAAATAGCAGGATTTAGCTAAAAGGGCAGCACAGGAAGTTCTGCACTGATCATTGCAATGTAACATTGAATTATAATTCTTGTATAATTACAAGTTTATTGTGGAATCTTGGAAGGGTGCTCAATCTTAGAAGGGGCTGTGGCTGTGACTTTTATATAGCGACACTGCGCTGCTGAATTTGCCACTGCCCTAATGTTTACAACAAGCAAGCCTCACATGGAGATGCAGAGGTGGTGTAATGGTTAGAGTGCTGGCCTAGCACCTGGGAGAGACCTGGGTTTGAATCCCCACTCAGCCGTGAGGCTATCCGGAGACACTTCCGGGTCAAGGTGGACTCACTCCCAGCCTAGCCTACCTCACTGGGCTGTTGTGAGAACAAAATAGGTAGGAGAAGTGCGTGAGTCCACCTTGAGCAGCCATACCTCATGTTACGTTTGCTTTGGACTAGATGAACCTGGGGGTCCCTTCCTGCAACTCTACGATTCTATGATGCAATCATTTTAGGCAGCAAAATCCAGGTTATGGAAGGAGAAGAGAAATCAGTACCGATAGCAAGAATGCACAAAACCGGTTCAAATATATGTTGGAACGTAAGGAAAAAAGAAGGGACTTGTTATCATATGTGGTGGGATTGTAGTGAAATTTAAAAATTATGGGAAATGATATACAATGAATTGAAGAAAATGTTCCAATTAACATTTGTAAAAAAAAGCCTGAAGCCTTTTTGTTAGGGATTGCAGGAAAAGACCTGCCAAGAAAATTGAAGAACGTATTCATGTATGCGACAATGGAACAAGAGTCTTAATAGCACAAGGATGGAAGAACGAAGAAATCCCGACCAAAAAAGTGTGGCAAGGGAAATTGATGGACTATGTGGAATTGGCAAAATTGACACTCCGTGATAAGGACAACTGTGACTTTAAAGAAGAATGGGAACCTTTTACAAAGTACTTAAAGAAACAACAAAATGAACTGAAATCCTTGGCAGGTTTTGAATAAACAAACACAAATTTATTATTGGTAACATAGAGACAGATAATTTAAGGATCTTTACAATTTTATAATATGCAGAGTGTAATATGTGCTGTAAAACCAGATAGAGGAACTGAGGGAAGTCCAGGTGGTTTTTTTCTTGGGGAGGGGGGAGGGGGAAATAGGGGGAGAATGAGGAGGATATGTCTTTGATAAATTGTTATGCTGAAATTCTTAATAAAAATTATTCAAAAAGAGAGAGAAATCGCAATCCCTTTGCATCACCTGCAGGGATTTTATTCCATCTGCTTCCAGCAAACACACAATAGCAGCCATTGTGGCATTTGGCAAATTTACTGTATGGAATTCGGACTCTGGGAAATTTTATTCTTCGAGGACATAACGATGTGCCTTGTATGAATTGTTCAACAGTGAAATGGGCTCCCTTCCGGAAGGTAATGGACTGTCCTCCTTTGGAGGTTTCCAAACAGAGGGTGCTGTAGCTTCAATTCCTGCATTTCTGGGGTTGGACTAGATGACCCCGGGGTCCCTCCAGGCAGTCCTATGATTCTAAGGGGATACGACTCTGCCCCTGCTGCCACAGGCCGCTGGCATGCCAGTCCCGCCTGTTAACACTCGCCTTGGATCAAAACCAGCCAGGAAACTGAGACCTGCCATGATACCCGAGCCGGTCCCTGAGCCACGAGTTCGGGTTACGTCTTCTAACCTTTCCGCCAGCTGGAAAAAAAAGGCTGTCAGAGCTGGGCCAGATCAGTGGCTGTTATTAATGCATGATGTTCTGATGGAGGGGAGGCGGTCGAGAAGAGGGGGGTGGAAACTGCAAAAAAAAGAAAAAAACCAAAAAGAAGGGGAAGGTTGGAAACCAGTTGCATCGTTCAGCCTAGTGTTGGAAGAAACGTGCATATGACGGAGCTGAGAGGGTCCCTGATGGATGGGGGAACATTATGCAAGCTTCTCCTCTGCTGCCCCCAAAAGCTATTGCACCAGAAATTCCGCTTCTGCAATCAGAATAAATGATGCGCCGGAAGCAAACATGACACTTCAAGGTGTTGGCTGGTTTGCAAAAAAATAAAAATGGTTATATTACCAGCACAATTGGGGGGGGCGGAATAATATTGCACATCAAGTGCAAGTAGATAATTAGGTACCGCTCCGGCGGGAAGGTAAAGGGCGTTTCCGTGCGCTGCTCTGGTTCGCCAGAAGCGGCTTAGTCCTGCTGGCCACATGACCCGGAAGCTGTACGCCGGCTCCCTCAGCCAGTAAAGCGAGGTGAGCGCCGCAACCCCAGAGTCAACCATGACTGGACCAAATGGTCAGGGGTCCCTTTACCTTTGCCCCTCCTCCTTGAATCCCCACAACAAGCCTCTTGCCCTGTAACTCAGGCAGCAAAAGGTTTTGGGCCAGCCCTGCTTAATATCGGGCTGCCAACTTGAATAAAATATTGGGGGTCTAGGCAAGCTCCACCCCGCATAACTGATCACAAGATGTGTCATGCACACACCATTTGAACGGCAATGCCCATTGGCTTTGGAGGGGCCATGGCCCCCTCAAATATTACCATATTTTTCGCTCCATAAGACACACCTGACCATAAGACGCACCTAGTTTTTAGAGGAGGAAAACAAGAAAAAAAAATATTCTGAACGAAACAGTGGATGTATGATTTTTGTGGTTCGTGCTGTGGCCACAGACATGTGATGTGACGGTGAGTTTGGGGTAGCCCAATGCAAAAATCCTGAGGATCCATGTGGATCCGTGCTTTGTAACCACGTTTTTGCGCCACGAAACTGTGGATGCGTGTTTTTTTTAGTGCAGGCTGTAGCCATGGACATGCTTTGTGATCTGATGGTGAATTTGGGGTGACCCAATGCAAAAATCCTGAGGATCCATGGGCTTTTACCTCCCCACTCGAAGGCAGCCTCCTTTATCACTAGAGTCCCTTATCTCCCTCCCGATCGCTTGCCGATCAGCTGTTCAGCAGCTTTGTTTCAACACCCCCTTCCCTCTTTCTAAACAAAAAAAGCACAATCTGCTTTTCGCCCCTGGGCAATTCGGCTCCAGGGACCACGCATTCGCTCCGTAAGACGCACAGACATTTTCCCTTACTTTTTAGGAGGAAAAAAGTGCGTCTTATGGAGCGAAAAATACGGTATGTTTGGGGACCAAGGGCCCTCGGGTGTTGGCTCCTCCTGTGCTTAGTATAATCATAATTTAGCATCTCTTGGGTTGATGCACAGAGAAATCTCTGCATTTCGGAGTGGGGATTTTGTAGAAGGAATGAACATGGAGGAGGGAGAGCTATCAATGGCTGCTCAATGGAGGCAGTGATGCCCATTTCTGGAAACAACAGGAGAGGAGAATTCTCCTCTGGTGCTCAGATCTTGCATGCGGGTTTCTCAAGGCCACCTGGTGGGCCTCTGTGAGAACAGGGTGCTAACAGATGGTACTTAACACTAGTGAAGTTAGCAAAAATATATTGTACTCATGATAATAAGTGCTGGAAATGTAAGAAAAAAGAAGGAACTTTTACCACATGTGGTGGACGTGCCCCAAGGTAAAAGACTTCTGGGAAAGGATTTATAATGAGCTGAAAAAAGTGTTGAAAACCACATTTATTAAGAAACCAGAAGCCTTTTTACTTGATATAGTGGGGGGTGAAATCCCCAAAAAGGATGTTACTTTTTTTCTGTATGCCACAACAGCTGTGATAATATTACTAGTGAAGAATTGGAAGAAACAAGATTTACCAGCTATAGAAGAATGGCGGATGAAGATGATGGACTATATGGAACTGACTGGGAGACTCCGAGACCAGAGAGAAGAGACGGTGGAAGAAGATTGGAAGAAGTTTAAAGAATATTTGAAAAAATATGTTAATATTTAAATCTTAGAATAGCTCTGGAAGTGGATATAGGCTGTAGGGTTAGAAGATAGTGTATTTTAGAACAGTATTATTTGTAAGTGATAAAATGTGAAGAGTTTTATGGTAAAAGTAAGCGTGACAAAAAAAAGGCTAGAAATTATGATATATGTAAACTGCTAAAGATGAGATAAAATGAAAATCAGATAGGAGGGACTTGGGGAAGCTCACCTAAGAATTTGTATTGTTTGTTTTTCTGTTTGTGTTGTTTAGTTGTGTTATAAAATGAATAAAAAATTGGGGGGGGAGAGAACAGGGTGCTGGACTAAATGGGCCGTTGGCCTGATCCTGCAAGTCTCTTACGTTCTTAGCTTGTCCATCCATCGTCCGTCGCCAGCGGAGACCATCTCTCATTCCCTGGCCTGTGCGATATGATAGCCTTGCGGTCGTGAAATATTGATGGCGGCTCCGTTGCACAGAGAGGGAATGAAGTCACTGCCTTGAGGAGGCAAGGGAGATGGGGAGAGGAAGGGGAAAGAGGCAGGCTGCAAAGAATGGAGGGTCCGGACAGCAGATTGGTCGGCCGGCCAACCAGACAAGCTCTTGCAAGTGAGGGGAACCGGGAGCATCTTGCCACAGGACAGGGTGGTGTCTAGTCAGCTGAGCAAGGATTCAGGAGGGGATCAGACAAATTCACAGAGGAGGAATCATACTGTCAGAAGGGGACCTCAGAGGTCATCCAGCCCAACCCCGCTGCCAGGGAAGGGATTCCTTCAGCCTCAGCAAACTGCTTCATGGGGGCAAGATCTACCGGGGATACGATAAACTTTATTGTTATTGTCCTATGCAGAACAACGAAAATTAAAAAATCTACATCAGACATTCAAAAACCAACAAGCCTGCTATCCCAGGTTAGCCCCCTAAAAATTTTATACCCCATAATTAAATACAATATACTCCCATAGAGACTACCTTAAAGGTAAAGGTAAAGGGACCCCTGACCATTAGGTCCAGTCGTGGCCGACTCTGGGGTTGCGGTGCTCATCTCGTTTTATTGGCTGAGGGAGCCGGCATACAGCTTTCGGATCATGTGGCCAGCATGACTAAGCCGCTTCTGGCGAACCAGAACAGCGCATGGAAACGCCGTTTACCTTCCTGCTGGAGCGGTACCTATTTATCTACTTGCACTTTGACATACTTTCGAACGGCTAGGTTGGCAGGAGCAGGGACCGAGCAACAGGAGCTCACCCCGTCGCAGGGTTTTGAACTGCCAACCTTCTGATCAGCAAGCCCTAGGCTCTGTGGTTTAACCCACAGCATCACCTGTTTCCCTAGAGACTACCTTACACTGCATTTAAAACCAAAATCGCATTTGGATAGAAAGTGTTTCTCAGGCGGCTAGTCCTAGTCTTTATAACCCTGGACCTTCTTCCAGAAGGCAGAAGCTGAAAGAGATCATTTCCGGGGTGCGCACTATCCTGCGCTATCTCTGCAGCTTTCTTATGGCACCTGGAAGCATAGATTTGATCCAAGCTGGGAAGAGGGCACCCAATTATTCTCTCTGCAGTCTTCACAACCCTGGGGATGAGTTGCTCTGCTCATTAGGCCTGCCAGTCCTGTGCAGATCCTGCTTTTGCTAGTGAAGCGTGAACTCGTAACTTGCTCGGTGTGATTTACTGCTGGCTCCGTCAGCTTGTCTTGTGGGCAAGATGGTGGTCTCCCTTTCTGTGAGCTGCCCATTGAATTTCATTTCTGTGTAGGCTGGAAGGCTAGTTGATAGAAATTGCCTCAGTTCGCCTCATGAGTGCTAGTTCTGCGAGAATTTCCGTCCACTATGTGGGAGCAGAGGCTGCCAACCTTTGTTGTCCTTGTTGTATTTCTGGGGGGCAGGCGGCAGCCACAAAATGACAGCTGTGGGATGCAGAGCATAGCACAAAATGGCTTCCGCAACTGAGCAGATAAGTCACAAAATGAGCTGACTGAGCTCCGCTTTGCAGCTGGAGTGGCACACATCAATTACATTTTGAAGTGAGGCGAAGTCCTGTATTATCTGGGACCAGGATAACCTCACACACACACACCCCATCCTCTCTCGGCAAGAGAGGGCCTCCTGCAGTAACCATCTTATCAGCAGTTCTATACCATATGGTATAGAAACAGGGTCTTTAGTGTGGTGGCTCCTAACCTTTGAAAGTCCCTCCCATTTCATAGGCTTGCAGGCTTCTCATTGGGGCACCTCCTTGGCCACTGTGGTAACACGATGCTGAACTAGATAAGCACCTTTTGGCCTGAACCGGCAGTCAGACACTTCTGATATTCTGAAACACCAAACAGGCAGGTATCCTCTTTTTTTGGTGTCTACTGAAGTTTTTCCTTTTTCCCCTGCAAGCTTTCTAAGTGGAGATTTTTACCTCAGTCCATGGGCCAGATCCAGCTAACAGTGTGGTAGTGGACGGTCGCTATCCTGACAGGGCTCCCCTCCTTCTTCCCGCCGTGTCTCCCCCAAATCAGCTCTGGGGGGGGGAGATGCACCCCCCCCAAAAAAAACAATACACAGGGCAAGGAGAAAATATATTGTTCCATCTTTCAAGCAGAAATCTTTGCACCAGTGGAATGATTGTCATGGCACGATGTTGAATATCTGTGGGATGGGTTTTAATAAGTAGGAGAGGATATATTAACTGCAAATTTTCCTTCCAGGCACCCACACGTGGGTGCTGAACATACGAAGAGATCAGCTAACCGCTTTGTTGGAAATGTAGGGCTGAGCTCAAAGTCCCATCCTTAGCAGAAAAATTGGAAGCGTGGGAATATGGTCTTCGAACTAAGGCCAGCTGCAAAGCAAACTGGCTCCCCCTTTCTTAAACTGCTTAACAAAGAATCAGACAACAGATTGTGAAGGAAGTTTAAAAGAGGATTTACTTACTCATAAATAATAAATATTTTTTTATTTATACCCCACCCTTCCCGGTTCAGAAAACCAGGCTAAGGGCGGCTAACAACAAATTTAAAACACTTAATTGATGCATTTGTTCTCAGCAGCAACAGCAGTAAAATAAATGCAGGGAAAATGCTTATATTTGCAGTATAAGCAGCCTCAGGCATGCTGCAGGAGTTGGATATAAGTCTGGCCCCATTGCTGGTTGAAGAGAAAAGGAGAGTGGGAGAAGGAACAGGAAATACTTCTTTGCTTCTTCCCGCCCAAGAGAGGAGGGGAAATGACGTCACACAGAGACTTCTCTACCAACTACATTTCTATGGCCTGTCTGCCTATCCGCAATGTGGCTCTGTGGTCTTAACCCCTTCACATACTAACTCGCAAGAATACGCATTGCTAGATTTCTCTGCAAATCTCCCACAGAACTGGATTTGGAATTGTATTTGTATATGAAGTTTCTTTAATTCCTTTTTCAAATGTGAAATGGTTTCAATTGCTTTCGTATATGAAATCGTTTTACGTATTTTTTTACACATGAAATTATTGCTCTTGTTTTCCTTGCCAGTGTTTTTGTTGTCAAATGGCTTTGAGATATTTCACAGGAAGCGATTCATAAAGGGGATTACAACAAAACCCGAATAAGTAAGGAAATAATACCCGTCGCCATCTAAAGAGCCGGGACCTCTATAGGATCACGAAGTCCAGAAGCTAAAATTATCTGACTGCGACACTGGCGAAGAACAAGTGTAAACAATCGATACTGAAAAGGGGGAAAGGAGGAGTGTTTGCAACCTCTACCTCTCCTTTAAATCAGAACCAGTGAAGGTGGTGAATGTCCTGTGTGAGTGCCTGGAGGCGGTTGGAGGATGGATGGCAGCTAACAGATTGAGGTTGAATCCTGACAAGACAGAAGTACTGTTTTTGGGGGGACAGGGGGCGGGTGGGTGTGGAGGACTCCCTGGTCCTGAATGGGGTAACTGTGCCCCTGAAGGACCAGGTGCGCAGCCTGGAAGTCATTTTGGACTCACAGCTGTCCATGGAGGCACAGGTCAATTCTGTGTCCAGGGCATCTGTCTGCCAGCTCCATCTGATACGCAGGATGAGACCCTCCCTGCCGCAGACTGTCTTGCCAGAGTGGTGCATGCTCTAGTTATCTCCCACTTGGACTACTGCAATGTGCTCTACATGGGGCTACTTTTGAAGGTGACCCAGAAACTGCAATTAATCCAGAATGCGGGAGCTAAACTGGTGACTGGGAGCGGCCGCCAAGACCACATAACACCAGTTCTGAGAGATTTGCATTAGCTCCCGGTACGTTTCCGAGCACAATTCAAAGTGTTGGTGCTGACCTTTAAAGCCCTAAACGGCCTCGGTCCAGTATACCTGAAGGAGCGTCTCCACCCCCATCGTTCAGCCCGGACACTGAAGTCCAGTGCCGAGGGCCTTCTGGCGGGTCCCTCATTGCGAGAAGTGAGGTTACAGGGAACCAAACAGAGGGCCTTCTCGGTAGTGGCGCCCGCCCTGTGGAACACCCTCCCTTCAGATGTGAAGGAAATAAGCAGCTATCCTATCTTTAAAAGACATCTGAAGGCAGCCCTGCTCAGGGAAGTTTTCAATATTTAACGCTGTACTGTTTTTAACACTTGATTGGGAGCTGCCCAGAGTGGCTGGGGAAACTCAGCCAGATGGGTGGGGTATAAATAATAAATTATTATAACCTGGACAGAGAGCTGCTCCGAGGCCTTTGCGAGAGAGCCCTGAAATGGCCGTTGCAGATAGGTTGGGCATTGCCACCTGAGAAATGTCATCAGTATAGTTTTCTATCCTCGCCCCATTAATATTATATCCCTGCCATCTCTGCCGCCTCGCTCCTTCCATTTGAGCCCAGCGAACAGGCTCAACGGCGGATTTAATCCTCTCCCTAAAGGAAACAATGGCTTAAAAACTGGGGGACGGACACACACACAAATGCAACACAACAAATCCACCCTCATCTTCTCTGTAGCAGCAACGCTATCCTGTGGCATCTGCCATCCATTCAAAAGCGGAGAGGGAGAGGGGCAGAGGACAGAGAATAAAAGTCTCTGGAGAGCGTGGCAGTAACATTATATGATCATCACTCAGACCAGGAAGGGGAGGGGGGCTGGGGGGCTGACAGCGCCGTCAGGAGACCCACTCCGCAGCCGAGTCCATTAATCCGTTTAAATTTCTGCCTTCTCCTGCTAGCCTGGTAATAGCCTGCACTTTATTAAAATCCAAAACGACAGCATTCAAATGCCATTTTACACACACACACACCCAAGACACACACACACTTTCTTCTTACATAAGGGTAGGGGAACGTAAGTAGAGCACCTGTTGGATCGAGCCAAGGGACCACACAGCATCCCTGCTCTCACAGATGCCTGTGGCAAACCTGCAATCAGGATTCGATCACAAGACCAAGTCAAGGATAGAGAAAAATGGAATGGAGCAAGTCCATGATAGACAAAAATGGAGCGAAGAATTAGGGGTACAGATAACAAATGGTTATTAAAGTTATTAAAGCCATGGTTTTCCCAGTAGTGATGTATGGAAGTGAGAGCTGGACCATAAAGAAGGCTGATCGCCGAAGAATTGATGCTTTTGAATTCTGGTGCTGGAGGAGACTCTTGAGAGTCCCATGGACTGCAAGATCATCAAACCTCTCCATTCTGAAGGAAATCAGCCCTGAGTGCTCACTGGAAGGACAGATCCTGAAGCTGAGGCTCCAAGACTTTGGCCACCTCATGAGAAGAGAAGACTCCCTGGAAAAGACCCTGATGTTGGGAAAGATGGAGGGCACAAGGAGAAGGGGACGACAGAGGACGAGATGGTGGGACAGTGTTCTCGAAGCCACCAGCATGAGTTTGACCAAACTGCGGGAGGCAGCGGAAGACAGGAGTGCCTGGCGTGCTCTGGTCCAGGGGGTCACGAAGAGTTGGACATGACTAAACGACTAAACAACAACATAACAAATGGTATATGGGAGTCAAGTATAAAATCAACAGGAATAGCCTCTATGGATCTAAGACTTATTCAGCAGAAAATAATATTCAGAGCCCACTGGACTCCAGCAAAACTATACCAGAAGAAAATAACAAGTGCAGACAACTGCTGCAGATGTGGGAGTAAAAATGCGAACTTAGTACATATGATGATTAACTGCCCGATGATAAGATCATTTTGGTGCGAAGTGAGCATATTTATAGCAAGAGTAATAAAAAGAAATTGTTACTGAGGGGAATTGAATTTAATTCTAAGTTATATTCCGGAAACGTGGGAGATTACAAGGGGTCAAAAAAAAAATATGGATGTACCGTGCTATATTAAAAGCAAATAAAATTGTTTTGATTAATTGGAAGAGCCGCAAAAAGATTCCATTGAGCACATGGATTGACAAATTAGCTACATACGAACAAATTGCATGTCGGCGCAAAATAAGAATGGATAAATATGAAGAAATCTGGAAGGAATATTTAAGCGATAAGGCGGATAGTGGCAGGAAGTAGCGGGAGGAGAGGGGGGAAATATTGTTTAAAAAGGTGTAAACGTAGCTATATCAGTGTGTTCAAATCTGAATTATCAAATTGTATTATTAGTGTTGTTACGGTTTTTGTGTATGTGTCTTTTGCGGTTGTTGTATGTATTGAAAAAATGATTAAATAATTTTATTTTATTTTTTAAAGTCTCCCCTCCTGCGTTTTCCAGCAATTGGCATTCAGAAGTATCTCTGCCTCCCAGCTGTGGAGCTGGTTGTATTGGGAAGGGGTGTTCCCTCTCGGATCCCAGTCCGACCAAATAATTGTGGAGTTGGAAGGGGTCCACCAGAGGTCATCTAGCCCAACCCCCCCTGCAAAGAGCCTTGTGACAGCCGGCAGCTGGCTGAGTTAGTGACTTCACAGGCAAGAGCCGACTGCGTCAGATGTGGAGAGAGCTCTTTCTCCTCTGCTTTTATTGATTTCTGCTGAAAGCAATTGCCTTTTTTCTATTTCTGAGTCTCTCCCACAGGAGTTAGCAGGAGAGCTTATGTAAGAATCGTTTGGGGGAATACAGTGGTACCTCGGTTCTCAAACTTTGATCCGTTCCAGAAGTCGGTTCCAAAACCCAAGCGTTCCAAAACCAAGATGCGCTTTCCCATAGAAAGCAATGCAAAACGGATTAATCCCTTCCGGACTTTGAAAAACAACCCCTAAAACAGCAATTTAACATGGATTTTACTATCTAATGAGACCATTGATCCATAAAATGAAAGCAATAAATGATGTACTGGAACCCAGTTCAGTTCCTGATTGATTGTGTGACTGCAGTCATCAAAAAATTGTACATCAATTTTTTTGATGTACAGTGGTACCTCGGGTTAAGTACTTAATTTGTTCCAGAGGTCCGTTCTTAACCTGAAACTGTTCTTAACCTGAAGCACCACTTTAGCTAATGGGGCCTCCTGCTGCTGCTGCTGCCGCGCCGCCGGAGCACAATTTCTGTTCTCATCCTGAAACAAAGTTCTTAACCTGAAGCACTATTTCTGGGTTAGCGGAGTCTGTAACCTGAAGCGTATGTAACCTGAAGCGTATGTAACCCGAGGTACCACTGTACTGCAGTCACACAATCAATCAATCAGGAGCTGAACTGGGTTCCACACAGTCACAAAAACAAAACAAAAAGAGCCGCATAAACAAAAATGCAAAATAAAGAGCAAAAACAGACAGACCTCAGTGTAACACTCAAAACGGAAGTGTGGCACTCACATCAGAAGCGCAACACTCAAAACGGAGCACGTTCGGCTTCCAAAGAAAGTTCGCAAACCAGAACACTTCCTTCCAGGTTTGCAGTGTTTGGGTTCCAAGTTGTTTGAGAACCAAGGTACCACTGTATAGGAACTCACTGCAACTTGGTTGTTAGAGCAGGTGCTTTGCATCAGAAGGGCACAGATTCCATCCTCATTCCATCTCCAGGCAGGGCAGGAATGGCCCCTTTTTTGAAATGCCAGACAGCTGCTTCCAGTCCGTGTAGGCAGTATTGAGCAAGATAGACCTCAGTGGTTGGCCATGGGATAATAATAATAATAATAATAATAATAATAATAATAATAATAATAATTATTATTTGTACCCCGCCCATCTGGCTGGGTTTCCCCAGCCACTCTGAGCAGCTTCCAACAAAGATTAAAAATACATTAAAATGTCACACATTAAAAGCTTCCCTAAAGAGGGCTGCCTTCAGATGTCTTCTAAAAGTCTGATAGTTGTTTATTTCCTTGACATCTGGTGGGAGGCCGTTCCACAGGGCAGGTGCCACCACCAAGAAGGCCCTCTGCCTCGTTCCCTGTAGCTTGGATTCTCATACTGAGGGAACTGCCAGAAGGCCTTCGGAGCTGGACCTCAGTGTCTGGGCAGAACGATGGGGGTGGAGACGCTCCTTCAGGTCTACTGGACCGAGGCTGTTTAGGGCTTTCAAGGTCAGCACCAACACTTTGAATTGTGCTCGGAAATGTACTGGGAGCCAATGTAGGTCTTTCAAGACCTGTGTTATGTGGTCTCGGCAGCCGCTCCCAGTCACCAGTCTAGCTGCCGCATTCTGGATTAGTTGTAGTTTCCGGGTCACCTTCAAAGGTAGCCCCACGTAGAGAGCATGGCAGTAGTCCAAGGCTCAGTGATAAAGCAGACTTTGGTAATAGGTGTCCTGAACAAGGACAAAATTTGGCACCACCTCCCTCAATATTTATTTTTTTCACACCAAAAATTGCTTTTGGTACGCTTGCTTTTTTGTGGATCTTCTCAGCAGCTCCTTCTCTCCTTCCTTGTAGGTTTTTAAGCAGAGGTTGGATGGCCATCTGCCATGTATGCTTTACCTGAGATTCCTGAAGGAGCGTCTCCACCCCCATCATTCAGCCCAGACACTGAGATCCAGCTTTGAGGGCCTTCTGGTGGTTCCCTCCCTGCGAGAAGTGAGGTTACAGGGACCCAGGCAGAGGGCCTTCTCGGTGGTGGTGCCTGCCCTGTGGAAGGCCCTCCCACCAGATGTCAAGGAAATAAACAACTATCTGACTTTTAGAAGACATCTGAAGGCAGCCCTGTTTAGGGACGTTTTTAATGTTTGATGTCTTATCATGTTTTTAATATTCTATTGTGAGCGGATCAGAGTGGCTGGGGAAACCCAGCCGGATGGGTGGGGTACAAATTAGTAATAATAATAATAATAAATAATAATAAATAATAATAATAATAATAATAATAATAATAATAATAATAATAATAATAATTTATTGTCTTGCATCTTTCATTACTCGTTTGAAAGGGATTCTTAATAGCACTGTGCTGTTTTTATCACCAGTTTTTAAAAACAGATTTTTAAAATATTGTTTTGATTATCTTACAGTTTACTTTTTAGCAACTCTCTCTTATACCCTTTTCGCTTTCTGTATTTATTTTGTGTAAGCCACCCTGAGTCCGATCTGGGGGAAAGCGGTAGGGGGAACAAACAAACAAACAAACAAACCATGCGCTGAACAATGGAGACCAACGCTCTATGCATGTCTACTCGGGAGTAAGGCCCCCTCTGAGCTCATTGACACGCCCAGGTAAGTGCTCAGTAACACCTGTCTGTACTTAGCTGAACAGCCGTGATAGGCAAATACCAACCAGAAAGGCTAGAGAAAAATGGAAATCGTTCTTTAATTTTTGCGAACAGGTGGATCAGTTTTCTCCAGCCGGAAACCCATCAACCTGTTTGTCATCCGGGTAAAAATATCGCATAAATGTCTGTTTTGTTGCTTTTGTTGCTGGTTTTTTTTTTTTTTTAAATCTATGTCATTTACAAAGTATTTTATTTTTCTGCCTCTGATTTTGTTTTTTAGTATTTTATTTGTTTGGATTCCTTCTGCTGCCAAAACCTCACCAACGTCTTTCGAGGCGAGGGAAGCAAAGGAGCCTTCAGCGGCGAAGGGGGAGGAGGAGGCGAGAGAAGAAAGATGCTTCCCAAATAATCGAATTATTTGTGTCTGCAGCGGATTCCACCCCCGCCCCCCGCGCGCGTCTGATGCTTTTCCGCTTTAATCCTAAACGGCAGGTCAGGCTTTTAGCAATCCGATCCCTCCTCAGGCAGCGCGGCCGCCTCTCCCCGCCGACTGGTTCGACTGGTTTGCTTTTCCTGAATTCCCAGGGCCTTCCTGGACACATTTCTATAGAGACCAACACAAACCAGGTTCTCTTCTCCGCCATATATTCCTCTCTCTCCCCCCCCCCAGCCCCCACCTTACCCAAGCGCTCACAGAGGCCAAAAAGGACACCCAGTCTGGCGAGACGCAGACGCGCAACGGAGCTAGACAGCTCTCCAAAACCTATCCCTTCTCTTCCAGATAAAAAGCGACGAGGCTGATTCACACACCTCAACATCTATCAGAGCCTTTCATTTCATTTCATTTCATATTAATGTATTTATTTTACCTTTTTAAAATACATATATAATATAGATTTGTTTGCTTTTTCAGGTTTATCCGTCGCCAACCCAGACCTCACCAAATCCTTTATTTAGATACTTCCTAATAATAATAATAATAATAATAATAATAATAATAATAATAATAATTATTTATACCCCAGCCACTCTGGGCGGCTTCCAAAAAAATATTAAAATACTGTAATACATGTTACATGTTGTTGTTGGTATCGTTATTAAAATACTAATACCGTTTTTCAGTTTTTCATGTAGGCAATTTGGGGGGGCGGGGTGTTATCTATTTATTTCGACATTTGTTTGGTCATGGGGGGGGTTATTTATTTTTTTCGACATTGCTTTGTTTGGATATTTCTGTACGGTCACAGGGCGCTGGTGCCATCGGTTAAAAAAGCACAGCCTGCCCCTAAAATCAATTGGGGTGCGTGGAATCGGCGCAAGGTTACAGGATGGCAGCCTGGATAGGATGGGACGTTTTCCTTTGCAAGACGAAGGGAGGTTCAAAATGATGAGTAGAAAATGTAAACCCTCCTAAATCATGATAAACAGGAAACAGACAGGAGCTAGGCAGGAAGCCCTTCCACGTGGCGAAGTGTTGGTATAAATGCTATGACAAAAAAGGGGAATATGCATTTTTAAAATAATTAAAATACATATCGAGTTATTCTTGCTCTCCTATTGTGGAGCAGCGGCTAAAACCTTATGTAAAGTTATTACTGACATTGTTATTATTTTGTATACCGCTTATATAGCAACCATGGCTCTTAAGCCTTTTACAACTATAAGATCTATCTATCCATAATTAGAATATACAAAACATTTAAATAAAATATATAATAACACGGACAATTAAAAGCAATGAAAATCCACAATTAGAATATACAAAAACATTAATATTAAATGTTTAAAATTAAATATATTAAAATGTCCTTAATCGAAATATACAATTGACCAAATATACAATAAAACACAATTAAAAACTTAAAAACAACAACAACCTGCAATTAGAATATACAAAAACTTTAAAATATCCACAATAAAAATATGCAATAAAAATGCAAACAATAAAATCAAATGTTCAGTTCAGGTGTGTATTTTATCTGCAGACGATGAGATCTGAGGCCAGGGGAACCTTAGAATAAGAAGTTGTTTATTATGTTCCATTTTTATATATTCCAAGCAACTCAAGGAATGCCTGTCATGCGGATAAAAATAGAGGAAAACAACAACCCTGTGAGGTAGTCGAAATATATATATTAAAAAAATTTTAAAAAATGTCAGTAGCACTTTAAGTGACTGGCTTTCCATGGCGAGTGGCGCTTTGAACCAGGGTCTCCCAGGTCCCACCCTGGCTAACTCTCACAGGCAGCAGCTACCTCAGAGAACGGCCAACTCTCTCCATGCGCCGTGTTTTGGAATTCAGCCCATTCACACGTGCGCCGAGCCCTGCATGCGCGCACGTGTGAATCGGCCCAGTTCCGTGAACGGGAAGGGAAACCCTCCTTTGCTCGAAGTGCTGAGCTCCCCGGCTCTCTGAGATGGGGTGGCGTCCGAAGAAAGCAGTAGATTGAGGAGGAAAAGCGAGGAGGAAGAATCTCAGGCTGAAGGCTTATCCGTGTCAGAGAAGTCACCCCATCCCGACGCAACTGGGCTCACTCCCTTCCTTCCTCACCTCGGAAGGACCTGATGAAGGACTTCAGAAGGAGATCTTAACAACCCTTGGGAAGAGGTGGTCCTTTAAGCATCCGAGGTTGACCACTGCAGTCGTTCCAAACAGTACACGTTTCATTAGCACCGTCAGGATCCTTGATGTAGCCCCACGATCGTGCGTGGCAGAACTAGTGTGAGGGCTGTTTGCGTGTCCTGCACTGGCGAGGAGCGAGATCAGGAGAGACAAGCCGTCTGTCAGCCTGAGGGCCGGACGCGCAACTCGACCACCCTCCGCGGATCAGGTCCCCATTTAATGTAAAGTGAAAATGCGTGGCTTTTTAAAGGGAAGATTAGGCAGACCCAAGAAGGACAGATCTATCAATTGCGCTCCTAGCCAGGATGGCTTACATCCGCTGCAGCTGGGGACCACAGGACAGAGAGTTGCTGTGGGGCAGAAATCCACTCTTGGGGTCCCCCTATGGGGGCATCTGGCTGGTCCTTGAGGGAACAGGATGGTGGGAATTGATGGGCGGCCTTTGGCCTGATCCAGCGGCCAGTCTCTTCTGATGGAACCTCCATCTTGATCTCTAAGTTCTTTGGACACTGTGGAGACAGGGTGCTGGCTTCGACGGGCCACAGGCCACATCCGGCTCTAGGGCAGTTTTTCTTTCTTCCACCACTACTCAAAACTAAGCCCCAGATTCCCAGGGAAGTGGACAGAGGATGGCAGCCTCCTAGGCAGCAGATTTTTTTGAAAAATTAGTTTTTATTAATGGTTTGTTTTTTGTTTAGCTACAAAACAGATAGACGGGGTACATCTATCGTTTCCACATTCAACGCATGGAGTCTTTTTCACAATTCATTTCCATTTAGTGAGAGGCACTTTTTTAAATCATCTATTATTTGGGGAGGAGGGGGTTTGCATAGACTCTGTAGGTAGATATGGCGAGAAGCCTGCGGATCCTTTCCAGATATTTTAGAGCACAACAGCTGATCTGCTATGATCTGATGATCTCTCGCTCACACAAACACTCTCTCTCTCTCTCTCTCTCTCTCTCTCTCTCTCTCAGAAATACATTCATTCTTCTTCCTCGATATGGTTCCCCTCTCTTACCCATGGACAAAATTTCCTTTCCCCCCTTCCCTCTGTTCTCCTCCTTGATGGGAGAAAGTGAGGAGGAATTAAAGAACCTTTTATTGAGGGTGAAAGAGGAGAGCGCAAAACATGGTCTGAAGCTCAACATCAAAAAAACGAAGATCATGGCCACTGGGCCCATCACCTCCTGGCAAATAGAAGGGGAAGAAATGGAGGCAGTGGGAGATTTTACTTTATTGGGCTCCATGGTCACTGCAGATGGTGACAGCAGCCACGAAATTAAAAGACGCCTGCTTCTTGGGAGAAAAGCAATGACAAACCTAGACAGCATCTTAAAAAGCAGAGACATCACCTTGCCAACAAAGGTCCATATAGTTCAAGCTATGGTTTTCCCAGTAGTGATGTATGGAAGTGAGAGCTGGACCATCAAGAAGGCTGATCGCCGAAGAATGGATGCTTTTGAATTCTGGTGCTGGAGGAGACTCTTGAGAGTCCCATGGACTGCAAGAAGATCAAACCTATCCATTCTTAAGGAAATCAGCCAGGAGTGCTCACTGGAAGGACAGATCCTGAAGCTGAGGCTCCAGTACTTTGGCCACCTCATGAGAAGGGAAGACTCCCTGGAAAAGACCCTGATGTTGGGAAAGATGGAGGGCACAAGGAGAAGGGGACGACAGAGGACGAGATGGTGGGACAGTGTTCTCGAAGCTACCAGCATGAGTTTGACTGCAGGAGGCAGTGGAAGACAGGAGTGCCTGGTGTGCTCTGGTCCAGGGGGTCACAAAGAGTCGGACATGACTAAACAACTGTTCTCGTCAGCCCCTCCGCGCCCCTCTCCATCCCTCAGTTTCCTGCGCCCCCCCGGGGGGGGCCTTGCGGAGCGGCCCGCCACGCCCGACGGCAGCAACTATTCCACCGCCCTCCGTCCCTCCCACCTCCCCCTCTCCCCTGGCCCCAACAAAGGGGGTGGGTTGGGGGTCCCGAGGCCAGACGGGCGGTGGTGCGCTCGTGTTTCTGGCGACGCCTCGGGGCGCACAAAGGCGCTGCCCGGGCAGCCTCTGAAATATTCAACGCCTTCCCAGCCGCCCTCCTGGCGCGCCGCCTCTAAGGTTGCCCGACCCGTCGGGGGTAGAAAGAAGGCAGCCTTAAATTTTTAAACACCTCCCTTTTAGACCAAAAAAAAAAGGATGGGGGAGGCAGAAGATCTCGTTTCCATCCTGCCCCCCTCCCCGGTTTTGCTCCAAAGAGACGGAAAGTGGTCCACAGCCCCGTCGAGGAAACCGGATCCGCCGGGCCGGGCCGGCTCAGGTGTCAGCCGTGGGGATCTCTTTTCTCTTGCCAAAGGTGTCCGGTTTGCGACAGCAGGTAAGTGGACACAAAGCGGAGCAAAGGGGAGGAGCGGGCCCCCTCCTCGGGCTTTGGGGAGCTGTATAAATTCCCCCTGGACCGAACCCCGAAGGCAGCCCGGTCGGCGAGCCGCAGGGACGAGCAAGAAGGGCCGTCGGGGGCCGTTCCGGAGGTGGCTCCGGCCCTTGACTTTTCTCTTTCTCTCTCTCACGCTCGTCTCCTTTCCCTCCCTCCCTCCGCACGCACAAGGGCCCCTCGGGCCGCCCTCGGGGGCCACCCGCTGGATCCGCTGCCCAGCATCTCCCGGCCCGCGGGGGCCACGAGGCGGCCCGCGCCTGCCCAGGGACAGGTAAGACGCGTCCGCCTGTGGGCAGGTGGCTGGGGACCCGGGCTTTTAGAGAGGCCGCTGAGCGCAGGAAGCAGCGGGAAGAGAGACGGGCCTGAGAAGCTTCCGGGGGGGGGGTCTCTTTGGTAGGTGGGGCGGGAGGAGGGCTGGGCGTGAGGTGGAGCCCAGTGCCAAATGGGAGGGAGTCTGGACCGCGTTGTTGCTGCTGCGCCAGAGATGGAGCCCTTGGGAAAGAGAGAAGAGGGGAGGGAGGGAGATGAGGGATGTATCTGGGGGGGGCGGGGGGAGAGGGAGAAGCGTGGGAATAAAAACGGGTAAATACATAGGTGCCAATTCCTAGGGGCCGAGGTCCCTTGGCTCCCCCATCCCAATAAAATATTTGAGTTCCCCACTCCAAAGTTGAGAGGCATCGCCATTCAAAAGGTGTGTGTGCTGCGTCTGGTGATCGATCATGCGCGCGGGGGGGGTGTTACCTGCCCCCCCCGCAATATTTTCTCCAAATTGGCACCCTTGGGTGCATATGGATGTGGAGAAGGAGGGAGGAAAGGGGGAAGAGAACGAGCGCGCTGTTAGTTTAAATATAATTTTGTATACTTCTTCATTGTGTTTGTGTTGTTTTTTTGTAAAGTAGGCAAGACAAATAAACTATAGAAAACCGGCAGGAACTCACGCAGCATGCGACCCCCCCGAACAAAGCACAGATTAGGTGTCTCCCCCCAAACCAGCGTCGCGAGGAAAGCAAGAGATTTGGGGGTCATTTTACGCGCCCGCAGTGACCACCCATAATCCCCGCTGCTTCTGTGCCAAAGTCTGTGTCCTTTCCAAGCCAGCGCGCGCGACAAATCCTGCGTGGAGCCTTTAGTTCACGTGGGTTGGGGCAAAACGCTAGCCGAAGAAACGAAGGATGGAGATGATACAGGAAGGGGATGGATGGATGAAGACTGGAGAGAGGGGGGCAGAAAGGGATGCGTGGAAAGAAAGTGGAAAGCCCCCCCCCAGTCAAGAGAACACGCGTGCCCGGAGCGTGCCCGAGCAGGGCGCCCCCTGCAGGCCACACGTTTGAAAGAAAGGAATAAGCCTTCGCGTGTACGCGCTTCCACACGATCAGGAACCCATCAGGGTTTGGGAAGGCGAGGCGTCCGTGACCCGCAGGCTAGCCGGGTGCCTTCCAGATGTTTTGGAACACAAGTATTGGGACGTTTTAGTCCAAAACATCTGGAGGGCACCAGGATGGCGACGGCTGCCCTACGCTTCTGGTTAAGCAGGACGCGCGACAGTGGCTCCGCAGAGCGCGCGACGGCTCCCTCCTTCCCTGTACTGAGAGAGGGGAGCGGGGGAGCCGTGTTCTCGTGAATGGCGAGCTGAACGTCTGAAGGGGACTGTCGAGGAAACCTGGGAATGAACCGAGGGTCAGGCAGGCATGGAAATAACATAAGGGGGTCTCGCAGTCCGGCGCACTGTGCGGAATAGATATTCCAGAGCTGCGGATTTAATTCCTATTTCAGAGTTAATTGCGGGTGGGGTGAAGGTGCGTTTGCGCGTGTCCCGCTTTTCTTCTCTCTACACCGCAGACTCCTTTCCAAACAGCGCAAGCTTGGTGTGGGTACCTCCATTCACACGTTCCCCGCAGACGCGCGTTCATTACCACCTGAAACACCCTCCCGCTTTAATTGGTGTTCCCAAACTGCTTTCCTTGGGGTTCCTGCGCTGGGTAGCCGGTAGCACAAGAGAGGTTCTGAATTCTCCTGGGTCTGGCAGCACCATTAAATCGCATCGACCGGTCTGGAGCCCAGCATAATCGTGGGAGGTATCCGTGTTTAATCTTTTAAGAGCTCCTGCGTGGCAAGGGGTTGGACTAGATGCCCGCTAGGAACCCTTCCGACGATTCATTTCTATGGTTCTCTAAGAGCTCTTCAGCCACCAAAACCGGGAAGAGAAGTGTAGCCATTGCTGGACTTTCGCTCCGCAGATCATACAGCTCTTGCTCTACTGTTAATTGGTATAATTTGGTATTAATGCAGTATAATTAATAATCATGTTTTAGGAGCGCTGTTATTAAGATTCAGCCCGGTCCGTCTGGTGGTTTTTGTGGGAAAGCTAGTCTGCAAGTCGATCCCATGGAACTCATGGGAGCTTAATCATAGAATCGTAAAACTGTAGAATTAGAAAAGGGACCCTTGGGTCATCTAGCCTGACCCGCTGCAATGGAAGGAGAAGGCGAGGATCCCGCTGGTCAGCCTGGGCAGGAGGCTGCAGTCCTCAGGGGGACTCCGCGAGACTCGCTTCCGGGGGCAACCACAGCGGAATTGTGCGGTGTTTTATGTTTTGCACCTCTCTCCCGCTCGCGTTGTCTTTTAAACTACGGAACTCGCTGCCACAGGACGCGGCGATGATGACTAACCTCTATGGGATTAGACAAATTCATGCAGGGATGAGAGAGCTGTCGATGGCCCGCAGGAGGCGAGGTTGTTGCTCTTGCGCACGGATTCCCCTTGGCCAGAACAGGATGTTGGACTAAGATCTTCTGACAGGATCGCGCGCAAAGCATTAATGACTGCGACTCTAGAAAGGACTGCATCTAAATAATAAATATACATACTATTCTGATTTTTTTAAAAAAAAATCACTATTATTATCGGTTGAGTTGCAGCTGAAACGTATTAATTCGTAGCCCGGGCTTTAGGGAAGGCGCGGCTTTCATCTGCTGCGCGCCCCCTCCCCCCCCACCGCGCGCGCCCCCACCACCTGGCTGCTGCTATTTGAGCCTCCTAAATCCCCGGAAGGCGAAAGGCTGTCTTAAAGGGCCAGCCGCCTACTGATGGCGCAGCGTCCAGACCAAGGCAAGGGCGGTACGCGCGCCCTTGGAGAGGGGCGCTTTGGTGTGCGTGTTCGTGTGGATGTGTTCCTCGCAGCCTCTCCCAAAAACTCCCTTCTCCTCCCCACCACCACCCCCAGACCACTAGATTGGTGGGATTCCTTCCTCCAGGGTTAGCAGCTGGAAGTCCAAGGGGACTTTTAGGAGGAGGGAGAAGGGGCGGAGAGGGACCATTGTTAAGTCGTTTAGTCGTGTCCGCCTCTTCGTGACCCCCTGGACCAGAGCACGCCAGGCCCTCCTGTCTTCCACTGCCTCCCGCAGTTTGGTCAAACTCATGTTGGTCTCTTCGAAAACACTGTCCAGCCATCTCGTCCTCTGTCATCCCCTTCTCCTTGTGCCCTCCATCTTTCCCAACATCAGGGTCTTTTCCAGGGAGTCTTCTCTTCTCATGAGGTGGCCAAAGTCTTGGAGCCTCAGCTTCAGGATCTGTCCTTCCAGTGAGCACTCAGGGCTGATTTCCTTCAGAATGGAGAGGTTTGATCTTCTTGCAGTCCATGGGACTCTCAAGAGTCTCCTCCAGCACCAGAATTCAAAAGCATCCATTCTTCGGCGATCAGCCTTCTTTATGGTCCAACTCTCACTTCCATACATCACTACTGGGAAAACCATAGCTTTGAACTATATGGACCTTTGTCAACAAGGTGATGTCTCTGCTTTTTAAGATGCTTTCTAGGTTTGTCATTGCTTTGCTCCCAAGAAGCAGGCGTCTTTTAATTTCATGGCTGCTGTCACCATCTGCAGTGATCACGGAGCCCAAAAAATTAAAATCTCTCACTGCCTCCATTTCTTCCCCTTCTATTTGCCAGGAGGTGATGGGCCCAGTGGCCATAAATGGAGAGGGACCATTACACAGGTGCTTAACTTGGTTGACTAGCAAAACCCAACAAGCTTACGGCGCGATCCTGTGCAGGCTTACGTTACGCGCCATCCTGATTTCAACTGGATTGTCTCCGAAACACATAGGATTTCAGCCTTTCTCACGCTATGATTGGTAATAGTCGTGATGAAATACTTCCCTTCATTTTATTATTTAATGCACAAAAAAGTATATATTTCCTACAAGAGAGACACAAAACTTTTGATCCCTGTTTGTCTACACACACACACACACACACACACACACACACACACTTATTATTGTGTGTCTGTGTGTGTTTAGGCAAATAGCGATGTAACAAGATTTTTTTTGGGGGGGAGGCGTACATATTTTCGCATGTAATTAAACCTATGCGTTTAATTTATTTTAAAACCTTGGACGGATTTTATAAATGTTATCAAACCTTTACTGCAAATAGCTTTTATTGCAAATAGCTCTGTCCCCTAAAGGACGTTGGGGAGGGGGGTGAGTTAAATATCTTGACGCCCAAAGGAATATCCCCAAATAACTGTGAGTCAATCTGTAGGCCTCCTTCGATAGAACTCACTTAGACGGGTGTTTTTGTTTGCAAGCTATAGATTGCTTAGAATCAACGATGCGACGCTTTAACCCCTTCTAAGTAGCTGAGGCTTGGATCCATTCTTTGTACCTCTAAATGCGAGGAGGGAAGAGAAACCAAAGCCCCGCTTTGCAAATGGAGGTCTGAGCAGAATTTAATCATCCCTTTGCATCGAAGTCCGAGGGATTAAAGTGGGGAAATTGAGGCGGAGGATAAATAAAACACATATAGGATTTCCCGGCCCCCGAATGCTGCTGGGCTGAGGTTTGGGACGAGGAAGACACCCCAGGACGAGCAGCCTGGTGTTCCCAATTATGTTTACTCGGAAGCAAGCCCCCCCTCTCCCATTGATGTCAGTGAGAATTTCCTTCCCACTCACTGGGGTTTCGCTAATCAGCAAACGTGGCCAGGATCGGGAGCAAGCCTCGTTGAACCCAGGGAGGACTTTTACTCCCGAGTAGGCTTACCTAGGATCGAGTTCCAGCCCTCCGTCTCTCCCACGGATTGCGTGAAAGGATTGGTGCTTGGCTGGGTCGTGCCCCCATCCGGTTTAGGCCCCGTGTAAACGCAACGGGAACTTCCTCTCGGCGTAAAAGGATCCTCGCTTGCAAGGCAGCGGTAAGGAAGAGGGGGTGCCGTTTTTCTCCACTCAGCCCCCCCCCAAAAGTGGGGGACCACATCAGAGTCTTTCCAAAACTAAGGTGCTGCTGTTGTTGTTGTTGCTGCTGCTGCTGTGTGTTTGCACCTAAAGGGCCCGATCCACTGGGTTAGTTCTACAGGAAATCCAAGGGTCCCGTTCATCTCAACGGGGAAGGCGATTACCTCGGTCAAATCCTGCTCCATTCGAATGAAATCTAGTGCATGGATGGTTGGTTTTTATTTGGTTAAAAAACAGAGGGAAGGAGAATGGTCCTTAAGACGCCAAGATGGAAATATGAAGATGATGATGTCTTTCTTATTATTTTATTTTCCCTCTAGACATGTTAAGGGGTCATTCTCCAGACCCCATGAACCACATCACAATACAAAAGCGTTTATCTGAACTAATAATAATAATAATAATAATAATAATAATAATAATAATAATAGATTTTATAGGACACTGCCACCCTAGAAATAATTAATAACGTGGCAGTAAAGGATTTTACAGGATGATAATAATAAGAGTAGCAATATTACGATTTACCCCATCATTGCTGCTCGACCTGATGTAGATGAACCTAGTGAATGCCGGTTTTTATTCATTTTTATTTCTTTCTCTGACCCCCCCCCCGCCGCTGCTTTTATTTCTCGCATATAACCTCCCTCGCCCTTATCGGTTGCTGCCTGCGAATTCCTTCCCTCTGCCCCCCCCCGCCAAATCCCTCCACCTCTGCAGCTGCTGTGTCGCGGGCACGACGCCAGCTAAGCCCTTTGCAATTACTGGCATCCAGTAAGCCCCAGCCCAGTAAGGAACTGGTGGCGCAGTGGGGCGAGGCGGGCTCTGGAAGCAGAGCGCAAGGGGCGAGGAGAGGTGGGGATGGTGGGGACGCGTGGATCGCGACCAGGAAAGGAGCCCCAGGTCGGGTTTTTATTTTATTTTATTGCGCAAGGGAGAGAGAAGATGGGGAGAAGAACCGTCTATAATCTTGACGCGTAGGGAAAACAGAGAGAGGGATGCGTTGCTTAATTTTGTGTGCGTGAGTTTATTTATTGTGCGTGCGTGTGTTTATAGCACACACACACAATAATATATTTATTTGCTGCCTTCAGTTCAAGGCTGGGGATGGGGGCAAAGAGGGAGAGATCTAGTTCTGCAGACACAAAACTACTCTTTGTCTGCCCACTGTGGAGCAAAAAGAAAAATTCAGGGAGCGAGCGAGCAGACTGGCTGGATCTTTCTCTCTCAATTTCGTCTCCCGAAGCGATCCGGAACTCAGCTTTGCTTCCCGATTTTCAACAGGCGAGTGAAACCTTTTTTGTTTGTTTGTTCATTTGTCCTTTGAAAAAACAAAATAACCGAAACGTAGAACCTGGAAAGGGCTGCTGTCCCTAGGAAGCCTGCCCCATGGCAGCGAGGAAGGGTTGCTTCCGAGTAGACCTGGGATGTGGTTCTTGTCACCCAGTTAACGAGAGCCCAGATATTTGCAAAAAGCTTCGATGGTGGCGGCTTAATTGATCTGAAGATCAACCAGCCGAACTCTCCAAACACTTTGAACAGAACCAGCTCCACATCGGGGGGGGCAGCGCCCCGAGCATCTTTTGGGGCTCTGCAAACCAAATTTAATGGTGGTATAGGTTGGGAGAGACAGATGGGGAGGTTTCTTGGGGGCTAAATCGTCCAGGCGAGAATGTATTCCCCCCCCATTTCAAGTGCCATGATCTAATAAATAAAAACCTCCACTGAAAAATGTGCGCCCTGGGGAAATTCTCCTGCGCAAACGTCTCGGAGGATCCGGGCTTGCGTGGGAGAACTGCCCGGTGGGTCGTGCCCTTGACTCGCCAATGCATGAATAAAACCCGAGGCGTCCTTTTGTCCTCCCACGAAGCTCAGAAACAGCCCCTCGCCGTTCCTCCGGCTTTGCTTTTGCAGCGCCTTTTGCAGAAAGCGCGCTCCTTTGAAACGCCACCGCTTTGCAAACAATGAAAGGAGCTGCACACCTGGGAAGAAGAATGTGGGGCTGGGGGCACCCCCCGGGGCGGAGGGGGAAAGGGGACCCCAGGAGGAAAAGAGAGAGTCCAAAAGAAATCTTTGTTTTAGGAGGGGCTGGGGCTGCGCTGGTGCCCCCCAGTCCCGGGAAGCGCCAAAAATACTTAACAAAAGCTTTGGAAATGACATCAGGCCAGGAAGGGCAGGGTTAGGGCATCGCATGTTAAAAGCCTTTGCTGCTCCCATCGCTCGGGGCTGAACCTGCAGCGGCCCGTTTCGCACTGAAGCCAACGGCGTTTACTCCAGAGTAAAGGCACCTGGCCTTGCAGGCGGCAAGCCTCAAAAAACTGGAGGTGAAGCTATGTCTCCACTCCAGCTGATCTGTGTGTGCGCGCGCCTTACTTCCGAGTAGACCTGCCATGGAGGGGGCCGGCCTGCCGGCCTCGTGGGAGCGGAGGGGGAGGAGTCTCCTGCTTTCTCCCCCCCTCCTGCACCCCACACAGGTGAGCCAGCCTGCCAGCCAGCCCCTTGGGCACCTGAGCCAATGGCAAACGCCAGCCAGGCCCCTTCCAGAGCCGCTCCATTGGATTACTGACGTCCGCGGCGGGGGAGGTAAGGTGATTACAAACTAATTATCTTCCTGGCTTTTCCACCCACCCACCCTCGCGCCTCTCTTTTTTCTTTCTCTCTCTCTCTACCCCCTTTTTTCTTTCTTTCCATTTAGCCAAAGCCGGAGCTTTGCAAGCGCGTCTGCTTGGGGAGGGAGAGGAACTTCGGACCCTCCCCAAATTTCTGCGCAAGGAGGGGGGGTCGTCAGCTTGGAGGGGGAGAGAGGGAGGAGGAGGGGGGAATCTCAGAAAGGCGCGGGTAGCGCGCCCCCCCTCTCCTTTCTGTGCCAGAGGGTCGGTCAGCTTGGAGGGAGGGGAAATAATCTGGGGGAGGGGAGCAGGAGACGTGGGGGAGGGAAGGATAGTGGGTCGGACGACTCAGACCCCTCTTCCCCCCCCCCCACCTCTCATTTTCAGGAGGCTTTTTGCAAAAGCCCTGGGGCTTTTTAGCTGATATCTGATACCCCGGAAGTCAGCATCTGAAGAGCTTATTTGCTTTATCTCTCATTTTCAAACCCCCCCTCCAAAAAAACGCACCCCCACCGCTCAGTACCACACCATAGTCTCTCCTGCAACGATGCGCGTGCGTCCAGGGGACGCGATGTGAAAAATGGTTGGGTTTTTTTGGGTTAGGACTCGAGTATGTTTTCCTTTGTCGACTCACCTGTGGACTCTTCGCTCCCTTCCTTTTTGTCTCCCTCTCAGCTCTAGGAACGAAAAATCCTCTTACCTGTGCTCTCCCTCCTTCCCTCCCTCCACCAAAATATTATACACTGGGAAAGAATTCGCTTCCATAGCGCGACTGGTCGGTTTCACGAACGCGCCGCCGCCTCTCCCCTTCCCCTCTTCCTTGTGGGAGATCCTTAAAAAAATAAACACGTTTTTTAATTTTGAGAATTAAAGAAGCTATTTTGAAATATGCTTCTCAGAGCCGCGGAGCAGCCGCCGGTGTTAAGGAGGATGGCGATTCTCAGTCCGCCTTGTGGAGCTGGTAAGTTCATTTCTTTTCTTTTCTAAAAAAAAAAATGAAAATGAATCCGCTTTATTATTGTTTGGGGAGAGAAGGAGGGAATTGGAAAATGCAGGTAATTGTGGCTTTAAAGGCGTTTTTCTCCAGAAGCCCATTTTATCTAACCGAGCCAGGATGTTGAGGTTACATGCGTTTTCCAGGGAGTAAGTCCTATTGAATTTAAAAAGGGAATTACTTCCGAGTAGACCGGCCCTGGGAGTAGGTTTTTCCCGTCGAAGGGGGCGCTCGTGGCTTGTGGGGGTCTTTGAATGTGGGGGAACACGAGAATTACCCCTTATTTTTAAAAAAAATGTTTCAAAATAAGTCGTCGTTTGTGGTTTGGCAAAGTTCATCTCTTTGTTATTATACCAGATTTCCTGGGAAATTGGAGAGGTCTCTTCTTCGTAAGAGCGGCCAGAGTTTCCAGAGGGGGTGTGTGCAAAATGGGGGGGGGGAGGAATATTTGCTTGGAAACAAATGAGAGTTGGAGAGTGTTGTCTTCACGGAATATGGTCACCTGCCTTTCTCTGCGCTCTGTTCCCCCCATAGATTTTTGTTGTCTTTCCAATTTGGGGGGGGGGCGTATTTAGCTAGATTAAACGAGGTGAATGAATTGCAGCAAATCCAAATCACATTCTTGGTGGAGGGTTTTGGGTTTGTTTTCTGGTGGGGAGTCTCGGAAAACAATATTTTTGATGGACACTTTTTCTTTCCAATTGAATCCATATGGGGATGAGTCTCTTCTAGGAGAACAAGAAGGGTCAATTTCTGGGGAATAATGCGGTGGAATTATCCAGGTTCTGTGTTGTGAATCTATCCCTGATCGAGGCTATTTTTCTTACTGGGGTGGTTTTACAGTATTAGCTTCGTATTATTCTGCCACCGCGCTAGAGTGACTCAGTTAAAGGGGGAAAAAAAGATAATGGTTATTTCCCTCGCTTGATGTCTTTCTGGTTTTGATCCAAGGAGGAGGAATTCTTTACTTTTCCTTCTTCCTCCCTCCCTCCCTCCTTCCTCGGTCTTCTTTCTAAATACCGAAATTGTGATCTTGTCAGGCGTGCCTGAACCGCGAAGGTATATAAATAGCAGCGAAGCTCCTGGGCGCCAGCCGAGATCAAATTACATAACGAAATATTTCCTTCTCTTCAGAAGTTCGTTTCAAAAATTGCACAAAGAGGAGCCGGAGCACCGTCTCCTGTCTGGCTTTTGTTTTAATAATAATAATAATAATAATAATAATAATAATAATAATAATAATAATAAATGGACTATAACTTAGTTTTAGTGCTTTCCTTCAATGGAACACGCGCCCAATTTCCGCGGAAGATACCCACTAACACGTTTATATTTTACACCCACCTACACGCCAGGTACCTGTGATGCGCGTGTGCGCAGGCATCACTCAATAATATTTAAGTATTATTTGGCGAGGGAGATGCCTCAGCAAGGCTAGGATCCAAAGCGCAGCGACGCCCCTACGCACGCTTTACCTGGGAGTAAGCCCTATTGAAATCAGTGCGCGTTACCTCCGAGAAAACCTTTTTTAAAAATTAGGATTGCGCTGGCAGATAATGCTGGGAGACTTTTCTTAGGGCGGTGAAGGCTCCTATTTGTATGTTGCTCTATTTTATGAAGTCGGAGGCAACTTTGAGAAATTAAAATAATAATAATAATAATAAAGAGGTATATAAATTTTATAAAATAAGGCAAATCTTTTTTCTCTCCTCCTCACGATTTCCGCCTGGCTCTTTTCTGGCTTAAAATATAATACTGGATTGCGGAGTCCCTGGTCTGCTACCCTTTGTCCTTGTCAAAAAATTAAATGTTCGCCCTCCCAATTCAGAGGCGAAATCGAGCCTGCTGGAGGCTTTTCAAGGCTACGCATCTCATTCTCTCTCTCCTCCTTCTCCTCATTTTCTGGATGTTTCTGAGAAAATACCTTGAAAATAAAATTCGCAGCAACCGAATTTCTAGGAGCTGGGGAATCGGGGCTTATGGAGCCACCCCAAAGATACTTGCTCCCCCCGCCAAAACAAACAAACAAGAAGAAAACGACCCTGAAAGTTATATTAAGGAGACAGTTCAGCTTAGGAACCTGATCTGATTAGGAGGATGTTGCGGTAGCAATGCTTGCAGGAATAAATGGGTGCATCTGATGCTATGCAAAGCGCATATTTCCATCATTCTGCGCAAACCCCACCTGCAATTGAAAGGCGAGGCCAAGGTGTCTGGAGTCTGTTTCCCAGGTAAACCAGGATCTCTGCTTGGGCTATTTTGTTGGCATTAAAAAGGAGCCCATCCTGGACCATATTGAGAAGGAGAGCGGTAGAAAATTGTTTACAGTGGTACCTCGGTTACAGACGCTTCAGGTTACAGACTCCGCTAACCCAGAAATAGTACCTTGGGTTAAAAACTTTGCTTCAGGATGAGAACAGAAATTGCGCAGCGGCAGCAGGAGACCCCATCAGCTAAAGTGGTGCTTCAGGTTAAGAACAGGTTCAGGTTAAGAACGGACCTCCGGAACGAATTAAGTACTTAACCCGAGGTACCACGTATCTTCTTCTGATTGCCCTATAAGAAAAAAAGAGGCAGTAGAAGGCTGGAAGAAACTAACCTGACGATTGCGCAGGAGAAATGAAATTGCTTTTCAACTTTGCAATAGACTCCGGCCTGTTGGGATTGACAGAAGGAGCTAACAACTCTATACTGAAAAGGATTTTCAGAAAGGTTGGCCGTGTGTTAAGTCTGTTGTAGCTCTTTTTTTCTAAAAGAAGAAGTGTTTTGTGGCAATAAAGCGAGATGAGCGCCGCAACCCCAGAGTCGGTCACGACTGGACCTAATGGTCAGGGGTCCCTTTACCTTTACAAAAGACAGACATATTATTGATGGTGCCCGGACTTTTTATAGACTGCAGTCCACGTCACCAGCTGAAAATGCCACTATGACATTCCTGGTGTCCCCCTCCATCCCCCCCGACGCCCAGATTCTTTGTTTCACTCCGGTTGAAATTGCCCAGAGTCTTTTGCGCCATGGACCTGGAACCAGAAGTGGCCATGGCAAGTTGCAATCTTCTAGAAATCGTCAGGGTTTTTTATTTTATTTTATTATTTTATTTTTGCGGGAGGTGGATGCTGCTGCTGTTGCAGGCAGATGACAGCCCACCATCGCCTCTCCAACAACATCTCCTGACTATGGGCATGCAAAAGAGGAGGGGCCTTTGCCTTGCTGCCACCAGGCGTTGCTTCTCCAAAGATGCTGCAGGGAGGCCTGAGAGATACCGCAGTGCCGTCTTTTTTCCTTGTGATTGATTGGGAGGGTGGAGTTGAGTTTGGGGTGTGGATGGGGGCAGGAGGAGCACAGCCAAGGCTTCTTGCTGGTGGAAGAGCCCAGCGGCAGGCATTGCCAGCCGAGCCTTCCTTCCTGACCAGCTCTCTCTCTCTCTCTCTGCATCTCCTGGCTTTAGAAAGGTTAGTGGGTACCTGCGGTGGTCTTTTGAGTCTCCATCCAAGCCCTCCCCTCCTCCTCTCACCTTCCTCGCTCCTCCACGCCAACCCAAAATCTCTTTCCATCTCTGGAAATGGCATCCACCTTAAAAAATAAAATCAAAACACTGGTGTAGAGCCCTATTATAATCCCAGTTAAATGCGATTAAGGGCAAAGATGCTTGGAGCTGGGGTGTTGGGTGTGTGTGGATTTTGAGTGCGTGCAGGAGAATTTAACCCTTCCGGCAAAGAGACTGAGGTTGGCTTGTATTTGCTTTCTAGACTGGAAAGGCAAAGTCAGATCAAACCAAAGATTTAGAAGGAGGAAGGGGGGGAGGGGGTTTTGGGGAGGGGAGTTGGGAAGGTGAAAAGGAACTGGCATTCTTAGAGGGCAGAGAGCAAGCCTCTTACATCCCACATTTTAAAAAGCCAGTCGGAACAATGAATATGTATCTTGCCTCTCTTTCTGTGTATTTATTATAGAAAGCATTTTATGGTTAGGGTTAGCACTGAAGAGCAAAGCTTTGTCCAGCTCTTAGCTCTGCAATGAATAGGCAGGATAAAATTCTTGTGGATTTTTAGCCCTACAAGGAAGGAGATAAGAACGTGGTTCCGAAAAGAAAGTCGCAGCATATTCTTAAACATTTAAATATTAAGACTTAAATTACAGCCTGCGCTTTTGAAACCCAAACCTATCTGATCAGCTACCAAACCAAGGCTTTGCCATCCTTCAGTTTAAATGCAATGTTAAATTATATAACTATGCTAACACTTGAGTATATTTTATAGCTCAAGTGTGAATTTAGGAATGTTCATTTGCTACATACTGGGAGGCCGACTTTTTAAAGGTGTTGTTATGATAATAGTAGATCCATTTTGAATAAAGTATAAAATGATTATTTTTAAATAATCCTCTGAAAGCGGAGAACATTGACTGAGATGGATGGCAACCTTACCGTGTCTGGCTCAACACTTTCATGGTGAAATGAATCGATGGATAATGCAAATGTTGCCAGTTTATTTGACCTTGAAGCTCTGGTACGAGAGGACTTGTAATATTTCATTTCCTGTATAAAACCCTTCGTACCTTTAGATCTCCAAATGACGAAAAGGGCTATTTTAAAAATGGGCAATGCACATTTTAAAGGGTACAGTTTTGCTTTTCAAGTCAGCTCCTGAAAGGTTAGACAGTGAAGTCCAAAAAAATAGAGAACATATCCTTTGCAATTAAAATCATTGCAGCATTTTTTAAAATTGTTGTTGCTATTATTATTATTATTATATATTTTTTAAAGAGGTGTTGCCAGCTAAATCACCAGGAGAAACCAAAAACGGTCCATGTTGCTGTTCTTTTAATAGACCAGGTTGACTTTTTAAAAAATAAATCCTGCAGGCTTTCTGTTTTGGCATGAATTCTTTAGATAAAGAAATGGTCTTGAATGTGACTGCTTGGGTCTCCCTTGCCTTTGAGGAAGCTTGTGGACTTGCAAGGCTATTAAGATGATTAGCTCATCCAAGATGGATTGTTTTGTAAGACTGTAATCCAGTTCCGTTTCAGTCTATAGGAGCCATGCCGTTGACTTCAACAGGGTGTTACCTGCACAATCCAGCTGTCTATTAAAGCGGCTGTTCTTCTGTCTATTAGAATGCCCCTTCCTCAAAAAAAAAAGCACAAAGGATGGAGAAAATGTGAAATAAAATCAAACTGGTTTGCCCTTTGTTTCTTTTGGAATAGGCTTAAGGCAAAGAGATATAAGGTTAGGACACACCTTCAGTTTCGCTGAGCAGGTGCTTAACTCCCATTGAATTAAACGGGACCCAAACTTGCTTGGTCCTATCCTTGGAGGGGGTTTTCCCCCAGCCCAATCCTACCCCCTCCCCAGCCTGCGATTTCCCATCTGCTGTCAAATATTCAGGCTCCCTCCCTCCCCGCGAGTCTCAACTGGGTGTTGAGGCCTATGCAGTAGATTTGGCAGAAGATGATGTCACTTCCAAACATTAGCTGCTCTGCCTCATGGGGAAATGTGGGTCGGATTTCACCTGGCTTTGTGTCAGCCTGGGCTTTGAGAGGCAGGCTGGGGTAGACAAAACCAGCCTGAAATGCAAGCTTAAAACAAGACAGAAACCAAACCCCCCCCCAAACCCAACCAAAAGTTCCAGCATCCATTTAATTTTGCATTAAATTCATCCATGTAAGCCACACTTGGAGTAGGCAACTGGGTTTCAATGGGTCTTCTCTATGGCTTTAGCACTGAATATTGCCCATAGAATATGCCAGATGTCTAGATTTATTTTGGGTGATAGCCGTTTTGACACTCAGAGTAGACCTATTGAAACCCGTGGACTCAGTTTACAGGAAATGCGAGATACCGCCCATTGTGAGGGCAGCGTAGCAACCACCATCAGGACTGGTCAGGCTACTGCCAAAATATTTCCTTACCCATCAATTTTTCTAAATTTGTAATTGGCCATCCCATTAAAAGAAAATGGATTGTTGCCTTTTCACCCAAGGAAATGAGCAGAACCCTCTTGTACACTGGAAAATTACACACACACACACACACACACACACACACACACACACACACACAGTAATAATGTCTACTCAGGAGTAAGTCTTATTCAGTGGTGCTTGCTCCCAGGAAAGTGGGGTTAGGACTGCAGCCCAAACCTGTCTTTTAAGCCCAATTGAATACAATAGGCCTTTCTTCTGAGTAAGCATGCATATGGTAGGGATTACGTCTGAGTAGGCATACATAAGATTGTGCTGTTCTTTTGGTTATTCATTTTGCAACTCCTGATTATTATTATTAATAATAATACTATTTCTTGCCCTCCCCCTTCACCAGGGCGGGTTACGGCATCAAAGCACAACATTAAACACAGTTTAAATCAGCGTACATTAAAAATATTGCAGTTCCTTTTTCCTTCTGTTCTAGCTATGATTTATTTTAAATATTTTATTTGCAGCTTATAACATTTCCAGATCATAAAAAAAACCACACGATTGTATCCAGTTGTTCAAACACAATTGTGTAATAATTTTTCAGCCCTTAAGACTGGAAGGTAGCAAATTTAAAGTCATCTCCATCACCTCTCAAACTCTTCAGGACTGTTTTTATTGGTGAAGTATTATAACTACCTGTGGGACTAAGGCCAGCCAGGTTTAAGCACCTTTGTGTCCCATTCTTAAATCCTAAATCTTAAGCCAAGGCCCTTTGATATATGTGAAATTGACTCCGGTGGAACTGTGTCTAGGGGTGTTGCTTAACAAGGCAATTCTCGGCAAGCCTACTCAAAAGTAAGCCCTGCTGATTTCAATGGGGCTTACTCCCAGACAATTGCATACAGAACTACGGTCTTAAGGCTGCAGTCCTCTGCACACTGATTTGGCCAGCAGCGAGCATCCCATTGACTTCAGTGGGGCTTACGTCTGAGTAGGCTTACTCAGGCTTGCTTTGTCGGGAAGGAAATCGGGTTGCAATGAATACACAGGGGAATACTTCTGAGTTAACCTGTGCAGGATCTCAAGGGATGAAGTCAAAGTGTCCTTGCTAATGGTGCAGGATTGGGACCTGTGGCAAGGACATGAATGTCTCTGCTGAGTTAGACCATGCAAAGGTCTAGTCAGCCCAACATCTTGGTTCTCACCAACCAGATGCACACCCTCCAACATTTCTCCAATGAAAATAGGGACGTTCTATTCCATTATTATTATTATTTTTTAATATGCCGCCATCTGACTGGGTTGCCCCAGCCACTCTGGGCTGTTGCAACATATATAAGAATATAACAGAACATTAAATATAAAAACCTTCCCTATGCAGGGCGGCCTTCAGATGTCTTCTAATGGTTGCATGGTTACTCATTTCCTTGACTTGGTGGGTCTCATAACTCCATACCCTCCAACATTTCTCTGATGAAAATTGGGATGTCCTAAGGAATAGCAGGAAAAGGGATGCGGGTGGCGCTGTGGGTTAAACCACAGAGCTTAGGGCTTGCCGATCAGAAGGTCGGTGGTTCGAATCCCCGCGATGGGGTGAGCTCCCGTTGCTCGGTCCCTGCTCCTGCCAACCTAGCAGTTTGAAAGCACGTCAAAGTGCAAGTAGATAAATAGGTACCACTCCGGCGGGAAGGTAAACGGCATTTCCGTGCGCTGCTCTGGTTCGGCAGAAGCGGCTTAGTCCTGCTGGCCACGTGAACCGGAAGCTGTACGCCGGCTCCCTCGACCAATAAAGCGAGATGAGCGCCACAACCCCAGAGTTGGCCACGACTGGACCTAATGGTCAGGGGTCCCTTTACCTTTACCTTTTTAAGGAATAGCAGGACATTGCAGGATCAAATCAGGAACCGGGACAGTTTCTGTCAATCTGGGACTGTCCTTGGAAAATAGGGACACTTAGAGGTTCTGCAGAAGTCCGCAAATGGGGGCAACAGATCTCCCCTGCTGCTTGCTTCCCAGCAGTTGGCACTCAGAGGTAGACTGCCTTGGACCAAGGAGGCTCTGTTAAGTTACCATGGCTGGCTAGCCGATGTTGGTAGACCTCTTCTTTGCCATGAATGAGCCCAGAGTCGAGGTTTATGAAACACAAGTCCAAACATCTTGGCTGTGCGCTTAGGATGGGTGAGGTCAAAGCTCCGTCCAGCACAACACCCATCCTCTTCTGAGGAGCCTGCAAGCAGGACCTGAGTGCCACAGTGTTCACCTGTGGAACTCCCCGCCACAAGAGGCCACCAGCCCAGAAGGCTTTAAAAGAGGATATGGCAGGTTCATGGAAGAGAGGGCTATTTGGATTTAGGGCGGTTCTTCCGCACAGGGTGCCAACCGAGGGGGTGAAAAATGGAGAAGATCTATCATCGAGAAGGACCATTTGGGGGTGCCAAATTTTGGCCATATTACGAAAAATTACCAAAGTCCGCCCCTGGTGGCGACTAGCCCTGATGGCTCTATAACGCCACCACAATTGGGGTCAGCAAGTCCCTGGAAACCAAAGGAGGGGGAAGAGTTGGTCTTGTGTTCGAATTCTGCTTGCGGGTTTCGCCCAGGGCAACCGCTCAGCCCCTGTGAGAACAGGGTGCTGGAGAAGATGGGCCATGGGCCTGATCCGGCCGCCTCCTCTCATGCTCTTATGTGTCTAGAGTTGATCTGAAAACAGGGCCTTTTCGCCAGTGGCACCCTCCCATCAGATGTCAGGAAAAAACAACAACTATTTGACTTTCAGAAGATATCTGAAGGCAAACCAGTTTTGAATGGTTGATGTTTTATTGTGCTTTTAATACTTTGTTGGGAGCCGCCCAGGGTGGCTGGGGCAACACAGTCAGATGGGTGGTAAAGATAAAGGGTAAAGGGACCCCTGACCATTAGGTCCAGTCGTGGCCAACTCTGGGGTTGCGGCGCTCATCTCGCTTTATTGGCCGAGGGAGCCAGCGTACAGCTTCCGGGTCATGTGGCCAGCATGACTAAGCCGCTTCTGGCGAACCAGAACAGCGCACGGAAACGTCTTTTACCTTCCCGCCGGAGTGGTACCTATTTATCTACTTGCACTTTGACGTGCTTTCAAACTGTTAGGTTGGCAGGAGCAGGGACCGGGCAACGGGAGCTCACCCCATTGCGGGGATTCGAACCGCCGACCTTCTGATCGGCAAGTCCGAGGCTCTGTGGTTTAACCCACAGCGCCACCCGCGTCCCTACCAGATGGGTGGGATGTAAATATAAATATATATAATATAATAACAACAACAACGTATTGGATTTTAAGCAGAACTTCCCGTAAGCATCTAGGCATCTGGAAGCTGCAAGGAGCCAACAGATGCTCCAGTTCTTCCTGCGCATTTTAGTGTGTGGGTTTTTTTTGCAAGGGCCCATTTGCGTCAAGGGGGGCACATTAACCCCCCCTTTCCTCCTCTGCTCTGAATCAATCTAAGTGCTCCCAAATCACGACTGCCACCCGGGGAACTGGGCAGGCCAGACCGCTTAGAGGTTGTAAAATATTAATAATTCTTCTAATTGATCTCCCCATTTTGCCCTCCCCAGCTTGCGCCCTTAGGAGATCCATACAAGAAAATAAGTGTGTTTGGAGAGAGAGAGGATTGTGATCTGACACAGCGGGGCACTGGGGGGGGCAGAGAGAAGGGGGGGTGGTTGTTGTTCTTCTCCCTTTGACCCCGTCCAGATTGATTTTTGCAGAAATGGGCGGCGATGCTTCTGCCAGGAGCCCGCAAAATACTTTAGAGTATTTTTAAAGGGTTTGGGGATCAATGGCGCGCCTGCCAAGTTGAATTTAAAGGGTTGGGGGGGGGGACAGGGAAGATGTAGGGGGGGGAGGAAAGGAAGTGTATCCTAGAGGCATGGAGAGGAACCTGGCAAACAGCTTGGCCCCCATATACGGTGTCAAGGAGTTCCTGAGGCAGTTTTTGCTCCTTTAGCAGACGGTCCATATGGCGCCAGATTTTAGGACTGGGTAAAAATGGCCAGCTGTCGCTTGGCCCAAATGCTGACCCATAGATTTCCTGGCCTGCAGACCTCCGTGATGCTTTTAAAAAAGACACACACACACACACACACACACACACACACACACACACACAAAAATGCCACTTGTTCAGGTCAAATTGTGACATCTGGCGAGACGAACTTGTGTCGTTTTTCAAGCCACACAGAGAGAATGGTGCCTTTATTTCGTTTTCTGTGCCTTCTGTGAGAGTTTTGACTTCAGGGTTTTGTTTCTGCTGCTGGGGCTCTTTAGAATCAGGGTTTTGGATTCCAAAAATCCAGTTTTAATTGCTTGCTTGAAGTCTATAAATGTCCGTTATCGACGTAGCAACCGTATTATTTTTATGTAATTCAAATCATGTGCAATTCTTAATGTTGTTGGGGTTTTTTGCATATTCAGGGTGGCTCACTTTGAACATGAAGGCAGTTAATCATGGTAGCAACAGCAGTATTTATTTATTCAGAGAGGTTTCTAAACTGCTTCATAAAAAAAAGAGAACCAAATCTCTTAAGCGGTATACACAAAACAATATAAAAAATTATCAATAAAACAGAGGTAAATGATCAAATGCTAAAAATGAGTTTTTTGCCGGCATATAAAATAATATAGCTAGGCTTAATATTACCATAATATTAATAAGTAGCAACCACAATATTAATAATTGTATTGTGGGCAGTCTATCGTTTGGGCAGAGAAAGACTGTTATCATTTACTCAGTTTCCAACTTTGTAAATAGCAGGTCACGGAAGATATTAAGGTCCAGTTTTTAATTCATTTTTTTCTTAAAGCTCAGAAAGGCAGCCTTTGAAAGTGATTTGCTCAAGGTGAAGGGCCTGTGCGGATTTTAAAAATCTTTAATGCAAGAACACACATGTGCACCGGTTCTATAAAATCCACTGAATTATGATGTATGGGAAATGGGTGACATCACTCTGTTTGCCAGTAGAAGGGGTGATTTTGGCAGGCTCTAGGGGGGCTGTAAGGGGAAGTCAGAGAGACCTGTTGTGTGATCTGACGTTCAATATATGAATATTTAATTTTGGCAAAATGAACTGCTATAATAAGAAATCAGTCGAATCAAAAATTAAAAAAGGAGTGGAAATGTTTTGATGAAGATATAGCAAAATATTGCTCAGAAAAAAGAGATAGCTAATATGCCTAGATTAAAATGTGAAGTACTGGATGGAAGAAAAATTAGTAAGGAAAGATAATAAGAATATATAGGTGATTTGAGAAGATTGTAGAATGCAAAGATTATTGTAAAATGTGGAGGAAATCGAGTGGGAGGAAGGAGAAAAGAAAAATATGATGGATCGAGGAAATATAAATGTAAATGTATGGGCGGATGGGGAGGAAATGGTGTTGGTTTTGGTACATCTGTATTGTAATGTAATATGTGAAAACCAATAATAATAATAATAAAAGAATTTCAAAAGAAGAATTCCAAGGTTTCATCCCCCAATGCTTTCAGCGTGGGAAAGAGACAACTAAGGGGAGACCATCGTAGTCTGTAAGATAAGGCACACAGAAGCAAAAGCAAATAAAAGGACTTAGAACTTGCAAAACCTCCAAGTATCCCTATTTTCCAGGGACCTTCCCTGATTTAAACAAGCTGGTTTCTCATTTGATCCCAGAATGTCCCGCTTTCCCTTAGGACGTCCCTATTTCCATCGGAGAAATGTTGGAGGGTATGGCATTATGGGACGTCTCCTGAGCCAAGGAGATAAGTAACTATACAGCTTTAGAAGACATCTGAAGGCAGCCCTGGATAGGGAGCTTTTTTTAATGTTTAATGTTTTATTATGTTTTTATATATGTTGGAAGCCGCCCAGAGCGGCTGGGGCAAGCTTGTCAGATGGGTGGGGTATAAATGTAATAATAATAATAATAATAATAATAATAATAATAATAATAATATTTATACTCCGCCCTCCCTGGCCAGAGCCGGGCTCAGGGCAGCTAACACCAGTAAAATTACAGTAAAATCATAATACGGGAAAAAATAAATTTAAAATACAGGTTAAAATGCAATTTAAAATGCAGCAATAAATAATAATAATAATAATAATAATAATAATAATAATAATAATGGAATCGGACATTCCTGTTTTCATTGGAGAAACGTTGGAGGCTGTGAACTTCGAATGGGGGTGTCAAGCTGTGTTGAAACCGATGGATCAGCAGTGAATTCAGGGCAGAAGAAGATGTTAAACCTTGTATTTAACTTGCGGAATCTGGTGTTGCCACGGGATATGGCTTTCAGTGGCTATAAATCTCTGGAAAAGCAGTTGCTGTGGGGCGAAAGAGTTGAGGGTGGGAGAGAATTGCTGGTGTGGGGCAGGGACCCTTCCCACTGGGGCACCCCCCTGGCCAGGGCAGGACACAAGACGCTGGTGTGAACGGACTTCTGATCTGATCTTTTCTTGCACTGCTAATGCCTCTTTGATTTAGCTGGCCTTGGAGTGATCCTGCACCATTGGCCCAAATATATCCTCTGGACGTCTTTGATCCAGCACTTAATTTCTGGGTTTTAAAGCTTACCTGCCGTCAGTGTGGGTAGCAAGTGGGAGGATGCCAAGATTTTGTGCCACACGGTCGCTAAGGGACAGCGAACAAATGACCCATTTGCATCTGCAAAGAGCATTCTCGTTGGCCCTAAGCCTGCCTTAGCAAACGGCGGATCATAATACGGCCAGGGCGTTCTTCAGTATCTGAACTATTATATGCATTTGGCTTCAGGGCCAAGTAAATACTCTGTGTTATTTATTTTTGTTTTGTTTTGAGAGATTAAAAAAACACAACAACAGTAGTTGCCATAAAGCAGGGTCAGCAAACTTTTTCAGCCGGGGGCCGGTCCACCGTCCCTCAGACCATGTGGTGGGTCCGACTATATTTTGAAAAAATAATAATGAACGAATTCCTATGCCCCAGAAATAACCCAGAGATGCATTTGAAATAAAAGGACACATTCTACTCATGTAAAAACAAGCTGATTCCTGGACCGTCCGTGGGCCAGATTGAGAAGGCGATTGGGCCGGATCCGGCCCCCGGGCTTTAGGTTGCCTACCCATGCCATAGAGGGTGAGTCCACGCTGTTCTGAGGCAGGAATCTGCCTTCTTCCAGGTCAGATTATGGCTTCATCCAGCTCTGTATTCCCCACACTGGCCTGCAGAAGCTCTCCAGGATTTTTGGCAGGGGCTCATTCCCAGTCCAATGTGGAGGTGCCAGGAATCGAACCCAGGACATTCTGCATGTGAAGCTGGTGTTTTACCACTGCACCATGGCCAGTGCTCCTCCTTTGAGTATTTCTCCACTCTCCCCATTGGGGTCCGCCATCTTGGCCCTTCCTTATTGGGGAAATGCTACTTCAGTTTCCATCCGTTCCACCCTAGCGAAGTTGAGGAAAGCTACTTCTTTGGAGTTGTCGTTTATAATTGATCCCAGTTTTTCGATGGAGGTTTAGCAACTTCTTGCCTAAGCTACAGAAAGGAGAAAACACCGTATTTTTCGCTCCATAAGACGCACCTAGTTTTTAGAGGGGGGAAACAAGAAAAAAAATATTCTGAACGAAACAGTGGATGTGTGATTTTTGTGGTTCATGCTGTGGCCACAGACATGATATGTGATTTGACGGTGAGTTTGGGGTAGTCCAGTGCAAAAATCCTGAGGATCCATGTGGATCTGTGCTTTGTAACCACGTTTTGTAACCATTGCAGCACCACAAAACAGTGGATGCGGGGTTTTTTTGGTGCAAGCTGTAGCCATGGACATGCTATGTGATCTGATGGAGAATTTGGGGTGACCCAGTGCAAAAATCCTGAGGATCCATGTGCTTTTACCTCCCCCCTCCCAGGCAGCCTCCTTTATCGCTAGAGTCCCTTATCACCCTCCCGACCGCTTGCTGCTCAGCGGCTTCGTTTCAACACCCCCTCCCCTCTTTCTAATAATAATAAAGCACAATCTGCTTTTTGCCCCTGGGCAATTTGGCTCCAGGGACCACGCATTCGCTCCATAAGATGCACAGACATTTCCCCTTACTTTTTAGGAGGAAAAAAGTGTGTCTTATGGAGCGAAAAATACGGTATGTGCCTCCTGTTTGGTATGGAACCCCCTTCGCTCCCCCATTGCATTACACCTTCACCTTCCCCTCTGTTTTGCTACGTGAGGTTTTTAAGCAGAGGTTGGACGGCCCTCTGTCAGGGATGCTTTAGCTGAGATTCCTGCATTGCAGAGAACTGGACCACATGATCCACGGGGTCCCTTCCTACTCTATGGTTCTGTGATGAAAGATGCATTGACAGTGGTCCTAGCTTCTTTTGCGTTGTCCTTCTTCCATAAGCTGCCTTGAGGAGGGTTTGCATAAATAAAACTAAGAGGGAGGACAGGGATAGATACCCAGGGATGCCATGGATAGCAAGGGAAGCCTTCAAGCAGGAGGAAGAAGAAGAAGAAAGCTTATTTTCTGCTGCTCCAGAGGGCAGGAGCAGAGGAAATGACAAGGAGTTTCTGAATAAACACAAGGAAGAGCTTTTCTCATGGCAAGAGCTGCTTGGCAGTGGAGCAGATGCCCTCAGAAGGTGGTGGACTGACTCTCCTTCCTTGGAAAATAATAATAATAATAATAATAATAATAATAATAATAATAATAATAATAATAATAAAATAAAAATAAAAATTTATTTATACCTCGCCCTCCCTGGCCAGAGAGGCTAACACCAATAAAATAAAATCACAGTAGAAACATAATAGGGGAAAAAGCGAGGGTGGGAACCAATTTAAAATACAGTTTAAAATGCCATTTAAAATGCAGCCTCATTTTAAAAGAGCTGATAAATCAAGACCATAAGGGGAGGGAAACATAAGGGTCAGACTGAGTCCAAACCCAAGGCAGGCGGAACAGCTCTGTCTTGCAGGTCCTGCGAAAAGATGTCAAGTCCCGCAGGGCCCTGGTCTCTTGTGACAGAGCGTTCCACCAAGTCGGGGCCAGTACTAAAAAGGCCCTGGCCCTAGTTGAGACCAATCTAACCACCTTGTGACTTGGAACCTCGAAAGTGTTGTCATTTGTGGACCTTAAGGTCCTCCGCGGGGCATACCAGGAGAGGCGGTCCTGTAGGTATGAGGGTCCTAGACCGCCTAGGGCTTTAAAGGTCAAAACCAGCACCTTAAACCTGACCCTGTACTCCACTGGGAGCCAGTGCAGTTGGTAAAGCACTGGGTGAATATGCTCCCATGGTAGGGACCCCGTGAGGAGCCTCGCTGCGGCATTCTGCACCCGCTGGAGTTTCTGGGTCAGCTTCAAGGGCGAGTTATAATACTCAAGCCTGGAGGTGACCGTTGCATGGATCACTGTGGCCAGATCAGGGCGAGAAAAGTAAGGGACCAACTACTTAATATGGCGGAGATGGAAAAACTGCCACCTGCCAAACACCTGCCAAGACTTCTTTAGCTGTGCTTCCAGGAGAGCATGCCAAGGGCCTGTTCCTGAATCTATGCTAGAGCTCACCACTATATCTCATGAATCGGTACAGAGTGCTCACACTCACGTGCAGAGTCCTTTTTCCTTCCCCGCCAATTAACCCTGAGATAATGCAGCAAGGTTTCTGGGGCACAGGCTGGAGGTTATAGCAGCGTTGGGTATCCCCTAGCCCATGGGGAGGCAACCTAAGACCCGGGGGCCGGATCCGGCCCAATCGCCTTCTCAATCCGGCCCACAGACGGTCCAGCAATCAGCATGTTTTTACATGAGTAGAATGTGTCCTTTTATTTAAAATGCATCTCTGGGTTATTTGTGGGGCATAGGAATTCATTCATTTTTTTCCCCAAAATATACTCTGGCCCCCCACAAGGTCTGAGGGACAGTGGACCGGCCCCCTGCTGATAAAGTTTGCTGATCCCTGATCTAGCCCCTTGGATCTTGTGGGACTGCAGCTCCCAAACTTCATGCTGGCTGGACTTGGTGGGAGTTGGACTGAAGCGACAGAGTGGCTCAGTGGGTAGAGCAATGAGACTCTTAATCTCAAGGTTGAGGGTTCGAACCCCAAAAGATTCCTGGTTGCAGGGGGGTGGGGGTTGGACTAGATGACCCTACAATTTGGATTCTGTGACATATGGAGGACCACAGGTTCCCCTCCCCTGGCTTATAAATCCATCGTGCTGAAACGGTAATTACAGGAGGGAAACTGTTGAACCTCCTTTCCCCAGCGATGTGAAAACTTTTAGCTTATCTCTTCTGCAAATTTTTATGCATTGTGTGTTTGCTTTAAATATGAGATGCTGTTTTGGTGGATTTAGGCACTTTATGTATGGCAATGTTAAGTTTAAGTATCCTAGCCCATGCTCCTAGCCCGATGGCTCATAGGCAGGATATCCTATGAGAGTTGTCTAAGTAACGCAATGCCAAATAATTTGAGTTTGAGGAGAGATCATGAGGAAGTCGAGGAGGAAGTGGCGACACCAGTAGGATTCCCCAACCTGGTGCCCTCCTCTTGTCTTGAGCTACAGCTCCCATCAGCCTCAGCCAGCAAAGTCAGGGGACAGGGAAGATGGGAGTTGTAGTTTAAAACAGGAGGAGGGCACCAGGTTGGGGAAGACACCCTTCAGGACAGGAGAAGAGATACCGGCCACAGAGAGGCAGGAATACCAGGCCCCAGTTCACACTGCTTCATTTCGCCCGTTGAGATGGACCAGATTCAATTCTTGGGTGAATTTGACTTTGCTGGGTCAGGTCAACAAAGAAGCATGGGAATTCTGTGAAAAACGGGATGAATCAAGATATGTTGCGGTTTGACGTGGACAAACATCAGCACACCTGTCGGGTCACACCTGTAGGCCAAAAAGGACTGAAGAAATTTGCCGGTGTTGATTTCCTGGGTGGTTTTATGGACAACCTCATAATGGCGGAGTTTTTGGAGAAGCGTCCTGAGTTGGCTAAAGAAGAGAGATGTAACGGCAGAACAGGTCAGCAAGAAACACTTTCTGGTAGTCAAAATAGGAGATGGCAGGGGCGAAGATACAGGTATTCCCAAAGGTGTGAGTGAACATCCTAGTTTTTCATGTCCTCTCCTCTGTGCTGTCTTCCTTCTCCTCTCAATATATGTTGTATTGTGCTTTTAATATTTTTTTGGGAGCCGCCCAGATTGGCTGGGGCAACCCAGTCAGATGGGCGGGATATAAATAATAGAATTATTATTATTGTTGTTATTATTAAGGTAGACAAAATGCTACTTTGCTTGTTGTGTAGGGAAAGGCCCTGTAAAAATAAAATAAAAGAAAGAGTCTGGTACTGTATTCCTGCATCATTTTACTTCCAGCTGACCAGTTAAGAGTAGATATTATCAGTGTTTCCTATTCACGATAGCCAGTGTTTTAAAGATACTATTTATTGATGCCCCACCGCTGCCCTTCCCACTAAAGTCCCAGGGTAAGGTCCCAGCATTTAAAACAACTGATAATCTCCTCAAATAAGGTGGTTTCTAAAAACATGCATCTCAGGTGTCAAAAGCCAGGCTAAAGATGTGTGTGTCCAGAAGCTGTATAACAAAGGTACCAGACGCATTTCTTATTTATTTATTTTTCAAAAACATCTGTTTTTATTAATACTTATCCAAAGATGTACAAAAGTTCATACCCAATACAAAGTATCTTTCTTAAAAAAAGCAATACACCAGAATAAAAGAAAGACGTTAAAAATCGAATTCAAAAAGGAACAGAAGCAAAAAGAAGGGGAAAAGGGAAAACGAAAAGAGAGAGAAAGGAAAGGAAAAAAAGATGATAAGACTTCTGGTTCTCTGTCCTTTGGCTAAATATAGTATTCACTGGTGCCAGACGCATTTCTGTGGGGAGTTTCACAGTTTAGGGGCCACCACAGAGAAGACCCTGTTGAGGGCACCATCCCCATAGCAGCTGAGGACAGAGGAACAGCCAAGGGGGGGTCACTGACTACAAAATGCTGGTGGTGGATATTACAGTGACGCCCTGCTTGAGACTGGGCACCGTTGGCAGGCAGGACACTGGGATAAAGGCACCACAAATCTCGCCCAAGACTCTGAGATGCTCAGGACTTTTTCACCTCTCTAGGGTCTGTCATTCCTTTTCCCCAGTGTCCCTGGGGATCCAGTTGCCAACTATGGCTATTGGGAGTGGGAAAGCCAGTTCAGGATTTGAAATAATAATAATAATAATAATAATAATAATAATAATAATAATTAATAATATTTTATTTATATCCCGCCCTTCCTGGTTCAGAAAACTGGGCTCAGGGCGGCTAACAACAAATTCAAAACACTTAATTGATGCAACAAAAAACAGCATAAAATACAGTGTAAAACGTGAATAACAATAAATTCAGAATTCAAAAATCAATTTAGGGGGATGCAGGTGGCGCTGTGGGTTAAACCACTGAGCCTAGGACTTGCCGATCAGAAGGTTGGCGGTTCGAATCCCCGCGACGGGGTGAGCTCCCGTTGCTTGGTCCCTGTTCCTGCCAACCTAGCAGTTCGAAAGCACACAAGTGCAAGTAGATAAATAGGTACCGCTCCGGCGGGAAGGTAAAAGGCGTTTCCGTGCGCTGCTCTGGTTCGCCAGAAGCGGCTTAGTCCTGCTGGCCGCATGACCCGGAAGCTGTACGCCGGCTCCCTCGGCGATAAAGCGAGATGAGCGCCGCAACCCCAGAATCGGCCACGACTGGACCTAATGGTCAGGGGTCCCTTTACCTTCACCTTAAAAGCACCCAGGAGATCTCTGCGTTATTGCTAGGTAGCCTGGCCTTTTTCCTTTCCGTCTCCCACCCACCACCTCCTCTGTCTCACTAAGCCTTCATGGTCCAAGGAAGCTGAGACTTCTGGAATCAGGGAAGGGAGAGAGTCTGGCTGTTGACCTAGCTTGGCTGCAGTTTCCTTTTAAGCCAACCAGCCAAATACTCGGATAATCCAGAGGCAAAGTCAAGTGAAGGAGATCGCAAGCTCCAGCTCAGAGTGCGTTGGCTTCCTCTTTTAGATGAGTCTGGTGTCCGGGGGGCCTTTAAAATATTGCTCCACCTACACGGGAAAGAGTTCAGACCAGTAGTTCCCAGGCTTTTTTAAAAAAAATTATTAGATTTTCCACAATAATAACAAAAACCACAAAGCAGAATGATACACAAAAACAGAAAAAAAGAAAAATACATCAATGAATGGGGGAAAAGGAATAATAAACAGATAAACAATAACAACAACAAACTTAATTCTTTACAAATCCAACCTTTTAAACATTTTGGTTGACTTCCTCTAGTCCCTCCCTTCTGAGTTTCCTTGTAGTTGAAAGTAACAGCTTTCCAATATCATTATTAAACTAAAACAATTTCTAATTATAGTCCATCTTATTCACATTTCTTAATATTCTAAATCCCATTTATTTAATTATAATTTAGTTTAATCCTAAGCCTATTTCTTTCTTTCAAGTAATTTCTAATTTTTTATATTACAATATTTCTTCAAATAGTCCTTAAATTTCCTCCAGTCCTCTTGAAACTCCTCTTCTTTCTGGTTGCAGATTCTTCCAGTCAGGTCAGCTAGCTCTGAAAAGTCCATCATCTTCATCTGCCAATCTTCCACTGTTGGTAGTTCTTGTGTTTTCCAATTTTTAGCAAGTAATATTCGGGCGGCCATTGTGGCATACAAAAATAATTTAACATCTTCCTTAGTTCCCAGGCTGTTTCTGGCCAATGCCCCTTCCCTTGGTTCCATATGCTCACCTCAGAGCCCCCTACCCTATTTTTTAAAAAAGGATTTTTCAGAATAGTGCAATAAAATGAATCCTGGATTTGCAGGAGCTGCTCAGAAAAGAATGTACCCCGTACTGTCAATTTAATGGGGTTTTTTTTGGTGGTGGTGGGTTGTTGTTGTAAATAGCCGATAAATTGGTTCCCCGGTCTACTTACTTATTCTACCTTTCCTCCAATATTTGCAGTGTCTCAAATATCAGTTGCTGGAAACCACAAGAGGGGAGAGTTGCTCCTGTGCTCGGATCCATAGCTGTCAACTTTTCCCTTTTCTTGCGAGGAATCCTATTCGGAATAAGGGAATTTTCCTTTTAAAAAAGGGAAACGTTGATAGCTATGCTCAGATCCTGCTTGCTGGTTTGCCGCAGGTATCTGGTTGGCCACGGCGAAAACAGGATTCTGGACTCGGTGGGCCGGTTGTCCAGTCCTTCAAGGTAAACTGTCTTTGAAAATGAAGGTTCTCTTTTGGCTAACAGAGAGAGGCAAGAGTGGTAAATGTAATACGTAGCACAGAGAAGGGTAGCTTAGTCGGTATAACATGAAAGTTGTGGGTTTGAGCCCCCACCTTGGGTACTAGATGACCCTCGCGGTCCCCACCTCAAGATGGAACCTGGGGTCTTCTGGGTGCATTGCAAGGGCTCTGCCAGCCACTCTGCTATCTGCCATGCCCCAGGGAATTGTGGGAACTGTAGTCTGGTGAGGAAGCTTAGAAGGATAGTTAGGGACTGCACAGAACTGCAGATTCGTAGAATTGTAGAGTTGGAATGGACCCCATCTAGTCCAGCCCCCTGCAATGCAGGAATCTCAGCTAAAGCATCCATGAAGCTGATTTGAAGGTGTGCTGTTGAGAACCCGCTTCCATTCCTAGACCTCGCCATAATGAGAGTGCAAGTCAATTGCCCACTGCCAATCTTGACACGATCACTGCTGATGGTGACAGCAGTCATGAAATCAAAAGACGCCTGCTTCTTGGGAGAAAAGCGATGACAAACCTAGACAGCATCTTACAAAGCAGAGACATCACCTTGCCAACAAAGGTCTGAATAGTTCAAGCTATGGTTTTCCCAGTAGTGATGTATGGAAGTGAGAGCTGGATCATAAAGAAGGCTGATTGCCGAAGAATGGATGCTTTTGAATTCTGGTGCTGGAGGAGACTCTTGAGAGTCCCATGGACTGCAAGAAGATCCAACCTCTCCATTCTGAAGGAAATCAGCCCTGAGTGCTCACTGGAAGGACAGATCCTGAAGCTGAGGCTCCAGTACTTTGGCCACCTCATGAGAAGAGAAGACTCCCTGGAAAATACCCTGATGTTGGGAAAGATGGAGGGCACAAGGAGAAGGGGACGACAGAGGACGAGATGGTGGGACAGTGTTTTTGAAGCTACCAGCATGAGTTTGACCAAACTGCGGGAGGCAGTGGAAGACAGGAGGGCCTGGCGTGCTCTGGTCCAGGGGGTCACGAAGAGTCGGACACGACTAAACAACAACAAACCTTGACACTGGCCAATCAGTCAACCCTCCTCAATGTTTTCCAGAACTTGCTTAAGGGAACTTAAGCAAATTCTGGAAAACAAAAGATCAAAGGTCTGGCATTTTGGGCTTTGCAGAGATGCAAAGTGGATGGTCTCATATCAGGAACCTTAGCCAGCTATCACGTAGGAAACCATATTTTTTAAAAAAATTATTCATTTTACTTTTTCATTCATTACATACATCTCAAATTCTTAACATTTAGTATATATTTCTCCCTCCCTCCCCTGCTAGGCTTCCCCCAACTTCCATTTCTGGTTTGTTTCTCTTTTCGCCCACTTGGCTACCTATCAGAAAAAGTTATTAACAACATAACATCAAACCTAATAAAAAATATAAAAGTAAAAATGAATACACCATAAAATTTCTCTATCATCTAAACATTTTCTAATATTATTAATGTGAATGTTTGTTTAAATCCTGCCATCAAGTCTATTGACTTTCACGTAGGAAACCATTTTAGCCCATTCAGAAGTTTTGATTTGTGGTGATGGGTATGCATATGTTGAATTTCAATGGAGGGCAGATTTGCCTGATTTGATCAGTGTAAACTCTCATAATTCCAAGCTGGGTGCTCTTACACTCTCCTTGAGGAGATTAATCAGCCTAATAATAATAATAATAATAATAATAATAATAATAATAATAATTTTATTATTTATACCCCACCCATCTGGCTGGGTTTCCCCAGCCACTCTGGGCGGCTCCCAATAGAATACTGAAAACATAAGGCAGGGATCATAGGAAACTGTGAGCTGCCAAACATTGCTCTCATCATCCCTGACCATTGGCCACGGGGCCTGAGGTGGGTTGATGGGGGCCAACAGCAGCTGGAAAGCAACAGATTCCCCTGGAGAACGTGCCCCAAGATGGACAGGAGAAGCCATGTTCTAAGATGGATGAAATATACTCAGAGTCGAGAGTGGATTTCATGCTCTTTATTCAGCTCCTAGTGGTGAGGAGGAATGAAAGTTCCCCCAAAGTATCTGCTTTATATACATTATTTACACAATGGGCCCCACGTGATTGGCTAATTCCGGAATTCTTCTGTAGGCCTATCAGGTTGTGGATTCACTTCCACCTAGAGCTGGATTGGGTGGCTCCTGTGGACCAATCATACTGCTGCATTGTTCTAGGACCAATCAGACGGCTGCATTCTGAATCCTATTGTTCTAGGACCAATCAGACTGCTGCATTTTGGATCCTATTCAACTCAGTACATAACAATGGACATGCGTTTTGGGCAAAATTGACGGGTGACTTTGGTGAACAATACGAAGGGACCTGTTGGATAAAGCCATTGGCCCGTCTTGAGCAGTATCCTGTTCTTGCAGTAGCCAAAACCAGATGTCCATTATGGGAAACCAGAGAGCAGGATCTGAGTGGAAAAGCATCTCTCCCTTCCTGTGGTCTCCAGCAGTTAGTATTCAGAAGTGTTTCTGCCTGTGGAGCATATTAGTCATTATGACAAGCAGCCATCAATAGTCCTCTCCTGTTGTCCTGTTAGGTTTGTATTACTGTATTTTTTGCTCTATGAGACGCAGCAGACCATAAGACACACCTAGTTTTTGGAGGAGGAAAACAAGAAAAAAAATATTCTGAATCTCAGGAGCCAGAACAACAAGAGGGATCGCTGCGCAGCGAAAGCAGCAATCCCTCTTGCTGTTCTGGCTTCTGGGATAGCTGCGCAGCCTGCATTCGCTCCATAAGACGCACACACATTTCCCCTTACTTTTTAGGAGGGAAAAAGTGAGTCTTATAGAGCAAAAAATACAGTAGGCACCTAAACACGTCATTAACATTTCTTCAAATAGCAAAAGACCTGGCAAGGGAAAAACAGAAGAAGATGAAATCTGGTCTTACTCCAAAATGGGAAGGTTTTGAAAAATACTTTCCTTTTCTTTTGTACCAGATGAAATCATAACGTGAGCCCTGTTCCAGTGTTCGTTCCTGAAATGGCTGGCTAGATTGGGGAGACTTAATGCTCCCTCTTAGGTGAGATGTGCCGGCAACCTTCCTGCTGCCCAGAGATGATGGGGCTTAATGTGAATGGAGTCTCTTCAATGCACAGAGAGTTTCCTCCATGAGGACTGGAACCCTGAGGGCACACGTTGTCGTCAACAGCGTTAGGGTTCATGTGTTCGGAATTGAAGATCGGGAATGGATTCTAGTTGGGTGTAAGAGGTGGAAGTCAGTGGTATATTCAAGGGCTGTTGGTTTAGTTGTATGAGATGCAGCGAAAGATGGAAGATGCCATCTGAAATTCTGCAAAAAGCCACTGCTAAAGGTACCCATGACTTGATCTATGCAACTTCCTGTGTCCTATGTTGGGCTCTGCACTAGGAAAGGGCCAGTTTGCTGTTGTACCGGAACCTGAAATAAGCCTTCGTAGAATCATAGAATTGGAGAGATAGAAGGCCAACCCCCTGCAAAGTAGGAATTGAAAGCAGGACGGGGGTGATGTGATCTTGCAGCCTTCAAGTGGTCCATCTTGTGGAATTATAGCTTTCTCCCAAGCTGGTGCCCTCCAGATAGACTACAACCCCCCATCGTCCAGCGCAACTGCGCAGGATGCGGATGATGGGAGTAGTCCAAAACTCCTGTAGTCCAAAACAGCTGGGAGAAAGCTATGTTATGTGATTTTATTTTATATTTTTAATGGTAAGTTAAGAACTGGGGAGGGGAGAAGAGGAGATGCAGCAGCCTGCAATTGCCAAGTAGGAGGGCAAGTGGAGCAGTACTTCCTAATTAAAATCTAATCCTCCCAAGCTTACAGTTCTAAGATTTTCATCAAGCCAAAAGCCTGCCGGCTTTGGGGAAGGAGGGAGGGCCTCCGCCTGAGTCTTGCTAGCTGATCAACAAAGCATATGGCCGGCTCCAGGCTTGCTAAGATGCTATTAAGGTGGTAGGGAGACGTTCTGAGCCCTTCCTCTCTGATGCAAAGGTTGCCATGGGCTAACCTTCCTGCTGCCCTATTCGGGGCATTTCTGCAGCATCGTTTTTTGTTCTGCAGAGTTGATGGTGTGTGCTGTTTCATTAACATAGCTGTCAACTTACAGATTTGAAAATAAGGAACCAGCAGCCTTGAAAATAGGGGATCAGCAGCCAAAATAAGGGATCAACAATTACTTTGATAAAATACATATTTTGTTGCATGCAAATGGCTTTAGATACCTATTAGGTCCATAAATTACCATATAGCATATATTCAACACAAAAAAACAGCAACAGTTTGTTGTTGACAAAGCACAGCTGGACATAGAAAGGGCCCCATTACCTTCAGTAGCTTATTTAAGGGACATCATCAATAAGGGACAGCAGCGGGACATGGCGCTGCGATAAGGGACTGTCCCGCCAAATAAGGGACGCTTGACAGCTATGTTCATTAAGCTTTGGGTTTTATGCTTTAGGTTGCAGGAAAAAGAAGCGAAGGCAGTTGTTTGCCTTCGTGAAATAGCCCAGTGGCTGCATGACGCATGGGTCTGTAGCATATTCGCGTGGCATTTTGAAGTCTGCAGTTAAATTACCTGCCCTGGAATGGGTAGTAGGGACCTTTGGGTGGTGTCGTGGCAAGAGTGTCGGGCTAGGCTGCGGGAGGGACCAGGGTTCGAATCCTGACTCGGCCATGAAGCCCTCTGGGTGACCTTGGGCCAGTTGCTGCTTCTCAGCTTAACCCACCTCAAAGGGTTATTCTGTGGATTAAATGAGGAGAGGGAGAACCCCTTGTGCTACTTGGAGAAAAAGGCGAGGCATAAATGCAATAATAATGAGAATAAAATGTGCACAGGACGAACAGCCGTGGCGTCGTCTTTCCACTGAGGGGTAGCGGGTCTCCTTTTTTCCAACGGCGGGTTTGAACTGGGGCAAAACTCACTCCTGTCCTGTCTATGGCACTGGTAGAATTCACTGTGAAAAGACTCTATCAGTGAATTACCATAGGGCCATAAACAGAGCAGAGAAAGAACCACAAGATAACCTTCCCGCCCTGTTTGGTCGCCCTTTTGCTAAAACTCCCAGTGTTGAAGCAAAATGTGCATAAGGATGGGGAGCGATGTGGAATCACGAGTGCCCCTGAGTGCAAAGGGAAGGTTGAAAATGGAAGCGCTTGATGCATTTTGGAGCAAGAAGAAGGTTATATCTGGGACTGATGGGATTTGTAGTCCAAGGCACCTGGAAGGGGGCTGATTTCTCTGCTCCAGGGCAATGTCCAGGCCTCCCTCACTCCACCCAATGATGCTTTTTGCATAGGGCTAATTAGTCAGCTATATAATATTTGCACCTGCTAGGAAGTTGAACGAGGCCATCCTGCTGTGAAATTCTTGTGATGTCACGAGCAATTTAACAAATCCAATGTCATGGGAAGGGGGCCTTCTGCTTCCTTTTCCAAGTCCAGTTTTGTTGCAAAATTCATGGAGGTTGGGATTTCTTGCTGTCACTATTGGTTGGACAGTGGCATCTGAACAAAAGGTCCCGAAAGGTGTCCATTTCCGCAAAGGTTTCGTGTGCTTTGTGTTGTAGGGAGAACAGAGGTCAGTTCTTCCGACTCAGCCGTCCTGTTCCAGGGAGGAGATCTGGAACCTGCCGAAAAACCCTCTACTTGGCCCTTTTTGGCACTAGCACATTTTTGCTGTTGTATATATACTTTGAGCAATTATGTGTAGTGCCAATATGGGAGAAGATGGAAAACGCAACGATGTTTAGCCCTTGCCACCGCAGCCCTCGGCATTTAGTATTTCCTCCACACGCCCTTCCTTGTAGCTGTGTGTAGCGTGTCTTGCCAGATTCTGCCCTCGGTTCCTTCCTTACTTTTTGGGGTTTCTTTTGTAGAGTTGCAGGTTCAAGTACGACACAAATGAAAGGTTCTACACAAAGGCAGGAATAGCCAGATGCACAAATATAGGGTGGGGGACACTTGGCTTGGCAGCAGCCCATATGAAATAAATGTAGGGGTCTTAGAAGACCACAAGCTGAACATGAGCCAGCAGTGTAATGCAGCAGTAAAATAGGTTAATGCAATTCTAGGATGCATCAGCAGGAGTCTAGTGTCCAGATCAAGGGAAGTTAAGAGTATTGCTCTATTCTGCCTTGGTTAGAACCCACCTGCAGGACTGTGTTAGGTTTTGGGTACCACAGTCTAAGGGACGCGGGTGGCGCTGTGGGTTAAACCACAGAGCCTAGGACTTGCCGATCAGAAGGTCGGTGGTTTGAATCCCTGCAATGGGGTGAGCTCCCGTTGTTCGGTCCCTGCTCCTGCCAACCTAGCAGTTCGAAAGCACAAAGTGCAAGTAGATAAATAGGTACCGCTCTGGTGGGAAGGTAAACGGTGTTTCCGTGCGCTGCTCTGGTTTGCCAGAAGCGGCTTAGTCCTGCTGGCCACATGACCCGGAAGCTGTACGCCGGCTCCCTCGGCCAGTAAAGTGAGATGAGCGCCGCAACCCCAGAGTTGACCATGACTGGATTTAATGGTCAGGGGTCCCTTTACCTTTACCACAGTCTAAGAAGGATATTGACAAAGTCCCAACTAAAGAAGAGTGGCAACTTAAGTTGACAGAATATGCACAGCTTGCAGACTTATAAGAGAACAAGAAGAACATACGTTTAGAGAAGATTGGACATCGTTTATTAAATATATGGGAAATAACTGTGTACAGCTGAAAACGCTGGCAGCATTAAGATAAATTCAACAGTGTAAATAAGTTCTGATGGATGTAATAATGGAATACTGAATGGTATAGTTTCTGTAAAATATTCAGGGATTTATGATAAGTAAAATGAACCATGGAACGAGAAGAAGGGAAGTCACTGATATCTTAAGGATGTTTAAATGAGTACTTTGAATTGTAAAACAGAAAATTTAATGAAAAAGGGGGAGGGAAAGAAGGATATTGACAAGCTGGAAGGTGGGCAGAGGAGGGAAACGCAGGTTCTGGAAACCAAGCCTGATGAGGAATGGTTGAAGGAGCTGGGTTTCTTTAGCCTGGAAAAGAGGAGACTGAGAGGAAATATGAGAGCCACATTCAAATATCCGAAGGGCTGTCATGTGGAAGATTGAGGAAGCTTGTTTCAGAGGGGAGGAGCCAAACCAATGGATTCAAATTATAAGAAATGAGATTCTGACTAAATATTAGGAAGAATTTTCTGACAGTAAGAGCTGCTCAACAGTGGAACGGTCTCCCTTGGATGGTGGTAGACTCTTCTTCCTTGGAGGTTTTTAAGCAGAGGTTGGCTGGCCAGCTGCCATGGATGCTTTAGTTGATATTCCTAAACTAGACAGTCCTTGAGGTTTTCTCCAACTCTGCAGTTCTGATTCTATGATCAAGGGATACCTGGGGGCCTGTCTCATAGCACTAGAACTTTTGGACCTCCAGTGAAGCTGAATGTTGGAAGATCTCAGGTCAGATCAAAGAAATTCCTTCTTTATGTGGCACTTAAGTTAAAGCTGTGGAACTTGCTCTGACACTGATGACCACTAACTTTGTTGTTGTTTAGTCATTTAGTCGTGTCCGACTCTTCGTGACCCCCCTGGACCAGAGCACGCCAGGCACTCCTGTCTTCCACTGCCTCCCGCAGTTTGGTCAGACTCATGTTTGTAGCTTCGAGAACACTGTCCCACCATCTCGTCCTCTGTCGTCCCCTTCTCCTTGTGCCCTCCATCTTTCCCAACATCAGGGTCTTTTCCAGGGAGTCTTCTCTTCTCCTGAGGTGGCCAAAGTCTTGGAGCCTCAGCTTCAGGATCTGTCCTTCCAGTGAGCACTCAGGGCTGATTTCCTTCAGAATGGAGAGGTTGGATCTTCTTGCAGTCCATGGGACTTTCAAGAGTCTCCTCCAGCACCAGAATTCAAAAGCATCCATTCTTCGGCGATCAGCCTTCTTTGTGGTCCAGCTCTCACTTCCATACGTCACTACTGGGAAAACCATAGCTTTTACTATACGGACCTTTGTTGGCAAGGTGATGTCTCTGCTTTTTAAGATGCTGTCTAGGTTTGTCATTGCTTTTCTCCCAAGAAGCAGGCGTCTTTTAATTTCGTGGCTGCTGTCACCATCTGCAGTGATCATGGAGCCCAAGAAAGTAAAATCTCTCACTGCCTCCATTTCTTCCCCTTCTGTTTGCCAGGAGGTGATGGGACCAAAGATTAAGAAAATTTTTAGACAAATACATGATGTGTCTATCAGTGGTTGATAGCCGGGACGGTTGTGTTCTGCCTCCCCCCTTGGCCCGATCAGGCAGGGTCTTCTTATGTTCTTATATTCATAAGGAATGTGGATTTCACTTTTGGAAAATTAGGTGAGGGACCTCAGGTGGCTTTGGAAAAAGAAACTGGTTCAGATAAATTCATGGTGGTCAGGTTGGCTGTCCATGAGAGTTACGAGGAGCTTCCTTATTCAGACACAGTGTACCCCTGAATACCACTAGTTTTGGGGGGAGCTCCTTCCTGTGGAATCTCTGAAGGCACCTGGTTGACTCCAAAAGCAAGCAAGATGGAGGACGATATGGATTTTTAATCTAACCCCGGAAGCCAGTTCTTATGCTTACCGCAGCAGTGTGTACCATATTTTTTGCTCTATAAGACTCACTTTTTCTCTCCTAAAAAGTAAGGGGAAATGTGTGTGCGTCTTATGGAGCGAATGCAGGCTGCGCAGCTATCCCAGAAGCCAGAACAGCAAGAGGGTTTGCTGCTTTCACTGTGCAGCGATCCCTCTTGCTGTTCTGGCTTCTGAGATTCAGAATATTTTTTTTCTTGTTTTCCTCCTCCAAAAACTAGGTGCGTCTTGTGATCTGGTGCATCTTATAGAGAGAAAAATATGGTATCTTGCAATCATGCAAGATCATGCCATCAAGCACAGACGTTTGCATTAGAAATTTCAAAACTTTTGGGTGGCATTTATCCAGAGTGGACCTATTGAAATTGCAAGCATGGCTACGTTAGGTATATTAATTTCAATGGGTCGACAGAGAAAAGTGGAATAAAAAAATATTAATTTAGCAGTGGCTGTTACTCTTTGGGGAGGGGCACGTGCCATCCTCAGTTTTCATCTCTGCCCATTCTGAATGGGCGAGCTGGGTATCATTTTATGGCAATGCTCCAAACATTATAACTGACAAAGAAAGATTGTTGTAGTATGACATAGGTTTGAATAGCGCAGAGAGCTAGGTTGTGCAGACACCATGCATTTAAAGCACACACCCCCAAGAATTCTGGGAACTGTAGTTTGCTAAGGGCACTGGGAATTTGTAGCTCTGTGAGGGGTAAACTGCGGTTCTCAGGATTCATTGGATATGTGTGGAAATGTTCTTTAAAGTATGTTGTGTATACAACCCTATAGCATTAGGAAGCCTCACAATAGTTAAATTTGCAAATATGGGACAGAATCTTATTAAACGTGATTGATAACTTGCAAAATGAGAATGAAATTGGAATACACCAATTTCTCACTCCATTACCTGAAACCACTCTAGCAGCCAGGGAGAGTTGCTACAAAATCATCTGTCCCAAACATACACATTTGCTCCCTATATTTCAAAGGGTTGGCTGGAATTGCATAAAACCTGTGCGCTGTTTTCGGCTGTCCGTACGATTAATATCATATACAGATGTCACAAACGGTTCAGAAAGCTAGTCTGGAGTACTCCTGGCTCTGTTAGACAAGAACAGGCAGAGGAAACTCCTGACTGCTTCAACGTACCTTCATCCAGCGCCCGTTCCTTACTAAACTGAATAATGAACACTATCCACACAACTTATTCCACTCCTGTTTTAAAATAAACAATAAATAAATAAATAAACCAGCCCTGTTGAAACACTTGACGGTAATCGTCAAAGGCTTCTAAATAACTCTGCTGGCACAGGTGATGATCTGAGCCAGCCTCCCCCAACCTGGTGCTCTCCAAATGTCTTGGACCACAATTCTCCCCAGCTCCAGGGAGCCTGGCTAATTGTGGTCCAGATCAGGTGAGGCTGGTACAACATTGCTCTCAGTCTTACAGGTAGAAGATGGCTCAGCAGATGCTCGTTAGATGAATTTTGGTTTCCGTACCCTCTCAGCAACAGGAGAAGACAAGTGTTGGTTTCTGTTTGTTCTACATTTAATCTCTATGGAATATGATCCAAGCATTGCTGTTGTTTTCTGATATAGTAACTGGAGTCTGCCATGCCTTTTCTCCATCAGGTTCAATGTAAACCTGACTCCTGCCTCTGCATGTACTAGATCTTCCACTGAACTGAGCTGGTTTTGACAATGAATTGATTAGTTTGATTCCATTTTATGGGTCGCTTTCCATAAAACCCCTCAAAGTAGTTTTACAATAAAAATAAATCAATCAACAATAAAAACAATTTCATATGTAAAAACAATCAAATCCCATTCTATGAATACAAACAGTTCCACGTGCACGAGCAATTAAAAACAATTTCATAAGTAGAAACAATTTTGAGTAGGCTGGGATAAAGATCTCTGCTGAAAAGGCTTGTTGAAATGGGAAGCTCTGCAATAGATGCTGAAGAGGCAACAGAAGCAGTGTTTGTCTGATATTTAGTGGGAGAGAGTTCCAGTGGGTAGATGCCACCACACTAAAGAAACACTACTTCTCCCAGTCCAGGCCACTTTGGAATGAGCTTCTTCTCTGGAGTTGGAATCAAGTCGCTATCAGTGGTGCTGATCCATTGCTTAAAACAGCAAGATTCTTTGCAGGCTGTGCTGTTTTCCCTTGTCTCCCCATCCATTTGAGGATAGTGAAGAGTAGTAGCAGTAATATGCAAAAGGCTGTAAGATGTCCCAAAAGTCTGGAATTCTGTTGCTATAAAGTGAGTTCGATTGTCGGTCACAATTTTATCTGGAATGCCAAAGCAAACAGGTATTCTTCAGCTGGGCAACACCAAACGTCAAACATTAAAAACTTCCCTAAACAGGGCTGCCAATCAGGTAAGGATGCAGACTTCACCAACTCCAGATATTTCAGACTTAAAACTTCTATCAACCCCCGCCACGATGGCCAGGATGGTTAGGGCTGATGGGAGTTGTAGTCCGAAATATCTGGAGGGCACCAAACTGGTGAAGGCTGATGTCATGATTAAAGGTTTCTTGCATTGTCTTGATCTGTTTCTTCTGGTCAGGTCAAAGGTTTGTTTTTTATGTCACTCTCAATACCAGGCCAACATACCGTCTTCCTGGCTTGCTCATAACATTTGGTTACAGATGAGGTTACTTTGCTTGCATATCATGGTGCAATAATACGGCTCTCCCTGGTTTATTAGGCCTTCCCATTTACTCAGTTGTCCTCGGTCAACAAATTGCCTGCAGGCATTGCTAAGGTATTTAGTGTAAGACTTGATCTTTGTGAATAGCCATTGAGATTTGAAAAAAGCTGTTTTTGGGTGCTGGGAGAGAGAGCATGTATAGCATAAAACAGTAACATTTCCCTCTAATTCAGCGGTTCTCAACCTGTGCGTCCCCAGATGTTGTTGGACTACAACTCCCATCATCCCTGAGCTCTGGCCTTGATAGCTAGGGGTGATGGGAGTTGTAGTTCAACAACATCTGGGGACCCAAAAGTTGAGAAAGGCTGCTCTAATTTGTATGGTGGGGCTTCATGACAAGGGATGGTGGGGCTTCATGACAAGGGGGTGGCTGCTACTAGGGATGTAAGGAGCCATCATTATTTTCTGCACGCAGCCCTGTTTCCATTCGCCTGCATTTCATCTTCTGCCACAAACTGCACGGTTGATGTTTTCTCCGATTCAGCCCTAAAGAGTGGGTTTTCCAGAAGAAAGTGGTAGGGCAAGCAGAAAACCACTCGGATCTGCGCTTAGAAAGCACGGGAAAAGTGGCAAACCACTCAGACTCCTGCTTTCCAGGCACAGGAGAAGAAGATGAGCCCCTTGTGTCAGACCATTGGTCCATCCAGTTCAACATGGGGGCAACCTTTTCCAGTTTGAGAGCCACATGCCTTTCTGTGCAACCTTCCAGGGGCCATTTCTTCTTCTTTGGCAATCACTCATAGCTGAGTAAGATTGTCTTCCATAAACACGGTTTTAACAATGAGTCCGTAAGTGACTGTGGAGGCCAATTCTGGATCCACACATCCTTCCACAGTGGGGACATTGGTTTCCAGGGGGAGTTGATCACGGTGTGGATTTGCCAAGCGTGCCTTTCTCTTAGTATGTTTCTCCCTTGTGTCCTGAGTTTGAGTGTCTTCAAAGCCCACAACACCTTTGGTAAAGGCTGTTCTCCAATTGGAGTGCTCACAGGCCAGTGTTTCCCAATTGTTGGTGTTTATACTACATTTTTAAAGATTTGCCTTGAGAGAGTCTTTGAACCTCTTTTGTTGACGACCAGGGACGCAGGTGGCACTGTGGGTTAAACCACAGAGCCTAGGACTTGCCGATCAGAAGGTCGGCGGTTCAAATCCCCACGACGGGGTGCGCTCCCGTTGCTCTGTCCCTGCTCCTGCCAACCTAGCAGTTCGAAAGCACATCAAAGTGCAAGTAGATAAATAGGTACCGCTCCGGCGGGAAGGTGAACGGCGTTTCCGTGCGCTGCTCTGGTTCGCCAGAAGCGGCTTAGTCATGCTGGCCACATGACCCAGAAGCTGTACATTGGCTCCCTCGGCCAGTAAAGCGAGATGAGCGCCGCAACCCCAGAGTCGGTCATGACTGGACCTAATGGTCAGGGGTCCCTTTACCTTTTTAGCATAATGCTTTCCATTTTTAAGTTCAGAATAAAGTAGTTGCTTTGGAAGATGATAATCAAGCATCCGCGCAACATGACCAGTCCAACAAAGTTGACGTTGAAGAATCATTGCTTCGACACTCGTGATCACATGCCCGTAGTGAGCAAGGGGAGAGGCGAAAGCAGAGAAAGTATCACATGTAAAAGTTTGCTTTTGTATGCTGAGCTAGTTTCTACGCACAGTCACACAACTCGCTCCATCCAGAGACACATCCCAGCTAGTGCTGGTGAGAGGTGTGGCACAGGAAGAATTTGGGGGCCAGATAGAGACTTCTGGGGGCCTGTGCTTGGTGCACAGCCCTGTGGTGCACATCATGCCAGAACTGAGCAGAACAAAGGCCGTTTCTGGTTCACCATGAATTACACAGGCGAGCACAATTTGAATGATGAGCTGCCTGTGCATTATGTAAACTTGATGCCCATTTCACACCAAAGGCTGTTCTTGGGCTAAAGGGTCCGTCCCAATTACACCCTCCTTCCTCTGTTCCTCCTATCATGGAATCAAGAGTGGTATAGTGGTTAGAGTATTGCAATAGGGACCAGGGAGAGGCCAGGGTTCAAATTTCCAGTTAGCCCTGCAGCTCACAGGGTGACCTTGGGCCGCCCATTGCCTCTCAGCCCAACCCTACCTCACAGGAATATAAAATATAAAATATAAAATAATATATAAAATATAAAATATAAAATATAAAATAGGTAGTTGTGGGGTGGGGTGGGGTTAAATGGAGAGGTGGAGAACTATATCACCTGGAGCTCCTTGGAGGAAAAAATGGTGGGAGATAAACTCAATCCGATGCCCTACTTTAGATGCTTTAAAGGTCCATTCCCTGTATCCTTTTCCCGCCCCGCCCTTTGGGAGAGACCCATTTTCTTCTTTAAGCCGCTGCTCTCAAGGAGATTTATTTTATTTCATGATTCCCTGGTCGTTTTCCTCCTCACCATGCACTCCACAGCCTCTTGCGTTCCCAAACGCCCACCTCGCCCCGACTTTGCTGCTCATCATCTCGATGTCGGGGAAAGTGGATCGATTCCCGGACACCCGCACAGATAGATCTTCCTGTCAATTTTTTTCTGCACTAGCTCAGCTGCTGCCCTCTCCATTTCTTCCTCTTCTTCTGACAACCGGGTTGCAAAACCGCAAACCTGAGAAGCAAAAGCCTAATGGGCTCTCTGACGCCATCAGCAAGGAACCAGTTCAGCTATTTTGCTCTTTCCCACGATGGCTGCACATCAGGAGGGCATCAGGTTAAGTTTGCATCCACTTTTGATGACTCACAGCTCTTTCTTTTCTCTCCATTGGGATGGCTCCGCTGGTAGAGCATGAACCCTCTTAAATCTCAGGGTTGCAGGTTCGAATCCCATGACGGGCAAAAGATTCTTGCATTGCAGAGGGTTGGACTAGATGATCCACCGGGTCCCTTCCAACTCTACAATTCTCAGATTCCACGAAGCTTTTAATGTTTGATGTATTGCAGTATTTTAATATTTTTTTGGAAGCCGCCCAGAGTGGCTGGGGAAGCCCAGCCAGATGGGCGGGGTATAAATAATAAATTATTACTATTATTTATTATTATTACTCCTTTCCACACAGGCATCTTGGTTTGTAAGCGCCTCGGGGCAGGGAACTGCATTTCTGCAGTGCTTTTGAACGCTGATGCCACATCCATTGACGACGATGAATAATTTGGAAGAGCATTGTTTTATAATGCAAGGCACTTTGGGAAATTAGCATGTAAAGTGGGGGTATTAAAAACACACGCACAAAATAAATCTGGTTTTTAAGAAAATGCCCGCCCTCGGCACTGTAGCCGCCACAGAAATTACACGGAACAATTTGGCTTCCTGGGTGCAGATGTGAATTCTCTTTCCCCATCCATGTTGAAAACCGGTTCCATAACACTGAGAATGAGAATATGCGAGTGAATATTCTCCATTTGCCTTATTGCAAAAAGCAGATTTCTCATGCTGGATCAGGGCATTATTGGGAGGTTACCAAGAGGTAGCCATGTTTGTTGCAGCAACGAAGAACCATATGTAAAATTCTGAGTAAATTTAAACCGATTATTTAGACTTTTAAGCTGCCGTGAGATTTATTAGGAGAGGCTACTTGAGGAAAACATGGAGGAACGCCGGGAAATGGCTACGAAGTTATTTCTGCCTGCCGCTACGGTTGCAGGCCAAGTTTATTGAATGCCGCAGTTCAAATGGCCTCCTTCTCTGTCAGGTTCAATATGGCTGCCGAAAGTCGTGTCATAGGCCATCCCTTATGCTGGATAACGAGGGAAAACAAGAAAATAAGACTGTCGGCTGTTCAAGGAGGGTCGACATGAGGAGCCGAGTTTTCCTGGAAAGGAGCCGGCGGCTCTATAGGAAAGAACTGAGTGGGAAGCTGAGGAGACGGAGGCCATTTTGTTTTCAGTCCCTCAGGATGAAAAACCGCCTAAATGCAACTCGTGGTTTTCGTTTGCTTGTTGAAGAGGAGTAATAAGCTCTGCCGTTTTATCCCCTCCACGGCGTGAAAACTAAAAGGGCGGCAAGGTTCCCCTTCAGTCCCTTCTGGGCTGTCGGGCGAAGAGCGTGAGGACGGCCATTTTGAAAAGAAGCCATCTTGACGGAGGTGGATGGAGACTGGGAAATGGCCGCCTCTGACTGGAGACGAGGAACGAGAATGGCGGGGTTTTAACTCCTTAAAAAGAGATAGCTGGGGTTTTAATTATTTAATGCCATTGATCTGGCTTATTATAGGATTTCTCACCCGGCCTTCAACCATTTAAGGTCCTAAGGGCAGGCTGCAGCAGTTTTTTGAAACCAGATAAACATTTTTTTAAAAAAATAGAAACCAACTTGACCACTTCAATTGGCACAATTGCAGGTGCCCCAAAAATGTCCATTTCACGTTTGTAAGTACTTGGTCTTTTAGTGTTGTTGCAGCAGCAGCAGCAGCCTGTGGAACTACCTGCCTCATGATAACAGGCACGTGCCTTCAATGTACTCTTTTTGGCGTCTGCTAAAACCATTCTTGCTTAGACAGGCCTACCCAGATGCTTAGAAGGTCAAGGTCATTTTAATCTGCTTTAGTATTTTAACTTCTGCATGTTTTTAAAAGTATGGTTGTGATTTTTTTCCTCGGTGTTTTTGCTTTGTCTATTTGTAAACTGCTTTTTTTTTTCTTTTACAGTCCACTAGCGGGATGTAAATTTAATGGAATAATAAATAAATAAATACTGTTTGAATTGGGAAAAGGAGGTTGTTATAAAAACACCCCTTAGCTGTCCAAGGCTGGAGTCGCATCTCTATTGTTTTCTTTTTCTTTTAATTTCAAAACTTTATAACCAGCCTGCTGGCCCTGTAAGGTCTCTCAAGATGGCTAATCCTGGAACAGGGAAAAAAAATACAATCCAAAATGCATGATTATTATTATTATTTTTGAAAGGAGCCCGGCTTAATGTACAAGAGGTAAGTTAATATAATACGATAACCTAAAATGTACAGGAAAATACACACAGGGACACACTCCACCATAAATAGCAGCATTTAAAAAGCTTTGCGAGAACAGAGCTGTCTTGCTTTGGTGCCCAGGACAAAATGGAGGTGTCTGGCGGGCCTCTTTGGGGCGGCTGGAGTCGTGCCACTACCACCAAAAAGGCCCTGCTTCAAAAACTCATCGCTGTTACCTACTGCAAAATGGAAACTGAAGCAGAGCCAGGGGCGTAGGAAGGGGGACGGGGGGTGTAAAAAATGAACAATTACTGCCCTACTAGGGCGGTTCATTAAAAACTTTTTTTAAAAAAATGCCTGTTCCAAAGGTCTTACCCTACTACACTCGGGATTATATAGCCATACCTGAAATTTCATGCATATCAGTTAATATCTTGACCCTCCTCCACGAAAATAACTGTTTATTTGGCTGTTTTCATCTGCCGTGAACGCTGAAATTTCAAATCAGTGGAGCCAAAACACAATCCATCCTGTAGATTTCAGTATCTGTCCACAGTCACCTCCTTGTTATCAGAGGCCCATAATCCACATTGTAAGAAAAGACGAAATAACGTAAAACTATTTTTGCAGGCAAAAAAATAATAATCAATGTGTGGGGGGTGACAAGAAATTTTCCACACCTTGGAGAGATAAAATTGAGATACGGAAATATGGAAATATCGATGAGAGGCAGGACTGAGATTTGGAAATGCTTTGAGGTCCAGACTGTAGGAAGCCGTAAAATCAAAATTACAATTCGGAAGACAATTGGATTTTTTTTAATTTTTATTGGATTATGATTTGATATGTTAATTGGATGTTTTTTATTGGAAAATTAATAAACGCTCTAACCAAAAAAAGAGAAAGAAAGAAATTTTCCACACTGGGTACCACCTGACCTTCCTACGCCTCTGAGCAGAGCTCCCTAGTTATCTTAAATAAAAACTGGGGCATTAAAACAGGAGATAAAGCACAAAAGCACTTTCTGCCTATGATGCATTCGGCCCAGATTGGGCCAGGGCAGAGATCAGCCGCTAGACTCCCTAGGACCAAATCCGCCCGGTTTCTCCCCAGACCCATAAGGTGAATGTCTGTGGGCCTGATGGCTGCGGCCATCCACTTTGGGGGACACGTCTCTTGCACGCTGGACTCGACTTAGGGGAAGTTTTTAAGTTTTAAGACTTGGGGAAGTTATTAATGATGGATGTTTTGATGTGTTTTTGGATTAATTTGAATTTTATTGAAGTTCTTCACAACACAAATCTACTACAGCAACAACTGAGACAAATAAAGCCACCACCATAACATCTAAAACTTTACAACAATACACTTACAACAAAGAAAAACGAAATAAAGGACTTCCTTTATTCTGTACACGGCTTCCTTATTTACTTCTTATAAACTGTTTCCCGTATAGATGACTATGACTGGTTTTCTCAAATTGTAACTTAAGAACCAGAAATCCTCCTGCAGGAATTAATTGAAACAAGTCTGGGTGGTTATTTGGGGGCACTGCTTTAAGGTACCATATTTTTCGCTCCATAAGACACACTTTTCCACTCCTAAAGAGTAAGGGGAAATGTGTGTGCGTCTTATGGCGCGAATCCAGCCTGCGCAGCTATCCCAGAAGCCAGAACAGCAAGAGGGATCGCTGCTTTCACTGCGCAGCGATCCCTCTTGCTGTTCTGGCTTCTGAGATTCAGAATATTTTTTTTTCTTGTTTTCCTCCTCCAAAAACTAGGTTCGTCTTATGGTCGGGTGCATCTTATAGAGCGAAAAATACAGTATTTTTAATCTTTTGTTGGAAGCCACCCAGAGTGGCTGAGGAAACCCAGCAAGATGGGCGGGGTATAAATAATAAATTATCATCATCATCAACGGCATCCTGCACATTTTTCTCTCTGTTTCAGGCATAAAAGCATCTCTGGCCTGCCGCGAAAGGATCGACCCAAACGTTAACCTGGATGCAAAGGTATAAAGAGCCATCGGGGTTGCTGCACGGACACCATCCAGGAATGCCGCCCCAACTTTCTTCCTCCTTTGCAGGCGATGGCGTCGGTCAGGATGCGGCCCTCCCATGTCTCCTTATTCCAGCCGTATCCTCTCTCTCTTGCTGTGTTTGGCAATGGTAGAACTCACACTGGTGAGATATCATGATCCGGTGGTTCTAGACTTGCCAACTACAGCCTGAGGGTCGAGCCTCAGTCACCCGTCCTGCGGTCAGGGAGAATGGACCCGCTAGCAAACAGCTCCCTCTGCCAGTGGTCGAGAGCAGGCGCAGACAGAAGTGAAATTCCAAATTCTCTGCCCGCTCAGGGTCACAGAGCAAGTAGTCCTTCGGAACAGGGGGCTTCCCCAGCCCCACTCTTGGCTTGGGTTCAGGGGCGGTTGCACGGGGCCCCTGTAATCTTCTTGTGCCAAGATGATTGTTTCTTCTAATGAGGGATAGAAGTTTTTAAAAAATAAAATAGAATTCAAGTTTGTCCTCATTGAAGGTGGAGGCTACCATCTTGAATTGTGAATTTATTGTGTGTAAACGTTGGCTGCAAGGAGTGTGTTTATGGAGGGCGTGGAGGGGTACCAGGCTCCAAAGATTTGGAGTCTTTTGTAAGAAGAGATTGCAGGATTAGGCCAAAGTGCAGCATCCCGTTCTCACGGTGGCCAAAAGAGAAGCCTGGAAGCAAGATCTGAGCACAAGAACATTCTCCGCACTTGCAATTTCCAGCAACAGAGGTGCTGCAGACTTTTAATTCATGGAGGCTCGAAATGGACTTTTTTTAAAAAAAAAAGATGAATGCTGCTGTCCTCTGTGTCTGGGACTAGCTTTCACACGGTCTCCGGCACAGTTCCGTTCCTAATGTACATTTCCTCTCGCAAGTGCCCCTTGTCCTGTCTCAAGGCAGAAAACTGGTTCCTTGCAAACAAAGAACCACCCTCCAAATTCTGCATAACCTTTGAAATATAACCTTTGAAATTACATGTCGCTGATGCTTTGCAATAAAAGTTCCTTCTTTTCTCTGGGATCCTATTTTGCAGAGGGGCAGGAAGACACCTATCTAATGGGTCTTGGGGGAAAAAGGACTAAACTGCTTTGAAAGTCCAGAAGGCTTTCCGCATGGCCAGATTTTTTCCACAATTGCACTGGGGATATGCTTGGGAGCAGCCTCCTCCTCAAAATGCAAAGGGCTCTTGCACAGTTTCAATCACTGTTAAGGTTAAGGAGACCAGATTCGCCTGCCCCTGCCCCCATTCACCACATTCGCTCTGTCTTGGCCTCAGTGGCCCATCTGTATAATGGGAATAACGAAACTGTTGTAAGCACAAAGTGCAGGTGGGAGGGGCAGTAAAGGACTTTGCCAAGCGGAAATGCAACTTAAAAACAGACATTGTCGCAGCAGCTTTGAGGAACACCATTATACTGAGTCAGACCATTAGTGGATCTAGCCCAGGATTGTCCACACTGGCAGCTCTCCAGTTTCAAGACAGGGGCCTTAACCCCACTCTAACTGAACATGCCAGGGATAGGAGCTGAGCCCTTCTGCATGAGAGGCAGGTGCTCATTCGCTGAGATATAGAAGATTAATATTAATTAATTAATTTGTACCCTGTCCATCTGGTTGGGTCTCCCCAGCCACTCTGGGCGGCTTCCAACAAAGATTAAAAATACATTAAAATGTCACACATTAAAAACTTCCCTAAAGAGGGCTGCCTTCAGATGTCTTCTAAAAGTCTGGTAGTTGTTGTTCTCTTTGACATCTGGTGGGAGGGCGTTCCACAGGGAGGGTGCCACTACCGAGAAGGCCCTCTGCCTGGTTCCCTGTATCTTTGCTTCTCATAGTGATGGAACCGCCAGAAGGCCCTCGGTGCTGGACCTCAGCGTCGGGGCAGAACGATGGGGGTGGAGACGCTCCTTCAGGTATAGTGGTCCAAGGCCATTTAGGGCTTTCAAGGTCAGCACCAACACTTTGAATTGTGCTTGGAAACGTACTGGGAGCCAATGTAGGTCTTTCAGGACCTTCAGATGTCTTCTAAATGTCAGGTGGTTGTTTATCTCTTTGATATCTGGTGGTGAAGGACATGATTTATGACCTCCTTATCTGATGAGATCCCTGGAGCAATAGAGACGCTTGAAAGAGTCAAAATGACAGCAGGAAAAATCCCTTTATTTTGTCATGACAAAAAATGGTACAGACACGCGTTTGCCCGATGCCTGCCCCCGAATTCTGAGCGAGCCAGCTTTTTATACATTTGCAGAATACAATACCACCTGATTTCTTGTAAACCACCTGATTTCTTGTAAACCACCTGATTTCTGGGAAATCGAAAGTTATTCTAAGTTCCTATTACCATGTAAGGTCTTGGCCTCCCTCCTTCCTGCAATCTCCCTCCTCCCTGCCATCTCCCACATCACCACGGCCACGTGCATTCCTCAGTTTGCTTATCTCTTTACAACCTTCAATAATAAACATTTGAGCCTGTTCCATCAATGCCAGCCTTGTTCTCCTGACGGACTTCTCCTTTCTCAGAAAGGCCTTGGGGGGGGGGTTGCTATGGCCCTACACTGGGAGGGCATTCCACAGGGCGGGCGCCACCACCGAGAAGGCCCTCTGCCTGGTTCCCTGTAACGTGGCTTCTTGCAGAGGGAACCACCAGAAGGCCCTTGGAGCTGGACCTCAGTGTCCGGGCAGAACGATGGGGGTGGAGACGCTCCTTCGGGTATACTGGCTTTACCAGACCAATTGGTCCATCTAGATCAGTATTGTCTGGACTGAATGGCAGCAGCATTTTCAGACAGGGCATTTTTCTAGCCCTCCCTGCAGATTCTGGGGATTGGACCAGAGTCCTTCTGCATGCAAAGCAGGTGTTCTGTCCCTGAGCTGCAGCAGCCTCTCTCCCTTAAAGGGTAGCATTCGCACATTGGTGAAGAGGGCTTCCAAGAGGCCTGTGCCCCAGAACTCCATTGATTTGGAAATCTGCCCTCGTGGCGCTGGAAGAGCAGATCTTCCTGAGACCAAAGTGATTTCCTAGTACCTGAGGCTGAGCAAAACACGTTTGCTTTTTCACCTCCTGTTTCTTCATACCTCCCTGCTCCTGACATAACTTGTCGTAAGGCAAATTACGGATTCCTGCCTCGTTCTCGATGGAAAATGCGCCACACACACACCCCCCTTCCGCCTTGCAGGTGTTTTGGATGCTGGGCCTTCCGCTGGCCTGGGCATTTCTCCTACTTGCACGGCTGATGGGAGCTGACAGGTTAAATTATGCATGACCCGGGTTTCGATTTTGACAGGTGTCTCTTGCGGAAACAGGACTGAACAAGACCCCGGGCGCTATCCGGTCAGGAACTACAGAGGGCCCAAAATGAGAGGGGCAGTTTTCATGGAGTTAAGGGGCCTCGCTTCTGAGTTTTGGCTTTTGGATCTGCTCTGCCAAGCACTGAAAATCTTCTTTAAAAAGATGGGGGCCATTCATCCCGCCAAATGAGATCCTACACTGTTAACCACACACAAAGAGATTTCTAAAATCTCACTCAGAAACTGATCGCTTGGCATGCACTCATTCTCCCTCTCTTTTATTTGACATGCCATCTATTTTACTTACATTCCCATTCCACCTTTACACCTTTGGCCAGGTGTTCATGTTAGCTCCTTCCAGGCTAGCCACATACTGGGAGCATTTGAAACAAATTGAGAAAATCAGCAAAAGCAACCATTTTTACTGCCAGGATGCGTCCCTGCCAAGAACACTGGATCTTAGTCCATTCCTTCATATCCTTTCCAGTTTGTGACAGGAAGGGAGGACAGGTCTTTGGGGTTCTGTCCCTAGATATTTCACAAACTGCTTGCTTCCAATAGATGCTAACTTTGCTACACCTCCCAGTTATCCTCTTTCTTTTCTAAGCCTCTGCAGAGGGAAATACCAGCCGGTGCTTGTAAACACTAGCATTGTGAATATTTTGCTTCAAAAGAAAAAGTATATCGTTCAATTAACTGGAGTACCTTTTTAAATCAATTAACAGTGCCGAAGTTCAGTGGGTCTTGCTCCCAGGTAAGTGGGTTCAGGACTGCAGCCTAAAACTCATCATATTTGCCCAAAATGAGCGAAATCTGACCTCAGGTTTCAGCTGTACAGGGAACTAACGCGTTGGACAGGAACCTCAGGCCTGGGCACCGGATGCGGCCCTTCAGGACTCTGCGTCTGGCCCTTGGAATGCTCCCCAAGCCAATCTCTCTTACTGGCCCTGTCCCCCCCCCTTTTAAGTGCTTTTCCCTGGCTGGAATGTGACCTTGAACTCTGAAGATGCCTCTGTCAGAGGATAGACAGGTGTACGGACCTGGGCAGGAACTAGCTTATTGCATTAAAGGTAAAGGGACCCCTGACCGTTAGGTCCAGCCGTGACCGACTCTGGGGTTGTGGCACTCATCTCGCTTTATTGGCCGAGGGAGCCAGCGTACAGCTTCCAGGTCATGTGGCCAACATGACTAAGCCGCTTCTGGCGAACCAGAGCAGCGCATGGAAACGCTGTTTACCTTCCCGCTGGAGCGGTACCTATTTATCTACTTGCACTTTGAGGTGCTTTCGAACTGCTAGGTGGGCAGGAGCAGGGACCAAGCAACGGGAGCTCACCCCGTCGCAGGGAACTGAACCTCCGACCTTCTGATCGGCAAGCCCTAGGCTCAGTGGTTTTAACTATACAGACCCTCGTCAGCAAGGTGATGTCTCTGCTTTTTAAGATGCTGTCTAGGTTTGCCATTGCTCTTCTCCCAAGAAGCAGGCGTTTTTTAATTTCGTGACTGCTGTCACCATGATCATGGAGCCCAAGAAAGTGCCTCCATTTCTTCCCGTGGAAGACAGGAGGGCCTGGCTTGCTCTGGTCCATGGGGGTCACAAAGAGTCGGACACGACATTGTTTGAGCCCCACATTGAGCAAAAGATTCCTATTTTCCCCAAAAACTTTTTTATTGATTTTCCACATTTATAACAAATATAACAAATAAAACACACAAAAGAAAACACAACAATACTTAAAAAAAATGAAAAAACCAACCCAAACCAAATATATAAACTCTTATTACTTCTAAGACCCAATCTAGCTTTCATTGTTATCTGACTTCCTCAAACCCCCCCAACTGAATTTCATTGTATCACCTTGTAACAGTTCTCCAAAATCATCTTTCTAATAAAATTAACTCCTTCAATTTACTATCATCTTCTCTTTTCTTAATAGTCTAAATCCATAATGTTTTGCAACTCATTCTAATCCTAAGCCTATCTGGTACTTTCAAGTGACTTCTAATTATCTTATATTACAATATTTAGCTAAATAATCTTTCAATTTCTTCCAATCTTCTTGGTATTCCTCTTCTTTCTTCCAGTCAGGTCGGCCAGCTCCAAAAAGTCCAACATCTTCATCTGCCATTCTTCTACAGTTTCTTGCGATTTCCAGTTTTTAGCTAATAGCTGCACTTTGAGCAAAAGATTCCTGTATTGCAGGGGGCTGGACTAGATGACCCTTGTGGTCCCGTCCAACTCTGGGATTCCATTATTCTTTCTTCCTGATTTCTCCATAATTTCCCCGCCCCCACTCTGCCTGCCATGACATATCTCCTCCTCCTTTTTCACCTCCATCTTCCTCCTCCAGTCCGCCCTTCACTGTAACAGGTAAGGCGCTAATGCAAATAATTCCTGTTTACCGCCAGCCGGGCCTTGCAGCCGAAATCGAAATCTAGGCCACCGCCGGCTGATGGTGGCGCTTTCAGAATAAGCTGTTTGGATAGTGGATGAGGACTGGATTAAGGGCCGAAGGCTGTCAGCACTTAAAAATAATGTCAGATTCACAGCTGATGCGGGGGAGGGATGAGAGAGGGATGAGGGGTCTCGCCATGCGAGGCTTATGGGGCAAGATGGGGATTGGATGGGGTTGCCAAGCAACCGGTCTTTTACTGGTCCCATTAAGAAAACTCTATCAGTTCAGGCAAGGGCTGAATGCATGCAAATGCAATGAACCCTAAATGCAAAGCTTTGCAGCCACAAATAGAGCACAAACAATTTTTACATGCCACCCAAAACTCTGAGCAGTGAGGGACTCGAAGGTTTTAGGTGTGCAGCCTGGGCCTTGGAATGAAGGTCACCTGAGACTGTGGCGTCTTTGGGATATATGTTCCCCCCCCCCAAAAAAAATTCTTTTATTCATTTTATAACACAAATAAACAACACAAACAGAAATACAAACAAATTCTTGTCTTATCCTTATTTTTCTAAACATTGTTAGGTGAGCTTCCCCAAGTCCCCCCATCTGATTTTCGTTTTATCTCATCTTTAGCAGTTTCATATATCATAATTTTTAACCATTTTTTAATCACACTTACTTTTACCATAAAAATCTTCACATTTTATCACTTACAAATAATACTATTTTAAAATACACCATCTTCTACTTCTAACCCTACAGCCTATATCCACTTCCAAAGCTATTCTAAAATTTAAATATTAACATTTTTTTTCAAACATTCTTTAAACTTCTTCCACCGTCTCTTCTCTCTGGTCTCGGAGTCTCCCGGTCAGTTCGGCAAGTTCCATATAGTCCATCATCTTCATCCGCCATTCTTCTATAGTTGGTAAATCTTGTTTCTTCCAGTTCTTCACTAATAATATTCTCACAGCTGTTGTGGCATACAGAAAAAAAGGAACATCCTTTTTGAGGATTTCTCCCTCCACTATACCAAGTATAAAAAGGCTTCTGGTTTCTTAATAAATGTGTTTTTCAACACTTTTTCCAGTTCATTATAGATCCTTTCCCAGAAGTCTTTTATCTTGGGGCACGTCCACCACATGTGATAAAAGGTTCCTTCTTTTTCCTTACATTTCCAGCATTTATTATCATGAGTATGATCCATGATGATAAATGCTGGAAATGTAAGGATGATCCATGATAAGGGACGCGGGTGGCGCTGTGGGTTAAACCACAGAGCCTAGGACTTGACGATCAGAAGGTCGGCGGTTCGAATCCCCGCGACGAGGTGAGCTCCCGTTGCTCTGTCCCTGCTCCTGCCAACCTAGCAGTTCGAAAGCACAGCAAAGTGCAAGTAGATAAATAGGTACCGCTCCAGCAGAAGGTAAACGGCGTTTCCGTGCGCTGCTCTGGTTCGCCAGAAGCTCTCACTTCCATACATCACTACTGGGGAAAAACACAGCTTTAACTATATGGACCTTTGTTGGCAAGGTGATGTATCTGCTTTTAGGGCACGACAAACATTTTTCAAAGAGGGCCAGATTTGATGAAGTGAACATGCGTGAGGGCCAACCAAAGTTGTTGAGATATTTTTTAGGATTTTTAGGATTTTACCCCAGGACATATACTGCCATGGGTGGCCATGGATTACATCGGCCACCAGTGGGCCGGATTAGGCCCCTGATTCAGACTTGACCCAGCCTTCCCCCAACCCACAAGTGACCTCCACAAGTTCAGGACTCTTGATCCTCTCTTGAGGGAATGATAAAAGTGGCCTACCTCACAAGGTTGTTGTGAGGGCAAAACCAATAAAGACAATAAAGGACTTTGAAAGCGCCTTCTGGAGTCTCATCCCCCTATTTCAGCAGGTTGGAAGAGGTGAACCTGAGGCTGGAAGGGCTGTGGAGAGTTTTGAATCGGCGACTCCTTGGGTCTCTGCTCACGCTGAGCCACACCGACAAAGCAACCCTAAATGCTTATGGTTCATGAAGGACTTAAGAGAGTTTCTTCATTTTTAAGTTGAGAAACTGGGGAAAGAGTTCAGACTGGTGTGACATTGAACCCTGAAATGACTCGGGCCCCAGATATCGGAACATAGCTGTCAACATTTTTTAAAGGGAATTTTCCTTATTCCGAATAGGGTTCCTTTCAAGAAAAGGGAAAAGTTGACAGCTATGTATCTGAAAGGCTACCTCTTTCTTCCACGCAGACCCTCTCAGGTGCTGAGATTTGCAGAGGGGACCCCCTTGGTAGATCTTCCACTTTCAGGGGCTGAGGATTATGATGGCCTGGGAGAGGGCCTTCTCGGTGGTGGCCCCATAGCCAATAAACTAATAGGCTGATAGTTCTGGGGGTTGTGTTTGTCACCTTCTTTGTGAATTGGGATGATAATACTCTGGTTCCAACCCTTGGGGAAAGTGCTGTTAAGATATTTCCGTTCCACCTTAAAGGGGAGCAGGATGTTTGTGTCACAGCCTGCGTATTTCCTGTTTCACAGGATGTTTCTGTTGTGTCTTTGCTTTCGTTTTCTTCTTCGTGCCTGAACGCTGAAGCAAGCGGTCATGTTTTCTTTGTTCTGACCAACGCTGAATAAACTTGTAAATATGCTCTCCTGCTGTGCATCTTTCGCTGTGTGAATTCTGCTGATAGAGTGTGTACCAGCCTAAGAATGTGGCAATCTATTTCTGAGGCTTCGTGTCGCTAATTGCTGATACTGCGTGTCTATGGGAGGTCGATGAATCGTCCGGCAGCCGGCTTGGGGGCTATGATGGACTTTGTCTCCCTGGCAGTATCCCAACAAGTGCCAGTACAGTTTATATAAGAAATTAATTTTGCTAGGAGGGGAGAGACCACCACTCAGAATTATTCCTAAAGACCTCTGAAGGGTTCATGTCTTCTCCAGGAGCTTTATCAGTCATTAAGGCACCTATAAGATTGCTTAAGGGATGCGGGTGGCACTGTGGGTTAAACCACAGAGCCTAGGACTTGCCGATCAGAAGGTTGGCGGTTCGAATCCCCGCGATGGGGTGAGCTCCCATTGCTTGGTCCCAGCTCCTGCCAACCTAGCAGTTTGAAAGCACGTCAAGGTGCAAGTAGATAAATAGGTACCACTCTGGCGGGAAGGTAAACGGTGTTTCCGTGAGCTGCTCTGGTTTGCCAGAAGCGGCTTAGTCATGCTGGCCACATGACCCGGAAGCTGTACGCCTACTCCCTTGGCCAGTAAAGCGAGATGAGCGCCACAACCCCCGAGTCGGCCACAACTGGACCTAATGGTCAGAGGTCCCTTTACCTATGTATCTGAAAGGCCACCTCTTTCTTCCATGCAGACCCTCTCAGGTGCTGAGATTTGCAGAGGGGACCCCCTTGGTAGATCTTCCACCCTCAGGGGCTGAGGATTATGATGGCCTGGGAGAGGGCCTTCTCGGTGGTGGCCCCATAGCCAATAAACTAATAGGCTGATAGTTCTGGGGGTTGTGTTTGTCACCTTCTTTGTGAATTGGGATGATAATACTCTGCTTCCAGCCCTTCGGGAAAGTGCCAGTACAGTTTATATAAGAAATTAATTTTGCTAGGAGGGGAGACATCACCATTCAGAATTATTCCTAAAGACCTCTGAAGGAATCGTGTCTTCTCCAGGAGCTTTATCGGTCATTAAGGCACCTATAAGATTGCTTACTTCTTGTTCTGTAACGGGGCTATTATGGTGTCAATGTTAGCAGGTCCTGAATCGTAGTTGGCCCATTGTCACCATCACTTTCAAAGATTTTGCTGAAGTAAACACGCCAAGTATTAGCAGAGATAAAAGCATCTAACGCAGGATTAAAACCTGTATCTGAAATCAGGTTCCAGAACTGTCTACCCATTCCCAGCTCTTTCCACTGAGTGATCATGAATGATCTCTCCACCTTAATAGTTCCTTATAATTTGATAAGAAGCCAAAGTTTTTAGGTTAGTTCTTGTCTGTGTCTGTCTTACCCTCCTGGTTAGTTGAGCCAAATTCTTTTTTTTTGTTCGCCTGCACTCATTATTGCACTAACCCAATTTGCCCCAAAATCCTTTCTGGATGAGTGACCCGGTTTAGTTAAAAGTGGTCTTAGATCTGCAAAGATGGACACCATGCCTTCAAAGGGATCCTTGATGAACTGGACTTCAGCAAACAAAAACTTATGCCGGAATATTGTTCCATGCACCGCAATCTCTGAGCAGCCGGAGATTTCCCCACTTTCCTTTTTCCTTTCTCCTTCTGTGATGGAACTCCTATTTGGGGACTTCCCTGGCTTTTTTCTGGCCCACGTAGGACCAGTCTGGATAGTTGGCCTTGGTGAAGGATTTGACGCTTTCATCCCCAAAAAGTTTTTGATTTTAGTTTCTGCTGAAATGAGGCTGCATTTTAATGTTGTGTTTTTAATCTTGTTTTTAAGTTGTATTTTAATCAATTGTTTTTATACCTGGTGTTAGCTGCCCTGAGCCCGGTCTTGGCTGGGGAGGGCGGGGTATAAATAAAATTTATTATTATTATTATTATTATTATTATTATTATTATTATTATTATTATTATTTCTGCACCTACCGTTAGGTCTGGTTTAGTGAGAACGAAGGCACCTAGAGATGACAGCAGTGAAATAGGGTTTTATTTACACACAAACATATAAATGCTGAGCTTAAGTTGGAAGGGCTTGCAGCACTGACACTCTCAACAGATCTTGCCCCCAACAATTAGGTATCTAGGGAGGTTCCCAAAACCATAGCTTTGGGTTCAGGACAGAGAGGAAGTCAAGCCTCTGGGTCTCGTCCAGTGTGAGACTGGCCCCTATTCCATTTCTCTCTTACACCCCCAGCTGCCAGAGCCGCTGGCTCATTGATTACCACGCTGAACCTTGGAAGATTCATGAGAGACAGAAGGCATTCCTTCGCTCAGCACACATTGCTCTCAACTAGGGCCAGGGCCTTTTCAGCACTGGCCCCGACTTGGTGGAACGCTCTGTCCCAAGAGACTAGGGCCCTGAGGGACTTGACATCTTTCCGCAGGGCCTGCAAGACAGAGCTGTTCCGTCTGGCCTTTGGTTTGGACTCAGTCTGACCCTTATGTTTTCCCCCCTACCCCTTATGGTTTTGATCTATGGGCTGCTTTTAAATAATAAATTATTATTATTATTATTATTATTATTATTATTATTATTATTATTTATTATTTGTACCCCACTCATCTGGCTGGGTTTCCCCAGCCACTCTGGGCGGCTTCCAACAAAGACAAAAAATACACTAAGACGTCACACATTAAAAACTTCTTCTGAATGTCAGGTAGTTGTTTATTTCTTTGACATCTGGTGGGTGGGTGTTCCACAGGACAGGTGCCACCACCGAGAAGGCCCTCTGCCTGGTTCCCTGTAACCTCACTTCTCGCAGGGAGGGAACCGCCAGAAGGCCCTCGGCGCTGGACCTCAGTGTCTGGGCAGAACGATGGGGGTGGAGACGCCTCTTCAGGTATCCTGGGCCTTTGAGGCCGTTTTGGGCTTTAAAGGTCAGCACCAACACTTTGAATTGTGCTCGGAAACATACTGGGTGCCAATGTAGGTCTTTCAAGACCAGTGTTATGTGGTCTCGGTGGCCGCTCCCAAGTCACCAGTCTAGCTGCCGCATTCTGGATTAATTGCAGTTTCTGGGTCACCTTCAAAGGTAGCCCCACATAGAGCGCATTGCAGTAGTCCAAGCGGGAGATAACTAGAGCATGCACCACTCTGGTGAGGCAGTCCACAGGCAGATAGGGTCTCATCCTGCATACCAGGTGGAGCTGGTTGGCTGCATTTTAAATTGCATTTTAACCTATATTTTAAATTGGTCCCCCCCCCCCGTTACATTTTTACTGTAATTTTACTGGTGTTAGTCACCCTGAGCCCGGCTTTGGCCAGGGAGGGGCGGGGTATAAATAAATAAAAATTATTATTATTATTATTATTTATTATTATTATTATTATTATTCCCTAGATGGCTTTAACGAGGTTGAGACAGATCCATGGAGGAGAGAGCTATCGATGGCGATGGGTTTCAAACAGGGGGCATTTTAGCCACTGTGGCCCATTTGCATGCAAAGAATGAGCTCAACCCCAGAGTTTTAGCCCTGCCCTGACTTTTTGTTAGTCTTTATGGAGCCAAGCAAACTCTTTATTATCCAGGGATGCACTTGTGGGGGTCGAAGGCCAAGCTGTTGCTCTCAAAACAGGTAGCTGCCTCCTTCTGCGCACCTGCTCTCAAACCCTGCCAGCCCTTTCCGCTTAAAGGAGCCCTCACAGTTGGTCCTTTAATCTTCCCTAATCATTTGTTAATTAGGAGGTCACGCTCCTCCTGTTGGGAGTCCTGCTCACAGCTGCCACAGTCTATGTAATCCTCTCTAACCCCACTCCACTCCTGCGCTAACCTCCATCAGTATTTCACATGCCACAAGAAAAAAGGGAAGGAAGGAAGGAAGGAAGGAAGGAAGGAAGGAAGGAAGGAAGGAAGGAAGGAAGGAAGGAAGGGGAGTCGGGAGCCAGAAAGAGACAAAGGTGCCTTACCTCTCTCGCCCTGGTCTGGCCACAGTGATCCATGCGACGGACACCTCCAGGCTCGATTATCGCAACTTGCTCTATGTGGGGCTGCCCTTGAGACTGACCCAGAAACTCCAGTGGGTGCAGAATGCCGCAGCGAGGCTCCTTACGGGATCACATTCATCCAGTGCTTTACCAGATGCACTGGCTCCCGGTGGAGTACACGGTCAGGTTTAAGGTGCTGGTTTTGACCTTTAAAGCCCTATGCGGCCTAGGACCCTCGTACCTACAGGACCGCCTCTCCCGGTATGCCCCGCGGAGGACCTTAAGGTCCACAAATGACAACACTTTGGAGGTCCCAAGTTGCAAGGTAGTTAGATTGGTTTCAACTAGGGCCAGGGCCTTTTCAGTAGTGGCCCCGACTTGGTGAAACACTCTGTCCCAAGAGACTAGGGCCCTGCGGGACTTGACATCTTTCTGCAGGGCCTGCAAGACAGAGCTGTTCCGCCTGGCCTTTGGTTTGGACTCAGTCTGACCCTTATGTTTCCCTTCCCTTATGGTCTTGATTTATCAGCTATTTTAAAGTGAGGCTGCATTTTAAATTTCATTTTAACCCGTATTTTAAAGTGGTCCCCCCCCCATTATGTTTTTACTGTAATTTTACTGTTGTTAGCCGCCCTGAGCCTGGCTCTGGCTGGGGAGGGCGGGCTATAAATTATTATTATTATTATTATTATTATTATTATTATTATTATTATTAAAGAAGTTGCAGAGGGGAAGGAATGGCAGTGGAATTTTTCCCCATCTCTCGAAGCCACCCAGCAAATAAACAACTACCTGACATTTAGAAGACATCTGAAGGCAGGGAAGTTTTTAATGTGTGACATTTTAATGTATTTTTAATCTTTGTTGGAAGCCGCCCAGAGTGGCTGGGGAACCCAGCCAGATGGGCAGGGTACAAATAATAAATTATTATTATTATTATTATATATTAGTAATTCTGATTGCTAATTTCTGGAAACCACAAGAGGAGAGAGGGGGCAGGCCCCGCACTCAAATCTCCTGTGAGAAGAGGAACAGACATGGAATTTACTTCTCTGCAGCCCAGGAATTCTGTTGCCAGGCAAGAGCAAGTCAGATCAACAGTTTGACTGGCGAAGGCGTCTTCCTTATGGTCAATTCTGTTCCAGTGCTGCCTGTTTCATATGTTTAGCCCAGCTGCCTAGTGGGCAGAGATGGGGAGCCCCCAGCCCCCACCATCGGGTCCTGCCAGCCTGGCCCAAATTGCCTGGGATGATGGCAGATGGAGTCCAGCGAACCCTGCAATCGCCCCATCCCTGGTTTAAAACCAGAAACTTTGTGCATGGCCAGGATGTTCCCCACGACAGAGATATGCCCTTTATATTTCTCACCTAAGGCTGACCACTGCCCTGTTTCTTAAGGATGCGCCATGCAAGAGAGGGAAGATGGGCAAAGGACGGCAGGTTTGGGCGTGCGCTGGCAGCACAAGCGGAGACCACGAGGGAAGACATTTGTAAGAAATCCACCTTTTAAGTGCAGCAGAATTTACACTGTGGAACTGCCTGCCTACTCACGTCAGGCAGACGCCATCGCCGTACTTTTGGGCGCCTGCAAAAAACGTTTTTGTTTAGACGACCCTCCCCAGACATGTAGACTGCTGCTTTTTGTTTTGACCTGTTCGTTGCTGATTTTGTACTTTGCTAAAATATAGTAGTAGTTCTTACTGAAAGTTCATCTCTTTATTCTGCTTGTAAACTGCTTTGGCTCTCCACAAAAAGCTCAATAACTTTGATGAAGCTTTCCCCAAAAAAGCTGAACAACTCTGGTCAATCCAATGGGGAGATCACTGCCAAAATTTTTTTTATGGTGGTTGTAGATCGCAGTCTCTTGGAAGTTGGACAGCCCTGTTTTATACAATCAAGCGGTATGTGAGGGATGGCTCAGCATGGGACTCTTAATATAAATTTTATGAAACAAACAAATGGTAAGAGAGAAACAGGGACGCGGGTGGCACTGTGGGTTAAACCACAGAGCCTAGAACTTGCCGATCAGAAGGTCAGCGGTTCGAATCCCCGCGACGGGGTGAGCTCCCGTTACTCGGACCCTGCTCCTGCCAACCTAGCAGTTCAAAAGCACCTCAAAGTGCAAGTAGATAAATAGGTACTGCTCCGGCAGGAAGGTAAACGGCGTTTCCGTGCGCTGCTCTGGTTCGGCAGAAGCGGCTTAGTCATGTTGGCCACATGACCTGGAAGCTGTACGCCAGCTCCTTTGGCCAATAAAGCGAGATGAGCGCCGCAACCCCAGAGTCAGCCACAACTGGACCTAACGGTCAGGGGTCCCTTTACCTTTTAAGAGAGAAACAGCAGGATTCTGGCATCATTTGCCCCAATCGTGTGAGTTTCCGTAGTTCTAGGTGTTGTTCGCTCTGGAGTGAGCAGGAAGCTGTTGTTTGTGCAGGAGCGATGCACGCAGCTTCCATGTTTCCACCTGCCTCTCTAGTCCTCCATGTGGACTAGAGGCTTGTTTTTAAAAATCGTGCACACACCCGCTGAGACTTTTAAAGGAACTGGGTTCTACAAACCCGATTATTAAGTTCTGCCCTTTTGCCACCGAGTGGAGAGAGAAGACTCGACAAGGGGAAGTTATAGACACTTCTGTAACAATTTATTGAATGAGGCAATAGACAGAATTTGGGGGAACAACAGGTACTTCTTCCATGCTCTGCTACAGGACTGCGGGTGGCTGGGAACGAGGATGGTTTATCTTTGGGTCTCGGGGAATAATGTCTCAGTCTATCGGAACGTTATTCCATTGCCAAAAAAAGAGAGAGAGGAAACACGGACTGTAAAGTCACACCTGACATCTTCACGACGACGATAAAAAATAATAATATTTTTAAAAAATTTTAAAAAATTAAGTCAGAGACCTGGGCTTTTGTTTCTACAGGAAGGATTCCCTCCCCTCGATTTAAGTCCGGGGTGTTGGTGGTGGGGGACGGTGATTATACATTTGAGATTTTCTGTTTTTTAAAAAAGCCAAGTAAACACAAGAATCTGGAAAAAGCAAAACCCTGCCCTGAAAGGTTGGGACAGACAAGGAGAGGTGTGGTGAATGGGCCGTGTAAAAGAACGCAAAGAACGAAACTAATTGCTGCGTACTATCCCCAGCCAGAAAGGGTGCCTGAAATAGGAAAATAAGAGAGTGATTCTACCTGTGAGGCAACAGCAGCCGTTTGCTTAGCTGGGGCCAGTGAAAGCCTTGGCCCTGTCTAAGAGTTAAAAACAGCTATCAAAAAATGCCTGGGGGAGACGTGAGAGGGGGGGCAGCCCTCCCTGAGCCCCCATTCTGGGGTGGGAGGCTATCACCTTTCCCTTTGCCAACTCCGCACAGGGACTGCGGGTGCCCAGCCTCGCTGGCCACATGTCTTTCGTAGACGTGCAGACCCTGGGCCCCTGCACGGCGCAGCATGGCAGCCGATGTCGAGTTTGCGGCCCTGGGGCCACGGAGGGAGGCCTTGGCCGCCACGAAGGGGATGTGCGCAGCTGGGGCCGTGGGGCTCCAAGGGCTCTGGAAAGCTGCCACGAGAAAGGGGTCTTTGGATGGGCCGCCGCCCCAGGATGCCAGGTGCAATTTGGAGGAGAAGGGTGCAATTTGGAAGGAAATCAAAGTGAGAATTGTGGGTGGGATCTAGTGTGCGATCTGAAGCCCTTCGCCACCCAAACTGCCACTGAAGGCTGGGATCCCAGCCACGTGGCCGATGAGAGTGTGCTTAAATGCCACCCGTGTCCCTTCGCAACACCCAGCGGGGCCTTTCTACTGGTGGCTCCCTTGTGCCTTTCCGAACTTGTCATTCCAAGGGAGGAGAGTCTAAAACAAAAACGCACGCAGAAATTCACCAGTGGGGAAATGAGGCTTTGGAGGGAAGGCTTTGAGCATGGACTTAAAAAGCGAAGACAGAATCTCCTTCAACAGGTCACCAAATAACTTTGGAAGGAAGGAACGGAGGAGGAACAGTCCCTCCGTCCTGACAGGATCCAGAGTCAACAGATTGCAGCCCTCGCTGTCTCCCGCAGGACTTTTCTTACCCTTTCAACGCCTTTGCGAGGAAAAAAGAGGAAGCCTCTTTCCCCAATTTGTCTTCTCAAGCCTTGCTTTCTCTATCTCTCTCTTTTAAAATATATGTCCATGTTAAAATGATACCTAATTCTCGACGCGAGGAAGGCGGAGGAGCCTGGCTTTGTGGGGGCTTGCCGGGCCAGGAAAGCCTGCAGGGACCCCCACCGCGGACCCCGCCTCCCCCCCCAACAAGCCCTGAAAAGAGAGGGCTATAAACCTTTTCCGCCACATCTCACGCCGGCTTTGAGAAAGGAGGGTCCATGCAATGGGAGACGAAGGCTTGGCCCAGCCTGCCCCAAACAGGCTTCCTTGCTTTCGCGAGGCCCGAGAGGAGCTGTAAAAATCGCGGCTCCAAAATACACCCTGTGTGTTTGTGTGTTGTTGTTGTTTTTTCCTTTTGTTAAACAAAACCTTTTTTTTTTTTGCTTCCAAAGCTGCGAGACTCACAAATGCCACCTGATTGCGCCTCCGCAGAGGCGTAGAAAAAAAACTATTCGCACAAGGGAGGAGGAAGCTGCCGCAGCGCCATGATCCTGCCGCTCTCGCCCGTCACTGCTCCAGAGTCACCACCTCCACGGCCTGGCCGTCCATGGTGACAGTGCTGTCTGTTATCCTCGCGGCCACGGGAGCCATGGCAACCTGGACCGGGCCGTTGCCCTGAGCAAGGCTGGTGACCACCGTCTGGTACATGCTGACGGGGATCTGGACGAGCCCTGCGGAGAAAGAGAGAGGGGAGAGGGTCAGGCGAGGCTGGGCAAGGCGCTGAGTCAGTTCCTGCGATCATGGAATCATGAGAGTAGGACGGGACCCCGGGGGGTCATCTAGTCCAACCCCCCTGGCAAGGCGAGAATCCTGTCCCTCTGACAGGTGGACGCCCAACCTCTGCTTAAAAACCTCCAAGGAAGGCGATTCCATTCTTCCTGAGGTTAAGTTGGAATCTAATTCCCCGTCCTGATGAAGAGAGCGCAGCAGAGGTTATATTTTCTGAGAATCCTCCGGAAAAACAATCTCTCCAAGGACCTGTTGATGCCATTTTACCATTGTACTGTGGAGAGTGTATTAACTTATGGTCTGTGTGTGTGGTTTGGGAGCTGCGCAGTCAGGGGAAAAACAATGCTGTCCAGGGTTGTGAAGACTGCGGAGAGAATAATTGGGTGCACTCTTCCCACCTTGGATCAAATCTATGCTTCCAGGTGCCATAAGAAAGCTGCAGAGATAGCGCAGGATAGTGCACACCCCGGAAATGATCTCTTTCAGATTCTGCCTTCTGGAAGAAGGTCCAGGGTTATAAAGACTAGGACTAGCCGCCTGAGAAACAGTTTCTATCCAATGTGATTTTGGTTCTAAACACAGTGTAAGGAGTCTCTATGGGAGTATATTGTATTTAATTATGGGGTATCAGAGATTTTAGGGGGCTAACTAGCTTGGGATAGCAGGCTTGTTGGTTTTTGAATGTCTGATGTAGATTTCGTTATTCTGTATGGGACAATGACAATAAAGATTATCGTATCGTATCATATTTTGAACCCACTGGTTTGGGTCCGACCCTCCAGAGCAGGAGAAAACAGGCTTGCTCCAAATTCCATGGGGCAGCCCTTGAGATATTTTAAGATGGTTAGCATATCTCCTCTCAGGCTCTTCTTTCCCAGGCTAAAACATCCCCAACTCCCTCAACCGTTCTTCATCAGGCTTGGTTTCCAGACCCGTGATCATCTTGGTCGCCCTCCTCTGCACACCTTCCCTCTTGTCAACATCCTTCTTAAATTGTGGTGTCCAGATCTGGACACAGTATCCCAGGTGTGGTCTGACCGAGGCAGAATAGAGCGGGACTATGACTTCCCTTGACCTGGACACACTAGACTTCTGTTGATGCAGCCTAGAATGGCATTCGCTTATTTTGCTGCTTATTTTTGAAAGCACCTGAGAGCAAAAAGGGACCCATCTTCTGCCTATAAAAGAGAGCTGTTGAGCCCCTTTGCCCAAAGACTAGCCCGGGGGGATGAGCCCAATGGCCGCCTTCCCTTCTGGGTGACCTTCTAAGGACCACATGCAACAATTGTGACTTTGCGCAACAGGTTAGATACGACACACCCACACACCCCTCTCTATCCTCAATAGACAAGCAAGAGGCTCTATTATCATTATTATTCATGGCTGAGTGGGGATTCGAACCCTGGTCCTAGACTGACACTCTTGAGCACTGCACAGAAAAGGCTCTCATTACAAACATGTAACTCACTCTACGTGGGGCTGCCCTTGAGACTGACCCAGAAACTCCAGCGGGTGCAGAATGCCGCGGCGAGACTCCTTATGGGGTCCTCGCTGCGAGATCACATTCACCCGGTGCTATACCAGCTGCACTGGCTCCCAGTGGAGTACAGGATCAGGTTTAAGGTGCTGGTTTTAACCTTTAAAGCCCTATATGGCTTAGGGCCCTCGTACCTACGGGACCACCTCTCCTGGTATGTCCCACGGAGGACCTTACAGTCTTCAAACAAAAACATCTTAGAGGTCCTGGGCCACAGGGAGGTTAGGCTGGCCTCGACCAGAGCCAGGGCCTTTTTGGCCGTGGCCCCGATCTGGTGGAACGCTCTGTCCCAAGAGACTAGGGCCCTGCGGGACGTGACATCTTTCCGCAGGGCCTGCAAGACGGAGCTGTTCCACCAGGCCTTTGGCCAAGGCACAGTCTGACCCCCTCCTTCGGTAATCCTCATAGCACTCCAGCCCAATGGTTGCCATGAATTTGATTCTGAATTGATTTTAGAATGAAATTTAGAATGCATTTCAATTAATTGCTTGTGATTTTATGTAAACTGTGTTACTTTTATTGCTGTTAGCTGCTCTGAGCCCAGCTTCGGCTGGGGAGGGCGGGATATAAATAAAATATTATTACTATTATTATTATTATTATTACATCTTTATCAAAAATTCTTGGGTTTAGGAAGCGGAATCCCTGAGCCCCAAGCTCTGAAGGAGGGGCAAAGTGAGTCTGCCACAGACCTCGGATTTCATTCCTGAAGGTCAACGTTTAACAGCAGGAGGAGGCGGAGGCAGAATGTGATTTGAGTGTCCTCATATCACTTCGCTGTGCAGACAGCGAAGCTTAAGCCTTAAGCGCTCTGACCTGGTATCCGAGGCAACTCCAAATTGGGCAGGCCTGAGCCCTGCCTGGTTTCTCTTTCATGGATGATCGTGGCGCCCTTGGGCACCGCCAGGTAACACCACCTTCTCCCCAGAAAATCAGGTAAAAGAAGAAGCCTGTCCGAGACAGACTCACGGAGCAGGGGCGCTGCTCTTTCAAGCTCCGCACCACAATAAATCAGAAGCAGAACTAGAAAAAACATGCTAGGAAACTTTAGGCCAGGGGCCAGCAAACTTTTTCAGCAGGGGGCCAAGTCCACTGTCCCTCAGACCTTGTGGGGGGCCGGACTATATTTTGGAAAAATAACAATGAACAAATTCCTATGACCCACAAATAACCCAGAGATACATTTTAAATAAAAGCACACATTCTACTCATGTAAAAACACCAGGCAGGCCCCACAAATAACCCAGAGATGCATTTTAAATAAAAGCACACATTCTACTCATGTAAAAACACCAGGCAGGCCCCACAAATAACCCAGAGATGCATTTTAAATAAAAGCACACATTCTACTCATGTAAAAACATGCTGATACCCAGACCACAAGCTGGATTTAGAAGGTGATTGGGCTGGATCCGGCCCACTGACCTTAGTTTGCCTAACCGTGCTTTAGGCTAAAACATTTTCAGAAATGAGCGCCAGGGGAAATTTGCAAGCGGGTTCCTATTTTCCCCAGGGCCAAGCTATGCAATATATCCAAGATCTCTACAGTTCGTCAAACAGCAGCGATGGGAGTGGGGTGGTTCGGTCGGGAGACTTCTGAAACTTTTTAGTTTAGAGAAATTGCGAGGAAGAGGTGACGTAATAGAAGTTTGTAGAGTTAAGTCTGGCTTGGAGGAAGTGGATGGAGTAAAGTTTCTCTCCCTCTCTCTCTCATTATGCTAGAATTCATGGACACTCAATGGAGATGAATGTGGGAAAATTCAGGAAAGGTTAAAAAAAAATATTATTTACACGACGCATAGTTAACCTATGGAACACACTGCCACAAGAGGCAGGGAAAGCTGCCAACTTGGATGGTTTAAAAAGAAGATTTGCCTAATTTGTGGAGAGGGCTGTCAAAAGACTCCTAGCCACGACGACCCTTCTCTGCCTCCACAGTCGGGGGCAGATGTGCGCTCTGAGTCCCAGCTGCTGGAAACTGCCAGAGAGGAGAGTTGGTCTTGTGTTCGAATTCTGCTTGCAGGCATCTGAGAGCAGGACGCTGGACTAAATGGGCCATGATCTAGCAGGAACACCTTATGTTATCATGAGATACCGTAGTTATTTTTTCTCTCCTAGTGTTAAGATTCCCAGGGAAAATCATCACCTCCTCCCCGCCCCATTCTGAAGCTGCACTTTCCCCTAAAAGGAAAAGAAAAACTTATTTGGACAGGGAACTTAGGAGAAACTTTTCTCCATTGTCCATGTGTTCATCCCCTTCCCTCCTCCCCTTGCACTGATCCAGTTCAGGCATAGGCAAACTCTGGCCCTCCAGATGTTTGGGACTACAATTCCCATCATCCCTGACCACTGGTCCTGTTAGCTACGGATGATGGGAACTGTAGTCCCAAACATCTGGAGGACTGGAGTTTGCCTATGCCTGATCCAGTTGGTTACTCCCTGGCTTGATCAAACCATAGTTTACTGTTACATCTCAGCCTTCCAAACTGTCTCAACTGAGCCAGTGAGTGACTTTTGTTAGAAATGGGCCTCCGTACCAGCTATACGTGCCAGGAAGCAAAAGATGGACCTGTTGTTTTGCGCAGAAAACCTTGGTTTAGACATTATTTTTTTTAAAATAAAAATAAAAATTATTATTTATACCCCGCCCATCTGGCTGGGTTTCCCCAGCCACTCTGGGCGGCTTCGAACAGAACACTGTACAGTGGTACCTCTGGTTGCAAACGGGATCCATTCCGGAGGCCAGTTCGCAACCTGAACAGAATGCAACCCGCTTCTGCGCATGACGTCATTCTGCACGTGTGCGCATGCGCGAGGCGAAACCCGGAAGTAACCCGTTTCGTTACTTCTGGGTCATCGCGGGATGCAACCAGAAAATGTTCAACCTGAAGCAAACGTAACGAGGTATGAATGTATGGCCAAACTTGCCCCTTGTCACTGGGGCAGAGAGAGCACCTTGGGCTGCAAGCTTGGAGCTCTCAGCTGGGATAAAAGGAAAGGAGAGAGATGGAGGAAGGAAAAGGACAGGCGAGCAAAAAGCAGAAAAATGAAGTACAGTCGTACCTCGAGTTTAGTAATTAATTCGTTTCGGAGGTCCGTTCCTAACCTGAAACTGTTCTTAACCTGAAGCACCACTTTAGCTAATGGGGCCTCCTGCTGCCGCCGTGCCGCCACTGCGCGATTTCTGTTCTCATCCTGAAGCAAAGTTCTTAACCCGTGGTACTATTTCTGGGTTAGCGGAGTCTGTAACCTGAAGTGTCTGTAACCTGAAGCGTCTGTAACCTGAGGTACCACTGTACAGAGAGGCTCAGACAGAACTGCAAAAAGCAAACCGCTGTGCTTTTAAAGGGGAATGTTTAAACTCTGCTAAGATATAGAACTTGCTAATGCAAGTCAGGAAGGATATCATTAAACAATATATCCTCTCCTGCCTCCCTGAACATTCCCACACTCACAGTGGTACCTTGGGTTAAGTACTTAATTCATTTCGGAGGTCCGTTCTTAACCTAAAACTGTTCTTAACCTGAAGCACCACTTTAGCTAATGGGGCCTCCTGCTGCTGCCGCACGATTTCTGTTCTCATCCTGAAGCAAAGTTCTTAACCCGAGGTGCTATTTCTGGGTTAGCGGAGTCTGTAACCTGAAGCGTATGTAACCCGAGGTACCACTGTAAAAGGAAAAACCAAGAAAGGTCAATGTGCAACGAGACCATTGCTAAATATGTCATTCAGCCTGGCTTCGCCTCATGCACAGAACAGGAGCTTAAAAACCGGGAACTGTCTGTGCATGCACACAAACGTCCTTTGCTCCAAGGGGATTAAGCTGAATCGCTCCCCAGCATTGGATGCAATGGCCTTCAGCACTGAGAAAGCGAGCGAGGGGAGAGGGCGGGCAAGTTCCCTGAAGGACCCCAGATCGCAGCCGCCTGCCCTTGGGAGAGCAACCGCGGCTAAAGCCCCAGAGATATGGTAATCAGGCCTGGGACTGTCACCCCACGCATCTGCCCCTCTGATTAGCCTTAATCTAGTTGGCACATGTTAATCTAAAGCTTGGGATTTTGGACCCTTTCAATGGTATTAAAGAGAAAATCCCTTTGCTCACAACTTGGGCAAGGGCGGGGGGTGGGGTGGGGTGGCGAAGAGCACGTCTGTAGGGCTGTCGGCGCTGCTCCCTGCCCCAAATGAAGGTGCGCAAATTCCGGGTGCAATCCATGGGCGCATTGGGGTGGGGACTGTACCAGGGCGGGCATTGGGAAACTTTCCAGAAACTTCAGTCCGTTCAGAACATGGGTAGGCAAACTAAGGCCCGGGGGCCGGATCCGGCCCAATCACCTTCTTAATCCGGCCTGCAGACAGTCCGGGAATCAGTGTGTTTTTACATGAGTAGAATGTGTCCTTTTATTTAAAATGCATCTCTGGGTTATTTGTGGGGCATAGGAATTCGTTCTTTTTTTCCAAAATATAGTCCGGCCCCCCACAAGATCTGAGGGACAGTGGACTTGGCCCCCTGCTGAAAAAGTTTGCTGATCCCTGGTTGAGAACATCTGCTGGTGGCAACTAATCAGGGTGACTAAATGTTGCCTGATTTTTTTAAAAACAACAACACAATTCTTATTGATTTATTATTAACACATAACCAACAGTGGCAGAGCCATGCATGGAGCACAGTCGGTGCAAAAGAAGACGAAATTGATAGAAGCACAGTTATAGGTAGCCAAGATTTTAAGGTGACTCTATATAATAGCCCTAGGGACACGGGTGGTGCTGTGGGTTAAACCGCAGAGCCTAGGACTTGGCGATCAGAAGGTCGGCAGTTCAAATCCCTGTGATGGGGTGAGCTCCCGTTCTCAGTCCCAGTTCCTGCCAACCTAGCAGTTCGAAAGCACATCAAGTGCAAGTAGATAAATAGGTACTGCTCCGGCGGGAAGGTAAACGGTGTTTCCATGCGTTGCTCTGGTTCGCCAGAAGCAGCTTAGTCATGCTGGCCACATGACCTGGAAGCTGTACGCCGGCTCCCTCGGCCAATAAAGCGAGATGAACGCCGCAACTAATGGTCAGGGGTCCCTTTACCTTTACCTTTACACAATAGCCCAACCACAACAAGGAATTGCGGGATGGGCTGCTCAAAGAACAGAGACAAGCACACGTGAAAACTGTCCGATTGGGCTTTGCCCCAGGCTACATGTCTAGCCCTCGCCAGGCACTCAGATAAAGCAATGCTTCGTACACTGGTAAATGAGATTTTATGGTACTAGCCAAAGCCCATGACGAAACCATACAAACACCCATACAGTGGTACCTTGGTTCTCAAACTTAATCCGTTCCGAAAGTCAGTTCCAAAACCAAAGCTTTCCAAAACCAAGGCGCGCTTCCCCATAGAAAGCAATGCAAAACAGATTAATCCGTTCCAGACTTTTAAAAACAACCCCTGAAACAGCAGTTTCACGTGGATTTTACTATCTAATGAGACCATTGATCCATAAAATGAAAGCAGTCACACAATCCATCCATCAGGAGCTGAACTGGGTTCCACACAGCCACAAAAACAAAACAAAAAAGAGCAGCAAAAACAAAAACACGAAATAAATAGCAAAAACCGACAGACCTCAGCATAACACGCCCCTGCTTTGAGTCACTGACATTGTGCCCAATGTAGAGTTCTGGAGAACCTGAAAGCTTGCCAAACTCGCGTAACATTTTGGCTGGTCCAAATATTTCTCCAAGTGTGGATCTGGAAGAACTTTTGATGAGGACCTGCATCAAAAGCTCTCTGAAAGTCCAAGAGTAAAATATCTACCAGATCAGCCCTAGCCACCTGCTTGTTCACACTCTGCAAATTCAAAGTGTTGGTGCTGACCTTTAAATCCCTAAGCAGCCTCGGTCCAGTATATCTGAAGGAGCGTCTCCACCCCCATAGTTCAGCCCAGACACTGAGGTCCAGCGCCAAGGCACTTCTGGCAGTTCCCTTACTGCGAGAAGCCAAGTTACAGGGAACCAGACAGAGGGCCTTCTCGGTGGTGGCGCCCGCCCTGTGGAATGCCCTCCCACCAGATGTCAAAGAGAACAACAACTACCAGACTTTTAGAAGTTATCTGAAGGCAGCCCTGTTCAGGGAAGCTTTTAATGTTTGATGCATTACTGTATTTTAATATTTTGTTGAAAGCCACCTAGAGTGGGCAGGGTATAAATAATAATAATTATCATCATCATCATCATCATCATCTAAAATGTTGGCAGGGTTTCTTTTTGCAGAAGCCATGCTGATCCTTCTGCCTCAAGACTTATCCTTCTGTGGGTTTTAACGATTCTTTCTACCAATTGAACCTGGGTCAGACGTTATGTCGACAGGTCTATGATTTCCTGTTTCCTCCTTAGGTGCCTTTCAAGCAACTGGTGTTACAAGGGCTGTCTCCTAATCCTCTGCTAAGTTTGATTTAAATTCCAATCAGCACTTGTTTTGTTGTTGTTAAAAGCAATTTCTCACAAGTTCTTTAGAGGACTCTGGGTGAATGCCGATGGCTTGTTAAATCTGTCCGCCAGCTCTAACATTTCGCCTCCTGTCTCCTCCGTTTGGCAGAGTTGCTCAAGAGACCTGCCCGGAAACAATGGCTAGCGAAAAGGAGAAAAGAGAGAGGAACTGGCTGCAATTCATTGCTTACGAGCTTCCCACCAGAATGCTTGTAGCAGGAGACAGGAGGCTCACCTAGACAGAGCGTATCTGATAGACCTTTCGGCTCGATCTGCTGGGACTCTTCCTGTCTCGGGCTGGCGTGAGGAATTAGCACTCAGAAATGGGGAAATTCAACAAAGCAACGAGTTATTGTGGTTGGCGGCTGCGGAGAAAGGCGAGCCTGAGTTCCTGAGTGCAAGATGGGGAAGGGCTGTAGCTCAGGACACCTGCCTTGCATGCAGAAGGTCCCAGGTCCAATCCCCAACGGCACCTCCCCAATGGAGAAGGGAGAGACTCTTGCCTGAAACCCTGGAGAGCGGCTGGCAGTCAGTGCAGACAATACTGAGAAAGATGGACCATTGGTCTGGCTTGCTATAAGGCAGCTGCCTAGGTTCCTATGTCCGTCAATGATGTTTAGGCAATATGATGACCATATGCATACGTAATAGACAATCTTTATAGAATTCCATCAAACAATAACAGGTTCAAAAGGAAATCTTAGACTTAAACTCTTTGAATGAAGTGAGGCACCAAACTTTGTACAATGAAAGATAAGCTGTGAAGCTTTGTGTCTTCAGCAAATATAATGTCCAACACTGAACAGAGATTCCGGTTATTGACTGCTGTTTTGCAGATCTTCATCAGCATGGTCGGAGAATATAGAATTGTTTCATAAAAAAGGTAAAGGGACCCCTGGCCATTAGGTCCAGTCGTGGCCGACTCTGGGGTTGCAGCGCTCATCTCGTTGTGCGGATTCAAACCGCCGACCTTCTGATTGGCAAGTCCTAGGCTCTGTGGTTTAACCCACAGCGCCACCCGCGTCCCAGAATTGTTTCATAAACCCATCCTATTTTGAATGAATATATGTGAATGAAAATATCAAATGCTGTGGAGCAGTGCTCATGTAATACTGACTACATTATTCTCCCACCACGCTGACGAAGATCTACGAAACAGCAGTCAATATCCGGAATTTTTGTTCAGTGTTGGACATTATATTTGCTGAAGACACAAAGCTCCACAGTTTATCTTTCATTGTACAAAGTTTGGTACCTTGCTTCATTCAAAGACTTTAAGTCTAAGATTTCATTTTGAACTTGTTATTGTTTGAAGGAATTCTATAAAGATTGTCTATTACAAATAATTGTCTATTATTGCTTGTAAGCCGCTCTGAGCCCGGCCTTGCCTGGGGAGGGCGGGGTATAAATAAAAATTATTATTATTATTATTATTATTATTATTATTATTACGTATGCATATGGTCATCGTGTTGCCTAAACATTGCTGACGTTCTCTTTTGCAACACAGGGGTTGGTTTAGGTTCCTGTGTCCGGTAGGACAACCTCAGAGAGTTACAGTGACCTCCACACAACGGTGGCTGCCCCATGGCCTCATGTTCTCATTTCAGAATCTGCAGGGCAGGGGAGCGTGCGTTTGCGTGTGTCCGTGGGGTGGAAAGAGGCCGATTCTTCCTGCAAGCTCCTGGCGCAGCTGTTTACCGGCTACGGATTACTGCAGTCACATGATCCGCTTCCCAGCAAAGCCAAGCTGTCCCCGGGACTGAGAAGGTCACTGGGAGATGTGGGGATGGAGAGGAAGAGGAGAAAAAGGCAGGCAGGCAGGCAGGCAGGCAGGCAGGCAGGCAGGCAGGCAAAGCACTGCCCTCCCCATTGCGTCAGGGGGCAGGATTTGCAGCCAGAAGGGCTACAGAGCTGCTGCTCAGTTCCTGGCACCGCACGCCAGAGAAATGCCAGCACATCCGTGTCCTCAGCCACCCACCCAATCAAAGGCTAAAGGAAATGCTGGCAAACTTCACCAGCCTCCTTCTCTGCCCCTTTTGCCTCCTGAGTTGCACCCATAAGACGTGAGGAAAGTGGCGCTGGTATTCATGGAGAAAGGAGATTAAGCACAGGTGCAACACGCAGACATTTCTGGTGCATGGCCTGGAAGCTTTGCATTCTGGCCCCAAACACCTGCCCCAGATGCGCGGGAGCCAATTCTTGCTGTTATTTTATTGCATTGCGTTGATGCTATCCCACTTTATCTCCAAGGATCTCAAGGTGGTGTACATGGTTTTCTCTCTCCTCATTCAATCCGCACAACAAACCTGTGAGGTAGGTTAGGCTGAAAGGCAGTGGATGGTCCCCAGGATCACCCAGTGAGCTTCATGGCTGAGTGGGGGTTTGAACCTTGGTCTCTTATGTCCTAGTCTCTGTCCCAGCTCCTGCAGTTCAAAAGCACATCAGTGCAAGTAGTGCTGCCCTTGTTCTTGTTGTTTAGTCGTTTAGTTGTGTCCGACTCTTCGTGACCCCCTGGACCAGAGCACGCCAGGCCCTCCTGTCTTCCACTGCCTCCCGCAGTTTGGTCAAACTCATGCTGGTCTCTTTGAGAACACTGTCCCACCATCTTGTCCTCTGTCGTCCCCTTCTCCTTGTGCCCTCCATCTTTCCCAACATCAGGGTCTTTTCCAGGGAGTCTTCTCTTCTCATGAGGTGGCCAAAGTCTTGGAGCCTCAGCTTCAGGATCTGTCCTTCCAGTGAGCACTCAGGGCTGATTTCCTTCAGAATGGAGAGGTTGGATCTTCTTGCAGTCCATGGGACTCTCAAGAGTCTCCTCCAGCACCAGAATTCAAAAGCATCCATTCTTCGGCGATCAGCCTTCTTTATGGTCCAGCTCTCACTTCCATACATCACTACTGGGAAAACCATAGCTTTACCTATGAATGGCCTTTATCGCTCTCCTTTATCTGTGTTGGGTTTCTCTTGAATCCCATTCGGAATAGGAGCTTGGGCAGGGAAGGCTAAGGCAGCGCTAAGCAACACCGCAACTAGATTAGAGACAGCTGCATCTTAGAACTGGCAAGTATAGAATCACAGAATTGCAGGGTTGGAAGGGACCCCAGTGGCCATCTAGTCCAACCCCTTGCAAAGTAGGAATCACAACTAAATCACAACTCATCTATGACTGCACATTGTATTAGGTAAAGGTAAAGGGACCCCTGACCATTAGGTCCAGTCGTGGCCAACTCTGGGGTTGCGGCGCTCATCTCGCTTTATTGGCCGAGGGAGCCGGCATACAACTTCCGGGTCATGTGGCCAGCAGGACTAAGCCGCTTCTGGCGAACCAGAGCAGCGCACAGAAACGCTGTTTACCTTTCCGCCGGAGCGGTACCTATTTATCTACTTGCACTTTGAGGTGCTTTCGAACTGCTAGGTTGGCAGGAGCAGGGACTGAGCAACGGGAGCTCACCCCGTCGCGGGGATTCGAACCGCCGACCTTCTGATCGGCAAGTCCTAGGCTCTGTGGTTTAACCCACAGCGCCACCCGCATCCCTCTGCTCGTTGTATTAGTAGTTACTAAAAAGACGTAACACTTTTTCATTTTCGTTTGTAATAAAGCCTGTTTTTAAGCAGGGAGTTGAAAAACCAGGAATCAACATGCTCAGAGGCTCAGTGAGAACAGGGGGACAGGCAGGAAGTGGGCTACCCTTGCAATTTCCCACTGGCCTGCAGCCTAACACAGCACAGCACATTGAAAAACGACTGGGGATAGTGGCAAAGACATTAAAAGGCAGCAAAGTTTGCAGGTTTCCCCACAGAACAGCTGGTCTACCCGGGCAGTGAGAATTTCAACAGAAGCACGCTTACAAATTCCTCAGTCATTCTCCAGGCAAATTATTGTAGTGGGAAGGAAAATAGCGAACAGGAGAGGCAATATAAAAACAGCGGTGTTAAGATTGACGAATGAAATGTTAAAATCAATCCACTACATGAGTTTTATATGAGCCGTCCAGAGTGGCTGGGGCAACCCAGTCAGGTGGGCGGGGTATAAATAATAAATTATTATTTTATATTTGCATCATCTGCAGTTTTGAAGAAAGAAAGGGCACATAGATTTTTATGCATAGTGGGGGCCATCTCAGAAGACATATTCCCCCTTGTGCAGGAATGGATGAATCCCGTCCAGGGCAAATTCTGCAGGGCTCTGTTTGATCCCATTTCCACAATAATCTCTGAACATTTTTAAAAAAATCCTCTGTATTTAAATGTATATTTTATCACTCTATATATATATGTGTGTGTGTGTGTTATGTATGTATTTTATCTCAACGTATGCAATGTACATATTTCAAAATGTACTTTACTTTAATACAAGTGGGTTTTTTTAATGCCATCCAGTAAATTTTTTGAACTGAGCACCATAGCACAAAACTCAGAGGCGCATAATTGCTTTCGGATCTCTGAATTAGTCTGGAAGGTGCAAATTGGGTCAATCTAATCCTCTTCCATCCCTCCTCTCGTGTGAGAAGTGGAGCAGGAAAATTCTCTCTTCTGCCTTTTGCTAACTGGAGCGGGGGAGCATCGTTTCAGTCTACAATATTAAACCCGCAAACAGGGGGAGTTAAGTAACACTGAACTTAGTGGGACCGACTTCTGAAGCTCAGGCCGGCGCAGCGCAGAAGGGTTTGAGTTGATTAACCAATCAATCAACTCAAAAGCTGCAGCTTTAGCCTATGTGCCAGTGGCCCGGCTCCTTGGACAACCGCTACCCGCAGAGAGATGAGCATCCTTCCTGATCCCCAACACTTCCCCTCTCAGCAGAAATGGCTGCGATTATCGTCTCTCCTCTGCTGATGCATTATAAATGAGTCACCGAAAATGTCCTGAGTGGTGGCAGCAGCGGCTGAAACCAAGTCACAGAATGCAGGGGGCAGTCAAGGCCGGTTCCCTGGGGCAATAGCATCTCTTCCCAGCCTGAGTTCCTGATACAGTCAGACCTTGGGTTACAGTATGTTTCCGAACACAATTAAAGGGCTGGTGTTGACCTTTCAAGCCCTAAACGGCCTTGGTCCAGTATACCTGAAGGAGCGTCTCCACCCCCTTTGTTCTGCCCGGACACTGAGGTCCAGCGCCAAGGGCCTTTTGGCGGTTCCCTCGCTGCAAGAAGCCAAGTTACAGGGAACCAGGCAGAGGGCCTTCTCGGTGGTGGCACCTGCCCTGTGGAACGCCCTCCCACCAGATGTCAAAGAGAAAAATAACTACCAAACTTTTAGAAGACATGTGAAGGCAGCCCTGTTTAGGGATGCTTTTAATGTTTAATAGGTTGTTGTATTTTAGTGTTCTGTTGGAAGCTGCCCAGAGTGGCTGGGGTATAAATAATAAATTATATTATTATTATTATTATTATTATTATTATTATTATTATTACTATAGCGGCTGTAGGTTGTGTTTTTTGGGTTACGGACAGCCGAAACCCGGAAGTACTGGAACGAGTTACTTCCGGGTTTCAGCGGTTGCTCATGTGCAGAAGCGCCGAATCGCAACCTGCGTGTGCACAGATGCAGTCGCGAATGCTGCGGCTTGTGAACATGCATCCCACACGGATCACGTTTGCAACCCAAGCATTCACTGTATTGCCATTCTCCTACCAGCTGGGAGCGTGAGTGACCAACCTTCCCTGCTCTGCTAGGAAAGGGCTACCCACCACCCCTTTTAAGATGCATAGAATCTCCAGAAAGTGCATGGAACATTAAGACGAGCTTGCTGGATCAGGCTCATGCAAGCAGGGTTCAAGCCCAAGAGCATCACTCTCTGCCCCTGCAGTTTCCAGAAACTGGGATTTAGATTGAAGCATCACTGCCTCCGACCGCGGAGGCACAGCCAACCTGGCTAGCAGCCATTGACAGCCCTTTTCCTCCATGAATTTCTCTCATCCCTGGCCCCTGTGGCAGTGAGTTCCACAGTTTTAATCATGCGCTGCAGGAAGAAGGACCCGATTATCTGACTTGAAGCAGCTCCAGACGCTCAGCCTGAAAAGAAAGCCCCTCTAGCTGCTGAGAGAGGACCAGATTTTCAACTCTGCAGGGACAGCAGCCAAAAAAAACCTCCAAAACGCTTCCTGAGGTCTCCCGCTTGCTAAGGCCCAAAATGGCTGCCAGCTTCTCCTCCCATTAACAGCGCAGGCTGCTATTCCTTGGCGCAGAGCAGGAGGGAACATATTGCAGAGGGCGGTGAGCACCCGAGGACGGCCATCTATTCCTTTAAATGCAACGCTAATGCCTTGTAATCAGCTTTAATTTTTAAACAGGCCTGGTCCCTCCTGTCCATTTCCCCTAATTCAGGCCACGTGGAAGGTAAAACGCTCCTGCGCTTTAAAGGGAAGAACACACACAAATAAAAATAGATGCCATGGCCTGTGACAGCTGGAGGGAGCGACTGATCGGCCCCATTAATGGGAGAGGATGTCAGGGCTCCCAGCAGAGAAGGAAGGAGCTGCTGGGCGGGGGGGGGGGGAGAAAAGGGGGTGCCGCAAGGCAAAGCAGGTAGCATGTGGCACGCCTCATTTATGTAATGCTTTAGAAGGCCAATGTATTCCTCTCTGTATGCGACCGGGAGTACAGTCATACCTGGCATTACAGCCGCTTCAGGTTGCGGTTTTTTGGGCTGTCGAAAACCGGAAATACCAGAACGGGTTACAGTCATACCTCAGGTTGAAGTAGCTTTAGGGATAAGTATTTTTGGGTTGTGGGGTGCGGTGACCTGGAAGTAACATAGCACGTTACTTCCGGGTTTTGCCGCTCGCTCATGCGCAGATGGTCAAAATGAGGTCATGCACATAAGCGGCGAATCGCAACCCGCGCAGACGAGGGTTGCGTTCGCTTCTGGATGCGAACGGGGCTCTGGAACAGATCCCGTTCGCATCCAGAGGTACCACTGTACTTCCGGATTTTGGCAGCCACGCATGCACAGAAGCGTCAAATTGCAACCCACTCATGCGCAGACATGGGTTGCAAACGCTGCGGGTTGCGAACATGCATCCGCACGGATCACATTCGCAACCCAAGCGTCCACTGTACCCTTCCCAAATTGCAGGTGCGGAACGCAAGGCCAAGCGAGGCAGAGTCCTGCTCATGCCCAGAGATGCCACCCACCATCGGAGACAGGATGTCTCTCAATGGGGAGAGGGATGCCACGGGGTCCGTTGTGGCACCTGGCGAGGGAGCAGGCAACTGGGCTGGAATGGCCTCTGGCCCAATCCACCTGCAGGGCTCCAGGCCCACTGAGCCAGATCAGAAGGATGTAGTCAGTGCCACGGGGCCGAGTTCGCCACTACGCTCTCTCAGTCCCAGCTGGTAGACAGGCGGGCACACGTCAGGCCCTGCCTAGACAGCAGCCTGGCTTCAGTCCCGCTGTGTCCCGGCCGAGTGCTGCAATGCCTGTGCTGGGGCCCATGGCAGAAGTAAGAAGCGCATGCACAGCTCCTACTGGCAAGTGTTAATGTCCAGGAGCAGTCTAGGACGACCAGCAGAAGCACACCAAGTGCTGGGCTTGGATTTGCAGTGGGCAGAATTGACCTTGGGGCTGGAGGCATCTCCCTTCCAAACACACCACAGTTAATCTTCCCAGGGCATCCCAAAAGCCACCAGTCATATTGAGAGGGAGGAAGAGATGGTCACATGACTTCCTGGGCTCGGCGTTTGATAGATCACTGAGACGAAGTGACATTCTGGAACAGTCAGGATTGCACCTGCAGTTCCACAAATAAAGCACCCAGTTTGCAGAATTCAGCTCTCTGAGAACTGCCTTTTTCATTATTTAATGAATCAAGTCTTTAGTCCTTATTGCTGTGTCCCTGCTGCTGGCATCTCAGCAGGGCAGGAAGAGGGCCGGATGGGATTAGCTTCGGTGAGCAGCAAAGCTCCTGACCCGCAACTAGCAAAACTAGAACCGGAGATCAGGAAATAGAAGACGAATTGTGCACGTTCTGTCAATGTACCTAATCCATGCAGGCCGCAGAAATCACCCTTTATTGGTGCAGAATTTGGATTGAATAGGCGTGCAAGAGGAGCCGGCTGGGTCAGGCCAACGGCCCACTTAAGTCCAGCATCCTGTTTTCACAGTGGTCAACCGGATGCCCTGCAAACAGGATTCGAGCACAAGAGCTACTTCTCTCCTTCTCAATTCAGAAGCATGGCAGCCTCCCAGTTTGCAGGCAGACCACAGCCACCGTGGCCAGTAGCCACGGAGAGCCCCCTCCACTATGAATTTGCCACCGAACTGAAACACTCGGTTCTGCTCATGGGAGCCCCTGCCCCTCTGCAAACAGGTTGCTCAGGTTCACCCCGAAACATGACTTCAGTGTCAGAGCTAATAATATAGTAATAATAATAATTTATTATTTATACCCCGCCCATCTGGCTGAGTTTCCCCAGCCACTCTGGGCGGCTCCCAATCAAGTGTTAAAAACAGTACAGCGTTAAATATTAAAAACTTCCCTAAACAGGGCTGCCTTCAGATGTCTTTTAAAGATAGGATAGCTGCTTATTTCCTTCACATCTGAAGGGAGGGCGTTCCACAGGATGGCTGCCACTACCGAGAAGGCCCTCTGTCTGGTTCCCTGTAACCTCACTTCTCGCAATGAGGGAAACGCCAGAAGGCCCTCAGAGCTGGACCTCAGTGTCCGGGCTGAACGATGGGGGTGGAGACGCTCCTTCAGGTATACAGGACCGAGGCCGTTTAGGGCTTTAAAGGTCAGCACCAACACTTTGAATTGTGCTCGGAAACGTACTAGCTAAGGCTAGGGACACGTGAGGTGGTGAAGCGAGTGCGCTCCTCTTCTCCACTGAATAACCGCAGCCAATCTCCATCGACTGGGGTTAACGGGAGAAGGGCTAGGAGGACAAAGTCCTCTTATCAGTTAAATTTGGTGTCCAAAAGATTCCAGCGTGGAGAGATCGCTGTACCATGAACCCTGGAAGCAGAGATACAGCTTTCTGACCCTTGAAGAACATCCCTTCTGCCACCCACTGACTTTATGGTCAGGGAGGGGTTCTCGCCTGGCCTCCACTAACCAGCGGCGATACGGGTAACAGATATGGCTATTTCCTTGCAGGAAAGGACGTCAGGATTACTGGACTTTGGCAAAGCTCTTGCTAAGAAGCGAAGGACGGGCCGGAGGAGGCATACGTAATAGGATGATGAACGAGCCCATTCGTTCACATCAAATCTAGGGCAGAATGAATTGGCTGGTTAATTCCACCGCTCGCTAAGGCTCTTCGCCCTCATTCCCCTCCCTCACCTATTCGTGACCAATCAGATAGCTGCCCCCTTAATCTTCTACGCCGACCGAGTTCCGCGCTAACGAAGCCTCCCTGATTGGCTACGCCGGGGAGCTGACGCCTGTGTAACCGGGCAGATCCTTTCCTGGGTGCCGGGTGGGAGAGGACTGGCCTGCCCAGAAGTCAAAACGCAAAAAAACATACAAGCACGAGCCGGGGATGCTGAGCGTTTGCGCTCCGTGCGATTGCAAAGAGTCTGCTAGTGCTGCCCGCCCACCGGCGAAGGAAAAGCGATCGGCCAGTTATGTAAGAACACTACATGGCACAGTGTTCCCCAAGGCTCCCCAGCTCCCAACCTAGCTTAGCCAGAGGCACCGAACTCTTAATGCCACCCAAAATTAGAGCAATGGTAAAAAGGTAAAGGGACCCCTGCCCATTAGGTCCAGTCGTGACCGACTCTGGGGTTGCGGCGCTCATCTCGCTTTACTGGCCGAGGGAGCCGGCGTACAGCTTCCGGGTCATGTGGCCAGCAGGACTGAGCTGCTTCTGGCGAACCAGAGCAGCGCACGGAAATGCCATTTACCTTCCCGCCAGAGCGGTACCTGTTTATCTACTTGCACTTTTACGTGCTTTCAAACTGCTAGGTTGGCAGAGCAGGGACTGAGCAACGGGAGCTCACCCCGTCGCCGGGATTCAAACTGCCGACCTTCTGATCGGCAAGTCCTAGGCTCTGTGGTTTAACCCACAGCGCCACCTGCGTCCCATAAGAGCAATGGTAGGAGAGAAGAAATGGCATGGGGATGGAAGGGGTTGCAGGGCAGAAAGCCAGCAATGCAACCCCTTTATCATGAATGTCAAGAGCTGGGTATGTGAAGGATTCGGAAGAAAAAGAAAGACTTGGGTCACCTGGCTTGTTCGAACGTTGGTCAAATAATGGTCAAATATTTTTCAAGCATTCACTTTATTACAACAACAGCAACAAAAAGAGAGAGGGCACTTTCATCATCTACAGATTTTGATGGTCACACTAATTACAAGAAAAAAGAACCCCAAAGCCGTTAACCGTTACTGCGAAACAATGCAATTGATGTTTTGAAAGCTGGAAGATATTTCCAGGCCGATGTAAGCCCACGTGGGAAAGGGGGGAGCAGCCTGCGTTCCCTGCAGCAAGCAAAATGGGAGTCAGGGGGTGGCCGTTTGCGTCTGAAGATGGCTGGCACCCTGTCAGGAGCCACTGGCCGTGACCAGAAAGAGAAGCTTTCATATGAATCTGCTCCTGACTGCTGCAAGGATGTGGGGCGGAGGCCCTATACCTGCCATTGCAAAGATATGGGCATCATCACAAAACTTGGGGGGGGGCTTGAGCTGCCACCAATAAGTTGGCATTCTCAGAATATTTGACAGTATTTGACCAAGGTCAAATCACAGGCCTTCTTCAAGCTGGCAATATCTGACCAGCCCGCCAACCCTCTTGGAAAAGAAACCATTTCATTTCTGAACGGGTGAGCAAGGCAGAAGGGCTCGGAGGGGGATTGGGACCGGCAGCTCTGCCCAACCCATCTCAATCCTTAGCTTAAAAGGGATGCCAAGGTCCTTTCCATGCCGTTTCCTGCGGGCCAGATGATGTAGGAGTGTGCCATGGGGACGCCCCAAGTGAGGCTCACGGGGTCAGCAGGGGCTTCGCTCCCCACTTCCTCTGGGGCAACAGGAGCTGCAAGATGTAAGGCAGTGGGGATTTAGGCACTACAATAATTTAATAATGCCTGCGTTGCAGGGGGGGTTGGACTAGATGACCCTCGGGGTCCCTTCCAACTCTACAGTGATTCTGAGCGCAGACCAAGGTCAGAGCAGCTTCTGGCATAAGTGGGTCCGAGAGAACAAGCAACCACCAGCCCTCTAGCCGTAAGGAGAGCTCGCTGGATGAGCCCAATGGCCCATACACTGTGCATCCTGTTCTTGCAATAGCCAAACAGATGCCTGCAAGCAGGATTTAAGCACAAGAGGAACTCTTCCTTCTGGTGCTTTTCAGCAGCTTGGAGCCGACGACAGCCCACTGCACTGAATCGCAATTTGCTGCAGGGTGAAATTCGAAGTGCTGTTTATTAGCAGCCCCAGCCCCTGCGGATAAGGCTCTCAATGGCTGCAAAATCCTAAGAAGCGCCTCTTTGCATAGGAACCCATTAGATGGGCTTGGAACACCTGCACCCCCGGGCAGAAAGCAGAACAGTCTTGCTAGAACGCTCTGTGGTTCTGCAGGCCTGCCAGAGTCCCACTTTGCAAAGACCCAGTTGCCAAGAAAGTCTTCTTTGGGGCAGGGCTGGAGCAGCCAAACAGCCTCAGAACTGTTTGCCCTGCTGAAGGAAGGAGGAAGGTTTTGGAACGCTTTGCTGAACGCGTTGCAAGTGACTTGTTTACCAGCTGCAAGGTGCCTGGGCTCTCAGGAGCAGAAAAGCAGCAATTAAGCAAGCAGAGAGACCGCCTACATTTCTAGGCTTGGTTACCGGCTCTGAGGCTGGAGCGGGAAACCCAACGGAGTAAACAGCATGAAGGATGCTCAGGTCTACGCCACACAGGGAACCGTACGAAACCGCTTTACACTGAGGCACACCATTGGCCCAGGCATGCTCTCTCTTCCTAGGCCATATCTTGCTAGCCCTACTATGCACACTTCCTAGAGGGTTTTTGCCTGGCTGGGCTGTGCCCCTGAGGTCTGATAATACCTCATAATAATAATAATGATACAGTCATACCTCGGGTTGAATGCGCTTCGGGATGAGCGCATTCGAGTTGCGCTCCGCGGCAACCCGGAAGTAACGGAGCACGTTACTTCCGGGTTTCGCCACTTGCGCATGCGCAGACGCTCAAAATGACGTCACACGCATGCGCAGAAGTGGTGGAAAGCGACGCGTGCGTGCGCAGACGTGCCGTCGCTGGTTACGTTTGCTTCTAGATGCGAACGGGGCTCCGGAACGGATCCTGTTCGCATCTAGAGGTACCATTGTAATAATAATAATAATAATAATAATAATAATAATAATAATAAAATTATACACTGCCCATCTGACTGGTTGCCCCAGCCACTCTGGGCAGCTACCAACACATATAAAAACATAATAAAACATCAAACTTTATAAACTTCCCTACACGGAGCTGCCTTCAGATGTCTTCTAAAAGTCTGGTAGTTGTTCTTCTCTTTGACATCTGGTGGGAGGGTGTTCCACAGGGCGGGTGCCACCACCGAGAAGGCCCTCTGCCTGGTTCCCTGTAACTTCACTTCTCGCAGGGAGGGAACCCCTAGGAGGCCCTCGGAGCTGGACCTCAGTCCAGAGACCTTGTGCAGAGGTCTTTCCTATCTCCTGTTAACCTGACCTTTTCCCCAGTGAAGCTGTGGAACTGAATCTGGGACCTCTGCGTGCAAAGACCTGAATTGCGTGGCTCCACCCATGTCACGGAAACAGAGGGGCCTATAAATTGGAGAAGCTAAGTTCTGCGAACTTTCCTGCATTCTGAGAGCCCAACAACTACTCTTTTTTGAGGCGAGTAAACGACAAAGCGGGTAGATTTTACTGCTCTGGCTGGGAACCACCTTCTTTGGGCCCAGTGAGACTTTGAAACCCCATCCATCAGTCTGAGCGACTTCACAAAGGAATCAGGAAGAAACGCAATTGCATATCTGCATCGGCCTACCGTTCGCATCTTGAACCCCGGTGAGTGCGCCGACGGCTGCTGCAGTTTCACCGGACAAAACAATCTGGCCCCCGCCTTGGAGGGTGGCTTCTGCAAGCGTGGCGACGGCGTGGGCGGCTGCTTCGCTGCAAGGCAAGGAGAGGAGAGCTTACCAAAAGGACAGAGAGAGAGCAAGCAATGAAACGTGCTTGGCATGGACAGGAGTCCCAAATTTAACCTCTAGCCCTGGGAAGTTAAAAAAAAAAGTGTTCCTGATTCAAGGTAACAGGCGTGGCAAAGTTGGAGAGATGATGGGGAACATGTCTCTGTTCACAAAAGCCCTGCAGAAGGCAGGAGCCACCAGAATATCCCCACCAAAGCATCTTCTTTCTTTCTTTATTTCATAAAATCTATACACTGCTAGGTTGTAAAAAAAAAAAATCCCTCAAAGCAGTTTACGAAGAGAATAAAACAATACACCCATCAGTTTAAAAAAAATGTGTAAAAGCAACTGTGCAAATCATTCCAAACATAAAATCGACAGTAAGCTAAAAGCAGATCACAACATACATCCATACTGAATGCAGTGGTACCTCCGGTTGCGGACGGGATCCATTCCAGAGCTCCAGACGGATCCCACGGTTTCTGCCATCGGAGGTGCTGCTTCTTTGCATGTGCACGGCGCGATACAGCGCTTCTGCGCATGTGGCAAAACCCGGAAGTATACTTCCGGGTTTGCCGCTTTCACAACCTGAAGTTTACGTTACCCGAGGGTAACATAAGCCAAGGTAGGACTATATGTCTGGATAAAGGTAAAGGGACCCCTGATCATTAGGTCCAGTCGTGGCCGACTTTGGGGTGGCGGCGCTCATCTCGCTTTACTGGCCGAGGGAGCCGGCGTACAGCTTCCGGGTCATGTGGCCAGCATGACTAAGCCGCTTCTGGCGAACCAGAGCAGCGCACGGAAACGCCGTTTACCTTCCTGCCGGAGCGCTACCTATTTATCTACTTGCACTTTGACATGCTTTCAAACTGCTAGGTTGGCAGGAGCAGGGACCGAGCAATGGGAGCTCACCCCGTTGCGGGGATTCGAACCACCGACCTTCTGATCGGCATGTCCTGGGCTCTGTGGTTTAACCTACAGCGCCACCCGTGTCCCCTGTATGTCTGGGTAGGCTGGTCTAAACTAAAATGTTTTTAGCGGACACAGAGAAGAGCAGAGTGAAGATGCCTGCCTGATATCAACAGGCAGGGAGTTCCACAGTGCAAGCGCTGCCACACAGAGAGATTGATCGCTTGTAAATGGGGAGCAGGTATTATGTGTGCTCTTCTTCGAAGAGTGGGCTTCTATTGGTCCCACCGCCTTCACAGGCGAACGTGGTAGGGACACAGAAGCGGGGCTTTTCAGTGGCTGCTCCCAGACTTTGGAACTCCCTCCTGGAGAAGCCAGATTGGCTCCCTCCCTGTTGTCCTTCTGCCAGCAGGGGAAGCCCTTCTCCTTCCAACAGGCTTTGGGGGTGGAATCAACAAAAAACAAGCAAACATTAACAGAATTATATGCAGACATATACAATTCTATTAATATTTTCTTGTTTTTTAATGTTTTGCCCTCATGTTTATAGCAGTTCATACTTGTAAGCTGCCTTGAGTCCCTGTCAGGGGAAAAAGGCAGGGTATAAATAAATATAACACAGTCGGACCTTGGAAGTCGAACGGAATTTGTTCTGGAAGTCCGTTCGGCTTCCAAAACGTTCGGAAACCAAAGCACAGCTTCCGACTGGCTGCAGGAAGCTCCTGCAGCCAATGGAAGCCCCGTCGGATGTTCGGCTTCCAAAAATAGTTCGCAAACCGGAACAGTCCTTTCCGGGTTTGCGCTGTTTGGGAGCCAAAACGTTCGAGAACTAAGCTGTTTGAAAACCAAGGTATGACTGTAATAAAAACTTTATTATTTGTACCCAGCCACTCTGGGTGTAGTATATAATACTACTACAGTGGTACCTCGTGTTAAGTACTCAATTCGTTCCGGAGGTCTGTTCTTAACCTGAAACTGTTCTTAACCTGAAGCACCACTTTAGCTAATGGGGCCTCCTGCTGCCGGAGCACAATTTCTGTTCTCATCCTGAAGCAAAGTTCTTAACCTGAAGCACTATTTCTGGGTTAGCAGAGTCTGTAACCTGAAGCGTATGTAACCTGAGGTACCACTGTATGACTATTGGGCTGCAACAGGAAAGAACAATGCCTTTTCTCTCTGGTTCCCATATCTGTCAGCTGCAATCCTGTTCGCTCCTGGCCCAGCCATCGCCTCACTCCCGCACAAGGACTGCTCGAGTGAGCTCAGGCGCTTGGAGGCTTGTTAACAAACCCTCGGGGGACGCTATTAAATCCGCTGCTATCAGAACCATTTCCCCACAGCAAAGCAGACTTTCCTGCCGATACCCCAAGCCAGTCCTCCTGCGCATCTGAGGCTTAGAAGCCGAGCTGGTGTGTGTGTGTGTGTGTCGGCAAGGGAATCGGCTTCGAAAGCAACAGAGGCCTGATGTCGAATGTTATTGCGGTGTAGAGGCAGGGCACCCCACAGCCCATCGCCACAGGTGACAACATTCAGACTGTGTGTGTCTGCTGGTCAGAGGTCAGGGAGCACACCTGTTGTGCCCTCCTTGGCCGCAGGGTACTGTGAGAAAGATGTAGCAGCTCACGGCAGGGCGGGGTGCCTTGATGTGCCCCCCAAAAGACTGAGCCCGGGACAACGACCCCCTCAGCTCCTCATGCTATGCTTCTGTCGTGGCTAGCAGCCACCTGGCTATTGTCAAGGGCATTTTGCCTCTGGTGTTGTGCTAACAAAATGAGCACTTAATAAATAAGCAAATAAATGGGAAATTCGTAACCAAATCCCTTTAAAAGCGAAGACGCAGGTATTTGGCTACCCCACCATGCTTAAGTTTTCTCAAGCAAGCGCGAGAGCCTGTTGCCCCATCACCTTGAGGGCCTATTAACAAAGAGGAGGGAAATATAAACGGTGCAATGCTTTGATGGTATTTTATTGCTGTTTTCGGCTGGGGTGTTTTCTGTCATCAGCAGGCCTGCCTTCCCGGCGGGAAACAAGCAAACGAGCACTGCGCCCTGCTTCAGAACTGCAGAGCTCTCTTAGAAGAGGGCCTCTTAAAGGCAGACTTGCCGAGTCTTCTGAATCCCAAAACAGCTCTAGGTAAAGGTAAAGGGACCCCTGACCGTTAGGTCCAGTCGTGGCCGACTCTGGGGTTGCGGCGCTCATCTCGCTTTATTGGCCAAGGGAGCCGGCGTACAGCTTCCGGGTCATGTGGCCAGCATGACTAAGCCGCTTCTGGCGAACCAGAGCAGCGCACGGAAACGCCGTTTACCTTCCTGCCGGAGTGGTACCTATTTATCTACTTGCACTTTTGACGTGCTTTCGAACTGCTAGGTGGGCAGGAGCAGGGACCGAGCAACGGGAGCTCACCCCGTTGCGGGGATTCGAACCGCCGACCTTCTGATCGGCAAGCCCCAGGCTCAGGGGTTTAACCCACAGCGCCACCCGCGTCCCCCACAAAACAGCTCTACTGTTGGCTAAAAGAGACTTGACTTTTTGCCAAACTACCCAAGGTGAGATTTCATGAGCGGTTTGGCCAATTCCAGCTATAACTTTGCTTCTTTTGCAAGTTACTTTTAGAGAGAGGTTAGGTAGCAAGGAGCCATTAAAAGGTAAAGGTAAAGGTACCCCTGCCCGTACGGGCCAGTCATGACTGACTCTGGGATTGCACGCCCATCTCGCTTAAGAGGCCGGGGGCCAGCGCTGTCTGCAGACACTTCCGGGTCACGTGGCCAGCGTGACGACGCTGCTCCGGCAAACCGGCACCAGAGCAGCACACAGAAACGCCGTTTACCTTCCCGCTATAAAGCGTTCCCTATTTATGTACTTGCACTTCAGAGTGCTTTCGAACTACTAGGTGGGCAGGAGCTGGGACCGGACGACGGGAGCTCACCCCGCCGTGGGGATTCGAACCGCCGACCATACGATCGGCAAGTCCTAGGCGCTGAAGTTTTACCCACAGCGCCACCCGCGCCCCAGCAAGGAGCCATTGGCCTGCACCAAACCAGCCCAGCACCCAAACATCAATGAAGACCCCAGGTGCCCAGTTTGGCGACAGCATCTCAATACCTGTTGAGGGCCATGGTGACTGTCGCCCCTTGTTGCATCTCTTGCGATGCCGCCACTGCCGCTTCTGCCAGGGATGCCACTGCCTGCGTGGCTTCTGAGGCCTGGGTGGTTTGGATCGTCATCTCTCCTCCCTGTAGCGTTGCCCAGTTCTGCTCCACCTGGTGGGACGGAGAAGACGAGAGAGGCATCTCATTTTTTTTTAATTTTTTTTTAGTTATGTTTATTAAAATTTTCAAAAAAGAATACAAAGTAAAACAGAAAGGAGAAAAAGAAAAAAAGAGAAAAGAAGAGAGAAAGAAAAACAGCAGTTTAAAAAGTTTACCGTAATTACATTCCATACCCAATTTCCTTGACTTCCCCATACCTGCCCTTCTTGTATTCCAATTCCAATTTTTAGCTCAGCAATTTTTATCCCCCCCACTTTACCTTATTTCCTCTAATTCAATTATCATAAACAAATTTTAACTTCTAAACCTCTATCTTTATATTTCAAAACTTATTCTTAACATACTTTCCCTAAATTCCTCCATCAATTTAATTAACCTATTCTGAGGCATCTCAGAAGGTACCCAGGGACTGTTCCTGCTTGGGTACATTTCTCTCTCTCTTTCAATAAATTTATTTATTTGGTTTTTCTAATAATAATAATAATAATAATAATAATTTTTATTTATACAGTGGTACCTCGCAAGACGAATGCCTCGCAAGACAGAAAACTCGCAAGACGAAAGGGTTTTTGGTTTTTTGAGTTGCTTCGCAAGACGATTTTCCCTATGGGCTTGCTTCGCAAGACGGAAACGTCTTGCAAGTTTGCTTCCTTTTTCTTAACACCGTTAATACAGTTGCGACTTGACTTCGAGGAGCAACTCATAGCACGCGGTGTGGTAGCCTTTTTTGAGGTTTTTGGTGATTTTTGAAGCTTTTCCAAAACTTTTCCGAAACCGTGCTTCGCAAGACGAAAAAATCGCAAGACGAAAAAACTCGCGGAACAAATTAATTTCGTCTTGCGAGGCACCACTGTACCCCGCCCTTCCCGGTTGAGAAAACCAGGCTCAGGGCGGCTGACAACAAATTTTAAACACTTAATTGATGCAACAAAAAAGAGCATAAAATACAGTATAAAACGTAAATAACAATAAATTCAGAATTCAAAAATCAATTTAGGGGGGAAATCCATCCAATAAACATTGGATGATCACCAGGGCTAGCTGGCTAAATTAGTCCTGTTTGGGCCAGTGAGGAGACCGGGGGAGAATCAGCTGTGGGATCTTCATAAAAGGGGGAGAGGGAGGAAAGGAAGGGGAATAAAAGATCAGGCTAAGTTCAAATTGAAAGCCAGGTGGAATAGCTCTGTCTTATAAGAATTTCACATATCCAACATACAACATAAGAACAAGATTCTGAAGAATCTCCTGGGCTCCCCTTCTCCCCTTTGTGGGTCCTATTACTAATCATTTCCTCCTGCATCTTTTATCAGAATCCAAATCTTCTGCGTCTCCATTGTATCCAAAATCCACCATTAAACTACAAGTGTTATCCCAACCCTGCTAACAATTTTAACTGTCTTTCAATGGTTTTTAAGGTCAATTGTAATTTTTCCCCATTCCTTATTAAATTTTTCTTCCTGATTTCTGATTCTTCCGGTCATTTCTGCCATTTCAGCATAATCCACCACCTCAATCTGCCATTCTTCTCTGGTTGGGACTTTGTCTTCTTTCCATCTCTGGGCCAGCTTGGGTGCATTTCTCAATGCCAAGATTTTGGTACGTGGAGGGGCGATGGGAGGGTTTTTTTCTTTTTTCTTTTTACCCTCCCCCCCTCCCCACTGCTTCCCTTCACCTATGTGAGATCTTCCCAACATAATATTTTTTCTAGTTGCTTTAACAAAATAACATGAAAACCAATAAATTAAAATTACTTCTTTTGTCCTTATACGCTTAACAATTGCCTATTAGGAGTTCTGCTTTAACACCATATTTCTTCAGGTATCCCCCTATGCAATCCCATTCTGTGTAGAATTTTTGATTGGAGCAGTCCCTGATTGCTACAGTCATGTTTGCCATCTCGGCAAACTCACAAATCTTAACTTGCCGTTCTGTCATTTGTGGTACTTTTTCTGTTTTCCAATATTTTGCCATAAGTATTCTTGTGGCTGCAGTTATATACAAAAATATATTCCTTTTGTCCTTGGTTATGTCGTTTGTTAATAAAGCTCAATAAGTATGACTCTGGTTTTTTTGAAATAGAGCTCCTGAGGCTCTTTTTGATCTCCTCGTGTACAGTGGTACCTCGGGTTACATACGCTTCAGGTTACAGGCTCCGCTAACCCAGAAATAGTGCTTTACGTTAAGAACTTTGCTTCAGGATGAGAATAGAAATCGTGCTCCGGTGGCGCAGCGGCAGCAGGAGGCCCCATTAGCTAAAGTGGTGCTTCAGGTTAAGAACAGTTTCAGGTTAAGTACGGACGTCCGGAACGATTTAAGTACTTAACCTGAGGTATCACTGTATCTCGTTCCAAAATTGTCTTACCGCTTTACACCTTCACCACATATGATATAATGTCCCCACCTCTTTCATCTAGATAGGTAGAGCATTTCACAGCAGAAGGTCTCTGACTCCATCCCCAAAGCCATCTCCAGCTACGGATGGGAAAATTCTCTGCCTGAGCCTCAGGAGGGAGCCGCTGTTGCCAGTCAGTGTATGTACCGTATTTTTCGCTCCATTGGACGCAGTTTTTCCCCTCCAAAAATTGAGGGGAAATGTGTGTGCATCCTATGGAGCGAATGCAGGCTTGTCCGGCAGGGAGAGATTGCGCGGGGCTATGGCTTCTTCGCAACCAGAGGTATCTTGGTTTTCGAACGGCTTAGTTATCGAACACATTGGCTCCCAAACGCTGCAAACCTGGAAGTGTTCCAGTTTGCGAACGTTTTTGGGAAGCCGGACATCCGACTCAGCTTCTGTTGAGAGCAGGAAGCTCCTGCAGCCAATCGGAAGCTGCGCCTTGGTTTTCGAACGGTTTCGGGAGTCAAGCAGACTCCCGGAATGGATTAAGTTCGAGAACCAAGGTACCGCTGTATTTGTATTGTATTTACGTTGTAAATGTATTTCACAATGAATAAATGGTGCTGGGGAAAGGAGGTGGCAGCTAGCGGTTGGTTGGTTATTCTATTCAGCCAGCGTGGCAAGGAACAGGCTGTGGCCAGACTCAATGGCAGGAGGCAGTGACTTCGTATCTTCACATGCTCGGAACAGGAAGCAAATACATTAGGCAAGGTGGAAGGTGCCCGCTTTCACAGAGACAATGAGGGGCTTGTCTCCTGAAACCCCCTTTGATGCATCAGATGGAATTTTCAGGGACAGAAATCTCCAAAAACAAAACAACCAGTTTCTAGCCGGCCTTTCAAATGCAAATGCCGGCGTCTCTGGGAACAAGAGCTGTTTTTGTGCTGCCACCTATTGCCCTGAGAATCCTATCCCTTTCCAGAGAACGCGGGGCTTCGCCACTCCGTCCTGACACAGAGGCCTGGAGACTTGGACTTGGGTCCAATAGAAAGAGAACAGGCCTCTCCCTCTCTCCAAAAGGAGTCTGTTCTTCCCAGCTCCCCACACCCAAATGTTCAAGGAAGTTAGTATTTGCTTCCCCAGCCTGGGCTTTCCAGTCCCCGAGTCGCTCGCTTTGCCTCTGCCAGAACACCTATGTCATGGGTAGGCAAACCAAGGCCCGGGGGCCGGATCCGGCCCAATCGCCTTCTAAATCCGGCCCGCAGACAGTCCAGGAATCAGCACGTTTTTACATTAGAATATTTCCTTTTATTTAAAATGCATCTCTGGGTTATTTGTGGGGCATAGGAATTCATTCATTATTATTTTTTTTCAAAAAATAGTCTGGCCCCCCACAAGGTCTGAGGGACAGTGGACCGGCCCCCTGCTGAGAAAGTTTGCTGACCCCGGACCTATGTGATGCTACCTTTGTGAAGCCTCTGTTTAACCCTCCTAATTCTGCCCCAGCTGAAATGAAGCTGAAGCATATCCACTGTGCAAATGGGCTTGGAGGCAGGGAGCCATATTTCTGCATATCTATTATTCCTTGCCGTCAGGGTAGAGTACCCTGTGCAAGGATGGCATTGAGAAAACAATCAATAACCACTGCAACAAAGTCAACTGATTAACACCAAGAGAGTTAGCAGAAAACGAGACCTTAGATGGTATTTGGAAGCTGATGTGGAAATGGATATTGCTGATAGATCCACCTGGCTAGTTCTTCATGAAATACGTAAAGCAAATTTTTGACCTATACCGGTCACTATGTGCAAAAATCGGAACCCAGAGGAATCATAGAATCATAGAGTTGGAAGAGACCACAAGGGCCATCGAGTCCAACCCCCTGCCAAGCAGGAAACACCATCAGAGCACTCCTGACATATGGTTGTCAAGCCTCTGCTTAAAGACCTCCAAAGGAGACTCCACCACACTCCTTGGCAGCAAATTCCACTGTCGAACAGCTCTTACTGTCAGGAAGTTCTTCCTAATGTTTAGGTGGAATCTTCTTTCTTGTAGTTTGGATCCATTGCTCCGTGTCCGCTTCTCTGGAGCAGCAGAAAACAACCTTTCTCCCTCCTCTATATGACATCCTTTTATATATTTGAACATGGCTATCATATCACCCCTTAACCTTCTCTTCTCCAGGCTAAACATGCCCAGCTCCCTTAGCCGTTCCTCATAAGGCATCGTTTCCAGGCCTTTGACCATTTTGGTTGCCCTCCCCTGGACACGTTCCAGTTTGTCAGTGTCCTTCTTGAACTGTGGTGCCCAGAACTGGATACAGTACTCCAGGTGAGGTCTGACCAGAGCAGAATACAGTGGCACTATTACTTCCCTTGATCTAGATGCTATACTCCTATTGATGCAGCCCAGAATTGCATTGGCTGTTTTAGCTGCCGCGTCACACTGTTGGCTCATGTCAAGTTTGTGGTCAACCAAGACTCCTAGATCCTTTTCACATGTACTGCTCTCAAGCCAGGTGTCACCCATCTTGTATTTGTGCCTCTCATTTTTTTTGCCCAAATGCAATACTTTACATTTCTCCCTGTTAAAGTTCATCTTGTTTGTTTTGGCCCAGTTCTCTAATCTGTCAAGGTCGTTTTGAAGTGTGATCCTGTCCTCTGGGGTGTTAGCCACCCCTCCCCGTTTGGTGTCATCTGCAAATTTGATCAGGATGCTCTTGAGTCCATCATCCAAGTAAAAGGGCTCTACTGAATCATTCGTTCTCATATTATTATTCCACCACCATTCATCCTTAGATCTCATCAGGGCAGTTCAAAACATAAAAACACAAGACAAAAAACACAAAATACGTAATAAAAACAAAAACAAACCATTAACCCCACCTTCCCCCTAACCCCCATGCCAAGCACAGCTGTTTGTGGGTCCACATCCAGGTGGACGTAATGTAAAAATAACCGTTTTATAAAATGTAATGTGGGAGATTACAAGGGGTAAAAAAAATTAATGGATGTATCGTGCTATATTAGAAGCAAAAAAACCCCCCTTTGTTTTGATGAATTGGAAGAGCCGCAAAAAGATTCCAATCAGCATATGGGTTGATAATATGGACAGATTAATGGTAATGGTAAAGGTACCCCTGCCCGTACGGGCCAGTCTTGCCAGACTCTAGGGTTGTGCGCCCATCTCACTCTATAGGCCGGGAGCCAGCGCTGTCCGCAGACACTTCCAGGTCACGTGGCCAGCGTGACAAGCTGCATCTGGCGAGCCAGCGCAGCACACGGAACACCGTTTACCTTCCTGCCGGAGTGGTCCCTATTTATCTACTTGCACCCGGAGGTGCTTTCGAACTGCTAGGTTGGCAGGCGCTGGGACCGAACGACGGGAGCGCACCCCGCCGCGGGGATTCGAACCGCCGACCATGCAATCGGCAAGTCCTAGGCGCTGAGGTTTTACCCACAGCGCCACCCACGTCCCTATGGACAGATTAGCTACATACAAACAAATTGCATGTCGATGCAAATTAAGAATAGATAAATATGAAGAAATCTGGAAGGAATATTTAAGCGATAAGGCGGATAGTGGTGGGAAGTAGGGGGAGGAGAGAGAGAGGTGGGGAAATATTGTTAAAAAGGTGTGGTCATAGGTATATCAATGTATTCAAATCTGAATTGTCAAATTGTGATATTAGTGTTATTGTGGTTTTTGTTGTATGTGTCTTTTGCAGTCATTTGTATTGAAAAAATGATTAAATTAAAAAAAAATGTACCAATCACTTTTCTACTTTAAAAAAAGAAGCAGCAATCTCTAATGGCAGCCATTTTGCACATAGCAAAATGACTTAAACTTCAGAAAGTCAGATTCAATCAGCCCTGCTCATCCGGTCCAGCAGGCCTCCACATTTGGCTCACAGGTGGTTTTCGCTAGGCCGTGTCCACCTGCCCGACACCTGACACCCAAAGCTGCAGGGGGCGCCAATCAGCAGCGCCTACGAAGCCCTGTGCCTTTGCAAGAGCTGGACCACCAACTGATAATCAGCCCTTGCCCGACAGCGGACCTTTGAAGTCATCACTCATCAATACAGTGGTACCTCGGGTCAAGTACTTACCGTATTTTTCGCTCTACAAGACGCACCAGACCATAAGACACGCCTACTTTTTGGAGGAGGAAAACGAGAAAAAATAATATTCTGAATCTCAGAAACCATAACAGCAAGAGGGATTGCTGCGCAGCGATCCCTCTTGCTGTTCTGGCTTCTGGGATAGCTGCGCAGCCTGCATTCGCTCCATAAGACGCACACGTTTCCCTACTTTTTGGGAGGGAAAAAGTGAGTCTTATGGAGCAAAAAATACGGTAATTCGTTCCGGAGATCCGTTCTTAACCTGAAACTGTTCTTAACCTGAAGCACCACTTTAGCTAATGGAGCCTCCTGCTGCCGCCGCGCGATTTCTGTTCTCACCCTGAAGCAAAGTTCTTAACCTGAAGCACTATTTCTGGGCTAGCAGAGTGTGTAACCTGAAGCGTATGTAACCCGAGGTACCACGGTATCCTAATGACACCAAGGGACTGACACTTGGGCAGCTCCACCTACCTGTCAAAGCTGGTGCATGGGAGGTCAGGATTCTGCCCAGCGCCTGATCTGGTCTCCCTGAGGGAGGCAAAGCAGCCTAGCTGCCGTGCGGGTTCAGGACCTTTATTATGATCGGCCACGCGAGCTTGCGGAAACACTTTCCATGTGAATCTCCAGGATGTGATCTACCATGACATTCCCCGTCTCTGAGCACAGGCCTTGCCAGTCAGCATCGCCACTCACCTCTCCGTCGGTTACTGCAGAGTAGTTGACTTGTGCGACAGTAACGGTGGTGGGCAATTCGGAGGCATCTGCCAAGGTCGCTACCGTAGCTCCTGTGCCAACCTGCAACACACAACGGTAGTCAGCGAGATGCCACCCAAGGTTGCCTTTTGAGTCAGCCTGCTTCTTAGGCTATGATCATACGCATCACACGGTCCAAGTTAAAGAAACAATACGTATCTCCCTGCTCATTCAGATTTCTAGCTTGGTCCCAAGCCCTGCAGCCGAGCTGTGGGTTTCAAAATTTATTTATATGGGGAAAAATAAAATATATTGGCACATTCTTTTCCATTCTTAAGGAAATCAGCCCTGAGTGCTCACTGGAAGGACAGATGCTGAAGCTGAGGCTCCAAGACTTTGGCCACCTCATGAGAAGAGAAGACTCCCTGGAAAAGACCCTGATGTTGGGAAAGATGGAGGGACAAGGAGAAGAGGAAGACAGAAGACGAGATGGTGGGACAGTGTTCTCGAAGCTACCAGCATGAGTTTGACCAAACTGCGGGAGGCAGTGGAAGACAGGAGGGCCTGGCGTGCTCTGGTCCAGGGGGTCACGAAGAGTCGGACACGACTAAACGACTAAACAACAACAATATCGGCACAAAGGTCAATGATCTCTACACAATAGCTACAAGGCCTAGAGCCCAGAGAAAGCTTTAGTCACACTGAAACCCATGAGACAGGTCAGTTGTGAGTAAATCAAGAAACCAATTAAACAAAGCAGGGGTGACAATTTTCTGGATTCAGGTTGGCTGCACATCACACCAAGCTAAACTATGACATAGCACAAACACACAAGTGCTCTAGCTCCTGAGGAAGAGACCGCAGCCCCTTTGTTCCTCCAAAAATGAATAATTTCCGTCTCTTTGCACGCCAACCAAGTATTTTGGAAAATGATTCCTATTATTCAGGGCCAGAACTCATCAGGCCTAGAGCTATTTGCCAGAGTTCGACCCTGGGGTGACATGACACAGAATATTGTTTGCACAGTACTAAGGAACTGTAAGAGAGCTAACAACAACAACAACAATTTATTTATAGCCCGCTCATCTGGCTGGGTTTCCCCAGCCACTTTGGGCGGCTTCCAATAAAATATTAAAATACAATAGTCCATCAAACATTAAAAGCTTCCCTAAACAGGGCTGCCTTCAGATGTCTTCTAAAAGTCTGGTAGTAGTTTTTCTATTTGACATCTGGTGGGAGGGCGTTCCACAGGGCGGGTGCCACCACCGAGAAGGCCCTGTGCCTGGTTCCCTGTCACCTCACTTCTCGCAGCGAGGGAACCGCCAGAAGGCCCTCGGAGCTTGACCTCAGTGTCCAGGCTGAGTGATGGGGGTGGAGATGCTCCTTCAGGTATACTGGGCTGAGGCCGTTTAGGACTTTAAAGGTCAGCACCAACACTTTGAATTGTGCTCAGAAACATACTGGGATGTGTGGTGTACTGGTTAGAATTGGACTAGGACCTAAGGTAAAAGGTAAAGGACCCCTGGATAGTTAAGTACAGTCAACAGTGACTCTGGGGTTGCGGCGCTCATCTCGCTTTCAGGCCGAGGGAGCCATCGTTTGTCCACAGACAGCTTTCCGGGTCGTGTGGCCAGCAGGACTAAACCGCTTCTGGCACAATGACAGAAACCAGGGCACACAGAAATGCTGTTTACCTTCTCGCCACAGCACTACTTGCACTGGTGTGTTTTCGAACTGCAGGAGCTGGGACAGAGACCAGGACCTAAGAGACCAGGATCTAAGAGACCAAGGTCCAAACCCCCACACAGCCGTGAAGCTCACTGGGTGATCCTGGGGACCAGCCACTGCCTCTCAGCCTAACCTACCTCACAGGGTTGTGTGGGGATTGAATGAGAAGAGAGAAAACTATGTACATCACCTTGAGCTCCTTGGAGAAAAAGTGGGATATCATCAATGCAGTGCAATAAAATAACAACAAGAATTGGCTCCTGTGCTTCAGGGGCAGGTGTTTGGGGCCAGAATGCAAAGCTTCCAGGCCAAACTGAAGCCTGGGACCCTCTTTGTGCTGCTGCAATCCTCACCTGGATGAGAGAGACTGTGCCGTCGGGATTGCTGAAGGTCTGGACCACGGTTTGGGATGGGACCAGGTGTGCTATACTGTGTGTTGCTGTCGCAGGCTGTGTTTGCTGATCCTCAAAAGCGTAGAGCAGGTCTTCGCGGCCGTGCTGCTTGTAGCAGTTCTTGACAATGGTCCTCAGCGCCTGAGTCCAAGACACCTGCCGGATTAAAGAGGGAGAGAAGAGGCACATTCAGGGATACCATATCCCATTAAAAAAACAAAAGCAAAACAGAAGCAAAACAAACAATGAAGTAACCAAGCTCTGAAATATCCCTTAAATTGAGTGATGGGATCTCTGGTAAACTTTACTCCATAAAGAGCTTTCGAAACAGAAATGTACTTCTAATGGGGGCAAGATTAAGAACACAAGACGGGCCGGCAGGATCAGGCCAGAGGCCTATCTAGCCCAGCACCCTGTTCGCACTGCAGCCAACCAGGTGCCCCCACAGAAAAGCCTGCAAGCAGAACCTCAGCTCAGCAGCATCTGGCCCACCTGCGACCCCCAGCAAATGGTACTCAAAGGCATTGTCTCATGAAAAACCACTAGCGATGGGTCCCCAAATCACTGCAACTCCACTAGCTAACCTACGGTGTGGAAAGGGTGGCTCTAGCCCACATTAGCAATTGTGAAAATTGCTGAATTTTAACTGCATTAACTAAACCAGGACAAACGAATGGCTTTCTCCATTCTGGGATTAGAGTGGACAGACAGGCGCGTTCAGAAGGCCTTTTTCCTTCTTGGGCAGAATCTTCCCGAACAGCCACAGACTGGAGGCAACTGGGACCACCCTGCTTTGGTCTGGATGTGCTGGTCTGGGGTGGGGAACGCCTGGCCTGGGAGCCAAATATGCCCCACTCTGTGGTCCTCGTGGCTCTCCCCAGGCCACGCCCCTTTCCCCAGCTACATCCCCTGCCAGCCCTCCCTCAAATTTTAGTTTTTTTACCTGGCTGTGATGTGTCCTCGAGCTGTCGCAATGCTCCTTGCTTCCCTGGATGGAGGACAGAAAGGGGTGTCCGAGTGCATGTGTTGAAACTAGCCTCCTTTACAAAGGTAACAATTTACATCAATTGCTCCGCCCACAGCTGACTCTGGCCCCACCCACCACTGGCTTGTGGCCCACGATGGAAAGTTGCCCAGAAGGGAGAGCTTGGGGCTCGGGTAGCCCAAGGGCTTTCTGCTCCCACATGACCTTGCTAAGAAATCAAGTAGGGACAGGGCCTTTTCCGGTTGTGGCCCCCAATAGTTGGAATGCTCTCCCAAGGGCAATTCACATGCTTTGATAAGTTCGTAGGTGCTGGACAAAGAATTTATTTGCTTTCTTCTTATTATTATTCTTAATCACATGCTAATTTTATCCGCTGTGTTGCAGTTTGCTTTTAAGTGCATTCTGAAATTGTCTTAAGATTATTGTTGCTTCCCATTGGATTGTGAGCTGTCTTGAACAGTTTGCTGAATTATAAAGGCACGATAAGACTACTGTAAAACAGAGAAACGTTCTGCGCTTTCCCACAGAGCGTAATCCGTGGCTGCTTTTATTTATTTCAGTTTTGCATCTCCAGAAGCAGGCTGGGATTCAGCTTCCAGATCTGAAAGACTGGCTTAAGTAAGCAGGGAATACCAAGGCTTTTGCTGGAGGCTAAGGGAGAAACGTGCGGGATTCAATGCACAGCGATGTGCTCTGATGGCTGCTGGTGTAACAGCTGCTAAAAAAACAGAGAGGTAAATTCCTGGAGGAGAGGTCATTAACGGCTGGAAGCCAAGATGGCCAGGAATGTAACCAATTGCGTCCATAGTTCATATGCCTCTTGGGAACCAGATGCTGGGGACTGAGTCCAGGAAGGGCCTCTTCCCATAAATGCCACGCTTGCAAATTCCTGAGGTGCCTGGCTGAACCCACTGGGAACAGAGAGCTGAGCACCTTTGGCTGGAGCTGAGATGGCCACCCTCTTGTGTTCTTACCTGATCTATAGGCTATTTTGGTCCCAAAGCACTTCACAGACTTCCCCAACAGAGATCTATAAGCTAAGCCTTTCCACTTGTCATACCAAGTCAGAGCCCTTTGCTGAAGCAAGAGGACTTTCATCAACACACACCCTCTGCTTCTGCTCCTCAGTCCGGACGTCGCTGCGGACGTTGGCCCACGGGATGTCTTCGGGCCACCAGACGGGCTTGCAGCTCTCCTTCCCCCAGCCCGGCTTGCCGCGGCCCGTCGAATATTTCAGCATTTCGGGGATGAAGGCCCGCAGCTGTGCCTGTGGCATTAAAAAAAAGTCAATCAATCAATCAGCATTCAGAAATCAACGTCCCAGGAGCAGCTTGGGACACTGAATACACAAAATTCTAAAGGAATGGCTGGGTTCAGTCCACATGAGAACAGATCATGTTCAGCAGGGGCCGTTTCCCCCAGTTTCAACTTGGGTCAGGGGCACGGTGACCAATTATCATCACACGCCCTGAATATTTGACCTGTATCACCAGCTTTTGCTTTGAAAATTCAGAGCCAGAGTAATTCAGAGCCACAGCAGAGGCCTTCCAAGAGATTTGGGATTTCATAGCCTGGTTCTAGATAGGAAGAACATTTTTTGCTAGGTATGACTGCAATGATCCTGAAAGATTGCAATTTTCGATACTGACTAGGGATGGGCGATATATCGATATATCATCCAAAACAGATGTCAAGGAAATAAGGAACTATCCTACTTTTAAAAGACATCTGAAGGCAGCCCTGTTTAGGGAAGTTTTTAACCTTTAAAGCCCTATACGGCCTAGGAGCCTCGTACCTATGGGACTGCCTCTCCTGGTATGTCCCACGGAGGACCTGAAGGTCCTCAAATAAAAGCATCTTGGAGGTCCCAGGCCACAGGGAGGTTAGGCTGGCCTCAACCAGAGCCAGGGCTTTTTCGGCCGTGGCCCCGATCTGGTGGAATGCTCTGTCCCAAGAGACTAGGGCCCTGCGGGACTTGACATCTTTCCGCAAGGCCTGCAAGATGGAGCTGTTCCACCAGGCCTTTGGCAATCTTCCTTTGGCAATCCTCACAGAACTCTAGCCCAATGGTTGCCATTAATTTGATTTTGAACTGATTTTAGAATGAATTGATTTTAGAATGCTGCGTTACTTTTATTGTTGTTAGCCGCTCTGAGCCTAGCTTTGGCTGGGGAGGGCGGGATATAAATAAAATTTTATTATTTATTTTTATTTAATGTATAATGCTGTATTGTGTTTTTAATATTCAATTCGGAGCCGCCCAGAGTGGCTGGGGAAACCCAGCCAAATGGGCGGGGTAATAATAATAATGATAATAATAATAATAATTCTTCACTTTGGCTTCTATTATTTCCCTACTGTCTATTTTAGACTGCAAGCACCATGCAGAGAGCAGGGACCTTTCCTTGGCAATTGCGTGAAGCAGCTGGAGTATGGCATTGGGATGGCTCTCCCTGACTTCCTTATTATAGTTATTAGATAAAGGATGGGCTGTTTTCAGTGAGGTCTCTCTGCATGTTCTATGAATGGGCGCAGCAGCTATGCAAATGGCACTATAGCACCGTCTAGCAATTACGTATAAATATCCCAGGGATGAGACCGCAGAATGTCTAAGCAACCGAAAGTGAACAAGACGGATGAGGAAGCATCCATCTGAAAGGAGACACGCTTACACAAGGATGTGCCATGTAAACACCACCAGGCTTTATTAACGCTGTGGGCAAAAAAAACCCCAAAACAACAACAAAAACACAGATTCAAATTATGCCAACCACTAAAATGTATGCAAACATGCTGGGTTTGAATGAACGTGGTTCATTTGAATGCTTCATTTCGAAGGTGATGCCTCGGTTTTGCAAACTTTTTGTCCCGTCCCGTGCCCCCCCAAAAAGCAAAAGCCACCACAAAGAAAACTAGAGCAAGGAAGAAGGACAAGCTAGATGCAGCGAGCAGATCAGGACCACAGCTCAAGAATATAACAGCTTCGCCACGGGGTCCAAGAACAGTAGCGTGCGGCTTTGCAATTGCAATAACTGCTTCTCGTTTCCAGATGGATTAATTAGCGGTCCTCGGGAGCCGAGGGTTTCGAGCCACTTGCAAGTGCTTGTTAAGGGCTCTGGAGCCACCAGGGAAACAATCAACGGGGAGCCCTGCATCTCGGCCTGCTCAGGCACGAGGACCTCTCTAATTGCCACCATAACAAGAGTGGAGATCATCACCTCACCATAGAATCCTAGAGCTGGAAGGGACCATGTAATGCAGGAATCTATTGTCCCATGTGGGGCTTGAACCCATGACCAAAGAGGCCCTTTTGCTTCCAAAAGCCTTATGGGGATGGGCCAATGCATGTCAACCAAGTGCAGCGCTGAAGACCCTATGATGATGATGATTATTATTATTATTATTATTATTATTATTATTTATACCCCGCCCATCTGGCTGGGTTTCCCCAGCCACTCTGAGTGGCTCCCAATCGAGTGTTAAAAACAATACAACATTAAATATTTAAAACTTCCCTAAACAGGGAAACAATGTCACCTCAAGCCTCAATTTTAATTTCGGCGTTGCCCTGTGCAACGTCCTATCACTGAAGATGTTAAGAACTGAACTGGGTGCTTCTGACTTAGAAGTCACAAGCTCTGCCAAAGTGCTCTAGAAAGCAAGCCTTCTGAGGAACTAATAATAATAATAATAATAATAATAATAATAATAATAATAATAATAATTTATTTATATCCCGCCCTCCCCAGCCAAAGCCGGGCTCAGAGCGGCTAACAACAATAAAAGTAACGCAGCATTCTATATTTTTTTTAATATATATTTATTGAGGTTTTAACAATAAACTCAACGATAACAATAACAATAACAACACAAACCACTACACACTACACAAATACAAAAAAGAAAAAATACGAAACAAGAAAGAAAGATGAACAATCAAACACGTAAAAGGGAAAAAAACAGCACATAAAATTAAACTTCCCAAAATGTCCTTTCATTAACTTGTTCCTTTGACTTCCTCTCGCCTCCCTTTTTGCATTCTATTTTAATTTGTTATTTTAGCAAATCCTTCTGATTTAACATTACCTGCTTTTTCATAATAATATATTACACACAATCTTAAAAACAGCTTTTGCAAAAGTCAAATTGTTTAATACCAGTCTCTTTCTAAACTTCTTTAATTTTGCCGTATTTCTGTAAATAGTCTTTAAATTTCTTCCAATCTTCTTCCACCTTCTCTTCTCCCTGGTCTCGAACGCAGCATTCTAAAATCAATTCATTCTAAAATCAGTTCAAAATCAAATTAATGGCAACCATTGGGCTAGAGTTCTGTGAGGATTACCGAAGGAGGGAGTCAGGCTGCGCCCTGACCAAAGGCCTGGTGGAACAGCTCTGTCTTGCAGGCCCTGCGGAAAGATGTCAAGTCCCGCAGGGCCCTAGTCTCTTGTGACAGAGCGTTCCACCAGATCGGGGCCACGGCCGAAAAAGCCCTGGCTCTGGTTGAGGCCAGCCTAACCTCTCCGTGGCCTGGGACCTCCAAGATGCTTTTATTTGAAGACCGTAAGGTCCTCCGTGGGACATACCAGGAGAGGCGGTCCCGTAGGTACGAGGGTCCTAGGCCGTATAGGGCTTTAAAGGTTAAAACCAGCACCTTAAACCTGACCCTGTACTCCACCGGGAGCCACTGCAGCTGGAAAAGCACTGGGTGAATGTGATCCCGTGGCAAGGACCCCGTAAGGTTGGGGGAGTCAGGTATGTTTAACCTGGAGAGGAGAACACTACGAGGTGACATGACAGCCATCTTCAAATATCGGAAGATGGAGCAAGCTTGTTTCCTGCTGCTCCCGGGGGGAGGAACCGAACCAATGGATTCCAATGACAATAAAGGAGATTACGACTAAACATTGGGAAGAACTTTCTTATGGTAAGAGCTGTTCAACAGTGGAACAGGTAATCTCAGAAGGTGGTGGATTCTCCTTCACAGGTGATTTTTAAGCAGAGGTTGGAGAGGCATGTCTGGGATTCTTTGGTGATTTCTGCACTGCACAGAGTTGAACTAGATAATCCAGGAATGTAAGCTTTTTCTATATGCAGTAACAGCAGCAAGAATACTATTGGCCCAAAAATGGAAGCAAGAAGAATTACCAACGATGGAAGAATGGAGGATGAAATTAATGGACTATGCGGAACTTGACAAACTAACAGGAAGGATCCGAAACCGGCGGGACCAGAAGTTTACCGAAGACTGGAGTAAATTTACGGATTATTTGAAAAGTATTTGTGACGACCAGACGACGTTTCTGGGTTTGCAAGAAGTTCTGTGAGGAATCATATTAGAAATATTGCAAAAATGGAGAAGGAGACGTGATATGTTAAGAATGTAAAGGCAATATTAAGTTAGGAAATTAAGTTAGGATTAAGACGGAGGATTATCAGAGGTGCTGATGGAAGTCCAATAAGAATGTATTTGTGATAAATTGTGTGGTATGTTTTATAATTTTGTATGTTAAAAACCAATAAAAATATTTTTTTAAAAAAGAAAGAACTAGATAATCCTTAGGTTCCCTTCTAATTCTTTGATTCTGCAATCCTTCACGGGTGTTATGAGCAAGCCATGTGTCCAATGAGCTGCGCAAAGGAGCAAAGCAAACAGGTGCTCCCAGGCAGGTGGGCTGACAAAAATATTGCCTCTGGCTCTGGTTATTCTCCCACACTTTGTAGAAAAGTCAGCATCAATGGGAACACCTTATCTCGTACCGTTTAGCAGAGTCACTGCAGTATCCCCTGGGGAGAAAGATTTAAGTGTGTCTCGGAGGAGTTGTGTGTGCGACAGAGTAGGCAAGAGGGAGAGATTTTGAGGCTAGAGATTCTTCGCTGGAAAAATCAATAGGCTGGAGACAACCAAAGCTCCCCTGAATGGCTTTTTCCACCTTTTCTACTTGCTTACCTGGGTCATCTTGTCCACAGAGACCGGAATCCCGTCGATGGTAAGCGGGGGCAGCTCAGAGTTAACCTCTTGCGGCGCAGGTGCGTGTTCCAACAGAGCGGACTCCAGGTCTTCCAGGATCATGCTCTTGTACTTGCGCACCTGTGGGGAATCGGAAGGGCTCAGGTAAACAAGGCGAAGAGCAACAGGAGAGAAGAGGGTGCTAAGTAACGGGAAGGGGGGTTGAAAACAACGCCCCAGCTGCCAGATGAAAATACCCACTGGCCCCAAAGCCCTCAGACCAGGAGGGCATGCGAGGGAGATGATGATGAAACTCGGAGCAACACCAGCGAGAGGAGCAGTACGAGGATTTCCAGAGAAGTCTGGAGGAGGGGCAGGACTGTCCCAAACAGCTGCTTGCGTGTCTGTTCTGGGTCCCTTTTGAACCAGCCCTTGCTGGAGGTCCACATCCCTTGAGAGTGAAGACCATAATAATAATAAAATTTTATCTATATCCCGCCCTCCCCAGCTGAAGCCGGGCTCAGAGCGGCTAACAAAAGTAAAATAATACAACATTCTAAAATCAGTTCATTATAAAATCAGTTCAAATCAAATTAATGGCAACCATTGGGCTAGAGTTCTGTGAGGATGGCCAAAGGAGGGGGTCAGACTGTGCCTTGGCCAAAGGCCTGGTGGAACAGCTCTGTCTTGCAGGCCCTGCAGAAAGATGTCAAGTCCCGCAGGGCCCTAGTCTCTTGGGACAGAGCGTTCCCACCAAGTCGGGGCCAGTACTGAAAAGGCCCTGGCTCTGGTTGAGGCCAACCTAACCTCCCTGTGGCCTGGGACCTCCAAGATGTTTTTGTTTGAAGACCGCAAGGTCCTCCATGGGTCATACCAGGAGAGGCAGTCCCGTAGGTACGAGGGTCCTGAGCCGTATAGGGCTTTAAAGGTCAAAACCAGCACTGATGGCAGACAAGCTGGGCGAGGAGATAATTCTCAGGCATCTTTGGGATCAGCCCATGATTTGTTCACTTCTTTAGTTCACTTGTTCATCTTTTATCTTGCTAATGGTCCTTCTTCCCCTCTAACTAGGACTCTAGGAGCTGAGTCAGGAACAATGCAGCCCACTGGTTCCCAAATTTTTTGGTCCAACGCCCCCTTGGTTCCATAAACTCACCCCCAGCACCCCCTTCACTTTCCTATAAAAAGGAATTACAGTGGTACCTTGGGTTAAGTACTTAATTCGTTCTGGAGGTCTGTTCTTAACCTGAAACTGTTCTTAACCTGAAGCACCACTTTAGCCAATGGGGCCTCCTGCTGCCGCCGCGCCTCCGGAGCACAATTTCTGTTCTAATCCTGAAGCAAAGTTCTTAACCCAAGGTAATATTTCTGGGTTAGCAGAGTCTGTAACCTGAAGCGTATGTAACCTGAAGCGTATGTAACCCGAGGTACTACTGTATTCAGAATAGCGGTCTGCACGGCCCACTTAGGAACATAATAGCACAATAAATTTCAAAGCAAAAACTATTAATTGCGCTTTTATTCAAAACCCAATTAAAGCTATTTTGGTTTAATTAATTCAACAAAACTGAATTACCACATTTAGTAAGTACTTCATTGCTGGGTAAGTTCCAAATGTGACGAAGGGACTAGACGAAGTGATACCAGTTTCCCAACGTCTGTTTGGCTGCAGCAAAGAATTTAGCAATTTCGAAAGATGGATTAGATACCAGCAGAAACTGATGTTGGTAACTGCCTGTTGGTTACGCCAAAGTCTGCTTCCATCTGCTTCCATTTTATGACTGACTCTGCCCCTGCTCTGCATTTTTGTGGGCCTTGGTAATTTTCAGCTGTCTCAAGTGGGCAACTGACGTGAGTTGCAATTCCCAGGAGAGCTCTTAGACTCTCCTTCCCTGGAGGTTTCTAACAGAAGTTGCGTGGCCCTCTGGCATGGATGCTTTAGCTGAGATTCCTGCAATGCAGCAGGGGGTTGGACTAGATGACCCTCGGGGTCCCTTCCAACTCTACAGTTCTGTGAGCCACCATAACCCAACAAAAAAAGAACCACTGGGGTATGTGTGGGAATACTAATTCCTCATTCAAAGCTAAACAACAGTACATTACCACTAATCTCCTCACATTTTAAGTAACGTAATTAAGCAGCAATTAAGCATCTCAGGATGATGTACAGTGGAACCTCGGGTTGCGAACGTGATCCGTGCGGGAGGCATGTTCGCAACCCGCAGCACCGCGTCTGCACATGACGCGATTCGGTGCTTCTGAGCATGCGCAAAGCGCGATTTAGTGCTTCTGCGCATGCACCAAAACCCAGAAGTAAGCCATTCTGGTACTTCCGGGTTTGGCGCGTCCGTAACCCGAAAATTGCGCAACTGTACGTAAGTAAAAATAAGTAAGAACCCCAGGAGCAAATCCTGCATGGCACTTCAAAGCCTTACCACGTTCTCTAGCGGTGCCGCACCAAACACTTTAAAAACAGGGTTGGGTTTGGAGGGTGAGATGCAGAGAACAATGGCCTGCTGTCCAACACGTGTGGTGTATTCGTCCAGCGTGGCACGAAGCTTCCTGTTTCAGTGGGCCAAAAAGAAAAGAAGTTATTTCCCCGTACAGACATCTCACTATACACAAGAACATAGGAAGAGCATCATAGCCAGACACTGGAGAGACCTGTCAGGAGTAAGCATGGACCAATGGCACCAAATAGTATGGGAAACAGCCCTACTGGAAAAATTAACCAATAAACTGAAACGGGGACAAATAGAAGAAGACGTCTTCACCCCGGTATGGCTCCCCTTTATCACATACACAGCCCAACAGGACAATGACAAGAATCCACCAACAAATCAGTATGGCGAACCTGATCCAAAACACACACCCACCCCACTCAGACACGAAAACAAAGACCACCTCAGCCAACCACAAATGAACAGCCACACCATAAGCCAACCCCAACCTCTCACCACCAAAGGAACACAAACGAACAGCGGAGAACCTGCACAAGCAACGCTGCCACCAAACCCCACGTATGTATGTGTATATATATACATATATATATATATATATATATATATATATATATATATATATATTATTAAATTTTCCAGTTTTTTTGAACAAACAAACAAAAACAGGACAAACAAAAACATTAAAAAAAGACATATAGTTCATAAATCATGCTTTTCAATAACAAATTTCTCAGACCTCCTCGTACTTCTCTTCCTCATATCCCAATTAAAGTTATTTGTGCAGCAAATCCTTCACTTAAAGCATTACAGCTTATAATATTACCTTATTTTTCAAATCCTTATTTCCCATCTATATTCCTCTGTTTCATTACAGCTAGAAACCACTCAATTTCAATCCAACACCCTTTAACTTTCCTTAATTTTGCAATATTTCTGTAAATAGTCCTTAAATTTTTTCCAATCTTCTTCAGCCGACTCTTCTCCCTGGTCACGGATTCTGCTCGTCATTTCTGCCAATCCCAAACCCCACGTATATTAAGTACAATAGAAACATCGTCACCCGACATGCCCCCCCCATCTCCCCCCCACCTCTTCCCCCTTTTCTTCCTAATGTCTCAACAAATGAAACTGATTTGTAAAAATGTTACATGGGGGGGGGAATAATATGAGAGAGAGAGAGAGGTTGCAAACACTTTTGTAAATCAAGAAAATATTTAATTAATAAATAAATAAGAACATAGGAAGGGCCTGCAGCTGGACCAGACCAATGTCCCATCTAGTCCAGCATCCTGTTCTGACAGTGGCCAGCCAGATGCCAGTGGGGAAACGCAAGCCAAACAAGCCTCTCTCCTCTTTGGTTTCCAGCAACTGGTATTCAGAAGCATTGCTGCAGAGGCAGAGAAGAGCCATTCTGGCTAGGAGCCATCAATAGCCCTCCATGAATTTGTCTAACCCTATCTTAAAAACAAGGCTGTATATTGTCTCCCTGCTTATTTAACTTATATGCAGAATTCATCATGCGAAAGGCTGGGCTGGATGAATCCCTAGCCTGAATTAAGATTGTCGGAAGAAACATCAACAACCTCAGATATGCAGATGACACAACCTCGATGGCAGAAAGTGAGGAGGAATTAAAGAACCTTTTATTGAGGGTGAAAGAGGAGAGCGCAAAACATGGTCTGAAGCTCAACATCAAAAAAACGAAGATCATGGCCACTGGGCCCATCACCTCCTGGCAAATAGAAGGGGAAGAAATGGAGGCAGTGAGAGATTTTACTTTCTTGGGCTCCATGATCACTGCAGATGGTGACAGCAGTCATGAAATTAAAAGACGCCTGATTCTTGGGAGGAAAGCAATGACAAACCTAGACAGCATCTTAAAAAGCAGAGACATCACCTTGCCAACAAAGGTCCATCTAGTTAAAGCTATGGTTTCCCCAGTAGTGATGTAGGGAAGTGAGAGCTGGACCATAAAGAAGGCTGATCGCTGAATAATGGATGCTTTTGAATTACGGTGTTGGAGGAGACTCTTGAGAGTCCCATGGACTGCAAGAAGATCAAACCTCTCCATTCTGAAGGAAATCAGCCCTGAGTGCTCACTGGAAGGACAGATCCTGAAGCTGAGGCTTCAAGACTTTGGCCATCTCATGAGAAGACAAGACTCCCTGGAAAAGACCCTGATGTTGGGAAAGGTGGAGGGCACAAGAAGAAGGGGACGACAGAGGACAAGATGGTGGGACAGTGTTTTCGAAGAGACCAACATGAGTTTGACCAAACTGCGGGAGGCAGTGGAAGACAGGAGTCAATGTGGGAGCTCCCCTTAACAGCTAAGCTGACTCATTTTGTCAGAACTAGAGATAAGGGACAACAAGCTGGACAAGTTTATGGCAAATTGGTCAGCTTCTGTTGAATATGGTGTGAAGAACTTGCTCTTTCTTGGAGTGGAGGGGAGCAACACCAATATGGGTTTACGAGGTTTTGAAAGGCAGCAACGAATAATGTAATTTATCTTACAAATTAAATGAAGGATTTGCTTCAGTGGCAGGATTTGTGACCTATTTGGTTGCATGCAAATAGGCTGGGTCGCATCCAGCTAAATTCTCTTCTGGGTAGACCAATCCATGTCAATGAACCTTAGTTAGCCAGGTCTGTCCATTCAGAATTGGTCCACTCTGAATATGACTAGCACAACCCAGTGATGGGAGTGGGTTCTTATGTATCACCTTTTTCTGTAGATGAAAAATGCTTAATAATAACAATAATAATATCATCTATATTGATATCAGGCAGGCACTTTCACTGTACTCTTTCCAGCACCGGCTAAAAAACATTTTTTTTACCCAGATTTATAGAATGCGGATGTGTTTTTCCTTTATTGCTGGTTTAAATTTTTTGAATGTTTTGTTTTTGCTATTCATCTTATTGTTTAATTCTTTTTCCAAAGCACTTTGAGGTTTCTGTTTGTTTTTATCTATGTAAACTTCATGAAACGAGCAAACAAAATACCCAGTCTCCACGTTTACAATATAACCTTGAGTTGGTCACCGTATTTCAGGTTAAACTACCTCATACATAGGATTGTTTTCAGGATAAAATGGCCAGGGCACAAGAGGACAGAAACCTGTTTCAAATTCCCCAAGGGAAACATGTCTCCCTGCTCAAAAGAATGCTTAAAGGGAGATACGAGGAAATAAAGTGGCAAAAGGTTGTTTATAGTGCCAGGATAGCCATCATGCAAAAAGCACCCCTCTCTGTGCAAACAAGGAGCTCTCAGGTAAGCCCAGGTGTTTCCCTGCTAAGTGTTCTGTGAGAAGAGAGTTAGGGCTGCGCAGGGGCTAGGAGAGACATAAGGTGCCAAGTTCAAGTCTTGGCTCTGCCATGAACTCACACAGTGGTCTCAGGCAATCTCCTATCTCACGGCCTCAGTCTCTACCTCCAAAATATGGGGAGTAATAAGACTAGCTTGGCTTATCTCACAGGTCTGCTGCACAAATTAAAGATACAGTAAAAGTAAAGGGACCCCTGACCGTTAGGTCCAGTCGTGGCCGACTCTGGGGTTGCGGCGCTCATCTCGCTTTATTGGCTGAGGGAGCCGGCGTATAGCTTCCGGGTCATGTGGCCAGCATGACTAAGCCGCTTCTGGCAAACCAGAGCAGCGCACGGAAACGCCATTTACCTTCCCGCCGGAGCGGTACCTATTTATCTACTTGCACTTGACGCGCTTTCGAACTGCTAGGTTATCAGGAGCAGGGACTGAGCAACGGGAGCTCACCCCGTCGCCGGGATTCGAACTGCCGACCTTCTGATCGGCAAGTCCTAGGCTCTGTGGTTTAACCCACAGCGCCACCCGCATCTCCCACAGAGCCATGTATTTAAAAAAACTGTGAGGGAATAGCCTGCAGTGGGACACAGGAAGATGCCTTATGCAGAGTCGGACTATTGGTCCATCTACCTCAGTACCATCTACACTGACTGGCAGAAGCTTCTCCAGAATTTCAGACAGGAGTCTTTTGCTAGATCCAGCACTGAGGGCCTTCTGTTGGTTCCCTCACTGAGAGAAGCGAAGCTACAGGGTCTGAAGGTCCATGAATAATCATAGTTTAGAGGTCCTGGGCCCTAAGGAAGTGAGATTATCCTCCACCAGGGCCAGGGCCTTCTCAGTGATGGCTCCGACCTGGTGGAATGCTCTGTCCCAGGAGACCAGAGCCCTGCAGGATTTAACTTCCACCTGGAAGCTATTCCACCTGGCTTTCAATTTGAACTTAGCCTGATCTTTTATTCCCCTTCCTTCCCTCCCCCTCCCCTTTTTATGAAGATTAGCTGCTCTGGGATCCCACAGATAATTCTCCCCTGGTCTCCTCGCTGACCCAAACAGGACTAATTTAGCCAGCTAGCCCTGGTGATCATCCAATGTTTATTGGATGGCTTTTCCCCCAAATTGATTTTTGAATTCTGAATTTATTGTTATTCACATTTTATACTGTATTTTATGCTGTTTTTTGTTGCATCAATTAAGTGTTTTAAATTTGTTGTTAGCCGCCCTGAGCCCGGTTTTCTGAACTGGGAAGGGTGGGGTATAAATAAAAAATTATTATTATTATTATTATTATTATTATTATTATTATTTATTATCATCATCATCATCGGTAGCGGCTCCCTCCCTGTGGAACACCCTCCCATCAGATGTCAAGGAGATGAGTAACTATACAACTTTTGGAAGACATCTGAAGGCAACCCTGTACAGGGAAGCTTCTTAAGGTTTAAGGTTTTATTACAGTTTTTATATGTTGGAAGCCGCCCAGAGTGGCTAGGGCAACCAGTGAAATGGGCGGGGTACAAATAATTTATTATTATTATATCCCCAGGGCTATAATAAATGCACCACTTTCTAAATTGCCATGTTTCTGCAGGAGAATATGAAGCACACACCCATCTCGTTCTTACTTAAAGGTAAAGGTAAAGGGACCTCTGACCATTAGGTCCAGTTGTGACCAACTCTGGGGTTGCAGCGCTCATCTCACTTTATTGGCCGAGGGAGCCAGCATACAGCTTCCGAGTCATGTAGCCAGCATGACTAAGTCGCTTCTGGCAAACCAGAGCAGCGCACGGAAACGCCGTTTACCTTCCCGCAGGAGCGGTCCCTATTTACCTACTTGCACTTTGATGTGCTTTCAAACTGCTAGGTTGGCAGGAGCAGGGACCAAGCAACGGGAACTCACCCAGTCGTGGGGATTCGAACCGCCGACCTTCTGATCAGCAAGCCCTAGGCTCTGTGGTTTAACCCAGGAGCATTAATTTGGGGGTGCAAGAGCTCCAGATCTCGCCAGAGGTTGCTGGCTCTCTTCTAAGCCTCTTTCACCTTGCAAATGTGCACAGTGAGTCTGAGGTTAGCCCTCGCTATCTGAGGACAGCCGATTATGTAAACTGATTTTTGGTGCACTACAGGAACACAGAAAGCCGATGTATACCCACAAGCTATGGCCAGGCCCCATCACGTGCATGCAAAACAGGGTGCAAATCATGAAAAGAGCAACTTGTATGCAAATCCGCATATACAAATTAGCACTGGTCCTCTCAACAGACCTGAACGGTGGCCACATGGTACAAACCAAATCTCTTCCTTTTGCTTCCCTGGATGGGGAAGGAATTCCTAAAATGGTTTCCAGCAACTGGGATTCAGAAACATTGCACAGTTATCGTGGCTACTAGACGCTGACAGCCTTATCCTTGCATTTTGCTGCTTTCCCATCTCACTTAAAGTAACAAAAATATTTTTTGAAATTGCTTAACACAACAGAGAGAGAGAGAGACCCGGATTAAGAATAAAGCATAAAATGATCTAGTTTTTGGAAGTATGAAGACCTGGCATTTCAAACTTGGCTGCATAAAAAAAATTAAACCTTCTGCATCCCATCCTCTTCCTCTTCTTTGGCCCCATATGAGCATTTCCCCATCTCCCTCCAGGTCTTTAACCTGCTGACGACAGCCCATGCATAGGCAAACTAAGGCCCAGGGGCCGGATCCAGCCCAATCGCCTTCTAAATCCGGCCCACGGACGATCCGGGAATCAGCGTGTTTTTACATGTGTAGAATGTGTCCTTTTATTTAAAATGCATCTCTGGGTTATTTGTGGGGTCTGCCTGGTGTTTTTACATGAGGAGAATGTGTGCTTTTATTTAAAATTTATGGGTTATTTATGGGACATAGGAATTTGTTCATTTCCCCAAAGAAAAGTGGACTGGCCCCCTGCTGAAAAGGTTTGCTGACCCCTGGACTAATTAATCAATAGATGTCTTTTTAAACTGTGGGAGGTGTTGTTTTTGTTTGTTACTACAGGGCGAAAATAGGGAAGGGTCGTAGCTCAGTGCATCTGCCTTGCAGAAGGTCCTGGGATCAGTCCCCAGTATCCCCAGGTAGGGCTGTGTTTTTATACTTATGTTTTTTCTTTTTCAAAATATAGTACGGCCCCCCACAAGGTCTGAGGGACAGCGGACCGGTCTCCCGCTTAAAAAGTTTGCTGACCCCTGCCTCAGCCATTATGGCCCTCAAGCCCCGCTTATTCCCTCGCCTCCATGCACACACTTCCTGCCCCTAGTCTCTGTGACCATTTTCTTCCACAGCTCAAAGGAGGGCAGGAGAGAGACCACAGGGAGAGTCATGATTTGGCTAAAATCGGCAGGCATTGTCTTTGTCCATGGAGCTTTCTTGGCAGGGATACTGGAGTGGCTTGCCGGTTCCTGCTCCAGGTGGATCACGTTTGGTCAAAACTCTCCGCTATGACCTGTCCATCTTGGGTGGCCCTGCACGGCATAGCTCATAGCTTCTCTGAGTTATTCAAGCCCCTTCGCCACGGCAAGGCCGAAGAATTGATGCTTTTGAATTCTGGTGCTGGAGGAGACTCTTGAGAGTCCCATGGACTGCAAGAAGGTCAACCCTATCCATTCTGAAGGAAATCAGCCCTGAGTGCTCACTGGAAGGACAAATCCTGAAGCTGCGGCTCCAAGACTTTGGCCACCTCATGAGAAGAGAAGACTCCCTGGAAAAGACCCTGATATTGGGAAAGATAGAGGGCACAAGGAGAAGGGGACGATGGAAGACGAGATGGTTGGACAGTGTTCTCAAAGCTACCAGCATGAGTTTGACCAAACTGTGGGAGGCAGAGGAAGACAGGAGTGCCTGGCGTGCTCTGGTCCAGGGGGTCACGAAGAGTCGGACACGACTAAACGATGAAACAACAACAACAAGCAGGAGTTGGGGGTGTGGATTATGGATTTCATTAAGACTCCACTACTTCTCCTTCAGTCAAACCTTTCACTTCCACTGCATCAGTTGTGCTGATTTTTCTGCCTCCTGTGACTGCCTTTCCTCTGAGCGGTGTCAGCATTCACAAACATTCTGCAGCACATAGAATCGTAAGAGTTGGAAGGTACGCTGAGGATCATCTAGTCCAACCCCCTGCAATGCAGGAATATGCAGCTGTCCCTTACAGGGATTGAACCTGCAACCTTGGGGTTATCAGCACCACGCTCTAACCAATCACAGCAAGTCAATCCATGGGGTGGAAGCTCTCAGTCAGGGAACAGCCAGTTTTTAGGCTGTGGTCACTGGAATTGCAAATCTGTGCCACTCCCCTAGATTTGAATTTTATTGCTGTATTGCTATATTGTTTTTAACACTCAATTGGGAGCTACCCAGAGTGGCTGGGGAAACTCAGCCAGATGGGTGGGGAATAGATAATAATAATAATACTAATAATAATAATTTTGAGCAAGGTTTTCCCCCACCCTGAGCAGTCCAGCCCTATCAGAAAGAACAAAGTTCTGCGACCTATTGTCTGATGAAACTAAGAACAGAGTGGAAGAAAACTTTTTTAAATGGTGGTGGTGGTGGGGAGGGACATTCAAATTGTGCCCAAAAACTTTTATGCACGCTCCACGAGGGAGGAAAGAAGCCCTGGGACTGCAAACCTGCTGGAATAATCCCACCGGCACCAAGCCACGTTGAGCAAGACTCGGCAACACATTGCAACAGCAGGCCGAGGGAAATGAATCTGCCCAGCTGAACGTTGCATCAGAGTGCCCCTAGAGGAAGAGAGCCTTTCATGGGAACAGAAGCGTTCTCAACTAGCAGCTAACTTCTTTCTTCTTTGAGACGCTGCAATGCGCATTCCTAGAGAGGCCGTAATTTGCATCATCCCACAGACCCAAGAGTGACTGGGTCATCACCTTGCGACTTCCAGCTCCAGAAGACGCATTGACATGCAACTATCGAAGGGGAGTGCAACCATTACGGCATTCACAACGGTTTGAAATTTCAGGTGTGCACAATTCCCACTAAGTTGAATGCCAAGGCTTTTCTGGCTGTGCTCATCTCACTCTTCGGCAGTGTTTTACCCGAAGCCATTTTCAGGAAAGTGGCAGGAGAAGAAAGATCTTACAGATCGAGCTTTTCTCCCGGGCCCCAATTTGGAAAGTTCTGGCTGTGTGCCACGCTTTGCAGCATCCCTGAAGGAAATCTCAAGGATATCCACAGGCGAGGCTGAGAGGAGAACGCCAGAGTCACTAAGAGCAAAACGTTCCTCCTCTTTTGTGAAGGCCTGACTCTGCAACCCCATTTTGCATGCACTTCCAGACAGGCCTTTTGAGAAGAGACCTATGCAGGGGCAGAAAAAGGGGGTGCGGTAGGGACGGGCCGCCCCAGGTGTCACCACCGAGGGGGGTGACAAAATGCCGGGCGGCACTCACCGCAGGGCCTGCAGTGTACCCAAGCCACGTGTCTCTTCTGGGAGACACAGTGGCTTAAGCACGCACAGGGTCTGTGCTGCCCAAATGGTCCGCCTGCTACCTCTCCCCAAGCTGTAGGGCAGCTGAGTGGGAGGAGGCAGGAAGACTCTGGAGGCCCCACGGTGAGCCCTATGGGCACGCCACCCCAGGCACCCTAGCGGCTTCCTCTGCCACTGGGCCTATGGCACATGAGCAGATTGCTGCTGTTGTTGTTTAGCCGTGTCCGCCTCTTCGTGACCCCCTGGACCAGAGCACGCCAGGCACTCCTGTCTTCCACTGCCTCCCGCAGTTTGGTCAAACTCATGTTGGTCTCTTCAATAACACTGTCCAGCCATCTCATCCTCTGTCTTCCCCTTCTCCTTGTGCCCTCCATCTTTCCCAACATCAGGGTCTTTTCCAGGGAGTCTTCTCTTCTCATGAGGTGGCCAAAGTATTGGAGCCTCAGCTTCAGGATTTGTCCTTCCAGTGAGCACTCAGGGCTGATTTCCTTCAGAATGGAGAGGTTTGATCTTCTTGCAGTCCATGGGACTCTCAAAAGTCTCCTCCAGCACCAGAATTCAAAAGCATCAATTCTTCAGCGATCAGCCTTCTTTATGGTCCAGCTCTCACTTCCATACATCACTACTGGGAAAACCAGAGCTTGAACCATATGGACCTTTGTTGGCAAGGTGATGTCTCTGCTTTTTAAGATGCTGTCTAGCTTTGCCATTGCTTTTCTCCCAAGAAGCAGGCGTCTTTTAATTTCATGACTGCTGTCATGGGCAGATAGATACCAGGAAATTAAATGCTAAGGCCAACATGGGGTGAACGAAGCAAGTCACAGTGGCCCGGTTTGCACATGACACAAAGCCAATTCAAGGCTCATCATGAGTGTACAGACTCCCAGAGAGGAAATGGCGGCTGCTTTACTCGTCCTCTGGTCCTGCTAGCGATGTGCTGCTATGAGCTATGCCATGGTTTGGATTAGCATGTTGCACACGAGCCCAGGCTTGTGCTTTGTCTGCTACAGACAAGTGGCAAGTCACGGAACAAACCTTGGCTACAGCATGTGGTTTACCTGTAGATGACTACTCTAATAATAATAATTATTTTTTAAAAAAAAATATTTATGCCCCACGCTCCCCAGCCAAGACCGGGCTCAGGGTGGCTAACGCCCGATATAAAAACAAATTGATGGAAATACAACTTAAAAACAAGATTAAAATACAACATTAACAGCCTCTAGGGAAACTGTGCCCCACCCAGAAGTTCAACAACCCCAGCTGCCATCAGACCCCCCCTCCTAGCACAGCCAATGGTCAGGGGAGTGGGTGGGAATTATAGTCCAGCAAAATCTGGAGGGACACAGGTTCCCCATCCATGGCTCTATAGGTATGGGGAAGAAGGACGTACGATGGGTCACTCATTCATCAATCTGGCTCAGATGGTGACCCTGGAGGTTCCAAGACTTTATCCTGCTGGTGGAGGCGGGAGGGAGGGAGAAATCACACCTTTCGTCCTGAAACTTGGAGGTTGAAAGATGGCTGTGGAGCACCGGGCACTATGGGGCTCAGACCACGGGTCACTGATTCCCAACACTCTACACTGCTGGAATCGCAGGCAGGTGGAGGGAAGTGCAAGGATACTTCCAAGCCTAAATTCTCCTGGTCCTGGGAAACAGGACTTCAGAGAACCGGTCCCATGCCTCTACCTGCTGCAAGGCTTACTCAAGCCTGGACAAACTGCTATTGAAGGAAACTACGAGACTCTTCCACTGTATATTGAGGCCATTTGTCCCTGGCTGGTTGCCATCCTTTTAAGTCATGGGGAGTTGGGTCTTGTCAAGCGCTTGACCCTGAGCACCTGATATACTTCTTCAAGACAGCATAGAGTGAAACTATGGGATTCACTCCCGCAAGGGGGCAGAGATGACCACTGACTTGGACTACCTAGGGCCACATTGCTCACTTGGGTAGAGCGTGAGACTCTTCTCTTGGGTAGCAGGGCCGACAAAGACCCCTCTCTGCCCCCAAACCTTGGAGAACTACTCCCAGTTGGAGGAGACAATGTCGGGCCAGTGTAAGTCAGCTTTCTGCGTTCAGACACTCTTACCGTAACAAACGCGTCTGCTGCCTCTTGCGGATCGACGGATTGGACTCAAAGACGTGAGGGCGTTTCCTTTTCTTGCCTGTTGCCACGGCAGCGGCAGCGGCCATTCCCACAGGGCCTGCGGACGAGAGATGGGTTTTGAATATTCGGTGGGCCACAGGCCGAAGACACCATAGGCCATAAATGCTACAGCAAGCTACTGGTGAGATTCCACAGAATATCTGCGAGGTTAAGAAAAGCTGAACAAATCCACGGACATTTATGACATAGTTATGCACTGGTAACCTCAAGGTGGGATTGCTGCAGTGTGCCCTAAGGTACCAACATATAAGACCCTGTACAATTTCTCCTTCAAAGGCATCAGAAGCCTGCTCCACAATAACTCAGAGCAAGGGCTTTCAGTGTTGCTTGCTCAGGGAAACAGGATCACTGCTGAGATATGACAGGTGCCCCCATCTGTGCTTCCCAAAAACAACTGGAGAGTCTTTCGTATCGTTTCTAAAACTATATTTAGTTGGATTTTTGTATTGTTTTCAAAACTATTTTTTAGCTGTGGTTATGGCCTATTTGCAAACTGCCTCACGTGAAAGGCAATTCGTAAGTTAATTAAATAATGATGATGATGTATTTGTTGGTCTTTAAAGTTGGCTGCAACTTTAAGAACTGTAACTTTATGAATGTGTGATTGAGCTTGCTTTTCCCTCCTCCCTCCCACTCCTTTTTCCTCACGTGTCGTGCTCTTTTAGGTTGTGAATGTGAAGGTGGGGACTGTCTCATAGCTAATTTCCGTAAGCCACTCTGAGAACCTTTTTGGCTAAAGAGTGGAGTATAAATTCTGCAAATAAATAAACAGCACCATTAGACTAATACAACTACCCTTCCAGATATAATTTCAACAGCAATTATTTCACGCAGTATCTTTCTCCATACATATGTTCCCAAAATCACCCTACAGGTTATTATTCATCGTAAACGGGATGGATTTAGAACCCTAACGAAGTTAGAACCCTAACATGGAGATATCAGATGAGAAAGAAACATTGTCAGTTGCAATTGCTGTACTGCCCTCTGCTGGTTGCAGCTTCACACTAGAAAATCTGGCTTGAGGACGTGTGTAAAATGTCCCCAAAAATGAAGATGAGTGGGGAAAGGGTTCCCCTTCCTGGGACTGGTTTTTAAAGACAAGATTCCAGGGCAGTTCTGCCAGCAAGGTATGGACCGGTCAAATCATGAAAGAGTGTGTGCCTGCATTAGTCCTTGTACGATTGTTTTGAAATAAATTGCATTGCTCCTTCATCTTAATCCTTCACTAATCAGAGCTTTTGAGGGGAGGGGTGAAGAGATCTTTTTGCTCAGTTTAACATGCTATTTATTCAATATACTAAGAGAGAATTCATCCACTATATGCAGATCGTTGTATAGTCAAAAGGCATCATACGATACGATACGATACGATACGATACGATACGATAATCTTTATTGTCATTGTCCCATATAGAACAACGAAACTGAAAAAATCTACATCAGACATTCAAAACCCCACAAGTCCGCTATCCCAGCCTGGTTAACCCCCTAAAAACTCTGAGACCCCATAATTAAATACAATATACTCCCAAAGAGACTACCTTACACTGCGTTTGAAACCAAAATCGCATTTGGGTAGAAACTGTTTCTCAGGCGGCAAGTCCTAGTCTTTATAACCCTGTACCTTCTTCCAGGGGGATGCGGGTGGTGCTGTGGGTTTACCTTCCCACCGGAGCTGTACCTATTTATCTACTTGTACTTTGACGTGCTTTCAAACTGCTAGGTTGGCAGGAGCAGGGACCAAGCAACGGAAGCTCACCCCGTTGCGGGAATTCGAACCGCCGACCTTCTGATCAGCAAGCCCTAGGCTCTGTGGTTTAGACCACAGCACCACCTTAAAATAGCTAGATACACTTAAACTGCCCAAACTATTCAGTTGACCCTTGTGAAAAATCAACCCCGATAGAAAAAGCCCTTCCCTTTTGCACCACTCTCGTCCACCAGGTGCCAGAAGTGACGCTCACACCCAGGGATACGTAAACAGATTGCGGGTGGTTATCAGAACATAATCCAACCATCGAAAAATTGAACAGGGGCAGAGTATTTTCTAAGGGTGCAGCGCTCTTTGTGAATCAAGAGGGGTTTTTATTTGTTTTTCATGCATGTTACATGCCTAAGGAACTGGAAGAAGCCTCTGTGACTGGCAAGTGAACCCCACTGAAGTCTTCTCAGAGTTTGGAGAACTTACATCCTGAAATATTAACATGGCCACATCCTTTGACCTGGAAATGCTTCGGTGCTCAGTACAGTGGTACCTCTGGTTGCAAACGGGATCCGTTCTGGAGGCCCGTTCGCAGCATGAAAGGAACGCAACCCGCAGTGGCGCCTCTGTGCACGCGCGGGTTGCGATTCGCCGCTTCTGCGCATGATGTCATTTTGCACGTCTGCACATGCGGCAAAACCCGGAAGTAACCCTTTTCGGTACTTCCAGGTTGCCACGGGACGTAACCTGAAAGAACATAACATGAAGCGGACGTAACATGAGGTATGACTGTACAAGTATTTGCTGCTACCAAAATTTTAAAAAAACCCTATGGGTATCAATTCTAGCATTTGTGGATCCCCTAAGAATTTTGAGGGACGTGGGTGGTGCTGTGGGTTAAACCACAGAGCCTAGGACTTGCTGATCAGAAGGTTGGAGGTTCGAACCCCCGCGACGGGGTGAGCTCCCGTTGCTTGGTCCCTGCTCCTGCCAACCTAGCAGTTCGAAAGCACGTCAAAGTGCAAGTAGATAAATAAGTACCTCTCCAGCGGGAAGGTAAATGGCGTTTCCGTGTGCTGCTCTGGTTTGCCAGAAGCGGCTTAGTCATGCTGGCCACATGACCCGGAAGCTGTACGCCGGCTCCCTCAGCCAATAAAGTGAGATGAGCGCCGCAATCCCAGAGTCGTCCGCGACTTGACCTAACGGTCAGGGGTCCCTTTACCTTTAAGAATTTTGGGCCTCCTCCTTGGGCACCTGTGGCCAACTCTGCACTTCCTAGTCAAGTCTTGATGTGAAAGAGAGGAAGAAATGCTATGCCCCTTTAGGGCACATGGGGCAAGTGGGGTAAAACAGGATAGGGCGCCAGCAATGTACCTGCAGCGGCCAGGTGGGCGGTCACCTCATCAGTAGCCGTGGAGTTGAGAATGTCCGAGTCGTCGTAGGAAGTGTCCTCGGGGGAAGAGGGTGAGTCTTCGTCCGCACTGAGCATGCTGTGCTCTGTGTATGTGGCCACGTGGACCTGCTGCACCTGTTGGGCCACCGCATGGGCCTCGATGGTGGCCATGTGCTCCGTCTGCGTCACCGTGTGTTCCTCCATCGGTAGCTACTGCTAGAGGAAAGGAGATACAGGAGGGGAGAGAAATCAGGCGGAGGAAGAAAAAGTGAAGTCTGAAATATCCATTCCTGACACTTATTTCAAAGATCAGAACCTAGAACAGGTGGGGATCTTGAAGAGGTGGAATCACAGGTGGGAAAAGCACTGGTGTGCTTAGGACCTGCTTGTGGGAGCCCCAGAGGGAACCTAGTTGGCCACTGTAAGTACAGGGCTGGGTGGGCCTTTGGTCTGCTCCAACAGTCAAGCTTTTCTTATGTTCTTATGACTGCTGAACCTGCATTGCGACCTGACAGGCTAGTGACAAAAAATGCAGGCTGAGGCGTCTCAGGAGCCACTGGCTGAGCATGGTCCCTGATCTGACTGTCTCCCTCCCCCTAGATTCAGGTAGGCAGCCGTGTTGGTCTGACAGTAGAACTATATAAGAAAATAAAAATTGCCCAGTAGCACCTTAGAGACCAACTAAGTTTGTTCTTGGTATGAGCTTTCGTGTACATTCGAAAGCTCATACCAAGAACAAACTTAGTTGGTCTCTAAGGTGCTACTGGACAATATATATATATATATATATATATATATATATATATCCTCTCCCTATTCATAGAATCATAGAATTATAGAGTTGGAAGGGACTCTGTGGGTCATCTATTCTAACCCCCTGCAATGCAGGAATCTCAACTAAAGCATCCATGACAGAGGGCCACCCAACCTCTGCTTAAAAACCTCCAAGGAAGGAGAGTCCACAACCTCCTGAGGGAGACTGTCAATAATAATAATAATAATAATAATAATAATAATAATAATAATTTATTTATTTATTATACCCCGCCTGTCTGGCTAGGTTTCCCCAGTCACTCTGGGTGGCTTTCAACAAAAAATTAAAATACAATAGTCTCTTAAACATTAAAAGCTTCCCTGAACAGGGCTGCCTTCAGATGTCTTCTAAAAGTCTGGTAGTTGTTCTTCTCTTTGACATCTGGTGAGAGGGCGTTCCACAGGGCGGGCGCCACCACCGAGAAGGCCCTCTGCCTGGTTCCCTGTAACTTGGCTTCTGGCAGTGAGGGAACTGCCAGAAGGCCCTCGGCGCTGGACCTCAGTGTCCGGGCTGAACGATGGGGGTGGAGACGCTCCTTCAGGTATACTGGATTTATAATTAAAAGACAAGGAACGGCTCCTCTTTCAGACATCAGAGCAACCCCTCTTCAGGGGCGTAATCTAAAACCCGAAGTTAAAACGGCACTGTAACTTAAAATCCTAAAGAACAGGATGAAGGTCTCATTCAGTATTCATGCATTTCCTTTCCCAAGCAGTCAGGTTTCATGTTATACATGTGGTGTGAAGGTCGCTAATGCACCTTAAACCATTGGGTTGTGCCCTGATTATTCACCGTTATAACAGAGGCAGTGTGGCTCATCGGATGTACAAACCAGGCATGATCCTTCAGGGGCAATCTGTTGGGGGCTGAATGGTGGCAGTGAGTTAGGCCAGAACCAAGTGGACCACTTCACTTTCTCTACCACCCGCCCCACCGTAGTGCCAGGAGAAGGAAGATCAGTCTCGCCAGAGGTCTGAACTAATGCAGTCATACCTCGGGTTACAGACACTTCAGGTTGCGTTTTTTCGGGTTACAGACCGCCGAAACCTGGAAGTACCGGAACGGGTTACTTCCAGGTTTTGGCGGTTGCACATGCACAGAAGCGCTAAATCGCGCTTTGCACATGCACAGAAGCGCTAAATCGCGCTTTGCACATGTGCAGAAGCGCTGAATCGCAACCCGCACGTGCGCAGACGTAGGTTGCGAACGCTGCGGGTTGCGGACATGCATCCCGCACGGATCACGCTCGTAACCTGAGCGTCCACTGTAATTGCTTGCAGGACATCCGCACTCCTTCCATCGCTTTATTAATGTAAGAACATAAGAAAAGCCTGCTGGATCAGGCCAGCGGCCAGTCATGCCCAAAATCCTGTTCTCACAGCGGCCAGCCAGATGCCTGTGGGAAACCCACAAGCAGGATCCAAGCGCAAGAGCATCTCTTCCCCTCCTGTGATTTCTTGCAGCCGATATTCGGAATCATTGCTGCCTCCGAAATTTGGAAGCAGAGCAGAGCCTTCATAGCTAGTAGCCACTGGAGTCATCTCCTCCATTAATTTGTCTAATCCTCTTTTAAACCTGTCCAAGTCAGTCGCCGTGACTGTCTCTTGTGGGAGGGAGTTCCATAGTTCAACTATGTGCAGTGTGGAAGAAATACCTTCTTTTTTTCTGTCCTGAACCAACACTCAGCTTTGTTCGATATCCACAAGTTCAGAGTGGTGCATGCTCTGGTTATCTCCCGCTTGGACTACTGCAATGCGCTCTACGTGGGGCTACCTTTGAAGGTGACCCAGAAACTACAACTAATCCAGAATGCGGCAGCTAGACTGGTAACTGGGAGCGGCCGCCGAGACCACATAACACCGGTCTTGAAAGACCTGCACTGGCTCCCAGTACATTTCCGAGCACAATTCAAAGTGTTGGTGCTGACCTTGAAAGCCATAAACGGCCTTGGTCCAGTATATCTGAAGGTTACAGGGAACCAGGCAGAGGGCCTTCTCGGTAGTGGTGCCCTCGCTGTGGAACGCCCTCCCACCAGATGTCAAAGAGAACAGCTACCACCAGACTTTTAGAAGACATCTGAAGGCAGCCCTCTTTAGGGAAGCTTTTAATGTTTGATGCATTACTGTATTTTAATATTTTGTTGGAAGCCGCCCAGAGTGGCTGGGGAAGCCCAGCCAGATGGGCCAGCTAGGGATCATGGGAGTTGTAGGCCAAAAACATCTGGAGGGCTGAGTTTGAGGAAGCCTGCTCTGTGCCATAGCACAATTTTTATGAATTTCTATCATGTCCACCCTTTCTTCATGGAGGAACTACTCCATCTCCTTGATCATTTTCGGTTACCCTTTTCTGAACCTTCTGCAACACTGCAATGTCCTTTTTAAGTTGTGGCTATTAGAACTATACACAATATTCCAACTGCAGTTGCTCAATAGGTTTGTATTATGGCATTATAATGCTGACAGTTTTTATTTTCAGTCCCTTTCCTAATGATCCCTAGCAACAGAAAGCAACCACAAACACAGAACGAGATTTCTAAGAATACTTCAGAATGGAGAGCAGATGTGGGGGTGGAATGGGGAATTGGCCTTCGTATCCTTTGTCTTGGTTCCGTGTCCGTTTTCTAAGATGCTGCTTTGCCAAGTTTTTTTTAATAATAAATATATGAAACACACACAAAACACTGCAGTTGCACTGTATAAAAAGAATCACAGAACGCTAAAAGCTAACAATCCATTTTCTTTGTAATAACAAAGGCTAATTAGCCTTCAGTCGCCAATTAGTACCAGCAAGTTTGGTAAGATTACTGATGGGGTTACATAACTAGAAGCTTATGTTACAAGGCTAGGTGGGTAGAAAATGCAGGTGCTAAAAATTACCTGTTCTTAAACTGATAAAATTTAGTGAAAACATAATGCGAAAATACAGCTTTTGTGCTCATCGAGCTGTGCACATAGCTCAAAATGCTTGAGAACCTAACGTCGGGTGGACAATATGAGAGATGGATGGGGCCATGCTCTGGTGTGGTCCAGAAAAAATTTGACTAAACCTGTGGGTTCCATCTGATGCTGATTGCAGACATCCGTTTGTGCAACTCTCCCCTCTCCTCTCCCCTGAAGCCGCCCTGCCCAACATCTTCTCCAGAAGTTTGGAGGACTTTCTGGAGCAGATTGTGAGGGTGCGCATGGAGAGGAAAGTAAAGTCCCTTTTTTAAGTAGAACTCCCCAGGCTCAGTGTCTTGATGCAACTCCATTTGTTTACCCAGACATGCAAACAGAATTTGGGTTGTTCTGAAATACGGGTAAAGGTAAAGAGACCCCTGAACATTAGGTCCAGTCGTGGCCGAGTCTGGGGTTGTGGCGCTCATCTCGCTTTACTGGCCGAGGGAGCTGGCGTACAGCTTCTGGGTCACGTGGCCAGCATGACTAAGCTGCTTCTGGTGAACCAGAACAGCACACGGAAACGCTGTTTACCTTCCCGCTGGAGTGGTACCTACTTATCTGCTTGGCACTTTTGACGTGCTTTCGAACTGCTAGGTTGGCAGGAGCAGGGACTGAGCAACAGGAGCTCACCCCGTCGCGGGGATTCGAACCGCCAACTTTCTGATCAGCAAGTCCTAGGGTCTGTGGTTTAACCCACAGCGCCATCCATGTCCCCGAAATATGGGTACCATATTCTTAATTCCCCAAGAACTCTAGTGCTGGTGAAGGGCGGGGGGGGGGCGTGTTCCAAGCCCTGAAGGATTCAAACCCTTTTACAGCATTTTTCATCGCTTGGGTAGGGGAAGCAGACGACTGCTGCGGAGGCCTCAGACTCCAGAGGTGCTGTGCTTGTGCACATGAATGCTCAATCGAGGGTGGCTGGAGATGGTTCATATGGAGGACTCTTGAAGGCCTCTGTGGAGCCATACAGTTCACTCTGTGGTGTGGAAAGGACAGACGGATGTGCCTCTCTGAAAGCCAAATTCTCTAGATTTTGCACTGCCTGATAACTGAGTGAATTGGGCAATAAGTGAGGCAAGGATTTGGGTAGGGGCTGGTTTGTCTAGCTATGGAGAGAGGCCAAAGAGTTCTGCTCTGCTCACTGTGGCAGGCATTCTCCAAACAATTCAGTAGCACCCCTTAAATTAAAGTTTTCAAGTTAATCATGGAATCATAATGAGTTGGAAGGGACCACAAGAGTCATCTAGTCCAATTACTTGAAAAGCAGGAAACTTTTGCCCAATGTGGGACTCTGAAATTAAGAGCCTCATGATCTAATGTTCCAAGTCTCTTCCATATCCTGCTCCATTTATTCCCCAAAGACTACTTCCATTGATGCATTGATGTGGTTTTTATGTTGATCTTTGCCCTGGGACCTCCGGGTATAGGGCAGCATATAAATTCAATAAATAATAATAATGCATAACAGCCAGAGAATTGACACTTGTCGGATGAGCGTTTGGCTGAAGGTTGTGGCAGTATAACTGGAGGCTGCCAAGCTGCGCTCTTGATTCCAGAGAAGAACCGTCAAGAGGGGCACCTGCTCAGAAGGTGGCAGAGATCAAGTTTGTGGGCAAGGATAGCCTGAACCAAGAGGCTTCTACTGCAGTTAGGAGGGGTGTTGGTAGAAGTTGACAGATAACATGTGGAAATGCAAGAACTGACCATTTCGAAAGAGGTGTGGTGCACGTTGCATCATCATCATCATCATTATTATTATTATTATATCTCTACCCATGCCTCCCTTTAGCTTGTCCCCAGGACCTGCCCCACATTGCCAGAGCCTGGCTCAGCATGTGTGACCAAGGAGAAACGAAGGATACGCCTCAAATATCTGAGCAATACCAGTACCGAACTGACTAACAGCCTTCCGCAAACTGGTTCCCTCCAGATGTTTTGGACATGCTAGCTGGGGCTGATGGGAGCTGTAGTCAAAAACATCAGGAGGGGAAGAAATGGCCTAGCACTCCTGTACAGGTACATTACACATGTGTTTCTTCACACGCTGGATGATTTATTGTGTCTGAAGTCTTGGGGTGGGGGCTCCTGCTCACAACTGACACTGACAAGTGAGGAAAAGGGTCGAGAACATGTTCAGGGCATTCTTCATTGCACCATGCCTTCTTTTGACTAGAAGCAGCACCAATTTTTTATTCACTGAAGAGCAGAAAAAGGTTCCAGGCGTTATCAAGAATTTTCTTTAACCAGCCAAGAACTCTCTGAATTGCACCTGTCCAAGAATTTGGGGCTGTCTTTAAAATGTCTCCTTGCATTGCATTACCATAAGAGTGAACTATCTGTTCTTTAATGCTTTTTTAGAAAAGGCTATCTCTTCAAACCAAGTTAAAAGGCATTGGGGAATTAACAGATGCTCGGAAACCAAGCACTTCAGAAGGGTGAGAATTGAGCAACCTTTGATTAGCATGCCATAAATTGCAGGTGAGGAACTTCAAGCCCCAGGCCTCTCTGCCTGGGTCCATGGGAATCTCCCCAGGCAGAACAAGCCTTCCTCAGCCCTATCTCCTCTCCTCTCCTTGGGGCACACATCTCATCAGCCCTACTTCATAATGCCTCTTGGCTGCCAGGATTTAGAATAGAGAGGGGTGTGGGTGGCCTTCTATATAAAGGCAAAATTCATTCATTGCTCCGCCTACTTTTGCCTCTGGCCCCACACCACTGTGGCATGTGGCCCCTGGAAGCTTGCACAGATGGGTACATGTGAAAAAAGTTCCCCACTCCGGCCGTAAATGTGACCAAAGCTCCTCATAATTGGTCTTATGCCGGGGGTCAGCAAACTTTTTCAGCAGGGAGCCGGTCCACTGTCCCTCAGACTTTGTTGGGGGCCGGACTATATTTGGGGGGGGGGGATTAACGAATTCCTATGCCCCACAAATAACCCAGAGATGCATTTTAAATAAAAGCACACATTCTACTCATGTAAAAACACGCTGATTCCCGGTCCGTCCGCGGGCCGGATTGAGAAGGTGATTGGGCCGCATCCGGCCCCCGGGCCTTAGTTTGCCTACCCACGCACTATAGCAAAGTGCCTCTTAACCTCCACCCTCAATGGGGGCAAATCGGTCACCCAGAGACCATTTCCCAAACCCCTGGAAATGCAGCATGGTCAGTTTCACCTAAGAAGTTACACTTTACTAGTTGAACATTTTAACTCAAGACATTTCGCTATGTTGAGCTAAATCTTTATATAAAAATGTACACAACATACCCCCCGCCCAAAAGGTCTGATAGTTCTCCTCTTTCAGCAGTCAAGATCTGCAGGTTTTGGAAAACAGCAGACTTGAGGCGGTCAATTTGCAGCCAGCATAAACTTCAAGCATTATTCTAAGCCCACCCATGCCTTGATTCCAAGTCCACCCACTTTGGAAAACAACAATCTCTACCAAAGTCAAGATGGCCCAATATCCTATTTTAACCAGTCAAGCAAATATTACTTTTGAGCTGAAGTATTTCTCTCACCTTCATATGTCAGCTATATGATATGGAAATATTCATAGCCAGTAGCTGATTGGGGGCTGTGTGAAAACAAACAAACCAGTAACCAGGATTGGGGCAATGGTCCTTTCTGTGTGCACTGCCTGCCTAGAATCCTCTCCCCAAAATATCACACCTACAGGACTGACATTTTCAAAGCACAGTCCCTGCTAGCAGCATATTTTAAAAGAAGATAATCACAGTCTTGAAAAAGAAGAAAAAACAGTCTGGGCTGCTAGCGAAAAGGAGAGGGGAATACAAAGCAGCTCTTTGTTTTAAGTAAAGTTAACAGCAAAATGGCTGTTGGATTTTGGCATCGGAGAAAATTCTCATTAGCAAGTGCTCTGAGCTGCTTGCCTGAAGACAGGTCTTGATACAGGGCAGCCGGGCAATTTAAAACAATTGTCCCTCCTCAAAGAGAAAGGCGGCCTCATAATATGTACTTGCATGTACCAGCTGAACAAGCGACGAACGCTGAAAGAACAGGGCACTGGGTGAAAGGAGCACCAACACACACAAACACCCTGCCGTCCTTTATCAGGCGCTGATCTCTGACACTGCAAGGAAGAGGTTTCTGTAGGAAGTGGGACTGATCCCAGGAAGTGCAACTGGGAAGGCTAAAGAGAGCCCAACCAAAGGCTCAAGAAAAAAGAATTGCCTTCCATTAATTCCTCCTCCAAAAATAAACAGGAGCAGGTTGTGGTCTATCTTCTTGCTAACACGCTTCCAAAGTACAGGGGCCAGCACTGAGGAGGCCCTGACATCTGCCTGCTTCTTTCCTATCTGATCTCATCTCTTATAAGGATGATATCATAGCCAGAACCCAGGAAGGGTGAAATGGAGATTGATGATCCTGAGAGGTTTTGGGCTCATGCTGTTTCCAGTTGAACACAAGGCGAAGACGGATGATCTGTGCCCTCAGCTGTATTTGGACATAGAAGTAGTTGTCAGACACCATTGTCAGACAAAACTCCTCTATGACATTTATGGTTCTTACAAACAACAACAACAACAACAACAACAACATTTATTTATACCCCGCCCTCCTCAACCAGAGCCGAGCTCAGGGCAGCTAACACCAGTAAAATTACAGTAAAATGCAATTTAAAATGAAACCTCATTTTAAAAGTAGCCCATAGATCAAAACCATAAGGGTCAGACTGAGTCCAAACCAAAGGCCAGGCAGAACAGCTCCATCTTGCAGGCCCTGCGGAAAGATGTCCAGTCCCGCAGGGCCCTAGTCTCTTGGGACAGAGCGTTCCACAAAGTCGGGGCACCTGGACACAAGATTTGTTAAATCTTTCACAGATTTCCTGAATTTGCAGGACAGGGAGCCTCTCTGTCAGTCACAGTGCAAAAGAGTAGCCCAGCTCTTCCAGATTCATAGCTCCTTTACATGTTCAGGGTTATATCCAAAGTAGTGCTAAGTAACAACTCAAGGATTTCCAGTTGTGCAATCCAGTTGTCCTCCCCGTCCTCCTCAAATCTGCTTGGGGGGGGTTGGGGGGGGAACCCAGAGCAGATTTAGGGGATGGGGGAAGGAGAAGTCTTGTTGCAATAGCATAAATCCTTGCATTGACAGATGGGTCCTTAGCATTATGTTGGCGACAAGACCATAAGGAGCTGTGACTCTTAAGGGGTTGCAACAATGACTGCTTAAGACGTAAAGTGGGAATGAACTTAGGCTGCGATTGTATGAAATCTCACTGAACTCAGTGGTGACACGTACATTGGTAAAGGCTTTCTGGGAAATGATATATAATGAGTTAAAGAAAATGTTTAAAAAAACATTTGTCAAAAAACCAGAAGCCTTTTTACTAGGTATTATAGGTGAAGAGTTCCCAAGAGAAGATAAAAGACTTTTTATGTACGCAACAACGGCAGCGGGAATGCTACTAGCCCAGAGGTGGAAGGAAGGAGAAGTACCAACAAAAGAATGGGAGATGAAACTAATGGAGTATGTGGAAATGGCAAAACTGGTGGGGAAGATCTGAAACCAGGTATTTTCTAAAGACTGGAGTAAATCTGTAATTTACTTAAAAGACCACTGTAAAAAGTTAAAATCTTTGGGAGGGATGTAAAGACACTCGTAATGTGGAATTTTTAAATGGTAATTATAGTTATAGAATAGATACATAATGGTAAAAGATGCAGTAAATTTAATCTTAAAGATGGAACTCATGGAGGGAAGGGGGTCTAAGGATTCGAAAGAACTCTGTATTTTAATGTTTGAAATCGTTGTTTTATTTGCTTCAGGTTAAATCTTTTCAGGTTGCATCCTGCAGCGACCCGGAAGTACCGGAAAGGGTTACTTCCGGGTTTCACTGCTCGCGCATGCGCTCAAAATGTCACACGCATGCGCAGAAGTGGCAAATCGTGACCTGCGCACACACGGGTTGCGTTCTGCTCATGTTGCGAACGGGGCCCGTACGCAACCAGAGGTACCAATATATATATATATATATATATATATATATGTATATATATGTGTGTGTGTGTGTGTATGTATAAAATATGTATAAATGTGTACTAACCCTTGAATACACACACACAAAAGGCTAGTCTGTAGGTCCTTAGCCACACACTGGGGGTGGGGTGAACCCACTGAACCCTTGGAAACTCAACACATCTATGGAGGATATCTGTACTCCTCTTAAGCTAGAGAGGAACACAGCATCATAGCAAGCAAGTAAAAAGTACACACACTGGACCTGGACATTACTCAGCCAGGAAGCCCAAAACTATGCCTAAAACTCATTAGTGAGGAAAGCATGTGGAATCAGACTAAGTATGTGAAAAGCTGTCATGGCCTATGTTAGCAGTCGGACAAAGCTCAGTGGTGGAAGGTCTCATTTTAAAACATCTGTTGGCGAAGATCTCTGCCTAAGACCCTTGAGCGCTGCTGCCACAGTAGACAATACTGGGCTAAATAAACCAGTGGTCAGACTGTGCATTATGCGCCTTCATGTGCAAGTTCAGGAATCCACGGCAGACTTGGGGGCCAAAGCAACCCCTGAATTCTGTTCCGTTCACAGATTCTTTTACGTGTGCAGCTTGTTGATTTGGGGTTGTTGTGCCCTGTCCTCTGCCAGCCTCATATTTGTGATGGTGCAAGGGTGAGAGTTTAAAATGCTATGCTGGAACACCACACCCACACTTGGGAGACCGGTGCCCCAATGCCACTGGAAACAAGAGTATGACAAAAGTATTATGGTTGGGTGGAGCAACGGTAAGACAAAGTTAAAAGCAAAAGTACAGCCCCTCTCGCTAACATACTGAATGAGACCATAACAGAAGACAGAAGTAGCCAAAGAGATTTAAAGATTAAGACCATGGAAAGAAATTATCTCTGTTTTCTGGAAGCAGGGCCTGCTGATTACAACACTCTCAATGCTATGGTGAAATCAGGTAAGCAACCTTTTGATTTGTACTGTTAAGTATTTCTTCCCCCCACCCAATATAACAGAATTATCAACAATAAACGTAACTAATTTTTATCCCACCAGCATCCTTATTTGCTATACAGTGGTACCTCTACTTACGAACGTGATCCGTTTTGGGGTGCCATTTGCACCCAAAAAAGTCTGTAAGTAGAGCAACACTACTGCGCGTGCGCAAAAGAGCACTTCTGTGCACACACAAAATGCGCAGATCGCTTCTGCACATTCGCAACCCGAAAATCCGCAACATGAAGCAAACGCAACCAGAGGTATGACTGTACTACTAGAAGACTCTTGCTTTTATCACAAAACATTGATTGGAATTCTAGTGTGGGCAGATACTTCCATTAAATTCTGATTATTTTTCTTTGGCTACATTTCTATTTTCATCCTACTGCCAAGTGAAGTGGATTGACCTGAGACTGTGGTCTGGTTCATCTATAACTAAGTTAAGTCAAAACTAAAGTTTAACATGAATGAACATTTGTGCAGATATCTGTCCAAGATGAAAAATCGCGGCCACTTCACTCCTCTGCTGTTCCTGATGCTCTACGTGGAGCTAAGCTATAGTTTGGCTTAGTGTTATGTGCAAACACAGGCTTATGGTTTGTCTCCTTCCCAATATCTATGTGCTGTGCGAGTGACTTTTGTCTGGTCTGAATCTTCCACCATTCAGCTTTACTGGGTCGCTCTGGGTTCTAATAGCATGAAAGGGGGATAAAAACTTTTCTCTATCCACTTTCCCCACACCTTGCAGAAATTTATACACCTCTGTGTTCCATCTTACGCACCTTTTCTCTAAACTAAAACGCCCTAAAAAGTCCTATGGTTGGGTTGCTCGCTTCACAACCCTGATCATGTTGGCTTGCCTTTTTCTGAACCTTGCGTGTTCAGGGGATCTGAATGTGTTTCTCTTGCTCTGGCCCAACACTGTAATAGTCTATAAATCACAGTGAATTCAGCTAGACTAGTAAAGAAAAAGTGATTTATCGAACACGACTAAATGACTAAACAACAACAAATGCATTGCATATGTGATGTAACATTGTGCCACCAGATGGAGATGTGTAGTCCTGTTTTTTCTCTACCTGTTTTCTTCGGTGTGTCTAAATCAGGGGTCAGCAAACTAAGGCCTGGGGGCCGAATCTGGCCCAATCGCCTTCTCAATCCAGCCTGCGGACGGTCCAGGAATCAATGTTTTTACATGAGTAGACTGTGTGCTTTTATTTAAAATGCATCTCTGGGTTACTTGTGGGGCATAGGAATTCATTCCATATTTTTTTTCAAAATATAGTCCGGCCCCCCACAAGGTCTGAAGGATAGTGGACCAGCCCCCTGCTGAAAAAGTTTGCTGACCCCTGGTCTAGATCCAGCCTGTATCTCTACTGACACAGCATTCACTGTGCGTCAAAAACAATTGCTTTAAGTTATGTACATTAACCGTGTGTGTGTATTGCACGCACACACCTATTTCCTTCTTGCAGAAATTTTAGGTGTGGGGAGAAATCTTATGGCAAAGAACTGAATGATAGCAAGGATCCTGTGTAGGAGGATCATGTGTGGGGATCAAGGCAGTAAGCAGCAGGGAGACTTGCTTTCAGGCAAAATGCTTACAATCATACGGCATGAGCCAATTTAAAGAAGCGGTTTCAGTTACTTCCTTGTAGGAAATGAGTCTTGTCTGAAGCAAGCCTAAAGAGAAGTGGAGACTGCAGACACAGAAGCTCCACTCCGCTTTGAAACATGAATGCAGCAAAACAAATGTTGACATTTTCAGGAAAGAAAGAAAAAAGCCCAGGGAGAAATTATCCTTGTGGGATAACAGATGAATTTTCCTGGTTCCAGATAACACTTTCTAAGGGTCCTCTGCATATCAAAGAAACCTATTTAAAAACCAGTTTTACTGTCACTGTTTCCCTCTTGCGTAAAAACGGGGGGGGGGGGCTGCAATTCTAACAAGGATAAAAATTCTTTGCACCTTAATGCACAGTAGGAAGTTGCAGCTACAAGCAACTGACCCAGCTTCTCTCTTCTGGTGTAGAGGGCTAGTGCTGGTGTCCCTCCCAATGTCTTATGCCCAATGACAGAAATTAGTCAGGCACCATGTGTGTTTTGCGACTGACACAGCTCCTACGATGACCATGTGGGGATCTCTGGACGCCAGACTGGTGACTGGGGAAAGCAAAATGTCACTTAGAGAAAGATCTGAAATATTTTCCTTGAAGCTTTCATTTGTTTTATTCTGGATTGTTTCATTTGATGTTTTAAAACGTTGCAAACCACTTTGAGAGTTGTTCTTTAAAATATAAAGTAGTATAGAGATGAAATCGATAATATTTGTTTTTAAAAACTTCACTGGGGGCAAAAGGCACCGAGATACTCCATTGTGGCAACCGTAACCCAGGTTTAAGGTGCCATTGGGCAATTAGATTATATATCTGAGTTTCTAACACTGCAAGTTATGCCAGACAAAATGCAATGTTAACCAAAGTATCTTACATATTCTTTATCTAGATTCAGGTAGATAGACGTGTTGGTCTGATGCAGTCAAAATAAAATAAATAAATAAATAAAAGTTTTGTCCAGTAGCATCTTAGAGACCAACTAAGTTTGTTCTGGGTATAAGCTTTCATGTGCATGCAAACTTCTTCAGATACACTGAAACAGAAGTCCTGTATCTGCACAAGTCTCTGGCCTCCAGTAAAACACCAGAAAAATTGGTACACAGAGGTTAACTTTCAAACAAATTGTACTACAGCTTCCGTCATACACTTCTTATCCAAGTTGTGTTAAATGCACTAAATTCTATTCAACCCACTCCCACATAACCATAGGCCTGGGGAAGAAGCCATTCCCTCTCTCTCTCCTCCAGTGCCCTTGCAGCCCTGCACAGTTCAAAGCCTAGCCTGCCTTAGATAAAAGGAACTCCACCACGCCCAGTTTCTATTGATATGCAAAGGATAGGCAGTCTGCCACTTCCCCTGACTAGCAGCTCCTCTGCTACAGCAACTTTGAGCCTTGGCTCATTCCTCCCAACACAGTTTGGGAAGAGGGTTAGTAGACAAAACTTCTACCTCTTCATACATCACCTGCTTCCGAGACATAGTTAATGTGGGGGTAAAACCCCAACGGCCCCTTCACACATCAAACATATTGGAAAGAACAAGGAAGGAGGGAGGGAAGGAAGGAAGGAAGGAAGGAAGGAAGGAAGGAAGGAAGGAAGGAAGGAAGGAGTCTAGGATAGGAATGGAGCACTCCTTTTTGAAAGGCACTTGCAAGACACTAAATGCACAAACTAAAGGCATCTCCAACGCTGTGGTCCAGATCCTGAACTGCAGGGTGCTTAAGGTTGTGCTAGTCCCTGAACATATTGAAAGAACCAGTGAGATATCTGCCTTTTTCTCCAGTACCTGGGTTCTAATAGGGAAGGGAATCGGGCAACAACCTTGGCCCTCATTGGTAGAGATGGGGAACCTGTGTCCCTCTAGATTTTGGCCCTCCAACTCTCAGCCAGCATGGTCAATGGGTCAGGGATGATGGGAGTTGTAGTCCAACAACTGGAGGGCCACAGGTTCTCCCTCCCCCACCCTGCTTTTTGGGGGGAAGCTACAGCAGCAAGTTGAGCAATGCCAGTTTCGCTAGAGCTGGCTCTGCTTCCTTAGCACAGCCAATGAGCCATGAGCTTTCTAGCATTCCCTACCAAAGACTTCCAAGCCTTAAACCACCCATTTCCAGGAACGAGAGCTGTCTAAAGAATCCATCTCCTCCCTGTCTAAGAATACAGATTTGCTCTCTTGCAAGGATCCTCACCCTGGACGGAGCACCCTGCATTTCTTCAGGCAAACAGATACTCCTCCTTCCATGCCAACCAGTCAAAGGGTACAAGCACACACACCAATTTAGGGACAGGTAAAGACGGTGGGAATAGATTAGGCACCTGCACTATGGTCCCCTTCTGCACTGTCCAAAAGGATTGGGGTGGGTACATTTAAACATTAAAAAGATGCAAGTCTACATATAACCAGAACCCAGGAGAAATATATTTATTTAGCAGAATTTATACACCCTTCAACTGTCAATATCTCGGTGGTACACAGTATTTCTCTTAGAGCATGCAAGGGCCCACCCTTCTCAATGACAGGGGGATCAAGAGCCGTCAGTGGGGGGAAATCAACTTGAGACAGAAGTTTGCACTTCTGTTAGGAATCCCAACAATAGAGATTAGGCTGGGTTCCTACCCCCCCCCACACCACAAAAGCAACACCTGGTGACTGCCTCCCTTCTTATCAACATATTAAATGTATTTATTTAGGGTAAGTTTGCCCCACCTTTCAACTTTAAAATTCCCCTTTGTGCAAGAAGATGAAAATCATTTATTTTTTTTGAAGTCTCTGGCCTCCAGTAAAGAAAGAAAGAAAAAAATAAGGGGTGGGGGCAGACAAATCCTTCCAAGTTACTGCTTTCCAACCAGTACTTTATGCCCCCGCTTTCTCAAAATGGGGAGGTGGGCAAAAAAGGGGGTTCCTATTTAAGGGGGAAAGAGCAGGGCGAGGTTGTTCTTGGCTACTTGGAATTAGCCTGGATTTCATCAGGAGGCCGCCCCACCTCCACGTCCAAAATCAAGGAGGATTTGGAAAGGAAAATAGGAAGACCCCCATCTTGACACTGCCCTGAGTGTGTTTGAGGAGGGGGGTTCCTCGAAAAAAGGCGCGCGCGTCCCTTTCCCTCCCGCGCCCAAGATTAAGAAAAGGGGGGGGGGGAATGGAATATAAAGTAGCCGTACAAATCTACCCCAGGAGTCGCGGCCTAGCGCGAAAAGAGGGCGGGAAATAAAATAAGTGCAATTAATAATAGTATTAACAACAACAACAACAACAACAACAACAACAACAACAACCCTCCCCCCCCCGAGTTAGGGTCTCTTCATCCTCCCCCCCCCTTCAGAAAGAGGGTCAAAATAACTCCCTATTTTTTAAAGGGAACCCCCCCCTCCCTCACGGCCGGCCTAAGTCTCCCTCCTTCCCCTCAGAGGCTCCTCGGGGCCTAGTCAGGCCTCGGCCCGCGGGGGCGAGAGGGGGCGGCGGCGGGCCCGGTGTGAGGCGGGGGGGGTGTTCGTGAGGGGGGGTCGGAGCGCGCGCGCGCCCGGTCGGCGGGGGCGGCTGGTGGTCCTTTTCTCCTTCTCCTTCTTCTTCTTCGGAAGAGGAGGAGGAGGAGGCGGAGGGCGAGGAGGTGCGGGGCCCCCGCGTTGCTGCGGCTGCGCCGGGTCTGGCGCGAGGCGAGTGAGGAGCTGCTGGGAGATTGCGCGGTAGGACACTCACCTCAGAGCGGCTGCGCTGCGGCGGGCCTGCGCCGTGGAGGAAGAAGGAGAAGCCAGGCAGGCAGGAGGAGGAGGAGGAGGAAGGCGGCGGGATGTGGCGGCGGAGGAGGAGGCTGCTGCGACTGGGCGCGGGAGACCCGCACACGCGGGAGCGAGGGAAGGAGGGAGGAGGGGAGCGGGCGCGCGCCCCTCCTCGGGCTCGGCTGAGGGGAACAGGCGCGGCCTAGGCCGAGAGGAGGCCTCGCCACCTCACCTCACGGCTGAGGAGCCGCCGCAGCCGCGATGGCGGGAGCAAAAGGGGGGGGGAATAAAGCCGGGAAGGCGGGCGCCTCAGAACGGGCCTAGCTCGGGCGGCACTCGAGTCGGGCGGTGGTGGCAGGAGCAGCACCAGGCCGGAGGGGAGGGGGGAGGGAGGACGCACGGCGTGAGGGGAGCCGCCGCGCCGCCATGATGGGAAGGGCAACGAGGGTTTGGTTGGGTTTTCTGTACTTTAATCCTCCTCACGCCGATAGAGAAACGACCGAGGGAAGACGGGGGGAGGCTTTTAATAGGCCTGGAGAGCTGGCGGCGTGGGTCGGAAAGAGGGGCGCGTAGTTGGGGTGGGGGGGTGGGGAGAAGACAAACGGGCGCCATTTTGGGAAGGTCGGCTCGCAAAAGCGTCCCCGATCCGAGCGGGCTGTGCGGCCGCCATGATGGGAAGGACGCTACCCGCTCGGAAGAGAAGGCGGCGCCATGTTGAGGAGGGCGGGGGGAGGCTCGCCATGTTGGGAAGGTCTTCGGGTGTTCTTTCTGCAATGGGCGCCCGTCGCCATGTTGAGGAGGAGGCGCCCCTTGAAATGAGGAGGGAGGGTGGTGGTGGTGGTAGTGAAGGGAGCGGGAAGAGCCCGGTGATAAGCAGGGGCATGGGACGTCAAGCATTGGCCACTTAAAGCGGCACCCTCGTGGCTTTGCGAAACAGGCTCGGGAAGAAATGCAGGCCTCTGCCCCGAAGGGCTTACAATCTACAGTTCAAGCAATACTGGGCAAAAGATGGCTAATAAGGTGGGGGTGGTTAAGAGGATGGGAGGGCGAGGCCACTTGTCTCCTGGCCTTTGCCTCTGTGCCACCAGCCTTTTTAGAACTTATTTTTTACATTTTGATGTACGGTATAAATAAATACATAATGCCAGCTTTGGGCAGCCAACTGCTTTTAACGAGAGGCGTGGTGCTGTGCTGTTTTTATGGTAATTGTATGTATGTTTTGAATAGATTATACATATATATATATATGTATATATATATATATATGGCTTAAATTCTATTAATGTTTAATTGTTTTTAATGACCCCCCTTTGTTTTCAGCTATTTTATCTTTAAGCCACCTTAAGTCCCTGCCATAGAACAAGACTGTGGAATAAATTTATTATTATTATTATTATTATTATTATTATTATTATTATTATTATTATTATACTGGACTGTAGGGTGTGCTGCAAAGCGCTGTGGAACACGCATACACCTGAATTTGCATCTATTTATATAAAGCAGCACATGTCGTTTTATGCAAATTGGGCCATTGAGTCTTTTCAGTTCATAGGAACATCCCTGTGTATTTTCAGCATTGCAAAATTATTTCAACTGAAGGTAGCAGAAAATCAATACATAACATTATGGTTGCCAGTTCCAGGTCATACGACACTGCATCTCTCTTTCATATTAGATCACATTTTTTTACCCCATCTTTCCTTCAACAAACTGAGGATGGCATACATGGGTTTTGCTGTTTCTTCACTCCTTTCATTCGAAGAAGAATCCTACAAGGTAGGATAGACGTGAGTGGGATTGGAAACTTGACTGTCCTCAGGCTTAGGCTGGCACTCTGGCAGTTTGATTATGACTATGTTGCAAGTCTTATACTGTATACTGCTTAGAGATTTTTGAAATATTAAATGGTTCATCAATGCTTATAAATAAATCTTGCATTAAAAGGTGTGTGTGGCTTTTTGCGTCATCCAGCTGTGAAAGACTGTTAACATTCACAGGCTGGCACATCCTTGTTTGCAGGGGTTCTGAAAAACCTCCCACTTGGACGCTGGTGGCAGGGAGACTTAGCTTGTAATTGCCACCAGGCCTGCCTTTGACAGAATGCAGGGGCCTGGGAGTTCCCTGTCACACAATCCAAATATTTGAGAGCGAAGTTTGGAGCTGCCTCCAAGAATGGGTGCATGCAGAGAGAAAGGTGTTATTTCCTAGTGTGTGATGTGTTGGTGTATGAATAAAAAACACCCTGGAGGCAGTTTTGCACATACAAATAGCCCAGTGTTCCAGTTTTGAAAAGAAAAAAAAACATTTCCCTCATTCATTAATACTCAGGTTCTCAATAGACTTAATTATTAAGCATCAAGAATTTGGTTTCTGCAGTTTCTTCAAGCAGATACTGATTTACTAAAATGCAGGGTCTGGCCCATGCTAAAAATTCTGGTTGTGTTGTGGTACTGGTGGGTGGATAGTTGGTGCCAGGTTTGTTGGTCACAACAATGTACTGGTGCATGGACTGTGTGTGTTGCATACATGTTATATGTGTAGCAGAAGAGGGTTGCTTCTAGTGCCACCACTACATCCCACCACTGATGTGTTTCTTCCTGTTCACATCTAGCTTATACATGGTATTCCATCAATGCATTCGCTTCTTAGAAGAGTGATACATCATCCGGTGGTCCTTGCATCCTGTCAGACCGTAGCTGTCAATTTTTCCGTTTTCTTGCGAGGAATCGTATTCGGAATAAGGGAATTTCACTTAAAAAAGGGAAACGTTGACAGCTATGTTTCAGACTGGGCATTTGCCTTGCCCAGTATCTTAAGAATCAGGTGGGAGATATGCCTAGGCATATTTTTTATTTATTTCACTACTTAATACATTTATAGGCTACCTTTCCTCTATGGAGCTCAATTCACGGTTCTCTCCCCATTACCCTCACAACAACCTTGTGGTGTAGGTCAAGCTGAGGCAGTGATTGGTGTAAAAGTCGCCCAGTGGGGTTCATGGCTAAAAGGGGACTTGGAAATCCAATCTCTACAGCAGAGTGCTTCTTACTGGGTTCAATAGGGCTTAGTCTGTAGATGCCAAATGCGCTTGCCATGGTGGGTGTGATGCTGCCCTTTCTGAAGCTCAGGGAGGAAGACGTTGGGATGTTCGGCTTGGTGAAGGCATTCCAGAAAGTGTTAACCGTGTCAGAAGTAAGTCCTATTGGGTTTAAGGTAAAGAGACCCCTGACCATTAGGTCCAGTCGTGGCCGACTCTGGGGTTGCAGCGCTCATCTCGCTTTATTGGCTGAGGGAGCCGGCGTACAGCTTCCGGGTCATGTGGCCAGCACGACTAAGCCGCTTCTGGCGAACCAGAACAGCGCACGGAAACGTCTTTTACCTTCCCGCCGGAGCGGTACCTATTTATCTACTTGCACTTTGACGTGCTTTCGAACTGCTAGGTTGGCAGGAGCAGGGACCGAGCAACGGGAGCTCACCCCGTCGCGGGAATTCGAACCGCCGACCTTCTGATCAGCAAGTCCTAGGCTCTGTGGTTTAACCCACAGCGCCACCCTATTGGGTTTACTCCCAGGTAAAGGGCTAGGATTGCAGGTAGCGGGGAAGATTTTGCCTGAATGTGCTCCACAGGGCATCCGCTACCCATCCTTTCCCTTAGGAAAGACCTGGTTTGGAAGGGGAGGGTGAGGTGCCACTTACAAAAGGCTCTTGGGAAAGCTGCATGTGATATTTGAGGGGGGTTGTTTTGAACAGATTTCCCTCTGCTGATTATACAGTAAGCTGAATTTTTACACTCCCACTGCGCACACAAATACACTTGATAAATCCTAATCCTAGGGCATACCAGCCTCCTGAACAGCTGATAGCAGAACAAAGGGAAGATTAACGTTTTGCAGAAGTGCTTAGCAAGGGGATTCTCAACCAGCTCAGAGTCTCCTAAGGAAAAGGTCTCTCTGCCTCTTGCCAAGACAGAATACTGTGGCTTCAGCTTCTTGCCACTGCCTGCTTGCTCCCACTTGGGGGATTCACCCTCACCCTGCGCTTCAGAGCACTAGAGCTGGTGTGGTGTGGCCCACAGGGCAGTTTACAGTAGCTTGCCTGCATCATCAACAGGTTCTGTGCGTACCCAAGTTGGTGCTTTTATTCCTGGTGCCTTGGCAACGGCGGTGGACAAAAGGACGTCGGAAGCTCCGTTTATGCCATCACTCTCGTCCCAAGCATAGAGGTGAGCAGGCAGAAAGGGAAGGTTTCAGAGCTGCTTGGGCCTATGATTGTGTGATTTCGGTCCCAGGTGGAGAGACAGACGGCAACACCCTACTTTAGAAGCAAATGAGAATCGAGGGCTTGGTGGCTAAATACAATATTTACCCGATACAAAGGGCTGGTGGCACTCTGGCACCATCAAGACATAAGGGAAAGCTGGATGAATAATCGATGGGGGTGTGATGTGAGAAACCAGAGGGCGGGGGCGGGAAAACACAGCCTGGAGGTTCATTTTGAGGAACAAGGGGCGGAAAGCAGCTGACCTGCAACATCCTGTGTATTATGCAACTGCTTTCCTGATATTTAAAGCAATGCACACTGGTCGTTCTGTGTTGTTGCTGCTTGCCCATTTGAGTCTCAGTGTAGACCAAAACAGCACTCCCAGCCTCTGAAATTAGGCTACCTTAGATATGCCCTTAGGGGAAAAGGGATCCAGGTAAAGTGGAGTGTTTCTTCTTGGGTCCCTTAAGTGCCTTCAACGCTCAACTTCAGGTGTGCCATACGGCAGAGAAGGGGAGAAGCAGGCAATGGACCCAGGAGATGGTGCTGCCTTGCTTCAGGCACGAGATTCAGTCTCTGCTAAATTCCCTCAAGTTGTAGGAATTTAATTTCGTGTGGGGCTCATACTGAAGGAATGGGTTTCTGTGCAGTGAGTTTAAAACTGACTCAAACCCCTCCTTCTTTCTCCAAGAGAGTACTCTAAAATGCGTAAAACTTGAGCTGTTGAGCAAAAACAAGGACATAGTTGCATAAACAAGTTCTCTCCTTTATCAGTCACAGCAAGGGATGACCTTGGCTGTTCTTCTAGGGGAACAGAGAAGATACATCAGTACCTTATCTTATGTGCTGACCACAAAAGACGCACAGGCCGATGTCCGGGGAAAACACCAAAAGAGATGATGATGTTGTAAATAAAAAATATGCCCTTTTCCCTTATGGGGTATCCAAGAGCCCATATAGAGTCCTTATATAGGTTCCCTATTGGTAGGAGAAAATAACAGAGGCCAACCAGAGAATATTGAGAAGCAAAGCAGCTAGTAAGCTTGATCTTTATTGATCTGTTGCAACAGGGTGCTCCCCTCACTCGCAGGAAAGGAGAAGGACCCCCAAAAATGCTGTGCAAGGGCTTATAAAGACTTCTGAAATTCCCATCCTCTAGATCAAGACCACCCCCAGAAACATTACACATACATCACAGAAGGGGTGTAACCTAAGACCACCCCTCAGATACATCCCACCTACATCACAGAAATTTAAATGTTGTTTTTCTCCTGTCACAGTTTATCTCCTGTCTGGCAAGTTACTTGATTGGATTTCCCGGGGAGCCTGGCCATTCTTTTGTAGTGGTAAAATACTTATTTCCTGGGCCAGGTCACAGGCTCACACCTTATTCATATCTTAAATGTGTCCTTAAGACAGGATTTGTGAGGAAAGAGACAATGGGGAGACTTTTCCAGTTTGACCTTGCAGGGGCTAGAATGTGATAGGAATTTTATGGTCTTAGATATATGGTAATGTTCATAACTGCACATACATAGATCAACACAGGAAGACCAACCTGGAACCATTTTGATTCCTAAACTGACCAAATGTTTTCTCTGGCCCAGGAAATAAGTATTTTACCACTACAAAAGAATGGCCAGGCTCCCCAGGAAATCCAATCAAGTAACTTGCCAGACAGGAGATAAACTGTGACAGGAGAAAAACATTTAAATTTCTGTGATGTAGGTGTGATGTATCTGAGGGGTGGTCTTAGGTTACACCCCTTCTGTGATGTATGTGTAATGTTTCTGGGGGTGGTCTTGATCTAGAGGATGGGAATTTCAAAACTCTTTATAAGCCCTTGCACAGCATTTTTGTGGGTCTTCCTCCTTTCCTGCGAGTGAGGGGAGCACCGTGTTGCAACAGATCAATAAAGATCAAGCTTACTAGCTGCTTTGCTTCTCAATATTCTCTGGTTGGCCTCTGTTATTTTCTCCTACCAATAGGGAACCTATGTAAGGACTCTATATGGGCTCTTGGATACCCCATAAGGGAAAAGGGCATATTTTTTATTTACAACAATGACCTCTTCCTCCCAGATAAGAGTAGGAACAGGAAGATCCTTTTATGGTCAGAAGTACAGGAAGGAAACCCTTTTATGGTTAAGAATACCAGAGCAAGAACATATGTGATGTCAACCTGTGTACATAGGCTGACGTGGTTGGAAGGAGGGAGAGGGTACCTGGAGGATATATATACTGCATGAAACTTGTCATTTCTTTGGACTTGATCATGCAAGTGCCTTCTGCTATCCGGAGAGCAGAATAAACTCTTTCTTTGAATCAACCTCGGTGTCATTTGACTTCCTTCCTCCTGTCCCGGAGCAACGCAGACCCAATCGGTGAACTCCAATAAGGCTACAATACCTAATTTTAAAATTAAATTCCTACGAACCACAGTGACTATGTGCTCTACTAGCATCACATGTGCAGGCAGACTCACGCAGGTTTGTTGAATAAAGCAGGTATGCTGGAACAGTAGTCTTGCAGGGTGATGAACAGCTGCACACTTCCCTAGCCTCGCAGCCTGTTGTGTTGGTAGGAATATAATTCCAGTGAATCCTGGTAAATCCTTTCTATCAGACAATAGATTCCATGGTCATGGAGGTCATGGAGATATAAGGCATAGGGACTTGGATAGCCTCATGCAGGTTTGCAGACACTCAACGGACAAGTTTCCCTCAGAGGATACACTGACATCACCAGGAATTGAGGATCTAGCTTCCAGCAGGGAGTTGGAGAGACTCACATGACGTTGCTACCTTGCTATTTTATTTTCAGTGCTTGTACTGCTTATATACCAAAATGGCTTTTTTACTGACACCCCGGGAGCTTGCAACAATTAGGCTTGCTAACCATACCCACCAACTCTCTGCTCCTACAACAGCCACTATGGTGGGCAGAGATTTAGTCAGGGAAACGTTTCTCACAAAGCGAGCTCCTGACCTGGCCACGCTACTTGCTAAATTTGCCAGTGTTAGGCTGCTGCTGAAGACACAGGAGCAGAGCCAAGAAAAACAGCGGCAAGCCAAATTTTGTCGTTTGCGAAGTGCCAATGTAAGGGAAACGTTGCTCAAAACCTTGGGTAGGCAAACTAAGGCCTGGGCAGGATCCGGCCCAATCGCCGCCTAAATCTGGCCTGCGGACAGTCTGGGAACCGGTGTGTTTTGACATGAGTAGAATGTGTCCTTTTATTTAAAATGCATCTCTGGGTTATTTGTGAGGCCTGCCTGGTGTTTTTACACGAGTAGAATGTGTGCTTTTATTTAAAATGCATCTCTGGGTTATTTGTGGGGCATAGGAATTCGTTCATATCCACCACTCCAAAAAAACAACCATATTTTTCGCCCTATAGGGCGCACCTGCCCATAGGGCGCACCTTGTTTTGGGGGGGGGATAAAGAAAAAATATATATTTCCCCCCCAAGCCCGAGCTTCCCCTGACCCCAGCCCCCAGAACAGGCTGCTATCCGCAAGCCTAGGGAACCCGGCGGGAACTCCCGCGGGCTCCCAAGGCTTGCGGAGAGCTGCGCGAAGCCTGGAGAGCGAGAGGGGTCGGTGCGCACCGACCCCCCTCACTCTCCAGGCTTCAGCGAAAGCCTGCATTCGCCCCACAGGACACACACACATTTCCCCTTCATTTTTGGAGGGGGGAAAGTGTGTCCAATAGGGCGAAAAATACGGTAGTCTGGCCCACCACAAGGTCTGAGGGACAGTGGACCAGCCCCCTGCTGAAAAAGTTTGCTGACCCCTGCTCAAAACTAACAGGCAGGTTGTTTGGAAAACTATCAAGAGGATGGTCCCACTGGATGAACAAAGCAGGAGAATAATGTCAAGGTAGAAGGGACACTTTGGGTTGTTTCATTGCCTTCAAACAGGCCCACAATAAAGAATCTTTCTTAGATTTGGAAACTGAACAAGTTAACAACAAATAACAATACCATCAACTTTTCCATTGGGCTATTTACCACCCCCACCTTCCAAAAAAGTTCATAGCTCTGAAAACTGTTAAAAACAGTCGCACTGCACACTCCAGGAGGAACCTCAAACCAAACCACTCTCACTGCTTTGCAGCAACTCCAGAAGAAATGGCTTGCAAATTGCAGCCCGTGACAAGGTGATCCTTTATTTCTTTATTTTGCTTCTGTATAAAAAGCCATGTCAACACCAGGAGGACATTAGGGGGAAATCCTTATAGGATTTGGAGGAGTAGCCGGGTGGAGGAAGCCTATAAACAAAAGGCAAATAAACAAAATGTATTGGCACCAGAGCCACCTGCTTTCTCTTAATCCCAAATTCAAACAGGCTAATTCTTCTCAGCAGGGGAATTAGTTGTGGACAAGGACTGATACTTTGATGGAAGGGGAAGGGCAAGTCGCTCTTTGGCCAGATCCTGCCTCTCTTTCAGCTTTGAATGGGTGACCTGACAAGGCAGCCTGCGCTGGATGGAGGGAATAATAATAAAAATAAAAATAAAATTTATTTATACCCCTCCCTCCCCAGGCAAGACCTGGCTCAGGGCGGCTAACACCAGGTATAAAAACGATTGAAATTCAACTTAAAAAACAAGATTAAAATACAACATTAAAATGCAGCCTCGTTTCAGCAGAAACTCAAATAAAAAACTTTGGGGGGGAGGGAAACGTCAAGTCTTCACCAAGGCTAACTATCCAGACTGGTCCTACACAGGGCCAGAAAAAAGCCAGGGAAGTCCCCAAATAGGAGTTCCATCACAGAAGGAGAAAGGAAAGAGGGGATCAAGTTGATTCCAAGCCAAAGGCCAGGCGGAACAACTCTGTCTTACAGGCCCTGCGGAAAGAAATCAGATCCCGCAGGGCCCTGGTCTCATGAGCCAGAGCGTTCCACCAAGTCGGGGCCAGTGCTGAAAAGGCCCTGGCTCTGGCTGAGGCTAATCTGACTTCCTTAGGGCCCAGGACTTCTAGGGTGTTGCTATTTATGGACCTTAAGGTCCTCCATGGGGCATATCGGGAGAGGCGGCCCCGTAGGTACGAGGGTCCTAGGCCGTGATAAACCAGCACCTTAAATCTGACCCTGTACTCCACCGGGAGCCAGAGCTGAGCACAGTGACAGGAAGCATTTGAAGCACATGACGTCCCCCAAAGAATCCTGGGAACTGTAGTTCACCAAGGTAGTTGGGAATTACAGTTTTGTGAAGGCTAAACTGCAGTCCCCAGGCTTCTATGGAGGGAGCCACGCCCTTTAAGTGTATGGCGTGCCCACAACCTAACACTTCTGAAGTCGAAATCTATGGAAAAAAGGAAAGAACTTTAGGCACGCCTGACGCATTTAAAGCAGCCGTTGGTCTGACAAGCCAGTGTCTGCTTCCATGAATCTGTCATATAATTGACAGAATCAGTTTCTCTTTGGTTCTGATCCAAGGGCTCTCCCCATCTTCTCAACTCATCAAGTGTCTTAGCACAGCAGTTGCTTTTGTTAACCTTCCCTTTGCTTGTCCATGTTTCTTTCGAGAAACAGCAAAAACAAAACCCAGGCATTTTCCTATCGGAACTTTGCATTTCCAGGAATTTCCTCTGTCCTCGCTCAAGCTGTTGACGTATCATAGGTAGCAACCTGGGATACACAGCAGAAAATGGAGGGTTGCAGTAAACATGCTTAAAAGTGCAAAAGACTAAAAACTTGCTGCGTAATCCTGAATCACAAAGAAAAAGGAGACGTTTAAAAAAATTCAAAACTTCTTGTGGGTGAATTCAAAGTACACTAGGAAAAGCCGCATACATACTTGGGCTGTGTCGGGACTTCCGGGTTAGCGCCATCGACTAATGGCGGATTCCCTCCGAGCTCCGGAGGGAATCGGCTCCGCAGGATTTGGGTCTTGCCGCTGCGGCGACGCGGGGACCCTCAGAAATCACAGGCGCTGAAACCTGTGAACCTGGTGACTCGGCGGGCACCATTTGCGCCCCCCGACCCGCGAAGGAGCCTTTTTAAAGGCTTCGGAACGGGGGACGGGGCGAGCGGTGCAGTGCTGAGAGTCGACTGCTTCTTCTTGTGAACAATTGGACTTTAAAAGCAACAACCCGTGAGTAGTACGGAAAATGGATTTGCAAAGAAAATTTTTTTTTGAATTAGGCACGATCGGGGAAGGCACAAACAGGAAGTCCGTCTCCCCGTCTTGTAAATAATTTAAAGCAAGGACTAGTTAACTAAGGTCGAGAGAACTTCTTCTTCTTTATTGGGTAAAAGACATTAATTTCACGATTTGGCAGTATAAGTAATTTTACTGGAGGATAAGAGCTAATTTTGAGAGATGAAGTGCCACCCCCCCGGACCCGGGAGTGATCCGCGAGAGAGCCTGTTGAGGAGATATAGAAGAGTTTGACAGCTGTCAAATTAGCTGTCAAGAAGGGAAAAGAGAACTTTGTTTCTGCTGTCTCTGCTGGATATATTTGTTACAATTTGGTTATATTTTGTTGAAAACAAGGAAGAACTGATACAAACTAACTTGATTTTTGGATTTGAACTGGAAGGAAGATTAAGTAACCAAAATCCCTCTAGAGGGGGTTTTGGGACATTACAAGAATGGCTGAAGGAGGAAAAATTCAAGCTAAATTGGACAGAGTTTTTCTTCTCTTGGGAAAGTTACAAGGCCAAATTGATGTTTTGGCTACCAATGTTGCAACTCTGGACTTAACAGTAAACAAATTCATTGAATTTGATAAGGATTTGACTCAGGAAGTTCATGCAGCTGGACAAGAAGAGAAACTTGAGAGATTTGAGAGTGTGGAGAAAGAGATATATGTTGTTTCTGAGGAAAAGGAAGGAGGAGATATAATGTTGCAGATGACAAAGGAGAGCCAGAGGCCTGACATGATAGTTACAAAGGAAAATAAGTACTGGATGATGAAAATCTGGTCTGAATTGGAGATTGAAGAATGGAGAGATCTCCTTATGTGGAGATCTGAAGACCTATGGATTACAAATTTGATTAAGGTGGAAGTTGGAGCTTTTGGGACATTTGGACTTAAAAGGAGTAAGAAACAAGATTCGGGCTCCACTTTTAAGTATGGAGGTCTGGCTGGAAGAAACATGGACCCTATTGGGACAGAGCTTCTCCGAGATCTGGTGTTTAATACTAAGGACTACCAAAAAAACCGGCAGAGAGGAATTGAGAGAGAATTAAGAGCCTCGGACGTGAGGTCTCCAGGCTGATAGTAGTCTAAGACTGATGGACATCTGTTGGGGATCGAAACCGGGAAAGGGGGGGGGTTGGGAATCCAAAGTGTGTACAATTATAATCTGTTTTTTTATTTTGTTTTGTTATTAGTATGAAAATTGGGGAATTCGTGGAAGGGAATTTGGGTCGACTTTAGAAAAAAGTTTTAAGAATGAGCACTGATGTACAAATATTGATGTTTATAAGTTAAAATTGGTTTTTCTAAAATGAATTAAATATAAAAAGGTCAAAAATTGGGGATAAGAACTTGTTGAACTAACAATTTGAATTGGAATATAAGAAGGGGAGGTGTGGGGAAGTCAGGGAAATATGTTATTGAAAATACGGATTGTAAACTTTATGTTTGATTATTTGATTGTTTGATTATTTGATTGTTGTTAGCCGCCCTGAGCCCGGCTTCGGCTGGGGAGGGCGGGATATAAATAAAATTTATTATTATTATTATTATTATTATGTGTTTTTAACTTTTTTGTTTTTTCTTTTTTGATTTTTTAATGTATTAAGGTGGAAAATCTCAATAAATATCAAACTTGGGCTGTGTCTTTACATGTAAACGTGGGACAGGGCTGGGATGTTAAAGGGAAGAAGGTGAAACATAAATGGCCAGAAATCAGCACAGACTCCACAGAGTTTAATGGGACAAGGGCATGTAATTGCACACTGAATTGTGGGAAGCCCAGCCTGGGTATGCTCACAAGGAAGTTGCAGTGAACATGCTGTCTTCTTGCTACCTGTGCCTGGACTGGAAAACATTTGTACATTATATTTTGCTTATTCCTTGGTAACGATTTAACAAAAGAAATGGGATCGCCTGCAGGTTTCTGGCTGCATAGCCTTCAACTGTATGTCTCCTTCACAAAGGAAACGTTTTGGACTGGAATATCAAATAGCACCGTTTGAATGCGCGCACCCACACACATATTCAGCTGTCCGCAGTACGTTAGTTCAAGATTAGCTGACCAGCATCAGCAGGCAATCTGAACTTCCCAGAAGCTACACAGCGCAGTGTGGTCAAAAGGGTGGATAAAATGGTGAATACACACCTGCCACCCCACTTCCAAACCAACTGTGTACTTCCTTGCAGAAAGGGAGGAGGACAGAAGGCTAGCCCACGCCTTGCCTCTCTATCAACGCCCAGCTTCCTAGTCTTCCTGAGCCAAGTTTTATCAGTACAGCACAGCTGTAAGGATAGCTGCTGCCTGGGGCCCCGTCAGCCAGGTCTACAAAGCCATACTAGGATAAGGGAAGGCTCCCCTCTGCTTTGGTGGGCGTGTGAGCCTCTGGAAGTACTGAGAGACATCTGCAGGCATCCTTACATTTCCAGATTGGCACGGTTCCTTCCCCCTCACCTCGTCTGCCTACATGGCACATTCCCAATAGCACCCCGGAGCTCAGGCAGATGGCAAATCCTTCTTTGCTGCGGATAAGGTTTCAGGTCTGGACCTGTTTAGGCAGCAATACCAACCCAGCTGGCATATAATATATATAGGAGGGACACGGGTGGTGCTGTGGGTTAAACCACAGAGCTTAGGACTTGCCAATCAGAAGGTTGGCAGTTCGAATCCCCGCGACAGGGTGACCTCCCTGCTCCTGCCAACCTAGCAGTTCGAAAGCACGTCAAAGTACAAGTAGATAAATAGGTACCGCTCTGGTAGGGAGGTAAACGGCGTTTCCGTGCGCTGCTCTGGTTTGCCAGAAGCGGCTTAGTCATGCTGGCCACATGACCCGGAAGCTGTACGCCGGCTCCCTCAGCCAATAAAGCGAGATGAGCGCCCCAACCCCAGAGTCGTCCGCGACTGGACCTAATGGTCAGGGGTCCCTTTACCTTTATATAAATTCAAACTGCACCTGAGCCTGTCAGGATGCCACCTGAGCCAGCGTACACTCTACTTCACAGCCCACCCTACTGAAATCCTTGCCCGTTTCTTCCTGATCCTATGTATAAATTTGCTTCCCAACAGATCTAATCCTCGACTACTCTGTCACACAGGTCCCAGGCGTCTTAACGACTTCCCTTCACCAAGCAAATCACACAAAACGTTGCACTATCTGGTGCAGCACGTAAGTCTGGGATTCTGAGAATCATAAAAGATGCTAGATGTATACCCTCGCAGCTAAGCGGGTTCCTGCATGGAAATGACACTCTGCCCCAGAATCCCCTGGGCTGTCACAAAAGGATTATGGGGCACACTCTGGAAGCTGGTCATGTTCGACGCAGAGGCGCTGGACCTCTGCACTGCTTAAAGGATGGTCCCACCCACCCCTTCCCCAGGCAAATTCTCAGCCTGCCTTTACGCTCAGGCCAGACTTGCCTAGTGTGTGGAGTATTGAATATTAAACACCCCAGGTCCTGAAAGTCCCCTGCATCGCGGCTGCAGCTTGGTTTGCGCAACCAAATTTCACGCTTGCGGTGCAGCTTTCACAAGAGAAAGCAGGGGCCCTGGAGATGTTGGCTGCCCCTAGCGCAAAGCCCACCCCCATGAGACACGATCAGGAGGAGGTACGTTCTGCGAGTCACTTCCTGCAACAATGAAGAACAGACTGCGGTGCTGCACTAGGCATCTCAAAGCAGCGTTTACTTCCTTCTGGTCGTTGGAAGCCAGAGCCGCTTCAGTCCACCTGCAACAGTGATCATGGCAAAGAAAGAAACCTGAGTGAATTCTGCTGGGTTCGCGTGGCCCCCGCAAAAGTCTCCTTCCCCTGTGACGGGGCTCCGGGTCTCACCGCGAATGCTGGGGCGGCCTTCTCCCACTGCGGCGTCCCTATTTCCGCTTCTTCCCTTTCTTTTTCGGAGAGCCTGGCCACGGGAAGCCACGGAACTCCAAGCAGGCAGCGGCGTTGTGGGCAATGTAGTAGAGGTTCAGCATGGCCGCCGGGCTCATGATGTCCACCTCGACGGCGCCCTTCTTCCCTTTCTTCCCTTTCCCTTTTCCCTTTCCTTTCCCCTTTCCTTTGCCTTTGCCTCCACCACCCTGCCAGGAAAAGCAGAGAAGGAGAGTCAGCGGGAGGCTGGGAAACAGGAACCATCTCAAACTGAAGAGTCTTTAAGTTCTAGAATTACCGGTAGATCACTGCAGCCAGCAAAACACACACCGTATTTTGCGCCCCATAGGACGCACCGGCCCATAGGACACACCTAGTTTTTTGGGGGGGGGGGAATAAAGGGGAAAAAAATTATTTCCCCCCCAGGTGCGGGGCTGGAAGAACCAGGTCAGGGAACAGCGGGAAGACTTCGCGCCCGGCTCCCGATGGCCGCGCAGAGCTGCGCTGAGCCCGGGACTGCAGGCAGCTCTGCGCAAACCTCGGAGCCGGTCTCCCAAGGGTTGCGCAGAGCTTCCTGAAGTCTGGAGAGCGAGAGGGGTCGGTGCTTCAGCGAAAGCCTGCATTTGCCCCATAGGACGCACACACATTTCCCCTTCATTTTTGGAGGGGGAAAAAGTGCGTCCTATAGGGCGAAAAATACGGTAATAAATTGTGCATTCAGAACAAGGGGAAATACCGTGTTTTTCACTCTATAAGATGCACTTTTCCCCTCCTAAAAAGGGGAAATGTATGTGCGTCTTATGGAGCGAATGCAGGCTCCATGGGCTTCAGCGAAAGCAACGCGAAGCCTGGAGAGCGAGAGGGGTCGGTGCACACTTCAGATGGCAACAGGAAGCTCATAGCATGGGAGGCTGCACATGAAGAAAGATCACCTTAGAGCAGTAGTCCACTAAATGTTACTCAGAGTAGACCAAGTGAAATTAAGGGACCTACCCTAGTTGTGTCCATTCATTTCAATGGGTCTACTCTGAGTAAAACTTAGTGGAATGCCACCCTTAGCACCAATGGCTCTTGTTTTAATCTTTTGTATGTTTTTACCAGAAGTGGGAAGTGCTTCTTAAAATCCCCCACCCCCGAAATCACTTCCAGCCATACCTTTAATGCCGTATTTTTCGCTCTATAAGACATGCTTTCCCCCTCCTAAAAAGTAAGGGGAAATGTGTGTGCGTCTTATGGAGCGAATGCAGGCTCCATGGGCTTCAGCGAAAGCAACGCCAAGCCAGGAGATCAAGAGGGATCGATGTGCACCGATCCCTCTTGCTCTCCTGGCTTCGCTTTGCTGGAGAGGCGCTGCACAGCTTTCCCTCTCTGCGCAGCGCCCCTTCAGCCAAGCGGGAGGAGAAACGGAAGGGGCTCCATTTCTCCTGCCGCTTCGCTGAAGGGGTCCTGCGCAGAGAGGGAGATAATATTTTTTTTCTTGTTCTCGCCCTCTAAAACTAGGTGCGTCTTATGGTCGGGTGTGTCCTATAGAGCGAAAAATACGGGAAGTCTCTTAATATTTCTTGCAACAGGAACCTGCAGCCTTCTGCAATGGCCTTTGTCCACATCATTAATATACTGAGACAAATGCCTCTTCTTACAATGGTGTGTGTGTGTGTGTGCAGGAAGAGTCTGCAGGTTGGAGGAAGCAGCTGAAGCTAGCATCGAGTCTTTCTGGATTACGTCGAGAAAATCATACTGGGCTTCTGTTGGGCTCCAGAAACTAAGCTGGCCGCTGTCAGGGGAGAGTTCTCAGAAGGCTCACATTCACCATAAAAGGTTCCCAGGGAGGGGAAGGATGCTGTAAGATACGTTCCCCACACCACACCTTTACGGTAATGACTATTGATTTAAGTCATAGAATCGTTGAGTTGGGATCGTGAGAGTCTTCCAGTTCAACCCCCTGCAATACAGGAATCTCTTGCTCAACAAGAGACTCAAACCCACAACCCTGAGATCAAGAGTCTCAATGCTCGGCCAAAACTTGTTCACCTGCTGTTTGGGGCAATGAGACTTCAACAGCAGCTTGGCCTCGGTCCAGTATATCTGAAGGAGCGTCTCCACCCCCATCATTCTACCCAGACACTGAGGTCCAGCTCCGAGGGCCTTCTGGCGGTTCCCTCCCTGCGAGAAGCCAAGTTACAGGGAACCAGGTAGAGGGCCTTCTCGGTGGTGGCTCCCGCCCTGTGGAACGCCCTCCCACCAGATGTCAAAGAGAACAACAACTACCAGACTTTTAGAAGACATCTGAAGGCAGCCCTGCTTAGGGAAGCTTTTAATGTTTGATGTATTACAGTATTTTAATATTTTGTTGGAAGCTGCCCAGAGTGGCTGAGGAAGCCCAGCCAGATGGGCGGGGAATAAATAAATAAATAAATTATTATTATTATTATTATTATTATTATTATTATTATTATTAGTTAAGCAAACAAACAATGAAATCAAAGAACAATTCCAAACATTAAAGCAACAGGTTGGATAAATTGGAGTGTTAAATTTGGGGGGGGCGTGATCTCTACCTGAAACCAAACAAATTGAAAAAAACAGAATGACTCCTCATGGAGGGAATTCCAAAGAAGCCCCCATCTTCAGTGCCCCATCAGACTTACCTCTGGTTGCAGGGGGGGGGGCGCGGTTTGGAGGGCAGCCTCAATATTTGGACCAGTTCAGATGGGAAGTGACAGCCCTTTAGGAAACTCAGATCCAAAGTTATTTATGGTTCTACAGCAGTGGCCGGGAACCTGTTGCTCTCCTAACCGGAAGCTGCTGAAGCAAGTCTTCAAAGGCCGCCCCATAAGGGAAAGGGGTGGAAGAGGAAGAGCAGCTGAGGAGCCTGTGGTCCTTCAGGGATTGCTGGACTCTGGCTCCCATCACCTTTTAGCATTGGCCACTTTGGCTGGGGCTCATGGGAGCTGGGAGTCCCATAACATCTAGGTAAAGGTAATGGGTCCAGTCGTGGCCGACTCTGGGGTTGCGGCGCTCATCTCGCTTTACTGGCCGAGGGAGCCGGCGTACAGCTTCTGGGTCATGTGGCCAGCATGACTAAGCCGCTTCTGGAGAAACCAGAGCAGCGCACGGAAACGCCGTTTACCTTCCCGCCAGAGTGGTACCTATTTATCTACTTGAACTTTGAGGTGCTTTCGAACTGCTAGGTTGGCAGGAGCAGGGACCGAGCAACGGGAGCTCACCCCGTCGCGGGGATTCGAACCGCCACCCTTCTGATCGGCAAGTCCTAGGCTCTGTAGTTTAACCCACAGCGCCACCCGTGGCCCCCCATAACATCTGAAGGGCCATAAATCCCCCGTTGAATGTATTGTTGGATCCCTGGGAAACAAAAAGTCCAGCCTTGACAACAGTGGGCTAGAATGCAGCCAAAACGTTTCTTTCTTTCTTTGCAAAATTAAAGGTGTTATACAGTACAGTGCTTTATTGGGGGGGGGGGAGAGTATGCATACAGTCATACCTCGGGTTACAGCCGCTTCAGGTTGTGTTTTTTTGGGTTACGCACCCGCCAAAACCTGGAAGCACTGGAACGGGTTACTTCCGGGCTTCAGCGGTTGCGCATGCGCAAAAGCAGTAAATCGTGCTTTGCACATGCGCAGAAGCGCCTCTGTGGGTTGCGAACGCTGCAGGTTGCGAACATGCATCCCGCACGGATCATGTTCGCAACCCGAGTGTCCACTGTACTCCTAAACATTTTGTGAATCTTTGAACTTTTTCCATTTACCGTATTTATTTCCCCCGATTTGAACTCTAAAATGGTGATTTTTCTCGAGTCAAAATGAAAGTACCCCTAAACATTTTTTTTAAAGAAAAAAAGCACTGGTGTTATAGACATTATTTTAATGAAATAGAACAATTGAATGCAGGCTACTGTCGCGGTGGGAGAATAATGAAGCACCACCCAGAATGCATAAAGAGAAAGCCAAAGGGGTCTGGAAAAGAAACAGCTTTTCCTGCTCCCCCAGAAGCAACGAATGGTGCCTCGTTAGCACTGGGATCTGTGAAACTATACATTACCATAGTGATGTCCTTTCACTGGACTGAGCTAGTGACCATTGTGTCTAGTCCCAATGCAAGGCAATTAATTTTTTTTAATACTTCCAAAGGCAATGCCTACAACGTAAAAAGAAAAGAGAGCACAGTAAAGTAATGATATAAGATGTTATAAGATAACACTGTTGTGATGACACAATATCTGGCTTTACCGAACATTTTTGAGGATGAGAATCAGGGCATATTGTATAAAAGAAAGGCCTGATTACCTGCATTATGGGCCTTTACCTTGTCATACCATAAATATGATTGCCAACCAAACACATTGTCGAATCCCTCCAAATCTAATAGATCTGTGTCTTCTAATTGCATCCATTCTTTAATCCAGCAAAGTGCAGCAGCTTCAAAATCAATTTTTAAATCTGGCAGGGAAACCCCCCCTCTTTCTTTAGAATCCATAAGTAATTTATATTTAATTCTGGGTTTCTTCCCCTTCCAGATAAATCTGGATAGTGCTTTCTGCCATTCTTTAAAACATTTCACATTATCTATAATTGGGAGGGCTTGAAACCAAAAAAAGCATCTTTGGCAGCACATTCATCTTAATCACAGAAATCCGGCCCATTGATGACAGTTTTAGGTTTGACCATATCTCCAAATCGCTTTTAATTTCATTCCATAATTTACCAATTGGGTGGCTTTTAAAGGAGATTAGACAAATCCATTGAGGAGAAGCTGATAGATGGAGCAAGCAGGAAGCATCTCACTGAACTCTTGGTACAACAGAGCAGGGAAAGTTTAATTTTCTAAAAAATGAGGCTCAGGAAAGTCAGACAAGGATAATTTCCTTACTGACCAGTTTCCCTTTGTTCAATATCTTAATAGTCCCCTCTCTGGGCATAGGGCAGGTATATAACTCCAGCTGCTGTTAAAAGGTTGGGGCACTTCTCTTCGCCCCCTACTTCCCCCCCCCCGCTTCCTTCACTAACAGGCAACGCATTTCCCTAGCCGACACGCGTCCTCCTCCTTAACACGCGAGTCCGCGTTCTCACGTGCCGCCCGGGCTACACGCGTCCCGCGCGGACTCACCAGCCAAGCCAGCTCCTCCTCTCCCGACCCGTCCAAAGCGGAGCTCGCGCGCCCCCGCGCCTGCGTGCGCGGGACCAGACGGAGCCGCCACCGCCGCCAGTTTGCCGGGCGGAGCTTGGCCGTTCGGGGGCGGGGCTTGCCGCCTTCTGTTTACCTCGCCGCCCAGTTCGGTTGCCATGGTTCGAAAAAGGGAGGAGGGGAGGGTCGATGAGGTCATTCCTTCGTAACCGGGCAACGAGCGGCACCCAGCGAGACCCGAGCCCGCGCGTGCGCACTCCGGCGGCAGTTTCGGGAGGACGTGTTACGCCGTTGTGAGGAGGGAGGAGAAAAGGCGGGAAAAAGAGGCGCCCGCGCGCCCCCTCCCCCTTCTGTTCGAACAAGCCTCCAACAGGCGACTGTGAGGGAAAAGGGCGGGAAAATCTCCCCATTCTCTCTTAAATAGAAGAATCAGATAAACATAGTATTAGATAGATAGATGATAGATAGATAGATAGATAGATAGATAGATAGATAGATAGATAGATAGATAGCAAGCATATGCTATTGTATATTGTCTCCCTAAAAGGGACACAGGTGGCGCTGTGGGTTAAACCACAGAGCCTAGGACTTGCCGATCACAAGGTCGGCGGTTCAAATCCCTGCGACGGGGTGAGCTCCCGTTACTCGGTCCCTGCTCCTGCCAACCTAGCAGTTCAAAAGCACGTCAAGTGCAAGTAGATAAATAGGTACCACTCCGGCGGGAAGGTAAATGGTGTTTCCGTGCGCTGCTCTGGTTAGCAGAGGTGGCTTAGTCCTGCTGGCCACATGACCCAGAAGCTGTATACCGGCTCCCTCGGCCAGTAAAGCGAGATGAGCGCCACAACCCCAGAGTCGGCCACGACTGGGCCTAATGGTCAGGGGTCCCTTTACCTTTATTGTCTCCCTGCTTATTTAACTTATATGCAGAATTCATCATGCGAGAGGCTGGGCTGGATGAATCCCAAGCCAGAATTAAGATTGCCGGAAGAAATATCAACAACCTCAGATATGTAGATGACACAACCTGGATGGCAGAAAGTGAGGAGGAATTAAAGAACCTTTTATTGAGGGTGAAAGAGGAGAGCGCAAAATATGGGCTGAAGCTCAACATCAAAAAAACGAAGATCATGGCCACTGGTCCCATCACCTCCTGGCAAATAGAAGGGGAAGAAATGGAGGCAGTGAGAGATTTTACTTTCTTGGGCTCCATGATCACTGCAGATGGTGATAGCAGTCACGAAATTAAAAGACGCCTTCTCATTGGGAGAAAAGCAACGACAAACCTAGACAGCATCTTAAAAAGAAGACATCACCTTGCCAACAAAGGTCCGTATAATTAAAGCTATGGTTTTCCCAGTAGTGATGTATGGAAGTGAGAGCTGGACCACAAAGAAGGCTGATCGCCAAAGAATTGATGCTTTTGAATTCTGGTGCTGGAGGAGACTCTTGAGAGTCCCATGGACTGCAAGAAGATCAAACCTCTCCATTCTGAAGGAAATCAGCCCTGAGTGCTCACTGGAAGGACAGATCCTGAAGCTGAGGCTCCAAGATTGTGGCCACCTCATGAGAAGAGAAGACTCCCTGGGAAAGACCCTGATGTTGGGAAAGATGGAGGGCGCAAGGAGAAGGGGACGACAGAGGACGAGATGGTTGGACAGTGTTCTCAAAGAGACCAGCATGAGTTTGACCAAACTGCGGGAGGCAGTGGAAGACAGGAGGGCCTGGCGTGCTCTGGTCCAGGGGGTCACGAAGAGTCGGACACGACTAAACGACTAAACAACAACAATTTGAAATATACTCGGAGTCGAGTGTGGATTTCATGCTCTTTATTCAGCTCATAGTGGTGAGGAGGAATGGAAGTTCCCCCTAACTGTCTGCTTTATATACATTATTTATACAATGGGCCCCACATGATTGGCTAATTCCGGGATTCTCCTGTAGGCCAATCAGGTTGCGGATTCACTTCCACATGTAGTTGGATTGGGTGGCTCATGTGGACCAACCAGACTGCTGCATCCTGGATTGTATTGTTCTAGGACCAATCAGACTGCTGTATTCTGGATCTTATAGTTCTAGGACCAATCAGACTGCTGCATTCTGGATCCTATTCAACTCAGTACATAACACTATTATAGATTGTATAACATATACTGTATATTCAGTTTGTCATTGGCTTTTAGCAATACAAAAGCTGCCTATAAAATACACAAACTCGCTCACACACCCACAGAGTTTTTATTCATTCCCTTTTTCACAAAACATTTCTACACCACCTCTCACCCGAGTCTCACTGATTAAGATATAACAGTATATGGCAAAGTAATTATGTACTCAAGTTCTCACCCTGGGCCAGCAGGGGGATACTGTAGTTTTCACTCAGGTCCACATATGCAAATAAGGAATTGAAAGTGACGTTCAGTGATTGGATAGTTAGAGAAAGTTGTTACCGTTGCTTTGTAGTTGAGCTCTATATAAGCAGGTTGGCTGAACCCTTCAGTTCAGCTCTGTTCTGGCCTGTGAATAAACAAGAGCTGTCTGAAGAATTGCTGTGTTGTCTGATATGTTCACTCACAACTTAACAGTAATCAGTATGTGGCGTGTGGGGATTATTGTAGGTGGGCCCAGGGCAAGTGGACCCTGCAAACAGTTATGGTGGCAAGGATGGGAGAGAAAACATGCGCCATCTACTACTACTACTTGGTGGTCTTAAGATCCCGCAGCTGGGATCTTGAACATACAGCTTATAATCATCAATCTCATTAGGACACCAATTCGGTCTGCTTATATTAATATCAATTTCAAAAACGATATACTGCTTGACTGTAAAAAAAACCAACCCAACCCAAACCCTCCAAACGGTTTACAGAAAGAATAAAACAATTAAATTATCCACTCTTTAAAAAGTTTAAGAACATTTTCAATTGTACAGGGTTTTTTTTATTGTAAGTGTGAGCTGACTGTTTCTTTGTGAGGGTGTTATTTGCAAATCTTACTTTTCTCAAAAATAAATAAATTAAAAAATAATAATATGGCAATATACACACAATGCAGCTGCACCAGCCCAGCATGACCACAACTGTAACTGAAATTATATTATCTGAAAAAGGCCAACTTTGAGCTGTATGGCTTAAGGAAGCCCCAAAATGCAATCAGAGATGGTGCCAGCCTAAGGCTGGAATTTACCTGAGATTAAGCTCTGCTGAATTCAATATGGCTTACTTATGAGGAGGGCAAAGGGTAGGATTGCACTGTAAATTCATTATCTGTGCTTCTTTGACAGGAATGGTAGGGTGAAAAATCCTAATAATAATAATAATAATAATAATAATAATAATAATGGCACATGCATACTAGCATTTATTGTTGGACTTGCTGCTGGAACTAACTGCACATGTTAGTCCCTGGAGCATTTAAAACTCGTATTGGAAATTATACAGTGGCTTAAAACTTCCTTCCTGAGTTCGTGTGAATGCATCTGTGGTGATCTTTTTACAAATCATTAAAATGAACAACGTGAAAGAACACACACACAAACATCCTTGAAGAGTAGCTTTTATTCTTGGTTACAACTTGTGCTTAAAAACTGGACTGACTTCATATGGCCATTTCCTTGAAAAATGCTTTGTCTCGATGCACACTAGGAAACAAACGTTCTCACTCCACAGCAACAGAGAGAATACATGTATTCTGGGAACTTGTGTTTACAGTTTTCTCACATTAAATAGGAAGCTTAAAGTTGCAAGGGGATTTAAAGAGTGCAGGTGCTTCACCAAGAGAGATATCTGGCTCCCACTCATACCAATGAACTATGGAACAATCTCTGGCATTCATACATCTAGCAGGGAGTGAAATATATGTGCTACCCCTTTATATAATATGTTTGCATGATTGGAGTAATTTATGAGTGTCCTTTTGTGCCTTTAGGAGGTAGCATGGAAGAACATTGGCCAATGCATATGCAAGAAACTAAAATCCTCTTACTTGCATTTTACAGAGAAAAAGGCTTTGCTGTGTTATACATTATAACTGTTAAAATGTCCTTTTGCACACACAAAGTACACACAGCTTTACCATAAACCTCAGTGTTTCCAGACTGGGTCTAGGGTTTGATTTTGGCCTCATTTCTGGCACAACCATCTCTCCAATCTCTCACTCACACCCACAGAAGGTCCACTTGGGGGCAGGTTTAGTGATGTACAAAGACATCCTTAAAACGTGAACAAGCAGAACATTTCTCACAATGTGAATAAGTAGAGCTCATGGAAGCAACATAAGGAAAATTGAACAAATAATTTTTCATTCTAGATGTGGAGAAACTTGCTTAATTTGCAATTGGATCCGCCCAAACTGGTTCTGTATGCACTGTTTTCTATTAAAAGAATCGCTCCCATTCATAGTTTTCATGCCTAGATGCTCTTTGGAATATAGCTGGGTGCCAGACTGACACTTACAGCTTGCTTTTTATGAACCGTGGAGTTTGCAGTTTCTAGGGAAGCAAGCTGCATGGAGTGCTGCAAGTTTTTTAAAAGGTAAACATTTGCTGAGATATCTAGAAACATGAATTGTGCATGGTAGTGACTCAAGTCTTGGACAACTTGGCACACACAACAACCATCGCATGAAAGCAAGCAGGAAAGGAAAGCTCATCCACATTAGATATTTAAATATATAATATTCAAGATAGATCAGTGTAAATGGATCAGAACCAGGACTTCTGTTGCTACTTGCAGGCCCATGTATAGTAGATTGAAGCAGTCCGGGAGAAAAGGGAAGATTCTTGCAAAGTTGAGGGCATTTTTAAGGTGTTTAACATTTCAACTCACCCTGAAAAGTTTTCTGCCAGACACAAGTACCCCCAAACACAGAAGGATCAGCCCTTTCCCCCAGGACACAGCACCTATTATTTGGAGAGACCAAGATGGCATTTTGTTCAGGTGAAGCTTCCCAGTGCCATCACGGATAGCGTAATAGTTCTTCCCAGCGGATGGGCTGTGAGAACACTTCTCTCTCCAGCCACAGTTCGTAAGAGTAATGGAAATCTTCAGGAAGGTCCAGGGGCTGGCCCAACACACTCTGCAAGCAGTTGTCCACTGGAGCAAATTCAGAGTCCTGGGATTTATCATACCTCCGGCTGTTAAAGGCTTCAATATTGGCTCGTAAAGTGCATTCTTCAGCTTGGAAGTCCCAGGGCCGAGCGTCGATATCTAGGTGCCAACAAGACAAGAGAGAGCCAAGATGAAAAGTGGAAGGTGCTCTTTCTGGTAATACAGAGCAACCTCTTTTGGGTTGGGCCTGAGCCCACAGCTCTGTCAGCGTTGAGACTCATAGTGTCAATCATGGTCTTTGGAGTGACATCCTTGGATTCCTAGTGGCCCCAAGAATGAGTCATTTCATCATTACTGGAGAGAATACCGTATTTTTCGCTCCATAAGACACACCTTACCATAAGACACACCTAGTTTTTAGAGGAAAACAAGAAAAAAATATTCTGAACAAAACAGTGGATGGTATGATTTTTGTGGTTCCTGCTGTGGCCACAGACATGATATGTGATTTGACAGTGAGTTTGGGGTAGTCCAGTGCAAAAATCCTGAGAATCCATGTGGATCCATGTTTTGTAACCACGTTTTTGCGCCCTTGCAGCCCCACGAAACAGTGGATGCATGATTTTTTTGGTGCAGGCTGTAGCCATGGACATGCTATGTGATCTGTTGGTGAATTTGGGGTGACCCAATGCAAAAATCCTGAGGATCCATGGGCTTTTACCTCCCCCCTCCCAGACAGCCTCCTTTATCGCTAGAGTCCCTTATCTCCCTCCCATTACTTGCCGATCAGCTGCTCAGCAGCTGTTTCAACACCCCCTCCCCTCTTTCTGGGGACGCGGGTGGCGCTGTGGGTAAAAGCCTCAGCGCCTAGGGCTTGCCGATCGAAAGGTCGGCGGTTCGAATCCCCGCGGCGGGGTGCACTCCCGTTGTTCGGTCCCAGCGCCTGCCAACCTAGCAGTTCGAAAGCACCCCCGGGTGCAAGTAGATAAATAGGGACCGCTTACTAGCGGGAAGGTAAACGGCGTTCCGTGTGCGGCTCTGGCTCGCCAGAGCAGCGATGTCACGCTGGCCACGTGACCCGGAAGTGTCTCCGGACAGCGCTGGCCCCCGGCCTCTTGAGTGAGATGGGCGCACAACCCTAGAGTCTGTCAAGACTGGCCGTACGGGCAGGGGGGTACCTTTACCCCTCTTTCTAAAAAAAAAGAAAGCACAATCTGCTTTTTGCCCCTGGGCAATTCGGCTCCAGGGACCTCACATTCGCTCCGTAAGACGCACAGACATTTCCCCTTACATTTTAGGAGGAAAAAAGTGCGTCTTATGGAGCGAAAAATACGGTATATGCATTTCATGCCAATGGTCCCAGTCCCAATCCCTAGATTCTCCAGCTACGACATCTCAGGTAGTTGGTACTGAGAAAGGCCTCAGATCTCTAAAGTCCTGGAGACCACTGCCAGTTGGAGGCTAAATGGAACAGCAAACTAACTCTGTATACGGCAGCTTCAGGGGGTCACAATGGAAAGTACCCCAAATGGAGCACTCCATAAGCAGAGGGAACATCGCATCTTAAAAACTGCAGTTAAGGAGCCCAGCTAAGTCAATACACCTGAAAGTGACTAAACCACATTGACCTGATGGGGTTTGTGACACAATAACACCTGGAGGGGCAGCGTGGTTGGTGCCCTGTGCAAGCAAAAGAGACAGATCAGATGTTCAGTGGATGATATAGAGATGGGGAATGCCCACAGAATGCTCAGCCAAGACCAGCATCACCCTTCCAGGCAAGGAAGGCATTTGCAACACCCACCGTTGCCGTAAGCCCAATCGTCGTTCATGCGATGGCGCACTTTCTGGTAGATGGCGGACATTGTCTTCATGTTGCTCTTCCTCCACTGGCGCCCAAGATACTTGGTCTGGATCTTCAGCAGCTTCAGGACGTAGAGCTGCATCATGGCTTGCTTGACTTTCAGAGCCCGTTTCAGGATAGGTGCAGACTTGAAGACCACCAACATCTAACGATATACCAAACAGGAAGCAACAGAACAAGATATATTTCTTTTAGGAATACAGTCTTAATGATTGCAGGAACAGGCAAACAATACATTTAAGGCGTTCAATATGAGTGGAAAAGGGACGCGGGTGGCGCTGTGGGTTAAACCACAGAACCTAGGACTTGCCGATCAGAAGGTTGGCGGTTCGAATCCCCGCAGCGGGGTGAGCTCCCGTTGCTCGGTCCCTCCTCCTGCCACCCTAGCAGTCTGAAAGCACCTCAAAGTGCAAGTAGATAAATAGGTACCGCTCCAGCGGGAAGGTAAACGGCGTTTCCATGCGCTGCTCTGGTTCGCCAGAAGCGGCTTAGTCATGCTGGCCACATGACCCAGAAGCTGTACGCCGGCTCCCTCGGCCAATAAAGCGAGATGAGCGCTGCAACCCCAGAGTCGGCCACGACTGGACCTAATGGTCAGGGGTCTCTTTACCTTTACCTTTACAGGTTCATTAAAATACACACACACACACACACACTATATTTAAAGCCCAGGAAATAAATCTCTAAAATTAAAAAAAAACCAGAAGCATTTTTACTTGGTATTATAGGTCAGGACATTAATAGGCAAGATGTTAAATTGTTCTTATATGCAACAAAAGCGACAAGAATATTGTTAGCCCAGAAATGGAAGCAAGAAGAAATTCCGACAAAAGAAGAATGGCAGACAAAATTAATGGACTATGCAGAATTAGATAAAATGACAGGAAGGATTCGAAACCTGCGGGACCAGAGATTTACAGAAGATTGGAAGAAATATACAAAACTATTTGAAGAGCAACTGTAATCAACAAATTACGCTAGTAGGACTACAAGAAGTTTTGTAAGGAGAAATATATGAAACATTGCAAAGTAGAGAAAGAATAGAGATATTAGTTGTGAGATTTAAATGTAATAGTGAAGGTAAGAAATGTATATTAAGTGAATAGATGGGAAAATTTTCAGATGTGATTGATGGAAGTAAAAAAAAACTATAAGATGTAAAAGTATGTTTAATTACTGTTGAAAATGATATGTTAAAAAACATATATATATATATATATATATATATATATATATATATGGGACGCGTGGCGCTGTGGGTAAAAGCCTCAGCGCCTAGGGCTTGCCGATCGAAAGGTCGGCGGTTCGAATTCCCGGTGGGGTGCGCTCCCGCTGCTCGGTCCCAGCGCCTGCCAACCTAGCAGTTCGAAAGCACCCTCGGCTGCAAGTAGATAAATAGGGACCGCTTACTAGCGGGAAGGTAAACGGCGTTTCCGTGTGCTGCGCTGGCTCGCCAGAGCAGCGATGTCACGCTGGCCACGTGACCCGGAAGTGTCTGCGGACAGCGCTGGCTCCCGGCCTCTAGAGTGAGATGAGCGCACAACCCTAGAGTCTGTCAAGACTGGCCCGTACGGGCAGGGGTACCTTTACCTTTACCTTTATATATATATGTGAAGTGAAGTCAAACTGTTGGAAAGTTACGGCGTCTGCTGTGGCTGCAGAGACCAATACAGGAGAGCCATCTGAAACACGGGTTTCTAAAACCCACATGAAATTTGGAAAGTTGAAACCATCTGCATTGCTGGGGGTGGTGTCATGTAATTGGCCAGCTCACACTCTCTTCTCTAGATACGGCGGAGTAGATGAATCATTCTTTCATTACATATTTGGTCTCACGACACACACTGCGGGAGCACATCGGCTCAGCGTGTCACATCTACATAGGCTAGTTCAGCCAGCTGGCATCTCACCATTGTCCTGGAATGCTTCCATTTGGTCAGTTTGTTGAGGATCCTCAGAAGGTTGATGCAGGAGAAGAGATTCCTCCAACAGAACTGGTTGTTGTCCCCCACTTCCTGCAATCAAGGAGGAAGGAAGCCGTCATAACATGAATAGGCTAGTAAGGACTTATAAAGCTTTAAACAGCCTGGGCCCGGCACAGCTACGATACGATACAATACGATATCTTTATTGTCATTGTCCCATACAGAACAATGAAACTGAAAAATCTACATAAGACATTCAAAACCCCCTAAAAACTCTGAAACCCCATTTTAAAATATAATATACTATAAAAAGTAAAGCGACCCCTGACCACAAACTTGACATGAGCCAACAGTGTGACGCGGCAGCTAAAAAAGCCAATGCAATTCTGGGCTGCATCAATAGGAGTATAGCATCTAGATCAAGGGAAGTAATAGTGCCACTGTATTCTGCTCTGGTCAGACCTCACCTGGAGTACTGTGTCCAGTTCTGGGCACCACAGTTCAAGAAGGACACTGACAAACTGGAACGTGTCCAGAGGAGGGCAACCAAAATGGTCAAAGGCCTGGAAACGATGCCTTATGAGGAACGGCTAAGGGAGCTGGGCATGTTTAGCCTGGAGAAGAGGAGGTTAAGGGGTGATATGATAGCCATGTTCAAATATATAAAAGGATGTCACATAGAGGAGGGAGAAAGGTTGTTTTCTGCTGCTCCAGAGAAGCGGACACGGAGCAATGGATCCAAACTACAAGAAAGAAGATTCCACCTAAACATTAGGAAGAACTTCCTGGCAGTAAGAGCTGTTCGACAGTGGAATTTGCTGCCAAGGAGTGTGGTGGAGTCTCCTTCTTTGGAGGTCTTTAAGCAGAGGCTTGACAACCATATGTCAGGAGTGCTCTGATGGTGTTTCCTGCTTGGCAGGGGGTTGGACTCGATGGCCCTTGTGGTCTAATCCAACTCTATGATTCTATGATTCATTAGGTCCAGTCGTGGCCGACTCTGGGGTTGCGTGCTCATCTCGCTTTACTGGCTGAGGGAGTGGCTATTTAAAAGGGCTCCATGAGCAGAGGATTTCTCCTGCGCTCCGAAATGAATGGGCTGCCTATTTTAAGAGGGTTTGTTGCTGGGGTAGGAATTGCTCTAATTTGAGAGGTACTCAAAACTGATCTTTTGTGGGAAGTTTGGCCCCAAGAAGGGACGTGGGTGGCGCTGTGGGTTAAACCACTGAGCCTAGGGCTTGCCGATCAGAAGGTCGGCGGTTCGAATCCCCCTAACGGGGTGAGCTCCTGTTGCTCGGTCCCTGCTACTGCCAACCTAGCAGTTTGAAAGCACGTCAAAGTGCAAGTAGATAAATAGGTACCGCTCCAGCAGGAAGGTAAACGGCGTTTCCATGCGCTGCTCTGGTTCTCCAGAAGTGCCTTAGTCATGCTGGCCACATGACCTGGAAGTTGTACGCCGGCTCCCTCGGCCAGTAAAGCGAGATGAGCGCCGCAACCCCAGAGTCAGCCATGACCGGACCTAATGGTCAGAGGTCCCTTTACTTTTTACTTGGCCCCAAGAAAACCTGCCACATAGCAAAGGAATCATTAACCACCGTCCGTTCACTTAGTAAACCACTAGAGGTCACTGTTGCTTCAGAGTACAGCACTTTGATGGCCGTAGGGAAGAGTACCTCTCAAATTGGAGCAATCCATACCCCAGCAACAAACCCTCTTAAAATAGGCAGCCCATTCATTTCGGTGCACAGAAGAAATCCTCTGCTCGTGGAGCCCTTTTAAATTGCCAGTCACAGCCAAGTTTGCACTTTAGCAAGTGTAGATGGGGGTGGAGACACACAAACAAGTCTAATTTTTTTCCAAGAGGCAGAGGCATAAATCATCTTGCTTGCTTACTACAGTAAGCCTGCAACTTACACAGGGGTTAGGCTCTGGGGATCGCACCCAAAGCCAAAATCATGTATAGTCAAAACCCATTTGGGATAAATGGCAGGAGCATAGCTGTCAACTTACAGATTTGAAAATAAGGGACCAGCAGCCTCGGAAATAAGGGATCAGCAGCCAAAATAAGGGATTTTCCCAGCACAGCTAGGTTCGACTTCTGAGTCCCTCCGAGCCAAAGGCGGAAAGCCCAGCCAGCAGCCAAACGAAGCCTCAAGCGGTGGTTCCCACAGCGCAGCAACCCGGCAAAGGGGATGCAGCAAGGGAAACCACCGTCGCCTCTCCGCTGGGAAGCGCTGAGCAAAGGCGAGTCCCCAGGCAACGCGGCAAGCTCCCCCTCACAGTCGTTCTTAGACTCCTTATTGGGTGAGCAACGCAGCCGAGCAACACAGTTGGAGCTTCCCTCCTCCCTGGCCGGCAGGGAGGGAGGGAGAGGAGCTGCTTCCTTTGAAACCCGGGAAATTTAAGGGACATCATCAATAAGGGACAGCAGCGGGACACGGCGCTGGGATAAGGGACTTTCCTGCCAAATAAGGGACGCTTGACGGCTATGGGCAGGAGGGATTGCCAAAGTCGTTTTCCCCAGAACGCCACACCATAGCTGTCAACTTTTCCCTTTTCTTGCGAGGAATCCTATTTGGAATAAGGGAATTTCCCTTAAAAAAAGGAAAACGTTGACAGCTATGCGCCACCCCCCCTTTTTTTAAAGGCGTGTTCCCTGCCTGAAATCCTGGACAGCTGCTGGCAGTCAGTATTCGTAATATGGCGGTCTGATTAAGAGTTCTGGGAAACTTGAAATCTTGCACACTGTTTTATGACAGCTTGGTAGGTTTAATATGGGCTTTGGAATTGATCAGCAAGTGCGTTATTAATCCCATTTTACAGAGAGCAAATGGAGGCCCCCGACATTGTATCTTGCCTAGCCCACAGGCAAGGTGGATGTGAAGAGTAATCGTTGTTCTCCTTACCAAGCTTTCAGCGTTGAGTTCTGGTAACTCATGGACCGTGCAGGAGGGATAATCCAGGACAGAGATGCTTCAGGGGAAATCAGAGGAGAGACACACACATGCATCAGTTCACTGCCATTACAGACAGATGTCAACGCATCAGGTTTAAAATTGCCTTTGTGTTCCCAGAAGGGACGGGAGATTAACTTTCATGCAGGCACTACCTGTTTTTGGCAGTGATGTAGGACATGATATTCTGGTTGAAGAACTTCAGAATCAATGGGATGCAGTTGGCAAACACCAGGTGCTGAGAGACATACTCAAACTGGAGAGAGAAGGAAGTGCAGAACATGAAACAGGAAAGGGGGTTAAATAACACACACACAAACACCACGGCTAATTCCAATATTTGCTTCTGGGCATGTCTCTTCAGACAGTCAAAAGTTTCACATGGGACCACTTGATGGCATAGCTGTTAACTTACAGATTTGAAAATAAGAGACCAGCAGCCTCAGAAATAAGGGATCAGCAGCCAAAATAAGGGATTTTCAGGGCACAGCTAGGTTCGACTTCTGAGCCCCTCCGAGCCAAAGGCAGAAAACCCAGCCAGCAGCCAAACGAAGCCTCAAGCGGTGGTTCCCACAGCGCAGCAACCCGGCAAAGGGGATGCAGCAAGGAAAACCACCGTCCCCTCTCCGCTGGGAAGCGCTGAGCAAAGGCGAGTCCCCAGGCAACGCGGCCGATTTGATCGGCACAAGGCATGCAAGCTCCACCCCCCCAGTCGTTCTCAGACTCCTTATTGGGTGAGCAACGCAGCCAAGCAACCCAGTTGGAGCCTCCCTCCTCCCTGGCCGGCAGGGAGGGAGGGAGAGGAGCTGCTTCCTTTGAAACCCGGGAAATTTACAGAACATCATCAGTAAGGGGCAGCAGCAGGACATGGCGCTGAGATAAGGGACTTTCCCGCCAAATAAGGGACGGTTGCCAGCTATGCTTGATGGGCTTCAGCTTCCAATTTCTCTCCTTCCCCACATTTCAGGCTTAGCACAGTCCTCTTGGCAGCTGCAACATGTCCTTAAAGCTCTTTTTGGTCTGACAGTCTAACCCTTTTATGGAAGTAAAATGCCTTCCTAAACTACATCCCAAGGACTGACTTCTGGCCATTGCTGCCAGCTCCTAAAAGCCCACCTGGTAGCCCCAAAAGCTGATATTACAACACTGGAAAGACCATCCCACTCACCCCTTGTCCTGTACACCAGTGGAGAGTGGTTATACATAATCCTGCTTTCAATACTATTTACGGCTGCAAACATGGGGTGTGTGTGTCATACTGCTTTGTTTCCACTCGGTTCACGTCCCATAGCTTCCTCCTGAAATCATGTAAATTCCTCTGCTCCCCATTCATCTTGCAGCTCTTTATACCACAGATGTGACTGTTGGGGGGTGTTCCTGCTTTTGTTGTGCAATAGCACAAGAGTGCCCCTCCAGACAGCAAAAATGTGATAACATTAGGTGTGGGAGGTCAAGTACTGATATTTTTTGCTCTATAAGACTCACCTTTTCCCTCCTAAAAAGTAAGGGGAAATGTGTGTGCGTCTTATGGAATGAATGCAGGCTGCGCAGCTATCCCAGAAGCCAGAACAGCAAGAGGGATTGCTGCTTTCGCTGCGCAGCGATCCCTCTTGCTGTTCCGGCTTCTGAGATTCAGAATATTTTTTTCCTTGTTTTCCTCCTCCAAAAACTAGGTACGTCTTGTGGTCTGGTGTGTCTTATAGAGCGAAAAATACCTCTACTGCAGTATTATTGCATCAATGACAGGTTGCAGAATGCACCTGCAAAACGAAACACCGGTCTGAAGAACCGCTCTTAGGAGAACCACAGAGAACAGAGAACCCCAAATGCAAACAGCAATCTAAGAAACCTGGCAGGGAAAGGGACCAAAGTCTGCCTTATTACTGCTCCGAAGACGCACCTGATAAATGTGGTTCAGCTTGAAATGCTTCAGGAGCAGGAGAAGTAAGGCCGAGATGCTCTTCACAATGATCTCTTTGTGCCTGTTCACGTCGATCCCCAGTTTCATGCTCTGAAGGACTGTGATGCTAACCCAGAAAGGGGTGGGGAAAAGGAGGAAGAACTTAAAAGCAGCTCAGAGTCGACCCAGTTCAAAATCCAGGCAAAAAAACAACAAAACAGGGAGGGGGCGAAGCAGCTCCAGCAAAAGGTGAGGGCTGGGGAAAGTTTCAAAGACCAATCAGAGATAGTTACAGAAAGGTAGCCGTGTTGGTCTGCCATACTCAAAACAAACAAACAAACAAATTTCTTTCCAGTAGCACCTTAAAGACCAACTAAGTTAGTTCTTGGTATGAGCTTTCGTGTGCATGCACTAGTGTATCTGAAGAAGTGTGCATGCACACGAAAGCTCATACCAAGAACTAACTTAGTTGGTCTTTAAGGTGCTACTGGAAAGAAATTTGTTTGTTTGTTTGTTTTCAATCAGAGATAATAATAATAAATTTTATTTATACCCCACCCTCCCCAGCCAAGACTGGGCTCAGGGCGGCTAACACCAGATATAAAACAATTAAGATACAACTTAAAAACAAGATTACAGTGGTACCTCAGGTTAAGTACTTAATTCGTTCCGGAGGTCCGTTCTTAACCTGAAACTGTTCTTCACCTGAAGCACCACTTTAGCTAATGGGGCCTCCTGCTGCTGCTGCGCCGCCGGAGCACGATTTCTGTTCTCATCCTGAAGCAAAGTTCTTAACCTGAAGCACTATTTCTGGGTTAGCGGAGTGTGTAACCTGAAGCGTATGTAACCTGAAGCGTATGTAACCTGAGGTACCACTGTAAAATACAACATTAAAAAGCAGCCTCATTTCAATAGAAACTCAAATCAAACCTAGATGGCTGATTTGGCCCCTGAGCCTGTCCCCCATCTCTGGCACACCAGAAGTCAGAGGATGAGAAAAACGATGAAAAAGATGAATAATCAAGCAGAGGCCCAGGTACTTCTTTTCTTTGATGTGATTCCTACTTCAGGCTAGCAGTTCACTGCAACGCTGCCTGCTAAGATGCCTGACATTCTTATTTAAAAGCAAACAGTTGCACTTCACCATCTTTCTTTGTAACGACAATTAAGGAGGCCGTGGGGTTGTGAGGAAGCAAGGGCACCCAAGCGAGGCTGCCCAATGATTTGTGGAAGGCAAAAAAAGGTCACCCACCAAAACCCCACAGAAAGGAAGGTTAGTGCAACTGGCAAACCTCATCCATGAGAATTCCCCTCCATTTTGCTAATTTTTAATGTAATTTATTTTCTCATTAACTGATAGACAATTGTGAACTGCCCTGAGACCTGTGGGAACACAGCCGGTACAAAGATTTTAAGAGTACTAAAGGTCAAGGTAAAGGGACCCCTGACCATTAGGTCCAGTCGTGGCCGACTCTGGGGTTGCGGCGCTCATTTCGCTTTACTGGCCGAGGGAGCCGGCGTACAGCTTCCGGGTCATGCGGCCAGCATGACTAAGCCGCTTCTGGCGAACCAGAACAGTGCACGGAAACGTCGTTTACCTTCCTGCCAGAGCGGTACCTATTTATCTACTTGAACTCTGACATGCTTTCAAACTGCTAGGTTGGCAGGAGCAGGGACTGAGCAACGGGAGCTCACCCCGTCGTGGGGATTCGAACCGCCGACCTTCTGATCGGCAAGCCCTAGGCTCTGTGGCTTAACCCACAGCACCACCCGCGTCCCTTTAAGAGTACTAGCAGAGCCTAAATGCAATCAGAAGGTCCACTGCAGCCATATTCTAACATTCCAACCACTGCTACAGCTTCTATTGCTGTCTGCAAATCCTAATGAATTTGGTATTATTGCTGCTCTGTAGGGGGCATATATATTACCGTATTTTTCGCTCTATAAGATGCACCAGGTCACAAGACGCACCTTGTTTTTGGAGGAGGAAAACAAGAAAAAATATATTCTGAATCTCAGAAGCCAGAACAGCAAGAGGGATCGCTGTGCAGCGAAAGCAGCAATCCCTCTTGCTGTTCTGGCTTCTGGGATAGCTGCGCAGGCTGCATTCGCGCCATAAGACGCACAAACATTTCCCCTTACTTTTTAGGAGGGATAAAGTGAGTCTTATAGAGCAAAAAATACGGTAAACTCTGCCACAGCCTTCTGAGGATTCAGCACTGCAGTGAAGGAACATGAGGAAAAAGACACGCATATATCCCAAAAGACCATGTTTCAAATGGGTAAGCCTGACTCCCAAAAAGTTGATCTGCAACAAGTGTGCGACATCCATCACAGAAACCTGACGGACCTTTGCCCATTGCCCAGCTCAAGCTCGCTGAGAGATTACACGGATTTCACCCACCAGGTGATTTATCAGTCAAGCACTTACGGCATCTCCTCAGGTAACACGTCGGCCAGGATGTTGATGGAGTCCGTCTTGGCTTTGGAAGTTGGCGCTGCAGCTAACAGGATCTTCAGCAGAGCTATCTGTAGCGGGGGGAACACCCGCCCCAGACCCCAAATCAGGCATTGTGACGTTAACATATGAGAGTGCTGGAGGTGAAATAGTTAAACAAGTTACCCAATCAGAACCCAGGCATCCTCAGTACATAAAGATAGTAGGTTACTTTGATGTAGTTTGTTAATCTTCAGATAGATCTTAAGGGCCAGAAAGAGAGTTCACAAAGAGATGGTTAATACTGCCATCCTGCCTCTCCTGTTTATGACCTCCGGGGTTTCCTAAAAGCATTCTTCCTTGCTTCCTCTTTTATTTACTCTGAGCTACATATGCATGCTCAAGTAGGAAATAGTTTATTTGTAGTTTAAATAATTTCTCTGATCTGACTGGTCCCACATGGTTGTTTTTTTTTAAATGCTCAGAGGAAATCTGATTGGTTCTTATGAACACTGTGTAAAAAGTTCTTTTGTGAATAAAACGACCTGGGCCGAGGGATGGAGAGGAATTATTATTGGCACCTCCTCCCAGAGTCTTGCTGGTCAAGCCTTGTGTATATTCTATTAATCAGAGTCCAATCCTTCCTTGCTTTGGGAACGCAACAGGTGCAGTCACTGTCTCTTAACCTAAACTGTTATGTACAGAAGTTCTCACCCTGGGCCAGCAGGGGGATACTGTAGATAGTTTTCACTCAGGTCCACGTCAGTTATTTTAGGCGGGAAACCCTGGGTTGTTGTTGCCACAATGTTGATAGCTGGCTGCCTATAAAAGCAGGCCGGCTGAGCTGTTTGCTGTTCAGTTTTCTGTTCCAGCTTACAAAATAAAGAGCTGCTTTGGAGAAATCGCTGTGTCGTCTGCCATGTCTACCTACTATTCAACATAAACTACCTCACAGGGCTGTTGTGAGGATAAAATGGGAAAGGGAGAGAACCGTGCCACACCACAATGAGCTTGGAGAAAAGGAGAGACATGAATGCGATCAGTCAATGTAATCCAGTTTGCCACAACTGCAAACGGCACACGACTGATTTGCCAATGCCCATTCCCCGTTGCGACGTCTCAGCACTGCTAAGGTCCCGATCCTCATTTTCCCTCCTGCACGCAGACAGATGATACCCACCATGTACTGTGGCAAGTTGTACAGCATCACCCGGTAGAGTATTTCGCAGGGGGTCTCCTGCACGTCCTCTTCCCCCTGAAGCACAACAGGATGGATACAGGAGGTAGAGATGGGAAGGGAAGGCTGTGAAGTGCAGCCGTCACACCATTTTCCAAACCAATCAGGAAACAAAAGGAGGTACGGGGCGGGAAAGGGGCAGCTCCACTTGCAGCCCAATACTCAAAACCAGGTGCTGTTTTTGACCTTTAAATCCCTATGCAGCCTAGGACCCACGTACCTACAGGACCGCCTCTCCCGGTCTGCCCTGCGGAGGACCTTAAGGTCCACAAATGACAACACTCCGGAGGTCCCAGGTTGGAAGGTGGTTAGATTGGTCTCAACTAGGGCCAGGGCCTTTTCAGTACTGGCCCCGACTTGGTGGAACGCTCTGTCCTAAGAGACTAGGGCCCTGCGGGACTTGACATCTTTCCGCAGGGCCTGCAAGACTGGTTCCGCCTGGCCTTTGGTTTGGACTCAGTCTGACCCTTATGTTTCCCTCCCCTTATGGTTTTGATCTATGGGCTACTTTTAAAACGAGGCTGCATTTTAAATTGCATTTTAACCTGTATTTTAAATTGGGTTTTTTCCCCTATTATGTTTCTACTGTCATTTTTACTGGTGTTAGCCGCCCTGAGCCTGGCTCTGGCCAGGGAGGACGGGTATAAATAATTTTTATTATTATTATTATTATATTATTATTACTCCTACTTTTCTAAAGATGCTCCAGCGCTTTCCTGCAAATCCCCACCCCCGATGTGGAATTTGCAAACTCAAATTCTGGGCACATCACCCAAGAACTGTGATCTCCACACTTCCAGTCCCATAAGCATAACGATTTCCACTTTCACAACAGCACTCCCTCCCCTTGCAAGCCCCCTATATCTGTTCTAAGAGGTTCCCCTAACCCACCAGAGCAGAGTTGGGGAACGCGCATGGCACACACAGCGGGGAGGACGGGAGGAAGTCCCATTGCACAAGCAGAAATCCTGGCACTAATGGAACGTGTTAGCTGGATACAGCCCAGGGTTATCCAATAGGGGAAATCCATTCACCGGGTTTCATTCACCGGAGAGTGAGAACCTCTAAGTTCCTGGACAGCTCAGTTGCTACAACATCAGACCTTCAGTCTGACAGTCCAGGACTGGGATCCCTGCTGGGACGTACAAGGGAAGCATAGTTTAGGGGCAGAGGTTGCAGGCAGTTAAACAATCCAATTAAACAATCTATTGAAGATGGGTCAGGAGTGATCATTCTGCTTGGAGAGCACAGAGAGCTACTGCCAGTCAGAGTGGAGCAGACCAGTCTCTCTAGAACAGTTTCACATACTTGCATTTCTGCTGAGGGAGTGTCCCTTTTTAAATTATTATTATTATTATTATTATTATTATTATTATTATTATTACTACTACTACTACTACTATTACTATTATTATTATTTATACCCCACCCATCTGGCTGGGTTTCCCCAGCCACTCTGGGCGGCTTCCAACAGAATATTAAAATACAATAGTCTATTAAACATTAAAAGCTTCCCTAAACAAGGCTCCCTTCAGATGTCTTCTAAAAGTCTGGTAGTTGTTGTTCTCTTTGACATCTGGTAGGAGGGCGTTCCACAGGGTGGGCGCCACTACCGAGAAGGCCCTCTGCCTGGTTCCCTGTAACTTGGCTTCTCGCAGGGAGGGAACCGCCAGAAGGCCCTCGGCGCTGGACCTCAGTGTCCGGGCAGAAGGATGGGGGTGGAAACGCTCCTTCAGGTATACTCGACCGAGGCAGTTTAGGGCTTTAAAGGTCAGCACCAACACTTTGAATTGTGCTCGGAAACGTACTGGGAGCCAATGTAGGTCTTTCAAGACCAGTGTTACGTGGTCTCGGCAGCCACTCCCAGTCCCCTGTCTAGCTGCCGCATTCTGGATTAGTTGTAGTTTCCGGGTCACCTTCAAAGGTAGCCCCACGTAGAGCGCATTACAGTAGTCCAAGCGGGAGATAACCAGAGCATGCACCCCTCTGGCAAGACAGTCCGCAGGCAGGGAGGGTCTCATCCTGCGTACCAGATGGAGCTGGTAGATAGCTGCTCTGGACACAGAATTGACCTGCGCCTCCATGGACAGCTGTGAGTCCAATAAATGCCTCGTACATCCTTCTAGATTTGGGAACTTTCCTCTTGTACATTTTCACGTCAATTAGAATGAGATTTAGGAGCAGGTTGACGCTGCTGTTCTGAAAAACTGGGCTGCAGCCCAAGAGACAGAATCAGAAGGAGTCTTACCAAAGACATGGGACACTTCTCCAGCTCCTCTTCATTCCTGATCTGCACTTCGGAGATCGAGACATATTTATGCTGGGGGACAGGGATGCAAACGGGAGGCTTCAGTCAAAAGATCACGGCAACTTGAGCAGCAAACCAATGGACAGCCCCAAGGTGATTATCAGACACCCCCAAAGTGGAGGGCCCCCTCGGGTTCCTTTCTCATTGCACCACCATGGCAGGTGGTCAGAGAAAGAACTACTGTAGAGGCATCTCAGACCAGCTAGCAGGAACTTCTAGGCAAAGTCTTCCAAGACCAGGAGCTATGGGAAGGACAGTAAGGCATAATCCCTTGGCTCCGAAGGCTTTGCTGAGAGTCTCTCTGTAAGCTGGCCCAAGATATCTTCGGTCACGGTGGCAGCAATGACTGAGGGACTAGTGCACAACTGACGGAACGCAGGTGGTGCGGTGGGTTAAACCACAGAGCCTAGGACTTGCCGATCAGAAGGTCAGTGGTTCGTATCCCCGCAACGGGGTGAGCTCCGGTTGCTTGGTCCCTGCTCCTGCCAACCTAGCAGTTTGAAAGCACATCAAGTGCAAGTAGATAAATAGGTACCACTCCAGCGGGAAGGTAAACAGCGTTTCCGTGCGCTGCTCTGGTTCTCCAGAAGCAGCTTAGTCATGCAGGCCACATGACCTGGAAGCTGTCTGCGGTCAAACACTGGCTCCCTCGGCCAATAAAGCGAGATGAGCGCCGCAACCCCAGAGTTGGTCACGACTGGACCTAAAGGTCAGGGGTCCCTTTACCTTTACCTAATGCACAACTGACAAGTCCTTGTTAGGATTTCATGCTCCCCGATGCTGATTTTATGATTTCACACGCCTGTCTGAATGGAGCCTGAGAAAGGAAGACTGTCTTATTTACCTTATTTATTTCCGTATTTATCGCTCCATAAGACGCACCTTTTTCCTTCTAAAAAGTAAGGGGGGGGAAGTAAGCGTCTTATGGAGCGAATGTGTGGTCGATCGCTGGCCCCTTGCCCAGGCCTCCATTGCTGAATGTTCTGCAGACAGAGGCCGTTTGTTTCCCCAGCAACATGGGACTGGCTGGTTAGATTATCTGTCTGGAAACTGTAGAAACGGCTCCCTTTCCTTTCCTAAAGAAGCTGCAGAACTGTGAGTTGAACCCCATAAAAACAGGATTTTTTGCCTTTGCAAAAGAAGCTGCAAAAATTTGAGCTGAGCCTCAAAAAAACGGGGCTTTCTCCCTTTCTTCCTCTAAAAACTAGGTGCGTCTTATCGAGCAAAAAATACGGCAATTTCACTATTATGCTGTTCTGTTTGTTATCGGAGCTGGAGAGAACAGACGCCATAATGCTGTTGTCTGTAAAGATTCTGCAAATACCGTATTTTTCGCTCTATAACACGCACCTGACCATAACACGCACATAGTTTTTAGAGGAGGAAAACAAGGAAAAAAAATATTCTAAACGAGACAGTGGATGTGTGATTTTTGTGGTTCATGCTGTGGCCACAGACATGTGATCTGACGGTGAGTTTGGGGTAGCCCAATGCAAAACTCCTGAGGATCCATGTGGATCCATGCTTTGTAACCACGTTTTTGAGCCATTGCGGCCCTATGAAACAGCGGATGCATGTGTGTTTTTTGGTGCAGGCTGTAGCCATGGACATGCTATGTGATCTGATGGTGAATTTGGGGTGACCCAGTGCAAAAATCCTCAGGATCCATGTGGATCCGTGCTTTATAACCACGTTTTAAGTGGGGAGGGAAGGAAAAGCACTCAAGGGACAAGGAGCACGCGTGGGGTGGGTGGAGAAGGATGCTGCTAATAATGCAGGAGAGGGGTATAAAGGGAGAAGGAACACGCGTGGGGTGGGTGGAGAAGGTTGCTGCTAATAATGCAGGAGAGGGGTATAAGGGGAGAAGGCTCCTCTCCTCTCCCGCTTTGCTCCTTTAAAACAAGCAGGCTCTGTTTCTCTCCCTCCTCCCCGGCTCAGCTCGCTGAAAAGCTTTGCTGCTATTTAGCGAGCTAAGTGGGGAGGAGAGAGGGACAGAGAGCATGGTTGATTTAAAGCAGCCAACCAGTGTAAGTGGCTCCTCTCCCGCTTTGCTGTTTCAAAGCGAGCCACGGAGGAGGGAAGGAAGGGGAACCATGGATCCTCTGCTCACGACTGCAGCAGATCCCCCCGCCATCCGTAGGCATTCGCTCCATAACACGCACAGACATTTCCCCTTACTTTCTAGGAGGAAAAAAGTGCGTGTTATGGAGCGAAAAATACGGTAAATAGTAGTTTAGAACTACGACGCCTCTTTCTTTCGCTGTGTCAAGGGAGAAGGCTAGTGTGCATAAATCAAGTTGGTTTATGTCTCTGGAGGGCCCTGGAGAAGAAGGGGATGTCTTTTCCAGAGCTATGCTCACCGGAGGACGCTCAGAGGTCCGGGGTGGGGGCTGCAGATAGCCCCGAGCGCTCTCCCAACAGTCCCCACCCCACAAAACCCACCATCAGAAAGAGAGGCACCATCATGTAAGCGCCTAAGTTAGAATTTACCTGTTTTAGGGTCTTCACACTTTCATGAATGGGGCGTGGTAATCCCACTAAGGTATCTGTGTCCCTGAAAGAGGGAGGGGGGAGATAGGGGGCAGGAATGAGAGGCTTAGTGTCAAACCATCATCTAATTATTCATAGTGCAGTTGATCTCTCTATCAAATAACAATTTATCCATCTTGCATCACCTTTTTTTAAGCTGTGGACCACGCAATAACAAACATGCAAGCCACTGTTTGTTTCTGTACCTCTCAACCATTTGCACTGATAAAATATAAATATAACACAGACTCAGAAAGCCTACTAACTCACTGACAGATTCGCCTAATTTCTGCAATTGCCTTTAAACTCAAACGAACAGGGATTGCAATCGATTCTCTCCTCTTGTTGGATGAGATAAATATTTTCTCTCTCATCAAGCAGAGGCTGTTAGATCATGAATTTCAAAAACGTTATCCTATTCAGCCCTCTGTATGTGCAACTGCTTACTGACGTTTGCGGCCTCGTCAGGGAATGATGCCCAACTATTTTTATACCGTATTTTTCGCTCTATAGGACACACTTTTCCCCCTCCAAAAATTAAGGGGAAATGTGTGTGCATCCTATGGAGTGAATGGAGGCTCCTTGGCTTCAGCGATAGCAACGCGAAGCCTCCGAAGTGCAGAGGGAGCGCTCCCCCCGCGCTCCGGAGGCTTCGCGTTGCTTTCACTGAAGCCTGGAGAGCGAGAGGGGTCGGTGCGCACCAACCCCTCTCGTTCTCCAGGCTTCAGGGATAGCCGCCTGAGGCCTTCGGAGCGCAGCGGGAACTCGCACTGTGCTCTGAAGGCTTCGGGTTCCTTTTGCTGAAGCTGGGAGAGAAAGACTCTCCTGGCTTCAGCAAAAGGAACCCAAAGCCTGCGGAGCGCAGCGGGAACTCGTGCTGAACTCCAAAGACTTCAGGGACTTTTGAGGCTGGCGGTGGGGGAAAGCAGCGCCACAAGCTCAGGGGGCAGCGAGAAGGGGCTCTGTTTCTCCTGCCGCTTTGCTGAAGGGGCGCTGAGCTGAGAGGGGGAGATTTTTTTTTCTTGTTCTCCCCCTCTAAAACAAGGTGCGTCCTATGGTCGGGTACGTCCTATAGAGCGAAAAATACGGTAATTTAGATAACCCTTTGTATCATAGAGTTTTTTTTAGTTAGCCCGTTTAAATGCATTCCCCTTATTTGTACTGTCTGGAAAGTTCCAAAAAAATACCCTTCCAGAATAGACTTTGCACTTGTGGTATGAATACACCAGATACAATATGCCTGATACAGTAATACCTCGGGTTACGAACCGTCCTATGATTAGAGCCCTGACATGCATGGTTGCAAACCCACTGTTATTCTGCAACATGCAAGCCAGCTCCTAGGAGACAAGTCTCTCCTCCATTCAGCCGGCAGCCCGGTCAGTGATCAGCGTCGAGCAGAAACCTTCATCTCATGAAGCCGAAAACAGCCCCAAAGTGCAACCCTTCTCTCCCCCAACACATAATGATAACTCACCGCCCAAGCGTGAATCCAATGAACTTATTTCTGCTCGCCTCCAGGAAATGCTCTATGTCTTTCTGTCTGGAAGACAAGCAGGATGTTGCAGCGGCGGCCGGGGGGGGGGGGCAGAGGTGGAATATATAACAAAAGCATACCACACATTAGGGGGCAGGACGGGGGGGGGGCAACCCTCTCCAATATCTAGGCAGCTTGAGAGAAAACATTCTGCCTCCAGCCGATCTGTGTTCAGATGGCATCACACAGAGGTGAAAAGGATTTATTCTGAATGTGGGTTTGTAGGCCAAGCGTAATAAGCACGCAGGCCTCTCTACATCACAGGTCTCGCACAGAAGCAAATTAAGCGCTCATCGCATCCCAAATGGCCGCGGGGACTTCAGATTCAACCATGTTCCCTGTTTTATTTATTCTCTTTGAAAAATCCTGTTGCACCCAGTTCTTTACTTTTTTGGGGACTGCAACAATTTGGATATGGGCACACAGTTCAAAGGACACCCCTCTCCCAGGGCTGGTTTAGCCACACAGCAGAATTTAGGAATTTCTCAATCAGAAAACCGGCGACCTGGGTGGCGCTGTGGGTTAAACCACAGAGCCTAGGACTTGCCGATCAGAAGGTCGGCGGTTCGAATCCCCGCGACGGGGTGAGCTCCCATTGCTCGGTCCCTGCCCCTGCCCACCTAGCAGTTCGAAAGCACGTCAAAGTGCAAGTAGATAAATAGGTACCACTCTAGTGGGAAGGTAAACAGCGTTTCCATGCGCTGCTCTGGTTTGCCAGAAGCGGCTTAGTCCTGCTGGCCACATGACCTGGAAGCTGTACGCCAGCTCCCTCGGCCAGTAAAGCGAGATGAGCACCGCAACCCCAGAGTCGGCCACGACTGGACCTAATGGTCAGGGGTCCCTTTACCTTTATCAAGCAAAAAACCACCACCACGTCAGGGACAAATACACTAGTCCTGTCTGCTCTCCCTTGCTTTGCTAGCTTTCTCCTTGCAGGGAGATTCCAAAGCTGCGGCCTGAGTTGCTGCAGCCGTTCCACTACCAAGCACTTTCACGGATCAGGCCCCAGGACGGGATCTCGCTCCAAAGGGTAGGAGCCAGGGGTGGGAATACCTGACTTTGGGGGCCCACGGAAGCCCCTTTGGGAAGGAGACCCTCTCGACGGGCGGTCGTGGGGCCGACACGGCCTGGATGACTGTGTCCCGCTCCAAGAGGTCCAGCTCCCCCTCAATGCCGTTGTCAATGTCATCGGGCTCCTCCTCATCCACCAGGACCTCATCGTTCTTGAAGGGGTCCCTCTCGTTGTAGATGTCAAGGCTGTCCTGTTTCATCAGAGGCTGAAGGTGAAAGAAGGAGGAGAATGACTGTTCTGGTAGACAGGAGTTTAGTAGCCCATCCACAGCTGCCTCCAGAGCCGGTCCACCCATGAGGCGGGATGGATGGCGGCTGGGGGCACTGTCATACAGTGGTTCCGCTCCTTCCTCCTGGGCCGTGTCCAGAAAGTGGTGGTGGGGGATGAGTGTTCAGACCCCTGGGCTCTCACTTGTGGGGTGCCTCAGGGTTCTGTCCTCTCCCCCATGCTTTTCAACATTTACATGCAGCCGCTGGGAGAGATCATCAGGGGGTTTGGGCTGGGTGTCCATCAATATGCGGATGATACCCAGCTCTACCTCTCTTTTAAATCAGAACCAGTGAAGGCGGTGAAGGTCCTGTGTGAGTGTCTGGAGGCGGTTGGAGGATGGATGGCGGCTAACAGATTGAGGTTGAATCCTGACAAAACAGAAGTACTGTTTTGGGGGGACAGGAGGGGGGCAGGTGTGGAGGACTCCCTGGTCCTGAATGGGGTAACTGTGCCCCTGAAGGACCAGGTGCGCAGCCTGGGAGTCATTTTGGATTCACAACTGTCCATGGAGACGCAGGTCAATTCTGTGTCCAGGGCAGCTGTTTACCAGCTCCATCTGGTACGTAGGATGAGACCCTCCCTGCCTGCAGACTGTCTCGCCAGAGTGGTGCATGCTCTGGTTATCTACTGGACTACTGCAATGCGCTCTATGTTGGGCTACCTTTGAAGGTGACCCAGAAACTACAACTAATCCAGAATGCGGCAACCAGACTGGTGACTAGGAGCAGCCGCCGAGAGCACATAACACCTGTCTTGAAAGACCTACACTGGCTCCCAGTACGTTTCTGAGCACAATTCAAAGTGTTGGTGCTGACCTTGAAAGCCCTAAATGGCCTCGGTCCAGTATATCTGAAGGAGCGTCTCAGCCCCCTTCATTCTGCCCGGACAATGAGATCCAGCTCCGAGGGCCTTCTGGCGGTTCCCTCACTGCGAGAAGTGAAGTTACAGGGAACTAGGCAGAGGGCCTTCTTGGTGGTGGCACCCGCCCTGTGGCACACCCTCCCGTCTGATGTCAAAGAGAAGAACAACTACAGTGGTGCCTCGCAAGATGAAATTAATCCGTTCTGCGAGTTTCTTCGTCTTGCGGATTTTTCGTCTTGCAAAGCACGGCTATTAACGGCTTAGCGGCTATTAACAGCTTAGCGGCTATTAACGGCTTAGCGGCTTAGCGGCTATTAACGGCTAAGCGGCTTAGCGGCTTTAAGAAAAAGGAAACAAACTCGCAAGAACTCGCAAGACGTTTTCGTCTTGCGAAGCAAGCCCATAGGGAAATTTGTCTTGCGGAACGACTCAAAAAATGGAAAACTCTTTCGTCTTGCGCGTTTTTCGTCTTGCGAGGCATTTGTCTTGCGAGGTACCACTGTACCAGACTTTTAGAAGACATCTGAAGGCAGCCCTGTTTAGCGGAGCTTTTAATGTTTGATGCATTACTGTATTTTAATATTTTGTTGGAAGCCGCCCAGAGTGGCTGGGGATGCCAAACTGCGGGAGGCAGTAGAAGACAGGCGTGCCTGGCGTGCTCTGGTCCATGGGGTCACGAAGAGTCGGACACGACTAAACAACTAAACAACATGATGATGATGATGATGATGATGAAGAAGAAGAAGAAGCAGCTGCCTCGGGTGGCAGAAACGCAAGATGTGGCACTCCACCACTTCTGCTGGAACGTCCCGCTCAGAGTTTTGCGAAAGGGAAGCATTTCGGCGCAGGGCCCTGCTGCCCATCTTCCCTTCCCCTGGGGATCCAGCAGATCCTTCTGATGTTCTTACGATCACACAGGGGCCCCACAAGCTGCCACCACGAGCATGCAAAGTCAATATCCAATATTGCAAGCTTGGCGTGGCAGCAGAAGTTGGTGGTCCTATCGCACGTCCCTGGCTGCAAAACTGATAGCGGACTCCTGGATACGTATTTTCCCTGGCTGCGCCACAACTAGATTCACCAAAGCCAGAGCCTGAACATTCCCCCCCCTCCAAAAACCCCAGTCTAACCTTTATTAGGATTGTGTTTGGTTGGGAGGAAACAGCAACTTCCCTCTCCAAAAAAAATGTTTTTGGGTTGTTGTTTTAGTAGCTCTAATCCAGCCCTTGAGATGTAGAAGGTTAGCAAAAATGTATCATACTCATGATAATAAATGCTGGAAATGTAAGGAAAAAGAAGGAACCTTTCACCACATGTGGTGGACGTGCCCCAAGGTAAAAGACTTATGGGAAAGGATTTATACTGAACTGAAAACACATTTATTAAGAAACCAGAAGCCTTTTTACTTGGTATAGTGGGGGGTGAAATCCCCAAAAAGGATGTTACTTTTTTTCTGTATGCAACAACAGCTGCGAGAATATTACTAGTGAAGAATTGGAAGAAACAAGATTTACCAGCTATAGAAGAATGGCAGATGAAGATGATGGACTATATGGAACTTGCCAAACTGACCGGGAGACTCCGAGACCAGAGAGAAGAGACGGTGGAAGAAGTTTAAAGAATATTTGAAAAAATATGTTAATATTTAAATCTTAGAACAGCTTTGGAAGTGGATTTAGGCAGTAGGGTTAGAAGCAGAAGATAGTGTATTTTAAAACAGTATTATTTGTAAGTGATAAAATGTGAAGATTTTTATGGTAAAAGTAAGCGTGATAAAAAAAATGGTTAGAAATTATGATATATGTAAACTGCTAAAGATGAGGTAAAATGAAAATCAGATGAGGGGACTTGGGGAAGCCCACCCAACAATGTTTAGAGAAAATAAGGATAAGACAAAATTTGTTTGTATTGTTTGTTTTTCTGTTTGTGCTGTTTAGTTGTGTTATAAAATGAACAAAAAAAATTGGGGGGGGGGGAAGAGATGTAGGTTAGAACTTTACCTTTTTTTGGATACTTAACTGGCTATAGGAAAAATCAACATTTTAAGCAGGGGTGAGGGGGGTCATTTGGGCTTTTTCATAAGCCTTCTCTAAAAATATCATTTTTAACAAAAGACCATTAAAGATGGCCTTCCTTTCTACCAATGAACACAACTTTGCAGCCGTATCTTACGCATGTTTATTCGGAAGTCCCACTGAGTTAAATGGGCTTTACTTCCAGGAAAGTGGCTATACATTTGTAGCCTTTCCTTGACAAAGGCTGCAATTTCCTACCACTTACCTGGGAGCAGCTCAAAGGGGCTTTTTTCTCATTTTTTCATTCCAGGTTATTTCTAGACTCCTAATTGTTCAAACCATAACTTCGGAGGAGGCACGCAATAGGTTTGCACTGCAGAAATCTCAACCCTTCTTGAAGCAGCTACAAAACACCCACATTCGCCGAGGTTTTGAGTTGTGCTGAAAGGTAATCGCTTTTAATCACGCATTTAATTCAAATGAGCGGAGGGAGTGGATGCAAACACATTTTTTAAAAGGGAGGTAATGTGTCTGTTATGCCTGAGTTGGCTTCAAAATGAAGTCCGTATCGTGGTATCAGTTTCATAGTTTCCTGGCAATATATCACGAATCATGATGTGTGTATTTTGTGCGCTATGCAAAAATCGGGAAATAAATGGTCATATGGAAGAGGTGGATGAATTTGGGTATCTTAACGTTAGACCTTCAGACCATATGGTCTGAAGATCAACATTAAAAAAAACGAAGATCATGGCCGCTGGTTCCATCACCTCCTGGCAAATAGAAGGGGAAGAAATGGAGGCAGTGAGAGATTTTACTTTTCTGGGCTCCATGATCACTGCAGATGGTGACAGCAGCCACGAAATTAAAAGACGCCTGCTTCTTGGGAGAAAAGCAATGACAAACCTAGACAGCATCTTAAAAAGCAGAGACATCACCTTGCCGACAAAGGTCCGTATAGTTCAAGCTCTCGTTTTCCCAGGAGTGATGTACAGAAGTAAGAGCTGGACCACAAAGAAGGCTGATCGCCAAAGAATGGATGCTTTTGAATTCTGGTGCTGGAGGAGACTCTTGAGAGTCCCATGGACTGCAAGAAGATCAAACCGATCCATTCTTAAGGAAATCAGCCCTGAGTGCTCACTAGAAGGACAGATTGTGAAGCTAAGGCTCCAAGACATTGACCACCTCATGAGAAGAGAAGACTCCCTGGAAAAGACCCTGATGCTGGGAAAGATGGAGGGCACAAGGAGAAGGGGACAACAGAGGACGAGATGGTGGGACAGTGTTCTCGAAGAGACCAACATGAGTTTGACCAAACTGCGGGAGGCAGTGGAAGACAGGAGTGCCTGGCGTGCTGTGGTCCAGGGGGTCACGAAGAGGTGGACACGACTAAACGACTAAACAACAACAACAAGGTATCTAACTGTTGAAGATGCAACAGAGATAATGCTTCTCTAAAACATGGTTTTCATTGTCCTATATTGAAAGATTTTTGGCAGAAGGTAACTGAAACCATCAACAGAACTGCACGGAACAGCCTTACATTTACAGAGCAAAATATCCTCTTGACTTATATACCCAGAACATGGAACCTTACAAAAGGACGATATGAGTGGACTTTCTGCGCCCTGACCACAGCAAAAAGACTGATACTGATGAACTGGAAAAATAAAAAATGTGGCTCCCTTCTAAGATTGGATTGAAGACTTAAACAAACTCGCAACGTATGAACAACTTGCAAATAAATGCAGACTTGCCAGGGACAAATTCCATGATATTTGGAATCCATTCTTACAAATACTGTAATGGGTTAAGATCTGGTGAAGTGCACTAACAACCTTGTAAAATATACAGTTTGGGGTTTTCCCCCTTCCCCCCTTTATTTTCCCTTCTACACGGGTTTTTCTCTACCTTGATTTTATCTGCATCTCACCATGTTTAGTCCACATATAATCATGGACTTTTTAAACTTTCAATAGAGATTTTTTTTAAAAAAAAAGTGGGGGAAACCGTGAAGCCACCCAATGCTTCTACATAGCTCCATCCTGATTCCAGACTTTGTGATATATCAGTAAGCAAACAGGATCCGTTCCAAAGGTCTGGCTGCATCCCGAAAAATTCACAACCGGAGGACCGCTTCTGCGCATGCGCACGTGGCGAAACCCGGAAAAATACTTCCGGGTTAGCGGCGTTCACATCCCAAAGATTACGTATCCAGAGGGATATGTAAGCGGAGGTACGACTGTATATCGCAATGTTTAGCTGGTGATGTACCATATTTTTCGCTCCATAAGACACACTTTTCCCCTTCTAAAAAGTAAGGGGAACTGTCTGTGCATCTTATGGAGCAAATGTGTGGTCCCAGGAGCCAAATTGCCCAGGGGAGAAAAGCAGATCATGCTTTTTTTCCCCGAAAGAGGGAAGGGGGTTTTGAAACAAATCCGCTGATCGTTTGCCGATCGGGGAGAGAGATAAGGGACGCTAGAGATAAAGGAGGCTGCCTGGGATGGGGGAGGTAAAGACAGCAAACTTGCAAAGGAGGGAAACAGGAAGACTAAAGCAATGAGGAGAGAAATTAGAAGAAGAGGAGCAAAAAACTGCCCCAGCTAAGGAAAAGACACTAAGACAAACAAGAGGGAAGGGAGTGTTGAAAGGAAACAGCTGATTGACAAGCGATCAGGAGGGAGATAAGGGACGCTAGAGATAAAGGAGGCTGCCTGGGAGAGGGGAGGTAAAAGCACATGGATCCTCAGGATTTTTGCATTGGGTCACCCCAAATTCACCATCAGAAGCCATAGCATGGCCATGGCTACAGCCTGCACCCAAAAAATCACACACCCACTGTTTCTTGGGGCCGCAATGGCGCAAAAACGTGGTTACAAAGCACGGATCCACATGGATCCTCAGGATTTTTGCCTTGGGTCACCCCAAATTCACCATCATATCACATGTCTGTGGCCACAGCATGAACCACAAAAATCACACCCCCACTGTTTTGTTCAGAATATTTTTTTTCTTGTTTTCCTCCTCTAAAAACTAGGTGTGTCTTATGGAGCGAAAAACACGGGTGCCGCCTGGGTTTTGCCCAGTTCTGGTTGGCCTTAGAGAGGTGAGCCCCCCCCAAATCTCCTACCCTCCTGCTCCGATGCCCCCGCTTCTGCTGCTGCTGCTCCACCAGCTCGATGGCGTATGCGGGGGGAGAGGCTGCCCGCATGCTGCGCATGATTTGGATGCTGTCCTCTGGCAGGGGGGGCAAACCCAGTTCCTGGCGCTTCTTCACCTTCATGGCCTGCAGAGCATCAAAGCCTCCCAGGGTGAACTGCAGAGGCGAGAGAGAGAGAGTTGGCTCCAGGCATAGCTGTCAATTTACAGATTTGAAAATAAGGGACCAGCAGCCTCAAAAATAAGGGATCAGCAGCCAAAATAAGGGATTTTCAGAGCACAGCTAGGTTCGGCTTCTGAGCCCCTCCGAGCCAAAGGCAGAAAGCTCAGCCAGCAGCCAAACGAAGCCTCAAGCGGTGGTTCCCACAGCGCAGCAACCCGGCAAAGGGGATGCAGCAAGGGAAACCACCGTCCCCTCTCTGCTGGGAAGCGCTGAGCAAAGGCGAGTCCCCAGGCAACGCGGCCGATTTGATTGGCACAAGGCATGCAAGCTCCACCCCCCAGTCGTTCTTAGACTCCTTATTGGGTGAGCAACGCAGCCAAGCAACCCAGTTGGAGCCTCCCTCCTCCCTGGCCGGCAGGGAGGGAGGGAGAGGAGCTGCTTCCTTTGAAACCCAGGAAATTTACGGGACATCATCAATCTGGGACAGCAGCGGGACACGGCGCCAGGATAAGGGAGTTTCCCGCCAAATAAGGGACGGTTGACAGCTATGGTCCCAGGTGGGTCCTCAACAACGCAGCCTGGGCTGAGCAGCTGGAGGCGGTGGGGTCATCAGAACATCAAAAGAATCTGGATCAGGCCAGAGCGGACCCGTTCCACCCAGCATCTTGTTCCCACAGTCGCCTAAGTCACCCAGAAGCCCACTGTGTTTGTCCTCAAGCACCATTTGTTGGAAAGGCATGGCAAATTTAACGAACAATTAAACGAACAAATACATATTTAACAGGAAATCCAGCAGGACTGAACTGATGTGCTTCTGCAAAGCAATTCCTGCGCTCTTGTCTTGTCTAGCTGTTGCTGATGGTGTGAGAGATAATTTTTTGCGCCATCTGGGGAAAGTACAAAGTTCGAAACACAGCTCCAATACACACCATTCCGTAGCCGCCGCCCCCCAGCCACAAAATTAAGCTTGCAAAAATCATGCAAGCTTTTTAACGTGCAATGCTTTATTTTGTTTTATATCTGTTGGAAGCCACCCAGAGTGGCTGGGGCAACCCAGATGGGCGAGATAGTAGCTGCTTTGCTTCTCAATATAATCCAGTTGGACGCGGGTGGCGCTGTGGGTTAAACCACAGAGCCTAGGACTTGCCGATCTGAAGGCCAGCGGTTCGAATCCCCATGACGGGGTGAGCTCCCGTTGCTCGGTCCCTGCTCCTGCCAACCTAGCAGTTTGAAAGCACGTCAAAGTGCAAGTAGATAAATAGGTACCGCTCTGGCGGGAAGGTAAACGGCGTTTCCGTGCGCTGCTCTGGTTCGCCAGAAGCGGCTTAGTCATGCTGGCCACATGACCCGGAAGCTGTACGCCGGGTCCCTCAGCCAATAAAGCGAGATGAACACCGCAACCCCAGAGTTGGCCACGACTGGACCTAATGGTCAGGGGTCCCTTTACCTTTACCTATTGGTAGGAGAAAATAACAGAGGCCAACTGGATTAGAAAGGTAAAGGGACCCTTGACCATTAGGTCCAGTCGTGGCCGACTCTGGGGTTGCGGCGCTCATCTCACTTTACTGGCTGAGGGAGCCGGCGTACAGCTTCCAGGTCATGTGGCCAGCATGACTAAGCCGCTTCTGGCGAACCAGAGCAGCGCACGGAAACGCCGTTTACCTTCCCGCCGGAGCGGTACCTATTTATCTACTTGCACTTTGACGTGCTTTCGAACTGCTAAGTTGGCAGGAACCCGTTAAGGACTCTATATGGGCTGTTGGGTACCCCAGAAGGGGAAGAGAGCAGGTTTTTTTCTTGTAACATAAGGAAACTAAGCTCTGGGTAAGCGCCTGGAACCCCCGACATCTCTCGCCGCTCAGAGACCGGGGTGGCACATAACAGAGCACCTTTTCTTCGAGACCTACGGCAGGCGTGATTTGCCACAGGCCACAAACACACGTCGCTTGAGCCAGAGCTGCTCCTGTCGAAAGGAAAGCTCAGAACCTGACTCACCACGAGGACCTTCCAGAGCAAAAGCAAGACTTTCTTCATGGGGAAATGGGAAGCGTGTCCACTGCAGAACTTGGTCACCATGGTGAAAAGAAGGAGAGCAAAAGGCTCCTCGCCGTGAAGAGGAAAACCTAGGAGGGTGAGGTGGGGAGACACGTCAAAAGGGGCTGAGAGTTTTTGCAGGGCTATGGATGCAATACAAATGCAATAGGAAGAAGGAAGTCAGATTAGCCTCAACCAGAGGCAAGGCCTTTTCAGTACTGGCCCCGACTTGGTGGAACGCTCTGCCTCATGAGACCAGGGCCCTGCAGGATCCGATTTCTTTCCGCAGGGCCTGTAAGACAGAGTTGTTCCGCCTGGCCTTTGGCTTGGAATCAACTTGATCCCCTTCCCCTCTTTCCTTCTGTGATGGAACTCCTCTTTGGGGACTTCCCTGGCTTTTTTCTGGCCCACGTAGGACCAGTCTGGATAGTTGGCCTGGGTGAAGATTTGAAGTTTTCACCCCCAAAACGTTTTTGATTTGAGCTTCTACTGAAATGATGCTGCATTTTCATGTTGTATTTCTTTCCCAGCTCTTTCCACTGAGTGATCATGAATGATCTCTCATCCCCGCCCCACTTTAGTAGTTCCTTATAGTTTGATAAGAAGCCAAAGTTGTTAGGTTGACTCTTGTCTGTGTCTGTCTTACCCTCCTGGTTTTTTTTTGTTTGCCTGCACTCATTATCGCACCAACCCAATTTGCCCAAAAATCCTTGCTGGATGAGTGACCCGGTTTAGTTAAAAGCGGTCTTAGATCTGCAAAGATGGATACCATGCCTTCAAAGGGATCCAGCCGTGGAAACTTGATGAACTGGACTTTAGCAAACAAAAGCTTATGCCGGAATATTGTTCCATGCACCATGATCTCTGAGCAGCGGGAGATTTCCCCTCTTTCCTTTTGACTTTCTCCTTCTATGGCAGAACTCCTATTTGGGGACTTCCCTGGCTTTTTTCTGGTCCACGTAGGACCAGTCTGGATAGTTGGCCTTGGTGAAGATTTGACATTTTCATCCCCCAAAAGTTTTTGATTTGAGTTTCTACTGAAACGAGGCTACATTTTAATGTTGTATTTTAATCTTGTTTTTAAGTTGTATTTTAATCAATTGTTTTATACCTGGTGTTAGCCGCCCTGAGCCCGGTCTTGGCTGGGGAGGATGGGGTATAAATGAAATTTATTATTATTATTATTTATTAATAGTGGTAGAGATATGTACTGGACTGTCCACAAGTCATTCTCTTTATATGTTCTTCCCAATGCTTCCCCAATGTTGTTGTTATCAGTTAGATTTCCTATTCGCTTGCTAATGAGGTCTCCAAATGACTTCCATTTAAATGCAAGGGTCTTTTTAGTGGTGGCTCCCAGTTCGTGGAATGCACTCCCCAGGGAGGCTCACCTGACACCATCATTATATATCTTTAGTCGCCAGGCAAAAGCTTTCCTCTGTAACCAGGCCCTTGGCCTTTAACTGTCTGTGGCCTTGGTAATGCTTCTAGCAATCGCTTATAAATAAAAATTATAAAATTGCATTTTAACCTGTATTTTAAATTGGTCCCCCCCTCCAATTATGTTTTTACTGTGATTTTATTGGCGTTAGCCACCCTGAGCCCAGCTCTGGCCGGGGAGGGTGGGGTATAAATAAAAATTTTATATTATTATTATTATTATTATTATTATTATTATTATTATTATTAGACTACAGCTGCACGGATGTTATTGGCCCAGAGTTGGAAAGAAGCTAAAGTCCCGATCAAAGAAGAATGGCGGATCAAGTTGATGGATTATGCTGAAATGGCTCAAATGTCCGGAAGAATCAGAAATCAGGAAGACCAAAATTTTAATAAGGAATGGGGGGAATTGATAACTTATCTCAAAAACCATTGCAATCAGTTAAAACCATTAGTAGGATTGGAAGAACACTTGTGGTTTAATGGTGAAATTTGGATACAACGGAGAGGTAAAATATTTGGATTATTATAAAAGATGCAGGAGGAAATGATTAACAATAGGACCCACAAACAGTTCATTGCATTGATTCCGGATCTTCCCATCAACTTTGCCAACTCTACGTATTCCGCCATCTTGACCTGCCATTCTTCCAATGTTGAAATTTCTATTTCTGAGCCAGAAGTATCCTTGCAGCCGTTGTGGCGTACATAAACAAATTTACATCTTTTTTTAAAATTTCCTCTCGGACTGGAACAAATTTATATTTTATGTGGAAGAACATTGTAAACATCTGAGAACGTTTGTAGGCTTGAATTGAAATGTTTTGTAATGTGAAAATAAGGAACCGATTGACATATAAAGAGGTGAAATATAAAAAGAAGATAGAAGGTAAAAAAGTGGCTATAGAAATGCTAAGAATTTAGTAAAGATGTCTGGAAGTCAGAAGGAGGGAGGGAAGGAGGTCGATGCTCAGTTTGAGCAATGCTTTAAGTTACAGAATTATGTAACAGAATGTGAATATGATAAATATGGAAAACTATAAAATATGGAAATTACTATAACATTTTTTTAAAAAAAAAATAGGACCCACAAAAGGGAGGAGGGAAGTCCAGGAGATTCTCTGGAATCTGGTTTCTATGTTGTATATGCGACTGTAAAATGTTAATATGAAAAACCGAATAAATAAATTTATTTAAGGCCAAAAATTTGAAATTACAAGTGGAGGAATGGCAGGTGAAGATGATGGATTTTTGGGAGTTAGCTGACCTGACCGGAACAGTCCGTGACCAGAAGGAGGAGGAGTACCAAGAGGAATGGAAGAAATTTAAAGACTATTTAGCTAAATATGCTAAGATAATTTAAATAGAATTACTTGTGAGCATCAGATGGGCCTAGGATTTAAATAAGCAATGTTGTAGAATATTATGGTTAAAAAAAGAAAGAAAGAAAGAAAGAAAGAAAGAAAGAAAGAAAGATGTTAATTGACTAAGTAAATTTTATGTTAAAATAGTTTTGGAAAACTGCTACAATGATTTATATGGAAACTCAGCCAGGGGGACTCAAGGAAGTCACCCAGCAATGTGAACAAAAGCGGAATTATTACAGTTAGGCTAAATGTTTGTTTTCTTTTTGATGTTTTCTTTTTATTTGTTTGTTATAAATTTGGAAAACTAATGAAAAAAATGAAATAAATAAAATAAATAAATTGATTTAAATTGATTCTAGACTACACAGAGGGAGGAGAAGAAAGCCCCCCGTGCCCAATCAGAGAATTGACAAAAACCTACTGAGCTCAGTCCTGAACGTATCACGGGCGGCCTTCCATGTTGGGGGGTCCGTTTCCATCTCCACACGCATGGCTTCCACTATTAGGTACATCACGCTCAACAACACCCTGGCAAGAAAGCAGAGAGGGGAAATCAATGTCCCGAAGCAGGTGACCCTGAAGCCATTGCCCACCTCAAGAGAATGAGGCACCCCAACAAATAAAATGTTCCCAACAAGGACTTCTAAGTCCAAAAGCCAAAAAGGAGCCCTGGGGGAAAAGATTGGAAGAATGTGGAAGAATGGCAGATGAAGATGATGGATTTTTCGGAGCTAGCCGACCTGACCGGAAGAGTCCGTGACCAGAAGGAGGAGGAGGAATGGATGAAATTTAATGATTATTTAGTTAAATACGTTAAGTTAAATTAATTGGAAAAAGCTTGTTAACAAGATCTGTATAGTAAACGCTATGGTTTTCCCAGTAGTGATGTATGGAAGGGAGAGCTGGACCATAAAGAAGGCTGATCGCCGAAGAATGGATGCTTTTGAATTCTGGTGCTGGAGGAGACTCTTGAGAGTCCCATGGACTGCAAGAAGATCAAACCTCTCCATTCTTAAGGAAATCCGCCCTGAGTGCTCACTGGAAGGACAAATCCTGAAGCTGAGGCTCCAGTACTTTGGCCACTTCATGAGAAGAGAAGACTCTCTGGAAAAGACCCTGATGTTGGGAAAGATGGAGGGCACAAGGAGAAGGGGACGACAGAGGACGAGATGGGTGGACAGTGTTGTCGAAGCTACCAGCATGAGTTTGACCAAACTGCGGGAGGCAGTGGAAGACAGGAGTGCCTGGCGTGCTCTGGTCCAGGGGGTCACGAAGAGTCGGACACGACTAAACGACTAAACAACAACAACAAAAAACCCGGGGGGTGATACTAGTGGGATTACCTGGGGGGTGCTAGGAGGCCAGGGAGGTAGCAAGAAGTGCTGGAGGTGCAGATGGCTAAATCAAGCTCATCTGATTGGAATTTGATGAAACGTGCAATTAATTGTTTGGAATTTTACTGGGTCGTTTACCGACAGTCCCAGGGCAACATCAGTGACTCACCGGAGCTCAGTGCTATCAGCCAGAGAGATGGCTGGCTTCCTCAAGGCGCTCCCAGATGCTTGGCTGTTGCTGGAATACACACACAGAGAAAAGATCGAGTCAAATGCCACCAAATTGTTCCTTCTCGAGACTTTAGATTGGGGATGGGGGGCGGAATCACTGGCAATTAATTGAACCATGGCAGATGGCTTGCAATTGCTGGACTTGGGAAAAGCATCCGTCTCCTGCTAGCAGATGGAGGGGAAGTACGACAATCCCGGAACGTGGCAGCTTTTAAAATTATTTTTAAATTATTATTTCAGACGACCAGGGTGAGCCAGCACGGCTGGATTTTAATCACCACCTCGCCGCCACCCAAATTTGCCTGCATGCCACGAACCGCTTCTGAGACCCTTCCCTATGCAAACCATCAGAGGCGAAATGAGTCAGCGTATGAGAGAGAGAGAGCCTTTTCAGTGGTGGCCCTCAGAATGACAGCCAGGGAAATTATTTATTCTTTCTTCAGTTTCTATCCCGGCTGTCATCCAAGGAATTCAGGTGGCAAACGCAGTTCTGCACCTCCCTGTTTTATCCTCATAACAATCGTGCGAGGTAGGTGAGGCTGAGAGACTGGGGCTGGCCTAAGCTCACCCCGTGAGGATTCGAACTCTGGTCTCTCAGGTCATAGTCCAGCGCTCTAACCACTGCACCACCACTGCCCCCATCCCTGACCGCAAGCAGCAAAGGCCATTTCACTTTAGGACCACCTGGCCCCACATGAACCAAATTCCTTATCATTCCAACACTGGCAAAGATATTTTTTTTGTTTCCTTGGGCATTTGGGCAACACTGGGGACTGGACATTTTTAACTTTACATTTTAAACATGTCTAAGTTATTTTCTAAACTGCATTTAATCCTTCTCGTAAATCACTTCCGGACTTTTCACCGTGCGGGAAGCGATTCATAAATTAATGTAAAACTATGGCTGTTTTATAAATGCATTTGCTTTGCTGCTGTTATTTTTTACTTAAATCTGTTTTTTCGGGGGGGGGTCTGTTTGTGGAAAAGCAGGATATAAATATTCATGTGAAATATAAATATTGGGGAAAGCACAAGTGACATGCAAACTGAACTGGCAGGATGGATCCAAGCCCCAAAGTGGTTTAACCTGGCCCTGTGTGGACACACCAGGTTTGGTGTGGCAGCCAAATATTTGCTCAGCACTGTTCCTCACCTCCTGGCCCCTGCCGCCTGAGGCAGTTGTCCCACTTTGGCCAATAAAGGTAAAGGTAAAGGGACCCCTGACCATTAGGTCCAGTCGTGGCCGACTCTGGGGTTGCGGCACTCATCTCGCTTTACTGGCCGAGGGAGCCGGCGTACAGTTTCCAAGTCATGTGGCCAGCATGACTAAGCCGCTTCTGGCGAACCAGAGCAGTGCACAGAAACGCCGTTTACCTTCCCGCCGGAGCGGTACCTATTTATCTACTTGCACTTTCATGTGCTTTCGAACTGCTAGGTGGGCAGGAGCAGGGACCGAACAACGGGAGCTCACCCCGTCGCGGGGATTCGAACCGCCGACCTTCTGATTGGCAAGTCCTAGGCTCTGTGGTTTAACCCACAGCACCACCCGCATCCTTACTTTAGCCTATAGGTAAAGGTAAAGGTACCCCTGCCCGTACGGGCCAGTCTTGCTAGACTCTAGGGTTGTGCGCTCATCTCACTCTATAGGCCAGGAGCCAGCGCTGTCCGCAGACACTTCCGGGTCGACTGGCCAGCGTGACAAGCTGCATCTGGTCAGCCAGCGCAGCACACGGAACGCCGTTTACCTTCCCGCTGGTAAGCGGTCCCTATTTATCTACTTGCACCCGGGGGGGCTTTCGAACTGCTAGGTTGGCAGGCGCTGGGACCGAACGACGGGAGCGCACCCCGCCGCGGGGATTCGAACCGCCGACCATGCGATTGGCAATTCCTAGGCGCTGAGGTTTTACCCACAGTGCCACCCGCGTCCCTACTTTAGCCTATAGTAGGGCTTTAATATGTAATGCCCTAGCTATGCCAGAGAGCAGCCACTCCATAATTTGTCAAGCTCTTTCTCCTCAATGGCACCAACTAGACTACAGAATCTGGCTGCTCACGAGTGTGTGTTGGGGGGAATATATAATAATAATAATAATAATAATAATAATAATAATAATAATAATAATTCATTTATACCCCGCCCATCTGGCTGGATTTCCCCAGCCACTCTGGGCGGCTTCCAACACAATATTAAAATACAGTAATGCCTCAAACATTAAAAGCTTCCCTAAACAGGGCTGCATTCAGATGTCATCTAAAAGTCTGGTAGTTGTTCTCTTTGACATCTGATGGAAGGGCGTTCCACAGGGCGGGCGCCACCACCGAGAAGGCCCTCTGCCTGGTTCCCTGTAACGGCTTCTCGCAGCGAGGGAACTGCCAGAAGGCCCTCGGAGCTGGACCTCAGCGTCCGGGCTGAACGATGGGGGTGGAGACGCTCCTTCAGATATACTGGACCAAGGCCGTTTAGGGCTTTAAAGGTCAGCACCAACACTTTGAATCGTGCTCGGAAACATACTGGGAGCCAATGTAGGTCTTTCAGGACCAGTGTTATGTGGTCTTGGCAGCCGCTCCCAGTCACCAGTCTAGCTGCCGCATTCTGGATTAGTTGCAGTTTCTGGGTCACCTTCAAAGGTAGCCCCACGTAGAGCGAATTGCAGTAGTCCAAGCAGATCTTGGACAGATCTGCTGCCACTGAAACATATTTCCATCCCTCAAATCCCTCGTCCGGCGACCAGGGAGGTCCCTGATGCATTGTCCACCATTGCTTCACCTATCCAGTTCTTGCACAGGTTGCTCTCGCCACACAATAGCCTGCAGCAATGAGTTCCACAGGTCAGTTTGTGAGTTTTTGTGAAGCAGAACTCCCCCTCCCCAATGCACACCCGATTTATTTATTTTTAAAAAATTGAAATAGCAACTTCCAGGAGCAGAGTTAAAAGGAGCCCGCACTAAAATGCCAGCTTCAGATCCTGTTTTCAGAAGATATCTTACGCCATCTCCATGTTCAGCAACTCCAGGAAGGCAATGAAGGTCCCCATCTGGTACAGAAGGAAGTTGTTGTGCCGGGACCAGTGGAGGACGTCTGCCTCTGTGTCACACTCCCCAAAGACCCCTGGGAAGCAGAGAGGAGGGGAGGAAAAAAGCCAGTAAGGGAGGGGGCCATGAGACACGAGACGATGCTGTCAATTTGCATTTCTTAGTACAGAAAGTATTGATCTGGTGTGCAGAGATCTTCCCTATTCTACTTAGCTCAAGAGGCTTCTGGAAGGTTTCTTTCTATGTGAAAGAAGCAGGCAGAAGGTTTCTGATGTTTGGGTTATTGCTTCCAGGAAGCTGAGTACAGCTGGTTTAAACTGTTTCTGTTACCTCTTTCTGTCAAGGTCATGCTGACTATAAAAACAGGCCAGAAGGAGCCTGGGTTTCACTTTCTCTTCCTATCTCTTTGTTCCGGTGCTCTGTTCTGTACGCTTAGTGTCAAGGTTTAGTCTTATTTTAAGTTTAAGATAAGTCTGCTGCAACTGGATTTCTTATGGACTGTGCTAATCCTGAATGTATTGGATTTGTGGCCATTATACGGCTCAGGACCCTCGTACCTACGGGACTGCCTCTCCTGGTATGTCCCACAGAGGACCTTACGGTCTTCAGACAAAAACATCTTGGAGGTCCTGGGCCACAGGGAGATTAGGCTGGCCTCAACCAGAGCCAGGGCTTTCTCAGCGGTGGCCCCGATCTGGTGGAACGCTCTGTCCCAAGAGACTAGGGCCCTGCGGGACTTGACATCTTTCCGCAGGGCCTGCAAGACGGAGCTGTTCCACCAGGCCTTTGGCCAAGGCACAGTCTGACCCCTCCTTTGGTAATCCACATAGAACTCTAGCCCAATGGTCGACATTAATTTTATTCTGAACTGATTTTAGAATGTATTTTGATTAATTGACTGTGATTTTATGTAGACTGTGCTATTTTTACTGTTGTTAGCCACTCTGAGCCTGGCTTTGGCTGGGAGGGCGGGATATAAATAAATTATTGTTGTTGTTGTTGTTGTTGTTGTTGTTATTATTATTATTATTATTATTATTATTAGCCTTCAGTAGCAGTAAAGCTCTGCTGGATGAAATATTGATTTCCTCTGCTGGTCTATTTTTGGGGAACTCTGCAACATGTTTAAGTTTTCCTCCACACACTCAACAGATGCATGATGCAGAGAAAGGAGAGAAAGAAAGGTTTCCCTCCCTCTCTCATGACACTAGGACTCAGGGAAATCCAAATTCGGCTGGATGTTGGGCGATTCAAAGCACATAAAATAGTGATGGGCATCAACTCAGAGATTTCTTAAGGATTAGACAAATCCACGGTTAAGGCTATCAGGGAATATGAAGTACAACCACCATTTATGTTCTACCTTCAGGGGCAAATGCCTTCAGGGGCGAATTCCAACCCGAAATTCAAAGCTGAACATCCGGAAGCTCCTGCAGCCAATCGGAAGCCGCACCTTGGTTTTCGAACCATTTCGGGAGTCAAATGGACTCCTGGAGCGGATTAAGTTCAAGAACCAAGGTACCGCTGTACCTGTGATTTTGGCTTGTGTTCAATAATGCATTACATCTTCTTTCTCTTAAAGAGAAAATGTTCTGCCCCAAAAGCACGCTGCATTTGGGCTGCTGTTTCCACCCAGACCAAGACGACTTGGTTACCTTGTGCCAAGTAGAGGATCGCCCGGGCGACTTTCAGCCTCTTCTCCCTGTTGACGACTTCCAGCCCATCCAGCAGCCGCATCACATAGGCCTTCTGCTGAGCCACGTCCAGCTCCGACCACTGCTTGTCCTTCACTGTGGGAAAAGAAGGACCCAAAAAACCAAAGTCTGAAGACCGCTGCCAAATGCCCCCCCTTTTCCTTAGCCCCTTTCCAGGAGTTCGACTAACTCCACCGGGAGTTCCCTGGTTGGCACTGAACCATGGCAGGGCCTTTTCGGCGGTGGCTCCCTGCTCGTGGCATGCCTTCCCTGGCAAGGTGCGCCTGTCTCCATCGCTATTAACTTTCAGGAGAAATGAGAAAACATTCCAAAGGGGTTTGAACTTCAATGTCTAAAGCTCCTGGTAGAGGACAAGGATCTAAGAGATCACGCTCAGGGTGGCCAAATTCTGTGCGACTGCCATAAAACTTAGGGAACAAGCTGAACTACCAAAATGATTAAGGTTTTAAATGACAATTTTAGCTTATATTTCAGTGATCAAGATTTTTAACTGCAGCTATATCAGAACTGTCTCTGTTATACCCAACTGCAATTCAATGTATTCCTGTTGTGTTTTATGATTTTCCCAATAGGGTAAGTGAACTGGTCTGGGACCGTAATAATAAAATTCAAAGATACCTTGTGTTTGGAAATCTTCCTCAAAGCACTTCCGGTTGGCGGCAAACTCTGGCTCTTCTGTGTAGCTGTACAGTTCTGTCAGAGAAGGGGGAAAGATGGGGAGACGAATTAGCACCTGCCAGCGCCACCATCCCTGCCTGTTATGCACTGAAGTTCTCACCCTGGGCCAGCAGGGGGATACTGTAGACAGTTATGCAAATGAAGGATCGAAAGAGACGTTCAGTGATTGGATAGTTTTAGAAAGTTGTTACAGTAGCGTTGTACTGGAGCTCTATATAAGCAGGTTGGCTGAACCCTTCAGTTCAGTTCTGTTCTGGCCTGTGAATAAACAAGAGCTGTTGGAAGAATCGCTGTGTCGTCTGATATGTTCGCCCACAACTTAACACTGCCCATCCTAAGAGGAGGGCGAGCAAGGTAGCTCAGTGGGTAGAGCACGAGACTCTTCATCTCAGCGCCGTGGGTTCGAGCCCCATGTTGGGCAAGAAATTCCTGCACTGCAGGGGGGGTTGGGCTAGATGACCCTTAGGGTCCCTTCTGCATCTAAAATTCTAGGATTCTTTAAAAAATAAATAAAAATAATTTTATTTATAGTTTCCATTTATATACGTTTCAATAGTTTAACAACAGTTCTAACTCAATGTGCAGGAAATGATAAGAATAAATTTAACGAACCACAGAAAGAGGAGGAAGGAAGGTTTGAAAGAGGCCTAGGCAAACTCAGCCCTCCAGATGTTTTTCTTCTTCTCAAAAATTTTATTGATTTTCCAAAATTTTAAACAAACAAACAAAAATCACAACTGAACTTGATCCAATCTTAGTAACATTGTTAAATGATTTCCTCAAATTCCCTTGACTGAATTTCATTATATATCATTGTAACGGTTTTCCAAAATGAAATCTCATAAAATTTACTTAATCCTCTTAACATCTTTGTCTCTTTTCATCTCAACTTTAAACATGTTATTCTATAACTTCACATATTTAAATCCTTAGCCTATCTATTATTTTGAAAGTGATTCTATTTAATTTATCTTAGCATATTTGAGTAAATAGCCTTTGAAATTCTTCGATTCTTCCCGGTGCTCCTCCTCCTTCTGGTCCGGCACTCCAGATGTTTTGGGACTACAACACCCACCATCCCTGACCACTGGTCCTGTTAGCTAGGGATGATGGGAGTTGTAGTCCCAAAACATCTGGAGGGCTGAGTCTGCCTATGCCTGGTTTGAAATGCGAGAACTACAATTCTACGATTCTAACCCATGGCTTTCCAGGTGATGCTTTTAGATCTATCCAAATCAGTGGCCATTGCTGCCTCGTGTGGCAATGAGTTCCACAGACTAACTATGCACTACATGCCTTTGCTCCTAGGGGAGTCATTCCCTCTTCTTGACCCTTTTGGCTGCCCCATTCCAAGTCTGTGATATCCTTTCGAAGGTGAGAGGACCCGAACCACACACAATATTCCAAATGCCATCACAGCACAGACTTGCCCAATGGCATTATGGCATTGGCAGTTTAAATTTTGATTCTATTCATTTGCTGCTTTGGGATGAGCCCTTTGCATGTGTGTGCGCGCGCATGCATGTTCATGCGACTGCCAAGCCCTCTGCAAGAGGGACTTCCTATTTTTAGCTCAGGGGGCCTCTAGTCGCTGGCGGGGCTGGAATGCCTGTCGCCGGAGGGCAAATGGATTAGACAAATTTGTTGGGGAGAAGGACTGAAGAAAGTAGGAAAAACCACTGGGCCGGTAAGATACAATCTAAACCAAATCCCTTACGAATACACAGTGGAAGTGAGAACAGGTTTAAGGATTTAGATTTGGTGGACAGAGTGCCTGAAGAACTATGGATGGAGGCTCGCAACATTATACAGGAGGCAGCAACTAAAACCATCCCAATGAAAAAGAAATGCAAGAAAGGAAAGTGGCTGTCCAATGAGGCCTTACAAATAGCGGAGGAGAGAAGGCAAGCAAAATGCGAGGGAGATAGTGAAATATACAGGAAATTGAATGCAGATTTCCAAAGAATAGCAAGGAGAGACAAGAAGGCCTTCTTAAACGAGCAATGCAAACAAATAGAGGAAAACAACAGAATGGGAAGAACCAGAGATCTGTTCAAGAAAATTGGAGATATGAAAGGGACATTTCGTACAAAGATTACCATAATAAAGGACAAAAGTGGTAAGGACCTAACAGAAGCAGAAGACATCAAGAAGAGGTGGCAAGTATACACAGAGGAATTATACCAGAAAGATATGGATGTCTCGTACACCCCAGGTAGTGTGGTTGCTGACCTTGAGCAAGCTGGATTTAGAAGAGGCAGAGGAACCAGAGACCAAATTGCAAACATGCGCTGGATTATGGAGAAGGCTAGAGAGTTCCAGAAAGACATCTATTTCTGCTTCATTGACTATGCAAAAGCCTTTGACTGTGTCGACCACAGCAAACTATGGCAAGTTCTTAAAGAAATGGGAGTGCCTGATCACCTCATCTGTCTCCTGAGAAATCTCTATGTGGGACAAGAAGCTACAGTTAGAACTGGATATGGAACAACTGATTGGTTCAAAATTGGGAAAGGAGTACGACAAGGCTGTATATTGTCTTCCTGCTTATTTAACTTATATGCAGAATTCATCATGCGAAAGGCTGGGCTGGAGGAATCCCAAGCCAGAATTAAGATTGCTGGAAGAAATATCAACAACCTCAGATATGCAGATGACACAACCTTGATGGCAGAAAGTGAGGAGGAATTAAAGAACCTTTTATTGAGGGTGAAAGAGGAGAGCGCAAAACATGGTCTGAAGCTCAACATCAAAAAAACGAAGATCATGGCCATTGGTCCCATCACCTCCTGGCAAATAGAAGGGGGAGAAATGGAGGCAGTGAGAGATTTTACTTTCTTGAGCTCCATGATCACTGCAGATGGTGACAGCAGTCCTGAAATTAAAAGATGCCTGCTCCACGGGAGAAAGGTGATGGCAAACCTAGACAGCATCTTAAAAAGCAGAGACATCACCTTGCCAACAAAGGTCCATATAGTTAAAGCTATGGTTTTCCCAGTAGTGATGTATGGAAGTGAGAGCTGGACCATAAAGAAGGCTGATCGCCGAAGAATGGATGCTTTTGAATTATGGTGTTGGAGGAGACTCTTGAGAGTCCCATGGACTGCAAGAAGATCAAACCTATCCATTCTTAAGGAAATCAGCCCTGAGTGCTCACTGGAAGGACAGATCGTGAAGCTGAGGCTCCAATACTTTGGCCACCTCATGAGAAGAGAAGACTCCCTGGAAAAGACCCTGATGTTGGGAAAGATGGAGGGCACAAGGAGAAGGGGACAACAGAGGACAAGATTGTTGGATAGTGTTCTCGAAGCTACCAGCATGAGTCTGACCAAACTGCGGGAGGCAGTGGAAGACAGGAGTGCCTGGCGTGCTCTGGTCCAGGGGGTCACGAAGAGTCGGACACGACTAAACGACTAAACAACAACAACATCAAGCCACAATGGCTATGCTCTGCCAACTCTGGGGTTGTGGCCGACTCTGGGGTTTTGCCCTCATCTCGCTTTACTGGGCAAGGGAGCCGGCATACAGCTTCCAGGTCATGTAGCCAGCATGACTAAGCCGCTTCTGGCGAACCAGAGCAGTGCACGGAAACGCTGTTTACCTTCCCACTGGAGAGGTACCTATTTATCTACTTGCACTTTGACGTGCTTTCAAACTGCTAGGTTGGCAGGAGCAGGGACCGAGCAACGGGAGCTCACCCCGTCGCGGGGATTCGAACCGCCGACCTTCTGATCAGCAAACCCTAGGCTCAGTGGTTTAACCCACAGTGCCACCCGCGTTCCAGATACCTATTAGGTCCATCAATTACCATATAGCATATATTCAACACAAAAATCAGTGACAATTTGTTGTTGACAAAGGACAGCTGGACGTTGAAAGGGCCCCATTACCTTCAGTAGCTTAGGGCAGGCATAGGCAAGCTCGGCCCTCCAGATGTTTTGGGACTACAACTCCCATCATCCCTAGCTAACAGGACGTTCAGGGATGATGGGAATTGTAGTCCCAAAACGTCTGGATGGCCAAGGTTGCCTAAGCCTGGCTTAGGGCCTCATCCAACCTAAATCCAGCCCTGGTCCCATGTTTGAATTTAGGGGAGTGATGCCTGGGAGGGACATTTGGGTGCCACATCTCTGTGAATTTCCCCTGCCAAGGTTTGCCAGGCACAATTTTCATAGAATCACAGAAGAGTAGAGGGAACCCTAAGGATCATCTAGTCCAACCCCCTTTAGTGTGGGAAGTTGCGGCATCTCTGATGCTGGGCAAACCCCTTGGAAACATTTACCCTTCCATTTCCACGCATAACGCAAGCTAGATTAGGATTAAACCCTTGGATGCGATTATCCAAATTGCTGCTTCTGTTGTTTTATTTTTGTAGAGTTTTTAAATGTTTACCGTGCTTTTTCTCTATTGCACTGAAGGAGAAACGTGAGAATTGTTGTTAAATTTATACAGTGCTTTTTTCTGGGGGTACGCATACCCCTAAACATTTTGTGAATCTAAGTTTGGCCTCATTGAAGGGCAGTACCCCAAAACATATATTTTTTGAAAATATAGAAATATAGAAAAAGATATAAAAAATATAGAAAAAGAAAAGCACTTAATTTATATACCACCCTATACCCGCAGGTCCCAGGGCAGTTCACAACATAGAATCATAATATAAAAACACAAAATGCATAATAAAAACAAGAATGGCCCAATAATTCCCTCCCTCCCCAAAATCTTCTGTAGGAAATACACACATTAGATACCATCGAAGCATTTCTGGCACTGTCTCTTATTAGACATTTTTAAATCTCTCTGATATCTGCATGTGTGTAGGGTCGCTGTTTTTAATGCATTTTTGCTATTTTGCTATTTTACTGGTTTATTATGTTGATTTTATCCTCTAAGCTGCCTTGTTATTTTGTATGAAAGGCACTGCATAATGGTATATTTAATAAATAAATTGGTGCTTCAATATACTATCATTATTTTATTATTACCAAGACCCTCGGTTCAGCAATATATTTAGTTCCAGCAGTATTTCACTCTAGTTCCGAAAGGTACACTCCAGAATTCTTTTTTTAAAAAAATAATCTTTATTATACATCATTTTACATAGAACTTAACAAATACAATACATTACATACATTACATTACAATACATTATATACCGTATTTTTTGCTCTATAAGACGCACCAGACCACAAGACGCACCTAGTTTTTGGAGGAGGAAAACAAGAAAAAAAATATTCTGAATCTCAGAAGCCAGAACAGCAAGAGGGATCGCTGCGCAGTGAAAGTAGCAATCCCTCTTGCTGTTATGGCTTCTGGGATAGCTGCGCAGCCTGCATTCGCTCCATAAGACGCACACACATTTCCCCTTACTTTTTAGGAGGGAAAAAGTGAGTCTTACAGAGCAAAAAATACGGTACATACCCAACATACCTACATATCCTACATGTACACCACAAATATTAGAATTCCAAGTCTTCTCTTTATACTTTATTGCCAGTCTTAACTGTATGTATTTTCTATTAGTTATTCTACTTTTCCTTACATTTAACTAATCAGATTTTACTACGCCTTCCCTCAATTTTCAAGATTTAATCCATATCTGCCAGGAAACTTGCATTATCCGTATGATTTTTAAGATATTCTTCAAAAGTTAACCATTCTTCATTAAATTTTTGAATAGTATTTCCTTTTATTCCTCTTACTCTCCCTGTTAGTTTTGCAAGTATTCAACTGAATGATCAGACACTCTGGAATTCTTTGCTGCAGTGAGTTGTACAGCTCTCCTCCCCGTTTTTGTTTTTTTTTGCAAATAATTTAAATTCCTTCTTTATTTCAGTTGTAGTGTCCAGAAAACTACTAGTTGCAAACCTCTCTCTCGCTCTCTCTTTTCCCAACTGCTTTTAAAATAGACATCTGTTGCGTGCCAGGTCTCTCTTGGACCACAACATCGTCAGTAAGAGGATGTGTAATAATATCGCGCTGTATTTATAGAGAACTCCTCATCTCCTAGGATCGCGGTGGCCCGAGTGTGTGCTAGTCACGCTGGCAAGGAAAGACTCTGGGCAACATTGGCATGATGCCACCCAGGAAGTGGGAGACAGAGGGTCCTGAAGAATAGGGTGGGCGTCAGCGTACATGGGTGGCGCTGTGGGTTAAACCCATTTCTTTAAGAACTTGCCATAGTTTGCTGTGGTCAACACAGTCAAAGGCTTTTGCATAGTCAATGAAGCAGAAGTAGATGTCTTTCTGGAACTCTAGCTTTCTCCATAATCCAGCGCATGTTTGCAATTTGGTCTCTGGTTCCTCTGCCCCTTCTAAATCCAGCTTGCACTTCTGGGAGTTCTCGGTCCACATACTGCTTGAGCCTTCCTTGTAGAATTTTAAGCATAACCTTGCTAGTGTGTGAAATGAGTGCAATTGTGTGGTATTTGGAGCATTCTTTGGCACTGCCCTTCTTTGGGATTGGGATGTAGACTGATCTTCTCCAATCCTCTGGCCACTGCTGAGTTTTCCAAACTTGCTGGCATATTGAGTGTAGCACCTTAACAGCATCATCTTTTAAAATTTTAAATACTTCAGCTGGAATACGATCATTTCCACTGGCCTTGTTATTTGCAGTGCTTTCTAAGGCCCATTTGACTTCACTCTCCAGGATGTCTGGCTCAAGGTCAGCAACCACACTACCTGGGGTGTACGAGACATCCATATCTTTCTGGGATAATTCCTCTGTGTATTCTTGCCACCTCTTCTTGATGTCTTCTGCTTCTGTTAGGTCCTTACCACTTTTGTCCTTTATTATGGTAATCTTTGTACAAAATCTTCCTTCCCAGCTCCTGCCAACCTAGCTGCCTTCGAAAGCACACCAGCACAAGTAGATAAGTAGGTACCGCTCTGGCAGGAAGGTAAACGGCGTTTCCGTGCATTGCTCTGGTTCGCCAGAAGCGGCTTAGTCATGCTGGCCACATGAACCGGAAGCTGTACGCCGGCTCCCTTGGCCAGTAAAGCGAGATGAGCGCTGCAACCCCAGAGTCAGCCATGACTGGACCTAATGGTCAGGTGTCCCTTTACCTTTAATAGGTATCTAAAGCCATTTGCACATTTTGTCATGCAAACAGTCCATGCAGAATGTAGGCACCCTATACATAGAAAGGAGCAAACCAGTGATATTTTAGGGAGCAGGCGAGCAGGCAGGGCCCATGACTTATATCATAGGAGCCTACACAACACAGAACACTGTTGCTGTATGTCGGTTTTATTGTATTTGTTTTTTTATCTTATATTTTGGAAATGTACATCCAGGTTCCCCCCCTTTAAATTTTTTTGGGGCCCCCAAGAGAGTGTGGCCCTAAGCTATAGCTTGTTTAGCTTATACGTAAACCTGGCACTGCGTGGGACTCAGGCTACGCCTGGTGCTTTTATAAGGCCCAGTGGGAAAGCTCTCTGCCCCAAGGAGCTTACAGGCTAGAAATCTATGCCAGGGGAGCAAGCAGAGGAAAGGAGGCAGCAATGTGTCTGTCCAGGGGGGAATTTCTGCATTTACTCAGCTGCTGCAGAACTTAAGCTTAATTACTTCCTGGGCAGCTCTTATGCAGCAGGGTCTCTCTCCTCGCTGCAAATCCTAACATGCACACAGTTTAAGAGAGATAAGAAGTGATGGGTTTGTTTTTTCTGCTAGCAGCCGACACAGCGGGGTGGGCAATGAGCTGACGCAAGACACCCAAATCCCAAATCGCGAGCTTTCAATATCCTGGAAAACGACCTCGTCAAATAAACAAATACAGCCTGTTACAACGAAGGGCGTTCGTTTTTCGGAAGCAAATTCCGCCCCACGGAAGAGAACAGCTGACCAACGTAGTCAGAGAGAAGGAGGGCAGTTTCGTGCCGACACTTGGGGAGGTTTTCTGTTTTACAGCATGAAGCGCTCCCCTCGCTTTTTCCCCATCTGCATTTTCATCAACAGTTTGGAACGCCAAATGCAATGTCGTTATTTTTTTGCAGAATATTCCCCACGACCTGGGCTGCTAAAAAAGCATTTCTGTTTGGACAAGCCGACCCAGATGCTTAGAATGTTGATCTCATTTTAACCGGCTTCCGTATTTTAACCTTTGTAGGCCTATGGATTGTTCTTACGTTTTATTGTTTTATCTTTTTGGAGACTGCTTTGTGGTCTTTGGTTTTTTAAAAAAGAGTCAAGTGCATATAAATGTTATGAAATAAATAACTAGATAAATGTGGGTGGAGCGAGGAATGTGAATTTTACTTCTGTTCAGAAGGCCAGTTTCTGCACCCGGATGGGCGGACAGACAGACAGATGGACAGACTCTCCTGGTCTGTCCTCCATCCGCGGCAATCCGCATTGTTCTATTGTTCCTGTTGCGGAGGGTTTGTCACGGCCTTTGGCTAGAACAGTAAACTGATATCAACTGATTGTAACCTCCACCGACACAAACAAGAGGCATCGAAGGGTTAAGGATCAAGGAAGCATCCCAGTCCAGCAAAAGTGCTCAAGGAACGTGGGAAGCATGGCAGGGGAAGGGGTGTGGCCTGGGAGAAAGGGGTGTGGTCCAGAGGGGTGTGGCCTAGTGGAAGGGGTGTGGTCCAGGGGAAGGGGTGCGGTCCAGGGGAAGGGGTGCTTCAGAGGGGGTGTCGCCTGAGGAGGGGTGTGGTCCAGAGGGGAGTGGCCTAGAGGAAGGGGTGTGGCCTGAGGAGGGGGTGTGGTCCAGAGGGGCATGGCCAGGGGAAGGGGTGCTTCAGAGAGGGCATGCCCTGAAGAGGGGGTGTGGTCCAGGGGGTGTGGCCTAGGGGAAGGGGTGTGGCCTAGGGGATGTGGTCTTTGGAGAGGGCATGGCCTGAGGGGTGTGGTCCAGAGGGGTGTGGCCAGGGGAAGGGGTGCTTCAGAGAGGGCATGCCCTGAAGAGGGGGTGTGGTCCAGGGGGTGTGGCCTAGGGGAAGGGGTGTGGCCTAGGAGAAGGGGTCTTTGGAGAGGGCGTGGCCTGAGGGGTGTGGTCCAGAGGGGTGTGGCCAGGGGAAGGGGTGCTTCAGAGAGGGCATGCCCTGAAGAGGGGGTGTGGTCCAGGGGGTGTGGCCTAGGGGAAGGGGTGTGGCCTAGGAGAAGGGGTCTTTGGAGAGGGCGTGGCCTGAGGGGTGTGGTCCAGAGGGGTGTGGCCAGGGGAAGGGGTGCTTCAGAGAGGGCATGCCCTGAAGAGGGGGTGTGGTCCAGGGGGTGTGGCCTAGGGGAAGGGGTGTGGCCTAGGAGAAGGGGTCTTTGGAGAGGGCGTGGCCTGAGGGTGTGGTCCAGAGGGGTGTGGCCAGGGGAAGGGGTGCTTCAGAGAGGGCATGCCCTGAAGAGGGGGTGTGGTCCAGGGGGTGTGGCCTAGGGGAAGGGGTGTGGCCTAGGAGAAGGGGTCTTTGGAGAGGGCGTGGCCTGAGGGGTGTGGTCCAGAGGGGTGTGGCCAGGGGAAGGGGTGCTTCAGAGAGGGCATGCCCTGAAGAGGGGGTGTGGTCCAGAGGTTTTGTGACCTAAGGGGAAGGTGTGTGGTCCAGATGGGGTGTGGCCTAAGGGGAAGGGGTGTGGCCCCAGGAAAAGGGTGTGGATGAGGCAGACTCATGGAGGTGGAGAAGGCTCTTGGCGACCAGCCACAAGGGCTATCCCGGGCGGAGGGGAGTGCTGCCCTGGTGCTTGAATCCTGCCTGTAGGTTTCCCATTGAGGCATCTGGTTGGCCACTGTGAGAAGAGGATGCTGGACTAGACAGGCCATGGGCCTGATCCAGCTCTCCTTGTGCTCTTCTGAGCCCCCCTTCCTTGCAGCAAAGGGAGCTCAGCGCGCCATCATCCCCGCATGTACTATTTTACCTGACAGTTCGGCAGCATAGATGTCGGAGTCCCCGTACTCAAACTCCAGGTTGGGGCAGTCCACCGAGCCCTGAAAGAGAGACCCCAAGTTAGCTGAGGCTGGCATAGCAGACGGCAGGACACACACACGCTGAGGTAACCCAGTGATAAGTAACCAGAACTAGAAAAATGGGTTCCGATCCAACAGCTGTGGAATAGCTCTCCCTGTGACCCGACTTCCCCGCTCTGTGAAATGGGCACTGCGGAAAAGTCCAGCGATCAGAATCGAGCAATCAATAGATCAGTCAACTCTCTAGTATTGGGATAGTGACCCAACCACCACAAAGACTCTGTTGCTCATTGCTAGGTCCTTAGTGGGACCCTGCCTCAAACCCCTCAGCCCCCCCATCTCCTTTTCCGCCCCCTTGCAGCAGACGGCCACCTCCATCCCTGTTACAAAAAAATATTGTCGCCTAGCAAAAACCAGGCACCCATTTCCCCCTCATTGGAGCCTCATGGATCAAGTTTGAAGCCTTCTATGACATCAGAGCAGCTCAGCCAATGGCTGGCAGAGGCTGAGAATCGCCCACCACCCTCGAAGAGCCAGTTTTCAACCACAAGATTCAGTCCCTACAGAGCGGTGGCCTTGGGTACAACAGTCCTAACACCACGGGGGTGTGGGAACACTTTTTCACCCCAAAGTCCGCATTCATTTATGGAGAATCTTCTGAGGGGTCTTGTTCCGGGGTGGGTGGGGCCAGAGGCAAAAACCGGCACAGCAACGGAGGAAATTTTAATCTTTGTGCAGTAGGCTAGTTTCTGCACAACCTCTCTATTCTCCATCTAGACGACCAAGGGAGTTCAGAGACCTCGGTCCTGTCGGACTTGCATTCGACCGAGCGACTCTTCTGGTTGAGTCCTCCGACGTGATTAACGACCTGAGCCTTTGATGAGGCTCCAAGCACGTTCCCCCATTAGGCAGAGTATCCAGCACGCAGGGAAGGAGCCGAGATAGAATGAGCTACGTTGCAAAGAGCATTTTATTTCTAACTACGCAGACAGAAAAGAAATATACGTGCTCTCTCTGTGAAAGCAGAGAGCAACTGAAAAGCAAAGGAACAGGAAACCAGTAACATCACATCCGTCTCCTGTCTTCCGTGAGACTTCCAACAGCCTGGAATCTCTGGAATGCAAAACAGAGTCTTGTGACTCCAAGCACTGCACAGTGGCAACACACAGAAACCAACAGGTCCTGTATCCCTGAAGGAGCATCTCCATCCCCATCGTTCTGCCCAGACACTGAGGTCCAGCGCCGAGGGCCTTCTGGCGGTTCCCTCATTGCGAGAAGTGAGGTTACAGGGAACCAGGCAGAGGGCCTTCTTGGTGATGGCACCCACCCTGTGGAACACCCTCCCTTCAGATGTGAAGGAAATAAGCAGCTATCTTATTTTTAAAAGACATCTGAAGGCAACCCTGTTTGGGGAAGTTTTTAATATTTAGTGCAGATGGGCAGGGTATAAATAATAAATTATTATAATATTATTATTATTATTTCAGCAAAGTCGAGTCAGTGAAGATTGTGGCTTGGGAGAGCAGGATGGGAGGGACGTCCATCTTTCCTGACTTCTGCTAGACATGTCCCAAAAGGATCATGGTGTCAGGATCTTTGTGGGATGAGCAAGTTTCTAACCCCATTCATGGCAGCCATTAGCCTTTTAATGATGGCCGCTGGCTAAGCTATGACCTACATGGGACAGAGTCCCCTTAGGCTACTATCAGGGCCCTTTTCCCCTATAGAATATTACTGGGGCACAAACAATTCGTGGAATAGGGGAAAAGAGAAGGAGTGCCATTCACTGAAGGGCTTTCAACCATTAGCTATTGACTTCCATCCTTTAAAAAAACAAACAACAACGGTTTATTTCTACTGCACCTCCAAGGTCTGCTGAGCCTTGTCTGCATTCTCTCATCATTTGCAGGGAAGCTGCTACCCTCATTTTCGAAGCCAAACAGTAAAGAGAGCAATTGGCCCGAAGCCACTCAGGGATGCGGCACTCGAACTCGCAACTCTGGAATAACACTGACAGAAGGTGCCGGTTCAAAGGGTCAAATTTAGATTACTGACCGCCGGGTCTTTATTCTCACATTCCCGAATTTTAGAAGCCGTTCGCCAATTCTGATCACAGGCAAGTACCAAATCTTGGGCTGCAGGTTTCTAGTCCTTAATGAGTGATATAGGCTGCCTCGCTCTATTTACGTCGTGGGGATCCAGGGCCGACGTGGGGATCCAGGGCACAGTCCTTCAACGGCTGCGCTCGTTTCTCTCTGGTCGGGGACAGAGGGTGGTGCTTGGGGGGGAATTGTCATCGCGCCACTCCTTGGTGTGTGGAGTGCCTCAGGGTGCGATTCTCTCCCCGATGCTTTTCAACATCTTTATGCGCCCCCTCGCCCAGCTTGTCCGGAGTTTTAGGCTGGGTTGCCATCAGTATGCCGATGACACCCAACTCTATCTGTTGATGGATGGCCATCCTGACTCGGCCCCAGACACACTGACCAGATGTCTGGAAGCTGTGGCTGGATGGTTACGTGGGAGCCGGTTGAAGCTAAATCCTTCGAAGACAGAGGTCCTGTGGCTGGGACGGGACGATATGGGATTGGGGGGGCAACTCCCATCTCTTGCGGGGGTGCAATTAGTGCCAGCACCGTCCGTTAAGAGTTTGGGTGTAATCTTCGATACCTCCCTCTCCATGGAGGCGCAGATTGCAGCTATAGCAAAGGCGGCATTTTTTCATCTCCGCCAAGCTAAGCAGTTGGCTCCTTATCTCTCTCGCCCTGACGTAGCCACTGTGATCTACGCGACGGTCACCTCCAGACTGGATTATTGTAACTTACTCTACGTGGGGCTGCCCTTGAGACTGACCCAGAAACTCCAGCGGGTGCAGAATGCCGCGGCGAGACTCCTTACGGGGTCTTCGCTGCGAGATCACATTCACCCGGTGCTATACCAGCTGCACTGGCTCCCGGTGGAGTACAGGATCAGGTTTAAGGTGCTGGTTTTAACCTTTAAAGCCCTACACGGCCTAGGACCCTCGTACCTATGGGACAGCCTCTCCTGGTATACCCCACAGAGGAACCTACGGTCTGCAAATAAAAACATCCTGAAGGTCCCAGGCCACAGAGAGGTTAGGCTGGCCTCAACTAGAGCCAGGGCTTTTTCGGCTGCGGCTCCAATCTGGTGGAACGCTCTGTCTCATGAGACCAGGGCCCTGCGGGACTTTCCGCAGGTCCTGCAAGACAGAGCTGTTCCACCAGGCCTTTGGTCAGGGCTCAGCCTGACTCCCTCCTCTGGCAATCTGCACAGAATTTTGCTTAACGGTTGCCATCAATTTGATTTTAATTAATTTTTATAATGAAATGTTTTTAGAATGTTGGATTATCTGATTGTTGTTAGCCATCCTGAGCCCGGCTTCGGCTGGGGAGGGCGGGATATACCATATTTTTCGCCCTATAGGACGCACTTTTTCCCCTCCAAAAATGAAGGGGAAATGTGTGTGCGTCCTATGGGGCGAATGCAGGCTTTCGCTGAAGCCTGGAGAGCGAGACCCCTCTAGCTCTCCACGCTTCAGGAAGCTATCCGCAAGCCTCGCGCGCCCTGCGGGAGGTCCTGCCGGGCGCGCGAGGCTTGGGGCGGCAGCCTGCAGCCCGAAGCACGGGGCGCCCTTCAGAGAGGACACCCCGTGCTTCAGGGAGGTGTGTGCAAGACCCAGATTAATTGAAGGACATGTCCATTCTCTCTTTCGGAGTTAAAACACACAACCTGAAAATAATTGGAAGGGGGCAGAGATGCATTGTCTGAATTCTGTGAGATTACGCAGACGTCAAGGGATTCAAAGCTGGTTAATATAATCCTGGAGGTGTGGAGAGCAAGGAATCATCTTCGACAGGAAGACCATCAGAATAAATCTTACTGGATTCTACTGAAGAAAGTCTTACCGCCTGGGTGCATAAAAATGCCTCAGATACTAAAGCTTTATAAAACTGCATTTCTTTCCTTCTTTTTAAAATTTTAATACTAGAACAAGGAAAGTCGTCAGAGAGATGCGGTGCCACAACTGAAGAAGGATACTGACAAGCTGGAAGACGCGCAAGGGAGAAAAAAGAAATCGTTATTTAGGGGAATTGAATTTAATTTGAAATTATATTCTGGGAAACGTGGGAGATTACAAGGGGTAAAAAAAAATGGATGTACCATGCTATATTAGAAGCAAAAAAAATTTGTTTTGATGAATTGGAAGAGCCGCAAAAAGATTCCATTGAGCACATGGATTGATAATATGGACAGATTAGCTGCATACAAACGAATTACATGTCGACGCAAAATAAGAATGGATAAATATGAAGAAATCTGGAAGGAGTATTTAAGTGATAAGGCGGACAGTGGTGGGAAGTAGGGGGAGGAGAGAGGTGGGAAAATATTGTTAAAAAGGTGTAGTCATAGGTATATCAGTGTATTCATATCTGAATTGTCAAATTTTGTTATTATGGTTTTTGTTGTATGTGTCTTTTGCAGTTGTTGTTTGTATTGAAAAAATGAATAAATATTTTTTTTAAAAAAAATCAGGGGTCTGGAAACTAAGCCTGATGAGGAACGGCTGAAGGATCTGGGTATGTTTAGCCTGGGAAAGAGGAGACTGAGAGGAGATAGGATGTTGTTGGTGGTGGTGTTTAGTCGTTTCGTCGTGTCCGACTCTTTGTGACCCCCTGGACCAGAGCACGCCAGGCACTCCTGTCTTCCACTGCCTCCCGCAGTTTGGTCAGACTCATGCTGGTAGCTTTGAGAACACTGTCCCACCATCTCGTCCTCTGTCGCCCCCTTCTCCTTGTGCCCTCCCTCTTTCCCAACATCAGGGTCTTTTCCAGGGAGTCTTCTCTTCTCATGAGGTGGCCAAAGTCTTGGAGCCTCAGCTTCAGGATCTATCCTTCCAGTGAGCACTCAGGGCTGATTTCCTTCAGAATGGAGAGGTTGGATCTTCTCGCAGTCCATGGGACTCTCCAGAGTCTCCTCCAGCACCAGAATTCAAAAGGAGATAGCATAGCCACCTTCAAATATCTCCAGGGCTGTCATATGAAAGAGGGAGCAAGCTTTTTCTCCCGTTCCAGAGTGGATGACCCGAAACAATGGATTCAAGTTGCAATGAAGGAGATTCCAGACTCAGCAGTAAGAGCTGCTCGTGAGTGGAACGGACACCCTCGGAAAGTAGTTGACCCTCCTTCCTTGGAGGTTTTTAAGCGGAGTTCGGATGGCCATCTGTCATGGATGCTTTAACTGAGATTCCTGCATTGCAGCAGGTTGGACTAGATGACCCCACGGGGTCCCTTCCAACTCTACAATTCTACGATTCTACAAAGAGATGGGAAATACAATTCTACGTACGTATATTAAACTAGCACATAATTTAGGAGAGTCATATTTCTTTCTAGGGCGCAGATTTTATTTATTTATTTATTTATTTATTTATTTATTTATTTCCCCATTCTTTATGATCACACTTTCATCCAGGGATGTCGAATAACTTACAAAAATAAAAATAAAAGCATTCAGTCGAAAAATCAAACAATAACATGCATCAAAACTCATCCTCCTATTGGTTATACATAAAGGTATATACTTTTGTCCCTACTCATTTACCCTAATTTCCCCCCCTTCCTCCCTCCTCTTTAACTCCTCCCCCAAAAAACTTGTTTTCTCTTCAGATCCTTAACCACGTGCACAGATTATTCATTCTAATTTGGATGCTTCGGTCGGCTTTCCCTCTACGGCGCAGATAAGGAGTTGTGCAGGTTCGGTGTTTGAAACGTAAGCTTTAAAGTACCGTCAGGCTGCATCAAATTGCTTTGCTGGTTCCATTCCTTTCATCGCACAAATCTCAGCAGTTATCTTTTCGGTAAGTGATAATAATAATTTTATTATTTATACCCCGCCCATCTGGCTGGGTTTCCTCAGCCACTCTGGGCGGCTTCCAACAAAACACTAAAATACAGTAACCTATTAAACATTAAAAGCTTCCATAAACAGGGCTGCCTTCAGATGTCTTCTAAAAGTTTGGTGGTTATTTTTCTCTTTGACATCTGATGGGAGGGCGTTCCACAGGGCAGGCGCCACCACCGAGAAGGCCCTCTGCCTGGTTCCCTGTAACCTCACTTCTCGTAGGGAGGGAACCGCCAGAAGGCCCTCGGAGCTGGACCTCAGTGTCCGGGCTGAACAATGGGGGTGGAGACCCAACCATGAAGCAAGTGCCTCAGGCGGCAGGATCCACAGGGGCAGCAGATCCCAATGCTGATCTTTATCCTGAGAGATCTGCATTGGCTCCCAGGACGTTTCAGAGCACAATTCAAAGTGTTGGTGCTGACCTTCAAAGCCCTAAATGGCCTCAGTCCAGTATACAGTGGTACCTTGGGTTAAGTACTTAATTCGTTCCGGAGGTCCGTTCTTAACCTGAAACTGTTCTTAACCTGAAGCACCACTCTAGCTAATGGGGCCTCCTGCTGCTGCCGCACCGCCGGAGCCCGATTTCTGTTCTCATCCTGAAGCAAAGTTCTTAACCTGAAGCACTATTTCTGGGTTAGTGGAATCTGTAACCTGAAGCGAATGTAACCTGAAGCGTATGTAACCCGAGGTACCACTATGCCTGAAGGAGCGTCTCCACCCCCATCATTCTGCCCGGACACTGAGGTCCAGCTCCAAGGGCCTTCTGGCGGTTCCCTCACAGCAAGAAGCCAAGTTACAGGGAATCAGACAGAGGGCCTTCTTGGTAGTGGCACCCTCCCTGTGGAACGCCCTCCCACCAGATGTCAAAGAGAACAACAACTAGCAGACTTTTAAAAGACATCTGAAGGTGGCCCTGTTTAGGGAAGTTTTTAAATGTTTGATGCTGTATTGTGTTTTTAATATTCTTTTGGGAGCCGCCCAGGGTGGCTGGGGAAACCCAGCCAGATGGATGGGGTACAAATAAATAAATTACTACTACTACTACTATATTATTATTATTATTATTATTATTACCTCCTTGTTCCTGATGTGGTTCTTCAGTCACCCCTTCTCCCCTGGCGGGAAGGAGATGTCATTTTGTGGTTTGCCTCAGGCGCCAAAATGTCTTGGGCCGGCCCTGATAGGGCAGTTTCCTATGCGCCACCTCCAGGTCAAAGGATTCTCACAAAGCCTGCGCACAATGAACCACCATCCAAACTCAGGATTTGAGCGCAGGCTCCGGACGGATGTCCATCCACTGCAGGAAGTAAGGTGGCCAAGGAGTTTGGTTACTTATTCCACCCCTGAAAAGGGGGAAAGGAGCTTTATCCAAAGGGCTGCGGTGCTATCAGCACTGGTCACCGGTTACTGCAGACAGATTGTGGCCGCCGTCATCTCCCTGAATTTCACACACACGGTTTCAGCTCAAGTCGAGCCCTTGATTTGCAGCCAAATATTTTGCGAGAAAGCTTTGGTTGCATAACATGCAGCAAAGAATCAACACTTAAGACATAGGCGGGCGGCAGGGAACACACAGATTTGCTGACAAAGTGAGTTTTGGGGGTATTAAAGACAACCGAGGGCTCAGTTAATTAACAAGCCCCATCATGTCGGCGTTTGCTCACCCCAACGAATGCATGGCGGAGGAAATTTCGGGAAAGGTGGAAACTCTGTCTCCGTTTTGAATGGCAAGATGGATTTGTTGGCCGTGGCGCTTTTTTTTTTTAGCAGCCCGATCCTGTCCGTTTGAACAGACAAAGGCCAATTATTGCGAGGGGAAAGGGAGAGTTAATTGACTGGAACCTCCATGACAGATTACGGTTGCATCAGGCTGCATTCGCAGTGTGCTGCAACAGGCGAGATAGATGCAGCCCCAAATAAACACACACAAACTCTCCCACAATTAGGGAGAAACACACCCATTGAACAAGAAAGCCCCAGTTTTAAAGCTCAGCTTCTTTCCACTTGAGAACTAATCTCCTAAATCCAGTAAAATTCTTCCCACTTTGACCTTCGTTGAAGTTTCCTAAACAACGTCCTTGGCAATTGCGGCCGCCCAACAGCAGCAAACATTTTCCAAAGTACGGCAACATGATTTACAAAGGGCTAAATTCATCAGCAACGGATCTGAGCTGTGTTGCAAAGTGTGTTGCTTTAATCTAAAAATGCTGGTGGGTTTTGTTTGTTCGCTCGCTTCAGACTTTGTAGAACTTTTTGGGTCGCATCTTGCTAAATCCTAACAGAAGTCACAACGAGGCTTCTTTGCAAATTCATTCAGCTAAGCTTCGCTGTGGTTGTTCCGGGAGAAAGCTCAGGCTGAAGGTCTTTCCGAAAAACCCCGGCTCAGAATCCGCAGAGCAGAAAACTCAAATCTACTGTTTCACCACCTCAAAGCAGGGTCATCCCAAACATCTTCTTGTTTTGGGGAACAATCCGCTAGAAAAAAATTTCCTGCATCAGCAGCACCAATTTATTTCAATGAGATTTGCGCAGGAAGAAATTCCTGGAGGATTATGCCCTCTGCCTTCGCAAACACAAACAGGAATATTTAAAGACCTTTCTCGGGTTTTGTTTCATCATGGCACCAGCTTAGGTGCCTGTTATGTACTGAAGTTCTCACCCTGGGCCAGCAGGGGGAATACTGTAGATAGTTTTCACTCAGGTCCACATATGCAAATAAGGGATTGAAAGTGACGTTCAGTGATTGGATAGTTACAGAAAGTTGTTACAGTTGCTTTGTAGTTGAGCTCTATATAAGCAGGTTGGCTGAACCCTTCAGTTCAGTTCTGTTCTGGCCTATGAATAAACAAGAGCTGTTTGAAGAATCGCTGTGTTGTCTGATATGTTCACCCACAACTTAACAGTGACATTTAAAGAAGAGTTTCGATCACCCTTCATCAACCTGGTTCCTCCCAGATGTTTTGCACTACAACTGGGGCTGATGGGAGCTGTATTCCAAAATCTCTGGATGGCACTAGTTTGGTGAAAGCAGATTTAAAAGGTAAAGGTACCCCTGCCCGTACGGGCCAGTCTTGCCAGACTCTAGGGTTGTGCGCTCATCTCACTCTATAGGCCGGGAGCCAGCGCTGTCCGCAGACACTTCCGGGTCACGTGGCCAGCATGACAAGCTGCATCTGGCGAGCCAGCGCAGCACACGGAACGCCATTTACCTTCCCGCTGGTAAGCGGTCCCTATTTATCTACTTGCACCCGAAGGTGCTTTCGAACTGCTAGGTTGGCAGGCGCTGGGACCGAACGACGGGAGCTCACCCTGCCGCGGGGATTCGAACCACCGACCTTTCGATCGGCAAGTCCTAGGCGCTGAGGCTTTAACCCACAGCGCCACCCGCGTCCCATTTATGAGCAGATTTAGATGCTCATATAAAGGTCCAACAGCAGTTATCAGGCACAGACTAGATGGAACAAGAGTGTTTGGAATAACTTCATAGCCCTGTCACAGCAAGAAAAATGATGTCATCTGTTGGGAGTTTATCTCAGTGAAGACCTTACTTGGAAAATCAATACAACCCAGGTGGTTAAGAAAGCCCAGCAGAGACTCCATCTCCTCAGAGTCTTGCGGAATAACAATGTCAATCAACATGTGATGATCTCCTTCTACTGGTCTACAATAGAAAGTGTCCTTTCCTACTGCATCACGGTGTGGTACGCTGGTTTGACATCATCTGATAGGAAGGGCCTACAGAGGGTGGTGAATACAGCACAAGATATTATGGGCTGTCCCGTGAATCTGCTGGGTGAAATAGCAGAAGAACGTTGCCTCAGGAGAGTGAGGAAAATTCTCAGGGATGATTCACACCTTGGCCGGCACTTTCTTGATCTCCTGCCTTCAGGCAGAAGATATATAGAAGCCTGATTAGTTGCGCCAACAGGGTAAAGAACAGCTTCTATCCATGGGCTGTTAGGCTGCTGAATGAAAAGATAACAACAGGGTAACTTTCGGATTTGGTGGGTATGCGTCAGTAAATGAGGGGAATTAAGACTAAGACAGCTGAGTGGGGGGTGCTCGTGTAATCTCACTGTACACTGTACAAGTGACAATAAAGTATTTCAAATTTCAAATTATTTCACATTTGCCAAATGCTGTACGTTTGGGATCTGGCGAAGAAACCTAGCTTGTCACACAATCCCTTTGCTAGGTTCAGGAACGTGACTGATCAAAACACTGTTAGAAATTCAGATATATATGCTAGGCACTTTGCTCCTTAGGCAAAGGTTGCAGCTACCAAAACAGAATGCCCAGTTGCCATTTTGGGGCAAGACGGCTCTTAAGGCTTCTTTTTTCAAATGATGGACTGACTCAGATTGATTTTTCAGTTAAACATCTGGATAGTTCAGAGGAGAACCTTGAGGGAGGTTAAGAACTTTGAGGATTTAAGGAGGAAAGACGCTTGATCCAGGGAGAATCCACATATATATTGGCCTATGACAACCTCTTTTCCTTAATGGCGACTGCTCCAACTTTCTGTGCAGAAAAAGCAATTTGGGTCCAGAAATTCATTCCAGTTGTGCAGAATTCTACAGGACAGGGTATGAGTGTGTGAAAAGAGTCCACATTCAATGATCCCCAGATGGTGGAAAAACCCAGCCAGATGGGCGGGGCATGCATAAATAAATAATAATAATAATAATAATAATAATAATAATTATTATTATTATTATTATTATTATTATTATTGGGTCACAAGTGGTCACAAGCCAAGCGCCTTGCACCTGGCTAATTTTGAACACAAGTTTCCCAGTGAGCTTCCTCACAGATCAGAACCCAGATATTATGCCTGTCAACTGATCCTATTAAGCTGGGCATTATGGGATCTGCTGCCATTTGGAATTTATACCTAGCAACACAGCAAGCATGGCCATGCACTCTTCCTCGGGGGGAACTGCCACAATGAGCTCCTGCGCTTCACGATTTACCACTCCTCCCCTGGAGACAGATAACAGGGGGAGAGCTTCTATCTGAAGATATAGAGTTGGCTCTAGGATTGTTGGTTAGTCGTTTAGTCGTGTCCGACTCTTCGTGACCCCCTGGACCAGAGCATGCCAGGCCCTCCTGTCTTCCACTGCTGAGTTTCCTCTGGCCACTGCTGAGTTTTCCAAACTTGCTGGCATATTGAGTGTAGCACCTTAACAGCATCATCTTTTAAAATTTTAAATACTTCAGCTGGAATACGATCATTTCCACTGGCCTTGTTATTTGCAGTGCTTTCTAAGGCCCATTTGACTTCACTCTCCAGGATGTCTGGCTCAAGGTCAGCAACCACACTACCTGGGGTGTACGAGACATCCATATCTTTCTGGGATAATTCCTCTGTGTATTCTTGCCACCTCTTCTTGATGTCTTCTGCTTCTGTTAGGTCCTTACCACTTTTGTCCTTTATTATGGTAATCTTTGTACAAAATCTTCCTTCCCAGCTCCTGCCAACCTAGCTGCCTTCGAAAGCACACCAGCACAAGTAGATAAGTAGGTACCGCTCTGGCAGGAAGGTAAACGGCGTTTCCGTGCATTGCTCTGGTTCGCCAGAAGCGGCTTAGTCATGCTGGCCACATGAACCGGAAGCTGTACGCCGGCTCCCTTGGCCAGTAAAGCGAGATGAGCGCTGCAACCCCAGAGTCAGCCATGACTGGACCTAATGGTCAGGTGTCCCTTTACCTTTAATAGGTATCTAAAGCCATTTGCACATTTTGTCATGCAAACAGTCCATGCAGAATGTAGGCACCCTATACATAGAAAGGAGCAAACCAGTGATATTTTAGGGAGCAGGCGAGCAGGCAGGGCCCATGACTTATATCATAGGAGCCTACACAACACAGAACACTGTTGCTGTATGTCGGTTTTATTGTATTTGTTTTTTTATCTTATATTTTGGAAATGTACATCCAGGTTCCCCCCCTTTAAATTTTTTTGGGGCCCCCAAGAGAGTGTGGCCCTAAGCTATAGCTTGTTTAGCTTATACGTAAACCTGGCACTGCGTGGGACTCAGGCTACGCCTGGTGCTTTTATAAGGCCCAGTGGGAAAGCTCTCTGCCCCAAGGAGCTTACAGGCTAGAAATCTATGCCAGGGGAGCAAGCAGAGGAAAGGAGGCAGCAATGTGTCTGTCCAGGGGGGAATTTCTGCATTTACTCAGCTGCTGCAGAACTTAAGCTTAATTACTTCCTGGGCAGCTCTTATGCAGCAGGGTCTCTCTCCTCGCTGCAAATCCTAACATGCACACAGTTTAAGAGAGATAAGAAGTGATGGGTTTGTTTTTTCTGCTAGCAGCCGACACAGCGGGGTGGGCAATGAGCTGACGCAAGACACCCAAATCCCAAATCGCGAGCTTTCAATATCCTGGAAAACGACCTCGTCAAATAAACAAATACAGCCTGTTACAACGAAGGGCGTTCGTTTTTCGGAAGCAAATTCCGCCCCACGGAAGAGAACAGCTGACCAACGTAGTCAGAGAGAAGGAGGGCAGTTTCGTGCCGACACTTGGGGAGGTTTTCTGTTTTACAGCATGAAGCGCTCCCCTCGCTTTTTCCCCATCTGCATTTTCATCAACAGTTTGGAACGCCAAATGCAATGTCGTTATTTTTTTGCAGAATATTCCCCACGACCTGGGCTGCTAAAAAAGCATTTCTGTTTGGACAAGCCGACCCAGATGCTTAGAATGTTGATCTCATTTTAACCGGCTTCCGTATTTTAACCTTTGTAGGCCTATGGATTGTTCTTACGTTTTATTGTTTTATCTTTTTGGAGACTGCTTTGTGGTCTTTGGTTTTTTAAAAAAGAGTCAAGTGCATATAAATGTTATGAAATAAATAACTAGATAAATGTGGGTGGAGCGAGGAATGTGAATTTTACTTCTGTTCAGAAGGCCAGTTTCTGCACCCGGATGGGCGGACAGACAGACAGATGGACAGACTCTCCTGGTCTGTCCTCCATCCGCGGCAATCCGCATTGTTCTATTGTTCCTGTTGCGGAGGGTTTGTCACGGCCTTTGGCTAGAACAGTAAACTGATATCAACTGATTGTAACCTCCACCGACACAAACAAGAGGCATCGAAGGGTTAAGGATCAAGGAAGCATCCCAGTCCAGCAAAAGTGCTCAAGGAACGTGGGAAGCATGGCAGGGGAAGGGGTGTGGCCTGGGAGAAAGGGGTGTGGTCCAGAGGGGTGTGGCCTAGTGGAAGGGGTGTGGTCCAGGGGAAGGGGTGCGGTCCAGGGGAAGGGGTGCTTCAGAGGGGGTGTCGCCTGAGGAGGGGTGTGGTCCAGAGGGGAGTGGCCTAGAGGAAGGGGTGTGGCCTGAGGAGGGGGTGTGGTCCAGAGGGGCATGGCCAGGGGAAGGGGTGCTTCAGAGAGGGCATGCCCTGAAGAGGGGGTGTGGTCCAGGGGGTGTGGCCTAGGGGAAGGGGTGTGGCCTAGGGGATGTGGTCTTTGGAGAGGGCATGGCCTGAGGGGTGTGGTCCAGAGGGGTGTGGCCAGGGGAAGGGGTGCTTCAGAGAGGGCATGCCCTGAAGAGGGGGTGTGGTCCAGGGGGTGTGGCCTAGGGGAAGGGGTGTGGCCTAGGAGAAGGGGTCTTTGGAGAGGGCGTGGCCTGAGGGGTGTGGTCCAGAGGGGTGTGGCCAGGGGAAGGGGTGCTTCAGAGAGGGCATGCCCTGAAGAGGGGGTGTGGTCCAGGGGGTGTGGCCTAGGGGAAGGGGTGTGGCCTAGGAGAAGGGGTCTTTGGAGAGGGCGTGGCCTGAGGGGTGTGGTCCAGAGGGGTGTGGCCAGGGGAAGGGGTGCTTCAGAGAGGGCATGCCCTGAAGAGGGGGTGTGGTCCAGGGGGTGTGGCCTAGGGGAAGGGGTGTGGCCTAGGAGAAGGGGTCTTTGGAGAGGGCGTGGCCTGAGGGTGTGGTCCAGAGGGGTGTGGCCAGGGGAAGGGGTGCTTCAGAGAGGGCATGCCCTGAAGAGGGGGTGTGGTCCAGGGGGTGTGGCCTAGGGGAAGGGGTGTGGCCTAGGAGAAGGGGTCTTTGGAGAGGGCGTGGCCTGAGGGGTGTGGTCCAGAGGGGTGTGGCCAGGGGAAGGGGTGCTTCAGAGAGGGCATGCCCTGAAGAGGGGGTGTGGTCCAGAGGTTTTGTGACCTAAGGGGAAGGTGTGTGGTCCAGATGGGGTGTGGCCTAAGGGGAAGGGGTGTGGCCCCAGGAAAAGGGTGTGGATGAGGCAGACTCATGGAGGTGGAGAAGGCTCTTGGCGACCAGCCACAAGGGCTATCCCGGGCGGAGGGGAGTGCTGCCCTGGTGCTTGAATCCTGCCTGTAGGTTTCCCATTGAGGCATCTGGTTGGCCACTGTGAGAAGAGGATGCTGGACTAGACAGGCCATGGGCCTGATCCAGCTCTCCTTGTGCTCTTCTGAGCCCCCCTTCCTTGCAGCAAAGGGAGCTCAGCGCGCCATCATCCCCGCATGTACTATTTTACCTGACAGTTCGGCAGCATAGATGTCGGAGTCCCCGTACTCAAACTCCAGGTTGGGGCAGTCCACCGAGCCCTGAAAGAGAGACCCCAAGTTAGCTGAGGCTGGCATAGCAGACGGCAGGACACACACACGCTGAGGTAACCCAGTGATAAGTAACCAGAACTAGAAAAATGGGTTCCGATCCAACAGCTGTGGAATAGCTCTCCCTGTGACCCGACTTCCCCGCTCTGTGAAATGGGCACTGCGGAAAAGTCCAGCGATCAGAATCGAGCAATCAATAGATCAGTCAACTCTCTAGTATTGGGATAGTGACCCAACCACCACAAAGACTCTGTTGCTCATTGCTAGGTCCTTAGTGGGACCCTGCCTCAAACCCCTCAGCCCCCCCATCTCCTTTTCCGCCCCCTTGCAGCAGACGGCCACCTCCATCCCTGTTACAAAAAAATATTGTCGCCTAGCAAAAACCAGGCACCCATTTCCCCCTCATTGGAGCCTCATGGATCAAGTTTGAAGCCTTCTATGACATCAGAGCAGCTCAGCCAATGGCTGGCAGAGGCTGAGAATCGCCCACCACCCTCGAAGAGCCAGTTTTCAACCACAAGATTCAGTCCCTACAGAGCGGTGGCCTTGGGTACAACAGTCCTAACACCACGGGGGTGTGGGAACACTTTTTCACCCCAAAGTCCGCATTCATTTATGGAGAATCTTCTGAGGGGTCTTGTTCCGGGGTGGGTGGGGCCAGAGGCAAAAACCGGCACAGCAACGGAGGAAATTTTAATCTTTGTGCAGTAGGCTAGTTTCTGCACAACCTCTCTATTCTCCATCTAGACGACCAAGGGAGTTCAGAGACCTCGGTCCTGTCGGACTTGCATTCGACCGAGCGACTCTTCTGGTTGAGTCCTCCGACGTGATTAACGACCTGAGCCTTTGATGAGGCTCCAAGCACGTTCCCCCATTAGGCAGAGTATCCAGCACGCAGGGAAGGAGCCGAGATAGAATGAGCTACGTTGCAAAGAGCATTTTATTTCTAACTACGCAGACAGAAAAGAAATATACGTGCTCTCTCTGTGAAAGCAGAGAGCAACTGAAAAGCAAAGGAACAGGAAACCAGTAACATCACATCCGTCTCCTGTCTTCCGTGAGACTTCCAACAGCCTGGAATCTCTGGAATGCAAAACAGAGTCTTGTGACTCCAAGCACTGCACAGTGGCAACACACAGAAACCAACAGGTCCTGTATCCCTGAAGGAGCATCTCCATCCCCATCGTTCTGCCCAGACACTGAGGTCCAGCGCCGAGGGCCTTCTGGCGGTTCCCTCATTGCGAGAAGTGAGGTTACAGGGAACCAGGCAGAGGGCCTTCTTGGTGATGGCACCCACCCTGTGGAACACCCTCCCTTCAGATGTGAAGGAAATAAGCAGCTATCTTATTTTTAAAAGACATCTGAAGGCAACCCTGTTTGGGGAAGTTTTTAATATTTAGTGCAGATGGGCAGGGTATAAATAATAAATTATTATAATATTATTATTATTATTTCAGCAAAGTCGAGTCAGTGAAGATTGTGGCTTGGGAGAGCAGGATGGGAGGGACGTCCATCTTTCCTGACTTCTGCTAGACATGTCCCAAAAGGATCATGGTGTCAGGATCTTTGTGGGATGAGCAAGTTTCTAACCCCATTCATGGCAGCCATTAGCCTTTTAATGATGGCCGCTGGCTAAGCTATGACCTACATGGGACAGAGTCCCCTTAGGCTACTATCAGGGCCCTTTTCCCCTATAGAATATTACTGGGGCACAAACAATTCGTGGAATAGGGGAAAAGAGAAGGAGTGCCATTCACTGAAGGGCTTTCAACCATTAGCTATTGACTTCCATCCTTTAAAAAAACAAACAACAACGGTTTATTTCTACTGCACCTCCAAGGTCTGCTGAGCCTTGTCTGCATTCTCTCATCATTTGCAGGGAAGCTGCTACCCTCATTTTCGAAGCCAAACAGTAAAGAGAGCAATTGGCCCGAAGCCACTCAGGGATGCGGCACTCGAACTCGCAACTCTGGAATAACACTGACAGAAGGTGCCGGTTCAAAGGGTCAAATTTAGATTACTGACCGCCGGGTCTTTATTCTCACATTCCCGAATTTTAGAAGCCGTTCGCCAATTCTGATCACAGGCAAGTACCAAATCTTGGGCTGCAGGTTTCTAGTCCTTAATGAGTGATATAGGCTGCCTCGCTCTATTTACGTCGTGGGGATCCAGGGCCGACGTGGGGATCCAGGGCACAGTCCTTCAACGGCTGCGCTCGTTTCTCTCTGGTCGGGGACAGAGGGTGGTGCTTGGGGGGGAATTGTCATCGCGCCACTCCTTGGTGTGTGGAGTGCCTCAGGGTGCGATTCTCTCCCCGATGCTTTTCAACATCTTTATGCGCCCCCTCGCCCAGCTTGTCCGGAGTTTTAGGCTGGGTTGCCATCAGTATGCCGATGACACCCAACTCTATCTGTTGATGGATGGCCATCCTGACTCGGCCCCAGACACACTGACCAGATGTCTGGAAGCTGTGGCTGGATGGTTACGTGGGAGCCGGTTGAAGCTAAATCCTTCGAAGACAGAGGTCCTGTGGCTGGGACGGGACGATATGGGATTGGGGGGGCAACTCCCATCTCTTGCGGGGGTGCAATTAGTGCCAGCACCGTCCGTTAAGAGTTTGGGTGTAATCTTCGATACCTCCCTCTCCATGGAGGCGCAGATTGCAGCTATAGCAAAGGCGGCATTTTTTCATCTCCGCCAAGCTAAGCAGTTGGCTCCTTATCTCTCTCGCCCTGACGTAGCCACTGTGATCTACGCGACGGTCACCTCCAGACTGGATTATTGTAACTTACTCTACGTGGGGCTGCCCTTGAGACTGACCCAGAAACTCCAGCGGGTGCAGAATGCCGCGGCGAGACTCCTTACGGGGTCTTCGCTGCGAGATCACATTCACCCGGTGCTATACCAGCTGCACTGGCTCCCGGTGGAGTACAGGATCAGGTTTAAGGTGCTGGTTTTAACCTTTAAAGCCCTACACGGCCTAGGACCCTCGTACCTATGGGACAGCCTCTCCTGGTATACCCCACAGAGGAACCTACGGTCTGCAAATAAAAACATCCTGAAGGTCCCAGGCCACAGAGAGGTTAGGCTGGCCTCAACTAGAGCCAGGGCTTTTTCGGCTGCGGCTCCAATCTGGTGGAACGCTCTGTCTCATGAGACCAGGGCCCTGCGGGACTTTCCGCAGGTCCTGCAAGACAGAGCTGTTCCACCAGGCCTTTGGTCAGGGCTCAGCCTGACTCCCTCCTCTGGCAATCTGCACAGAATTTTGCTTAACGGTTGCCATCAATTTGATTTTAATTAATTTTTATAATGAAATGTTTTTAGAATGTTGGATTATCTGATTGTTGTTAGCCATCCTGAGCCCGGCTTCGGCTGGGGAGGGCGGGATATACCATATTTTTCGCCCTATAGGACGCACTTTTTCCCCTCCAAAAATGAAGGGGAAATGTGTGTGCGTCCTATGGGGCGAATGCAGGCTTTCGCTGAAGCCTGGAGAGCGAGACCCCTCTAGCTCTCCACGCTTCAGGAAGCTATCCGCAAGCCTCGCGCGCCCTGCGGGAGGTCCTGCCGGGCGCGCGAGGCTTGGGGCGGCAGCCTGCAGCCCGAAGCACGGGGCGCCCTTCAGAGAGGACACCCCGTGCTTCAGGGAGGTGTGTGCAAGACCCAGATTAATTGAAGGACATGTCCATTCTCTCTTTCGGAGTTAAAACACACAACCTGAAAATAATTGGAAGGGGGCAGAGATGCATTGTCTGAATTCTGTGAGATTACGCAGACGTCAAGGGATTCAAAGCTGGTTAATATAATCCTGGAGGTGTGGAGAGCAAGGAATCATCTTCGACAGGAAGACCATCAGAATAAATCTTACTGGATTCTACTGAAGAAAGTCTTACCGCCTGGGTGCATAAAAATGCCTCAGATACTAAAGCTTTATAAAACTGCATTTCTTTCCTTCTTTTTAAAATTTTAATACTAGAACAAGGAAAGTCGTCAGAGAGATGCGGTGCCACAACTGAAGAAGGATACTGACAAGCTGGAAGACGCGCAAGGGAGAAAAAAGAAATCGTTATTTAGGGGAATTGAATTTAATTTGAAATTATATTCTGGGAAACGTGGGAGATTACAAGGGGTAAAAAAAAATGGATGTACCATGCTATATTAGAAGCAAAAAAAATTTGTTTTGATGAATTGGAAGAGCCGCAAAAAGATTCCATTGAGCACATGGATTGATAATATGGACAGATTAGCTGCATACAAACGAATTACATGTCGACGCAAAATAAGAATGGATAAATATGAAGAAATCTGGAAGGAGTATTTAAGTGATAAGGCGGACAGTGGTGGGAAGTAGGGGGAGGAGAGAGGTGGGAAAATATTGTTAAAAAGGTGTAGTCATAGGTATATCAGTGTATTCATATCTGAATTGTCAAATTTTGTTATTATGGTTTTTGTTGTATGTGTCTTTTGCAGTTGTTGTTTGTATTGAAAAAATGAATAAATATTTTTTTTAAAAAAAATCAGGGGTCTGGAAACTAAGCCTGATGAGGAACGGCTGAAGGATCTGGGTATGTTTAGCCTGGGAAAGAGGAGACTGAGAGGAGATAGGATGTTGTTGGTGGTGGTGTTTAGTCGTTTCGTCGTGTCCGACTCTTTGTGACCCCCTGGACCAGAGCACGCCAGGCACTCCTGTCTTCCACTGCCTCCCGCAGTTTGGTCAGACTCATGCTGGTAGCTTTGAGAACACTGTCCCACCATCTCGTCCTCTGTCGCCCCCTTCTCCTTGTGCCCTCCCTCTTTCCCAACATCAGGGTCTTTTCCAGGGAGTCTTCTCTTCTCATGAGGTGGCCAAAGTCTTGGAGCCTCAGCTTCAGGATCTATCCTTCCAGTGAGCACTCAGGGCTGATTTCCTTCAGAATGGAGAGGTTGGATCTTCTCGCAGTCCATGGGACTCTCCAGAGTCTCCTCCAGCACCAGAATTCAAAAGGAGATAGCATAGCCACCTTCAAATATCTCCAGGGCTGTCATATGAAAGAGGGAGCAAGCTTTTTCTCCCGTTCCAGAGTGGATGACCCGAAACAATGGATTCAAGTTGCAATGAAGGAGATTCCAGACTCAGCAGTAAGAGCTGCTCGTGAGTGGAACGGACACCCTCGGAAAGTAGTTGACCCTCCTTCCTTGGAGGTTTTTAAGCGGAGTTCGGATGGCCATCTGTCATGGATGCTTTAACTGAGATTCCTGCATTGCAGCAGGTTGGACTAGATGACCCCACGGGGTCCCTTCCAACTCTACAATTCTACGATTCTACAAAGAGATGGGAAATACAATTCTACGTACGTATATTAAACTAGCACATAATTTAGGAGAGTCATATTTCTTTCTAGGGCGCAGATTTTATTTATTTATTTATTTATTTATTTATTTATTTATTTCCCCATTCTTTATGATCACACTTTCATCCAGGGATGTCGAATAACTTACAAAAATAAAAATAAAAGCATTCAGTCGAAAAATCAAACAATAACATGCATCAAAACTCATCCTCCTATTGGTTATACATAAAGGTATATACTTTTGTCCCTACTCATTTACCCTAATTTCCCCCCCTTCCTCCCTCCTCTTTAACTCCTCCCCCAAAAAACTTGTTTTCTCTTCAGATCCTTAACCACGTGCACAGATTATTCATTCTAATTTGGATGCTTCGGTCGGCTTTCCCTCTACGGCGCAGATAAGGAGTTGTGCAGGTTCGGTGTTTGAAACGTAAGCTTTAAAGTACCGTCAGGCTGCATCAAATTGCTTTGCTGGTTCCATTCCTTTCATCGCACAAATCTCAGCAGTTATCTTTTCGGTAAGTGATAATAATAATTTTATTATTTATACCCCGCCCATCTGGCTGGGTTTCCTCAGCCACTCTGGGCGGCTTCCAACAAAACACTAAAATACAGTAACCTATTAAACATTAAAAGCTTCCATAAACAGGGCTGCCTTCAGATGTCTTCTAAAAGTTTGGTGGTTATTTTTCTCTTTGACATCTGATGGGAGGGCGTTCCACAGGGCAGGCGCCACCACCGAGAAGGCCCTCTGCCTGGTTCCCTGTAACCTCACTTCTCGTAGGGAGGGAACCGCCAGAAGGCCCTCGGAGCTGGACCTCAGTGTCCGGGCTGAACAATGGGGGTGGAGACCCAACCATGAAGCAAGTGCCTCAGGCGGCAGGATCCACAGGGGCAGCAGATCCCAATGCTGATCTTTATCCTGAGAGATCTGCATTGGCTCCCAGGACGTTTCAGAGCACAATTCAAAGTGTTGGTGCTGACCTTCAAAGCCCTAAATGGCCTCAGTCCAGTATACAGTGGTACCTTGGGTTAAGTACTTAATTCGTTCCGGAGGTCCGTTCTTAACCTGAAACTGTTCTTAACCTGAAGCACCACTCTAGCTAATGGGGCCTCCTGCTGCTGCCGCACCGCCGGAGCCCGATTTCTGTTCTCATCCTGAAGCAAAGTTCTTAACCTGAAGCACTATTTCTGGGTTAGTGGAATCTGTAACCTGAAGCGAATGTAACCTGAAGCGTATGTAACCCGAGGTACCACTATGCCTGAAGGAGCGTCTCCACCCCCATCATTCTGCCCGGACACTGAGGTCCAGCTCCAAGGGCCTTCTGGCGGTTCCCTCACAGCAAGAAGCCAAGTTACAGGGAATCAGACAGAGGGCCTTCTTGGTAGTGGCACCCTCCCTGTGGAACGCCCTCCCACCAGATGTCAAAGAGAACAACAACTAGCAGACTTTTAAAAGACATCTGAAGGTGGCCCTGTTTAGGGAAGTTTTTAAATGTTTGATGCTGTATTGTGTTTTTAATATTCTTTTGGGAGCCGCCCAGGGTGGCTGGGGAAACCCAGCCAGATGGATGGGGTACAAATAAATAAATTACTACTACTACTACTATATTATTATTATTATTATTATTATTACCTCCTTGTTCCTGATGTGGTTCTTCAGTCACCCCTTCTCCCCTGGCGGGAAGGAGATGTCATTTTGTGGTTTGCCTCAGGCGCCAAAATGTCTTGGGCCGGCCCTGATAGGGCAGTTTCCTATGCGCCACCTCCAGGTCAAAGGATTCTCACAAAGCCTGCGCACAATGAACCACCATCCAAACTCAGGATTTGAGCGCAGGCTCCGGACGGATGTCCATCCACTGCAGGAAGTAAGGTGGCCAAGGAGTTTGGTTACTTATTCCACCCCTGAAAAGGGGGAAAGGAGCTTTATCCAAAGGGCTGCGGTGCTATCAGCACTGGTCACCGGTTACTGCAGACAGATTGTGGCCGCCGTCATCTCCCTGAATTTCACACACACGGTTTCAGCTCAAGTCGAGCCCTTGATTTGCAGCCAAATATTTTGCGAGAAAGCTTTGGTTGCATAACATGCAGCAAAGAATCAACACTTAAGACATAGGCGGGCGGCAGGGAACACACAGATTTGCTGACAAAGTGAGTTTTGGGGGTATTAAAGACAACCGAGGGCTCAGTTAATTAACAAGCCCCATCATGTCGGCGTTTGCTCACCCCAACGAATGCATGGCGGAGGAAATTTCGGGAAAGGTGGAAACTCTGTCTCCGTTTTGAATGGCAAGATGGATTTGTTGGCCGTGGCGCTTTTTTTTTTTAGCAGCCCGATCCTGTCCGTTTGAACAGACAAAGGCCAATTATTGCGAGGGGAAAGGGAGAGTTAATTGACTGGAACCTCCATGACAGATTACGGTTGCATCAGGCTGCATTCGCAGTGTGCTGCAACAGGCGAGATAGATGCAGCCCCAAATAAACACACACAAACTCTCCCACAATTAGGGAGAAACACACCCATTGAACAAGAAAGCCCCAGTTTTAAAGCTCAGCTTCTTTCCACTTGAGAACTAATCTCCTAAATCCAGTAAAATTCTTCCCACTTTGACCTTCGTTGAAGTTTCCTAAACAACGTCCTTGGCAATTGCGGCCGCCCAACAGCAGCAAACATTTTCCAAAGTACGGCAACATGATTTACAAAGGGCTAAATTCATCAGCAACGGATCTGAGCTGTGTTGCAAAGTGTGTTGCTTTAATCTAAAAATGCTGGTGGGTTTTGTTTGTTCGCTCGCTTCAGACTTTGTAGAACTTTTTGGGTCGCATCTTGCTAAATCCTAACAGAAGTCACAACGAGGCTTCTTTGCAAATTCATTCAGCTAAGCTTCGCTGTGGTTGTTCCGGGAGAAAGCTCAGGCTGAAGGTCTTTCCGAAAAACCCCGGCTCAGAATCCGCAGAGCAGAAAACTCAAATCTACTGTTTCACCACCTCAAAGCAGGGTCATCCCAAACATCTTCTTGTTTTGGGGAACAATCCGCTAGAAAAAAATTTCCTGCATCAGCAGCACCAATTTATTTCAATGAGATTTGCGCAGGAAGAAATTCCTGGAGGATTATGCCCTCTGCCTTCGCAAACACAAACAGGAATATTTAAAGACCTTTCTCGGGTTTTGTTTCATCATGGCACCAGCTTAGGTGCCTGTTATGTACTGAAGTTCTCACCCTGGGCCAGCAGGGGGAATACTGTAGATAGTTTTCACTCAGGTCCACATATGCAAATAAGGGATTGAAAGTGACGTTCAGTGATTGGATAGTTACAGAAAGTTGTTACAGTTGCTTTGTAGTTGAGCTCTATATAAGCAGGTTGGCTGAACCCTTCAGTTCAGTTCTGTTCTGGCCTATGAATAAACAAGAGCTGTTTGAAGAATCGCTGTGTTGTCTGATATGTTCACCCACAACTTAACAGTGACATTTAAAGAAGAGTTTCGATCACCCTTCATCAACCTGGTTCCTCCCAGATGTTTTGCACTACAACTGGGGCTGATGGGAGCTGTATTCCAAAATCTCTGGATGGCACTAGTTTGGTGAAAGCAGATTTAAAAGGTAAAGGTACCCCTGCCCGTACGGGCCAGTCTTGCCAGACTCTAGGGTTGTGCGCTCATCTCACTCTATAGGCCGGGAGCCAGCGCTGTCCGCAGACACTTCCGGGTCACGTGGCCAGCATGACAAGCTGCATCTGGCGAGCCAGCGCAGCACACGGAACGCCATTTACCTTCCCGCTGGTAAGCGGTCCCTATTTATCTACTTGCACCCGAAGGTGCTTTCGAACTGCTAGGTTGGCAGGCGCTGGGACCGAACGACGGGAGCTCACCCTGCCGCGGGGATTCGAACCACCGACCTTTCGATCGGCAAGTCCTAGGCGCTGAGGCTTTAACCCACAGCGCCACCCGCGTCCCATTTATGAGCAGATTTAGATGCTCATATAAAGGTCCAACAGCAGTTATCAGGCACAGACTAGATGGAACAAGAGTGTTTGGAATAACTTCATAGCCCTGTCACAGCAAGAAAAATGATGTCATCTGTTGGGAGTTTATCTCAGTGAAGACCTTACTTGGAAAATCAATACAACCCAGGTGGTTAAGAAAGCCCAGCAGAGACTCCATCTCCTCAGAGTCTTGCGGAATAACAATGTCAATCAACATGTGATGATCTCCTTCTACTGGTCTACAATAGAAAGTGTCCTTTCCTACTGCATCACGGTGTGGTACGCTGGTTTGACATCATCTGATAGGAAGGGCCTACAGAGGGTGGTGAATACAGCACAAGATATTATGGGCTGTCCCGTGAATCTGCTGGGTGAAATAGCAGAAGAACGTTGCCTCAGGAGAGTGAGGAAAATTCTCAGGGATGATTCACACCTTGGCCGGCACTTTCTTGATCTCCTGCCTTCAGGCAGAAGATATATAGAAGCCTGATTAGTTGCGCCAACAGGGTAAAGAACAGCTTCTATCCATGGGCTGTTAGGCTGCTGAATGAAAAGATAACAACAGGGTAACTTTCGGATTTGGTGGGTATGCGTCAGTAAATGAGGGGAATTAAGACTAAGACAGCTGAGTGGGGGGTGCTCGTGTAATCTCACTGTACACTGTACAAGTGACAATAAAGTATTTCAAATTTCAAATTATTTCACATTTGCCAAATGCTGTACGTTTGGGATCTGGCGAAGAAACCTAGCTTGTCACACAATCCCTTTGCTAGGTTCAGGAACGTGACTGATCAAAACACTGTTAGAAATTCAGATATATATGCTAGGCACTTTGCTCCTTAGGCAAAGGTTGCAGCTACCAAAACAGAATGCCCAGTTGCCATTTTGGGGCAAGACGGCTCTTAAGGCTTCTTTTTTCAAATGATGGACTGACTCAGATTGATTTTTCAGTTAAACATCTGGATAGTTCAGAGGAGAACCTTGAGGGAGGTTAAGAACTTTGAGGATTTAAGGAGGAAAGACGCTTGATCCAGGGAGAATCCACATATATATTGGCCTATGACAACCTCTTTTCCTTAATGGCGACTGCTCCAACTTTCTGTGCAGAAAAAGCAATTTGGGTCCAGAAATTCATTCCAGTTGTGCAGAATTCTACAGGACAGGGTATGAGTGTGTGAAAAGAGTCCACATTCAATGATCCCCAGATGGTGGAAAAACCCAGCCAGATGGGCGGGGCATGCATAAATAAATAATAATAATAATAATAATAATAATAATAATTATTATTATTATTATTATTATTATTATTATTGGGTCACAAGTGGTCACAAGCCAAGCGCCTTGCACCTGGCTAATTTTGAACACAAGTTTCCCAGTGAGCTTCCTCACAGATCAGAACCCAGATATTATGCCTGTCAACTGATCCTATTAAGCTGGGCATTATGGGATCTGCTGCCATTTGGAATTTATACCTAGCAACACAGCAAGCATGGCCATGCACTCTTCCTCGGGGGGAACTGCCACAATGAGCTCCTGCGCTTCACGATTTACCACTCCTCCCCTGGAGACAGATAACAGGGGGAGAGCTTCTATCTGAAGATATAGAGTTGGCTCTAGGATTGTTGGTTAGTCGTTTAGTCGTGTCCGACTCTTCGTGACCCCCTGGACCAGAGCATGCCAGGCCCTCCTGTCTTCCACTGTCTCCCGCAGTTTGGTCAAACTCATGCTGGTCGCTTCGAGAACACTGTCCCACCATCTCGTCCTCTGTCGTCCCCTTCTCCTTGTGCCCTCCATCTTTCCCGACATCAGGGTCTTTTCCAGGGAGTCTTCTCTTCTCATGAGGTGGCCAAAGTCTTGGAGCCTCAGCTTCAGGATCTGTCCTTCCAGTGAGCACTCAGGGCTGATTTCCTTCAGAATGGAGAGGTTTGATCTTCTTGCAGTCCATGGGACTCCCAAGAGTCTCCTCCAGAACCAGAATTCAAAAGCATCCATTCTTCGGCAATCAGCCTTCTTGATGGTCCAGCTCTCGCTTCCATACATCACTACTGAAGAAACCATAGCTTGAACTATACGGACCTTTGCTTTTCCTTAGGACGTCCCTATTTTCCCTGGAGAAATGTTGGAGTTATCCGACTCCTGAGCCATCTTAAGACAGCCCTACACAGGGTGTTTTAAAATGTTTTATTATGTTTTTTATGTTGGAAGCTGCCCAGAGTGGGTAGGTGTTGTTGTTGTTGTTTAGTTGTTTAGTCGTGTCTGACTCTTTGTGACCCCCTGGACCCAAGCATGCCAGGCACTTCTGTCTTCCACTGCCTCCCGCAGTTTGGTCAAACTCATGCTGGTAGCTTCGAGAACACTGTCCAACCATCTCGTCCTCTGTCGTCCCCTTCTCCTTGTGCCCTCCATCTTTCCCAACATCAGGGTCTTTTCCAGGGAGTCTTCTCTTCTCATGAGGTGGCCAAAGTCTTGGAGCCTCAGCTTCAGGATCTGTCCTTCCAGTGAGCACTCAGGGCTGATTTCCTTCAGAATGGAGAGGTTGGATCTTCTTGCAGTCCATGGGACTCTCAAGAGTCTCCTCCAGCACCATAATTCAAAAGCATTAATTATTTGGCGATCAGCCTTCTTGATGGTCCAGCTCTCACTGGCTCCAGGATAGAGGGATCTTTGGCCTGATCCACCAAAAGGCACTTTTGAGGCTAAGAGGAAGCATGGCTGCAGTTCCTTTGTCCGATTTTCAGAAGCAGGCGCATACTTTCATAAGTGATTTATACGATCTGAAGAGAGCCAGAATATAAGCAGGCACACACTGAAATAGTGAGGTCTTTGTTTTCCCGGCTCTGTGGAAACTACAGGAGCTTTCACGCCAAACAGAGCCAGCAACAAAGGAAAGGTTAGTGGATTAAAAGGGGAGAACTTGGCACAGGCAGGAGAAACGGAGTAATTAAATTTGGAGGAGTAAAGAACTTGGATATGATAGGAGTCAAAGGTTATTAACCACCCACATGCACTTCCATGGGAGCAAGCTCTGCTGAACTCAACGGGGCTTACTTCTGAGTAGCAAGTGTTGGAAAACCTTTTCAGCCAGAGGGCACATTGTCCACCTTGCTGGGGGGCCACTAGTGGTGGATGGGGCCAAAGAAGTAAAAGAGGCTGAAGAAGATTGAAAAAAATTTAAGGACTATTTACAGAAATACTGTAAAATTAAGGAAAGTTAAATGGTGTTGGATTGAAAATGAATGGTTTCTAGCTGTAATGATATAAAGGAACATAGATGGGGGGGGGAAGGGTTTGAAAAATAAGGTAATGTTATAAGCTGTAATGCTTTAAATGAAGGATTTGCTGAACAAATAACTTTATTTGGGATACAAGGAGGAGAAGTATGAGGAGGTCTGAGAAATTTGTTATTTAAGAGTATGGTTTATGAACTTTATGTCTTTTTTAATGTGTTTGTTTGTTCTGTTTCTGTTTGTTTGTTTAAAAAATTGGAAAATTTAATAAATATCTTTTTTAAAAAAACAAAGAAGTAAAAGAGGGTGGAGGGCTGTGAGATCCTGACCTCTTGTGAAATATACTGGGAGTCGACATCGGGTGGGCCGAGCCCGACACACCCGGGCAATGTGTCCTGATTTTCTGCACTGCCTGCACTCTGCGTTGCGGAAATGGCAGGTCCACCTTTCGTGACTCTCCCCGCAGCTTGCGCAGATCCCACCTTCCTTGCCAGTGAAATATACTGGGAGTCGAGTGTGGATTTCATGCTCTTTATTCAGCTCATAGTGGTGAGGAGGAATGAAAGTCCCCCTCAAAGTATCTGCTTTATATACATTATTTACACAATGGGCCCCACGTGATTGGCTAATTCTGGGATTCACCTGTAGGCCAATCAGGTTGCGGATTCACTTCCACCTGGAGCTGGATTGGGTGGCTCCTGTGGACCAATCAGCATTCTGAATCCTATTGTTCTAGGACCAATCAGACTGCTGCATTTTGGATCCTATTCGACTCAGTACGTAACACCCTGGTTAAGATGCAATGACCAATGGCAGTTTGGCAAAACAGGAGCAAGCCTTGCCTGGCACCCCTTCCTGCCCTCCCCTTTGCTAAAAAGCTGCAGTGCGTGCAAACCACTGGTCAGATGCAACACCAAACTTGTCCCTTAACTGGAATCAGGGTTTGAAATTCACCAGGTGTGTTTTGCACCTGACTATCCAGCCACTTGCGACCAAGCGAACATGCCCGGACCATCTGGCGGCGCATGCCTGGGGATCCTTGGAGCTGGACTGTCTTCACACACTAGCAACACATCCTACAGAATTCTATCCTGCACAATCAGACTAAATTACAGGAATCAAAAAGTTGTATTGAAAAATAAGGCTTCAGAGCCGCCTGGCCCCCCAAATGGCAACTAGGCATTCGGTTTTGGTGACTGAAACCCCGGTCTAAGGAGCCATTTGGTGCCTAGCTGATATATCTGAGTTTCTAACACTGATTAGAAGGGAGAAATGGGGAGAGAGGAAGGAATATACTCATTCATGCGGTGCCAAAATCTGGTTGAACATTGAATCTATCAAAAGAGAGGCATGTAACTTTCCCATTTTTCCTGGAGAAGCACACCGCATGGAAATATATTTAGAGAGAGATTACCGGAGACTGGGAAGAGAGAGAAAGCAGCGGCAGCCTCCCCCAGATGTGTGGGGCTGGGCTGAGCCCCTGAAGATGACATAAACACCCACACTTGAAGCTCTTACAAATGTGGAGGTTTTCGGAGATTTTCCTTCCACGAGAGCAGTGGTGAAGTCACGAGCTCCAGCAGTTTGTTTCCCACAATACTCTGCCCAGCGCACAAGTATGCAAGCAACGCATTAGCAATCGATAAACCAATAAATCAATTCTAAAAATCATTAGCAACTGGGGAGGAGTAGTTCCCTAAAGGCAAAGAACATCTATCATTCCAGCTGGAGCCAGCAAAATTTGGTCAATGAGGGCAAACAAGGATGTAAAGGGACCCCTGACCATTAGGTCCAGTCGTGGCCGACTCTGGGGTTGCGGTGCTCATCTCACTTTATTGGCCGAGGGAGCCGGCGTACAGCTTCCAGGTCATGTGGCCAGCAGGACTAAGCCGCTTCTGGCAAACTAGAGCAGCGCACGGAAACGCCGTTTACCTTCCCGCTGGAGCGGTACCTATTTATCTACTTGCACTTTTGTGCTTTCGAACTGCTAGGTTGGCAGAGCAGGGACCAAGCAACAGGAGCTCACCGTGTCGCGGGGATTCGAACCGCCAACCTTCTGATCGGCAAGTCCTAGGCTCTGTGGTTTAACCCACAGCGCCACCCGCGTCCCTCAAACAAGGATGGAGTGAGGGCAATTCAACCAACCCAGCCCCTGCGATCATCCTCTGAGGCCCTTCTTCGTGGGCCTCCTCCACAAGAGGTCCAGAGGGTGGCAACGCAAGAACAGGGCCTTCTCTTCAGTGGCTCCCCGTTTGTGGGATACTTTCCCCAGGGAGGCTTGTCTGGTGCCTTCTTTATGCAGTCATACCTCGGAAGTTGAACGGAATCCGTTCCGGAAGTCCGTTCGACTTCCAAAACGTTCAGAAACCAAGACGCACTTCTGATTGGTTGCAGAAAGCTCCTGCAGCCAATCAGAAGCCACGGAAGCCCCATCAGACGTCCGGGTGGGTTCCAACTGATGAAGATGATGGACTATGCCAAAATGGCGAAATTGGGAAAGAGGAAGAGAAGAATTTTAAGAAGGAATGGGGAAAATTTATAATAAGAGAACACTGTAAACAACTAACAAGTTTGGCAGGATTTAAGTAATGCTTGTAATGTACAAAAAAAAAAACACTATGGAAAAACAAATTACTACTTTTTTAAACAAATTAGAGAAAATAAGATAAGCTGAAGGGTGGGAAAAGATTGATAATGGTAACCATGGAAGGGCAGAGGAAAGTTAAGGAATTCAGAGAATTGAAGAGGTGAATGATGTGTTTGAATTGAAATTTGTTATGTAAAACTTAATAAAAATATTTTTTTTTTAAAAAAAGAGGTTGCACCTGGGAATTAGGTGCATCTCTTCCTCGTCGCCATTGCCTGCCCCACTTCGATCAGATTCACATGTGCTTTCACACTTTTGCAAAGCGCCACAGCTCAACCCCAGAGAGGAAACAAACAAGACATCCGTGGGGTTTTGAGAGCGGTGGTGTTGTCCTTGTTTTGCAGAAACAGCAGCCAGTCTTTTGCTGGAGGAGAGCTGCAGGAGGAATCGCCCTGGCGTGAGCAAGAGGGAAGCCTCTTCCTCCTCTCCATTCCTGGGCTCTTGACATCCACAACACACAAGCCTCGATTTTCCAGCTGCTCTTGTACATTACGCACAAGGGACCTGCCTGCCTCGCTCCACACAGAGAGGGGAGGGCGTTGGGAAAAGGGGGAAGCCAGCCAGGCCAGCAAACCAGGAACAGATAATATTCAGGGGAGGGGGGCTGCAGCGTCCACCATTCCGTGTAAAAACCCCTGGCGAAAAAGAAGAGTTTGGGGAACAGATGAGAGGAGGGAAAGGAGGATTTCAGATGCGCAAAAGCGCGCAAGCTTGGATCGGAACGGGAGGTGGACGGAGGCGCAGGGAAGACAAGACTCATTCACAAAACAGGAGCTGTTTTACTCCATCCTAAAGGAGCTAGAGGAACAATTCGGCCCCCCCCCCCAAGTATCTGGGGAGGGCGGGATATAAATAAAATTTTATTATTTATTATCTTCCAGAAAATAGGGCGATTTAAGGTTCCACGGAAGCAGCAGAATGTTCACCCGTCCCTGTGAGAATCAAGCAAAAGAAGGACCCCCCCCATCTCAGAAATCCATGGAATTTCTCTGCAAGAAGCCCCCACCTCGCCAGGCTCGGGACAAATCCTGCCCAGCTTCCAAGGGCAACACATTCCAATCTGGGGGCTGTCGGGCACTACCAGCCCCATACTCTCTCCAAACGCCCCCCATTTGGCTCTTTTTGTGCCCCCCATTTTTAGCCAGCCCCTCAAACTGCCCCCACCCAAGCTCTCCTGAATGTCACCCCAAAACTCCAAGGCTCCCCACCCCGCATCCCCGAGCCCCACCGACGCCGGGACCCAGAGAAGCCGTCGCCACCCTCCTGACCCCCCGCAACGCCTCTATTCGAGTCCAGAAAAACCCCCAGCCCCCCGCTTCTCTCCACGGCGCCGCCAGACCCTCCCCTTTGCAGGCCCCTCTAGCTGCCCCCAAAGCAGCCTCTTTTTCTCTTCCCCGCCACCCCACAACTCCGCAGCCCCATCGTGACGCCCCCGGACACAGCTCTCTTTCTCCAACAGCAGCAGGGACCCCACATCTCTTTTCCCTCCTGGCCCACAACGTCCCCGCAGGGTAGGCTGCCAAGGCACCGTCCCTCTTGGGGGGTGCTCTGCCTACCTCACCCCCCAAGATAGATAGATGATAGATAGATGATAGATAGATAGATGATAGATAGATAGATAGATAGATAGATAGATAGATGATAGATAGATAGATAGATAGATAGATAGATGATAGATAGATAGATAGATAGATATGATATAGATATAGATATAGATATATACGCTCCAGAATGGCACACCCCACCCCAAATCCAGCAGGAGTCTCGACCCCCCCTCAAAAATTGCCCCACAACGTCCCCGCAGGGTAGGCTGCCAAGGCACCGTCCCTCTTGGGGGGCGCTCTGCCTACCTCACCCCCCAATATAGATAGATGATAGATAGATAGATAGATGATAGAGATGATATAGATATAGATATATACGCTCCAGGACGGCACATCCCACCCCAAATCCAGCAGGACTCTCGACCCCCCCCCCCAATTAATTGCCCCACAACGTCCCCGCAGGGTAGGCTGCCAAGGCACCGTCCCTCTTGGGGGGCGCTCTGCCTACCTCCCCCATATATATGTATGTGTATATATATATATATATATATATATATATATATATATATATATGCGCTCCAGGATGGCACACCCCACCCCAAATCCACCGGGAGCCCCCCCCCCAAATAAATGAATTGCCACCTCTGACTCCTTCCGCTGGCTCCTGAAGAGCTCCCTGCCCTTGGCCGGGGGCTGAGCCTTGCCCTTGCCCGGCGCCCCGTTGGCGCCTCCTGCGCCGGGCTCCTCCATGCCGCCCCGGAGAGCCCCCCGCCTGGATCCCAGGGCGATCGCCGCGCTGCAGACAGACACGTGCGGGGCTGGCACAGGCACTTCCCTGCCCGGGCGCCGGAGCCACGCCCCTCCCGCGGCCCCATTGGCCGGCGGCCGGCCGAGGGAGGAGCCCGGCGCGCACACCCCCTCGCGGCGATTGGCCGCGGCGGGAAGGAGGGAGACACCTGTTGGGAGAACTGTAACCAGGGCAGACGGAGGAAAAGGGGGCGGGGCGGGGGCGGGGCGAGGGGCGGGGCTCGCCGGTGGCTTTGCCATCGCCCGGCTTGCGTTTCGATTCGCCTCTGAGCATGTCCAGAGTGCCCTGCAGCGCCGGGATGCAGCCAGGGCCTTGCAACGACATTGAATTGCACAATTAGTTAAAGGTCTGGTTTTGGGAGAAAAGCAATGACAAACCTAGACAGCATCTTAAAAAACAGAGACATCACCTTGCCGACAAATAATAATAATAATAATAATAATAATAATAATAATAATAATAATAATAATAATAATAATTTATTATTTATACCCCGCCCATCTGGCTGGGCTTCCCCAGCCACTCTGGGCGGCTTCCAAAAGAATATTAAAATACTGTAATACATCAAATATTAAAAGCTTCCCTAAACAGGGCTGCCTTCAGATGTCTTCTAAAAGTCTGGTGCGTATAGTTCAAGCTATGGTTTTCCCCGTAGTGATGTATGGAAGTGAGAGCTGGACCATAAAAAAGGCTGATCGCCAAAGAATGGATGCTTTTGAATTCTGGTGCTGGAGGAGACTCTTGAGAGTCCCATGGACTGCAAGAAGATCAAACCTCTCCATTCTGAAGGAAATCAGCCCTGAGTGCTCACTGGAAGGACAGATCCTGAAGCTGAGGCTCCAAGACTTTGGCCACCTCATGAGAAGAGAAGACTCCCTGGAAAAGACCCTGATGTTGGGAAAGATGGAGGGCACAAGGAGAAGGGGACGACAGAGGACGAGATGGTGGGACAGTATTCTTGAAGCTACCAGCATGAGTTTGACCAAACTGCGGGAGGCAGTGGAAGACAGGAGGGCCTGGCGTGCTCTGGTCCAGGGGGTCACGAAGAGTCGGACATGACTAAACGACTAAACAACAACAACATCCTCCCTGCAATGCAGCGATCACACCCTGGCAAGTGGCCGCCGGACCCCCGTCTATCAGATCTCCTCTTACTTGCCTTTTCTCTAAACTTAAAGAACTCCCAACTGTAGAATTGGAGAATTCCATAGTTCAGGCACCCCTAAACTCAGCCATCCCTCCAGATGTTTTGGGACTACAACTCCCATCATTCTTAGCTAACAGGACCAGTGGTCAGGGATGATGGGAATTGTAGTCCCCAAACATCTGGAGGCCAAAGTTTGTGGATGCCTGCCATAGTTGGAAGGGGACCCCAAGGGGCATCTAGTCCAACCCCCTGAAGTGTAGGAATCTCAGCTAAAGAATCACCTGACCTCAGCTGGTGGGAGCTCCATGGTGCTTTCCACTAAAGTAGGCACCCCTAAAGTCGGCCCTCCAGATGTCTTGGGACTACAGTTCCCATCATGTCTGACCACTGGTCCTGTTAGCTAGGGATGATGGGAGTTGTAGTCCCAAAACATCTGGAGGGAGGGCAGAGTTTGGGTGTGTGTGCCTGCACTAAAGCTCCTGGCCCATCAGTCCCTGTGGGTTTTCCTTGGCGCTTGCAACAGATTCCTCCAGCAATGGAGTCCTATTCCTTGAGAGAATCAAGCCTGAGGACGTGATCCTTGGAAGTTTGCCCTTGAGATCTAGCGATAATAGCCCAACCTGGAGCCCTTGATAAGAGGCCACTGAAGCAGAGAAAGCAAAGGAAGCGTTCTCCCCCTTCTCTTGGGCAAGGAGCTGAAGGACATCTGCGGTTTGCTCAACTTCAGCAGTTAAAACCAAAGCTGTAGGTCGGCCTTATCCACAGGCCCTGAGAGTCAAGGCAGTTTAGGCTGTGGATCCACATCTAAGCAGCACTTCTTTTCATCCTATGGGGGAGCCACAAAGGGGCAGCCCCAATACCTGTCTGTAGCACAACTCACAGGCCAGTTCTCCTGCTATGCCCCACGGAGGACCTGAAGGTCCATAAACAGCAACACCCTAGAGGTCCTGGGCCCTAAGGAAGTCAGATTAGCCTCAGCCAGAGCCAGGGCCTTTTCAACACTGGCCCCGACTTGGTGGAACGCTCTGTCTCATGAGACCAGGGCCCTGCAGGATCTGATTTCTTTCCACCGGTCCTGTATGACACAAGATGTTCCACCTGGCTTTTGGCTTGGAATCAACTTGATCCCCTTCCCCTCTTTCCTTTTTCCTTTCTCCTTCTGTGATGGAACTCCTATTTGGGGACTTCCCTGGCTTTTTTCTGGCCCATGTAGGACCAGTCTGGATAGTTAGCCTTGGTGAAGACTTGACGTTTTCATCCCCCAAAAAGTTTTTGAGTTTCTGCTGAAATGAGGCTGCATTTTAATGTTGTATTTTAATATTGTTTTTTAAGTTTATTTCAATCAATTGTTTTATATCTGGTGTTAGCCGCCCTGAGCCACCCTGAGCCTGGGGAGGGCGGAGTATAAATAAAATTATTATTATTATTATTATTATTATTAAATTCTCTTAGGATTGTTGTTGTGAACAAGAGCAAGGATGCCCCTTTAAAAACTCCTTGGCCTTAGGCTAGATATATACTGCCAACAAAACAAACAAATTTTATTTTTATTTTTACAATTTATCAAGTAGCTCCTAAAAACAGGAGTGAGAAACCTTCTTCAGTCCCAGGGTCTCATTCCCAAGGAAGTATAAACCTTCTGCGATCCACATGCTTGTGGGATGTGGGGCAGCGGACACAACAGCTGATCTTTGTGTAGCTCAGCCTTGTTTCATAAAATCATAGAATTGTAGAGTGGGAAGGGACCCGAGGGTCATCTAGTCCAACCCCCTGGAATGCAGGAATCTCAAGCATCCATGACAGATGGCCGTCCAACATCTGCTTAAAAACCTCTAAGGGAGCAGAGTCTGCCACCATCTGAGGGAGACAGTTCCACCGTCAAACACTTCTCCATGTTTAGTCGGAATCTCCTTGATTGCAAATTGAATCCATTGGTTTGAGTTCTACCCTACAGAGCAGGAGAAATCAAGCTTGCTCCATGTGACAGCCCTTGAGATGTTTGAAGATGAATATATTGAATATTCATATTGAATATGAGGCTTGGGAGAAATTGTGGAATGAGGGTCTAAAATTTATGGTGTGTACCACCTTGAAGCTGGACCATCAAGAAGGCTGATCGCCAAAGAATGGATGCTTTGGAATTGTGGTGCTGGAGGAGACTCTTGAGAGTCCCATGGACTGCAAGAAGATCAAACCTCTCCATTCTGAAGGAAATCAGCCCTGAGTGCTCACTGGAAGGACAGATCCTGAAGCTGAGGCTCCAAGACTTTAGCCACCTCCTGAGAAGAGGAGACTCCCTGGAAAAGACCCTGATGTTGGGAAAGATTGAGGGCACAAGGAGAAGGGGACGACAGAGGACGAGATAGTTGGATAGTGTTCTCGAAGCTACCAGCATGAGTTTGACCAAACTACAGGAGGCAGTGGAAGACAGGAGTGCCTGGCGTGCTCTGGTCCAGGGGGTCACGAAGAGTCGGACACGACTAAACAACTAAACAACAACAAACCACCTTGAAGGAGGACGTAAGGTAAATGATGTACCGCTGGTACTTAACACCTGTCAAGCTAGCAAAGATGTTTAGAATGAGCAGTAAAGTATGTTGGAAATGTGAAATGAAAGATGGAAATTTTTTCCACATGTGGTCATGTGAGAAAATGAAACAATTTTGGGATATGATTTATAACGAGCTGAAAAAGTTATTTAAATATACCTTCCCAAAAAAACCCGGAAGCCTTTTTGCTAGGCTTGATAGGTAAAGAAATAGGAAGACAAGAGATTATTCATGTAGCCCAGAAATGGAAGACACGGGAATTACCAACATTGGAGGAGCGGCAGACAAAAATGGTAGAATATGCGGAATTAGCAAAACTGACTTACAGGATTCGTAACCAAGAGGAAACAAAGTTCAGACGAGAGTGGAGAAAATTTGTGGAATATATAAGTAATAATTACAGAAGTTGAAAGACTGTAGCAGGATTAAAATAAATCTAATGATGTGGGTGGGATGTTATTAAGAAACTGCGGAAAGAAAAGTGGAAATTGAAAACCTGTTGAAGGGAGGGAGGGAAGTCTGCGCTCGGCAGAGCGATGAAAAACTAAGTGGGTATAAGATTATGGAACCTTATTGTATTTGTTTTGTTTGTTTGACTTATGTTAAAGAAAACTCAATAAAAATGTTTGTTTGTTTTTTTAAAAAAAGAGAGAGATCTGAAGATGGCTCTCATATCTCCTCTGTTTTCCAGGCTAAACATACCCAGCTCCTTCAACCATTCCTCATCAGGCTAGCTTTCCAGGCCCTTGATCGCCTTGGCTGCCCTCCTCTGCACACCTTCCAGCTTCTCGATATCCTCTTTAAATTGTGCTGCCCAGAACCGGACACCGCATTCCAGGTATGGTCTGACTGAGGCAGAATGGAGCAGTAATATAGATCTCTTCCCTTGATCTGCACACTAGACCTCTGTTTGTACAGCTTCTCCATCTGGGGAAGCAAGGGGCATGATTACAGCTCAAGGATAATTTCCCCTTGGGCAAAAGAACAGGAGGTGGCATAGCTGTCAACTTACAGATTTGAAAATAAGGGACCAGCAGCCTCGAAAATAAGGGATCAGCAGCCAAAATGAAGCCTCAAACAGTGGTTCCCACAGCGCAGCAACCCGGCAAAGGGGATGCAGCAAGGGAAACCACCGTCGCCTCTCCGCTGGGAAGCGCTGAGCAAAGGCGAGTCCCCAGGCACCACGGCCGATTTGATCGGCACAAGGCATGCAAGCTCCACCCCCCAGTCGTTCTTAGACTCCTTATTGGGTGAGCAACGCAGCCAAGCAACCCAGTTGGAGCCTCCCTCCTCCCTGGCCGGCAGGGAGGGAGGGAGAGGAGCTGCTTCCTTTGAAACCCGGGAAATTTAAGGGACATCATCAATAAGGGACAGCAGCGGGACACGGCGCTGGGATAAGGGACTTTCCCACCAAATAAGGGACGGTTGACATCTATGGGATAATTCCCCCTTGGGCAAAAGAACAGGAGGTGGTGGTGCAGGATTTGTGATGGGCGTGGCCTGGAGGAAGGGGGCATGGCCAGCGGAGCACCATGGCAGCTTGAAAGATGCCTACAGGGCCCCCATTCTGTTTCTCACCCCCAACACAAAGCTTGACAGAAGCCTTAAGCGGAGCTGACAAGATGCTAAAGTTCCAAGATGGAAAAACGTTTCAAGTCGCCATCGACCCGCAGCCTCTCTTCACTAGGGAAGCCGCAAAGCGTTGAGCAAACCTCAGCCGGCCTCCTGTGCTGAATTATTCAAACCCCTTCCATTACTTACCCAGATAAGTGGGCTGCAGCGAGAGATGAACTGATGCCACAGCTTATTAAAACTTTGCTGACTCCGAGGACACGCGAAGACTGACCCTCTTTGTTGTTCTTGGCGGGCGCTGCCTCTTCCAGCACTGCAAGATGGGAGAAGGTCGCGCAGGTTTTTCACAGATTCAGGCGATGCCGCTAAGCGGAGGTGGGGAACCGGCAGCCCTTCAGATGCCCTTGGACGGCCGCTGCTTCCCTATCCCACCCCAGACTCCAAAGCCTCTTATCTCCCCAAGTTCCCATTAGCTAAGCGGCAGAACCTGGGCAGCAGGTGTGATCAGCTTGCAGCCCTTAGATCAGCTTTCTAAGGGCAATTTGCACACACAGGGCAGCAATAAGCCTACAAGGCTTTGCTCACGGGCACAATTCAGATTGGTTCCAGCAATCAGGATCTGGAAAGAGGGAGGGATCCCATGCAGCTTAAGAGCCAAAACATTCCCCACTCCCATAGCACAGGGACATTCAATAATAATAATAATAATAATAATAATAATAATAATAATAATAATTTATTATTATTTATACACCGCCCATCTGGCTGGGCTTCCCCAGCCACTCTGGGCGGCTTCCAACAAAGTATTAAAATACAGTGGTCCGTTAAACATTAAAAGCTTCCCTAAAGAGGGCTGCCTTCAGATGTCTTCTAAAAGTCTGGTAGTTGTTGTTCTCTTTGACATCTGGTGGGAGGGCATGCCACAGGGCGGGTGCCACCACTAAGGCGGCCCTCTGCCTGGTTCCCTGTAATTTGGTTGCTCGCAGTGAGGGAACCGCCAGAAGGCCCTCGGTGCTGGACCTCAGTGTCCGGGCAGAATGATGGGGGTGGAGACGCTCCTTCAGGTATACTGGACCGAGGCCGTTTAGGGCTTTCAAGGTCAGCACCAACACTTTGAATGGTGCTCGGAAACGTACTGGGAGCCAATGTAGATCTTTCAAGACCGGTGTTATGTGGTCTTGGCGGCCGCTCCCAGTCACCAGTCTGGCTGCCGCATTCTGGATTAGTTGTAGTTTCCAGGTCACCTTCAAAGGTAGCCCCACGTTGAGCGCATTGCAGTAGTCCAAGCAGGAGATAACTAGAGCATGCAGCCCTCTGGCGAGACAGTCTGTGAAACTGTGAAACTATTCCCGCCCCCCACTACCCCAGAGTGGGTTCAGGATCAAAGGTGGCCACAGGGAGTGATTCTATAATTGTTTTGCAACATTCGACAAATGAAGTACGCTGCTTCCTTTTCCTTCATTCTCACCTAACTGCCTGGGGCTCCTGAATTTCCTTTGCATTTGGGACTTGGGAGGTCTCCCTTATTTCTCTCTCAGTTGTCACAGGGAATCTGACACACTGCCAAAAACTTTTGAAAGACTCATTTGGATTTTACAATATTTTATTTATTTTTGAGATTACAGAGTCCTTATTGCTGATCTAATACAATCACTCAGACATTAATATTTAAAACATCCTTTTTCGAAAATATTATAATCTCATAAGTTTTTATTATTATTTTTAAACTTCCTTATTGGAGAATTATGACATGATTTTTGTTTTCCTGGTTTCAGATATTCGGATCACAATTCGCCGTTTTTCCTTATGACGCGTTTTGTTTTGCTGGTGTCTCCTACCTGTCTTTTTTAAATAGTCTTTGAAATGTTACATTAGAAAATAAAACATTTATTACACTTGCTTAAAATTTAGAGATGATCACAGAAGTATGATGATTCCAGACTGATTGGGAAATGCTGAGCAAGCAAAATAGCTTTACAGACAAATAAAAAAATAAAACGAAGATAAGCAGAACACAGAGGAAGATTTTTTTTTTTTAAGAAAAGAAAATCAGAGGAGATAAAACTCTTTCTGTGGGACATTTCTGTTTGTTCCCTCCCGCCATTCTCTACGTCAAAGATAAAAATGATTTAGCACAAACAAATTTAAAAACGAGGACAGCACCATCACACGCTCTAGCTAGTGACAGACCCTGAACAGGTGACCCCCTTCTCCCCACCCGACTGCACCCACCCCTTTCATGTCACACACTTTTGGAGTCACATGGCAGAATGGTTGTCTCTTGCCTGGAGAAGTGGGAGGGTGAGAGGGACTTGGACCAACTCTAGGAGAATCGGTCTGCCTGACGACTGGAGCCATATTTCTTGTAGCGGGTTCAACGCTGCTCCATCTAAGAGGCCAAGACAGGCCTTGCCAGACTAAGTCAAGGACCTGGGCATTTGGGGGGGGAAGCAAACAAAGGTAGCCTTGCGCTTCGTGATATTCCAAAGTCCATGTGGAAGAGCATTCAACTCAAGAGTCAGGAGAAGCAGGGCAGTGAATTCACACAGCCATTTCCCCCACAGCAGGGCACAGAATCGGCCCTTCCACCATCCTCTATGCAGAAGTGAATGCAGCCCCCAGCGTGAGATGGCGGCCCGAATCCTGAATCTTTCCCAATTTCCTTGCTGCTTGCCAATTGCTCCCCAGGTGTCCTGGGGGTCTGGGCAGGCAGCCTGTCCCTGGCAGTTCCTCCTCAAGGACTCAGGCACCACACATACTGAACAGATGCAAGTCGAGCAGGTGCAAACTATACTCAAGAGAAGCAAAAAAATGTGCTTTGTTTCTTAAAGAGTTAAGAACAAACCCAGTTTGTATTAAAAGCAACAAAACTGCCCAACAGCCCCTTCCTATATAGTTCATCACTGGTATTACAAAACGCACGACCAGATTTTAAAGAAATGGTGAAGAATTGCACAGTTAAACTCTTCACATAGCCATGCCCTCCAGAAACATCACAGTCGGACTAACCTTTGCTACTGAAAACATGAAGGATGTACAGAGACTGGGCAGATTTCCACAGAAAGCCAGACAGGCACCCACAACTAGTTCTGCAACTCTCTGCACCCCATTTTCTCTTTTCTTCTCCTCTGCTCCCCCCCCGGCAAAAGCTTAAATTAAATTAAATTAAATTAACAAAAGCTTTGCTCCTTGCTCTGCCCCACCTTCTCCTGACTCCACCGGAAGACTTTTTCTTTTTCCATTTTCAAGCTATCTCCCGCCAGGAAATTTGCTCTGCTGTTGCTCTGACACACTCAGGTAGCAGATCAGATGCACAAGCTAAGTTCTTTCAGCAAAAGGTAAGCATCTAGGTCTTTCGTGATCCTGTCCGAAGGTGGGATTCATTCCCTCTTTCCTGGTGAAATGAATAAAATGTATTCAAATGGGTATGGGTCCCTGGCTGCAACTGTGCCAATTTGGAGTGTTGATAATCTAGAAAAAGAAAAATCTATGGCTGCAGTGCCAGAATAATACCAGCATGGAGAGACACAAAAGGAAAAAACAACTGCAAGAGGAATATTGGTCTGGATGCAGCCTGAGGTTGTCTTGTTTGCATCTGAGGACACCGGAATGGCTGGCTCCTGGATTACCCCAAAGCCAGTATCCTGTTTCCACCAGATGCCCCAGTGAGAAGCGCCCAGGCAGGACCTGAGAGCAACTGTGCTCTTTTCATAGGATACTGTGAAGCCTGGGGCAGTCCAATGGAAAGGCAAAATAAGTTTGGGTGGGGTTTCCCTTTAGAGCAGAATCGGGACACGACGGGGAGGACCCAGCAGGAGAATCCCCGCACAAGGCGCTTTCAAAATGGATCGCGGGAGAATTGCAAGACCAAGGAAGCTCAAGGCTCCTCCATTTCAAAGTGCCTCACCCAGGAAATCTTCCCGCTGGCTCAGGCCCAGCATCAATGGCAAATTCACCCCTGGTTCGCTTCACGCTAACAGAACCTGCTCTGCTCCTGCAAACAACTGGAAAGCAGATCTGAGTTTGTGCAAACGAATGCCCAGGTCACATTTGCAGGATGTTGATGGAGCCTGTTTAAAAAGCAACAGCTGCCCAACTGGGGGGGGGGGGGAGAGACTTGGACGTTTCCTAAAACCAAATACAGGTGGATCTCAAAGTCTATTCTCAGCAAGGACTACAATCCCTTGGCACAGAGAAAAGGATCGTGGGACGAGAAGGGTTCTCGCTAGCAGCCTGCCAGCGTTCTGCCGCCCTGTTCCGCAGGGGCTGACACAAGTTGCTTGGCTGCTTAGCGTCAGAAGGAGCACGTAATGCCCCACAAGTCCTGCAAGAATGAAGCTTTGGTAGGCATAGGGAGGGAGGGAGCTCGTCGCGACTTGCATATAAAACCTGCAAGGCTATTGCAGAAGCACAACAATGATCTTACGCGAAAAAAGGGTGCCTGTTCCACAGACCCCAGCAAGGTAGGTGTGGGGGGGGGGGGGAGAGGAGGGGGCAACATTTGCCTGGCCTGCTTTCCAGAAGCTGCCCCTCCCCTTTGCACAAGCAGCTAAATTCAGAAGAAGGTTTCCCCCACAATGAGGTTGCAAGTGTCTTAGCAGCATGTGGAGCGGACTTGCGAGGCTTCCATGTTAAAGCAAATCTGCAGCCGCTTTCCCAACTGCCATGGCAAAAACACAAGAGAAAGAGAGAGAGAGAAGCGAAGGAAACTTGGAGTGATGGCTCCCCGCTCTCTCACGCCCGTCCAACTTTGGCTGCTCTCTTCCAGGCCCCTTTGTTAATTTGTACACTGGATTAGACATAACAGTGATAACAAGATTGCTTGAAGCTGACATAATCTGCGGTAAAATTCATTTGGCCAGACAATCTCTCTCCTTCCCCCAGCCCCCAACTACAGCTTTCCACTCCCCAACCCCCAAAAAACACCCCCCCCCAAAGTCCATCATCTCACAGTCCCATGGCAGTTTAAAAAACACCATTGGCAGAGGCCGCATTTACAGTATTCTAGTTTAATAAATAAATAACCTAACACACTGTGTACTACGGCAGCAAGCCTGGTTCTATGTTCAGAAGCTTGTACTGGTTTGTCCTGCACGGTAGCCGAGAGAGGTCTTGAGGTTTTTGCTCCTCCTCTTCCTTCCAGCTACAGCCACAGGAAATTAATACCTGTTTTAAAAAAGAATCACAAAACAGCTGGATTATAACCCCCAAAGCATTCACTTTCTCTTTCCTCCAAGAGATGGTGGTGGGGTGGGGGCTGGGGAGAAAGAGTGTAGGAGGTTTCTCCCTGTTAGGTAAGTGAATGCATTTCATTCAATTAAACTGCGCTAGTAAAACGAATGCCAGTTCTTGGGAGCAGGAAGTTGCAGTGAAGCCCGCCAAGCTCCAATTACGTTCCTCTTGGGACACAGGCTTCTATCCTCACCCCAAACAAGGAGACAGCTCTGGAAGCTACTGAATTCTTGGATCTAGCAGAATCAGGGGTGCAATAAATGAGGGACTCGGCTGTCTTTACAGTGGTACCTCTGGTTACAAACTTAATTCGTTCTGGGGGTCCGTTCTTAACCTAAACAGTTCTTAACCTGAGGTTCCACTTTAGCTAATGTGGCCTCCCGCTGCCACCAGCGCACAATTTCTGTTCTCATCCTGAAGCAAAGTTCTTAACCCGAGGTACTACTTCCAGGTTAGCAGAGTCTGTAACCTGAGGTGTTTGTAACCCAAGGTTTGTACCACTGCACCGTTAAACTAGGCTTTTGTAGCTGGGGGGGCATTGCTCGCTGGACCTAGTTCTGTTTCCTTTATGCTGCTAAGTGGCTGCAAACTGTAATCTTTAACTGTAGACTGAGTCTATAATCTTCAGCCAAAATGCCTGCCATAACTGAAGATCTGGTACGTGCTCACACTGACATGACCTGGAGAAATATAAAGGCCTCATTGTGCCTTTATGGTCTCCTCACTACCTGCCCTACAGCCCAAAAAGCACAGACTCTGAAACAACCCCCAGATCTCCAGCATATACAACATTATATGTGGGGGGCAGAGAGGTTTCCTGGTTTTTATTTTATTTTAACAAAAGGGAAGTACCTGTAGTAGTTTGGTTTGAAAGGCCCGTGTTTATTTAGACCCAAGTATTTCGCTTGCTCATCCGAAAGCTCCGTCAGGTGTGCGTCGAATGTTGGGAGATGAAGACTTGCCACGTACTCATCTGAAAAGGGGAAAGCAGCCCTGGTTCAGTCTGTGTGGCTGCAGGAAGACCCCAACCTCCCACAATGCAAGTGGGCGGGATGGAAACAAAACTCAGCAAAATCCATAGCAGCAAAAAAACAAAGCAAAACTCAAAACACTCAGGACTGCCTCGGCAGTTAGCATAATCAGAAAAGCAACCAAGAGAAAACGGACCCCTCATTCCTAGATGGCTGGGATGATATATATGGCTGGGAGTTTTTAGATGCCAGACATGGTAGAGAAGCTAAAAGGCCACAGGCTCCCTATCCCTGATCCAACAGCAGTGGACTCGTAATCTGGTGAACCAGGTTTGAGTCCCCGCCCCTCCACATGCAGCTGCTGGGTGACCTTGGGCCAGTCACACTTCTCTGAAGTCTCTCAGGAGAAAGGGAAAGGAGATCGTTAGCCGCTTTGAGACTCCTTAGGGTAGTGATAAAGCGAGATATCAAATCTAAACTCTTCTTCTTTTACCACTCATTTCTTCAGAGACTGCAGACTTCCTTCCCCAGCCTCATCTCAAGGATTCTTGCCCCCCAAGACCCGGTCAGTGGGGGTGGAGTCAGTCAGAGGGGCTGGGGTTTGCGGCCTTTGTCGCCAGGTGACAAACGGCAGGCAAGCTGAAATGAGACCCTGAAGCTGAGCTGGACATGGCACTGACTGCTGCCGTCCGCTGCGCCCTTGGTGCTGGGACTGGCTCCCTCCACATTGGACTGTGTGGCCAGTTCATTCCTCCAAGGGCTATCAGCCTCCAGCTTCCTTTTGAGGACAGCGAGGTGATCTCTATTGCCACATAACACCGGTCTTGAAAGACCTACATTGGCTCCCAGTACGTTTCCGAGCACAATTCAAAGTGTTGGCGCTGACCTTGAAAGCCCTAAACGGCCTCGGTCCAGTATACCTGAAGGAGCGTCTCCACCCCCATCATTCTGCCCGGACACTGAGGTCCAGTGCTGAGGACCTAGTGGCGGTTCCCTCGCTGCGAGAAGCAAAGCTACAGGGAACCAGGCAGAGGGCCTTCTTGGTGGTGGCGCCCGCCCTGTGGAACAGCCTCCCATCAGATGTCAAAGAGATAAAGAACCACCTGACATTTAGAAGCCATCTGAAGGCAGCCCAGTTCAGGGAAGTTGTTAATGTGTGACATATTAATGCATTTTTAAGCTTTGTTGGAAGCCGCCCAGAGTGGCTGGGGAAACTGAGCCAGATGGGCGGGGTACAAATAAATTATTATTATTATTATTATTATTATTATTATTATTATTATTATTATTATTATTATTACTGCTTCCCCAGGAGCCTTGGGGATACAGCAGCAGCAGCAGCAGCAGGGGAACAAGTCCTGATGCTAACCTTCCTCCTGCAAGAAGCAGGTAAACAGGCAGGTGCCTTAGGGTGGAGTGTGATGGCTGAAGCTTACCCATTTTTTTAGGCAGCAGGTAGACGTCCTGCTTGTAGCGTCCTTCCGGGGCATTGTAGAGCTCTATCAATGCCAGAGCCTGGCAAACAAACGAGAAGAGAGACCGGGTTAAGCTGGATCTCTGGCCACAGTGGTGTAGTGGTTAAGAGCGGTGGACTCGTAATCTGGTGAATCGGGTTCGCATCTCCGCTCCTCCACATGCAGCTGCTGGGTGAGCTTGGGCCAGTCACACTTCTCTGAAGTCTCCCAGCCTCACTCACCTCACAGAGTGTTTGTTGTGGGGGAGGAAGGGAAAGGAGAATGTGAGCCGCTTTGAGACTCCTTAAAGGGAGTGAAAGGCGGGATATCAAATCCAAAAAAAAACCAACAACTCTTCACAGAACAAATCTACCCAACAATGGCTGCTCAAGTCGACCGGAACACCTGGTGGAGAGAACTAGAAGGGACCAGAAACGCCACCAGCCCACGATTCTATTCCACCAGCACCAAACTGTTTCCATTCCTGAACCTTCCCTGCACAGGAGCCAACTCTTAGGGGCCAAAGACTCTTTGCCCCCCAATAAAATATATTTGGGGTTGGGCCCCCCCAAAAAGTTGATGAGCATTGCCATGCAAATGGTGTGTGCCTGTGCTGTCTTTTGATCAAATAGGTGGGGTAGGGCTTACCTGCGCCCCCCATATTTTATTCAAATTGGCACCCCTGCTTCTCAGAAGAGGGACACTGAAGGACAGGAGTCAGGGGAAGAAGGCACTTCAACTGTTTCACACAAAGCCAGCCAGATCACAGGTTAAAATCAGCAAGGATGGCCCAGTGCTAAAATGAGCAGCTGTTCTGACTGCGGGTGAGTGAGGCATCCCTTACTCGCTCCAGACACAGCTATCAGGTAAACACACTGAATACGAAAGGAATCCATCCTATCATTTCTCACCCCGAGGAATTTTGCTGGGTCACAGATCTGCTCCACTCAGTATCATCTTGAACTGCGGGAGGCCTTGATAGCCCAGTGCAAGAGAACAGGGGGAATGGGGGCAGAGCATAGATATTTCAAAATGCAGGGGGTGTGGAACAGCAAGAACCCCTTGTCTAGAATGAGTCACAACTGAGGAATGGCAACAGAACTCCTGAAATACCCTTTGAAGGGAGTTCTTCTATGACCTAGCACTGTATACTCACTTAAACATTCTTTAAGTATCAATGACTTCCCTTCTTCTCTTTCGTTCTGCATACTATAAATCCCTGCATATTTTACATAAACCAAACCATTCGGTATTCCATTACGTGTGAATTCAGTTTTTTTTGCTGCTGAAGGTGCTAGGCAGGGGTGGGGAACCTGGGGTCCTCCATATGTTGTGGGGCTCAAACTCCCATCACCTGTGATCTCTGGCCACGCTTGCTATGAGACCATGGGTAGGCTAACTAAGGCCCGGGGGCTGGATCCGGCCCAATCGCCTTCTAAATCCGGCCTGCGGACAGTCTGGGAATCAGTGTGTTTTTACATGAGTGGAATGTGTCCTTTTATTTAAAATGCATCTCTGGGTTATTTGCGGGGCATGGGAATTCGTTCATTCCCCCCCCCCCAAAAAAATATAGTCCGGCCCCCCACAAGGTCTGAGGGACAGTGGAGCGGCCCCCTGCTGAAAAAGTTTGCTGACCCCTGTATGAGACCCTCATGCAAGGCACCCTCACTCAGTGCCCTTCCCCCTTGAACTGCAGGAGTTGAGGGGTGCAAAACACAAAGCTGCTGTTTGGGCTGCCTTTCTGGGTGTGCCTAACACACACTGAGAAGGGCATCTGACCTTTTTGGAGGGACCCCTGTGTCACCATTATGAAAAAGCACTGAAATAAACAGCCTCTTGACTGATCCAGTATATTAGTTTATTGAATAAGGTAAAGGGACCCCTGACCATTAGGTCCAGTCGTGACAGACTCTGGGGTTGCGACGCTCATCTCGCTTTACTGGCCGAGGGAGCTGGCGTACAGCTTCCGGGTCATGTGGCCAGCATGACTAAGCCGCTTCTGGCAAACCAGAGCAGCGCACGGAAACGCCGTTTACCTTCCCGCCGGAGTGGTACCTATTTATCTACTTGCACTTTGAGGTGCTTTCGAACTGCTAGGTTGGCAGGAGCAGGGACCGAGCAACGGGAGCTCACCCCATTGCGAGGATTCGAACCGCCAACCTTCTGATTGGCAAGTCCTAGGCTCTGAGGTTTAACCCACAGCGCCGCCCACCTCCCTAGTTTATTGAATACTGCCCCGCAAATCCCACTCACCTGGGTAGTCGCTGTTATTGACAGCACAAAGGTTGGAACTGTGGAGCAGCTCAGGTTCAGCAAGCGCCCCTGAAAGATACAAAAACACATCATTCCTGCATCCAATGCTGGGTTCTCCACCGGCAAGTTGCTCCTGACCTGCAGGGAATGCCAGCAATTCAGCTCCACCGCCAAACAGCAACAGGGGGAAGCAGCAGGAGCCCCCTCAGAAGGAAGTGAACTTGAACGGCTCTGTCTTTGACTCAGCAAGGCTGTTAGCTCTTGGGAGAAGATTCTAAAGCAGCGGTTCTCAACCTGTGGGTCCCCCAGATGTTGTTGGACTACAACTCCCATCATCCCTGAGCCCTGGCCTTGCTAGCTAGGGGTGATGGGAGTTGAAGTCCAACAACATCTGGGGACCCACAGGTTGAGAAAGGCTGCTCTAAAGGGTCAGCACTGGGAGGCCCCTCCAGAAGTGCACTAGAAAACCCCTGGCCAAGATGAAGGAAGAGCTCATCTTCTGAATCACTACACACAGGGAGCTGCCAGCACCCACCCAGCTTTTGTATATGACACCCAGCCTTCTTCAACAGCACGGTGCCCTCCAGATGTTTAGGACTACAAGACGTGCAGTCCAAAACATCTGGAGGGCACAAGTAAACAGCAAAGCTATTCCACCCAGTTTGGAAGGCCCTCCAGTGTTCCACAGTGGCTCCCTTACCTCTGCCAGCAGCACTATCCTCTTCCCGTCAGGCCAAATCACATGGTCTACCTGAGACCTCACCCGCTCCCATGTCAGCTCCGGGGTACGCAAGCTGGCCTGGAAGACAACATTCAAAAAGTCTGAAGTAGAAAGGGCCTTCGGAGTCAGCAGAAATTGTCACTGTACAAAGTCTCACTTGTTGTCAGCTGAGCGAGATCTAAGGTCTGCAGGGGGTGGGCCCTGCAGGACAACATGTGCCTTACACTTCGGCGGCCCCAATTCACCAATTCAGCACCGCCAGAGGCAGGAAGTAAGAACTGCTTTGCTGAATCAGACCACGGATTTGTCCAGTGCAGCCTCCCCCTTCTTCATCTTTAAAGCAACTGCTCTTGCGGCAACAGATCCCGTAAAACAGTTAGTGAAAAGCCACCTTCAGCCTGCCTGACTTGAAACTCCTGGCACTGAGCGTCATGGGACGACCTGGGTTGTTCTAGCATTGTGAGGGGATAGACAAAAGTCCTGGACTTTCTCCATCCCGTACTTACGTCTAGAAGTCTCTGTTATTACCCCTCTCTTAATCACCTTTGCTCTAGAGAATCCAAATGATTTTATATAAATGAATTGTGACTCACTTCACTCCATCGTTCTGAGATCCAGCTCCGAGGGCCTTCTGGCGGTTCCCTCATTGCGAGAAGTGAGGTTACAGGGAACCAGGCAGAGGGCCTTCTCGGTGGTGGCACCCGCCCTGTGGAACGCCCTCCCACCAGATGTGAAGGAAATAAGCAGCTCTCTTATCTTTAAAAGGCATCTGAAGGCAGCCCTGCTTAGGGAAGTTTTAAATATTTAATGCTGTATTGTTTTTAACACTCGATTGGGAGCTGCCCAGAGTGGCTGGGGAAACTCAGCCAGATGGGCGGGGTCCAAGTAATAAATTGTTGTTGTCATGAATTGTTAGGAGCTGACTATTGTGCTGATTACTGAAATTACTCTGAAGTTGTTTTCATAATCACTATTATTATTATTATTATTATTAAACCCAATTGTTATGTCTTTATAAAGCCCCAATTGTTATGCCACATTGCTGTCACCGTGAATCCACTCTGGAGTGCAGAAATGGCAGAAAATGGGTATATAAATATACTTGACTTTCTTGGGGGGGGGCAGGCAGTGGGGAAAAACCAGCCCAGAAAAAGGGCACTCCACCCCACTTTCCTGCAACATTTCTGAATGCAAGCCAGCAGCGCAGGCCAGTCCCCCGCCGGCAGTGAGATCAAACTGATGGAAAGAGCGCTTCAGTGGGTGTGTCTGGGGCAACAATATTTTGGCAAGCGCCCATTAGAAAACCAAACCAAACCATGATTCCAGGCTTCGGAGTGGATTGCAGTTGCTGTGGTATGGTGAAATGCTGTAAGGGCAAGTGAGGCAGGAAAATGTCGCCTACAATCCTGTCTCCTAAATTAGAGAGGTGCATGGGCACACCCCGACTCTGGAAAGGACAATGACAAAACCAGGAGCCTTGTCAGAGGGCTCCGATTACCCAGCTCCTCCGCTGACACTGACACACAGAGAGGCCTGGGCTGAAGGAACGTCAGTGTTTAGCAGCTGTTTACTGCAGAGGTTGCTTAGCAGCTAAATACAAGCTGGCATGCCAGCAGATGTCCTGACAGATGAGTGAGCGAGGTCCACTGCTTATCTCCCTGCCCTCCCGCCCAAAAAAACTTGGACAAGGCTGGTGTTTGCCTGGTTCCAAAAGAACAAATGTCAGCCCTCCCTATTGTGCTGTTTTGGAAAGCCGGGGGGGGGGGAGCTGTTCAGCACTCCCATCTGCCCCTACCGGTGAGAGGAAGGGTCGAAAAAGCACTCGATGAGAGCCTGGAAGAAGCATGGACAAGCGTCCTCTACACCACAAAGAACTCATAACCCACCTACTTTCAGCAGCCAGAAACACCATAACCAGACACTGGAGAGACCTGTCAGGAGTAAGCATGGACCAATGGTACCAAATAGTATGGGAAACAGCCCTACTAGAAAAATTAACCAATAAACTGACACAGGGACAAATAGAAGAAGACGTCTTCACCCCAGTATGGCTCCCCTTTATCACATACACAGCCCAACAAGACAATGACAATAATCCACCAACAGCATACAAATCAATATGGCGAACCTGATCCAAAACACCCACCCACCCCACTCACCCATGAAAACAAAGACCACCACAGCCAACCCCAAATGAACAACCACACCCTAGGCCAACCCCAACCTCTTTCACCACCAAAGGAACACAAGTGAACAGCAGAGAACCTGCACAAGCAACGCTGACACAAAACCCCACATATATATAATAGAAACATCGCCACCCACCCCCACCCATCTCCCCCCCCTTCTTCTTCCGAATGTCTCAACAAATGAAAATGATCTGTAAAAAATGTTACTTGGAGACAAAAAGAGAGAGAGAGAGGCATTGCACATACTTTTGTAAACTAAGAAAATCTTTAATAAAAATACATTAAAAAACCCAAAGAGCATTCTGAACGACCCACTTTGCTGGTTTAAAGGTTTATGTTTGCTTTTTATTACAGCAGCCGAGTAGTGCAGCCACAGCAGCCTCCACAACCCTTGTGCCCTCCAGAGGCTGCTGGGGTTCTGCTCCTACCAGCCCCAACCATCTCGGCCATTTGTCAGGGGTGGTGGGGATTTTACAGAGGGCACCAGCTTGGGGAAGACTAACTAATAGTCGTTGCTTAGGGCCCTTGTATCTACAGGACCGCCTCTCCTGGTCTGCCCCGCAGAGGACTTAAGGTCCATGAACAACCATAGTTTAGAGGTCCCGGGCCATAAGGAAGTCAGACTATCCTCCACCAGGGCCAGGGCCTTCTCAGTGTTGGCTCCGACCTGGTGGAATGCTCTGTCCCATGAGACCAGGGCCCTGCGGGATTTAACCTCCTTCTGTCAGGCCTGTAAGACAGAGCTATTCCACCTGGCCTTTAATTTGAATTCAGCCTGATCTTCTATTTCCTTTCTCTTCCCTCCCCCTCCCCTTTTATGAAGATCACCCGCTCTGAGACCCCACAGCTAATTCTCCCCTGGTATCCTCGCTGGCCCAAATAGGACTAATTCAGCCAGCTAGAGCCCTGGGGATTATCTAATGCTTATTAGATGGATTTCCCCTAAACTGATTTCTGAACTTTGAATTTTATTCTTATTCGTGTTTTTATACTGTATTTTATGCTGCTTTTACAATTAAGTGTTTTAAATTTGTTGTTAGCTGCCCTGAGCCCGGTTTTTGAACCAGGAAGGGCGGGGTATAAATAAAAATGTATTATAATTATTATAATTATAATTATTATTATAATTATTATTATAATTATAATTATTATTATTATTTCTGTCCAGGCCCAGGATACAAGTCCACACACAGCCATGAAACTCCCTTGGTGACTGTTGTGCAGCCTCTCTCTCTAAGCCTAACCTACTTCACAGGGTTGCCAAGAGGAAGGGGGGAAATCTGGTACTCTGAGCTCCTTGGACAGAATGAAAATGTAATAAAACCAGGCATAAAGTTCTGTTCATTATTAAGCATTATGTGTTTTTCTAGTTCAGAAGATGACACGCCCTCAGGAGGATAACCCCCACACAAGTGTTTCTTTGGAGCAGAACACAGGTATCTAGAAGTATCTACTGGCAGGATGGCAATCTTTCAGGCTTCAGAGAGCCAGTCTGGTGTAGTGGTTAAGAGTGATAGACTTGTAATCTGGGGAACCGGGTTCGCATCTCCGCTCCTCCACATGCAGCTGCTGGGTGACCTTGGGCCAGTCACACTTCTCTGAAGTCTCTCAGCCTCACTCACCCCACAGAGTGTTTGTTGTGGGGGAGGAAGGGAAAGGAGAATGTTAGCTGCTTTGAGACTCCTTCGGGTAGTGATAAAGCGGGATATCAAATCCAAACTCTTCTTCTATTGCCTATAGAAAAGCTGCTCTAGCACTCCCCTGAATTTGGATCCTGCTCTGCTAGCAAAGACGCAGAACCCTCCTTCGTTTCCCATAATGCACTGCATTGCAGGTAGAGTAGGGAAGACCATCCCTAAAGCCCTTTACTAGAGACTGGGGGGAAAAGAAAGCCCAGCTCTTACCACGTCAATTTCAGTGTTGGAATGCCCCATGTTACAAACGATGCAACTGTTCTTCATTCTGTCAAGATGTTCTCTGGTCACTACGTTTTTGTTACCTACAAACACACACAAAGAAACAAGATTTACAGTATGGAGTGCTTACTCTAAACCCCACCCTGGCTTTCGAAGAACGACTAGCACACACTGGGAGCATCTTGTTGCACAAACCCTGGTTGAAATGGAAGGAGCTGGGCCCAGCCCACCCTTCCGGGACACAGCCGGCTATGGATTTCCTTCTACCGTTCCATTAGGAAGGCTGCCGAAGGAGGTCACGCTACCATTTGCACAACTTAACCCCACTGCGACGCAAGCGTACCTGTGCAAGTGATAACAATGTCGACTTGCCGAATCACTTCGTTCAGTTTCACAAGACGGAAGCCGTCCATGCTGTGAGAAATAAGCAGAGAGAGACCCCTAAAACCCAAGCCCAGCAGAAAACACCCCCACCTGAAAACCGGCCTGAGGAACGCCCTCCCATCAGATGTCAGAGAGATAAAACAACTATCTGATGTTTAGAAGACATCTGAAGGCAGCCTTGTTTAGGGAAGTTTTTAATGACAGATGTTTTATTGTATTTTTAATCTTTGTTGGAAGCCACCCAGAGTGGCTGGGAAAGCCCAGCCAGATGGGCGGGGTAATACTACTACTACTACTACTACTACTACTGCTACTACTGTTGCTGTCATCGTCATCACTGTGAAGCTCCTGCTCTGCTGATGTTGAGCACCCCAGGACCACGCAGGATAGGGGTAGTGGGGAGAGAGTGGCAATTCCGTTTAGAGACGGGGTAGGCAACCTAAGGCCCGGGGGCCAGATGCAGCCCAATTGACTTCTCAATTCGGCCCATGGATGGTCTGGGAATCAGTGTGTTTTTACATGAGTAGAATGTGTCCTTTTATTTCAAATGCGGGTGATGAAGTCGGTGCTGCGTGTTATTTCCAGCGAAGGTATTATTGGTCATTTATTTCTGTTCTCTCCCCTCCCCCCAAAAAGCTTAGCAGCTTTGGGGCATCCCCCCCCCAAAGAAGCAAAGCAACTTTTGCTACCCCCAAAACTTTGGACAGCAGCTCCCCCCCCCCCCGCAAAAAAAGCTCAACTCTTGGCACTTTGTGATAAATACCGTATTTTTCACTCTATAGGACGCACCGGACCATAGGAGGGGGAGAACAGGGGGGGGAAATTTCTCCCCCTCTCTGCTCAGCGCCCCTTTAGCAAAGCGGCAGGAGAAACGGAGCCCCTTCCATTTCTCCTCCTGGTTCACTGAAGGGGCGCTGCGCAGAGAGGGAAAAGTGTGCAGCGCCTCTCCAGCGAAGCGAAGCCTGGAGAGCAAGAGTGATCAGTGTGTACCGACCCCTCTCGCTCTCCAGGCTTCAGGCGGCCATCCGCAAGCCTTCGGAGCGCAGCGGGAACTCCTGTGGGAACTCCGGGGGCTTCAGGCGGCTTCAGCGAAAGCAATGTGAAGCCTCTGGAGTGTGGGGGGAACTCTCCCTCTGCGCTTCGGACGCTTCACGTTGCTATCGCTGAAGCCAAGGAACCTGCATTCACTCCATAAGACGCACACACATCTCCCCTTAATTTTCGAAGGGGGGAAAGTGCATCTTATAGAGCGAAAAATATGGTAGGTGGGTTTTGGTTTGCAGTTTGGGCACTCGGTCTCTAAAAGGTTCGCCACCACTGCTTTAGAGTTACAAACGCCTTCAAAATTGGAAACTTTGGGTGTCTCCTAGCAGCTTCGCTCTGATCCATGTGGCTCTCTTAACTCCCCCCCGCCCCACCCTTCCAAAATTGGCTGCTGATGCATGGATGGCAATAGGAAGGGCCAGCGGGATTCAGTAAAGCAAGGGATCGAATCCTGTGTCAAGCTCACACCACAGGCTGACTGAAGACCCTGCCCACATTCCTCCGTAGCTTCAGCTCTTACCAGGCTTGCAGGGCACAAATGGGGTCGATCTCTGTCACGTACACAATGGAGCCCATGGCCTTCAGTGCGGCACAGCAGCCCTTGCCCACCTGCAGCGGGAGAGCAGAACGTCAGGAAAGAGGCACAGAGGACTCAACGCTGAAAGAGCTGGGGGAAAACAACAATGCAGCTCTACATTTTTGGGTCCTGTGGCGGGAGAAGCCCAAGGGAGGAGGGTCGGAAGATGTACTTTCAGCGCAATTAACCCAACGGCACCAAGCGTTTGTGGGTGGGGAGCTTAAGCATAGGGTAACTAGACACTAGGCCCAAGTGGGCAGCCGCATGCAACGGCGGAGAAATGCTTCTGTCCAAGAGAGAAGAAAGCCCAGGAGTGTTTAGGTACAATAAAAGCATGTCCAGGTACCTCTGGTTGTGAACGGGATCCGTTCCAGAGGCCCGTTCGCAACCTGAAAAGAGCACAACCTGAAGCGCTGTATCTGCACATGTGTGTGGCGCGATTTGGCGCTTATGCGCATGCACGAAGCACGATTTAGCATTTCTGTGCATGCGACAAAACCGGAAGTAACCCTTTCCGGTACTTCTGGGTCACTGCGGGACACAACCTGAAAAGACGTAACCTGAGGCATCCGTAACATGAGGTATGACTGTAGAAGAACCCAAGCAAGAAAGATGTTTTCCTGTAGGATAGGTTAGAACTATTCTATTTTATCTCACACAGAACCCTGGACTTCCCAAGATGAACAATGGTTCTACAACCCTGCAGCGTAGCAAGAGTGGCTTTCAAAGGGAATTTCTGCATGGGGGCTGCAGGACAGGGATGCCCCTTGGGAGCTGTTTATTCCATGAACCTGAAGTCAATGGACAAGCCGATGCTGCGAATTACATGTAGGTGGTGCAAAAAACAAAAACATGGACATGTGAAACATTCTTTTTCCTCCTGGGATTACAGAAGGTTCCCGTGCAGACGTGCCAGTTCAGTGAGTGTGCCACTGCTCCCCCGTAATCAGTTCTGTCCAGTAACAGCCGATCAGTGTTAGCGGTTCAGTCTCCTGTGTTATCTCACTTCCCCTCCACCCCGCAGAGAATGCAAAGGCGTTTGGCTGACCCGAGGACCCTTGTCTGTGCAACGCAAGATGGAGACGTGCAGCCACCTTGTGCTCTCAGAGATCGGAGGCCACCACTAAGCCAACCTGGTGCTTGCTCTGCAGGTGCCTCAAAATGCACACAGGCCAGTTCTGAGCCCTAACACCAACATCCCATATCTTAAGTCCTTAACAACTTGAATACAGAAGAAAAACAGGGGTGGCACTAATGCTATGGGATGCACTTCCTGAAATATGAAAGGCTTGATCTGTATTGGCATTCTGCCGGCTTTTGAAGATGCACCTGTTTATGCAAGTAGACCCTTGATCTCTCAACCTGTGTTTTATTGCATGCTTTAACTGTGGATGTTTATATTTTAATGCTCGTGTAACTGGTTTCTAGGGACACGGGTGGCGCTGTGGGTTTCACCACAGAGCCTAGGACTTGCCAATCAGAAGGTTGGCAGTTCAAATCCCCGTGTCGGGGTGAGCTCCCGTTGCTCGGTCCCTGCTCCTGCCAACACAGCAGTTTGATAGCACCCCAAAGTGCAAGTGGATAAAGAGGTGCCGCTCTGGCGGGAAGGTAAACGGCGTTTCCGTGCGCTGCTCTGGTTCGCCAGAAGCGGCTTAGTCATGCTGGCCACATGGACCCGGAAGCTGTACGCCGGCTCCCTCAGCCAATAAAGCGAGATGAGCGCCACAACCCCAGAGTTGGCCACGACTGGACCTAATGGTCAGGGGTCCCTTTACCTTAATTGGTTTCTATTCTTGCAAACCATTTAGAAGCCTATTTTGGCATCAAGCAGCATATAAAACAACAACACCATGGGGGTTTAAAAAAAGCTTCTGGGAAATACAAGGGCTCTAGTGCATCTCCAGTGGAAGGGAGCCCCCCAGTTCTGGGTTCAGCCACTCAGAACGCCTGTCAGCATGGAGACTCTCTCTCCAGGAAGGGCCTTCATTCATCTTGAAAGAGATTAAAAAATGACTGAGGGAAGAAAGCAACTTCCATGACAGCTTTCTGTATCACACAGTGTCATGCAAAAAGCCACAGGAAGCCTGCAGGGAGAACCCACAAGATAACCTGACACCCGACCCGGCTGGAGTGTAAAAATAATGCAGAGTGCAAGGCTTGTCTTGACATTGGGCTAAAACTGTTGTGTGCTGCAAGTTTCCAGGGGTCCAACAGGAGGTTGGGGGTGCAAAGACGGAGATCAATACAGCACCAGCTGAACTCTGTGGAGTTCAGAAGTCCAAGGCAAGAATGCTTCTCCAAGTCCTTTTGCAAACCATTATCTAGAGATGCCCTTAGATATCCAGAGGGAAGTCTTAGAGAAATCATCCCTAGAACTGGAGAAGGAGCTATGATGCCACTCACAAACTTAACCTAGAGCACAAGCACAGCTTGCTCCAAGGGGGAAACATCTGAGTCTTACCTCTCCATAGCCACAGACTACGACTTGCTTTCCTCCAAACATCATATCGGTTGTCCTTTTAAGGCTGAGGAAAAACGAGAGGGTTGCAAAGTTAATCTTGAGAAATTCTGTTATGTATGGGATTTCAGGCTCAAGGGCACAGCGGTTTTGGATTTGTGAATAATGGCCCTTGTGTGTATTGCTCAACAGTGATGCAACATCAGTGAAATGAACTAGGAGCTATACAAATTACAGAGCAGTATCACTCTTGCCAAGGGGACTTGCAACGTAGGGACATGTGTAGGCTATTGCAATCATGTGCGAAGACACTTCGTACACATGAGAAAAGGCTGCACTACATCCTTTGGGAGCCCTGGATATGTAATCACTGTACATTATGGGGATTCCTGCAAATTCTTACACACAAAGCCTATTTCACAGGTATCTGGTAATCTGGAAAGCGATCCTGTGGTTTGAAAAGGAAGCCAGCAACAGGTGAAAGATTGGAAATTATCAATGAATGACAGGGAGTGGGGTGGGGGAGAGTCAATCAACAGTAAAAGCCAGGCTGTCTCTTGCAAAGCAGCTAAATGTGGGGGCTCAATGTAACTGCAGACCCTGCGTATCCAAGCACATCAACAGCAACCAACTGCCTTTAGGAAGATTTTAATTCCTTCCTATTCTTTTAATGCTGCTTTTCCTTTAGTTTATAATTCTTTGCTTCTGCATGTCCCTTTCAATCCTCCAAACGGGTACCCTTAGATGCCGAGAATTGTTGGCCCTTGCGATATCCCAGCTTTTGCCGGGGGCTCTGTTGGGAAGCACAAAGCGGTGGTTTCCAGGTGAAGGAAGCCATGCTGCTCTGCACATGCAAACTCTCCCTCTTAGTATATCTTCTTCCCTACTTGGCATCTCTGCAACTGTGCCCTACATTGTGGTCTATTTTTAGCAGATAAGTAAAATAGGTTAGCGGTGTAGGGAGTGTGGAACTTCAATTTTCCACTGAATATAGACGGCAGTCTCGAGGGATAGGACTGCAGTTCTGCTCCTGTTTCTCGTGGCCCATTTTACAAGGCCCAAGCTAGCTGCCTAGTTGATTTAAATATTTCAACTGCTTCCATACGATTCTGCCAAGCAGCAGAAACAAGAGCGAGCCGATGATAATTTCCTCTACTGGTATCAAATTTGCATGAAAGCATACTGGTAGAATTAGGAAGCAGCAATTTGCCTGCATTTCAACACATGGAGAGGCCAGTGGGCTTTAACAGCGACTTTCCGCAGCATGCCCACTACAGCCTTGTTCTCACTGAGGGAGGTCAAGCTGTGCCTGAGGTGTATCACATGACTGAATGCCAGAAAAACCCGATTCACCACACAGGGAAAGCCAGCGCAGAGAGAAAGCCAGAATGGAACCCTTCTCCCTCACATGCTGATTTTCCATGTGCAGGGAGCTGTTATGTTCAGCCATGTGTTCCCCCACCTGGCACTCTGAAATGGTAAAATCTTTGGCAAAGGCGGCCATCCTCAGTGAGAGTCAGGCCCAGCCATGTCTCGCAGTGAACATCAATGTTACCAGCGGGGAGAGATGTGTTCAAACAGACTGGGGTATGCACTGAGAAATGGCAGCTGGCTGCAAATCCTCCTCAAACACTGAGACGGCCGTGCCTCAATGCAAAGCAGCCCTGAAGCAGAGAGACAGGCCTAAAGGCGGCTGATAGAATTCACAGCCAGTCACAGGGCCTATGGGCATCGACTCCGCGGGCCTCTAAGCCCATGTCGAGCAGGACTCTAGGAGAGCCCAAAAGACGCTCTAAATCCCACCTCCCTTTTGTATGCATCTGATCATGCAAGAGCTTCCTTGCTACAGACATCTAATGCCCCTGGGAAATGAAAATATGGGTTTGGGAAAACAATGCTAAATGTAGCTCATGGGATGAATTGACTACAGTGTTCCTTTAGCAAGAGGAAGAGAACAGGACAACAAGCTAGATGCCTTTGTTTCATGATAGGGCAGTGGGCGGGGGGTGAGGGAGAAAGAGATAACATCCCCCCCCCCACTTTTCTTCTCGTAGTTATCAACTTGGATGAACATAGCAACATAAGAGATGGAAAAGAACATGCCGGGTCGAGTTGTCTTGTAATAAAAGCTTCAACCCACCAGGCTACGGAATGAGAACTGCAATTACCACGTCAGCAACATCCTGCTCTTAATTCCCTCTTAGTCTTCTGGGTTTAGGCGCTAGCAGCCAGCTTATTCCTGAAGCTACTGAGGAGTTTAGTGGCTCTGTGACATTTAGAGCGGGAAAGCTCCGCCACGTGGTGTCTGCTCCTTTGCCATTCTCCCACAGTGAAGCATTCTTGTGACGGGATTTGTACCGAACATCGAGAGAGGCCTTTTTAAAAAAAACAAAACAATGCACTATATCTGGAATAAACAAACCCAAACGGCACCCGTCTCCTGGCAAGACTATGCGGTTTGGAAACATGGAAATCACATTCACTGGAAAGCTTCAGCATAGGAGAATGGGAGTTACCACCCCGGCTTTTTTTCCTGCCATAAAAGTGAGATGTTTTATCTATTTATAAAAATGTTTGTGTACTGCTGTTCATAAACAGTATCACAGCAACCATACAGATCCACAATAAAAGCCATGTACAAACTGAAGATCAGAGATTAACTATTGCAGAAATATATTTACTTAATTGCCTGTGTGAGCTCTGCGGCAGCTACTTGGGCATAGTTACACCCTTGCAGTTGCTTCTCTGCAGACCATTGTGAGAAGACCTCATTCTCCTCTCTGTGTTCATTTAAACAGAAAGATACGTACCCATCTAAAATGGATTCCCGGCAGCAATAGAGGTTGTCAAACTTCTGCTTGGTGACAGAGTCGTTGACATTCATAGCTGGGACGCACAGCTTGCCTGCCTTTGATAGCTGATACAATCTAGGGTGAGAGGGGAGGGGAAAGAATGAAAGGATAAAAGCCAAGGTTTCCTCCAATTTACCTGGATACTCTTCTGCCTTCTATTGACCTACACAACTGACTGACCAGCACCGGGTTCTCCTAGTTAAGAGTTTCTTGTGAAATCATTGCTTACTTCAACTCGCCTGTGGAAACAACTCAGAGGCCATGAAAGAAGGAAGGTTAACACAGAAAGATTTAAAGGAACTATTGGAAACTCAAGGCAGTAGAGATATAAGATGATCAGAGCCCCCCGAACTAGAAGCATGGGAAGTCCCAATAAAAAATTATAATTTGGCAGAATATTCGGGCTATATGATATGTATTTGTATAATTTGGAATATTTAATGTGATTAGATTAGATTGTTAAAATGGAAAATTTAATAAAAATTATAAAAAGAAGAGTTTATTGTGAAATCAGCACTACTCATGCCTGCAAGGTTTTTGTTTGTTTGTTTGTTTTGCAAGGTCCACATGATGGTATCATTAAATGCCAGCCCATCAGTTTTTTACACTTAATCCAGATTTCCCCTTGATGTGGAAAGTCTGATAAGTAAAAGTTACTTTTTAATGCATCTGCCCTCGCAACACTTTCTGAGTTTTGTTTGGGAGGCAGCGTATGTGATTCAAACTGCTGTTGCATTTTTAAAGATGGGGAAGTCGGGTCCAAATTCTCTTTCAGTTATGAAACGTACTAGGTGACCACAAGCTATTACAGTGGTACCTCGGGTTACATACGCTTCAGGTTACATACGCTTCAGGTTACAGACTCTGCTAACCCGGAAGTAGTACCTCGGGTTAAGAACTTTGCTTCAGGATGAGAACAGAAATCGTGCTCCGGTGGCGAGGCAGCAGCAGCAGGAGGCCTCATTAGCTAAAGTGGTGCTTCAGGTTAAGAACAGTTTCAGGTTAAGAAACGAATTAAGTACTTAACCCGAGGTACCACTGTATTGCCATGGGTTACTGGCATGTCAAGGTGCTGCTCTGAATTCCTTTGGAGGACAGACCGAAGAGTAATAAAATTAAGAAAGCTGTTTCTCTCCAAACAAGGGCAATGGTGAAATAGGATGCAGTTCCCACCTCACCCAAAACACGAGAGAGTTGTTACCTGTGGACCCCAGTGACACTCTCCTCTACGATCCCCTTGATCTTCTTAAACATGTTGGGGTACTTCTTGTAGATCCAGTGTGTGAGATCCCCACCATCGTCTAAGATCTGCAACACCAAACGTGTTATTACTACCACATTCCTTTGCTACAGACCCAGCAGTTGGCATTCTGCACATGTGGTGGGTAAAAGGTTTTCCCCACTTGTGGATGTAGATATTCTTTGGAGAGTGTAAGGAAAGACATATTATCGAAGGTGACATTGCTCTGTACATCTGAGAGACCGACAGTGATCTGCCAGCAGGATTCAGCTGGCATGCATGTCTTTGGTATGGGAAAGCTAAACTGTATAAGAGCTTTTTGAATCATGTGATCAGGAAGAATTTGTATAGAGTCTGGGAGAAATATAAGAACCTGATGGAAAGGGAAATACTCGTAGGGCTGCTGCCAATGGAAGCTATTACAATCAAGAGAATCAATATGGACAGACAGTGGGAGACTTATAGAGACTTACTGGACTTCTCAAGGAAGAAATAAGGAGCCAAGTAACAGATCTGTTACAGTACCACCAATTGTATGGTATGTTTAAACCAGTGGTGTCCAAACTTTTTTCAAAGAGTGCCAGATTTGATGAAGGGAGGGCTGTGAGGGCCGACCAAAGGGCCAAACAAAGTTGGTGACCTTTTTTTTTAGGAATGAAGTTGTTGAGCTTTTTTAGGATTTAAGTTGTTGGGGTTTTTTAAGGATTTCCCCCCAGGAAATAAACTGCCACAGGGGCCAGATTAAACTGACCGGTGGGCCAGATTACGCCCCCGAAAAGGACTTTGGACATGCCTGGTTTAAACTATATAAGAAAAATGGACTTCTGGACCATAAAGTTCACAATTTCAAAGAGATTTATTAGTGAATAATGAAGAACTATTGTATAAGCCATTATTGGAGCGGGGAACAAAAGATGAACTGGTAAAAGCATCAATGACTCACTGGGCGAATGATAAAGGGCATAAAATAGAATTTGACCTCTGGGAGAAACTGTGGAATTTTTTTTTTGAAATTTACTGCATGCTACACTTTGAAGGAGAATTATATGAAAAAGATTCATGGATGGTATTTAACACCGAGTAGATTAGCTAAGATGTATAAATTTGAATCTGATCTGTGCTGGAAATGTAAGGAAACAGAAGGAACTTTTTTCATATGTGGTGGGCATGCAAAAAAAGTTAAAAGAAGGAATAGGTGAGAAATAAAGATTGTTAATGGAGGAAAAGAGGAAAGGTAAAGTTATATTATATTAAGATAAATTAGAGGATAAAAAACAGGGAAAGATGGAAAGGATTTGCTGAAATAGATAACTGAACTAGAATACAAATAGGGGAGGTGTGAGGAGGTCAAGGAAACAAGTAAATGAAAGATAATTTAGGGGAAAGTTTTGTTATATACACTGTATTGTTTATGTTTTGTATTGTTATTTATTGTGTTGTGTTTTTATGTATTGTACTGTACTGTTTTTGTATTGTATTGTTTCATTTGTTCTTTTTCGTTCTTTCTTATCTGTTTTAAAAGTAATAAATGTTATTCTAAAAAAAAAAAAGTTAAAAGAATATAGGGAAATGAGATATAACGAGATGAAAAAATTGTTTAAAACAACATTCCCCCCCAAAAAAACGAGGCATTCCTGTTAGGAATAGTTCAGAAGCAGGTACCCAGGTGTCAGAACAACTTATTTATGTATGCAACGACAGTGGCTCGGATTTTGTTAGCCAGAAAATGGAGGTTTAATGAGGTCCCTATTTAGGAGGATTGCAGCTTAAGATGATAGAATATGCAGAGTTAGCAGGTCTAAGAAGTGGAATAATACAGCAAGAAGAACAGGTATTTAAAGAGGAATAGGGATTTTTTTGCTGAGTATGGAAAATAATTGTACACATTGACAATGCTGGCAGTATTAAGGTAAATTCAACAGTAAAACATATTTAAAAGGGTGCAAAATGGGGGGGAACTGATTTAGATGGATATACAAGAATATGTAGGAATTATGGGTAAATTAAAAGCACCTTGGAAGGGGAAGGAGGGAAGTCGTTGAATGGGTGGGTATAATGAAAGATGTTAATGTGGAAATGTAAAACCTGAAAAGTTCAATAAAAATTATTTTGACATGTTGACATCCAGATTATGTCAAAAGAGACAGAAATTCCGGTACCTCAAATGACATGTACCTTGGAACCGCTGGTCATAGAATGAAACCAGAGGCTATCAATGGTTACTAACCGTGAAGGCTATGTTCTCCACTGTCAAGGCACTGAGCTGGGAATCGCAGGTGGCTGGGTGATTTAGCAATATATCATCCAAAACCAATTTGAAGTCCTTTTGGGGGGGGGGGGGAGTAGAGACATCACCTTGCCAACAAAGGTCCGTATAATAAAAGCTATGGTTTTCCCAGTAGTGATGTATGGAAGTGAGAGCTGGACCATAAAGAAGGCTGATCGCTGAAGAATTGATGCTTTTGAATTATGGTGCTGGAGAAGACTCTTGAGAGTCCCATGGACTGCAAGAAGAACAAACCTCTCCATTCTGAAGGAAATCAGCCCTGAGTGCTCACTGGAAGGACAGATCCTGAAGCTGAGGCTCCAAGACTTTGGCCACCTCATGAGAAGAGAAGACTCCCTGGAAAAGACCCTGATGTTGGGAAAGATGGAGGGCACAAGGAGAAGGGGACGACAGAGGACGAGATGGTTGGACAGTGTTCTCGAAGCTACCAGCATGAGTTTGACCAAACTGCGGGAGGCAGTAGAAGACAGAAGTGCCTGGCGTGCTCTGGTCCAGGGGGTCACGAAGAGTCGGACATGACTAAACGACTAAACAACAACAACATTGTGATAATCAGTTTCAGAATTTTTGACCCGGCAATAGATCATGAAACATGGTGTGTGTGTGTGTGTGTGTGTGTGTGTGTGAAAAACCATGAAGCCAGCCAATGTTTCTCTTGATTCTACAGCCCCTGTTAACTCCGTTGGCTCAGCTTTCTCCTGCCTCATGCATGGGGCAGCAAACCACAAGAACAGGCACTGGCAAAAATCACAATACGGGAAAACTCTGAAGCCAACCAATGCCTCTACATAGCTCCATCCTTATTTCAGACATCGTGATATATCAGTATGTTTAGTTGGTGATATATCACGATGCTGAAAACCAGGGAAGGGACAGAGCAGCAGCCACTGGTTCCCAGTCCTTTGCTCAAAGCACACCCCCTCCAAAATCATCCGATTAGTGGCCTGGAGAGACGTTTGCAATACAATGCTCATTCCTCCTTCCCAATCAGGGGTTGTGCTGGTTAATCTTCACTTAATTAAGAAGGTTGCATAATCTTTTTTTTCTCCCTCCTCCTTTATGTGCACTAATAGGCCAGAACTGCAAAATTTGGCAAGCTTCCCTCGCACCCTTATGAAGAGAAAGAACAAGGACTGCAGCCAAAACATGCCTTGTTCCTGTGGAGAAGAACGGGGTGCCCTTTTGCCTACACAAAGCACCAACTGGGCCCCATTCTGGTTGCATCTTTCACTGCAATTCCAACTGATCCTTCCAATATTTATTGGTTTGGTTCACTTACATATCCCTCTTAATTTGGAAAAACGCAGAGCAGTTCACAAACCAAATCATCAGGTGCCTAACCAGATAAAACCATCTAATCGTCGTTTTCCCCCCTTCTCATAAATTTTTATTATTTTCTTTACATATTCTTTCTTATCATACTTTAAACAACATATACACCTTTTTGCTCTGCCGAGCTTGTGACTTCCCTCCCTCCCTTCAGATGGTATCCTTTATTAAATCCACTCGCGTGTTTTATCTTTTCACCTCTTATCTACATTGTAGGAGTTACATCAGTCCTGCTAGTGTTTTTAAGTTTTTACAACTGTCCTTTAAATATTCAATAAATTGACTCCAAACCATCAAATCATCTTGAACCTGAAAGCAGCAGCAAGTTAAAACAATGCCACAGGACTTTTACTGTTGCACCAGAACAGTCTAGAAATGCACACACATTCTGAAATAACCCAACGAAGCGGAAGGCGTTAAGAACAAAATATTCAGGAACCCCAAAAGCAAGCAAGCAAGTAGGAGACAATAGTATTATGACACTATTCCCCTATTCCCCCCTTCCGCCCACCAGCCTAACTCTCCCCCAGAATCACAGTTACCCCAATAACAACTGGTTCTCACCCAGCAACACTGGGGCTGGGAGAACCCCAACTCTTCTACCCAGAGGAAACCCCCTGCCCAAGAACACTTGAAATATGTTTGAAGAGCAGTGGTGGAGAAGAGTAACTCTGAACTGGGGCTTTTCTCTTTTTTATTTTTATTTTTTTATTGATACAGCAAGAAAAGAAAAAAGAGAAAACACAAATACCAAATAACACACAGGAATAACAATAGACACAGAATTTTCTTAACAAACAGTAAGACATAAATTGGTCTTAACACTAAAGACCCAACCTCCCGTCTATTCCGTATTTCAATTTCATATAACTTATTGCCAATACACACTTTTATCATAATTAAACTTTCCTCTTAATATATCTTAATTCTCATATCTGCCTTGCAACTATGACCGAAGTTCCTCGAACTGGGGCTTTTCTCCTTGAAGGCTGCCCCTTTGGGGAAAATAAACCCTTGGTCCCCTTTGCACCAATTAAAGCTACACAAACTGGCACATTTTCCAGATCAACATCCTTTTCGTGTCATCCATGCACTTTCCCTTCACAGGTAACGCCTGCTCTCTGGCTCAGCGGCCAGCCCAGTACCCAGAAGGAGATTCAAAGCTTCTTCAGGGGCAGCAAATGGTTTGCAGAATCACCCACCATGTTTTGGGTACTGGCCCGCCCAGACACACTTCATGCATCTGGCGTCAAGTTGCAACCTCCCAGCACTACAGCTATCTGCCATCCCTCACAAAGGCAGGCAAGGTAAGCTCTGCGGTGCTGCCATCTTCTGGTTCAAAACACACACATTCCTCCGTCACAGTTTGGAGTGAAACACAAGAACGGAAACCAGCCACAAACTGTGATGCTTTCACCAGTTCTGCAAACAGTGTGGGGACACAGGCAGGCAACCCAAAGCATATACAGTGGCACCTCGGGTTACATACGCTTCAAGTCACATATGCTTCAGGTTACAGACTCCGCTAACCCAGAAATATTACCTCGGGTTAAGAACTTTGCTTCAGGATGAGAACAGAAATTGTGCTCCAGCGGCGCGGCAGCAGCAGGAGGCCCCATTAGCTAAAGTGGTGCTTCAGGTTAAGAACAGTTTCAGGATAAGAACGGACCTCCGGAACAAATTAAGTAGTTAACCCGAGGTACCACTGTACCCTTATTTATTGTTTGCCTATAGAATGAAGGCAAACTCAGAAGGTGAGAGAAGGACCATTATACCTTCCAGCACCAACAGAAACCAGAGAAATAAACTTTCACCGATCCTGAGGGAGTTGGAACATGCCTGGCTCATGCACCAGCATGAATGTGATACACCAACTATCTCTGCCCTGAGTTTTCAGCAGTGCATGAAAACTGTATTTATTTATTTATTTATTTATTTATTTATTTATTTATTTATTTATTTATTTATGCATGCCCCGCCCTCCCCAGCCAAGACCAGGCTCAGGGCGGCTAACACAAGGTATAAAAACAACTGATTAAAATACAACTTAAAAACAAGATTAAAAGACAACATTAAAATGCAGCCTCAGTAGAAACTCAAATCAAAAACTTTTTGGGGATGAAAACGTCAAATCTTCACCAAGGCCAACTATCCAGACTGGTCCTACCCAGAAAAAAGCCAGGGAAGTCCCCAAATAGATGGACCAAGAGTCAAAGGCTAATAATAAAAGATTGACACAATGGAGCTCCCTTTGTTGCTACAGTGGTACCCCGCAAGACGAACGCCTCGGAAGACGAAAAATTCGCTAGACGAAGGAGTTTTTCGTTTTCTTAGCCGCTTCGCAAGACGCATTTCCCTATGGGCTTGCTTCGCAAAACGAAGCTTGACCCGCAAGCTCCGGGGATAGCGGGGAAGCGCAGCGCGTCTTCCCTGCTGTCCCCGGACCTCTTTTGAAGCAAGGGGCAGCGGGTAGAAGATCGCTTCTCCCCGTTGCCAGCCCCGCAATCTCCGGGGACAGAGGGGAAGGCGCGCGCGCCTTCCCCTCTGTCCCCGGACCCCTTTTGAACCAAGGGGCGGCAACGGGGAGAAGCGATCTTCTCCCCTCCGCCCCTTGCTTCAAAAGAGAGGATAGCGGGGAAGCGCAGCGCGCCTTCCCCTCTCTCCCCGGACCCCTTTTGAACCAAGGGGCGGCAACGGGGAGAAGTGATCTTCTCCCCGTTGCCGCCCATTGCTTCAAAAGAGGGGACAGAGGGGAAGGCGTGCGCGCCTTCCCCTCTGTCCCCGGAGATTGCGGGGCAGGCAACGGGGAGAAGCAATCTTCTCCCCGCTGCCCCTTGCTTTATTTTTTTTAAAAAATAATATTTTATTAGGTTTTAACAAGAAAAAAGGTTACAGAATCAACAAAAAAAGAAAAATAAACACCAGAAAAATGCAAAAACCAAAAATTCAACACAAAAAACAAGAAAAAAATAAAAATAAAAATAAAAATCCCTCCTTTCAATTTCTACCATTCTTTTACTTATTTTCCTGACTTCCTCTCACCTCCCTCTTTGTATTCCATTTAAAAATTTATTCAGCAAATTCATACCCTCTTATCTTACCCTTAATTATGTATCCCCATATAATATTACTTCCCCTCTGTCCCCGGACGGTCTCCATAGGAACGCATTGATTTTCAATGCATTCCTATGGGATTTTCAATGCATTCCTATGGGAACCCGTGCTTCGCAAGACGAAAAACTCGCAAGAAGAAAAAACTTGTGGAACGAATTAATTTCGTCTTGCGAGGCACCACTGTAATTGCCCAAATGCTGTTCTAGGGACCAGAACCAGATTTCATGAACGCTGCCGACGGTTCTAGGACTCACCATATTTGGCTGCCACCCTTCAACGTTGACGCAGCGATCAATGCACCACCAGAAGTCATCCTCAGATTCTCCCTTCCAGGCAAAAACGGAGAATCCTGCGCAAGAGATAAGGAGGGTACGCACTTCAGATGGCAACAGGAAGCTCATAGCATGGGAGGCTGTACATGAAGAAAGATCACCTTAGAGCAGTAGTCCACTAAATGTTACTCAGAGTAGACCAAGTGAAATTAAGGGACCTACCCTAGTTGTGTCCATTCATTTCAATGGGTCTACTCTGAGTAAAACTTAGTGGAATGCCACTCTTAGCACCAATGGGTCTTGTTTTAATCTTTTGTATGTTTTTACCAGAAGTGGGAAGTGCTTCTTAAAATCCCCCACCCCCGAAATCACTTCCAGCCATACCTTTAATACCATATTTTTCGCTCTATAGGACGCACTTCTTCCCCTCCAAAAATTAAGGGGAAATGTTTGTGCGTCTTATGGAGCAAATGCAGGCTCCTTGGCTTCAGCGATAGCAACGCGAAGCCTCCGAAGCGCAGAGGGAGCGCTCCCTCCGCGCTCCGGAGGCTTCACGTTGCTTTCGCTGAAGCCTGGAAAGTGAGAGGGGTCGGTGCGCGCCAGGCTTCAGGGATAGCCGCCTGAAGCCTTTGGAGCGCAGCGGGAACTTGTGCTGCGCTCCGAAGGCTTCGGGTTCCTTTTGTTGAAGCCAGGAGAGCAAGACTCTCCTGGCTTCAGCAGAGAGGGAGAGCTGCGCAGCACCCCTTCAGCCAAGCGGGAGGAGAACTGGAAGGGGCTCTGTTTTTCCTGCCGCTTCGCTGAAGGGGCGCTGAGCAGAGAGGGGGAGAATTCCCCCCCCCCTGTTCTCCCCTTCCTATAGTCCGGTGCGTCCTATGGTCCGGTGCGTCCTATAGAGCGAAAAATACGGTATTTTTTTAGAGATCTCGGCTAGAACTCTGAGGCAGCCAAATACCTACCACTCTCAGCCAGGGCAGCAGCTACTTCATTGAGGGTGGAGTAGATGTTGCAGGCAGCCCACCGGCACTGAGCACCCAAGGCACCAAGGGTTTCCATGAGAACCTGTAATGAGCAAAATCGGCGGTGGGCGGGCCTGGGATTTGCCATGCCTGCACAAATCTTCACACAAAAAGTAAATGCCACATCCAGTAATATTCAGAAACACAGAGAATTTCCACCTATTAAGTTCCCTTTTAAAAGCAGCAAACTACATGCACACCCCTGGATATATTTAAAGTAATCAGTATGGTTTTTACTTCCTCAACCTGAAAGTACAAAAAACAACACATAGAAAGCCATACTTTGATCACTTCAAGCCAGTAATGCAATTCTCTCCAAAAGTTTAGAATCCTGACCCGTTTTGCTTCAGCTCCTTGCTTTTCTGTCGAAAAAGTCCAACCACTCAAATACTTCATATGAATTATTTGAAGAGCAACTGTAATCAACAAATTACGCTAAAAGGACTATAAGAAGTTTTGTAAGGAGAAATATACGGAGTGTTACAAAGCAGAAAAAGATAGAAATGTTGGTTATGAGTTTGAAATGTAACAGGGAAAATAAGAAATGCATCCCTGGTCCTGAATGGGGTAACTGTTCCCCTGAAGGACCAGGTGCGAAGCCTGGGAGTCATTCTGGACTCACAGCTGTCCATGGAGGGGCAGGTCAATTCTGTGTCCAGGGCAGCTGTTTATCAGCTCCATCTGGTACGCAGGCTGAGACCCTACCTACCTGCAAACTGTCTCGTCAGAGTGTTGCATACTCTGGTTATCGCTCGCTTGGACTACTGCAATGCGCTCTATTTGGGCGACCTTTGAACGTGACCCAGAAACTACAACTAATCCAGCTAGACTGGTGACTGGGAGCAGCCACCGAGACCACATAACACTGGTCTTGAAAGACCTACATTGGCTCCCAGTACATTTCCGAGCACAATTCAAAGTGTTGGTGCTGACCTTGAAAGCCCTAAACGCCCTTGGTCCTGTATACCTGAAGGAGCGTCTCCACCCCCATCGTTCTACCCGGACACTGAGGTCCAGCGCCGAGGGCCTTCTGGCGGTTCCCTCACTGCGAGAAGCCAAGTTACAGGGAACCAGGCAGAGGGCCTTCTCGGTAGTGGCACCCGCCCTGTGGAACGCCCTCCCACCAGATGTCAAAGAGAAAAATAACCACCAAACTTTTAGAAGACATCTGAAGGCAGCCCTGTTTAGGGAAGCTTTTAATGTTTAATAGGTTATTGTATTTTAGTGTTTTGTTGGAAACCGCGCAGAGTGGCTGGGGAAACCCAGCCAGATGGGCGGGGTAGAAATAATAAATTATTATTATTATTATTATTATTATTATTATTATTATTATTACTACAAGCTAACCTCCACATTCCTTCAAGCATGGACTTTTTAACATGTGGGGGGGGGGGAGCACGTGTGAGTACGTGCCCATGCACAAGGCTGGCTTCAGGTTTCAGCAAACTCCACCTGTAGGTTTACCTGGAAGCAGCAACAGGTGGCCATTTCAACTTCCCACATGTACTGTCAGTCCCCTGGGGCACCATGGGAAATTAAAACAGCATTTCACACAGGCTCATCTGCATGGCACGGGATGCACAGAGCAGGCACCAGTGGGGCTGGGCACTGGGTATCCAAGTTGCTGCCAAAAGGTACCATGTGCCAGTGCTGGCCTGGGGTGAGGAAAAAGGTCTGAAAGCTCAGCTACCAGAGAAATGTAAGGCCCCCTTGGAAACTGAGAGGCAGGGGATAAAATCAACCAAGTAAGAGGTGCCAGTTTCCTGAATAGAACAGTGTGAATTTCCAAAAGTGAAACATAGCCTCTGAGGGCTGGGTTTCAGAAGGCATCCAAAAACTTCCTGGAGAAATCGTGGCATTTGAGCTGCCTATTCTTCCCTCCATGCCACCATGTGGGATATCAGATATTTGAGCCAAGGTGTCATACTAGGCTTGTCACATGTGCTGGATGCCAAGGACCGGTTGGACGGAAGGGCTTACAGCAGTCTGGGCTGTGATGTGCGTGCAGCCCACGATCTTGGCTCCAGCCAAAGGCTTCTCTCCCTGAGCTCGTTTCCTCAAGGCCATGAGCGCAGGCATTTCTAGGAAGGAAGAGGAAAAGAAATGACACACACGAAAATGGGCACAGATGCTCAAAACCCAAAAGCCAAGTAAATGTCAAGCAGGTGACAGCAAACATTTCCCCATATCGCCTTCAGCATCAAAAAGATTATCGTTTTAAAACAAAGCACTGCAAAGTAACCCAGGGGTGGGGTGGGGAATAATCTGCAAGGACAAGTCCCAGAATTGGTGTGAACGTTCAAGGATGTGCCCGCTTCCCACGTTACACAGATAATTAGACAGTGGAATCCCAGGTCTGGAAGAAGTCCAATAAATTTTCCTGGTTCAACACCCTGCCCTGAAGCAGGGCATGCGTGGCCTAAAAGCTTCCCCAAGAAATGGTTCTCCAGCAAAGGAGATTTCACCATCTCCCCAGGCAACTTCTTCCAAGGCTCAGCTCATTCTTAGAATGCAACCATGCTAACGTCCACCTCGATGTGGGAAAAGAGACTGGCGGGCAACAATAGGATTCACTTGGATCTGTAGAACCACAGCTTTGTTTTGCTTGCACTGTGCTGAGAACCTTGGAATTAAAACTTAAAAGGTGACTTGGTTTGGCTGTTTTGTAACCCTAAATGGGTCTTCCATCACCAAACAGCTCAGCTGTTTGAAGAGATGGAACTTAAAATGATGGCAAACCAATGAAAGCTTTCTTGAGTTTTGTTTCATCTCAGAAAGAAACAATGGTATTGGTTATTAGGTTGGATGACAGAGTGTTCAGATAAGAGGCCTTCCACATCTACAGTGACCGGAAGTGATACTATGAGATTTGCTTAGTGGCCCATGCAAGCAAGAGCTATGAATTCCAAATGATCAAGAGCATTTGAAACAGCCTTACTTATCGACTCAAGATATAAGGGCAAACAACACATTGCACTGCCAAATTTCATGACATTCATTTGCTAATACAACACAACGCCCCCTGTGTATGTATCCTCCCCATGCCCTTTCTCCCCTGCTAACGCCTCCTTCATTCCTCCTAACCCGGTGGATTATTTACAGTCTCTGCATCTGGCTGGAATAAAACAGGCAGAAGAAGGCAGGAGCATTTGCTGGGAATGGCTAAGCCTTCCAGTTCATTGGTCCTCCCCGATGTTAGGACTATATTTGCTTTGTAACACCTAATTCTAATTTACAAAGTTCCATTAAAATGATATTGAAGTCAAATGCCTGTGCTGTTTTTTGAATCATAGAATCATAGAGTTGGAAGAGACCACAAGGGCCATCGAGTCCAACCCCCTGCCAAGCAGGAAACACTATCAGAGCACTCCTGACATATGGTTGTCAAGCCTTTGCTTAAAGACCTCCAAAGAAGGAGACTCCACCACACTCCTTGGCAGCAAATTCCACTGTCGAACAGCTCTTACTGTCAGGAAGTTCTTCCTAATGTTTAGGTGGAATCTTCGTTCTTGTAGTTTGGATCCATTGCTCCGTGTCCGCTTCTCTGGAGCAGCAGAAAACAACCTTTCTCCCTCCTCTATGTGACATCCTTTTCTATATTTGAACATGGCTATCATATTACCCCTTAACCTCCTCTTCTCCAGGCTAAACATGCCCAGCTCCCTTAGCCGTTCCTCATAAGGCATCGTTTCCAGGCCTTTGACCATTTTGGTTGCCCTCCTCTGGACACGTTTCAGTTTGTCAGTGTCCTTCTTGAACTGTGGTGCCCAGAACTGGACACAGTACTCCAGGTGAGGTCTGACCAGAGCAGAATACAGTGGCACTATTACTTCCCTTGATCTAGATGCTATACTCCTATTGATGCAGCCCAGAGACAACAATAGCAATTTGTCATTCTTCTGATTTCATCTATATTCAATGATCTATATGGAACAGGAGCAATATGGGGGCGGGTGGGGATTCTGGGGAGAGCTGAACTGAACTGTATGCCTTACATTTCATTAGTGGTGCACCACGGGCTCCCCAGGACAGATTCGAAGAGTCAGATCTTACTGCCACATAGTTGTGCCAGAAAAGGTGTCTACCCAAATGGCAGCAAGACCAAGATCTCTTAATCTAATGAAGTTACCCAGAACGGCATATCTCTCTTACCTTGCTCGGCAATTTCTATTTCCCGGCGCCCAAATTCAGCCTGCTTGATATTTTTCACGCAGAAGTCACTGCTGCCTTTGGTGTTCTTCTGCTGCTTGTCACGGGGGGAGGTCTCATCATCAGAGCTGTCTGTGTAGGAGGCAGCTGGAAGAAGGTGCGGACATTTTTTTTATATTATTATTATTATTATTATTATTTTCTACCCCGCCCATCTGGCTGGGTTTTCCCAGCCACTCTGGGTGGCTTTCAACAGAACATTAAAAACAAAATAAAACTTCAAACATTAAAAACTTCCCTAAACAGGGCTCCCTTCAGATGACTTCTCAAAGTTGGATAGCTGTTTATTTCCTTGACATCTGACAGGAGGGCGTTCCACAGGGAGGGCACCACTACCGAGAAGGCCCTCTGCCTGCTTCCCTGTAACCTCACTTCTTGCAGTGGACCTCAGCCTCCAGGCTGAACGATGGGGGTGGAGACTCTCAGAGAAGAGCAACATTCACAAGATCACAATCAAAGCTGAACATGCATTTGTCTCAGACCTCAAGTAAGTGACTACATGTGCTTCTTTTCCTTTGGTGACAATTTTGCATCCTACAGCACTGTATGAAAACATTTAAGCCAGATTGTAGAAAGGGTTCAAGATGTATTGGGATCCTTCCATTACAAGGATTTGACTACCAGTTCTGCAGGTCAATGATTAAGACCTGTGTATCCGAGGTTATCCATGCCTAAGAGCCTCACTGCAAAATCTCTGCATGTTTCCTTTCACAGCCCTCGTGTGCTCTGATGCCCACTTTCTCACTCACAATGCTCCAACGGCTTCTGCTTGGACCGACACCGACTTGGCCTCCTTGGTATTGAAAATGTTGGCAACTTGGACACCTCAGGTATTTCATCATTGTAAGAGTCACATGAGAAGACCCTTGGGACATCCATGGTAGCAGCACGTAACCTCTCCTCTCAGCAGAAAAGGGTCATACATGGGCATGTATGTGAATGTACAGGGTCATATCTGAGACTCTGCCTCCTGGATCTCTTTGTAGCTAGGGCAAAGTCGTGCTCAGGGGCTGGAGATGAGTCATAAATGGTCATTGTGACCTCAGGTTCCAAAGGCAGGATGGAATCATATTGGCTCTCATGGCCAGACCCATTGGTTCCCTGCACTACTGCTGTATCACAGTTGCAAACCAATGGAATATAGGCCAAGTAGTCAAGGCGGCTTTGGAAAAAGCTCTCAAGGCAGACATCACCCTGTCAGCAGATATCTGCAATGTCTGGAGATATCACCCTGCCTCTCTCTCTAGTTCCCTAGTTTCAAGATTGTCCCACCCTAGTAGTTTTCTCATTTGAACCCTGCAAAGCAACTCCTGGCACACATATATTCTGAAATCTGCAATGAGACCAAATGGTGCAGATGCTAATGGGCATAGATGCATCCTTAAAAACTAAGGAAAGTTACAGCAGACTTGCTGGATCAGACCAAAGGTGTGTCTAGATGAGCATCCTGTTTGCTGCAACAACTAGGGACACTCACAATCAGGTCGTGATGGCAACTGGAGTTCCCTGGCAGAGTGCCACTTAACACAGAGGTTACATCTCACCAACATGATTAATCTGCACGGGCAGACCTATCCACGTTCCATGCATTTGCCGAATCCTCTGCAAAGCTGTCTAAGATGGTGCCCTTACCACACTGACTGCCAATTAGTTTCCAGGCCCAATTCAAAGTGCTATAAGCCTTAAATGACTCAGAACCACAAGAAATTGATTGATTGCCTGCCATGGATGTGATTGCTCTCCACCTGAAGGAACCGGCATGAAGCCTGGACGCCCAGTTAGCCTCAGTGGCTAGAAACACATTTTATTAGCTGTGCTTGGTATCATCATCATCATCATTATTATTAATTGTATTTATATACTGCCCTATACGTGGAGGTCTCAGGGCGGTTCACATAAAAAGATCACAATATAAAAAATAAAAATAAAAGCAATAACCCAATAATACCTCCCTCCCCCAAAAAGAGCCACATTTTAAAAAGGTATGGGATGTTGACCAGGTCAACCAAAGGCCTGGTTAAAAGGAAACGTTTCTGCCTGGTGCTTAAAGGTATATAATGAAGGCGCCAGGCAAGCTTTGCTGGGCATTCCACAGACGGGGAGCCACTGCAGAGAAGGCCCGTTCTCATGTTGCCACCCTCCGGAGCTCTCGAGAAGGAGGCACACAAAGGAGGGCCTCGGGAGATATCAGGGTCTGGGTAGGTTCATGTGGAAAGAGGCAGTACTTGAGGTATTCTGGTCCTGAGCCATTTAAGGCTTTACGGGTCAAAACTAACACTTTGAATTGTGCCCGGAAACTAATCGGTAGCCAGTGCAGTCGGACCAGTACAAGTCTTGAATATTACAATGCACTCAATGTGGGGTCCCTTGACCCCAGAAATTGCAGTTAGTGTCAGCACAACACACCCTCTGCTCAGAGAACTAAGAGGGTTGCCAGTTTGTTACTGGGTCAAAATTCAAGGCGTTGCTACTGGAAGGCAAAGCCCTTAACTGCTTTGGATCAGTTGATCTGCAGGGTCACCTTACCCCACATGTGCCCACTTGATGGATGTGTGAAACTTACTTCTAATTTTCATTTTGCAGTTGTAAAAAACTGAACTTTTCTATGCTAGCACCTACACATTAGAACACTCTGCTGTTGACATTAGGCCGGCAGATGCATTCACTGTACGTTTTCTGGCATCCACTTAAAACATTTTTGTTTAGACAAGCTTATACAGCAGCGTTTCTCAAATTTGGGTCCCCAGCTGTTGTTGGACTACAACTCCCATCATCCCTGACCACTGGTCCAAAAACACACAAAGCTGTTGACATGCTTTTCTTTTCTACTGTTAATTTCATTTATCCTTAAATGGTTGGTTGTTTTTAACTGTTTTTCCTGATAGTTTGAATATTTTATGTAAACCATTTAGAGGTTTTATTACAATCAGGTGGTATGCACATTTTGTTAAATAAATAAATACTGCCTGAATCCTAGCAAGGTGGCAGTCTCAGTAGGAGAGTGGTTCCTGTATCCAGGAAACTGGTGTGTGACCTGCCCAATACGGGTCACAGTGTCTCTGAAATAGCAGGTGTATATGCAAAATGTGAACATGTTAGTGGGCTGGCTAATCTGGAATTTATTGGTTTGAGTTGCTTTGATTAGTTTGCTGGAGAAACTTCACTGTAAACTTGCTGATTTGTTTTGAAATAGTTAATAAATGAGTTGTTTATACTTTTCTGAATATTACTCGTTCTTAAGCACGAGTTGTGAATGTGGTGTCTTTCCTGGAACAGCTAAACAATTCATAACAAATGAAAACCAAGTAAAAATGGAAGAGAAGGCTGACGGTGATTCATTCCGAAAGCCTACGCCGACCAGAACAAAGTCAGGACACCAGTGTCTTGTATTCATCTTCTGTTTTTGAGGATGTTAGAACATTTGGCTTTGGCTACACAGGAGCTGTTGTGCTGAAGCGGAGGGAAGAGAGGCATGCAGATGCCCACTCAAAATCTGAAACTGCCTCCAAGAAGAGCTTAGGAGAAGCAGTACATACCAGAGCTGTAGCTATCCGTTGATGACTGAGAGATGGATCGGGACAAGGAACGGCGGCCAATCTTTGTGGGGCGCTTGTTGAATTCTTGCTTTTGGTCCGCAAACTGGATCTGTCAAGAGAGAAGGTAAGGTAAATTTAAAAGGCCAACAAATGCAACTGTTCTGCTGAAGTTAAGGAATAGTTGCCTGTATCAGTAGTTAGACTGGGTTGCAATTTCTTCAGCATTAACCTTCTTTAGTGGACTTGTTGGTGTGGGTGCTTCAGCCCCAGGCAACACACAGTGTTTTAACCTGTTACTTCCCTTCCAATCACAACTGCCGGGAGACAAGTGGCTGGAGATGAGGGGCCTTGGAGGTGCAGAGTCCACTCACAGTGGACAGAAACTACTGTTCTGTTCAAAGAGTTCCTGGCACTCTAAATTACCGTATTTTTCGCTCTATAAGACGCACCAGACCACAAGACACACCTAGTTTTTGGAGGAGGAAAACAAGAAAAAAAATATTCTGAATCTCAGAAGCCAGAACAGCAAGAGGGATCGCTGCGCAGTGAAAGCAGCAATCCCTCTTGCTGTTATGGCTTCTAGGATAGCTGCGCAGCCTGCATTCGCTCTATAAGACGCACACACATTTCCCCTTACTTTTTAGGAGGGGAAAAGTGAGTCTTATAGAGCAAAAAAATACGGTAAACCCCTCTCTCCGTGCCAGGTGGTAAGAAGCTACACCGTGGGGACTCAAAACAGTTTTGTGCTATAGATACTCACTATGAAGACAGCAAAGACACCAAAATCAAGTATTTTCAGAAACCAAGGCTGTTTCGGTTAAACCTAAACTTCCAAACCACAAATGATTTCCGAACAGTCAGAAGCTCAAACACACACACTTTCCAGTAGACTGCTGCCACACCAACACCTGAAAATTATTTGGGGCGAACCTCCAATATTATCACGGAACAAAACATGGCATGACCCAGTGGTGACAAGGCTGGACGTCAGTTTTGAAAACATGAACAATGGGTCCAATGTAGAAATAAAGTTGTTTAAAAGGAAGGAGAACTGAAAATGGCAAAAAGCATGCAATATAGCAAAATATACGCCCCAGATAAAAAGTCCTTTCTTTCACTGCCTATAAAGATGGTGCCAGATAAGACCTTCTTTGGATCTCCTGCCTTCAAAACCAAGGTGGGGGCACCCCAAATTTGGAATGCCTTTTCCAGGATTGTTTTGGTGGCACAAGCTTTTTTAATTATGTTTTTACCACTGTTTTAAATCTTGCTTGGCTCTGGTTTTAAAACACATTCCTGCCCTTTTAATGTTGTTTCGTTACGTTTTTAATTTGTTATGAATTGGTATCTGTTCCTGGGACCTCTGGGGGTTCGAACAACAGGAGAGAACGGGGACAGTCATACATTACTCAGGCTCTGAGCAGGCGCAAGGAGGCAGGCGATACATTACCATCGGTGTCCAAAGAAAGTTGCCGGCACACCCAAGAACCAACAACTGAACTAAGGACCCATTAAGTGTCTTTTTAAACCCTTCTGTATATAATCCACAAAATGGTTGTGCCAATGACACACAAGGACTGAAAAAACTAGTGTAATCACAGAAGGCAGGGCGAATCTCATGCAAATGTAGGAAAGTAAGGCCCTCATTCAACACAGGCAACGGAGGGCGCACATTTGACACCCACATGAAACGGGATTCCTCGACAGGAAATTGAATGCCACCTGTTACAATCAAGTAGGCTGTTTGAGACTGAAGGGGGGAATAGAGCAGGATGGGCTAAGTAAATTCAGATTTTAGAAATCAAGCAGATTTCTATCAAATGAGTAAAAGAGTGGCAAAACACACACAAAAGCAAGCATTTAGACCACTCTGCTCACTCCTGCGCCCTTTTGACCAAAGGAAATCCTCCTCCCTGTTGAAGTCACAATAATGGATCTATTCCGGCAGCTAAAGGCTTTTCTTGCAGTAACCTTGCAAAGTTCTCATTGTCTACTTTTTCTGAAAATAAAAGTATGTCTCTTGAAATTCACGTATCAGTCAATGCAGGCTTCTTCAACCTCGGCCCTCCAGATGTTTTTGGCCTACAACTCCCATGATCCCTAGCTAGCAGGACCAGTGGTCAGGGATGATGGGAATTGTAGTCTCAAAACATCTGGAGGGCTGAGGTTGAGGAAGCCTGAGTCAATGGAATCAACCCAGCAAGAGTTCTAGAAGGAACAGTTTAAAATCAGACTTATTCCCTTGACCACAAGGGGTCAGGCCTCTAACAATCCTTAACAATCCTAACTCCTGCTGAAAAATAAATAAATGCCAACATCACCTTTCTTTTAGAGCCACTAATTCCTTTGATTAGGGTCACTAATGAATGGTAGTTCAATATAAAGAAGTATTTTTATTTACAAAACAAGACATTTCAGATGGGTGAAAAGTAGCAGTTATATTCGCACTCTGTAGCATCTCATTTCCCTTAAACCCCTCTTTCGACATTTACAGTACGTGTTCCTTGTGCAAAAGCCCCATTCTTGAGAAATCACAGCATTAATCCACCATCAACAGAAAGCAAGTCTTCCAACAGTTGCTGAAAGCCACTGAAAATGATTCCTTGGCAGCATGTGCACAAAAGGGTCCAACACATTCCTGTGCCCTTTCTGGCTTTTCAACACAGCTGGCTGCCCATTTTAACACCACCATTGCACTGGTGCCTCCTTTACATCCGGAGGGTAAACAAAATTCTGTCCCCCCAGATGCCACTTTCCCCATGCCCTTTGACTGGCAATTAGAAGAACAAGCAGAGACTTGGGCACCTGCCATGCCATGTCTCAACAGGGATGCTGTTTCCGAGATCTCTAGAAGCTCTTCTGCAGAATGCAGTGACGTACTGGGTATACAGTGGTACCTCGGGTTACATACGCTTCAGGTTACACACTCCGCTAACCCAGAAATAGTACCTCGGGTTAAGAACTTTGCTTCAGGATGAGAACAGAAATTGTGCTTCGGCGGCGCAGCTGCAGCAGGAGGCTCCATTAGCTAAAGTGGTGCTTCAGGTTAAGAACAGTTTCAGGTTAAGAACGAACCTCCAGAACGAATTAAGTTCTTAACCCGAGATGTATAAGGGATGAGGGAGTCTCTCTAGCAGCCTGATCCCAAACTGTTTAAGACCTTATGTCTTAGTATCAAAACTTTGGACTTGGACCGACAGCTGATTGGGAGCCAGTGGAAATCCCACAAACAACATGTTGCATGTTGGAACTTGCTTGCTCCCAAAAGCAGCCCAGATCTACTGCACTGGCCATAGCCTCTGAACTGCCCTCAAGGGTAGCGTCACATAGAGCGCATTGCAGTAATCCAGCCTCGAGGTTACCAATGTGTGGAAACTACGGTCAAGCTGTCCAGATGCGGGAACAGTTGTAGCTACGTCTGCACTTCCAGTGGCATTCAGTATTCTGAATGCAGAATCTCTGTGGGGAAGGAAAAATACGTGGCCCTAATGATTCAATGGTCATCTGAAGAACATCTTATGGCTGAGACTCCAAATGGCTTTGCCATCAAGATTAATGCCCAGGACTAACTTAGGTCCATTAATAGATCTAGTCTTGAGTAGGACTAGCAGTGCCTACAACCCAGTCATTTACCACTATAAGTGCGCAATCTGGCAGGTGGCTGTAAGCAGCACCAAATAAAACCACCTCCCAGTGCGCACAGCCACATAAACCCCTCCACTCTGCATTCACCCGCTCAAAAAAGAGTGTTAGCAAGGCCAGCTGAGGAGAGGGTGTATGTGAGGGGGGGGGAGGACCAGTCAGGCAACCAAAACATCCTTTGAGTTAATCATCATTTGATGATACTCCTGCTACTGGATTTTTAATCTGATTGCATTTTTATTTTAAGGCTGCCATATAATTTACTTCGTCATTTTAGGATGCCTGTATTCTTTCCCTCTTTTTAAAAAGAGAAGCAGGATATGTGAGCAAAAGAAGATGCATCATAATTTAAAGATCCCATCATCCCTGACCACTGGTCCTGTTAGCTAGGGGTGATGGGTGTTGCAGTCCCAAAACATCTGGAGGGCCGAGTTTGCCTATGCCTGATTTATAACATAGAAAACAACTACCACACAATATGATCGTCGGCAACCCAGAAAGTATAAAACAATGCAACTACATAAGAACACAAATCATTCCCAAGATATAACTATAAACACACCTCTTACATATGTACCTTATGTGTGTATACAAACTCAGTATCACTTGGTGTGTCTCTTGCTCTCATGCTCTGCAAATAAATAAAAATATTTTGATACTATACTAAACTACACTGAAATGTTTAAATGTTTCTTTGGTTGTCCTTGAATCTCCCCTCCACCTTTGCCATCCTCTCCTGCCACACCCTTCGAGAACCACTAATCCTGTGGGAACAAGAAAAGCCTGCTAGATCCGGCCAAAGGGGTCCAATCCAGTCCAGCATCCTGGTCTTACAGTGGCCAACCAGGTGTCTGCAGGAAACCAGTTTCCAGCAACTGGTGTTTGGAAGTACTGCTGCCTCCAGCTGTTGACCTCTGCAGTCAGTCAGTGTATACCAGGCATGGCCAAACTTGGCCCTCCAGCTGTTTTGGGACTACAACTCCCATCATCCGTAGCTAACAGGACCGGTGGTCAGGGATGATGGGAATTGTAGTCCTAAAACAGCTGGAGGGCCAAGTTTGGCCATGCCTGGTGTATACAATTCTAAGTTGGATAGAACAAGTTCTGTTCTAATTGGTCTAAGACAGAACTAGACCTTTAAAATACGAAGCTTTCCTTTTTAATCTGGCGGACTTTATTTGTGACGGTATTTTTTTAAAATGCAGCAATTTTTAATTATGATGCAAGTTTCAGTTGCATTTTAGCAGCGTCATTCGGCTCATGGAAACTTTAGCCCCCCCCGGCCCCCCCGAAAGAGAACCTGACCTCAAGAAGAAACAGCACTCCCTCGTGGTAATATAAATGAGTGGCCTCAGTTTCAATGACCAGATCTCCTCCAGCCATCCAACACCAGTTGGAGTAGAGACAGCCGTTGGCCAAAGGGGGCCAGTTTCATCCCTTGAAAGACACAAACCTATTTCTCAGGCAAGTTAAATTTCTGCAGGGCAAATTCTTAAACAGGCACACAGAGTGCAACTCGTGACCCTGACCCGCTGCAATCAGGTAAGCTCTGCTTATACAACTCTGCAAATCGGACAGCCGTGAACATTTGAAGCTAGATGCCAAATTTTCCAGGGGGTGACAATGATTTCCATATTCCAGGGAAGACCCTCCTCTTCCTCCTCCGCAACCAGCAGGCCCTGCACTATGCTATCAGCTCTCCGCCAACGTGCGGTGCTTAGGAATGCACCTTGTTCTGAGAGGATACTGTTCCAACCAAGGGGTCTGGTCCACCTTTCCCCTCGCGGCATGCTGTGGGGATGCAGGAGGGTAGTTCTAACCACCACCACTATTCTCAGCTTTATGCTTCTGACCTTGAGGAAAAGAGAGCTGAAGACTAGGGCTGGAGCTCTAGCTGCCTCCCAAAGAAATGGCGAAGGCAGGCAGAACCGCAGCCTCCGCTCCAGGAAGAAACGGAGAGGCTTCCCCTCACCTGGGCTTTCATCCCTGAGTCGCCGTTGACATTGTACTTCTTGTGCTTCGGCATGGCGTTGCTACCTGGAGCTCTCTCGCCAGCCCTGCGCAGTCCTCCCGAGAGAGGCGGCTGGCCAGCCCCTTTATACCTCCTTTCGCTGCACCAGTGACCCTGTCCGCTCTGGTTTCAACTCTCTTGCTCGGGGAGGAAAGATAGGGTAGAGGCGGGAGGGAGGTTGTGAGAGGTAAAGAGGGCTCTTTCCTCTTGCCTGGTGGCCTCAACTCTCTCTTCCAGGGCTCCATTTGGCAGGGAACGAGCCCGCAGCCTTAATGAATTTCTGCTGCTTGAGCCTGGCAGAACAAAGCTTTGCTGGTATTCTCTCTCCCACCCTCACCCCATTTCCCCTTCTCCTTCAATTGTTGTTTTATCGCGTTCCCCTCACCTCAGAACCATTAAGCTGCGGTTTCTAACATGGCCTGGCTTGTGCGCGCCTAACAATGGCTCATTTATGTAACCAGAATATTTCCTTGCCTGCTATAATTAACTTGCTAATTAGGTACCTTTAAATTTGAGGCTCTCTCCACCCACCCCTGTTTCCACAATCTCCCTTTCCTCAGCCTCAGATTAAGTTTAAACAGAGACACATTAGAACCAAGTTAACTAATGAGCAACTAAAACAATGAAGGCATTTATCGGCCAAAGTGCCGGTTGAGGGTTGTTGGGCATTTTTGCAACGGTCGAAAAGGTCGCTTGCCCTTATTGCAGTTGCAAGAAAATTGTGTCCTTCAGAGACGCACAAGCATAATGCAAGGAAGCCACAGGAGACTAAAATAAGCACACGGCTGTTTATCTTCCCAGTTCTGACACCTCCTTGAAAAGAGAAGGGAAAGAGGAAGACCAAGAGTGCCCCAAAATCCAACTATTCTGGACAACAGCCATACGAGAAATATGTAAAATAACTAAGCAAGTATTAGACACCACCCCAGAATTGGCCCTACTAAACATCTTCCAGGACAGCAATGCCCATTTACACCACAAAGAACTCATAACCCACCTACTTTCTGCAGCCAGAAACACCATAACCAGACACTGGAGAGACCTGTCAGGAGTAAGCATGGACCAATGGTACCAAATAGTATGGGAAACAGCCCTACTAGAAAAATTAACCAATAAACTGAAACTGACACAGGGACAAATAGAAGAAGACGTCTTCACCCCAGTATGGCTCCCCTTTATCACATACAGAGCCCAACAAGACAATGACAAGAATCCACCAACAGCATACAAATCAATATGGCGAACCTGATCCAAAACACACACACACCCCACTCACATACGAAAACAAAGATCACCACAGCCAATCACAAGCAAACAACCACACCATAGGCCAACCCCAACCTCTCTCACCACCAAAGAAACACAAATGAACAGCAGAGAACCGGCACGAGCAACGCTGACACCAAACCCTACATACATTAAGCAAAACAGAAACATCGCCACCCGACCCCACCCCCATCCATCTTCCCCCCCTTCCCCCCCCCACTGTCTCAACAAATGAAACTAATCTGTAAAAATGTTACATGGAAAAAATACGAGAGACATTACACATACTTCTGTAAAACAAGAAAATCTTTAATAATAATTAAAAAAAATAACTATTACAAAAAAAAAGTACTTTCCAAGAAAAGACCGCATCACCTGTGATAGTGCCTGGGTGTGGGCTTCAGTCCAGAGACTGAACCCGGTGGTGTCATAGGAATGTCGAAAGCTACCTTATTATCAGTCTGTCCCTTGGTCCATCTGGCTCAGTATGGGCCACACAGACTGGCAGCAGCTCTCATGGAGTCTTTCCCAGTCATATTGTGAGATGCTGGGGACTGAACCTGGGACCTTCTGCTTGCAAAACAGGTGCTCTATCATTATGCTGCTACTGTCCTTCCTCACTACAGCCCCAGCCTGCACAACAAAACATGTGAATGACACCAGGTTGGGGAAGTCTGCACGATGGTGTACCTAGAATACTTCTGGCGCAGGTGCAGAACTCTGCATGCGCCACAGCCTACAGCCATACCACCATGAACATGCTCAATCTCATAACCTGTGCAAGGCAAAGAGCGCAAAACCCCCCACAAAACTCTTATTCCAAAAAAAGAAAAAGTGGTGCAGACTTTTCTTCTTGAGGCTGCTAACTAGTGACTCTGCCAGTTTTGCAGCGGAGGACGCTTGAGAAATTCGCCAGAGAAAGTCCTCAAGTTGTGATCTGCAAATAAGACCCAACCATTATTTTTTTTAAAATATCCTGCATGTGGGAAGCCTGATCTTCTACTCCCAGCTATCATGCACAGGGAAGAATCTCTGGCACACAGCTGCTTAGGAAAAGAGTGAGAGATGGAGGAGTCAGGTTCAAATCATCTTTCAGTCAGTTCTCTCCCTCAGCCTCCATTCTCCATCTCTAAAACTAGATCTGCTACCCAGTGGACTAGATAGGTCCAAGGTTAAATACAGCAAGACCATGAACTAAGAATTTTGCACACAAAGTACCACTTAACAGAGATAGGTGATTGGTGGTCTGCGGGAGGCACCAAAAAACCCCCAAAACTTATTCTGACACATGGGGAAGACACAGAAGAAGAAGAAAGCTAACTATTTCAACTGTTCAGAAAAGCAACAATGAATCCATGTGTATACTGGATCCATTTCATGGTATTATCTCAGGTGCATCCTGGGAAGGCAAAGAGCCACCTGTCTCCTGAGGGAGCAAACCTTGCAGGAACCATGTTCGGTTTCCCAGTTGCCTTCACCTCAAGTCAATGACTCTAAAGTTAATTAACTCCAAAAGGTAAAGGACCCCTGACAGTTAAGTCCAGTCGCAAACGACTCTGGGGTTGCAGCGCTCATCTCACAGGCCGAGGAAGCTGACGTTTGTCCGCAGTTTTTCCGGGTCATGTGGCCAGCATGACTAAGCCACTTCTGGCGAAACCAGAGCAGTGCACGGAAACGCCGTTTACCTTCCCACCTATTTATCTACTTGCACTTTGACGTGCTTTCAGACTGCTAGGTTGGCAGGAGCAGGGACCGAGCAACGGGAGCTCACCCTGTCGCAGGGATTCAAACCGCCGACCTTCCGATCGGCAAGCCCTAGGCTCAGTGGTTTAGACCACAGCGCCACCCGCGTCTTAACTCTAGGGGGTGCCAAATTGGTGTGCTAAATTAGATTCAAACAAACGGTAAACACGAAACAGTTTTGTAGCATTTTAAATACAAACAAAAAAATCATTTTAGTAATGGCATTTGTGGACTGCACTCCACCTCAACTGATGGATGCCATCCTAGGTTACAAGTATATATACTTGCAAGGGCGAGAAAGGAAAATATAAACAGTAAGGTCGGGGGGCGGGGGGCGGACATAGGAAATACAGACATAATTACGTTATTAAAAGTGGCCATTCTCTCCTCCCCTTTTTTTAAATAGGTGGTTGTAACAAAGTGCCATACTATGGGAGTGCAGAAAAAGCATCTAGTGCTCTCATGGCCTGGAGTGGTGATGTATAAGGGACCTATATCAGAATACACAGGGATGGGCTGAGCTAAGCAGGAGATTTTGGGTGGCATATTTTGCTAGGGTGAACTTTACCCACTAAAGTCAGCAAAAGTTCATGTACAGCAAACAGTACAAAGTCACATTTAATTTTGGCTGCCCGCAGCAAATGATTCTCTGTCCCTGAGCAGCAAGGCTCAGTGAAAGGAAACTGGGCAGCTATCGCGAAGGGAACGTTCCCACAGAACACTATTAACATCCGTAAGACAGAAAGATGGCCAGCCTTTGCTCAAACCTGGTTTTGTATCGAAAAATGTTTCTGATGGCCATCGTCCTGGGCTTGGGCGGAACCTTCCATTTCGGATTCCAAGTCTCTATGATCAATTTTACTTCACCGTTCGTCAAGAAGTTCATCAACGATACCTGGCTGGAGAGATACAATGCTCCCATTAATGACCAGACCCTCATGCCCCTATGGTCATTCACTGTGTCTATCTTCAGCATTGGAGGACTGACGGGAGCCTGCCTCTCAGGGTATCTGTCTGCAAAATGTGGAAAAAAGAACTGCATGATATTTAACAGCTTCTTCATGTTAGCAGCTGCAGTGATCATGGGAACCAGCCGAATAGCAAAGTCCTTCGAAATGATTCTCCTTGGACGACTCCTGTATGGTTTTAATGCAGGTTTCGGCGTCTGTATCCAAGGTCAGTACCTAGCAGAAATTTCTCCTAAGGACCTCCGCGGCTTGACCAATGTCACTATTGCAGTTCTAGCAAACCTGGGGAGATTTCTTGGCCAATTGATGGGACTGGGTGAACTTTTAGGAACAGAGTCCCTGTGGCCTCTCCTGTTGGCCAGCAGCGGAGTCCTAGCACTGCTGTTGCTCATCACAGTCCCGTTCTTCCCTGAATCTCCGTCGTATCTTTTAATCCAGAAGGGAGATATGGAAGGCTGCTTGAAATCTCTGAAGCAGCTCTGGGGTGAAGGGGACCACAGAGCAGAGGTGAATGATCTGTTGAAGGAGCAGGCAGCCACAAAAGAAGCAAAAATTATGAGCGTGCTGGAGCTCTTCAGAGATCACTCCATGCGATGCCAGGTATACCTGTTGATCATAGTGGCAGGTACGCTGCCAGTCAGTGGAGTCAGTGCCATCTACTTCTACTCTTTTGATGTGTTCCGTACAGCCGGGTTTAGTGAAGAACTCAGCCCCTACGTCACTCTAGGGATCGGGGCCTGTGAGCTCTGCTCAACCATTGTGTGCTGCTTCATCATTGAGCGTGCGGGCAGACGGACACTGATGCTGTGGGGATATGGTCTCATGATAGTGGCCTTGGCACTCCTCACAACTGCTCTCTCCCTGCAAGACAGAACCTTCTGGATACCATATTGCAATGTTGCTCTCATCTTCCTCTACATCATTCTCTATGGCGTGGGGCCTTCAGGTACAACGTTCCCCGTCATAGCAGAACTCTTCACACAGTCATCCAGACCAGCTGCATTGGTCATTGGCACAACACTACACTGGGTGGAATTGTACTTGATCGGGATGCTGTTCCCTTATTTAGTGAGTCATCTGGGCAACTTCTGCTTTCTTGTCTTCATGGGCATAATGACAATCTCATGGGTTCTCCTCTTCCGGTTCCTTCCAGAGACAGAAGGCAGGTCGCTCACGGACATCCAGATGGAATTCAATCATTTAAAAATGGGAAAGAATCCGCCTGAAGATCTTGAAAACTGCACAAAACTCTAGAAGGTCAGAAGGATGGGGATTGCTGCTCTAACAGAATGGAATGTAGCAACTGGGGTGGATAGCAGAATTCAACAGGTCCATTATTTCCAAAGACTCTGCTGAAATCAGGGTTTCATTGAAGAATAATGTGGTACAGCCCTCTTCAGAATGTAAAATTCAAAAGCATGTAGGGCAATTTCAGGCTTGAATACGCACACACTTTTAACCCTCATACTTATTCCCTTTTAAAGGCTGATACAGGGAGAAAACCCTAGATTTATTCTGTGAGTAAAATGAAAGATGGCCACTGCTGGTTCTGCAAAGAAAATGGGGGGCACTGGCAGCACATTTGAAAGAAATGTCTCAAAACAGAAAGCATTTGGAGTATTGTGACTGAAGTGAGCAATGAATCTTTTCAGCTTCAAGTAATAATGAACTCATTAACATACTTATGTGAGGTATATCAAATCAAATATAGATAACGTATATATCTCAGGATTTTCTCTTAAACACGTTATGCTATGAAACAGTCTAGGAATTGGTTAATAAATAAATAAAGATACCATGGATACTATATGCTAAACAGCAGGAAGACAACAGAGTTGATTAGGAAAATATGGAGCCGGTTGGGAGATAGTAAAACTGACAAATGAAACTGCAGGAAGAATATCAGGATTATTTCAGCTGGGAGCAACTGTTAACTTGGGGCCAGTTTACCTGCAAGATCATGCCCGTTTGACCACTTCAATCTGTGGAACTAGCCCTGTTACAGCTGCCACATAATGCTCATTCCGTATAGGTAGGAAATTGATCTTTTAGTGTAACTTTGGAACTCTCTGCCTATTGACATCAGGCAGCCACCTTTGCTGCATACTTTTCGGCACCTGCTTAAAACCTTTTCGTTTACACAAGCTTATCCAGACATGTAAAGATGCTGACATGTTTCAGTCTTTTTAAGTGTTAATTTTAATTATCTTTAAATGTTTTTTAATTGTTTGCAACTGTTTTTTATTGATCATGTTAGGGTTCCAAGGGGTTGCTCGAGAGCAAGCAGGCAAATGTCTCCCTGCTCGGCTGTCAAGCCTTGCTTTTGATGCCGAAATAAACTTTATCTGTCCAGAGCGCCACTCTCCCGTGCCTGGCTCATTCACTGGCAGAAACCGTGAGTGGACGGTCCTTAAACCTTCCCCAGCAAAGTAGTTTCTTGACACCCAGTCTGCACCTCCCCTCTCGGCGCGAAAGCTTACTGCGCAAGGAGGGCGTGGGTAACGGAGGACCTCTCTCCTCCCCGCTTTGCCCAGGCAAGGTGTCCTGGTACCGCCTCGCCTCCTCCGAGCCCTGAAGCTCCTCTCCACTGGAGGCGTGGTTACTCTCCTCTGCGGAGTAGGAGCTGCGTCCCACGATCTTTGGGGGCTCTCTGTAATCCATCTGGCTTTTCCCCTCTCCCCTCTGAGCCGATGGCAGTTCCCTGCCAGATCATTTTAATATTTCTTGTAAAACGCCAAGAGGATCAAGCCATATATAAATTTTGTTAAATAAAATAAATTTCCAGATCCCTCAAAGAAACAACAAGGTGTCTCACAAAGAGGAGAAAAGAATGGCTCACACAAAATGGAAAGCTATCCTCCTTTTGGCCATTCTCTTCAACACCCTTGGTGAGGCAGAGAAGCTGGTCCCCAATAGTTTAAGCAGCTGTCTCAAGCCATACAATTGATGAAGGTTCAATTTCCATGTCAGAATTCTACGTTGTACAGGATTTGGAGGTTATTTTAGGCCTCTTGTCTCAGTTACTCATAACAAAGCGACTCCACTGAGGTTCAAGTTGTATTATGAAGGGAGGTTGGTATACCAAAAGAAAGAAAGAAAGAGAGAGAGAGAGAGAGAGAGAGAGAGAGAGAGAGAGACACTAAGGAAGCAGCTTTTGGAATTAGTCAAGCAAACAGCAAATGGAAAGTTGCAGGGGCTGACCCCCAATTGTAATCCGGTTATTCAGGCTTGCTTGTAACTAGAAACCTTGAATATGGTTCATTTTTGCAAGATTACAGCTTGTCGAACAACCAAGAGATTGAGGATCTGTGTCCAAAGCAAAGTCCACACTGGCCATGACTCAAGCACTCCAATACACTAATATCAAAGCACCCACTGAGGGTTTGTACCATAGCTGTAATTCATCATTTAAGAAGTGGGGCCTGCATGAAAATATCAGTGTGTTCCCCATTCAGATGGGATGGCCTTCCCTCACCAGTGTTTCTTCCTGAATACTTTTTGAAGATTTTCTATTACAGGCACCCCCAACCTGCGGCCCTCCAGATGTTTTGGCCTACAACTCCCATGATCCCTAGCTAACAGGACCAGTGGTCAGGGATGATGGGAATTGTAGTCCAAAACATCCGAAGGTTGGGGATGCCTGTTCTATTACTTGAGGTTTCTCCCAAACCAGATGATATTTCCTGCTCTTGTGCATAGTTTTTGGCTATATGAGGCCCTAGAGGGTGATCTTAGCATCTTAATTTTATTTATGATTAGTAAACAAAGCAAAAAAAAAGTCGATCATGCTAATGCCCCCCGCCCAGCACACCATTAGTATTTGACCTGAAATATTTGAGGAGAAAAAATAAAGAACATTTAGTGTGGTTTAAATGTTATATTATGTAGAATTTTGTATTAGAATACAGGTAAAAATTTGAAGAGGATAGTATGTGCTTTCCTTACATTATTAAAATAAATTTGGCATCCATTTGTTTGTACTTATGGAACAGAACATTTTCTACAGGTAACAAAGCTCTGCCTCACATCACAGCCTCCCAATGCCATAATTTCTTTTTAAAAAAACATCAGGTTTTGATTCTTTCTAATTTGATCCTCATTCAGGGTTGGGCATTTGACCTTTCAAAAAAGGGCTGGCCAACTAACTGATCAAACATAGTCAAATATTAGTCAAGTATTTTAAAGCATTTTGTAACCAAAGACATATACTTTTATTCAACGCTATACGAGAGTAATTTTAATTGATTTTATCCACTATGATTTTTATCATGATTATGTAATATGATATGATATAAAAGGTCTACTGCATAATGCCGACTAGATAATTAGTTGCCTGTAACCATGAAATAATGAAAGTGGCTTACAACTGTAACAAATTATAAAATCAATGTTAAGCAAAGTCCCTATTTTTGCCTGGAAAAACCTGCTGATCTATGATTCTCCTCATATCAATGGCCTTCTGGAGGAGAGGTTCCTTAGAGATTCTGCACAGGGGTCTGTTTAAAGATCAAAATATACACACCTTTCCAATGGACCTCAAACGTGCTATAGCACTTTAAACTAATGGCCAATTAGTATCAACACCTCTAATAATTATAATTTTATTATTTATACCCCGCCTGTCAGGGAACTGCCATCGGAACGAGAGGAGGAGGAGGGGCTCCACAACGATGCTGGAGAGGGGCCAAGTAGGGAGAGAGGCAGGTTTCCTGTTGGGGAAGAAAATCAGCGTGACACGAGGGATGGAGGGGGGCCAATGGGGGAAGCAGAGAGCAGGCTCAGAGACTCTTCACTGGACACCAGCGGAGAGAGCACAGGTCCTCTGCTACCCACGCCCACCCTGCGCAGAAGGCTTCCGTGCAGGGAGGCTAGGAGGAGACTGGGCGTCAAACAACTCTTATGTTGGAAAAGGTTGAAGAAACGCCCACTGTCGGATTCTGCCAGCGACTGAACAGCCACGAAGTGAGGGGCTGTCCAGCCAGGAAAGGTTTAACCAGGTCACCTAGCCAGGAGTGACGGCAACTTATGCACGAGCAACCCCATAACCATTAGACCGCCCATCTGGCTGGGTTTCCCCAGCCACTCTGGGTGGCTCACAGCACATATAAAAACATAGGAAAACGGCAAACATTAAAAACTTCCTGAAACAGTTACAGAAAGGTAGCCGTGTTGGTCTGCCATAGTCCAAACAAAAATTTTTTTTCCTTCCAGTAGCACCTTAAAGACCAACTAAGTTAGTTCTTGGTATGAGCTTTCGTGTGCATGCACACTTCCTCAGATAAGAAGAAGTATCTGAAGAAGTGTGCATGCACACGAAAGCTCATGCCAAGAACTATCTTAGTTGGTCTTTAAGGTGCTACTGGAAGGAAAAATTTTTCCTGAAACAGGGCTGCCTTCAGATGTCTTCGGAAAGTTGTGTGGTTCTTTATCTCCTTGACATGTGATGGGAGGGCATTTCACAGGGAGGGAACGCTAGTGAAAGCAATTCTGCTTAAGGAAATACAAGAGCGCCATGTGTGACAACTCAGTCACACATGCAGATCACTGCTGGGTGCTGCAAGCCTTGAGCAAGGGAAGACTGCACCTGAACCAGTTTACTCTGGCACAAATGTTCACAGGCAGCCTGCCACTTCAGAAGGATACAGGCTGAACAAAAGGCATCTAACAAGGCAAACTTTTCTTTAAAAAAAGCAAACCCGCATGTTGTAGCACAGCTAGCATCAGATATTAATTACACAACTAGGTCTTGCAGACCTCTCAGCAGCGACAGGATGTTCCCCCAGAGTCCTCCATTGCCATCTATTATGCACCTTGTTCCAAAGTCCAGCCATTTATTTGTTCATTAACAGACCTCAATGGTGCTTTTAGTGATTCTGCAATGTGTACCGTTTCAAAGGAGAACTCCCCACTTCCTGGAACTCTCTCACCGCCAAAGTAAGTTCACAATCAAGAAGGAAACCTCAAGCTATTTGAGCACAGCCAAGGCCAGGTAATGCTAATCAACAACTTTTCATTCCAGACAACAAACGTCCTGGAAAGTGAAGTCGTACAAGGGTGTAAGCTCTCAGAAACCTTAGCTATACAGACAGAACCGTTTCCTCTTCGATAATATCTCCTCTATCTTGGGTGCCCTCGTTCTGTCCCCACCGAGGTATTGTTTGCAGTGCTGGAGGGCAAGGGCTAGTGGGCTTCAGTAGGAGAGTGGCGCCCAGGCACCCAGAACTTCTGGCTCTCAGAACTGCGCTGTGCATTAAGGAGCGGGCTGGGGGGAAACCCGCCAACTGTCTAAGATCTCTTTGTTAGTCAGAAAAGAAAAGCCAGGTGACGGGCAGCAACTTAAAAAGGGATGCCTTGTTACAGGCAAGATGCTTATCAGCTGTCTTACTTTCTCAAATGAAACCAGAAGTGTGCCTCTGGATGCTTATGGGTTAACACCTGAGAGAGAGACCAAGGCACACAGACCCAGTTTGCAGAGGCAGACTTGGCTCTGCTGCGGACACACATACCTTCTCTCTTGCAGAGAACAGCTGGCTTTCAGAAAACGGGGGTTAGGGAAATTTAGAGGAAACATCACGGGACGCGGGTGGCACTGTGGGTTAAACCACAGAGCCTAGGACTTGCCGATCAGAAGGTTGGCGGTTCGAATCTCCGCAACGGGGTGAGCTCCCGTTGCTCGGTCCCTGCTCCTGCCAACCTAGCAGTTCGAAAGCACGTCCAAGTGCAAGTAGATAAATAGGTACCACTGCGGTGGGAAGGTAAACGGCGTTTCCGTGCGCTGCTCTGGTTCGCCAGAAGCGGCTTAGTCCTGCTGGCCACATGACCCGGAAGCTGTACGCCGGCTCCCTCGGCCAATAAAGCGAGATGAGCACCGCAACCCCAGAGTCAGCCACGACTGGACCTAATGGTCAGGGGTCCTTTTTATCACACTGCAAACCTGCAATGCTTAAAGTTTCAGCCAAAAGGTCTAAAGATCACTTCTACTTTCAAAGAGGTGGCTGCTTGTGCCAAACTCTCATACCTTAACTCGAGGTGCGGTGCCAAGGCCTTTGCTAAATCCTCAGAGTGGTTAAGATTCCAGCCTGCAGCTAGAATGTCACATGAGTTAAAACCTCAGGAGGATTAACACAAACAACTTAACTCTTCACTGTTCTTAAGTTCAGCCTCGTTTCCTCTCACACAAGGCAGATCTGTGCATCTATTCCACTGCACAGACCACTGCTTATACTGATCTCTCACTGCCTCCTGATCGGCCACATTGATTACCAAGCAGCTGGCAAGAATGCCACTTGAATGAGATCGGATGGGCAGAACTAAGAAAGTGGTGGGGGTGGATGCGAAAGAAACAAGGTGCAAGGTATGGTCTGAGGACACATGAGACAGCCACCTTGCGGAAGCTAAACAGGTCAGAGTCTGCTCAGTACCTGGGTGGCTGAGTCCCATGATCAAAGGAAGATGGGATATAAATATACGAAACACACAAACCAAAATGTCAGGTAACTGAAATTGGTCCAAATTTGCACAGATCCATACTAACAACTCCATTACTTAATTCCTTAATGTCTTACTATCGTTCAAAAGCATGCACATCTCTTAGGCTTGGAGCAGCAATTAACTGTTGACCTAATTTGATTGCAAATACTCCATGAAATCATTATGGTAATGATGCCTGAAGAATTAGGCTGATGCCTACCTTAGCACACTTGCATTTAAAAATGTGGCTTATTTTTGAACAACTGCTATTACTTCACTTTATTCCTGTTTTAGTTTCATTTTTTAAAAAAACTGTAGACCAACCTTAGTGTTCCAGAAACATAAGCCAAGGAGAACAAAATTTTTCACATTAATAGAAACTTGTCTAACACCATTAATGCTGCAATATTTCATTACCATCTTTAAAATGCTAACCATTACAAAGCAACGACATTAATCAGTTTTCGTAATTAACATAAATATTAAGTTAACAGCAAAAATGCTCAACCATTATTTGTTAGTACTTGACCAATTAACCAAATCTGTTTTGGTTAGAGCAGCTCTTCAGCTGTGCTATGGCAGAACAATGCAAAAGGAACCAAGTTTAAAACAAAAATAACCATAGCCACAGCAGACTGTATTTGAATTGATGGTATCACAGAATTTCTGGAAATTTAGAGGATGTTAAGTGTGCGACATACCAGATTTGAGGCTTCAGAGACTTTTCAACCTACAACGGCTGTTGATCCACCTGAGTGCAATTCAGAGCCCTGGTTCTTTGACTATACCCTCAATACATCAAGGCCCATCTTCTCCAGCACAAGCCTGTCTGCGGACTGAGACAGTTGATAGCCCTTCTCTGGATGGCCCAACCTCTGATGTTAGTTGGATGGCACAGGGGAGGGACCTTTCTCAGGTGGGGTGCCCCCATCTTTGGAAAGCTCTTGCCGGGTAGACTTTTCAGTGCTAGGCAAATAACCTTACATTTTTAAAAGTCTGAGATTGTAATCTGATTTCATTTTATTCTACCATTGTGATGCTCTTGTTTTATGGCCTCTGCTGTTTGAATATGTTTGATTTATTATTTTGATCTGCCATGTTGCTACTTCATTTGTTCTAATAGTTATTCATAAAGATAATGCTACTGAAGGGAACGATATAACTTTCTAAAAGCTTTTTTTATAGCTAGCTAACCATACTCTTCCCTTCTGCACATAATACTGTAAATCTAATAGTACTCTCATTTTTCTTTCCTATAAATGGTCTTGCAGTTGACTTTGATTGGGATTAAAGTTTAACCTTTAAATCATGATACACATGGCTCTATTCCTGGCATGAACCAAGACTTCAGCAAAACGGCAACCTTTGCCCTACGTATCTAACACTAAATTCAGACAGAGCGGCGAGTGACTCCCAACAGTGCTGAGTGGGGTGTTTTTCCCCCCAGCCGAAATATCCGATGCCACAGTGAAACTCAGAAATCCTACAAACCTGACTACTGTAGAAACCTGTTAACTGCAAAGGCAGCCTTATGTCTACACTATTAACACACCTCATGTATTTTCCTAGAGGTATACAAAAGCTAAAATGAGATGGATTAAGAGATACTCAATAAAGGCACTCCGTACAAAAGTAAACAAGCTTTTAGCCTTTGATAAATTGGGTTAAATTGGTATTGATTGATTTGATTTCAATTTCAATGTGTCTACTCTGAGTATAACAACATAGCTGGATACCAATAATCAATTTTTCTTGATTTCCTAATGTGCTTTCAAATATGCATCAGTGAAGACAGCCATATCGCATACAGGCAATAACTCAAACTTCCAGAGCCCAATAAATGCATTGTGTCTTAGATTTTAGGTCGCATTCCCTCTTCACCACGGCTAGGCGTATTTACAGGATCTGCTCTTATGATGGATGGGTTTGTACTCTGCTATAGCAGCTGAATACTAAGCAGTATTTAAAGAAGGAATCAATGGTAGTAATTCTGAGCACCCCAGGACAGAGCTTAGCTGTGTAGATCACCCTTCCTCAAGCTAGTATGTTCCAGATGTTTTGGCCTACAATTCCCATCAGCCCCAGCCAGTTCCATACTAGGTTAAGGAAGGCTATGTATGGAATCCATATCAAATAAAGCTCTATGTTTCTTACCCTTATCCCACACTCAAAAGGAGTACAGGATAGCCATTTGGAGCTATCTTTGGAGAAAGAAGTGAGTGCATGTGGAATAATTGCAAGAAAGGCTTAACATGGAAGCAAAGTTATTATACAAAAATCAGATCAGATTTGAGTATCCCAGGAAAAAATTATTAGGCATGAGCACTCTTTTGCTTTCACAGAAATGGTTCTTGATGACAGCATTGAAGGAAGCCACTTGCCCACTGACAAGAGTAAGGCATTGCATGCAAAGCAGCTATGATACCCACACCAACCACGTAAAGCTGTCCTCTGCTTCAAAAGGTAGACACAAGCAGGTAAATTGGTAGAAACATTTGCAAATCCCAATGCCAACCTAAAAACATGCAATTCTTCAAATGGTAAACCCAAATAGCACTTTGATCCTAATTGCCACTGGACCCAATCCACCAGGATGGCTCTCCTTTGCAAGCCTCATGGAAAGGAACAGGAGGATCACACGGAAACAGAATAATGCTCATGTGAAGTTGCTTATTTGTGGTGGATTGCGCTGTTTGGGCCAGATCAACCCATTCCCCGATTCCATCACCTTTAATGGTACCCAAAGATTTGTTGCCCAAGGTGACTGCCTCATTTTTCTACTTCCAGTATGTGAATCATTATGGTGTCCCCATCACACACAAGGTGCTGATGTGCTTTAAACTACTCTGCTGTTAATTATCTGTTACCATTGTTTTCAAACTGCTTTTATTATTTTAATATTTACTGTAAACTGCTTAGAGGTTTTACTACAATCAAGTAAAAAGTTTGTTAAACGGACTAAATAAAGAAATCAGAAATTCCACTTCTTATCCAAGTAAAAATGAGAAGGAACTCTTGGGGTAGAAATGCTCCATTCTACAGATAGTGGTGACACTTGCTCATTTATAACATACCGTATTTTTTGCTCTATAAGACTCACGTTTTCCCTCCTAAAAAGTAAGGTGAAATGTGTGTGCGTCTTATGGAGCGAATGCAGGCTGCGCAGCTATCCCAAAAGCCAGAACAGCAAGAGGGATTGCTGTTTTCACTGCACAGCGATCCCTCTTGCTGTTCTGGCTTCTGAGATTCAGAATATTTTTTTTCTTGTTTTCCTCCTCCAAAAACTAGGTGTGTCTTGTGGTCTGGTGCGTCTTATAGAGCAAAAACTACGGTAGTTCGGGCTGTTAGACCCTGTCAAGAACAAGAGCACACCTCGGATCTGGCAGAACTCTAGACAAAGACAAACCCATCCAGCATGGTATGGCTCCAATCAAGACAGTTCCGCTGGTACAGAGAGCTGAACAGCAGTTAACTCACCATCCAGTCTGGCATATGGAATGCTGAGGCACCTGCATGGTTGTCCCACTTCTCCATCACAGACACTTTGTGAGGCTTGGATTTGCGGCTGCCACAGGAAGGGGACTTTGGTTTGGTTCTACGAGGCTCCCAGTTGTGCGAAGGGTTATGCAATAATCTGCAGGTGCTGCAACTCCTTCCCAAGACAGTGCTGTCTCTTCCCAAGCAGTCAACAGAACATCTGGTTCCTCAAGAAATTGGATTTTGCCACAAGTCCTGGTCAGGCAAAGACTCTAAATCCTGTCTCTCATGTTTAGGCTTTCCAGCAGAAGCTTCCAAGACGCCACTCTCAGCGCTGACTCTTAGGTCAGGCTGTGTGACAGGCAGCCTCAGTGTTGTGTGAATGCGGCCATCTACCACCTGCCTATGTATATCCGACAGATGACGTCACCCAGACAGCCGATAGCGGGGATCAATAAAGCTCAAGGTCAAGGAGGCCCTCTTTTACATGCACTGCAAAATAAACGTCTTCTCACATGTAGCTTTGGTACTTGATAGCATTAAAAGTTCATGGAACTGAAGCAAAAGGGCCCAGTAGGATTTCCAGCTGCCAAGCAAGTGCACCTGGCAAAAGACCAGCGAGGCAGCATTTAAAATTAACTTTTGAAAGCTTTGACTTTTGGGAGAACTGCAAGGCTATTGTTCTCAGCAATTATTTGCACAGCCATCCGCTTGCCTGCAACTCCCTCTGTTGGACAGTGGCAGGGCATGCAAAATCATATACGCGCACACACACTTATCCAAAGAGGTCACAAAGTGAGTGTGCCCAGGAAAAGACTGTGGGATCTGCATCTGTTAGCCTTCTGCCGTTCCCCAAGAATCGCAAACACCTCAGAACACCTCTCTCCAGTCTTCGCAAGTCAACACTGTGTAAGATTAACAGCACAAGTCTTAGTCCCAGTCATGTAAGTGCTCCTCAACAAAAGAGAAGTCGTTCTGTAAGGCTTTCAGAGCACCCAAAAGCAGAGTGCAATGAAATGTACACATTGTCAGTATTAAGTGGACAGGAATAAATGTCCTTAAGTGGTACTTGCTCTTAAACTTGATTTTGCAACAAGCAGCTTTAACTCACATATTATTTCAGTTGCAGATTAATTTCCATTTCAGTTCTGACAGGCTTATTACTTTTATTAGCAACCATTTCCAAACCTAATGGCGCAAATCTAAGTACTCAGCTCTCATGCATTACACTTGTCTCCAGCACTTAAAAAATGGAAGATTTGATTACAGAGGAAGGGTGCATGCATGATCCTGACATCACACAGACTGTGGAGGGGTGCTTTGGAAGTGTAGTGTTAAGCCCCCAGGACACACACACCCAATAGCAGTTTAGACAAACCAATATTTTTATAATTGCTTGTCAAAACTTAGGTCCTGCACCTTTTAACAACCACTTTGAGCTCTGGTGAAGGAAAGAAGAGACAAAAATGCTTCACATACATAAAGCAGCAAATTTGCTTCCTCAACTCATTTTATTCTCATCTGCATGATAGCAAGTCCTGTCTAAAACGTACTATCTTATTTGTCAACTAAAACAAGTGACGAAGGCCAGAAATATTATCTGTGCTCAATTCGGGTAGGAAAATGTCACCATTAATTCTGCCTGTCCGACACGAGCCACATGACCCTTGGGTGAAAATAGCTATCCAGCCACCACTTCTTTAAAACTATCGGAATATTCTCTGCTTCCTATGGCCCATATTTTAAGACTCCTGAAAAAGCAGATCCTGAAAGTCATTGGGTGGCAATGTTTCGCCACAAAATAAAACGCTCACTGAAGAACCTTAAAAAGACAGCAGGCTTGCAAAGCTCTCGGCAATCCAGGAAAAGGTCACCTGGTAAGAAACAGGAGGATCAGGCCCTGTCTTAAGCTGGACGGGTGTTAAGACAGAAGTCGCAGGAAGGAGGGGCAGATTTTCTTTCAGAAATGGGAAATGGATAAAAAAAATATCGTGACAACTGCAGCCAATACCCTCTGGTGTGAGCTGGCAGGGGAATCAGAGCAGCTCCCAGAGTCTGTATCACATGCTGAAGGTCAAAGTTCATTTGAATGTAATCTTGATGTAAGCCCTTGATGACTACAGTCCCACTTCAACAGATGCGCAGTGAGATTCTCAGCTGTCAGGTGTACAGGGATGCCTTTCTGGGGTCAGAGTGAGGTCAGAGTGGGAAAGAAGTGCAAAGAACGACTGACAGTGATAATTATGTAATGCAGACACTGCTAATTAGGTTTCAAATGGCCCATACTGGTCAAGAGGGGAGTTACAAAACAGGATTTGATTTATTGGGTCTTTAGGCACTGTAATACTCAGCGTTGACACTAGAGGGAGATGTGAATCCAAAAACCACCTTGCAGGCTCAAATCCAGATGACTGTGAAAAAAATTAAGAATGGAAGTGGAAGAGGGCAAAGCAATGGAACATAAATCAACACCTCTTGGTGAGAACTTAGAAAAGCCAGCAATTGCTGAGATGGATCGCTACAAGCTTTATTAGTTTTAGTGTGCTTAATCAGTCTGAGTCAATGCTTTTATGAGCATAGCTGTGGTCAGGAAGAGATTTATCGCAAGCAGGTATGCCTTAATGAGAGCGGAGAACAAATATTAAGAGAAGTTCAAAGCATGGGAGGCACATGGCAGGTGAGGCCCCACGTTAAGTGGCCAGTGCTGTCCAAGATTCAGAATACACCAGTTTAAAATCTCACAGGTGTCACTGGCCTCTTGCGCAAGTTTCTGCACGTTTTTAATCTTTCTCACGAGTGAACTGAAATTATTCCCACAAAGGAGCACAAATTGAGGTGGCAAGGCTGGAATAGGAAGTATCTGGTAATTGGGATGCCACATTCCTGCAGGCTCCTGTTTAAAGTAGACCTGTCTTACAAAACAACAATAACACCCACATGAATTATCACTTCCATTTTCTCTGTGTTTTGCTCCTAAGGTATGAAGAACTTCCCATCCAACCCTCAGAGGTTCAGTTCCCATCTATAAAAAGTGACTAAGGATGCGGGTGGTGCTGTGGTCTAAACCACTGAGCCTCTTGGGCTTGCTTTTCGGAAGGTTGGTGGTTCGAATCCCTGCGATGGGATGAGCTCCCGTTGCTCTGTCCCAGCTCCTGCCAACCTAGCAGTTCGAAAGCATGCCAGTGCAACTAGATAAATAGGTACCGCTGCGGTGGGAAGGTAAACAGCGTTTCTGTGAGCTCTGGCAAACTGTCTGTGGACAAATGCCGGCTCCCTCGGCCTGAAAGCGAGATGAGGGCCGCAACCCCATAGTCGCCTTTGATTGGACTTAACTGTCCAGGGGTCCTTTACCTTTTTTAATAATAAAAAGTGACCCATTTCAAAACACTGTAAGGACAAGTGAGACAGTGGAATAGGGGAGGGTGAAAAACCCTCTTCATCCAAGGACTGCATTCACCTCTGGGGCCAAAGGCAAAAGTGAGCAGTGCAACAAATGCGAGTTTTACCTTTCTACGATGTGCTAGTTTCTACCTACTCACACGCCCCCCTCTCTCTATCCTCCATCCAGGCAAGCAAGAAACATTATTGCACAAGAGCGTTCCTTCAGCAGGGAATATCAAGCAATACTCTTTGAATTGTCACACCAGATTGAAAGATGATCAGGAGGGGCAGTCAAGTACTTAGAGCGTGTAACTGGCATACACAAAGCCTTCTTCAGGCGTGACTCATTAAGGCTCTTACTCATGCCTTTTTCTCATATAAAAGCCCAAGCCACCCCCGTGCCATATGTTTGATCAAACTGACAACCTTTTGCCATTTCTACTCCATTTTTTCCCGACGGCTAGGAGTTCAGCAATCAAGAGGGACTTCAGCATCCTGCACAGCTCATTGCGCCTCTCTGCACTGCATGACTAGCAATTTAGTTAAGCAAACGAAGGAAGCTGGCTATTTGAATGAAGGATGATGGTGAGCAACAGTCTGGCGCCTTGCACACCAGATGGGATCCAAAGCGGGAAACTTACCATGTAGAAAATCCTACTCTTGCAAGGAGGATTCTTGCAGTTGCTCCCGAACACGTGACGCCACTTTTCAGCGAGGGGACTATTTCTGCATAACTAAACCGGGGATGTTCCACACCTCCCTAAAGGGAAAGCGTTTCCCTAGATTATGCTGAAAGGAAAAGCAGCTTGCAGGATTAGGGCTGTCTGTAACCACATCTTGTTCCGAAAGGCCTTGCCAGTGAGAAACTGGAGAAGGCCAGGTCAACGCGCTGGAGTTGCCCCACATTACAAAACTGGGCAGCTTAAGAGGGCAAAGTTCATCAGGACACTCTTCCAACTTACCTTTGATAATGAGTTTCTAATTTTATGAGGCAAGTGGTCAAGTCTGAAAAACTAACCAAGTGTGGCAGGAATGGAGTACAATCAGAGCAACCAGCCCACTATCTCCACTCCCCCCACCAAAGGGGGGGAATCAAATGCAAAGAATCAGTAGAGGAAAGCCTTAGTTGGCAACCTACCATCAGTAAAGTATTTTCTTATCTTTAGTACTATGTGATGGTTTTGTGCTTGTTTTTCACTGGAGACAGCTGACAGGGACACATTACTTCCGGTTTCATTCCGATTAGCGCCCCCTTCCCTTCTGGGTGGAGGACCATCAGAAATATCAGCATTATTCAATTTATGACAGTTAGGAATATAGGAAGCTGTCTTATACAGAACCAGTCCATTAGTCTACTGAGTTCAGTATTGTCTACACTGACTGGAAGATCTCCAGAGATCTCTTTTGCACCAGAGTCTCCCCCAGCTCTACCTGGAGATGACATCAGAGACTGGATCTGAGACCAGAGACCTGAGAAGCAGGTGTTCTATCCACAGAGATCCCTTCCCCAATATCCATAGCTTAAAACAGCCTTTATTTTAGAATACAGAAAGGGAACCTTAAGGGGCATCTGCAAAGCAACTTTTAAAGGGAATCACATGATGTTGACATACGAGGGGAGTTTGCATCTGGCCTTTCCACACAATCCAGACTGAAGATAGAACACCCATGCAAGCTATGCCATCTATTTGAGTAAAAGGTGTCCTAGAATTAAAGAGGAGCGTTCTGCACACTTCTAATTTATTGCCAACAGACTGAACTGAGAAAGCAGATAACCCAGAGGAAGTACCCTTATAGCTTCTTATGAACATGCTACATTAGACAATTGGTCCCTACCCAGCCTAGATTAGTCTCCTCTTATTGTGATCTCAATTCCATCCCAGCCCTGCTGCTATGAGCCTTTGAGTTTGGAAGCCTGTGTCCCTCCAAATTGCTGCTCAATTCCAACTCCCATTAGCACCAGCCAGCACGGCCAATTTGTCTGGGATGGTGGGAATTATGAAACCAACACCATGTGAAGGATCACAAGCTCGCCATGCCTTCTGTCAGTAAAAGTGCCAGGGCTTGAATGTGAGAACTTGTACATGCAAAGCACATGCTCTAACACTGTGCGTGCAAACCTTCCAGCAGCAACATTTTAAACACTGTATTCTATATGAAGGAAATATATATATTGAATCTATTCATCAGCACCAGGCCTCTGCAATCAAAGGAAACCCATTGAGTCTTGTGCTGCTGGTGATTTACCGTATTTTTCCGTCTATAAGACGCCCCCATGTATAAGACGCCCCCTATTTGGGGGGACCAAGATTTAAGAAAATGGGGGAGATGTATCCGTGCATAAGACACCCCCTAATTTTTGACATTATTTTTTAGGGGGGGAACCTAGTCTTACACACGGAAAAATACGGTATTTATGTATAAGAATATCTAAGCCAACCTTCATTGAAAAGATTCCAGGACAGTTTAAGAGAGATGTTGAAAGTGGAGGCTCTGTGGGTCCATGTGGGTCCTCTCTGATTAAGTACCCAACACTATTTTTCTAGAGTCGTTAAACAGCCCTGAACAAACCACATATCCTTCCCCATTGTATCAACTGTATCCTTTAGAAATGGCCCGTCTAAAGAATGCTCTAGCCTTGTGCATGCAAAGCGCTCAGAGTTCATGGTAAACAAAATCTCTGAAAATATTACAAGGTGATGTCGAGAGGCCATAATCAAAATTGTCAGTCTTGACAAGGGGAGGGAGGCTGAGGGTGGGGGGATAAATAAAGAGTGAGCCAGCAGTAGGAAGGAAGCAAAAATACAACAGTTGTAACATGCCACAAAGCTCTTTTTGGTTCAAGAACGCCAAGCTCAGACATGCAAAAACAGCTCCGCAAGCAAAATTTGTTGAAGTCTGACTCACAGAGGGGCAGGGGTGGAGGGGGGGTCATTCAAGAACACACTGGGTAATAACCTCAAGGAGATGGATATAGCAGTGGGGATTTGCATGAGGTACTGAGCAGGCACTGTTGATTAGGTAACGGAGGCTCACACATTGCTCTCATGCAAATAGTCAGATTAGCACCAATAAAGGAGAGTTTATCACCATGCTTATGTGTTAAGATGAGAAGAGGGCCCTCTTGGCTGTGCAATTGGGGTCTTTTTACTATTCTTAGCACTGTGAGCTTAACCGGGTTTATTTCGAGTAAGCTGCCTCCTCTGTGATAAACAGAGCTGCCAACAGAGGTCAGAAAGTCCAGATTACAAGATGCACATATTAGCCTAATGGGAAATGCCCCAAAGTCAAGAGCAGCCACTTGCCCTCATGTGGGAATGGAACAGGGGTACGAGAGCAGGATCTGCTGGGGCTGGTATGCCTGAAGGGAAGAATTTACACCAAAAGGGTACACTGAAGTTAGTGAAAGATTGATTTCTTATTATCCCACCCCAAGAACACCCACTGACATCTGTCCAGGCTGCTGCTGCTGCTGCTTCCAGGGGTCAGAGCTTGTAGAGCTCCTAGTTTTCCCAGAGGGGCTATATCCTGCTTTAGATCTGAAGAGGCTGAATCCCTTTTCTCCTCAGAAGAGTTCCCTATCATGCGAAGGAGCTTTACTGCATTCAAGGTCAAAAAGCCAGTAAGGTTCATTATCAGAAACATGAATGCAACTAGCTCACCTGAATGCAGCCTACTTGGTGTTTTCCAGAATAAAATGATAGCTCCTAACTGCAGTTCTCAGTCCTGTAAGCCAAAAGCCCTTCTTCAAAAGACTAGGGGCATTAACATACCATACTGGGGGAGGGATTCATAGCAAACTTATTTGATGATTATCCTCTTTTAACATATATTGGGTCAAAGGGAATTTACAATTTAAATGCAAAAGAAAGCCACAGCAGGCAATATCACCATTAAACAGTGTGTCCCAGCTGGTGTTCCATGGACCTCAGGGAGTCCATGTAACCCACCCAGCTGTCTGGTAGATCCTGTTCTTGGGGGCCATGCTCTCATGCAAGATTGCAGAGCCCTAAAACATGAGAGATTGCTTCCTGACATAACAGTATTGCTTCTGGAACTTGCCTGGATTTGAAATTTGGTGAAGTGACTTAAAAATGGGGGGCTGAGTGAGGAAAACCATTTCAGATTTCCTTTCCCGCCCCTCACTCCAAACATCTCTCTCTACTCAGTGAGTTACATTAGGCAAGGAAAGGAAATTGCCAAAGGCCAACCAACAAGATTCATTGATCAGTGAGGCTCTGAAACTCAGCTAGCTGTCCTGATTGCAGAACTCAGTAATGCAGGCATCAGGAACACTTCTCATTCAGAACTATTGCATGGCTTCTTTTTATCGAAAGCATTGCTTCCAAGTAGGAGATCCCACTGGCTGAGCAGGCAGGCAAAGCAAGCCAACCAGCCCTGAAAGCCACAAAACTTTATGGGTTGTCTTCAATACTAATCATATTCAGAGCAGACTCACAGAAATTAATGGATGCATCTAACCTGTTTTTCTTCTTCTGAAAAACAAACAAACAAATAAAAAACCCTAGCCCACTGGACAGGTATCAGAAAATCAAACAAGCCAAGATTTAATGAACCATAGTTTAATAAATCAAGAGTCAGTGTTATTTGCAAACCAGGTCAGTAAGTGAATGCACTGGCAAGATTTGAGTGGTATGTACCTATTAATATCATTGAAAGAACTGTCCTGGCTTCCATTTTGGTATTAACCTTTTCAAATGGGCCCCGGTTCAAAAATAGGCTCCATCTGCAGGTGCCAAAAGTAGGGGAAGCATCTTGACAATTCTTCCAGGGGTGTGAAATTAGCGGAAGGCTACAAAACATATATCTGATAGCCATGGTAGGATGTTCATGGTGGCAGTCACAATTTTTATTTCCCCCATCCAACTGATGTTTTGTCATAATGAAGCACTCGCTGCTCAGGAAGGATTCTGAGAAATAAAAAAATAACTGTCTCTGGGTGGGAGGAGTGCAGCAGCAAAACACGTGGTGGAAAGAGGGCAAAAGTGAGCCATTTCTGCCCAAGTTTTCATTAGAGGAAAACTTGTGTCTCAGCATTAAAGCTGCCCATCAAGATCTTCTGGTCCCTCTCTGGTTGCTTTTAGGCAGCTGATGGGCACAGAAGTGGCCTTTTTTGTCATAGCACCCTACATTATATAACTCTCCCCTTAGACAAGTTTGTCTAACATTATTTTTTAGGCATGTTTCCCCGGATTTTCAATTAACATCTCCAGTCCTCCAACAGTTTTAGCTGCTGGCTGTGTTGTTTTTAACAATGGTTCAGTGTTTTAATACTGTATTTTTATTGCACTTTTAACACACTGGCTGGGTTGGGTTACAATGCTGGTCATAAACTATGGTTAAGCAAACCAGTTTGCATGCTAGTTTACCATGCACTTCTCCCTATATGGAGCAGGGAAACAAACTATAGAGTTGCATCTAAAGCAACCATAATCACTGGTTCAAATGCAACAGAAAGCCATCTGCTTCATGGTTTGTTTCGCCAAGAACGGCGGAATGGATTGGGAGGGCTCACGGTTTGTGCATCCTATGATTCAAGGCCAGGATTACATCCAAACTCAGCCACTGTTATACAGACTGAATAAACTGTTTTATTTTGTAGTGAAGTGCCTTGCAATCTTTATGAAAGACGAAATATAAATCCAAAAAACAGATGAAGAGCTTTAGTCTGAAACACCTGGGTTCAGGTAGCATGAGCTCACTAGATTACCTTCAGGCAAGCAATTCTATCAGTTAACACCCCACCTGTAAAATGGGAACAGTAAACTTGTTCACTTGCTTATTTTGGAAAGAAATGAGTGACAGGATTAAAGTCCTTCAATATTAAAAGAGGAAAAACAAGGATATTTTAAAGGAATCACGCCACACCCTAGCCTGAGGGCTACAGGTGGATTATAGCATCCACACAATGATAGGGCTTCCCTGGCCCAAAGGTACACCACCTGAATTAAACACAGCTCCACCTACACCCTTGGCTCGACCGCAAGGGCGTACTTTATAATGCAACCACCACAGTTAATGCCTCCCTCCAACCAGCTTAAACACATTTCCAATCTCTTTCAAATTTCCACCTTCTACCAGCACCCTCCCTTCTCACTTACTCATTCCCTCTCTAACCTCAAACTCACTACGCAGTTATTTCTATCCCCAGCTCCTACACCAGCCTTCCCCAACCTGATATCCTCCAGAAGTTTTGGACCACAATTCCCATCATCCCTGACCATTAGCCATACTGGCTGGGGCTGATGGGAGTTGCAGTACATAACTGTCTGGGACACATCAATTTGGGAGCAGCTGTCCTTTAAGCCGCCTGTTTCCCAGAAGGAGATGACCTAGGGGCAGCCTTCGAGCTGCCTTCTTCCACCACATTTACTCTTGCATCTGCATTATATTGCACTTGTCTGCCTCAAGGCTTACCCACCTAAGCAATTACCTATGAATACCACGGATTAAGCCTCACAAGAGATGAGCTCAAGGCAATCCAACACTTTCTTTGGCAGCAGATCAGAGTTTTCCATTAAAAATTCCCTCAGCAGGAAGCTGGCACCAATCGCGGTTCTGAGAAGGGTGTCTACGTGATGGATATGCATTTCCAAAACATGCCTGCTTCAAAGAATGACAGAGCTGGAAGGTACCCTAAGGGTCATCAAGTCCAACCCAGGAATCAATGCTTCACACACTGCTTTTCTAGGTGCATGCTTTAAAAACCACTGAGGGGGTACACTGTTACTGCCACTGGCAGTCTAGGTAAAAATAAAAAAGTGTTCACATCCCAACAAGAATTGCCTTGCCAAGATCCCAAGCTCAGACCTCTCCAAAGGGAGATACGAGTTGCTGGATACAAGTTCCTTCGTGCTCACAAAAGCCAGCCTTCTCTCCCCAATCGTTCCCATATGCATCATCAGCCTGTCACAAACTGTTGCTTCTCTCAGCAAACCACGCAGAACATGCACACACACATCTTGCTTCCCGCAGAGAATTTGTTCCAATGAGCCACATAAGCAACGCTGGCAAGGAATCACATGTAATTGGATGACATCACTAGACAGAGCGTGCCATTTGCGAGAAGCTTCAGCACTCTGGGGCCTAACCCTGGGCAGCTTGAAAGTGGCGCGAAACACTCAGCCAGAAATTAGTGCTGCTCTCCTTCCCATCGCGATAAATGACAGAGCTGTCAATGGGCTACAGAAAATGAAGTTAACGAGCACGGCATTAATCAAGAGACCTTGTTCCAGTCACAGAAACAGCTCTCTAAAGAGCGGAATCACGCCCATCCCATTTTTCTCATGGGAACTTAGCTGAGATTAAGTCAGCATTTCAAATTCCACGTTAAGTCTCTTAATGGCGGAAAAAGAGGGGGTCTTGTGGCACTACAAACACTAAGCGGCACTGTGCCATATGCTTTCATGAAAATATTTGACAACAAATAATACAATATAGAAGGCTTGTACTGTTTGAGTTCTGGACATATATTTATAGAAAAATGTGTATCTTGTCTTACAAATTTTGTAGCTGGCGTCATCAAAAAATGTCCAGGGGTCTTTGTGCATAGCTGGTGGTTTTAGCTACCTATGTTGTATGTTGCAATAAAGCAGTTTCCTGTTTTAACACATTTGACTGCTATGCAACTGGCTCGTGCTACTCTCGTCTTATACCCAGATACCCATTCTAGACACAAAACAGAGTATGGCTTCTGCGGCGACAGAAGCTGCTTGCATATTACATTAGAGGTGGCGGTCCAGTGCTTCTCACCAGCGTACCCTTCCACCTCATCCATCAAAGCTAGCTGGTAAACAGGAGAATCGCCGAAGAATTGATGCTTTTGAATTATGGTGCTGGAGAAGACTCTTGAGAGTCCCATGGACTGCAAGAAGATCAAACCTCTCCATTCTTAAGGAAATCAGCCCTGAGTGCTCACTGGAAGGACAGATCGTGAAGCTGAGGCTCCAGTACTTTGGCCACCTCATGAGAAGAGAAGACTCCCTGGAGAAGACACTGATGCTGGGAAAGATGGAGGGCACAAGGAGAAGGGGGCGACAGAGGACGAGATGGTTGGATAGTGTTTTCGAGGTTACCAGCATGAGTTTGACCAAACTGCGGGAGGTAGTGGAGGACAGAGGTGCCTGGCGTGCTCTGGTCCAGGGGGTCACGAAGAGTCGGACACGACTAAACGGCTAAACAACAACAAACAGGAGAATAGGGTGTCCATGTGATATGCTCAAAACCACAATACCACAAGGACCGCCCCTTCCCATATGATCTGTCCTGGACCCTGCACTCATCAGCTGAGGCCCTTCTTCATGTGCCTCCTCCAAGTGAGGTTCAGAAGGTGGTAACATGAGAACGGGGCTTTCTCTGTAGTGGCTCCCTGTTTGTGGAATACTCTCCCCAGGGAGGTTTACCTGGCGCCTTCATTACATATATTTAGGCGCCAAACAAAAACATTTCTCTTCTCCCAGGCCTTTGGCTAATTAAACAACCTATGGCCTTTTAAACTGTGGGAGCAGGTATTGTTTTGCTTCTTGCTATGTGTTTTTGTGTTTTTACATCGTTTGTGCCACATTTCCTCCCTACAATGGACAAGATACAAACAGAAACCTGGCAGTGTAATCTCCTGGGCCCAAGGCAAGGCGGAGTTGATCATGGGTACAAAACGGGGGTCAGGCGTAAGAACAAGGTTTGAGGGACAGTGATCCGGCCCTCTACTTTAAAAGGTTGCTGACCCCTGATTTTACCTGTGGCTGGCTACCCCTTCTAGCTAAATACCTGATGAAGAGGACAGTAAAGAGAAAGAAAACTCTACATTGGGGAAGGGGGAAAGAAACCTTAGCAAAGCTTACCTTGGGGTCTGTGGCAATGTATTCAAGTTTTGGCCCTCACTTCCAAAAGAGACGTTATCCATTTCCTGTGTGTTGCATTTCTGTGCTGACCAAGAAACTGATGACCAAATAAGTTTGTCCAAATAATTTTTATTGGTGTTCATGTAAATACAAGAACATATAACTACAGTAACTTGTCTAAAGCATTTTTGTGAAATGGCAAGAGAGATGTGTGGCTCAAGAAATTCTTTAGATCCTTGCCAAAAAAAATCTGCAAATTTTGCTCACTGGTACCTCCAGACACATTCAACACCAAAGTAGGGACAGGAAACAAAGAAATGTGTGTTTTCTAAACAATCTTGTTTCTTTTTCTCTTCTGCAACATGGGAACATTAAGCTAAGTTAGTGGCAGTCAAGATAAGATGTACATTGAGATAACTCACAATGGTTGTTTTTATTACTATGAGTGTGTGTGTGTGTGTGTAATATATATATATATATATATATATATATATATATATATATATATATATAAATTTTTATAAATGTTTGGAATGTGTAATCTTTGGGAACACTTGATTTAAACATTTGTCAACATTTTCTATTTTGTTACTAACATTTTTGGGGTTAGATGAAGATTTATTCTGACAGCTCCATTAGCTTCACTTGAGGGGTTAAGGGGCTTACATAAAAACATTTGCCAAGGCTCCATGAATATTCTCACGGAAATTTCACACCGGCAGGAAAAGAAAGTATAGCTTTTAGATTACGTATGTGAAGATAAGAGAAATGTGAAATATTGACAAATCATGCATTACAAGTATTAGGAAAAACTAAGTCCATCAAGTACTTGACATTTTATAGGATTGAGAACACTGATTCAATGATGTGTGCACTTGAAAATAAAATGAAATGGAAAGTTACTTAACATTTCCATTCTCAGCAAAGGAGAACATTCTGACAGCTGAAGAGGCAACTGTTTTATTATGCCACTTGCACGATTGGTGAATATTTACTCCCACACTCCCACATTTACTCCTTACTCCCACACTTGGGAAAGGAAATGGGGCATGTGCTTCATGTGCAGAATGCACATGTGCATTCTGCACATGAAGCACATGCACAGGATACTGTGAGCTGCCTAGAATGGGAGTCCACAGCAGAGGAAAACTACTTCACAGAGATTCAGAAGGAAGGAAACAGGAATGCTCACACTTTGTTGTTGTTTAGTCGTGTCCGACTCTTCGTGACCCCATGGACCGGAGCACGCCAGGCACCTCTGTCTTCCACTGCCTCCCGCAGTTTGGTCAGACTCATGTTTGTAGCTTCGAAGACACTATCCAACCATCTCGTCCTCTGTCGCCCCCTTCTCCTTGTGCCCTCCATCTTTCCCAGCATCAGGGTCTTCTCCAGGGAGTCTTCTCTTCTCATGAGGTGGCCAAAGTACTGGAGGCTCAGCTTCAGGATCTGTCCTTCCAGTGAGCACTCAGGGCTGATTTCCTTCAGAATGGAGAGGTTTGATCTTCTTGCAGTCCATGGGACTCTCAAGAGTCTCCTCCAGCACCATAATTCAAAAGCATCAATTCTTCGGCGATCAGCCTTCTTTATGGTCCAGCTCTCACTTCCATACATCACTACTGGGAAAACCATAGCTTTAACTATATGGGCCTTTGTTGGCAAGGTGATATCACTGCTTTTTAAGATGCTGTCTAGGTTTGTCATCGCCTTTCTCCCAAGAAGCAGGCATCTTTTAATTTCATGGCTGCTGTCACCATCTGCAGTGATCATGGAGCCCAAGAAAGTAAAATCTCTCACTGCCTCCATTTCTTCCCCTTCTATTTATGCTCACACTAGGGGTCAGCAAACTTTTTCAGCAGGGGGCCTGTCCACTGTCCCTCAGACCTTGTGGGGAGGCTGGACTATATTTTGGAAAAAAAAAGAACAAATTCCTATGCCCCACAAATAACCCAGAGATGCATTTAAATAAGAGCACACATTCTACTCATGTAAAAACACCAGGCAGGCCCCACAAATAACTCAGAGATGCATTTGAAATAAAAGGACACATTCTACTCATGTAAAAACACACTGATTCCCGGAGCGTCCGCAGGCTGGATCCAGCCCCCGGGGCTTAGTTTGCCTACCCATGGCTTATACAGTGATACCTTGGTTCTCGAACTTAACCCGTTCCGGGAGTCAATTCGACTCCCGAAACCGTTCGAAAACCAAGACGTGGCTTCCAATTGGCTGCAGGAGCTTCCTGCACTCAAGCAGAAGCCGCGTCAGACGTTTGGCTTCCGAAAAACGTTCGCAAACCAGAACACTTACTTCTGGGTTTGCGGCATTCAGGAGCCGATTTGTTTGGGAGCCAAGCCACTCGAGTACCAAGGTACCACTGGATCAGACTTTCAGCTAGTCAGCCACACATGGTAAGTGAACTTGCTAGGCTCGTAGCTCACTCCAATATGCTGAAGAGGTATTTTTTAAATCCAAGCTTATTACATGATTATCATCACATACCGTGGAGCAAAAACGTGATGCTGCTTGGGAAGCTCTGAAGACCAACATTACAGCGCACAAACTTGATTCAAAATCAAGAACAGCATGCCCCCCCATCAGCCCTCCCCTGAATTGCCATCACACACTCGCACATGCACATGTATGCACACACACAATTATTACTATGATTATGGAGGATCTAGGCGTCTTGGTTCACCACAAACTTGACATGAGCCAACAGTGTGACGCGGCAGCTAAAAAAGCCAATGCAGTTCTGGGCTGCATCAATAGGAGTATAGCATCTAGATCAAGGGAAGTAATAGTGCCACTGTATTCTGCTCTGGTCAGACCTCACCTGGAGTACTGTGTCCAGTTCTGGGCACCACAGTTCAAGAAGGACACTGACAAACTGGAACATGTCCAAAATGGTCAAAGGCCTGGAAACGATGCCTTATGAGGAACGGCTAAGGGAGCTGGGCATGTTTAGCCTGGAGAAGAGGAGGTTAAGGGGTGATATGATAGCCATGTTCAAATATATAAAAGGATGTCACATAGAGGAGGGAGAAAGGTTGTTTTCTGCTGCTCCAGAGAAGCGGACACGGAGCAATGGATCCAAACTACAAGAAAGAAGATTCCACCTAAACATTAGGAAGAACTTCCTGGCAGTAAGAGCTGTTCGACAGTGGAATTTGCTGCCAAGGAGTGTGGTGGAGTCTCCTTCTTTGGAGGTCTTTAAGCAGAGGCTTGACAACCATATGTCAGGAGTGCTCTGATGGTGTTTCCTGCTTGGCAGGGGGTTGGACTCGATGGCCCTTGTGGTCTCTTCCAACTCTATGATTCTATGTGGGTTCTCATCATCATAATGGTTGGTATTAGCTAGCCTCCTCACACAAGGAAGGGAGAACTGCTAGGCTGTCTGAATGAAGCAGATCATAAGTAAAGGAACTATGTAATTCTACTGATGCACAGTTTATTAGGGAAAAAGGCCCTGGCAACTACTTTCACATAATGACAGCAGTTGACGGCAACTGGTTTCAAACACACAAATGCTCAATTGAACTAAAAGTGAAAAGTTTTGGGAAATTGAAACAATGAAGTCTTATAGCGCCAGATTGATTTGCCGGAGCGTGGGTTAAAAATTCAAGCGTTTTTATCACTGTGTAGCTTGTGTGAACACAATCTAAAGAGGCAATTGCATTAGTAATGCTGCTTCTTTGCATTATTACTAATACTGTAGTATACAAATTAGTAACAGCTATTGCTGAAGGTTACATACTATAACGCGGGTTATAGACTCGGGTGGCGCTGTGGGTAAAAGCCTCAGCGCCTAGGGCTTGCCAATCGAAAGGTCGGCGGTTCGAATCCCCGTGGCGGGGTGCGCTCCCGCTGCTCGGTCCCAGCGCCTGCCGACCTAGCAGTTCGAAAGCACCCCCGGGTGCAAGTAGATAAATAGGGACCGCTTACTGGCGGGAAGGTAAACGGCGTTTCCGTGTGCTGCGCTGGCTCGCCAGATGCAGCTTTGTCACGCTGGCCACGTGACCCGGAAGTGTCTCCGGACAGCGCTGGCCCCCAGCCTCTTGAGTGAGATGGGCGCACAACCCCAGAGTCTGTCAAGACTGGCCCGTACGGGCAGGGCTACCTTTACCTTTACCTTTACATACTATTAATTCGAGTTTGACTGCAGGATCTCTCAAAATCCCAGAAGTCTATTTTTGACGATCTGTAGACATGTTAACAAAAAGTACAAGAAAACTAATATAGCAAAATGGACAACATCCTACAGAACTCTGGAACTTTAGGTGGCTAATTCAATATAGAACATGTTCCTAGATTTGTCTATCCTATGCAGAATTCTGGAGCAGAAAAAGCTACTAAAAATACTGACACTCTCTTGAAGTTATGACGGGAACAGAGTACTTCCAGCTAACAATTTGTTTACTGCATAAATATTATCTGGTAGAACAGGCAAGCATCCATATCAGAGAATGTCCAGATTTATTCACCTTGACATTCTAGCTCAGTTCTACATGAAGAACTTTCAAAGTTCTAAGATCCTGGTGTAAACAAAGTTCCCAGGGTTGAAGCCAGACTTCAATTTCCTGAAAATGTGCTCCAGAAAGTTGGGGTGGGGGGAGCAGTCATGGGAGCTGAAGGAGGAAAAGGTAACTGGTTAAAACCACCTCTCCTCATGTACTTGCACCTCCATCCCTCTTAATAGCAAACAATAACAACAACAATAATAATAATAATTTATCTATATGCCACCTATCTGACTGGGTTGCCCCAATCACTCTGGGTGGCTTCCAACAAATTAATAATAATTTTTTAATAATAATTAAACACATTAAGCACAGTAAAACATCAAACATTAAAGTTAGACTTAACCACTGGGTTAGAGTCCATTCTACAGACAAGTGCCCTGTTGTTCACGGAACAGCAGGTCTAGATCCATTCTCAACACAGGCAGTGAGCTTCACATTTCTAATTGCAATGAAGGAGTTGTCCAATCCATCACAGATAGAAAAGCCTTTAATGCCTATGTTCTGGTTATTCTGGGCTAGTTGCTTTGGGAAGCCCTCTAGTAACAGTAAAAAGCTAAATGCTGGAGGTTCTACCAGGTATGCAGAAGAGTGCGCTCAAGATTCACACTTTCAAGCACAGGGCAGAAGGCGGCACTAAACTCTGGCCAGCATTACACAACCACCAGGGATTTAGAGCCGCTTATGAGAGTCTCACACAGCTTGTGGGTTACTTCCTTGCTGCAGCTTTCCATGAATTGACAACTGCTATTTTAATGTGCAAAAAATGCCAATTTTACATGATGTGTTAATGCACTAAGAGCATTAAATCCTAGGTTAGTATCTTGGTATTCTAGGCATAAAAAAGAAATCTTACATTTCTAAATACTGTAGTCTGCTGCCAAGGAGACCAGGTCATTTACCTTGCCTTCAATGTATGTAATACAGGTGTCTTGAAATGCAGCGAGCAAATCCCATAAGAAGAACAGAAGATAAACTGTACATATATCACCTAAGGCCCATGAGGCTGTTAGGTGGCAAACCTTAAGCATTTTCTAAGGCTAGCAGCATTGCATTGCTCAGAGTAAAGCAAGACCACTAATTGGCTTAAGGGAGATTGATAAATTACATTGATAAACCACTTAACCTTTACTTTCTCAGTCTAAGATAGCAACTGATCCTTTCTGGTGACCACTACCTTAAGGACAACCTGTGGAACTGTGTTACACAATTAGAGCACTGTGATTTCGAACTGGTGTAGCAGTACAGGTGGCAGATATTCCCATTCTGACTAGACTGCTCAGAAATTCATCACACACCCTTTAAAAAAAGAACTTTCCTTCAGGACAAGGTAGACCCTATTTTTAAAGTGTGAATGAAAAGCAGTATGGTGGATGGAAACTTGTCAACATGTTTCTCTCTTGTGAAGCATTGGAATGTGCAGTCCATTCCCATATTGATGCACAAACATGTTACTACCCCCAAACATCGCTAGCCTGCAATAAATGAATAAATAAAATGATATGTCTGCTCTTTTACTCATAAGAGGGCACAAGGGGGCAGGGCTCAGCAGCAATAAAAGTTAAAAGCTTGCTGGAAAAGAAAAGGTTTCACACAACAACGAAACACAAAGAGGGGGAGAAAACCACTCATGGCTGGGAGTTCTACATACTAGACACCACTATGGGAAAGGATGTCTTGCGCACCACCAGGCACACACCTCAGAAGGCACAGGCAAAAAGGCCTCAGCAGATGATCTCAAGAGCTGGCATATTCATATGGCATGACTTTGTCCCAATACAAGTTCTGAAACCCCAACATTACCCATAAAAGCAATTTGTGACACACCACAACACATTCTCAAGTACTAAATATATACGTATTTAGCAGCAGCGTAATTGCTGGGCATGCCGATTATATTGCTATGTTTGGGCAATGGGAACACAAGCACTAGCTGCTCTAAAAGGCTGTGCATCCAGAAATGCTAGACCAAGGATCTGGTTGCTAAGCAACATGATGCTACACTTAACTTCCCACACATATTTCTGGATGCACATGGAGTCATCAGCATGATGCAGCCAGGAGAAGCGACCTCAACAGCTAAGACTTCTGTAGGTGATTACATTTCAGACAGAAAGCATGCCTGCCTGCCTCTGAATGCCCCTATACAGTGGTGCCCCGCAAGACGAATGCCTCGCAAGACGAAAAACTCGCTAGACGAAAGGGTTTTCCGTTTTTTGAGTCGTTCCGCAAGACGAATTTCCCTATGGGCTTGCTTTGCAAGACGAAACGTCTTGCGAGTTCTTGCGAGTTTGTTTCCTTTTTCTTAAAGCCGCTAAGCCGTTAATAGCCGCTAAGCCGCTAATAGCCGTGCTTCGCAAGACGAAAAAACCGCAAGACGAAGAGACTCGCGGAACGGATTAATTTCGTCTTGGGAGGCACCATTGTATTTATTTTATATGCCTAGAATACCAGGATACTAAGGTAAAGGTAAAGGGACCCCTGACCATTAGGTCCAGTCGTGGCCGACTCTGGGGTTGCGGCGCTCATCTCGCTTTATTGGCCGAGGGAGCCGGCATACAGCTTCCAGGTCATGTGGCCAGCATGACTAAGCCGCTTCTGGCGAACCAGAGCAGCGCATGGAAACATCGTTCACCTTCCCGCTGGAGCGGTTCCTATTTATCTACTTGCACTTTGATGTGCTTTCGAAAGGCTAGGTTGGCAGGAGCAGGGACCGAGCAATGGGAGCTCACCCTGTTGCGGGGATTCGAACCGCCGACCTTCTGATCGGCAAGTCCTAGGCTCTGTGGTTTTACCCACAGCGCCACCCGCGTCCCACCAGGATACTAGGCCAGGATTTAATGCTCTTAGTGCATTAACACATCATATAAAATTGGAAATTTTTTGCACATTAAAATAGCAGTGGCCAGAATGCTGCAGTAAGGAAGTAACCCACAAACTGCAACTGTGTGAGACTCTCATAAGCGGCATCTAAATCCCTGAAGGTTGTATAATGCTGGCCAGAGTTTAGTGCTGCCTTCTGCCCTGTGCTTGGAAGTGTGAATCTTGAGCGCACTCTTCTGCATACCTGGTAGAACCTCCAGCAGCTAGTTTTCAGTGGTGACTGCTTTTAGTTTGCTTTTACTGATTTCAATTGTATTATAAAAAATTTTCCCACGTAAGTCCCTTTGAGACTTTTAGTAGTAATAATAATAAAAAAACCAATAAGTGAATTAGATAATAAAATACCACCCTTCATTTGAGGCTCACAGGGCAATTTACAATATGAAAACACAAAAATATATGCCATAGTACATTTTATTAGCTATTTCACTTATGGGTTGCTTTTTCACAAAAATCTCAAAGGGACCCACGTGGGAGAAAATTTTATACTACAATTCAAGTAAACAGAACATTGAAATCAGTCAGAGCAAACTAAGAGCAATCATCACTAATATGTAACAAAATATCTCCCCCCTGCCCAAGCCACAATATCATTGTGGTTTTGAATAATTGTCTTCTGGAAGGAACTAACTGTCTTCATTTTCCAGTCCAACTTCCTTTTTACAAGTACCCTCCTCTTTTTTGTGTTATTTTTAGATATTTCCCCTTTGGAGTAAATTGTGACTGTGTTCAACTTCCTTGGCAATTTCCCACTTACATATAAATCACTGTAAATTTGACTGTACGGTTGTAACTGTTTCCAATTTGTTCAAACAACTGTCGTGCCTGAAACCGGGCTCTGGATGCCATTTATGATGAAGCGTGACATCGCCTCCTTCTGGTCCCCATCTTAGCTCAGAGACTTCTAGAATTAATCATGAAACCTAGACACGGTGTTCCTCTCTGGCATGTGCAATTTGCCCTATGGCGCTTTGGCTTCTTTGACTACTGCATCCTACTAAGTGCACATTGCTTAGTTCTACCCTGTTCCCATTGGAAGATCCAACATATTTATACCTCATACCCTAGAAATGACAAACCAGCTGCTCTGCAGCTTCTGTCAGCTTTTCCGCAGAGAGCCGTTCTGCCACTTTTTTGATATTAAGTACTAGAAACCTAGTACTTTCAGTTCAAGCGACTTGCTGTATGAGTTGACTTGTACCAAATCTTGTACCAAAATCTTCCTTGCTCAACTCTCCTGTCTAACAGGCCCTGCATGTGAACAGGTGGCTATTCTGAAAAGCCTGCCCTGAAGGTCCTGAATTTCAGCTTCCTATCTAGCAAACCTAGGTTTTGCTTCCAGGAATACACCATTCTAGTTTTGTTTGCTGGTGAGCACTTTGACCACCTACTCCTCCCCAGCACTTCCTACCAGCCAATCCAGACATGACAGCTGCAGGCTCAGTGCCAGACAGATCGCTGTGTGGCCTACATGCTCACAACTAAATGCAAAAGGAATGCATTTAGTCATTAAGCACAACAGAGAAAAGTCTGCCAGCAGGGAGCTTGACTTCTTGAAAGGAGGCAAGGGAGGAAAAAGTGGGGACAGGATGCTCACAAGCCATAAAAATCCCACATGTGGCTTTTTATTTGGATATTTTAAACACAATACATTGAATACAGCAGAATGTAAAAGCCCACAAATATCTGCAACATGCCAATTTTAAGGTGGCCCAAGCAGCACATGCAGAAGAAAAGTGTGTGAGAAACCACTTCTGTCTTTAAGATCTCCTAGTTTAGAGACAATGTTTATACACCAAGGTCTGAACTTGTGAAGAGCTCTTTATTACCCTGGAAATGCTGACAAATGCAATCAAAGATGCAGACACCATTAAGTCCCATCATAATGCCTCTGAAATGCACGCTGGAGAGGCCACACCTGCAGCAATCAATTGTTTTAATTCCCATCTAATCTCCAATTTGTGCTGTCACAAAAAAACAGTCTATGCCACTTGCACTTTTTAACATAGCTAGAGGCAGAATGGACTGATAAGAGTTGTCTCTTTCCCCTTTGCCCAAGCACAGCAATTGTATACCAAAGGGAAGAGTGCCCAGCGGGAAGAGACTTCAAGGGCTATAAACCTAAAATATTTTTCCAAACACAAGGTATCAATTTATCTAGACTCATTTCGGTCTGGCTTCAGGCCTGAATATACGGGGGGAAAGCCTTGGTCACCATGGTTGAAGACTTTTATCAGGACAGAAAAGAAACACCTGTCAAATTCTTCCCAACCTCTCCGCAGCTTTCGATACCATTGACCATGTTATCCTCCTGAAGTGACTTTGAGGGTTGGGTCCCTACCAGAAAATAAAACTGGCAGAACGTTGCTTTACCCCAGGTCCTGCAGGGTTACATCCTCTCTGTTTAAACTCTTTATGGAAAGTATCACCTTGAGTTTTGAGGGGTGCCATCTATATGCTGATGACACCCTGAGCTCTCAAAACCATCTGAATGAGGAGGTCCAGGGCCAATGTCTGGAGGCAGTGATAGGCTGGAATCCTGACAGAACATAGATTCTGTGGGTCCCAGATCAATGAATGGGGTTGAGGGGAGACAGCTTGCTTTGGGATTGGATAGCACACCACATAAAAGGTGCACGTAGCTTGGACATGCTAAATCTTTGGCCCTAGAGTAATACCCTGCCCATCTGACTGAGTTGCCCCGGCCACTCTGGTTCCAAGAAGGAGTGGTCCCAAGTGTTGCGGTGCTATAAATGTATGCTGCTCTTGAGTTAACTGGCTGTGATGCAATTTTAAGACATGTTTTCATTGTATTGTTTTATGTAATTTTGTATATAAAACCACCCCAGGCTCCTGTTCAGAGAAAGGGTGGGGTATAAAAACAATAGAAACTTGCACAATTCTCAAAAGCTATGTGGTGCAAATTCGGGGGGGGGGGGGAACTACGGTAATCTTATTAACTTGTGGTGGAATAAAAACAGTGTTGCACCTTAAAAACTGAAGCTTTTGTAGCCAAGTCCCTTTTTCAGAAGCATGAAATGGCCAATTACTTCTTTATTAGGGTATTTACACACCACCTGCCAATCAAATTCAGGCCTGTTTTAAGTGGCAAGTATAAGGTAAAAATAATAAAATTTATATACTAAAAAGGTAAAGGGACCCCTGACCATTAGGTCCAGTCGTGGCCGACTCTGGGGTTGTGGCGCTCATCTCGCTTTATTGGCCGAGGGAGCCGGCGTACAGCTTCCAGGTCATGTGGCCAGCATGACCAAGCCGCTTCTGGCGAACCAGAGCAGCGCACAGAAACGCCGTTTACCTTCCCGCCAGAGCGGTACCTATTTATCTACTTGTACTTTGACATGCTTTTGAACTGCTAGGTTGGCAGGAGCAGGGACCGAGCAATGGGAGTTCAAACCGCCAACCTTCTGATCAGCAAGTCCTAGGCTCTATGGTTTAACCCACAGCGCCATCCGCGTCCCATTGATATGCTAAAAGGCAGCAAACCAAGCATCATAATACTATAACAAATTACAACACCTAAGCCTATCTTAAAAATCTGAAGCACAATCAGTCTTTGCCCGCCACCAAAAATACACCTGCCTGAGGAAGTGCCAAGCAGATTGGGGGGGGGCTCCCCATAGTAGGGGCGCCACACTGTCTCTGGTAACATCCTGCCTCACTTCAACTGGGAGGGACATCTGGTGAAGGTCCTCTGCTGGCAAGATATGGGTAGGCATGTGCTGAGACAGGTTGTTCATGAAGCCTGGTCCCAAGCCATGAAGGGTTTTAAAGGTCAGAACCATGTGACTCATATCTCATAGTCACTGTCAGTATTCTGGCAGAGACACTCTGCACTAACTGGAGTTTCTGAACCATCTTTAAGGGCAACTCCACTTACAGGGGCAATCTAATCAGGAGGTTATCAGGTTATGGTGTCCTCTTCCATTTTGCAGATCTGCTGCAAGCTTGGGTCATTGAGACAAGGCCAACTATCTCCAGATAAGGGCATGGTTGGCTTGTAATGTGTGAACACTCAGAGAACAACCCTCAAACCATCCCAAATATCTTCGCAGAAGCTTATGAAAAGCTTTGCCTATCACTCAATATCCAAAAAAACCCAAGTGCTGCACCATCAAGCACAAAACAACCCCTATGCAGCGCCACAAATCCAACTCAATGGTGTAACATTGGAAAGTGTCGATCACTTCTCCTACCTGAAACAGTAGTTTCAGAAATGCACATCATTCTACATTGTCTTCTGTTGGTAGCTTCAGAACATGAGTTGAATTTCATCACAAGGTTAGCAGAACCATCTTAAACCAGATGACCAAAATGAATTCAAAAAAATAAACTGAAGGGAGATGAGACATAGTATGTGAAGCTTATCAGGCTAGGCCACAGAAACAGAAGAGAAGAGCAGCTAAGTCAAGACCCTTCCAGTGTCCTGTTTCACCAGATAAATTATTCCTTTTGCTCATTCTAGTTTAATAAAAATTTCATGGCCCTGACAGTAATTATGGCTGCACACACAGATCAATGGTGAGCGCAACTTAACACCCAGGCTTTCTGTCTAGCAGTTGTGTGTGCAGCAATGAAACTATCAAAGAAGACAATTAAGATCCGGCAGCCACAAAAATGATGCCTAAAAGGGAACATAAAACACTATTGTCAGAAGAGATTGTTACTAGCTTGGAATTCCAACTCCGGATTTTGATTTTGATAGGCGAACAAACTGGTTGAACAGGTTTCAAGAGAGTGGCCCAAGTGCTCCCGATTCGTTAAACCTGAAAGGTTTGTTGAACATTTTTATATGGTCATTTGCTGTTGGGAGGAGAACTGAAGTTCTTAAGTTACAGGTCTTTTTCTCAAACGTATGAAAAATACAAAAACATAAGGGCTCGGGAGATGTTCTGTATAACACAGACGTCTACTAACAAAGGTTGACAATGAAAATATTCATGGGACTCAACATCAGTGACTTAGTGGTTTTTGCAGAAGTATGCCAGGGACCCTATTGTGAAAAGGAATCCTGTTACTTAGGACATTAGCCCAGATACCACGCGCAAACAAAATGTTCTAAATAGTCTACAGTAATGTGGAACAAGACATTTTCCCCCTTAAAGCAATGACAACCAGAGTCTGATGTGGCATATTATACTATTATAAATCTTTCTGCACCACATGAATACTGGTAGCACAGGTTGCTGGAGGTTCTAATTTAAGACCTTACATTTCCTTTTTGTTTGTATTTGATATCATTTTTGTTAATCTTCAGCAACTAGATCAATCCCAAGCTTTAACCATTGAAGAAATATAAAGCTAAATATCATCAATTAGCACCACAGGGGGTTGGGCTAGATGACCCTTAGGGTCTCTTCCAACTCTGCAATTCTATGATATATACTGATGTTATCCTACCCCAAATCTCAAGATTATCTCTTCCAGCAGCTTCAAAATGCTACTGATTGCTGGCAATAGATGTGGTCTCCTGTGAAATTCCACCTATAAGCTGAAAAGGCTCAGAGCAACATTTCCAAACACCATCCTCCAAGTCTGCTCAGGTAGAATCAAGACAGAAAAGAGAGGATGAAAGGGAAAGTCCAATGTTTTGTTTTAAGCGAAGTCTTGTGTTGGAGGCAAGAAATTATGGACAAGTGTTTGTTACAATACAGTATCAACATTAAAACTTATTGCTAGTCACTTTTGTGAATAAAGCTACTAAATAATGATAATAAAAACAGTAATAGTCATCAAGAAATTTAGCAAAATCACCAAGGGAGAATCCCAGTACCAACTCACAGAGAATATCTTCTGCGCCTTTTCAAAGGTAACCCAAGAACTGCCTCACAAGGAGCCAGGGTGTCAACTTGTCAACATGCAACATTTGATGAGACATCCACCTCTAAACATGTAGCAGTGGCTTCCTAATGAATGCGTTTGGAAATTGTCAATTTCTTCCAAGGGCATGTCTTACTGCGAATGAAACAGCTGCACAATGTTTATTAGATGAAGGCCTGAAATGCCACTTTCCTTTCTGTCAAGCAACGAGGTGGGAAAGGCTGCATTTTTTGCTCAGTACTAATTATTGCCAAAACTCTATTTGTGAGGAGGAGCTGCAAATCAAGAAATCTGCATTTGGCTCTATCAAATGGCTGCTTTCTTAACCTGAGACTACTGGACGATAGACGCTGCCTTGATAACCTAGCTGACATTGATCAATAATTCACAACAGGTCTATTATTATGGGTGGAATAAGCAGAGAAAGGAGCATGAAGACCTTTGAGGAAGTCAACATTGACAAGACAAATAAAACACAGACACACACAAAGACCCATCAGTCCTCTTTGGTATGACTCATCAGCGCTGTTGCTCTGACTGCACTGAGAGAACAAAAAGCCATTAGGGCTAGACTAGAGTAAGACAACAGTATAGCCCGGTGTATAAGTTTAGGGGGGTGTTCAGCAATTAGGATGCTCTAGTTTGTTACATCCATATACCACCTTCCTTCCTGCAAGAAACTTAAGAGCAGCATTTCAGCAGTACAACCACCCTGAAAGATGGTGAGCGTCATGCCTAAGTGAGGATTTGAGCATGAGTTCCCAAAGTCAGGCTTTTGTTGAATGTACACAATTGTTCTAGAAACATAGTGAGCTACCTCATATCACATCAAGTCACTGGTCTCTCATGCTCAGTATTGTCTACCTTGATTGGCAGCAGCTATCTAGGGTTTTGAGGGACACGGGTGGCACTGTGGGTTAAACCACAGAGCCTAGGACTTGCCGATCAGAAGGTTGGCGGTTCGAATCCCCGCGATGGGGTGAGCTCCCGTTGCTCAGTCCCTGCTCCTGCCAATCTAGCAGTTCGAAAGCACGTCAAAGTGCAAGTAGATAAATAGGTACCGCTCCAGCGGGAACATAAACGGCGTTTCCGTGCGCTGCTCTGGTTCACCAGAAGCGGCTTAGTCATGCTGGCCACATGACCCGGAAGCTGTACGCCAGATGAGCGCCGCAACCCCAGAGTCGGCCACGACTGGACCTAATGGTCAGGGGTACCTTTACCTTTATCTAGGGTTTCAGGCAGGAGCCTCTACCAGCCCTACCTGGTGATGTCAAGGATTGAACTTGGCACCTCATGCATGCAAGGCAAATGCTCTACCCCAGAGCTACGGTCTTCCCCCAGCATGCATTCAGAAGCTGTGGAACACTTCACCAGTAGAAATACTAACCACCAGTTAGAGCACACACACACACACCCCACCACTGCTGGGAAAAAGGGATTGATTTAATTCACATTTGTATTTTTTCTTGGTGGTTTAAATAACTGATTGAACCAGGAGTCCCATGCACACCATCGCAAATGAGACATATTGGCTTACAACTAAACAGAGGGTTTATGCAACCTAGCAGCATAATCCAAAGCCTGTGGGTCATACAGCCCACACACCATTTGCACTGCAAAAGCATAGCTGCTTAGAGACAAAAGGAACATTTCTGCACGGTTGTTAAGCAAAATCACTTATCGGGAGGTTAAGCCACAATCCTGCACACACTCGATTTGGAATTAAACCCCACTGAACATCTGAGTGAAGCTGCAGGTGACTGAACTGCACATGCCCAGAACTTTCCAGAAGCAAAAGCTGGTGGTTACTGGACAAAATAGTTTGGGCTATACCATTTGACTGGCAGAATGAATATCTGATCAGCAAATATTCGTAAGTAGGTAGCCAAACACACTGCAAATATCAGGCAACTGAACAGCATAAAACAAGAATACAAGATGAACCATCAATGCACAATATACTATGGAGTTTTCTTCATCCCGATTGCTACTAGTTCAACCCATTTATCATTAGCCAGAGTCACCAACTATCAAGGCACATTACTATTTGGTGTGGTGTTGTTTTTTTAAAAAGCACTTGGAGACCTAAAAAAGTTCTCATGGGTTTGAAGCTTTAATAATCTACAGTATTTGCCAAATACAGCTATAAGAACTCTACAGAAGAAAAGCAAAGATCCTACACCTTCCTTTTGTGTGCTTGCACTGCAGCAGAAAAACACACTGCTTATAATATACAGTGGTACCTCAGGTTACATACGCTTCAGGTTACAGACTCCGCTAACCCGGAAATAGTGCTTCAGGTTAACTTTGCTTCAGGATTGGAACAGAAATCGTGCTCCGGCAGCACGGCGGCAGCAGCAGGCCCCATTAGCTAAAGTGGTGCTTCAGGTTAAGAACAGTTTCAGGTTAAGAACAGACCTCCGGAACAAATTAAGTACTTAACCTGAGGTACCACTGTACAGTATTAGAACCTCATTCCCCATCCCCTCAAGATTCCCTCTATCCTCTTCAGGATTCATCTCAAAGTTATCCATTTATTTCTCAGACTTCAGTTCTTCTTCATACTTCATACAGTTCTTCTTCAGAGCTTGTAGGGCAGCGGCTGAAGAAGGAACAAAAAGGGTTTTCTTGTGTGAGTTTCTTGTGGCTGATTAGCTGCTCTCCCTGTGCAAAGGTCAGAGGGGGCAGGGCTTCTGTTGAGGTAGGTGATTAGCTGTGGGAGGAGCTTATCAGAGCTTGTAGGGTAGCGGCGCACGCCACTAGGCGCACGCAGTTTGATCCATCTTTAGATTTAGGGGAGCTAGTCTCAAACATTTGTTGGTTTTGGGGGGGATTTATTTGTCCTGTCTTCATGCTTTTTATGATGGATGTGATGCTGCTTGGGAAGCTCTGAAGACCAACATTACAGCTCACAAACTTGATTCAAAATCAAGAACAGCATGCCCCCCCATCAGCCCTCCCCTGAATTGCCATCACACGCTCGCACATGCACATGTATGCACACACACAATTATTACTATGATTATGGAGGATCTAGGCGTCTTGGTTGACCACAAACTTGACATGAGCCAACAGTGTGACGCGGCAGCTAAAAAAGCCAATGCAGTTCTGGGCTGCATCAATAGGAGTATAGCATCTAGATCAAGGGAAGTAATAGTGCCACTGTATTCTGCTCTGGTCAGACCTCACCTGGAGTACTGTGTCCAGTTCTGGGCACCACAGTTCAAGAAGGACACTGACAAACTGGAACGTGTCCAGAGGAGGGCAACCAAAATGGTCAAAGGCCTGGAAACGATGCCTTATGAGGAACGGCTAAGGGAGCTGGGCATGTTTAGCCTGGAGAAGAGGAGGCTAAGGGGTGATATGATAGCCATGTTCAAATATATAAAAGGATGTCACATAGAGGAGGGAGAAAGGTTGTTTTCTGCTGCTCCAGAGAAGCAGACACGGAGCAGTGGATCCAAACTACAAGAAAGAAGATTACACCTAAACATTAGGAAGAACTTCCTGACAGTAAGAGCTGTTCGACAGTGGAATTTGCTGCCAAGGAGTGTGGTGGAGTCTCCTTCTTTGGAGGTCTTTAAGCAGAGGCTTGACAACCATATGTCAGGAGTGCTCTGATGGTGTTTCCTGCTTGGCAGGGGGTTGGACTCGATGGCCCTTGTGGTCTCTTCCAACTCTATGATTCTATGATTCTATGATTCATACCAAAATCTGTACTCTAGCATCCCATAATGGCCTTCCTGAGCTCAATCAGCTACCATAGATACCCAAGTTTCACAATGTGACCCATTTGTCCAAATGAGCAGCTTATGCAAGTTATTCATTCCTCTCACCTTCCTAGTCCAGTTCTTGAAGGGCTCCTATGGCTTAGAGTACAGACTGAATTTCCTGTAGCTTCCGAGTACCAAAGCTAAAACCTACATCCTTCTCTTGAACACAGTTATCTTAAGGCAAACAAAGGGACGTGTGAAGCTCAACAGTGGATCCAACATCATGCAGAATTGCAGCTCATTCACTGCAATACAGTAGGACCACAAATTGCGCTGACGTTGCTTACACAATCATAGCTTTGCATGGGTTGCCAAAAAATCCCCAAATAAATAGAAACACCCTTGCTTACCAGTCTCTGGAAGCTCTCACGAGATCTTGCAGGGCCATTTGAGATCTCACAGGAGCCTTGTATGACAGCCATGAGCTGCTCTTGTAGAACATAGCTAAATAAAAATGGGTGGCAGAGTCCTCTAAGAACAGGTGGAGTGGGTAATAAACTGTTCATATCACAATCAATTTGCACAAAAGTGAAAGGCTGCTTCTGATTTCCTGAGCATGGTTTACGTTTTTTTAAAAAAACTGTTCAGAGCCACAGAAACTATAATTTGTTTATGGGGGGGGCAGGACTTGCCAGTTTAAGTCCTGGCAAGGTAAGCAAACACTTTCAAGTTATGCAGTGAATGGCATTGAGACCTAATTTATACTGCAGTCAGCAGAGATTAGCACCTGCTAGGGAAAGACCTCACAGTGCAGTTCCCAAGATATCTGCATACCACATGGATTACCCAACAGCCTCATTTCTGATCCGCCACATGATGAGCTATGTGCATCTGCATACTTAACATCCTAGGAAATAAACGTTTTCTGCAGCGTACAAATTGTCCGTTTCAAATGGCATATTAAATCTTAATTGAATCAGATACCTGCTTTGGTCAGTCCTACATTTCTTCTTTCCTCAAGGATGTTCCCACACTATCTCTTCCAACCAGATCACACTATCTGTTACAAGGAGATCAAGTAATAGCTTATCTAACTAAGCTGTGACTGGTAAGTTATCTTGCTGGAAGAAGGTGCTCCCCAAAGGGGTAGAAACTTCTTTACATGACACAAATGTTACTATATAAGCTCCTGGACATCGTTTAAACTTATTTTAATTGTGCCTCGTGGCAATTCTTGGGGCAACTGTAATCATGTGAGGGTTTTTTTGGTCTGACCCTATATAGGCACATTTAAGACCGCCATATGAAATCTCATGCTATGCATACGCGACCCTGGCTGCACAATTTCAACCCTATTAAATAAAAAACTCCTGTGTTGCTGAGGCAAGTGAACAACTGAGTAAACCACTGCTTCTCCATCCTGGCAGCAGGTTTCTACCTCTACTAGCCTGGGCTAGAGAACAGACTATCACAATTCCATAGAGGGAAGCGTTCTACTGTGAGTGTGCATGAAAATGGCAGCAGCAGCACTGCCAGCTCAATCTCTGCCGTTCAAGCATTAAGTATCCCTGTGCTTCCCCAACTGAAAGAGACTCATAATCTCAGTGTCATGGGTTCAAGACCCGTGTTGGACAAAAAGATTCCTGCATTGCAGGGGGTTGGGCTAGATAACCCTCATGTTCCCTTCCAATGCTACAATTTTGTGATTCTAAGTCAAACTACGGAAGTCCCACAGGTGGCAGTGACAGCCACCAACTTGGATGGCTTTAAAAGTGGATTAGACCAGGGGTCGGCAACCTAAGGCCCATGGGCCACAAGCGGCCCAAGGGGGTCGTTTAACCGGCCCCCGGTCAGCCCCCGAACTGAGCCACCCACTCGGCAAGTCCCTGCACGCTGCTCTAAACTGGCGCAGCGTGGTGCAGGGACTCGCTTCCGAGGCGCCGAAAATTGCATCTATGAAGACACCGGAAATCGCGTCTGCGCAGACACAGACTGCAGAAATCAGGGGAGCGCGTGGTCACTCATGGAGGGATCTCCACTGGAGTGAACCGACCCATGTGAGGTAAACCATGCCAACCCCTGGATTAGATAAATTCATGAAGGAGAAGGCTGTACTTTGCCTCCACAGATGAATGCGTCACAATACCAGTTTCTGGAAACCACCACAGGAAGGGAAATTGCTCTTATGCTCCAATCCTGGTTGCTGACATGTGGTTGGCCACTGTGAGAGCAAGATGCTGGCCACTGGCCTGATCCAGCAAGCTCTTCTTATAAGCTCCTGGTATAATCGTAATGGAAAGAGGCAGAAGGTGGTTCCTAAACTTAGGAACAAAGCTATTAATAATAGATTCACAACCTTTATCTCAAAAGGACAGTAAAATGAAATGCAGAACAGGAACTGGCAGCACAACTTTGCCAAAAGCAGAGTCATCCATCATTTGACTACACAGTATTTTTGGGTGGATTAATATCTAATGACTCCCCCATCTCTCTTAACTATCCATTTTACAGATGGAATGCCCAAGCTTGCTTGGAACCAAAGCTATATAATGACATTATCTTCTTCATAATCTTTCAAAATACAGTGGTACCTCTGGTTACGAACTTAATTCATTCCAGAGGTCCATTCTTAACCTGAAACCTGAGGTACCACTTTAGCTAATGGGGCCTCCCACTGCCACCAGCGCACAATTTCTGTTCTCATCCTGAGGTAAAGTTCTTAACCCGAGGTACTACTTCCGGGTTAGCGGAGTCTGTAACCCGAAGTGTTTGTAACCTGAGGTGTTTGTAACCCGAGGTACCACTGTAAGTTGTCTTCCTGGCCTCTTGGTATACAAGATTGGCATGGCTACTGTACAGACTTGTGAAGAGGCAATTGTCTCTGGGCTACCAGGCGGGATTACAAAACGAAGCCAATGAGAGCCAAAAAGAACATACATATGGGCAACTATGAGGACATTTTTAAGCTTGCTTTAGTACTGGGAAGTCCCACTCAATCCAGGAATGCCTCATCTTAACAGTGGGGGGAAGACAATGCTCATTTCGGGTTTCATTGCACATTTGGAGAAGTGAAGAGATCACAAACAATTCTGTCTTCTAAATGTTCAAGCATCAGTTGTTCCACTAAGAACTTTCATATCCAATTCATCAAGGACTATCTAGCGAGGACAGTCCACTGCCACCCTCTATCGTCAGCACGCCCGCCTGCCACTTTACCTCTCCCCAAATTCATACCTCTCTCTCTACCACTTATAGAATGGATGGCTAACGTGTGGTCCCCCAGATGTTGACAGACTACAGTTCTCATAATGAAGGTATTTTGTTTTGTGGGTACCACCGTTTCATTGAACACATCTCTTCCATTGAAGAGATTTATACTGTTCTGCTCCATTTGGAAGGGCTTTATTTTTCAATGGTTTCATCTTTTTGCCTCGCAAGACGAAAATAATCCGTTCCGCGAGTCTCTTCGTCTAGCGGTTTTTTCGTCTTGCGAAGCAACCCTATTAGCGGTTTAGCGGATTAGCACTCTTAGCGGTTTAGCGGCTTAGCGGCTATTAAAGGCTTAGCAGCTTAGCGGCTAAAAGGCTATTAGCGGCTTAGAAAAAGGGGGGGGAGTGAAAAAAAATTGCAAGACTCGCAAGACGTTTTCGTCTTGCGAAGCAAGCCCATAGGGAAAATCGTCTTACGAAGCAACTCAAAAACGGAAAACCCTTTCGTCTAGCGGGTTTTTCGTCTTGCGAGGCATTCGTCTTGCGGGGCACCACTGTATTATATTGACGCAACCCACCCTGGGACATTACAGTGAAGGGTAGGTACGAAATCTTATAAATAAACGAATCACTGGCCTTGCTGGTTGGGGCTGATGGGAGTTGGAGACCCACAACATCTGTGAGCCACCAGTTAGTCACCCATGACTTATAGCAACTTCGTGCAGCATCAGCAATGATTCATTCTTCCTCATATCTTTTGGCACAACCAACGACACCCTTTCATTTCATTGGGTACCTTCCGGACAAAAGGAAGCCTCCAGGCTTATGATCTTCCCTCTGTTACCTTTTCACATCAAATGGACCTTTTATCCTTCCTGCTATATGATCTTTCCATCTTTGTCCACAATAAACTTTGTTCCACTTCCTCCACTGCAACCAACACATCACAAAATTTCATCACTTTTACTGTTCCCCTGCTAATGTCATTTTGCAAAAGAAAGGCCTCCAGCTTGCATTGCCTGCTTGCAACTTCCGTCACTCATCAAATTTTCGATACAGGGTGAAAGCCTCGTGTGTTAGTTCATTACCCTCATTATTTTTCTCCTGCTAGTCTATTACTTTATGACAGAGAAGGCATAGGGAACACAGCCTGGGACGGAAGGAGGCAAGTGGTAATGGAAGCAGCAGGCTAGAGTGGGGGTAGTTAGTGGCAAGTGAGCAACATCTAATCCAAACTGTGTGTCATGACACGTTAATGTGTCAGCTGCAGTGTGTAGGTGTGTCGCACGTATGCTCCCCACACTTCTCCTGGGGCTGGAAAGGGTTAGTTTAACCTCCAGTTTGTAAGTAAAACTGAACTACTGTTTCATGAAATGATACAAAATTGAATTACCGTGTCGCGAAACGATGCATGTCCAAAAACTGTGCCACCAACTTGAAAAGTTTGGAAAGCTTTGATCTAATCTGTAGGTACCTGGGCTACCAGAATTTGCTCATTTGCAGACACATCATCACTGGGAGGTGCATCAACAGGTTAACTGTAGCTGACTATCCACATCTTAGGCAGGCGATGAGATACAAAGGTACTTTCGCCACTGAACAGCTTGACTCAAAACCAATACTAACCCAGATATCAGATATGCTTGCCATATATGCAAGACATATATTTTATTCATCTATATTTAGATTATGTTTAGACTGATAATAAGTGAGACATACAACAAAATGTTGCACTATGGACCGCTCCTGCTCAGGGTTCCAGCCAGCCATGTCTTCCACGAGATAACTCCATTCCATTCCTCCACATACATTGTCACTATTCTGTGGGCATATTCAATCCTCCCTGTGCTCCCAGATATAGATATAGATGATATATAGATATAGATATGCCAACCTAGCTTCTGCCAACTTAGCAGTTTGAAAGCACACCAGTGCAAGGAGATAAATAGGTACCACTGCAGCGGGAAGGTAAACGCAGTTTCCATGCGCCAGAAGCCGTTTAGTCATGCTGGCCACATAACCAAGAAAACTGTCTATGGGCAAACACCAGCTCCCTCGGCCTGAAGCGAGATGAGTGTCACACCCCATAGTCGCCCGTGACTGGACTTGACCATCTAGGGGAGCTTTACCTTACATATATGCGTATGTGTGTACACACACACAAACCACTTAGGGTTTCTTCTAAAAATTGTATGTACTTCTGCAAAGCATGGAGCTCCCAAAGGTTGCCAACACCTCCAGCTTGTGGGTGGGTGGTGTCGTTTTGGCTGCAGAAGGATCATCACTTACCTCAGAACATTGCAATTAAAGGGAGCAACATTTCAAGCAAGAGGAAATGTTATCTAACACTGTTTGAATGGAACTACCAGATTTTTAACAGAATGATTTTCATTTAGCTAATCAAAATATATCTCCGGTGCTTTAAGCTTTAGGGAAAAAAGACTTCTTTTACCATTTTATATACTGTGTCATTAGTATTCCTTTAAAAATAGATATCAAAACACATTTGCCAACAGACAGCAGAAAGTATGAGTTACCAAACCTGAAGCATTTAATACTAAGGACTGTTTAGAAGGAACACTGATTTCATATGCTAAGATCCATATGCCCATCTATAGCCAAGCATTCTTTCTCCCATACAGTGGCCAGACTGACCCCCCTAGGAATCTCAGCAAAGCAGTTCTTCATGTTCACATTACCTTCTTTAGAAACCTCAATCTTTCCTTCCAAAGGCCAGCTGGATTCTTCCTATCTTTAGGAAGGGGCCCGAAAAACTGGCTTAGATCTTAGCAGACTTGCTTTCTAATAAATAGCATTTTGGTGCTTAAGATAGCTTTACCTGCAAATGATGTGTTAGACTGGCAGTTACACAAGCCCTTTGATTGTCCAAGCTGAAGCTGGTAAAAGTGCATTTATGCTACTGTCACCTTCATAGTGCCTTGGAGAGTAGGGCCTGGATTTGAGAGCTGTGCACCCACTTCCAATCACTAGAACAAGCCCCACAATGAAACTGTGGATAAGAAAGAATGTACTGCATTCACTCCTAGTTCAGTGCATCTCACCTCCTACTACAAAGGCACAAATCTCTAGCAGCACACTGATCACTAAATTAACAGAATCTGTTATGTCTCGTTGCAGGAAGTTCAGGATGAAAGGGCACAGTTTCACCACATTAAAGAACTACGAACTGGAGAGAAGTACAGGTACAATATCCTCCTTGGATATTCACTTCGCTGCTACAGTAATGGCAAGGATTCAATTCATTTTTCCCCATCTCAAGGTTCTCTACATCTTGCACCTTTTGACCTGAAGCATGCATAATTGAAATCCCAACAGCAGCAGTCGCCTAATACCTTTTATTTGAACTAAAAGTCAGTAAATGATGAAGAATTCTGTGAAACTCAAAAGCTAGCTAGCTTTGTTGTTTTTTTACATTACTTTCTGTTGGTTTGAATAAAGGTATTATATTGCTGCTGCTGCTGCTGCTGCTGCTGCTGGTGGGAATTTTCTCTGATGAACTCACACCGCCGCCTATATTATTATTATTATTGTCTGTTGTAGAGAGTAACTGAAATTGTAGACTAAAAGACATCTAAGGAAATGTAAGGAGAGAGAAATTGTTAATGATCCCAGCAAATAGAGATCTAACACCACCTGCCTTGGAATCTCCCACTAGGAAAAAAAGAGGCAGGAGGGGAGAGGCTGTGCGACCATACTCAAATAAAGTCTGTTACTCCCTATCAGCAAATAGACAAGGAAACCGTCTCTGTACAAGAACCACCAGATATTTCAGAAACAGGCAGGTCCTGAAAAAGGAGGGCAAATAAAGTAGCCCTCAAATCTGGCAAGGAGGTTCCTGTTGAGAGAAGGAAGATTGGATCAAAAAATCCAAAGAATGTAAATGGGGAGGGAAGAGAAATAACCCTTTCTAATGGACTTTTGAGGACAGCAACAGTCTTACTCCTCCTAGAGAAGCGGGACCTTAGCTGGTACCTAAGGAAAAGGTAGCAACATACGTGTGTGCGTTTGTATAAATACACACACACAGAGAGAGAAAATGTCTTTCTAACAGCACTCAGTTCCCAAGAAAAGGGAATGGTGATTATATTCTCTAGAACCGTTCTGTCAATTGTGGCTAAGAGCTTCACGAGTTGGGAGGGCGAGAAGGTGGATCAGGGGCCCCCTTCTTTACATTGCTCCAATTATTAAAGGGAGGAATGGGGACTCTTCACAGAACGCCTTTCTCCTGCACTTAGGCTAATTCCTCAGGAATTTCTGGGTTAGGAGGCCAGGGGGTGAAGAAACTACAAAGAATGTATTTAATTTAAAGGAACTATGAGTGGAAGAACTAGTGCAGCCTTTCCTGACCTGGTGCCCTCCATTCAGGACTCTCTGTTTAGGGAAATTTTTAATGTTTGATGTATTTATTGTGTTTTTAATATTCTTCTGGGAGTGCCCAGAGTGGCTGGGGAAACCTAGCCAGATGGGCGGGGTATAAATATTTATTTATTTATTAACACACCCCGGCCAACATGGAGTCCAGCAGTCACAGGCTATCTTATATCAAGCCCACCAACTCTGTATTGTTGACACTGACATTCAAAGCTGAACCTGGGAACCTTAATAATAATAATAATAATAATAATAATAATAATAATAATAATTTTTTTTTGTTTATACCCTGCCCACCTAGCTGGGTTTGCGCAGCCTGTCTAGGTGGCTTCCAGCAAAATATAAAAAAATAATAAAATGTCCCCTGAACAGGGCTTCAGATGTTTTTTGAAAGTTGTGTGATTCTTTATCTCCCTGACATCTGATGGGAGGGCGTTTCACAGGGAGGGCGCCAACGCCAAGAAGGTCCTCCGTCTAGACTTTCTGGATGCAAAGCAGGAGCTCTGCCATCTAGCTACAAACCTTCGCAAACAGGAACATGGGAAGCTTCAAGACATTGATCCATCCAGCTTAGTATTGTCCCCCGAGGTTTCCTTCCCAGCATGAACTGGAGATGCCATGGGGGACAGAACCAAGGCCCTTCTGGATGCAAAGAAGATGCTCTGCCAGTGAGCCATAGCCCTTCCAAAGCAGAAACACAGGAAGGTGCCTTATATCGAGGCAGACACATTGCTCTGTCTACCTCAGTACTGCCTACACTGACCGGCAGCAGCTCTGGAAGGTTTCAGGACAGAACAGTATTTCCTTGCCCTATCTGGAGATGCCACTGTGGACTGAGCCTGGAGCTTCTGTAGGTGGTTTGCCACTGATAGGGAGAGAGCTGGCTGGCAGAGCAGCCTGCACTTAATGTGTTGCAAGCCACTCAGAGCAGCTGGGGCAACCGAGTCAGATGGGTGGCACATAAATAATAAACAACTATTTTACTTTTAAAAGACAACTGAAGGCAGCCCTCTTTAGGGAAGTTTTTAATGTCTGATGCTGTCCTGTTTTTAATATTCAGTTGGAAGCCACCCAGAGTGGCTGGGGAAACCCAGCCAGATGGGCGGGGTATAAATAATAAATTATTATTATTATTATTATTATTATTATTATTATTATTATTATTATTGCGCTTGCAGGGACCCAGGGGGCTGGCCTTCCCTCCTACACCTCTCAAGCCAGGAGAACAAAAGCCCTGCTGAAGGAAGGGTGAAGAAAAAGGAAGAATTGGAACTTTTGAGCACCAGAACCTAACAGGACAGGGCTGTGCCCACCCACACGCAAAAGAGGGATTTTCGTCATAGAATCAACTGCAGGGTGCGTAGGGGATCACAAGCGGCCATCTAGTCTAGCCCACCCCTTGCAATGCAGGAAATCTGTCTTGCCACGGTGAAGAGAGTGTGCTGGACTTAAGGTGAGGCCCATTGGGACTTGATCCCGCAGCCAGGCTCTTAGAATCATAGAATAATAATAATAATAATAATAATAATAAATTTTATTTATACCCTGCCCTCCCTGGCCTGAGCCAGACTCAGGGCGGCTAACACCAATAAAATCACAGTAAAAACATAATAGGGGAAACAAGGGGGGGGGGACCAATTTAAAATACAGTTTAAAATGCAGCCTCATTTTAAAGTAGCTGATAAATCAAGACCATAAGGGGAGGGAAACATAAGGGTCAGACCGAGTCGAAACCAAAGGCCAGGTGGAACAGCTCTGTCTTGCAGGCCCTGCGGAAAGGTGTCAAGTCCCGCAGGACCCTAGTCCCTTGTGAAAGAGCGTTCCACCACGTGGGGGCCAGTGCTGAAAAGGCACTGAACTGTAGAGTCGGAAGGGACCGAAAGGATCATCCAGCTGAACCCCTGCAATGCTGGAATACATACATATATACACACACACACACATACATATATATATATATATATATATATATATATACCAGTGTTTTATATATATAGCATCTATATATCTATATCTATCTATCTATCTATAGATAGATAGATATATTCCAGCATTATATATATATATATATATATTCTCTAGCATTGCAGGGGGTTCAGCTGGATGATCCTTTCGGTCCCTTCCGGCTCTACAGTTCAGTGCCTTTTCAGCACTGGCCCCGACGTGGTGGATCGCTCTGTCACAAGAGATACATATAAAGAAGACACATCTGCCAACTTCTACTTTTAACTACGGGTCTCTATGGCGACTCTGCCCATTAAAGAGAGGGCGTGCCCTGGGGAAAAAGAGGACATATGACAACCCCACCTGCGGGGACCGAACCTGCAACCTCGGCGTTATCAGCACCCCGCTCTATCCAGTTTCCTGCCTCCGGATTGCACTCACACACGCGCACCCAAACACGGGGGATAGGAGAGGGCGGGGTGCCGCCTCTCACTGGAAAGGGCCCCCAGGGGTCATCTAGCCCAACCCGCTGCAAGGGGGGTTCAGAGCGAGGTACCTTCTTGACGGTGCGAGGCGCCTCCGTGACGGTCCCGTCGGGGCTGACCAGGGCCTCGCCCAGCTGCCCGCCCGCGCCGCCGCCGCTGCTGTCGCCCCCGTCGCCGGCCAGCCGAGGCTGCTGCTGCTGCTGCTGGGCCCGAGAGGAAGCCGGCGCGGGCTCGCTGCGCTTCATGGCCGAAGCCTGAGGCGCCTTGGCGGGGGCCGGCGCGCCTCCCCCTCCGGAGCCTGGCGGGCCGGACTCGGCGGGCGGCTGAGGCGCCGGGTTGGGCGGCGCGGAGGCGGCCTGAGCGCAGGCCCCGGACCCCCCTCCGCCGCCGCCGCCTCCGGCCTTGTCCAGCGGCCCGCCGCCCAGCTCCTTCAGCTCCACGGCCGGAGGGGCCGCCACGCGCACCGACATCATCGCCGCCTCAGTGGGGCCCGAGGAGGAGGAGGAGGAAGACGACGACGACGACGACGCCGGCTCTCGCCTCACACACTGGCGGCCGGGCGGACACGCGCGCCCTCGCTCCCTCAGGCGAAGCCCCGCCCACCCTCGGCCGCCTCGCCGCGCGGGGGCTCACGGGACATGCAGTCCGCGGCGGCCGTCTGGGAGGGGGGAAGCTGCGGAGAGGAGGACTACCGCTCCCGGCAGGCGCCGCGGGCCAAGCACGGGATCCAATCGCGGGGCGGGGAAGGAGGCGCGCAGGGGACGCTGGGGGTTGGAGTTCTTAACATCTCTTTCTCTCTCCATCCCCTTTTCCTTCAATTCTCAACCTCTGGGTCCCCAGATGTTGTTGGACTACAATTCCCATCATCCCTGACCTCTGGCCTTGCTAGCTAGGGGTGATGGGAGTTGTAGTTCAGTCTGGGGGCCCACAGGTTGAGAAAGGTTATTACTTAGAACAATTCATGAACCAATAACTTATACATTGACCAGTAATAATGGGAAATGTTGTAGATATTTTTATCCACGTTTATTATGCTGTTTTTGTGATATACAAATGACATGAGAAAACTTGATATACACATTTGTATAACATTATTCTTGACCCCTGCGAGTCCAGCTCCTGGAGAAGGAACTGGCAATCCATTCCAGCATTCTGCCAAGAAAATTCCATGGACATAAAAAAGGAGAAGCTTTGAGAAGAAAGTGATAGTTTCCAAGGCATGCTCTGGTTCATGGGGTCATGGAGAGTCAAACACAACTAAGACGACTAAACAACAACAAATACCTCTAGCTATATCTCTATATCACTGCAGATGGTGACAGCAGTCACGAAATTAAAAGGCGCCTGCTTCTTGGGAGAAGGGCAATGACAGGCCTAGACAACATCTTAAAAAGCAGAGACATCACCTTGCCAACAAAGGTCCGTATAGTAAAAGCTATGGTTTTCCCATTAGTGATGTATGGAAGTGAGAGCTGGACCATAAAGAAGGCTGATCGCCGAAGAATGGATGCTTTTGAATTATGGTGCTGGAGGAGACTCTTGAGAGTCCCATGGACTGCAAGAAGATCAAACCTCTCCATTCTGAAGGAAATCAGCCCTGAGTGCTCACTGGAAGGACAGATTGTGAAGCTGAGGCTCCAAGACTTTGGCCACCTCATGAGAAGAGAAGACTCCCTGGAGAAGACCCTGATGTTGGGAAAGATGGAGGGCACAAGGAGAAGGGAGCGACAGAGGACGAGATGGTTGGATAGTGTTTTTGAGGTTACCAGCATGAGTTTGACCAAACTGCGGGAGGCAGTGGAGGACAGAGGTGCCTGGCGTTCTCTGGTCCATGGGGTCACGAAGAGTCGGACTAAACGACTAAACAACAACAATATCTCTATCAATGTCTCTCTCTCTTTCTCTCATATCCCATCCTCGTCATCATCCAATGCACTGGCTCCCAGTGGAGTACAAGGTCAGGTTTAAGGTGCTGGTTTTGACCTTTAAAGCCCTTCACGGCCTGGGACCCACGTACCTACGGGACCGCCTCTCCTGGTATTCCCCGTGGAGGACCTTAAGGGAGGAACTCTTTGGAGGACACTTTGGAGGTCCCAAGCCTCAAGGAGGTTAGATTGGTCTCAACTAGGGCCAGGGCCTTTTCAGCACTGGCCCCAACGTGGTGGAACACTTTGTCCCAAGAGACCAGGGCCCTGCGGGACTTGACATCTTTCTGCAGGGCCTGCAAGACAGAGCTGTTCCGCCTGGTCTTTGATTTGGACTCAGTCTGACCCTTATGTTTTCCTCCCTTTATGGCCTTATTTATCAGCTACTTTAAAATGAGGCTGCATTTTAAACTGCATTTTAACTTGTACAGTGGTACCTCGGGTTACATACGCTTCAGGTTACATACGCTTCAGGTTACAGACTCCGCTAACCCAGATATATTACCTCAGGTTAAGAACTTTGCTTCAGGATGAAAACAGAAATCATACGGTCGCGGCACGGCGGCAGGGGGAAGCCCCATTAGCTAAAGTGGTACTTCAGGTTAAGAACAGTTTCAGGTTAAGAACGGACCTCCGGAACGAATTAAGTACTTAACCTGAGGTACCATTGTATTTTAAATTGGTTCCCCCCCTCTTTTTTCCCTATTATGTTTTTACTGTGATTTTATTGGTGTTAGCTAACCTGAGCCACCACCACAACCCACAGCATCAATAATAATTCAACTGCACCAGAGATTCTGGAAAGCGAGGGGAAATCTGTGGATTAATTTTTTGCCAGCGTTCCTAGAAGCAGAACCGCAGGCACTCAACATCCCACATCCCAGGCAGGTGACTCACAAGAGCTTATGGCGCAGTTCCGTGGCAGCAGAGGAGCAGCATCTTTAGCGGAAAACCCTCCCCGTGGCTTCTGCTTCACAGATATTTGTCTAGCAATGCGTCCGTTCCTTCACACCCACATCTCTTTCTCACACACAGACAGCTCTGCCAAGCGAAGGCGCGGGAAGGAAAGTTCAGACATCAGTGGAGAAAAACATGCGCAGGTGGAGAGAGGCTTGTGGCATGTGGGCAAGCCCAGTGGCCCGGGAGAAACCGAGGCCCCCCTTTGCACGGCCACAGTGTGCCAAGGGAAAGGGTTGTTGTGAACAAAAATCTGCCCTTTTTTCCCTTATGGGGTACCCAAGAGCCCATATAGAGTCCTTACGTAGGTTCCCTATTGGTAGGAGAAAATAACAGAGGCCAACCAGAAAATAAAAGCAGCTAGTAAGCCTGATCTTTATTGATCTGTTGCAACAGGGTCCTCACTCACCACACGCAGGAGGGAGGAGGAACCCAGAACCAAGGTGTGCCTGCCCTTATATAGACATTTGAAATTCCCTCCCTGGAGTCCAAGACCACCCCTCCATACATCATACATACATCACAGAAGGGGTGTAACCCAAGACCACCCCCCAGATACATCATAGCTACATCACAGAAAAGGCGGTCTACAACAGAAATCTAAGTGCATTGTTTATCTCGTCTGACAGGTTACCTGTTTAATGGTCACTTGATTGGATTGCCTGGGGAGCCTGGCCAGTCTTTTGTAATGATAAATACTTCGGTCCGAGCCAGGTCACAGGCTCACACCTTATTCATATCTTAAATGTGCCCTTAAGACAGGATTTGTGAAGGAAAGGACAATGGGGAGGCTTTTCCATTTTCCTTTGACCTTGTAGAGAAAACATTTGGTCAGTCTGGGAATCAAAAATGGTTTCAGGTCAGTCTTTCTGTGCTGATCTATGCATGTGCTTGGTTGGTACACTTATGAACATTTAACATATATCTAAGACGTCAAAATTACTATAACAGGGTCAGGTAAGGGAAACAGGAGCGACCGAGGGAATGGAGCGACTCAGCTATGAGGAAAGGGCACAGCACTGGGAGCCCTTTCGCTTATACCAGTGATGGCCGAATTTGGACCTCCAGCTGTCTTGGGACTACAATTCCCATCATCCCTGGTCCCGTTAGCTAGGGATGATGGGAATTGTAGTCCCAAAACAGCTGGAGGGCCAATTTCGGCCATCACGGGCTTAGACAAAAGGTGGGCAAGAGAAGTCTGCAACGAGGTGCATTGCATGGAGGCAGGGGAGAAAGAAGCTTTTCATGGATATCCATCAAATTTTAGTATGTTGTTGTTGTTTAGTCGTTTAGTCGTGTCCGACTCTTCGTGACACCCTGGACCAGAGCACACCAGGCCCTCCTGTCTTCCACTGCCTCCCGCACTTTGGTCAAACTCATGTTGGTAGCTTCGAGAACACTGTCCCACCATCTCGTCCTCCGTCGTCCCCTTCTCCTTATGCCCTCAATCTTTCCCAACATCAGGGTCTTTTCCAGGGAGTCTTCTCTTCTCATGAGGTGGCCAAAGTCTTGGAGCTTCAGGATCTGTCCTTCCAGGGAGCACTCAGGGCTGATTTCCTTCAGAATGGATAGGTTTGATCTTCTTGCAGCCCATGGGACTCTCAAGAGTCTCCTCCAGCACCAGAATTCAAAAGCATCCATTCTTCGGCGATCAGCCTTCTTTGTGGTCCAGCTCTCACTTCCATACATCACTACTGGGGAAACCATAGCTTTTACTATACGGACCTTTGTTGGCAAGGTGATGTCTCTGCTTTTTAAGATGCTGTCTAGGTTTGTCATTGCTCTTCTCCCAAGAAGCAGGAGGCTTTTAATTTCATGGCTGCTGTCACCGTGCTGCCAAAGAAAGAACGTGGACCTCCAAGGAAGTGGAATGTTGGGAGATTCTCAGGGCACAGAAAATAAACTCCTTCACACAGGTGCAGTGTTAAAACTGTGGAACTTCCTCCCACTGGAGGCAGGGATGGCCACCAACTTGGACAGCTTTAAAAGAGGACTGTCACGCTCAGGTTTTGCTTGCGAGTTCCCAGCATGCATCTAAAGAACAAAATGCTTGACTAGATGGGCTCTTTTTGTGTCCTTATTATTCCGTACCGCTTCTGAGCTCTCTGATGTTTTAATGCATTTGCCTATTGCGGTCTGCCTTCCTATCTTTTGTGAGTGGGCAGTACATATGTATTTGTGCAAATAAATAAATTAGTGTGTGCACACTGTATGAAACTTTTCTACTACTGGACCTCGGCCTTCGGTGCTTAGCAATACTGCTGCAAAGTTGGGCTAACAGTGTTAAGTTGTGGGTGAACATATCAGACGACACAGCGATTCTTCAAACAGCTCTTGTTTACAGTGGTACCTCGGGTTAAGTACTTAATTCGTTCTGGAGGTCCGTACTTAACCTGAAACTGTTCTTAAGCACCACTTTAATAATAATAATAATAATAATAATAATAATAATAATAATTTTTATTTATATCCCGCCCTCCCCAGCCGAAGCCGGGCTCAGGGCAGCTAACAACAATAAAACAATACAAAAGTACAACACAAACAACACTCTAAAATCATTCATTATAAAATTAATTAACTTTAGCTAATGGGGCCTCCTGCTGCTGCCGTGCTGCCAGAGCACAATTTCTGTTCTCATCCTGAAGCAAAGTTCTTAACCTGAAGCACTATTTCTGGGTTAGCGGGGTCTGTAACCTGAAGCGTATGTAACCCAAGGTACCACTGTATTCACAGGCCAGAACTGAACTGAACTGAAGGGTTCAGCCAGCCTGCTTATATAGAGCTCCACTACAATGCAACTGTAACAACTTTCTGCAACTATCCAATCACTGAACGTCACTTTCAATCCCTTATTTGCATATGTGGACCTGAGTGAAAACTATCTGCGGTATCCCCCTGCTGGCCCAGGGTGAGAACTTCAGTACATAACAAACAGCACCTCAAGGAGGCAAAAGGTGCCTTGTAATTAGTCGGGTTACTTGTCCATCTAGTGCAGTGTTGTCAGCACTGAGTCCTTCCCATGTTCTTTGCTTCCCTTCGCAACGGCAACTCTCGAGCCGTGTAAGCCAGATGTCAAGGCGTGACTCTTCCTGCATTTGGCCTGTGGGCACAAATTCTCATGAGAACTCGTGTCGGCTGCCTCTGTACCTACAGCTTGTTAGTACGCCTTAGCGTTAGCCAATGTGCTGAGCTCCAGCTGTTGTCAGATCACAACACACACAGAATCAGAGATTCGTAGAGTTGGAATCATAGACCCCGAGGATAAACCCGTCCAACCCTCTGCAAAACAACTCAGATTATTATTTGTAGGGCAATTATTATTTTTTCAGGAAAGATTATAGCCCCAGAGGCGGGGATTGTGAATAGGAATTCTAAGGTCTCATATGTTCATAATTTTACAAGGCAAACACATACATAAGTATATAAACCACGTGTCTGAAATCGTACAGGAGAGCAATCCTGAAACCATGTTGACTCTCCCAAATTGACCTCAACTGTTTCTCTGCAAGGAGGAAGGAAATGGGGAAACCTCCCCATTGTCTCTTTGCTCGCAAATCCTGTCTTAAGGGCGTACCTGTGTATGAATAGGGTAAGCCTGTGACCTGGATTCAGGAACTGAGTATTTACCATCACAGAAGGATGGCCATAATGCCTGGGTAAAAGCAATCAGTGACCATTATTAGGTATCCTGTTAGGCAGGATTCTGCTGTAGACCGCCCCTTCTGTGATGTATGTATGATGTTTCGGGGGGTGGTCTTGGGCTACAGGGTGGGCAATTTCAAAAGTCTCTATAAGGGCTTGCGCACCATTGTTCGGGGTTCTCCTCCCTCCTGCGTGTGGTGAGTGAGGACCCTGTTGCAACAGTTTAATACAGATCAGGCTTACTAGCTGCTTTGCTTCTCAATATTCTCTGGTTGGCCTCTGTTATTCTCTCCTACCAATAGGGAACCTATGTAAGGACTCTGCAAGGGTTCTTGGGTACCCCATAAGGAAAAAGGAGCAGCCTTTTATAACACAACTGCAACCTTGGCGTTCATCAGCACCACGCACGAACCAGCCGAGCTATCCAGGCTGCTAACATCATCAATTCATCCATTCAAAGTGTTGGTGCTGACCTTTAAAGCCCTAAATGGCCTCGGTCCAGTATCCCTGAATGAGCGTCTCCACCCCCATAGTTCAGCCCGGACACTGAGGTCCAGCTCCGAGGGCCTTCTGGCGGTTCCCTCCCTGCGATAAGTGAGGTTACAGGGAACCAGTCAGAGGGCCTTCTCGGTGGTGGCGCCCGCCCTGTGGAATGCCCTTCCATCAGATGTCAAAGAGAAGAACAACTACCAGACTTTTAGAAGACATCGGAAGGCAGTCCTGTTTAGGGAAGCTTTTAATGTTTAATAGGTCATTGTATTTTAATATTCTGTTGGAAGTGCCCAGAGTGGCTGGGGAAACCTGGCCAGATGGGTGGGGTATAAATAATAAATTATTATTGTTACTATTATTATTGCCATCGGTCACGTTGGCTGCGGCCGACTGGAGCTGCAGGCCAGCCACATCTGTGGACGGCAGCACGTTGTCCACCCCAAAAGACCCACTGTCTTAAGCCCCCAAGTCACTTTCACGTGACCCTGTCGTCTGCTTGTCTTTGCCACTGCAAACCTTCTGCCTCTGATTCCTGCACCAATAATTACCAGATCTGCACAGTGGTCATGAATGCAGCTCACGAACGGTCCATGTAGTCTGAAGGCAACTAATTGCCCCCTGTGGAATAGGTACGCAGGTGGAGCTGTGAGTTAAACCATAGAGCCTAGGGCTTGCCGATCAGAAGCTTGGCGGTTCGAATCCCCACACGGGGTGAGCTCCTGTTGCTCGGTCCCTGCTCCTGCCAACCTAGCAGTTCGAAAGCACGTCAAAGTGCAAGTAGATAAATAGGTACCGCTCTGGCGGAAAGGTAAACAGCGTTTCCGTGCGCTGCTCTGGTTCGCCAGAAGCGGCTTAGTCATGCTGGCCACATGACCCGGAAGCTGTACACCTGCTCCCTCAGCCAATAAAGCGAGATGAGCGCTGCAATCCCAGAGTCGGCTACGACTGGACCTAATGGTCAGGGGTCCCTTTACCTTTACTCAATAATAACAGTAATAGCAATAATAATAATAGCAATAATAATAATGTTATTATTTATATCCCACCCATTTGACTGGGTTGCCCCAGCCACTCTGGGTGGCCTCCAACATATAAAACACTAAACATTAAAAACTTCCCTATACAGGGCCACCTTCAGATGTCTTCTAAAGGTTGTATAGTGACTTATCTCTTTGGCTTGAGGACCCTGCTTAAGTCCTGCTTGCAGGTTTACTGTTATGTACTAAGCTTGGAGGGACGCGGGTGGCGCTGTGGTCTAAACCACAGAGTCTAGGACTTGCTGATCAGAAGGTCAGCAGTTCAAATCCCCGTGACGGGGTGAGCTCCCATTCCTCGGTCCCTGCTCCTGCCAACCTAGCAGTTTGAAAGCACCACAAAGTGCAAGTAGATAAATAGGTACCGCTCTGGCGGAAAGGTAAACAGCGTTTCCATGCGCTGCTCTGGTTCGCCAGAAGCGGCTTAGTCATGCTGGCCACATGACCCGGAAGCTGTACGCCGGCTCCCTCGGCCAATAAAGCGAGATGAGCGCCACAACCCCAGAGTCGGCCACGTCTGGACCTAATGGTCAGGGGTCCCTTTACCTTTTAAGAGGGTGGAACTGCTTTGAAAATACATCCAGTTCCTTGCTCTGGAAGGAGGCAGCTAAATCCAGCTCCGCAGTGCCACCTGCCGGCAGAAACCCCACAAGGAATATCTCCCCCTTTCTCTCTCTTCCCAGCCTTACAATTCTAGGAATCTAGAAATCTGACCATCGCTCCATCCTGCCCAGCGATGTCTACACTGGGGACTGAACCTTCTACATGCAAAGCAGTCGCTCTAATACTTAGCTATGTCCCTTTCTAGAATTCTTCCATCGTGGAAAGAAAAGCTCTTGAGATTGTAAAGCTACCAGATTTCTTCCAATGAATCCGGGGACACTTCAAATAAATAAATAAATAAATACTACACGTTGGGGACGCTGATGCTGCAGCGATGGCGATTTGCTGCCTTGATCTCAACCACCACATTCCCCCTTCCTCCGAGGCTTCTATCTCCTTTTTCCATGAGCCTAGGCAGCCCCCGAGTTGTGGGTTCTTCGGCGGTGATGGTGGGGAAGAGGTGCGCAGTGGGTCAGGCATGGAACGCGGAGAAAGGAGGGCCGATAGCGGTGGCCACGAGGCTCGGGCAGCGCGATGCCTCCCTTCCCATCGGAGCAGCCCCAACCCCACTCCTACTTTCGTGCAAGCATATAGAAATCAACTGGAATATAAAACAGTAAATATTTATTTGACAGCTGCGTATTGAAAATATACGATTTCTTCCTTTTCTCCGCCAGATACTTGGTTGCTTACAATGTACGGGTCTTGTCTTAACCCTACCCAAGTTCAGTAGCCTAGACTAGGACTTAAAAAAATACAGCACAGATCAGCCTTCTGGCCTGGGGGTTACAAACACCACCCCAGCCCACCCCATCAAAACATCAGCCATATTGGTGGGAATGACATTTATAAAGCAAGCTGTGATGCCCCAACAGCAGTTCGTTCTTGACTGTAAGGTCCTTGGGGGCAGAGACCATTCTTTGCTGTACATGTCACAATCAATACCTTTTGGTCCTCCCCCTCCGTCCGTCAACTGCCACAAAAGCAAGATGAAACACACTCCTCTTTTTTTCAGTTGTGCATCTCGGGTGAACAAAACTCTTTTTGTGCTGGTTCAAATCCCACCCACTCGAAATACTGTACCTCAGAACTTTTAAATTTCTTTTGTTTGAAAGAGCTGGCAGCTTCACACCGTTTAACAAATGGCCTGGTTTCCTGAGGAAGGGTGTCACAGAATTGTAGAGCTAGTCTAACTGCTTGCAATGCAACGATCGCAGCTGAATCGCCAAAGCACAATTCATTTTCTCCCAAATTCCGATCAGCGTGTTAAGCAGAGGTACCCTTAACTTAGATCATGGGTAGGCAAACTAAGGCCCAGGGACCGGATCCGGCCCAATCGCCTTCTAAATCCGGCCTGTGGGCAGTCCAGGAATCAGCGTGTTTTCACATGAGTAGAATGTGTCCTTTTATTTTAAATGCACCTCTGGGTTATTTGTGGGGCACAGGAATTCATTTTTACAGTGGTACCTCGGGTTAAGTACTTAATTCGTTCCAGAGGTCCGTTCCTAACCTGAAACTGTTCTTAACCTGAAGCACCACTTTAGCTAATGGGGCCTCCTGCTGCTGCCGCGCCGCCAGAGCACAATTTCTGTTCTCATCCTGAAGCAAAGTTCTTAACCCGAGGTACTATTTCTGGGTTAGCGGAGTCTGTAACCTGAAGCGTATGTAACCTGAAGTGTATGTAACCTGAGGTACCACTGTATTTTTTTTCTAAAATATAGTCCAGCCCCCCACAAGGTCTGAGAGACAGTGGACCGGCCCCCTGCTGAAAAATTTGCTGACCCCTGATTTAGATCACTAAGTGAAACTAGAATAAAGGTGGCCCAGTTAAGACGTTCCCAGAAATCCCAGAAATCATAGTGATAAGAATAAGCCACAGTGACCATAATTCACTGATTCGCTTCTTCCCCACTCCACATTAGAGGCAGGTGTGGAAAACCTGCAACTCCAGTTTGCAGCTCACCAAACATGGCTTGGGCAAGCCATTGTTTCCTCTCCAACCGGGATCTGAAATTGTATTTCAATCCTTGCTTTCAGAACTATGGTTTGCACAAACCAGTTTGCTGCATTTCAAGGAAACTGGGGGAGGGGGGGCAAGAGGAAGAGAGCGAGCCAATGCCAGTGAATTGGATCACTGAATTAAAATGCATTCGGTTAGGATCCTGCACTGCTGGCGGGTTGGACTAGATGGCCCCTGCCAATGCTACAATTCTTTGATTCTGTAAGGAATTAAGATACCAAGGCTGTGAATTCTATACACATTTTCCTAGGAATAAATCCCATTCAACTCAATGGGGCTTACTTCTGAGTAACCATGCCTAAGATTGCACTGGATGATCTTTTTAACAAGATCTAGGGCTTGGTTGCGTACCGAGTCTCTCTTAGATCATTGGGGATTACAGTGGACGCTCGGGTTGCGAATGTGATCTGTGCGGGAAGCACATTCGCAACCCACAGCGCCACGCATGTGCATGCGCAGGTTGCAATTCGGCGCTTCTGCGCATGTGCAAAGCGCGATTTAGCGCTTCTGCGCATGTGCGACTGCCGAAACCCGGAAGTAAACTGTTCCGGTACTTCCGGATTTCAGCGGTCTGCAACCCAAAAAAACGCAACCTGAAGCGTCTGTAACCCGAGGTATGACTGTACTTCCAGATATATACGGACAGGTGGACTGTGGCCTTCAACAGAGGTAATTTCCCCCCTTGTAGCTCAACCTTCCCCCCTCAAAAACCCGTAGCAGGCAGTCCTTCAGGGACTGCTCCAATTGCTATTTATATTTTAAATTTGTATTCCCACCCAGTCAACCTTTTCTTCCCTCACAGGTGATTCCCAGGCAGTCTCCCATCCAGACACTGACCAGCCCCACACCTGCTTAGCTTCAGCATTGCGGGGGGGGACCCTCAGGCCAGGCACCCTGGGACTAGAAGACAGAAGGCATTATTTCTCCAACGAGGGACTGCTGGGTAGCGTTTTTCTCTTTTAAAATTCATTTCCTATGAAAAGGCTACGAAGTCTAAGCTCTGACACTATTAAACAAAAATTCACCTCTGCGCTTCTTTATACGTCGATATGTTAACGAACGGCATGAAATTAAAAAAAGAGCAACAGAAATATTTCAACGTGTTACCAGAGCGGCGTTGCTCCCCCAAACTCTCCGCATCTAACGGGACGTTTGTGTTTACTTAATACAACGGTTGCTTTCCCCCCATCCTTGTTGCGAGACCAAAGGGGGCCTTCGATACAAATGGCGAAAATCAAGACTACAACTCCCAACAGGCAATACGGAGGCGGCACGCACTGCATACTGGGATGCTTAGTCCCCCCAAACAGCCCTAGGCTTCTGATTCCCAGCTGGGAATCCTTTCTATGGGGAATGTTCTCAGAATAGGGTGAATCCCATTGGAAAGATCGCACAAAGTGGTCCTACAGAGCAGTGCTGGGGATCCTGTTCCCGCGCCCCCTGATACTGCTGCACTACAACTCCCATCATCCCTGTGCTGCAGGGGATGATGGGAATTGGAGTCCAGGAACCTCCAGAAAGCTACAGCTTCCCCCAGCCCTGTCGAAAGGAGTTGGTCCAGGCCTGCAACCTGCAGACTCTCCAGGGATTCAACCTGCAATAGCCGATATCCAAGGGCTCTGGCACAGATTTGCAGCCCTGCCTTACGCATGAATCCGTCAACAAGGCGCAAATATACCCAAACCCATCCATGCAGCAAGCTGTGCTCCTTCTTGTCCAATCAATATTCTTCTCCCTTGCGACACCTATTTGCCAAACATCAAATGTGCAAGGCAAGAGCTGGATCTACAAAGCATGGATCCTACACCAGGGTGGAGGAACTCAGGCCTGGGGTCTGAATCTGGCCCTGAAGACCTCTATATCTGACCCTCGGATCTGTCCCCAGGCCTCAAGGCCAGCGTGTTTATGGGCGGCCGGAACATGTCACTGAACTCTAACGATGATGCTCAGCCTACTGTACAAAGGCGAAATTTGTTGCTGCGCCCATTTTCGCCGCTGGCTCCACCCACCGCTGCCATGTGACCCCCGGGAAAGAACGAGGTGGGAAAGGTTCTTCAGCTACAAGATCAGAACGGATCCCAACCGCCCTTCCTTCTGGCCCCGCAATAAACCACATGGCCCTCCCCACTCTGCACCCACCTCACGAAAACCAGTGCGCCCGCTCACAGGAGGGAGGGAGCGTTCACACACATCGCCGACGGGGAAGAGACCCTGGATCTACTTCAGGGCAGTGCCATTTGGCAAGCCCTGAAGAGGTTCTGTTTGGAAGCGCAGGGAGAAGACTTGAGGACCCTCTCTAACATCTTGCCTGACAGGAACTGCGACCATCGCTGCTCAAAAACCCTCCCTTGCCCTCGATAAATATCCCACAAGATCCACACAGCTCCTGCAGGATCCATGCTGCGGAAGAAGCATTCAGCAATCTCCATCTCAGGAGATCCGTCTGTTTTCCTAAGCAAACGGCGAGGCAACGGCAGACGCGTTGGGACGTGCAAGATTTTGCCTGGAGGAAGGGAAGGAAAGAAAGGAAAGCTTTTGCACCAAAGTCAGAAACAAGAGCTCAAAGAAAACCGTCTTGTTATCTCAGCAGGGAAAATATAGCTTCTCCTAGCAGGGCAAAAACCCAGGAGACCGTTTCTGGTGGGGGCAGAAGTTGGGAATGTCCGCTTCTCCCGTCATGGCTGCTCTACAACCAAATAAACCTCTTCTCCCTCGTCCCCCCAAAGTCCTCTGGAAAGGGCCTTTCCAAAATCCTAGAAATCCGAATCGAGGTCCAGCAATTCCGCATCCATGAGGTTTGTCCGGGAGTGCATAGGGGCTGGCAGCTCCCCTCGCCGTCCCTGGGCCTGCGGAGCCCTGCGCGGGGTGCCGCTCAGAAAGCCAGGCCCCGGGGCCACGCTCCGGGGTGGCGGCTGGGGGAAGCTGCCGCGAGGCAGAGGCTGCCGGCGTCCCGGGAAGAACCAGGCGCCGCTTCCGGGTCCTGCCTCCTCCACGGGGCCGTTATCTGGGCAGAAGGGGTGGTTGACGGGAGGCAGGGCAGCGCTGTTCCGCCGGCAGCCGAGGGCCGACGGGTGCTCTGGGGGCGGCCCCCTGGAAAAAGAGTCCTCCTGGGGCAGGGCTGCAGGCCGCCAGGCCGGGTAGGCCCTGGGCGCAAGGACGTCGTTCAGGGCCTGAGCCTCCCTGGCGCTGGCGACGAAGCACTTGGTCTTGGGGAGCTGAGGGAGGCGGGGGACGGAGCTGAGGCGCTGTGGGGCGAAGGGGTCCAGGTCGTAGGTGGGCCCCATGGGGCAGACCTCCTTCTTCTTCCGCCGCTTCTTCTTCTTGCGGCTCAGTTTCTTCTCCCGCCGGGGGGACAGCTCGGTTTCCACCAGCCACAAGTTGGCTCGCTCCTCGGGGGGCACTGTGTGGGTGGGCAAAGGAAGGGCAGAGGTGTTGGTTAGGGGGTGTATGGGACCTCCGTCAGAAGTCCCCCACCCCAGCGTACACACCCCAAAACCCCAAACCGCTGCTTGCTTCGAGATGGCTGATTCGTTTCACGGCACTCCCGGGCTGAACCAAACATTCAAAGCGCTGTGGAGGCACTTTAAACCATCATGGCTTCCCCCTGCAAAGGATTCTGGGAGCTGGGGGTTTGCTAAAGGCGCTGGAAGTTATGAGGAGACTCCCCTCCCCACCGTTCTCCTTAAAGGTAAAAAGGGTAAAGGGACCCCTGATCCTTAGGTCCAGTCGTGGCCAACTCTGGGGTTGCGGCGCTCATCTCGCTTTATTGGCCGAGGGAGCCGGCGTACAGCTTCCAGGTCATGTGGCCAGCATGACTAAGCCGCTTCTGGCGAACCAGAGCAGCGCACGGAAACACCGTTTACCTTCCCGCCAGAGCAGTACCTATTTATCTACTTGCACTTTGAGGTGCTTTCGAACTGCTAGGTTGGCAGGAGCAGGGACCGAGCAACGGGAGCTCACCCCGTCGTGGGGATTCGAACCGCCGACCTTCTGATCGGCAAGTCCTAGGCTCTGTGGTTTAACCCACAGCGCCACCTGCGTCCCTACCGTTCTCCTTACGGAGCTACAATTCCCGGAGAAGAAGAGGGATTGATTGTTGAACAACTCTGGGAATCGAAGGGAAGGCCACATTCACAGCATACATTTCGAGGGCTGGGATACCACTTGAAACCGTCATGGCTTCATCCCCAAAGGATTCTGGGAGCTGAGTGAAGGGCACTGGGAGTTGTAAGTTCCCCTCACTGAAATACAGTTCCCAGAGCTCCCTGTGAAGAAGAGAGATTGGTTGTGAAACCACTCAAAAATAACAGTTTAGGGGAAACATCAGGGAAATGTCATAAACTGTCATGTGAAACGCAGCCATAGATAGCAGACACCCAGTATTATTATTATTTTTGTAATGTTGTTATCGCTGCTTCCCTTGCTTTGTCTACACGCCAAACAGAATATTATTGAAAAAAAGAAGAAAATAAGCAGTACCTGGCGTCGCTACCGGAGTGACGGAGACATCTTGAGACAAAATGGCTCCCCTCCTGGCTACCATCTTGGTCACATGCTGGGCCCAAGCAGAGGACACATCTCCCGACGGCTCATTGATATCGAAAACCAAACCAGCTGGGGAAAAAATATTTTTAAAAAAATAATCATGTATACAACTAAAAGGGGGAAGGGGAGAACATTTCAAACGATGAGTTTTTCAAAGCCTGCATCCCCTCAGAATTATCTCAGCTTCCCAGAGAAGAAGAGGGATTGATTGTTGAACAACTTGAGATACCGATTAGGTCCATAAATTACCATACAGTCATACCTCATGCTACGTTCATTCAGGTTACGTCTCGCGGCGACCTGGAAATACCGGAAAGGGTTACTTCCAGGTTTCGCCGCTCGTGCATGCACAGAAGCGCAAAATGACATCACGCGCATGCGCAGAAGCACCGAATCGCAACCTGCACGTGTGCAGACGCGCCACTGCGGGTTGCGCTCTTTTCATGTTGCGAACGGGCCTCCGGAATGGATCCCGTTCGTAACCAGAGGTACCAATGTATAAAATAATAATAATAATAATAATAATAATAATAATAATAATAATAATAATAATTTATTATTTATACCCCGCCCATCTGGCTGGGTTTCCCCAGCCACTCTGGGTGGCTTCCAACTGAATATTAAAAACAGGACAGCATCAGACATTAAAAACTTCCCTAAAGAGGGCTGCCTTCAGTTGTCTTTTAAAAGTAAAATAGTTGTTTATTGCTTTGACATCTGCTGGGAGGGCATTCCACAGGGCAGGCGCCACTACCAAGAAGGCCCTCTGCCTAGTTTCCTGTAACCTTACTTCTCGCAATGAGGGAACCGCCAGAAGGCCCTCGGCGCTGGATCTCAGTGTAGCATATATTCCACACACACAAAAAGCGACAATTTGTTGTTGACAAAGGACAGCTGGACATATCAAGGGCCCCATAACCTTCAGTAGCTCAGGACTTCATCAAACCTAAATCCGGCCCTGCGCTCGGCTGTAGGAGGCTGCCAGCGTGGAGCCCCAAAGCACCCCCTTTCCTGTGGACATACGTACCAACCGGCCCCTCGTGCGAGACAGTCCGCAAGCTGAAGGAGAGCTCCTGGTTTGGGTTGTGCTGAAGCTCTTTGCGCCGGGAAAAGGCCTTGGCAATCATCTTGCTCTTCTTCAGCCTCTTGGGCTCGTTGCTGCTCTGGCCAGTCAGCCTGCGGGGAGGGGGTTTATTTATTTCATGCAATTTAAACGCCGCTTGATCAGGGGGGGAAACATACCAAAAAACCCTCAAAGCAGTTTACCAAAAATAAAAAGAGGAATAAAATCACCCCTAAGAAAAAGCAGCAGCGATAATCTAAAACATTCAAAAGTTAAAAACTGGAGAAATAAAAATGCAGCTCCCTTTAATGATTGAAGATATGTGCAAACTTGCTACACACGAACAAGTTGTGTACAAATGTAGACTTGCCATGGTGAAATTTAACAATATTTGGAATTCATTTTTATAGATACCATATTAGATTAAGGTCTGGTTAACAACAACAACAACAACAACAACAACAACAACAACAACAACAACAACAATAATAATAATAATAATAATAATATTTATATCCCCGCCCTCCCCAGTCGAAGCCGGTCTCAGAGCAGCTAACAACAGTAAAATAATACAGCAATCTAAAATCAATTCATTATAAAATCAGTTCAAATCAAATATCAAGTCGTCGTCCCCATTTTTGGTAACGTACACAGTCTCTTTTTTTAATTTTGTTTTCTACATACGTACTATTTCTTGTTTCTTAGTTTTTGTGCACTTGTATTTTTGTACTTTTTATTTTTCAATAAAGAATTTAAAATTTAAAAAACCAGACTTAAAAAAAAAGATTGAAATGCACCTCAAATTTCTAAACTGCTGGGCAGGTAATTTTTGTCTAACCCAGCCTTTCTCAACCTGTGGGTCCCCAGATGTTATTGGACTACAACTAGCTAGCAAGGCCAGAGCTCAGGGATGATGGGAGTTGTAGTCCAATGACATCCGGGGACCCACAGGTTGAGAACCACAAAAATGGTTTCAGCAGATACCGAAAAGTGTGCTGCGAAAAGAATGCCAAGTGGCAGGGAGTTCCAAAGTTTAGCTGCTGACACACTAAAATATTGAGTTCTTACAAATGGTTTATTATGTAACGGTCAGTATCGCCGGGTCAGCCGGAAGCCCAGTGCAGAGCAGCTGGGGTTCTGGCGCCTGGAAGCCGCAGGATGGGCTCAAAATTTAAATCCCGGCTTCTTCCAAGGCTGGCTGCGCCCAGCTCTTACCTGCCCCAGGTGCGCTTCCAGATGAGGAGGGTAGCTTTGGTCCACACCCAGGTACTCATGGAAATCCCCGTCCCAAACATGGCAAAGAGATTGATCTTCTCCACCAGCAGGCTGGGGCGGTTCTTGATCTCGCAGTCAGGGATGGGTTTGTTGGTCTGCGTGGCGATTGTCACGTTGGCCTCACACCTGCGGGGGGAAGGTAAAGGTAAAGGGACCCCTGACCCTTAGGTCGTCGTGGCCGACTCTGGGGTTGCGGCGCTCATCTCGCTTTATTGGCCGAGGGAGCCGGCGTACAGCTTCCGGGTCATGTGGCCAGCATGACTAAGCCGCTTCTGGCAAACCAGAGCAGCGCACAGAAACGACGTTAACCTTCCCACCGGAGTGGTACCTATTTATCTACTTGAACTTTTGTGCTTTCGAACTGCTAGGTTGGCAGGAGCAGGGACTGAGCAACGGGAACTCACCCCGTCGTGGGGATTCGAACCGCCAACCTTCTGATTGGCAAGTCCTAGGCTCTGTGGTTTAACCCACAGCGCCACCAGCGTCCCAGTGCCAGATTTACGTATGAGCTAAACAAGCTATAGCTTCCGCAGGGGCAAGAGCAGAGATTAAACTTGCTGGGCGGGGCAGAACATTACAGAATGCGTTCGACTCCTGGAACCATTCGAAAACCAAGACGCGGAGCGTCCTGCAGCCAATCAGAAGCCGCGCCAGACGTTCGGCTTCCGAAAATCGTTCGAAAACCGGAACAGTCACTTCTGGGTTTCAATCGTTCGGAAGCCGATTTGTTTGGGAGCCAAGGCGTTTGTGATCCAAGGTATGACTGTATTACGATTCTTATGATTTCCATTAATTTGTTTGTTGCCCTCCCTTTCCCCTAAGGTCCCAGAGAGGGTTTGCCGCATTAAAAGCAGCGTTAAAAACCGTTCAAAACAACAGACAATGATAAAAATAAGGCGGTTGTAAAACAAACACCTCAAATGTTAAAAGCAGAGGGGGAAGGAACTTCAGACCTCCAAACAGCTATCTTGAATTTCAAGAGATTGCAGCTGCAAAGTTAAGGTAGCAATACGAACCACACAGACCCGGGAGCAAGCCCTACTTGGATTCAATAGGATTTACTTCTGAGTAGACATGGTAAGGCTCACCCCCTTAGAAGACACATTTTCTCTTGTGCGAGCGGAGTCGGGATTCTGGGATTATGTCTGAATCCTATTAAACAAGAGTTGGGAACCTGCGACACTCCAGATGGTGAATTACAACTCCCTATAGTCAAGGATGATGGGAGTTGTAGTCCAACAGGACCCGGAGGGGCAGATTCCCCAACTTTCCAATAAAAACAATGAGAGTTTGCCTTTTTCTTTTAGAACTATTTCCCCCCACCCTTTCAATTTCAAATTCAATTCATTGTTTAACCAAAACATCTGCTAAAACTCATAAGATCCAACAGAGATTTCTTTAAAATCTGCAGGGATTATCGGTTTGGGTAGAACCCACTCATATTGCAGCCGATTCCAGTGCTAGCGCTTAAATAACCTTCCACTGAAACAACCTGAAAAAATCCTCAGCATGAAATGGGGCTCTATGTTCCCTAGGGAAGTTTTAAACTTTCGGTGCATGCAACTATGAGAATAAAACCAAACAGTACTAGCTGAAAGATGCTAAGGTATCAAAAAGTACTACTCATAGCCTGAAAATAAAGCGTCCTTTACCCTGACGCTGTTGTATTTTGGATGCTTTCTTCCAGACCAGCCTTTCTCAACCTGTGGGTCCCCAGATGTTGTTGAACTACAACTCCCATCACCCCTAGCTAGCAAGGCCAGAGCTCAGGGATGATGGGAGTTGTAGTCCAACAACATCTGGGGACCCACAGGTGGAGAACCGCTGTTCCAGACAAAGATTTGTGTGTAAGAAACTGAGTTTCACTGCAAGGGGGGGGGGTTGTTATTATTTTGTTGTTTTGGTTTAAATATTGACTTGTGTTTTAGCCTGTGTATTTTATTCTGTGAACTGCCCTGAGATGTTGCGATGAAGGGCGGTATATAAATTTAAAAAATAATAAAAATATATATACTGTGATTTTGTATTTCCTGGTGTCCAATTCAAACTGGGCGTTTCGTTGGACGTGGGTTTTGATTTCCCAGGCTTGCATATTCCAGGGGTTTTCAGGGCCCCCATACATCCCTCCGCTCCGATACTCCCAGTGCTCAATGACTGGGAGCGTGAGGCGCCATCTTGATTTCCCACAATGCCCCTGGAGTGTTGCTCCATCCCAGCCTTTGCCACCCAGCTGCCTCAGATCTTGAGTTACGCAGCATGGCACCCAAAGGAGACCACCCACAAAAAGAGCCCCCCATGTAGACAGCCCGTGGCCCCCTGCCTAGAACAAGAGGGGAATGTGGGTGGGCACCCGCTACTCACAAGACGTACTCCCGGAAGCTCCTCTCCCACTCCGCCTGGTTGAAGAAATCGTAGAAGTGGCACCCGAAGGTGATGAACACGAAGCCGAACGCCAGGAAGCCAAAGATTCCTGCCATGGAGGGAGAAAGAACTTGAGTCTGTCACACGTCCAGCTACTTCAGGGCATGGAGGAGTGCAGATATCCAGAGCGTGGGGGTCAGGTGGGATTGCTATGAGGAATTATGAAATATGGAGCAAGCCATTGTGTCCGCTATGAAAGCTTTGTGTTGACTGGGTTTGAGTCACTGACAATAGCTTCTGATCGAATCCCACAGGCCTCTCCACCGCTGCCATTTGCTTTCTAACAGATTGGGGGCTAACAGATTGAGGTTGAATCCTGACAAGACAGAAGTACTGTTTTCGGGGGACAGGGGGCAGGCATAGTTAAAGGTCCGTATAAATAAAGCCATGGTTTTCCCAGTAGTGATGTATGGAAGTGAGAGCTGGACCATAAAGAAGGCTGATTGCCGAAGAATGGATGCTTTTGAATTCTGGTGCTGGAGGAGACTCTTGAGAGTCCCATGGACTGCAAGAAGATCAAACCTCTCCATTCTGAAGGACTCCTGAGTGCTCACTGGAAGGACAGATCCTGAAGCTGAGGCTCCAATACTTCGGCCACCTCATGAGAAGAGAGGACTCTCTGGAAAAGACCCTGATGTTGGGAAAGATGGAGGGCACAAGGAGAAGGGGGCGACAGAGGATGAGATGGTGGGACAGTGTTCTCGAAGCTACCAGCATGAGTTTGACCAAACTGCGGGAGGCAGTGGAAGACAGGAGGGCCTGGCGTGCTCTGGTCCAGGGGGTCACGAAGAGTCGGATACAACTAAACGACTAAAGAACAACAACAACTATGCATGCTCAAGTAGGAAATAGTTTCTTTGTAGTTTTAACTTTAACTTTGTCCCACGTGGGGTTTTTGAAACACTCAGAGGAAATGTGATTGGTTCTTACGAACACTGTGTAAAAAGTTATTTTGTGAATAAAATGACCTGGGCCGAGGGGTGGAGAGAAATTATTATATGCACCTCCTCCCAGAAGGCTGATCGCCGAAGAATGGATGCTTTTGAATTCTGGTGCTGAGAGTCCCTGGAAAAGACCCTGATGCTGGGAAAGATGGAGGGCACAAGGAGAAGGGGACAACAGAGGACGAGATGATTGGACAGTGCTCTCGAAGCGACCAGCATGAGTTTGAGCAAACTGCGGGAGGCTGTGGAAGACAGGAGTGCTTGGCGTGCTCTGGTCCAGGGGGTCACAAAGAGTCGGACATGAAAATCTCCTTTTTCTCTGCAGGAACTGCCCCCCCAAAACCCCCCACAACCTACGGATCCTGCCACGCAAGTCCGGCCTACTCACCAAGGCGCAACATCGTCTCATTGATCTTACTGGCGGCTTTTTCACTCAGAAGACCTGGGTGGTTGCTTTTGATGGAAAACAAGGTCATCACACCTAGAAGGGAAGCGGCAGAAGAGGCGCCGTTAACAGCCAGGAGGACCAAGAAATGGGACAAAATGGCCTGACTTATTTTCTTCCTGCCGTAGAACAAAAACTTCACAAGCCAAGCCTTGCACCATTCCCCCCGGTTTAAAATAAACAAACCCACCACGATTCAAACGGCTACGGAACTGGCTATGTTGCAGGTGCCATAGAATACCAGTTCCACTTCGGTTAAGAAATGCAGCTGTTATTGTGGCAGCACCTGGAGGCGGTTGGAGGATGGATGGCGGCTAACAGATTGAGGCTGAATCCTGACAAGACAGAAGTACTGTTTTAGGGGGACAGAAGGCAGGCAGGTGTGGGGGACTCCCTGGTCCTGAATGGGGTACTGGGCCCCTGAAGGACCAGGTGCGCAGCCTGGGTGTCATTTTGGACTCACAGCTGTCCATGGAGGCGCAGGTCAATTCTGTATCCAGGGCAACTGTCTGCCAGTTCTATCTGGTACGCAGGATGAGACCCTACCTGCCCACAGACCTTATCGCCAGAGTGGTGCATGCTCTGGTTATCTCCCGCTTGGACTACTGCAATGCACTCTATGTGGGGCTACCTTTGAAGGTGACCCGGAAACTAGAACTAATCCAGAATGCGGCAGCTAAACTGGTGACTGGGAGCGGCCGCCGAGAGCACATAACACCGGTCATGAAAGGCCTACATTGGCTCCCAGTACATTTCCAAGCACAATTCAAAGTGTTGGTGCTGACCTTTAAAGCCTTAAACGGCCTCAGCCTAGTAGACCTGAAGGAGCATCTCCACCCCCATAATTGAGCCCGGACGCTGAGGTCCAACGCCGAGGGCCTTCTGGCGGTTCCCTCACTGCGAGAAGCAAAGTTACAGGGAACCAGGCAGAGGGCCTTCTCGGTGGTGGCACCTGCCCTGTGGAACACCCTCCCAGCAGACGTCAAGGCAATAAACAACTATCTGACTTTTAGAAGACACCTGAAGGCAGTCCTTTTTAGGAAAGCTTTTAACATTTGATGAATTATTGTATTTTAATATTTTGCTGGAAGCCGCCCAGAGTGGCTGGGGAAACCCAGGCAGATGGGCGGGCTATAAATAATAAACTGTTGCTGTTATCATTGTGAAGCTCCTGCTCTGCTGAAGAAAACCTGTTCCAGAACACCAGAGTTACACCTTGGAAACCAAACTCCCATTGTGTGAGCTCCCATTGTTGTTGTTGTCCAACAACAGCTAGAGACCCGATTCTGAGAGACACTGCTCTAGGCAGAGAGAACAAATTGAGAGGAGCCCACCTCTGATCAGGAAATAGCCACCGATGATCAACACTAGGCCGATGGGGGCCAGGACAAAACCGGCTCGGTAACGGTAGTTCTTGTAGCCCACAAAGCAAATTCCGCTCACAGAATCCCCGTCAACCTGGAGAAGCAAGAGGGAGAAAGAGTCAGGGAGAGAAGACAGAATACTTTTTTAAAAATTGGAAGCAAGTACAGTGGTACCTCAGGTTACAGACACTTCAGGTTACAGACGCTTCAGGTTACAGACTCCGCTAACCCAGAAATAGTACCTTGGGTTAAGAACTTTGCTTCACGATGAGAACAGAAATCGTGCTCTGGCGGTGCAGCAGCAGCAGGAGGCCCCATTAGCTAAAGTGGTACCTCAGGTTAAGAACAGTTTCAGGTTAAGAACGGACCTCTGGGACGAATTAAGTTCTTAACCCGAGGTACCACTGTACTTCCTCTTGCATGTGACTACAGAGGTTGCATGACCTTAACTGCCCAGGTAACACAAAAAGACAAGGCACACTGCACACCCTCTTGTTTTTTGACTTCGTCCCTCGTTGGAACAGCTTTTTAGCTAGAGATGCTCTGTTGGCTTTCATCAAACAGAGGACAACGGGACTATTCCCATATGGGATAAATTCCACACGTATATACTCTGTTACTAAGTCTGCCTTCAGGGATCCATCTGTGAACAGAATGTGTGAGTAAACTTCTTTTATATATACAGTGGACGCTCGGGTTGTGAACGTGATCCGTGCGGGAGGCACGTTCGCAACCCACAGCGCTCGCAACCTGCAGCCGCGCATCTGCACACGTGCGGGTTGAGATTCAGCGCTTCTGCGCATGCGCAAAGCGAGATTTAGCGCTTCTGTGCATGTAAGACCGACGAAACCCGGAAGTAACCTGTTCCGGTACTTCCGGGTTTCGGCGCATCCATAACACAAAAAACCCAACCTGAAGCATCTGTAACCCGAGGTATGACTGTACTTTGCACAAGATTGTGTCATGTCTATTCTTTTTAAGAGGGATATAAGGGAAATCACCAGGTATCAAATATTAAGAAGCTTAAACAAACTTGCAACAAGCGAACCGCTGTGCGTTTAGAAGGGGAATGTTAAAACTCTGCTAAGTTATAGAACTTGCCAGCGCAAGTTAGGAAGGATATTAATAACCAATATATCCTCTCCTGCCTCCCTGAACATTCCCACATGAACAACTTAGGGAGTTCTGGGGTCGCCTGAACCACCATATCCCAGCTCAATTGCTGGACCATTCTCCAAGCTCTCAAGCCTCATTTGACAACAACGTAGGAACTTAAGAAACACCTGTTAGATGAGGCCAAGGGTCTATACTGTTGGGAAACTGTGTACGTGCAGCTACTCACACAGAATCAATTAAGGTTTGGCACACAGCCAGAAGGCAATCTGAAGGAGTAAGTCTGCCTGGTGATAACAGAGGCATGGAGACAGCTCCCTGATTGGTCAAGCTCTCTCAAGGGAGTGATAATTAATGGCCTACTAACTGTTAGTTCAGTGTTTGTGTTCAGTAGTTCAGTGTGTCAATTTAGGAGTTGTGAGTCGTGTCAGAGAGAGCTAGCAAAAGATCCGTGTTCTGTTCCTGTCAATAGTCCACTGTATGTAATAAACACCTAACTACAAGTTCCTGGTTCCTGCTTCGTCTATCCTGTCTGCAGCCAAGTCGCCAATTGCTTCCGTGGATTCTGCGTTTACTCTGCTAGGCTTGGCTAAGGTCCTGCAACTAGTCGGAAAGTTGCGAAAAACCAAATAGGTTTTGCCAATACATACTGCCCAGCTTCCTGTATTCACAGGGGCCAACCAGATGCCCTAAAGGGAAACCCGCAATCAGGATTCGAACCCAAGATCTTTCCCTCTCCTCCTGCAGTTTCCAGCCAACGGCAATTATAAAGCACTGCTGCGTCCAACACAATCACTTCCCCGGGATGAGAAGGACAGCGCTTTCCCTGGGGAAAATCCAAGCCAGCACACCTGCACAAAAAGGCCATTTTTGAAGAGAGGGGAATCCTGTGGCTTTTGTTGCCATATTCTCCATAAAAAATGGAATTTAGCAACTAAACACACTGTAATGATTTCAAATCAAAACTTACCTCGTGCACTATTATGCCTTGAATTTTTTTTGGGGGGGGGGGGGCAATTTCAGCAGGCTTTTTAATGGGGAAGCCAAATAGATCATCGCCAGAAACAAAAACCTTTGATAATTCCAAGCAGCCTGGTTGGAATAAATGTGAGCTATATTCTCTGCATGTTCTTTTAACAGAGATGAAGTTTGTTTCAATCTTTTTCTACTGGCCTAATGTCTTATCACTTAAAATTATGGTTGCCATTTTTATGTAGAAAAGCGATTACCAGTAAATCATCAGTGAATGTCTGGAGCATAACTACTCTGACCTTGGTGGATTTTAAGTGACTTTCCCAAACTGTCGTCGGTTGCATTTTTGTTCTAAAAATATGAAAAACACACAGCAGAAAGCAGTGAAATAACGTGGTCCATTCTGTCAGACACTGAACATTTAAGGCAAAACTTCATGCAACTTTCAAAAGAATCCAGATTTACTATGTAAACCACTTTGCGTCGCTGTTAGGGGGGAAAGGTGGGATACAAAAAATAATAAATGAATAAAATAAAAGTAAATTTACCTGGGCAACCGCCAAAATGGCAACGGTGAGGACGAAGGGAATGGACCAGGTGACCAGGTGGAAATAGGAGGTTTTCCCCACCAGCGGTTGGTAGGTGGTACCCAGCGCCTTGAAGGATGTGTGCCAGGCATAGGTGAGCATGACGAACCAGATTACACCCGACATCAAGGAATAGTAGACGATGACGAAGATAATCACGCAGGAAAGGGTCTCGTTGGAGCTGCGGGTAAAGGGCATTTTCTTAAGAAAATGTTTAAATATTCTTTCCCCCAAAAGCCTGAATCCTTCCTGCTAGGAATTATGGGTAATGAAATTCCCAAAAAAGTCCAGGAGAGTTTTTATGTACGCCACAGGTGCCGCTGGAATTTTAACTGCAAAATTTTGGAAGGGAGAGGCTATCCCGTCCAAATCAGACTGGCGAAATAAATTAAGAGAGTATGCTGAACTGACGAGACTATCAGCAAGGCTATGAGATGTTACAGATGAGAAATTGATCAGAGAGTGCGCAAACAGGATCGTTTTACAAAATTTAAAGTAAGTTAAACGGCAGGGAGAAAATAAAGTTAAGCGCGTATTCAAGGGATTTATTTTGAGAACAGAATGGTGTACAAAGCAAGTCTCAATTAAGGAAGTACGCTATTTTTCGCTCCACAAGACACACTTTTTTCTTCCTAAAAAGTAAGGGGAAATGTCTGTGTGTCTTATGGAGCGAATGCGTGGTCCCTGGAGCCGAATTGCCCAGGGGCAAAAAGCAGATCGTGTTTTTTTTTTTTTTTTTTGAAAGAGGTAAGGGGGTGTTGAAAGAAAGCCGCTGATCGGCAAGCGATCGGGAGGGAGATAAGGGAGGCTAGCAATAAAGGAGGCTGCCTGGGAGGGGAGAGGTAAAGACAGCAAACTTGCAAGGAGAGGAGACAGGAAGACTAAAGCAATAAGGAGAAAAATTAGAAGAAAAGGAGGAGCAAAAAAACTGTTCCAGCTAAGGAAAGAACACTAAGGCAAACAAGAGGGAAGGGAGTGTTGAAAGGAAACAGCTGATTGACAAGCGATCAGGAGGGAGATAAGGGACGCTAGAGATAAAGGAGGCTGCCTGGGAGAGGGGAGGTAAAAGCACATGGATCCTCAGGATTTTTGCATTGGGTCACCCCAAATTCACCATCAGATCACATAGCATGTCCATGGCTACAGCCTGCACCAAAAAAATCACGCATCCACTGTTGCGTGGATGGCGCAAAAACGTGGTTACAAAGCACGGATCCACATGGATCTTCAGATAATGATTGTTTATTTTTAAACAGGTTGCAGGATTCCCCCAAAAATAGACCAGCCGAGGCAATTATATTTCACCCAGGAGACCTTTACTTTGCGGCAAATGAGCATAATGGTCACAAATCCAATACATTCAGGATTGGCACTGTACGTAAGAAATCCATAAATAAAAAGTCCAGATGCAGCAGACGTAACTTACAATAACTTCTAATAAAACTCTAAATAAATTAAAAAATTAAAAAAATGTCCAGAAAGCACCTTAGAGACCAACTAAGTTTGTTCTGGGTATAAGCTTTTGTGTGCATGGGCACTTATTCAGATTCTTACAAATATAATAAGACTAAACCTTTACACTAAGCCTACTATATACAGAACACTACACCAGAAGGAAAAGAGATAGAAAGAGAAAGTGAAAGCCAGGTTCCTTCAGACCCTAATTTTATAGTCAGCATGACCTAGACCAGGGGTCCGCAACCTTTTTCAGCAGGGGGCCGGTCCACTGTCCCTCTGACCATGTGGTGGGCCGGACTATATTTTGAAAAAATAATAATGAACAAATTCCCATGCCCCACAAATAACCCAGAGGTGCATTTTAAATAAAAGGACACGTTCTACTCATGTAAAAACACCAGGCAGGCCCCACAAATAACCCAGAGGTGCATTTTAAATAAAAGGACACATTCTACTCATGTAAAAAACACACTGATTCCCGGACTGTCTGCAGGCCAGATTTATAATAAATAATAATAATAATAATAATAATAATAATAATAATAATAATAATAATAATTTTTAATTTATACCCCGCCCTTCCCGGATCAGAAAATCGGGGTCAGGGCGGCTAACAAAAAATTTAAAACACTTAATTGATGCAACAAAAAGCAGCATAAAATACAGTATAAAATGTGAATAACAATAAATTCAGAATTCAAAAATCAATTTAGGGGGAAAATCCATCCAATAAACATTTAGAAGGTGACTGGGCTGCATCCGGCCCCCAGGCCTTAGGTTGCCTACCCCTGACCTAGACAGAAAGAGATAACAGGACCAGGTTAAGCCAACTGCACTTGTTACGTTGTGGGTGAACATATCAGACGACACAGCGATTCTTCAAACAGCTCTTGTTTATTCACAGGCCAGGACAGAACTGAACTGAAGGGTTCAGCCAGCCTGCTTATATAGAGCTCCAGTACAACGTAACTGTAACAATTTTCTAAAACTATCCAATCACTGAACGTCACTTTCGATCCCTTATTTGCATAACTATCTACAGTATCCCCCTGCTGGCCCAGGGTGAGAACTTCAGTACATAACAGTACTCAGCTTCTCAGAAGGAATAACCCAAACAACACAAACCTTCTGCCTGTTTCTTTCACGCAGAAAAGCTTCCAGAACCCTTGCGAATTAGTTAGAAGAGGAAAGATCTCTTAACACATCAGATCAAGACTTTCTGTACTGAGAGATGCAAACTGGCACTTACGTGGGTTCCCCCAATCGCATGGTCCCGTCGGCACGGCACACGATTTCGCTGCGAGCTCCGTCCATGAACTGCGCCAGCCAGCCGATGCTGCCCATGAAGAAGCAAGCGTTGACGTAGAAGAGGATGACCGCCGGGTACCGGTTCGAATTCTTCCAGTCAGCGAGGAATGTGGCCTATGGACAGCAGGGAGTTCAATCCTGATCAGTTTGCCTGCACACATCTGTTCCCCGCTGGAGACGGGATCGCCCAGCCAACGCAGAATGGATTTGGTGATCTACACGGGCTCCCAGGTCGTTTCCAAGCACAATTCAAAGTGTCAGCACTGACCTTGAAAGTTTGCCTAGGCAAACTCGGCCCTCCAGATGCTCTGGGACTACAACTCCCATCATCCCTAGCTAACAGGGATGATGGGAATTGTAGTCCCAAAACGCCAGGTGGGCTGAGTTTGCCTACGCCTACCCTAAGCTGCCACATTTACCTGAAGGAGCATCTCCACTCCCATCGTTCAGCCCGGACGCTGAGGTCCAGCTCCGAGGGCAAACACCCAGCTTGCAAGGTGTTAAGGGCTTTACAGGTTGACGTCAGGACCTTGAAAGGGGCTCGGTAACTTATTGAGGGCCTTCTTGGTGGTGGCACCCGCCCTGTGGAACTCCCTCCCACCAGATGTCAAAGAGAAAAACAACTACCAGACTTTTAGAAGACATCTGAAGGCAGCCCTCTTTAGGGAAGCTTTTAATGTTTAATACAATACAGTGGTACCTCGAGTTAAGTACTTAATTCGTTCCGGAGGTCCGTTCTTAACCTGAAACTGTTCTTAACCTAAAGCACCACTTTAGCTAATGGGGCCTCCTGCTGCCGCCGCACCGCCAGAGCCCGATTTCTGTTCTTATCCTGAAGCAAAGTTCTTAACCTGAAGCACTATTTCTGGGTTAGCGGAGTCTGTAACCTGAAGCGTATGTAACCCGAGGTACCACTGTATTGTATTTTAATATTCTGTTGGAAGCCACCCAGGGTGGCTGGGGAAATCCAGCCAGATGGGCGGGGTATAAGTAATAAATTGTTATTATTATTACTATTACTATTATTACTATTACTATTATTACTATTACTATTATTATTACTATTATTATTATTATTATTATTATTATTATTATTATTATTGGGAGCCAGTACAGATCTCGCAATCATTGCTGCTACATGGCGGAAGTCCCATTGATATTATTGCGGCTGCGTTCTGCGCTAGCCGCAGTGTCTGGACCGTCTCCAAGGGCAGCCCCAGGGACAGTGCACTGCAGTAGTCTAATCCTGCTCACCAAGGTGAAGAAGGTGCAGAAAATGGTGACGGAGCTGAAGGAGGCGATGTAGACGTGCATTTCACGGTGCTCCTTCTCAGTGAAAAGGGGGTTCTGGCACTGGATGCCGCAGCCTTCGACGTCCTCGTACCAACTCTTGGGGTTGTCTGTCCGGACCAGGGGGGCCTCACACTGCCCAGAGCTGTTGAATTTGATGTTCTGGACCTCATTCTGTGCAGTGGAAACGGAAATGGGATTAACTGTGGACTACAATTTTGTGGTACAAAAGTGGTATTACCTGTAAGGTTATATCATATTACATAATCTGGAATTAGGAAATGTGGACTGATGGGAACATACAGTCATATGTGGTGGGACTGTCCGTTAGTTAATGAATTCTGGAAACAGACTGGTATACAAATATCGGGAAATGTGGGTAGGATGGTGGAAATATCTAAATTAATGGTTCTTTTTAGCCTGAGTAGCACCGAGTTAGAAACAAAAGAGGAATGTAAATGGGTAAAATTGATGGTAATTGCAGCCAGACAGGTTATAGCGAGTAACTGGAAAAATGCAGAAGAGCTAGGAGTGAACCAATGGAGGGAAAAAATGAAAAATATTATAATCTTAGAATATCTAACTGTGAAGATAGATAAAATGAAAGGGTTTAAGGTCAGTGAGGAAGAGGAGGATTGGTTTGAGAAGATATTGAATTATTTGGGCAGGTTTGAACAATTTGGGGCAATTAAAACGTTGAAAGTTAAACAAACCTTGTGGAGGGAGGAGTGTTAAGGTTTATAGAATTGTACATATGGTTAATTCGAATATGTTATTATTGATTATGTATACCCAATGTATCAGCCGCTTGGAGGGGTTTTCACTGTTTTCAATGTTTGTGTTTTGGTTGTCGGTAAAAATAAAAAATTAAAAACGAAACAAAACTGTGGACTACGGCAGAGGTTTTTAAACTGTGGCAGCCCAGGAATCTCCACGTGGTGGCAATTGCCAGTGGCAAAACGCTGACCTCGATCACCCCAGATGTTCTGGAGCACATTTTCCACTGAGAAATGAATGGGCAGAACTGCAGAACAGGGGCTTTCTGTCTCAGCTGATCTCCCTGTTAGGATATAGTTCCATCCCACCTTAAAAGGGTACAGGCAGGACTGTGTGTGTCACATGCCTGTTTACCTCCAGCAGAGTCTGCTGGGAACTTCCGCTTGTATATAGCTTTTGGGTTACTGCTGTTTTGCTGGAGACGAAGGGAAGCAGACATGTTTTCCTCTGTTCCCTGACCTGGCCACAGTGATCCATGCAATGGTCACCTCCAGGCTTGACTACTGTAATTTGCTCTCCGCAGGGCTGCCCTTGAAGCTGCCCCAGAAACTCCCGTGGGTGCAGAATGCTGCAGCAAGGCTCCTCACGGGGTCTCTGCCATGGGAGCATATTCACCCAGTGCTTTACCAGTTGCACTGTACAGGGTCAGGTTTAAGGTGCTGCTTTTGACCTTTAAAGCCCTTCACGGCCTAGGACCCTCGTACCTACAGGACCGCCTCTCCTAGTATGCCCCATGGAGGACCTTAAGGTCCATATATAGAAACACCCTAGAGGTCCTGGGCCCTAAGGAAGTTAGGTTAGCCTCAGCCAGAGCCAGGGCCTTTTCAACACTGGCTCCGGGCTGGTGGAACGCTCTGCCTTATGAGACCAGGGCCCTGTGGGATCTGATCTCTTTCCGCAGGGCCTGTAAGACAAGAGTTGTTCCGCCTGGCCTTTGGCTTGGAGCCAATTTGATCCCCTCCCTCTCTTTCTTTTTCCTTTCTCCTCCTATGAAGAGATTGCTCCCTAATTGTTTTAATGTTGTATCTTAATCTTTTAAATTGCATTTTAATCAACTTGTTTTTATTATCGGTTGTTAGCCGCCCTGAGCCCGGTCTTGGCTGGGGAGGGCGGGGTATAAATAAAAATTATTATTATTACTATTGTTATTATTATTATCATCTGAGGCTCGTGTCGCTATTTGATGCTGTTCCAAGGGAGATCGGCTGCCGGCCGGTGGCGGGAGCCAGCTGGGGGCCTTGCCTGATGCCCCCGTCTTCCCGGCAGTATCCCAACTCGCCCCCCCGACTGCAGCTCCCCCTACAGGACGTCCCAGTGCCAGCCCCCATCATCCCCTGCTCTCGTACCGGACAGCCTTCAGGAAAGCGGTCCGTGGTGCACTTGAGGAAGTCCGGCCAGCCTCGCTCTCGTTCCACAATGGTGCAAGGTCCCCGGGTGGCTTGGCAGAGGGTCTGGCTGGGCAGCTCAACTTGGCCATCCTCACACTTGGGCATGTACACGGCGCAGAGGAGGGGCTGGATCACGTCCCAGCAGCGGGGGGCATTTCGTAAACCTTGAAATGAAAAAAGAGAGAGACAGGAGTCAATCATCCCTCGACATCTGTTATTGGCAATCCCTGTCCCCTTAACATATATATAAAGGCTTCTTTCTCCTGGGGCGATGGGGGCCTGGAACCTGCTTTAATAATAATAATAATAATTAATAATAATAATATTATTATTTAAACCCCGCCCGCCAACAAAAGTCCATATAGTTCAAGCTATGGTTTTCCCAGTAGTGATGTATGGAAGTGAGAGCTGGACCATAAAGAAGGCTGATCGCCGAAGAACGGATGCTTTTGAATTCTGGTGCTGGAGGAGACTCTTGAGAGTCCCATGGACTGCAAGAAGATCAAACCTCTCCATTCAGAAGCACTCAGGGCTCCCTGGAAGGACAGATCCTGAAGCTGAGGCTCCAAGACTTTGGCCACCTCACGAGAAGAGAAGACAGAGGACGAGATGGTGGGACAGTGTTCTCGAAGCTACCAGCATGAGTTTGACCAAACTGCGGGAGGCAGTGGAAGACAGAAGTGCCTGGCGTGCTCTGGTCCAGGGGGTCACGAAGAGTCGGACACGACTAAATGACTAAACAACAACACCCCGCCCATCTGTCTGGGTTTCCCCAGCCACTCTGGGCAGCTTCCAACAGATTAAAATACAATAATCTATTAAACGTTAAAAGCTTCCCTGATGTCTTCTAAAAGTCTGGTAGTTGTTTTTCTCTTTGACATCTGGTGGAGGGCGTTCCACAGGGCGGGCGCCACCACCGAGAAGGCCCTCTGCCTGGTTCCCTGCAACTTGCTAAAATGCACTTGCTTTAAAAGTTATAAAAGAAATAAAGAATTGCCAAGCCAGCTGACCGGCTACTCAAAACACCGTATTTGAACACAGAAAAGCTGCAGGTCCTCTGATGGCCAAGATCCAAGGTAGCTGAGGCTGTGAGCCGTTGGGCAAGAGCGTAACTTAAGAGGCACCTCAGTCCAAGAAGGATATTGACAAGCTGGAAAGTGTGCAGAGGAGGGCGACCAAGATGATCAAGGGTCTGGAAACCAAGCCTGATGAGGAATGGTTGAAGGAGCTGGGTATGTTTAGCCTGGAAAGGAGGAGACCGGGAGGAGATACGAGAGCCATCTTCCAATATCTTAAGGGCTGTCCCTTGGAAGATGGAGCAAACTTGTTTTCTCCTGCTCCAGAGTAGGACCAATGGCTTCAAGTTACAAGAACGGAGCTGTTCGACAGTAGAATGGATAATACAGTGATACCTCGGGTTAAGTACTTAATTCGTTCCGGAGGTCCGTACTTAACCTGAAACTGTTCTTAGCCTGAAGCACCACTTTAGCTAATGAGGCCTCCTGCTGCTGCCATGCCGCCGGAGCACAATTTCTGTTCTTATCCTGAAGCAAAGTTCTTAAACTGAAGCACTATTTCTGGCTTAGTGGAGTATGTAACCTGAAGCGTATGTAACCCGAGGTGCCACTGTAATAATAATAATAATAATAATAATAATAATAATAATAATAATAATATATTTATACCCCGCCCATCCGGCTGGGTTTCCCCAGCCACTCTGGGCGGCCTCCAACAGAATATTAAAATACAATAATCTATTAAACTTTAAACATGACCTTGGAAGGTGGTAATCGTTCCTTCACTGGAAGTTTTCAAACACTGGAAGTTTTCAAATATAGAGGGCATGACCAGAATAACAGCTGCCCAAGTACTTGCAGAGAGAGGCAAGAAGATATATCTGTGTGGGATCAACAGGAAATTATCGGCTTATTTTGTGCCCCTTCCATGACCGGATCCTTTTTCTGCCTCTTGAGAAAAAGATCAATAGAAGCAGAAAACAAACAGAAAAAACACTAGCCATTCGCAGAGATCCTTCACGTAAGAGGAAACAGCTTAAGTGTTTATTGAAACTTTCGCAATACATGCCCTTTCAAAAGTCATTTGGGGAGACTTTGGATGTTCCCTGTTCTGTTCCATAAATACTACAGTTGAACCACCATGCCTATTTTGAAGGAGGAATATTCAAAACATCTCACCTCAAGATGAAACTGCGCACAGCAGATCTGTTTGTGCCAGGAGGTGAGCCTGTGAAGAGACATGACTACATCCACAAGTTGTGTCTGGGACTTTTTGACTCCTTGGAGGAGGGACTGGTATATTTTGGAAGGGGGGGGAGGGCCTGGAATTATGCAAATATGTCTGGGAAACAGAAATCTTGAAATTGAAGAGAGACCAAAGCCTAGGTCCAGTATATCTGAAGGAGCGTCTCCACCCTCATCGTTCTGCCGGGACACTGAGGTCCAGCGCCGAGGGCCTTCTGGCTGTTCCCTCACTGCGAGAAGCCAAGTTACAGGGAACCAGGCAGAGGGCCTTCTTGGTAGTGGCTCCTGCCCACCAGATGTCAAAAAGAACAACAACTACCCGACTTTTAGAAAACCAACCTAGCCGTTCGAAAGCACGTCAAAGTGCAAGTAGATAAATAGGTACCGCTCCAGCGGGAAGGTAAACGGCGTTTCCGTGCGCTGCTCTGGTTCGCCAGAAGCGGCTTAGTCCTGCTGGCCACATGACCCGGAAGCTGTAAGCCAGCTCCCTCGGCCAGTAAAGCGAGATGAGCGCCGCAACCCCAGAGTCGTATGCGACTGGACCTAATGGTCAGAGGTCCCTTTACCTTTACTTACTATCTATCTATCTATCTATCTATCTATCTATCTATCTATCTGTATGAAACACCATTCAGAAAGCCTGCAAACAGCCTGTTCAGCCCCCGCCTGACACTTTTTGTGGCGTTCTTATGTCCCTTCCAGGTTTGGCGCAATGCATGTCTGCGAGACCTATATTGAACGCAAATAAAGGGGGGGGGTGTCTGTACAATGCCATTTTTGAGGTGAGGCAACCAGAATGCTAGCCAGCTGCGCATATTGCATACTGCCTTTTCCAGCGAGGCTTGCCCAAAAGCAGCTTTGCCATGCCGTTTTTAAGAGGCACAACCTTTCCCAACCTGGTGCCCTCTGCAGACTTTAGACTCCCATTCGTTCCACCCAGTACAGTCCAGACATTAAAACGTGAGCAGAAAACGCTTAAGGCAAAGCACCAGGCAATTGTGGAATCGCAGGAATAAAGTGCCAGCTCCACCTCTTCCAAGTGGTGTAGTGGTTAGAGCGTCGCACTAGGACCTGGGGGTAAAGTAAAGGTAAAGGTACCCCTGCCCGTACGGGCCAGTCTTGACAGACTCTAGGGTTGTGCGCTCATCTCACTCTATAGGCCGGGAGCCAGCGCTGTCCGCAGACACTTCCGGGTCACGTGGCCAGCGTGACAAGCTGCGTCTGGCGAGCCAGCGCAGCACACGGAACGCCGTTTACCTTCCCGCTGGTAAGCGGTCCCTATTTATCTACTTGCACCCGAGGGTGCTTTCGAACTGCTAGGTTGGCAGGCGCTGGGACCGAGCGACGGGAGCGCACCCCGCCGCGGGGATTCGAACCGCCGACCTTTCGATCAGCAAGTCCTAGGTGCTGAGGCTTTAACCCACAGCGCCACCCGCGTCCTGACACTCGGACAAAAAGCTCACAGAGTGTGACTTTGGGGCCCAGTCACCACCTCTCAGTTGAGCCTGCTTCACAGGGGTGTTTTGGGGATTAAATGAGGAAAACGGTGTTTTCCTTGGAGAAAACAATGGGATGTAAAGCAACAAACAAGCAAGTCAACAAAGCTTGCACACTGCAGATGTTCTGGACTCCAGCTCCCATCAGCCACTGTGGACAACCTGATGGAAGCCGTAGTCCGCAGTGGGGAAGGCCAAGATATATTCCTACACAGAGAGCACATCTCTCCATTGGCTTGGAATCAACTTGATCCCCTCCCCCACTTTCCTTTTTCCTTTCTCCTTCTGTGATGGAAATCCTATTTGGGGATTTCCCTGGCTTTTTTCTGGCCCACATAGGACCAGTTTGGATAGTTGGCCTTGGTGAAGATTTGACGGTTCCATCCCCAAAAAGTTTTTGATGTGAGTTTCTACTGAGGCTGCATTTTAATGTTGTATTTTAATCTTGTTTTTCAGCTGTATTTTAATCAATTGTTTTTATACCTGGTGTTAGCCGCCCTGAGCCCTGGGGAGGGCGGGGTATAAATAAAATAATAATAATAATAATAATAATAATAATAATAATAATCTGTGTAGGAAACCTTACCTTTCCTGCCCCGACCTGGCCACAGTGATCAATGCAACAGTCACCTCCAGGCTTGACTACTGTAATTCGCTCTACACGGGGCTGCCCTTGAAGCTGACCCAGAAACTCCAGCGGGTACAGAATGCTGCAGCGAGGCTCCTCACGGGGTCTCTGCCATGGGAGCATATTCACCCAGTGCTTTTCCAGCTGCATTGGCTCCCGGTGGAGTACAGGGTCAGATTTAAGGTGCTAGTTTTGACCTTTAAAGCCTTTTGTGGCTTAGGGCCCTCGTATCTACGGGACCGCCTCTCCTGGTATGCCCCACGGAGAGCCTCAAGGTCCATATATAGAAACAGCCTAGAGGTCCCGGGCCCTAAGGAAGTCAGATTAGCCTTAGCCAGAGCCAGGGCCTTTTCAGCACTGGCTCCGGCCTGGTGGAACGCTCTGTCTCTTGAGACCAGGGCCCTGCGGGATCTGATCTCTTTCCGCAGGGCCTGTAAGACAGAGTTGTTCTGCCTGGCCTTTGGCTTAGAATCAGTTTGATCCCCTCCGCCTCTTTCTTTTTCCTTTCTCCTCCTATGAAGAGATTGCTCCCTAATTGTTTTAATGTTGTATCTTAATCTTTTAAATTGCATTTTAATCAACTTGTTTTTATTATTGGTTGTTAGCCGCCCTGAGCCCAGTCTTGGCTGGGGAGGGCGGAGTATAAATAAAAATTTATTATTATTATTATTATTATTATTATTACCTGTGTAGGAAACCTGCACATTGTTTCATAGGCCTGAGATTGCTGCCTGCAGATTATTTCCAACCTTGTGATACATGCCCACTACCTTAATGGATGCCCTTCTGACCTGTCTGCACATCACCCCTGGAGGGTGTCCAGCCTGCTGTGCTAGGGAGGGAGGTCAGACCCTCCCAGAGAGCAATATGTGCGTCCTACAAATCCCTGCGCAGGCCTCAATCACCCCCTGCAAACCCTACTATGCGTGGGCCTTGGGACATGCGCTCTGCACATGCTCAGAGGCCCTCTTGCTGCTTGGGAAGCAAGATTTATTTACCTCCATCTCCTGCATGGGTAACTGCTCCCCAGACTCGGCCTCTTCCTTCCACGGCCCCCACCCCTTCCCAGCCACCCAGGGGGCTCTTTCTTGGGCCTGGGGTTGCCACCTGTCCTGCATAATGCAGGATTGGACCGTATTTCAATGTCCACGGCTACGTCCTGCATTGACACAGTTTTGCCCTTTATTTCCGAGCACAACTCAAAGTGTTGGTGCTGACCTTGAAAGCCCTAAACGATCCTGTATCCCTGAAGGAGCGTCTCCACTCCCATCGTTCTGCCCAGACACTGAGGTCCAGCGCCGAGGGCCTTCTGGCGGTTCCCTCCCTGTGAGAAGTGAGGTTACAGGGAACCAGGCACAGGGCCTTCTCGGTGGTGGCGCCCGCCCTGTGGAACGCCCTCCCACCTGATGTCAAAGAGAAAAACAACTACCAGACTTTTAGAAGACATCTGAAGGCAGCCCTCTTTAGCGAAGTTTTTAACGTGTGACATCTTAGTGTATTTTTGGTCTTTGTTGGAAGCCGCCCAGAGCGGCTGGGGAAACCCAGCCAGATGGGCGGGGTACAAATAATAAATTATTATTATAAACAATTATTATTATTTCAGGTGCCCTCCACCTTCCTCCCTCTTTGCCAAGCTAGGGACCCTCTCCAAATGCATGTGCTTGAAAGGATGATGTGTGGAAGGTCTTCCACAGAGGTCTTCCATCTATTGGTTGCCAAACACAGGCAGATGTACCAATTCATGTGTTTGTGTGGCCAATTCCAGAGCGGCCACCCTGGAAGGCTGCAAAAGATCGCAATGGATTGCTCTGAAGTTGCTATAGCACCAGATTTTTGGGGGCGGGGAAATCGTCCCCCAACCGCAGCGTCCTGTATTTTGCCAGAACCGAGGTGGCGACCCTACACCCCGGCGTCACGGGTGCCAACTCCCTGGGGCCCTGGGTGCAAGAGCATGCACAAAATCCCCCATGGAGGAATTAGGACACTCGTACCGACGGGACCTCGTTCCTCACGGCTTAGGACCCTCGTAGCTACGGGACTGCCTCTCCCGGTATGCCCCACGGAGGACCTTAAGATCCATATATAGCAACACCCTAGTGGTCCCGGGCCCTAAGGAAGTCAGATTAGCCCAAACCAGAGGCAGGGCCTTTTCAGCAGTGGCCCCGGCCTGGTGGAACACTCTGTCTCATGAGACCAGGGCCCTGCGGGATCTGATCTCTTTCCGCAGGGCCTGTAAGACAGAGTTGTTCCACCTGGCCTTTGGCTTGGAGCCAATTTGATTCCCTCCCCCTCTTTTAATGTTTCCATATTTTAATGTTGTCTTTTTATCTTGTTTTGAAGTTGTATTCATTCAACTTGTTTTTATTCTTGCTTGTTAGCCGCCCTGAGCCTGGCCTTGGCTGGGGAGGGCGGGGTATAAATAAACATTATTACAGTGGTACCTCGGGTTAAGTACTTAATTCGTTCCAGAGGTCCGTTCTTAACCTGAAACTGTTCTTAACCTGAAGCACCACTTTAGCTAATGGGGCCTCCTGCTGCTGCTGCGCCGCCGGAGCACGATTTCTGTTCTTATCCTGAAGCAAAGTTCTTAACCTGAAGCACTATCTCTGGGTTAGTGGAGTGTGTATCCTGAAGCGTATGTAACCCGAGGTACCACTGTATTATGATGATGATGATGATGATGATGGAGGGCCAGGCACCCCCACATTTGGGCACGCTGCATGGCACCCACGGTCGCGGGGCTCCCCCACCCCCGTCCAGCAGCCCCCTTACCGGACCACAGGAGCAGCTTGTCGTGCGCCTCCTCTTGCGAGCTGGAGTCCCCGGCCAGGAGGGTGGAAGTGGCGGCGTAGGGCAGCGGAGAGCCCAGGCACACGCTTTGCTGGAGCGCCTCGCATTGCGCCGCGCGCTTGCACCGCTCCTCGCCCCGGCCCGACGGCGCCGCCGCCGCGCTCCCGTTGAGCCTCGAGGCCGCCGCCGCCTCCCCGCCGTCCGGGGCGCCCAGCCCCACGCCTAGCAGCCCCCAAAGCAGCCACCGGACCAGCCCCAAACGGGCCATCGAAGCGCCTGCGCCTCCTCGGGTTTCCCCGGCCGTGCGCCTAGGGCGCACCGGGCTCCGCGCGCAAGGCGCCTCGTCCCGGGAGTCGCGGGCCGGGCAGCAGCGGCGTCGCCTCGGCCTGGGCCTGGGCCCCACCGAAGGCCATGATCCAGAGAGCCGCCCCCTCGGCCGAGGCAGCCCCCGGGATGCTTTTTCCGTCCCCCAAAAAAGTCAGGAAGGAGCGGGAGAAAGAAAAACTTGGCGCGGACTTTTGCCAAAAGTTCCCAAGCAGAAGAAAAGCGTTGCAAAGTTTTGGCCGCCTCTTGCGGCAGTTCCTGCCGCCGCCGCCGCCGCCCGCTCCTCCTCCTCCTCCTCCTCTTCGGGCTTCTTTGTTGCTTTTGCTCCTTTCTCAAGAATGCGGGGCCGGGGGAGGGAGCCCGGGCTCGCCGCCTCCCCCTTCTGCCTCCGCGATGGAAGCGCAGCGGGGGAAGGAGACGCCGAGAGAAAGCGAGCGAGCGAGCGAAGAAGACCGAGGAGAGGGAGACAGAGAGAGAGATCAGACCCCCCCCCCACTCCCCCCAAAAAACTTGGGGAGCCCAGAGAGGAAAAAAACAAGGAGCCCCGAGTGTGGAGAGAGGGGCTGCCTCGCTCCCCCCCCCAAAAAACACAGGGAAACCCAAAACTTTCCGCCGCCTCCTGACGCGCCCTGGGAGGGAAAAAAAGTTACGTGTCCGTCGGTCACTGTCTAGCGTGACCGAGCGACGGATCTGGGGGGAGGGCAGCGCAGATTTTAAGGAGCAAGGCTGGGTTATCCGAGGCAGCCTGTGCCAAGCGGGTGCCTTCTATAAGTTTTGGATTACAGCCAGTGCCGGATTTACGTATAAACTAAACAAGCTCTAGCTTAGGGTCCCACTCTCTTGGGGGCCCCCAAAAAATTAAAGGGGGAAAAACTGGATGTACATTTCCAAAACAGAAGATGAAAACCCAATAAAATAAAAGCTACATACAGCAATAGTGTTTTGTGTTGTGCAGGCTGCTATGCTCACTGGAAGGACAGATCCTGAAGCTGAGGCTCCAATACTTTGGCCACCTCATGAGAAGAGAAGACTCCCTGGAAAAGACCCTGATGTTGGGAAAGATGGAGGGCCCAAGGAGAAGAGGACGGCAGAGGACGAGATGGTGGGACAGTGTTCTCAAAGCTACCAGCATGAGTTTGACCAAACTGCGGGAGGCAGTGGAAGACAGGAGTGCCTGGCGTGCTCTGGTCCAGGGGGTCACGAAGAGTTGGACATGACTAAACGACTCAACAACAACAGCAAAGGCTGCTATGATGTAAGTCATGGGCTTCGCCTGCTAGCCTGCTCCCTAAAATATCACTGGTTTGCTCCTTTCTATATATAGGGTGCCTACATTCTGCATGGACTGGTTGCAAATGTTATGTGCAAATGGCTTGAGAAACCTATGAGGTCCATCAATTACCATATAGCATATATTCAACACAAAAACCAGCGACAAATTGTTGACAAAGGACAGCTGGACATATAAAGGGCCCCATTACCTTCAGTAGCTTAGGGCCTCATCAAACCTAAATCTGTCCCTGACTACAGCCCCCCCCATGAGCCAATGGAATAGAAATATAATTAATTGATATTATTATTCGTTCGGTTTTTTAAAAAACACCAAATAAAACCCACCACAAACAGTGGGTTGCTGTATCCAGAGTTAAGTCATCCTAAGAGGAGACCCATTGAAATTAGTGAATGTGGACCACTTAGGTCTGTTGACTTCAATGGGTCTATGTAAAAAGTTAGTTGGATAGACATGTATTTCTTTTCATACCCACCTACATGGTGAACTGAAACAGCAGATTGGCCTCAGAAGACTATGAGAGTCAGGACAGAGGTATTATTATTTATTTGCTTGCTTCCAGAGTAGTTTACACAACAGAACATCAAAAATAAATAAAATATTAAAATTACTATTAAAATATCATGGAAAATATTGCATAAATTATATTTGGCACCAAGGAAAGAAGTTGTCCAGGATAAACCTTCACTGTTCTCCTATCGCAGGCATAGGCAACCTTGGCCCTTCAGATGTTTTGGGACTACAACTCCCATTATCCCTATCTAACAGGACCAGTGGTCAGGGATGATGGGAATTGTAGTCCCAAAACATCTGGAGGGCCGAGTTTGCCTATGCGTGTCCTATAGGTTGGAGAGGGTGAGTGTTGGTCAGCACTTACCTCCATATTGGAAACTGATATGCCAGGAGATCGGTCAATGCATACATCCATCTCCAACTTTAGTGCTATTAAATATATTATAGGATAGAAATCTGGATACTGATCAGGGCTGGATTAACCATTAAGCAAATAAGCACGTGTTTAGGGCATAATTCCATTGCTGGGTTTTTAACAGTAATGGTCACAAATTGCTCAGCTGATGTATATTAAAAATCCCAACAGAAAACTGTGCAGCAAGACAGGCCAGATGCCTTATCTCGACTAAGTATAGAAGCAGATTTGTTGTGTAAAATTGGTTCTGAGGATCTGATCAAAGACTGCAATCGGGGGGGAGAGAACAGGATAATTTTTTTCAAATAGAAATAAAGTGAAAGCATACAAAAAAAAGCATTATTTTCCATCTTGCTGTAGGTTTCGTTTCGTTTCAAAAAATAAAATTTATTTTATGGTTCATTATTGTTTATATTGATCACTGCAGATGGTGACAGCAGTCACGAAATTAAAAGACGCCTGCTTCTTGGGAGAAAAGCAATGACAAACCTAGACAGCATCTTAAAAAGCAGAGACATCACCTTGCCAACAAAGGACCGTATAGTTAAAGCCATGGTTTTCCCAATAGTGATGTATGGAAGTGAGAGCTGGACCATAAAGAAGGCTGATTGCCAAAGAATTGATGCTTTTGAATTCTGGTGCTGGAGGAGACTCTTGAGAGTCCCCTGGACTGCAAGAAGATCAAACCTCTCCATTCTGAAGGAAATCAGCCCTGAGTGCTCACTGGAAGGACAGATCCTGAAGCTGAGGCTCCAAGACTTTGGCCACCTCATGAGAAGAGAAGACTCCCTGGAGAAGACCCTGATGTTGGGAAAGATGGAGGGCACAAGGAGAAGGGGACAACAGAGGACGAGATGGTTGGACAGTGTTCTCGAAGCTACCAGCATGAGTCTGACCAAACTGCGGGAGGCAGTGGAAGACAGAAGTGCCTGGCGTGCTCTGGTCCAGGGGGTCACGAAGAGTCGGACACGACTAAATGACTAAACAACAACAAAGGGATATAATTTGCAGGAATATTAGACATGACTTCTTGGTTCAGAGCAAAGTTGGGCCAACATTCCAGTTTGGATCCAAAGAGTCCTTTCTTTCGGTGGAAGGTGCTGTCTCTGTTTAAGAAAACTCCTTCCACTGGAAGTATGGAGATTTGTCCAATCACAACCCAAAGTCTCCAATGGTAACCAGCTACATATTTCTACAAATTTCACATGCTAGGCATAGCAGTGTTGGCAATCTACTCTAGCATCTGCCCTATGGATGTTTCAGGCTGCCAATCCCAACAGCCTCAACTAGCATGGCTGTACTGGCTGGGGCTGATGGGAGTTGAAATCCAAAACATCTGGACGGGCACTAGATTGGAGAAGACTGGAAAATTCCCTCAACATCTGGAAAGCAAAAGTAACCTGTTTCTGAAAGGGCCATCCCAACCATAACCTGTAAGATAAGGCAGGAACATAAGAACAGCCCTGCTGGACCAGACCAAAGCAGAGTTTCTCGAACCCAGTACCGGGTTTCTTTGGGAAATTTGAAGTCAAACCTAACTGCTAGTTAGTATGTGAAGGGGTTAAGGACCACAGAGTTCTAAATTGCTAGCGTAGTCTCAGTTATATCACACACACCCTTCTCCTAAAAGTAAGTAAGGCTTGTTTTCTGTTCCGTTTCTCTCTCTCGCTCTCTCCATTCATGCTACACACAACAGAGGCAAACATGCCTGAACATATCCCTCTGCCTGAAACATGTGTCTGAGGCTGCCGTTGCTGGGTTCCCCCCCCAACTAAGAACCTTTGCCTGCATTTTATCATTGTTGCTAAGGGCAATGCATGACTGTAAGTAAAGTATACTTTAAACTTACTTCACTGTGTGGTCTGTTTCTTTGCTGGAGGGGCTGGAGGGGCCAGTTGCCTCAAGTAGCTGGAACGAGGGGAGTCCCACATATAACACACCAAAGTCATCCTAACGGGATGTCGTTTATTTATTTCATAAGATTTATACACTGCTTGATTGTAAAAACAACAACCCTCAAAGAAGTTTAAAAGGTAAAGGGACCCCTGACCATTAGGTCCAGTCGTGGCCGACTCTGGGGTTGCGGTGCTCATCTCGCTTTACTGGCCGAGGGAGCCGGTGTACAGCTTCCGGGTCATGTGGCCAGCATGACTAAGCCACTTCTGGCGAACCAGAGCAGCACACGGAAACGCCGTTTACCTTCCCGCCAGAGCGGTACCTATTTATCTCCTTGCACTTTGACGCGCTTTCGGACTGCTAGGTTGGCAGGAGCAGGGACCGAGCAACGGGAGCTCACCCCGTCGCGGGGATTTGAACCCCTGACCTTCTGATCAGCAAGTCCTAGGCTCTGTGGCTTAACCCACAGTGCCACCTGCGTCCCTCAAAGCAGTTTACAAAAAGATAAAACAATAAAACTGAGGAAAAAATACAACCCTGAGCTTGGATAACAGAGGGGAAGCTTAGAGCTACCCTAGACTCTAATTGGCTAAGAAATGGAAAACCACAATGGAAAGCCTTCTGTGTGTTGGGGCTGGAATAACCCTACTCATTGGGTCCCCCCCTCCTCACTGACTGTTAAGGCCTAAGGTCACAAATTTATTTCACACAGGGAAGATGGGCTATTCTAATCCATACTAAAATCCTCTTGTGCACTGCTCCCTATATTGCTAAGTCCTTGGTGATCCACTGTTGTCAGCAGAATAAGTATAATTGCTTGTATGTGCCTTAAGTGTGGGCAATGTGCATTGTGGGAAGGCTGCTACTCAGAAATCCAAAATTGGGGTCCTGGGGTTTGGGGAGGGGGGAATACACTTGAGCCAGAATGAAGAAGCACATTTGCTAGGCAGTGAACCCGGGTTCAAAGCGTACAGTATTTCGGGTTTTGCCTGGAATAAGGAAAATACAGGCTGAGTTTTTGGACACCATTGGGACTCTCTGAAAGAGTTGCTTGCATGAGGAACCCCCGTCACACAATAAACCCCCATCCGGAAGCATCCTGGGCATCGGGTGATATTTTCCCCACGTGAGATTTCTGAAAGAGAAATCCTGCGCCATTCGCATTAACGCTCCCTTCGTAACCCCCTTTTTCACTCTTGAGCCACGACCCTTTCAGTCTTCAACAAGCCACTTTTGCCGCAGATAATTTTTTAAAATACCCCAGCTGCTATTGCTACTGGGTTTGAAATGGTCTTTGCGAGTGTTTTACCTGTGTATGTATGTTTAACGGTTTTATTATCTTTATATATATATTTTTAAATTAGGTTTTTTTAACACATAATTTCCAACAATGACATAACTTCTTATCTTATACATTGTTTTAGACTTCCATCCACACCTCTGATGATTTTCCATTCTTTATCACTTATTCTGCATTTCTTAATATATCTAATACTCTTAATTAGTATCAACTAATAATTCTCCTCACAGTCTTTCTTGCAATATTTCATATAGTTCTCCTTACAAAACTTCTTGCAGTCCTACTAGTGTAATCTGTTCATTACTATTACTTTTCAAATAGTTTGTATATTTACTCCAGTCTTCTAAGAATCTCTGGTCCCGCAGGTTTCAAATCCTTCCAGTTAATTTATCAAATTCTGCATAGTCCATCAATTTCATTGTTTAACGGTTTTAACAAATGTTTTTATAACTGCAGTGGCTTCCTATATGTTCCTACACGGTGTTACGGAATCCCTTTGAGGACCCTCGTACCTACGGGACTGCCTCTCCTGGTATGTCCCACGGAGGACCTTACGGTCTTCAAACAAAAACATCTTGGAGGTCCCAGGCCACAGGGAGGTTAGGCTGGCCTCAGCCAGAGCCAGGGCCTTTTTGGCCGTGGCCCCGATCTGGTGGAACGCTCTGTCCCAAGAGACTAGGGCCCTGCAGGACTTGACATCTTTCTGCAGGGCCTGCAAGACGGAGCTGTTCCACCAGGCCTTTGGCCAAGGCACAGCCTGACCCCCTCCTTTGGTAATCCTCAAAGCACCCTAGCCCAATGGTTGCCATGAATTTGTTGTTTTTTTTTGAAATATTTTTATTAAAGAGTTTTTTATGATCACAAAAACATAACATAACAATACAAAAAACACAACAGATACATAAACAAACAAAAACAAAAACCAAACAAAAAACAAGTACCATTTCATATCTTAATTTCTTATACCTTTCTTCCCCGACTTCCTCATGCCTCCCTTTTCTGTATTCCAAATTCTAATCAATTACTCAGCAAATCTTCCCTTATTTTAATTTTAATTTAAGCTAATCTTCCTTATTCTCCTTGTCTTAACCATTACTAATAGTAACCCTTTACTTTCCAGTCCAACATCATTCTAACTTTCATTAATTTTGCAATATTTCTTTAAATAGTCCTTAAACTTTTTCCATTCTTCTTCCGCTGCTTCTCTTCCCTGGTTTCGGATTCTGCTCGTCATCTCTGCCATACCTGAATTTGATTCTGAATTTATTTTAGAATGAATTGATTTTAGAATGCTGTGTCACTTTTATTGTTGTTAGCCGCTCTGAGCCCGGCTTCGATTGGGGAGGATGGGATATAAATATTTATTACAGTGGTACCTCGGGTTAAGTACTTACTTCGTTCCGGAGGGCCGTTCTTAACCTGAAGCACCACTTTAGCTAATGGGGCCTCCTGCTGCCACCGCACTGCTGGAGCACGATTTCTGTTCCCATCCTGAAGCAAAGTTCTTATCCCGAGGTACTATTTCTGGGTTAGCGGAATCTGTAACCTGAAGCATCTGTAACCTGAAGTGTATTTAACCCGAGGTACCACTGTATTTTATATTATTATTCAGAGGAACCTCATCTCAGAAAAAAGGCTGGTGTGCGTTGGGGAGGGGAAATAGAAAAAGAGGGAGAAATTAATCCTGCAATCCTGAGGACCACCAGGCGTATGGTGGGGAGGGTGCAGTCCAAACATTGCCTTGCAAAGCCAGGTTTGGAGGCGAGCCACAAAAACATCTCTCTCTGCCTCTCCGGGCAGCGCAGAGAGAACCCGCCATCGATGGCCCTCCTGGACGCATCTTAGAGCAACAGGTCTGGCTAGAATCTGAGGCAACAGCCTTCCGGGCTTCCCATCCGAGTCCAGGCTCCATCGCAGGCCAGGCCTCTCCGCCAAACAGGCTCCCTCTGTGCCTCTCTGCTCTCTGACGCTGCTTCTCTTCTTGGCCTGCGAAGTGGGACGTGGGTGGCTTTGCTCCTACTCCAGCGGCGCTCTGTTTGCCGGGAGGAGGAGGGGGGCTCTGGGGCTGCCAGGGCAGGGAGCCTGTGGGTGGGTGGTCCCCCTGCCTGGAGGCCTCCCTCCCTCCCTGCTTCCCTTCTCCTGCCTGCCTGAGTGCAGCTGCTCAGCCATCTTTCCATGCACAGAAGGACCATGGAGTGACCGGCTGCCTCCGTCTCTCGCCGGGAATTCAAAGGGGGCAAAGCCTTGGAAGCAGGGTTGTCCCCAGGGAGGTCCAGGTGGGTGGCCCTTCTAGTGAAGGGTTGGGGTCTCCTGCGCTTCCGGCAGTGGGGGAGGGATTCCAGGTTTAGAGACCGGGGGCTGCCCTGCAGGGGTTCTGGGAGAGATCCTGAGCCCTACAGTCACAGATCTGCCTTGCCCGCTTTCTGGCTTTCGGACCAGTTAAAAAGCAACAGCAACCTTGCTTCTTAGACTGCAAAACAAAGAAAAGTTTCTTGCACTCTTGATATGCCCAGAGGCTGCTTTGTGCCGTGAGCCTCCTCCCAGCGCCTGCCGCCGTGGCAGAAAAGGTCTGAAGGTCGAAAGGCAGGCTGGCTTTTTGGACGGGTGGCCTTTTCCAGCAGGTGAGATTTCTGAGAGAGAAATCACCCACCTTTCGCACCGACGCTCCTGCCTTAACCCCCTTTTTCTCAGCCTGAAGCCACCATTCTCCAGACCTCAAACAAGCCGCTTTTTCAGTGTAGATTCTTTAATAACCCAGCTGTTGTCTCCATTGGGTCTGAAATCGTGTTTGCAAGTGTTTTACCCCTTTCTGTATTTTTAACGGTGTTCAAATTGTTTGTGTGCTTCCGCAGTGGTTTCCTATACAGTATGTTTTCTTCCTAATGGTTCTGAAGTGCAGGAGAGAGAGGAGGGATGAATCCTGCAATCCTGAGGACCACCAGGGTGCAGTCCAAACATTGCCTTGCAAAGCCAGGTTTGGAGGCGAGCCACGAAAACATCTCTCTCTGCCTCTCCGGGCAGCGCAGAGAGAACCCGCCATCGATGGCCCTCCTGGACGCATCTTAGAGCAACAGGTCTGGCTAGAATCTGAGGCAACAGCCTTCCGGGCTTCCCATCCGAGTCCAGGCTCCATCGCAGGCCAGGCCTCTCCGCCAAACAGGCTCCCTCTGTGCCTCTCTGCTCTCTGACGCTGCTTCTCTTCTTGGCCTGCGAAGCGGGACGTGGGTGGCTTTGCTCCTACTCCAGCGGTGCTCTGTTTGCCGGGAGGCGGAGGGGGGCTCTGGGGCTGCCAGGGCAGGGAGCCTGTGGGTGGGTGGTCCCCCTGCTTGGAGACCTCCCTCCCTCCCTCCCTGCTTCCCTTCTCCTGCCTGCCTGAGTGCAGCTGCTCAGCCATCTTTCCATGCACAGAAGGACCACGGAGTGACTGGCTGCCTCCGTCTCTCGACAGCACCGGGAATTCAAAGGGGGCAAAGGCTTGGAAGCAGGGTTGTCACCAGGGAGTGCAGGTGGGTGGCCCTTCTAGTGAAGGGTTGGGGTCTCCTGCGCTTCCGGCAGTGGGGGGGGTTCCAGGTTTGGAGACTGGGGGCTGCCCTGCAGGGGTTCTGGGAGAGATCCTGAGCCCTACGGTCACAGATCTTCCTTGCCTGCTTTCTGGCTTTTGGACCAGTTAAAAAGCAACAGCAACAAGTGCAAAACAAAGAAAAGCCCCCGTTTCTTGCACTCTTGATATGCCCAGAGGCATTTGCTGCTTCTGCAGCAGTGCTCTGTTTGCTGGGAGGTGAAGGGGGGCTCTGGGGGCTGCCAGGGCAGCTAGCTTGTGAGTGGGTGACCCCCCTGTAAGAAGCCCTCCCTCCTCCCCTCGCCTGCCTGCCTGAGTGTAGCTGCTCAGCCATCTTTCCATGCACAGAAGGACCACAGAGCAGCCAGGTGCCTCTGTCTCTCTCTCTCCTTGGTACTGGGAATTTGAAACTTAGCAGCATAGGAAGAGCCCACGAATCAAGGCAGTGGCCCATATCTAGTCCAGCATTCTGTTCTCACAGCAGCCAACCAGGTGCCAGCGGAGAGCCAGAAAGCAGCATCTTTTTGTTTTCTTTTTTGCTCTGCACATTTTTTTAAATAGTTTTTAATAATAATAATAATAATAATAATAATAATAATAATAATAATAATAATTTTATTTATACCCCACCCATCTGGCTGAGTTTCCCCAGCCACTCTGGGTGGCTCCCAATCCAGTGTTAAAAACAGTACAGTGTTAAATATTTAGAACTTCCCTAAGCAGGGCTGCCTTCAGATGCCTTTTAAAGATAAGATAGCTGCTTATTTCCTTCACATCTGAAGGGAGGGCGTTCCACAGGGCAGGCGCCACCACCGAGAAGGCCCTCTGTCTGGTTCCCTTTAACCTCACTTCTTGCAGTGAGGGAACCGCCAGAAGGCCCTCGGAGCTGGACCTCAGTGTCCGGGCTGAACAATGGGGGTGGAGACGCTCCTTCAGGTATACTGGACCAAGGCCATTTAGGGCTTGAAAGGTCAGCACCAACACTTTGAATTGTGCTCGGAAACGTACTGGGAGCCAATGCAGATCTCTCAGAACCGGTGTTATGTGGTCTCGGCGGCCGCTCCCAGTCCCCAGTCCAGCTGCCGCATTCTGGATTAATTGCAGTTTCCGGGTCACCTTCAAAGGTAGCCCCATGTAGAGCGCGTTGCAGTAGTCCAAGCGGGAGATAACTAGAGCATGCACCAGTCTGGCAAGACAGTCTGCGGGCAGATAGGGTCTCATCCTGCGTACCAGATGAAGCTGGTAGACAGCCGCCCTGGACACAGAGTTTACCTGCTCCTCCATGGACAGCTGTGAGTCCAAAATGACTCCCAGGCTGCGCTGAGGAGATTTCACCCCTCCCATATCCAAGAATCTGCTGATGTTTTCTGCTGATTCTCCAGAGAGGAGGGGGCGGTTTCTGTTCTCTACTTATTCCACTCCAGCCTCACATCAAAGAGTGAGAGAGAGAGACTGCGTGTTAGAGATCGTGTGTAAAGATAAGGTTGCTGCTAAGAGCAGCTGCAGACACTCAGTGCAGTTCAGCATTTTTCGTTTAGACCTCATTTAGCTCTGTATATAGTTGTGTATTATAGTTGTAGATAGAATAAAGAAGATATTCTACAGAGCTGCTCTCCGAGTCGTTTCTGCTCTGCTGTACTCTGCTATACTCTGCTGTGTGACGACTGTCTTCTTGTGGAAGTGAATCCGGTGCTCACAACTCTAAGCTGTGAGTCCACAGCACTTTGACCTGTTCCTGTGCAGAAGGTGGTCTCTGGAAGTGCTACCCAGCTCGCCTGGCCCAGTCGGGGCTGAAGTGGATGAGTCCAGTTGGTGGCACTGGCTCAAGGGCGGTGCTGACATGCGCACCTGGTCCTTCAGGGGCACAGTTACCCCATTCAGGACCAGGGAATCTCCCGCACCCACCCGCTCCCTGTCCCCCCAAAACAGTACTTCTGTCTTGTCAGGATTCAACCTCAATCTGTTAGCCGCCATTTCAACAATTTCAACATAAGAAATTATCAAAACAAGTCATCTTCATTATTTCCTCCCCCTTTTTCCACCTCCCCAACAGACCCCCCCTCCCCCCTCAGCTCTTCTCTTCGGTTTTTGAACTCATGTTAGTCTCTGCATACTGTAAAATATATATATATATATCCTTATATTATTGATCTACTGTATTAACCCTCAATAAATTTTGTGTATGTTTATTCAAAACCTGCCAAGGAGTCCAGTTTATTTTGCTGTCTTTTAAAATAATTTGTAAAAAAGTTCCCATTCTTCTATAAAGTCCCAGTTGTCCTTATCTCCATAGCTGTCAACTTTCAGATTTGAAAATAAGGGATCAGCAGCCTTGAAAATAAGGGATTAGCAGCCTCACCTGTCCCAGGGACAGTCTATGGCACGGGTGTCAAACACAAGGCCCGTGGGCCGAATCTGGCCCGCCAGACCTCGTCATGTGGCCCGTGTAGCTGCCACCGGCCGCCAACCTTCACCTTTTATTCTCACTTTTTTTTTTTGACACAAGAAAGCCGCCTCTTCAGCGCATGCATGGCAGCCTACAAGCCAGAGAACGTCTGCCCTCTAGCGGCGCCGGCCATTCTACACAGGAAACCTCCGCTTTACATGCATTCAGGAAACCTCCACTTGTTTTTATATTGAGCGCATGCCATCCTGTGATGTGACAGATCCAACGGCTGCCTGAACAACCGGCCCTTTGAGGGTGACCAAACTGCTGATGCGGCCCCCCGATGAATTTGAGTTTGCCACCCCTGGTCTATGGGATATCTAACAATCCAGAATAGCAGCGGGAAACGGCACTGGAATAAGGGAATTTCCCGTAAAAAAAGGGAAGGTTGACAGCTATGCCTTATCTCCCAGTTTGTATGTCAGTTTTGCCAGTTCTGCATTGAGCCTGAAAGCAGGATCTGAGCACAAGAGCAATTTTCCCCACTTGTGGTTTCCTGAGAATCAGAAGCATCGCTGCCTCTGGCATCTTTTTATTTGGTCTGGGAGGAATGTAGGCAAGTCCCATGCCTTGCCCCGCCCAGTCTTGCCTTAGGCCCCGCCCACCAGCTGTCCCCAGGAGTCCGCCCTCTAGGGAACACAGCCCTTGGGCTTAAACCCCCGTCCCTCACCTTGCATACATTGGATTCAAGCAGCCTTCCTTTTTTATTATTTATATATATTTTTATTGATTTTAACATATAAATTATAAAATGTACCACAAAACTTATCACTTATACAATCTTTTTAGACTTCCATCAGAACCTCTGATGATCCACCGTTTTAACCGCTTCTTATGCATTTCTTCGCTTTATATTGCCTTTACATCTCTTAACAAATCATCCTTCCCGGAGAAGGAGGGAGCGGGCGGCGACTCTCCTCGGCTCCGCGCCAGGCGAGGCTGGGGTTTGGGTCCCGGCCAGCCTTCCTCCGGGCAGAGTCTGCCGTCTCCCTTCTCTCCCTGCTGCGTCCCCTCAGTGCGCTCGTCGGAGCTCTGAGAGGCGCCCGCGCCGTTCATTAAAATACAAATACACACGGGGAGTTCCGGTGAGGCAGCATGGCGGCTGCAACAGCAGAAAAGAGCTCCTGAAGCCAGCCAGAGTAAAAGGCTGTCTGTCCGATTCCCGGGCTCCCAAGACTGCTGCCGCCAGCACCGCCAGCAGAGAGGAATCGGGGGTGCCCGGGAGTCTATCAAAGAAGCCAAAACACCCCCCCAGGACTGAGATTGAGCCGGAAAGGCACCCGACCCCCCCCCCAACAGCCCAGAGGAGCTCCAAAACCAGGAGAACAGTGGAGCTAAAGCAAAGAGGGAGAAAGAAAGGGGGAGAGAGGAAGAAAAAGACAGAAAAAGGAGCCCAAAAATTTACCGCTGCTGCCCCCATCTCTGCCGACGGGAAAAAAGAGGAGAGGTAGGTGAGCACCGGGAAGGAAAAAGAGGCTCCGAAAAACACGTGGCTGAGCCCGACCGGAGCTCCAGCGGCAAGGAAAACAGCGAAAAGCCGCATGACAAAGGAGAGCACAGAGGGCAAGAAACTACCCTCTTTTTCCCCCTTTCTTTTTCTTTTTCTTTTTTTTTTTATTTAACCCCCTTTTTGTTAACCCCTTCCTCCTCCCCCTCTCTCTCCCCCTTTTTTTTAAAAAAAATATCTAAAAATCTTTTCTATCCCCCCCCCATATACCTACTTTTATCACTCTTCTTTTTAAAAGAGGGGCCACTGCTGCTGCAGCCACCCTTTACTTGACTCCAATCTCTCCTCTCCCCCCCCTGGCTCCCCCCTTCTTCTTTCTTCTTCTTCTTTTTACTCCCTCCACCCTTTACATATAGCCTATCTGTCTGTCTCTGCTTCTGAGTGCACTCCCAACCCCAACTTCCACCTTAACTGGACCCCAGTACAGTACCCCGTTGGGGTATATACAACCCCCTCCGAAACAAATATTTCCCCTGGCCCCACCCCCTAATCTTTTGCATCTCTACCTGCTGACCCCCTCCCTTTATATGAACGGTCTGTCCGTTAGTCTACTCATCTTCTTACCTGCCCCCCCCCGCTTTGGCGGCACCGCTGAGGCAACTACAGAAGCCCTACAGAAGTTCTTAAAACACAGGCTAGAAGTGACACAAATGACCACCTAATCCAAACGCTCTGCACAAGCCACCAGCCAAAGCCTGATCAGCTTAGCAACCCAACAATACTCAGGAACCACCACTGCCACAACTCCTAACCACCGCTCTACTCCAAGAGGATGCCAAGCCAACCTCAAACCAAAACCATTAGGGAGACTGAGATGCCACCAACCAGGGAGATGGCAAACAATGCTAAGACCGTAACTCCCCTTCAAGACGATGACCGCCCAGTAACGAAACGAGACCTGAGGGAAATGGAAGCAAGATTAGAAGCACGATTAGAAGAAACACTGAAGGCCACAATGGCTCCCATGCAGGTACTAATCAACAATCTAACCTCCAAAGTGGAAGCTCTAGAGAACAAGAACCAAATGCAAGAAAGAATAATAGAGCAATACCGGGAGGAGAATGCACGAGTGAACAAGAAACTGGACGAACTGGTAAACCAAATGGAAGCAGAACACAGAGAGATGAAAATTAAGCAAGCCGACCTTGAAGACCGCAATAGACGTTGTAACATCCGCTTCCGCAACTTTCCTGAAAAAACAGAGGAGAAAAGCCCAGCAGACCTAATTATACACTGGCTGAAAAACACAATCCCAAGCCTGAAACTTGAGGCAGATGACTTGGAGAGGGCTCACAGAGCCCTAAAACCTATGCCAAAACCCAGCGCCCCCCCAAGAGACATCATTGTATGCTTCACACGCTACAAAAAGAAGGAAGAGGTATGGAACAGCATCAGAAACTTAACCAACCTTCGATATGGAGAAACCCCCATCCTGGCCTTACAGGACTTATCCCAGGATACCCTAAACCGAAGGAAAAGCCTGCGCCCATTCACCCAGCGCCTCCAACAAGCAGGGATCAAATACCGATGGGGCTTCCCCTTCCGCCTCATTGTAACAACTAATACAACACAACACACGGCCACCAACATATCTGAGGCCCTGCAACTACTAAAGAACCTTGAACTCGACCTCCCACCGGAATGGCAACCGACAAACCCACCAAGTGACAGCCCCAACCACGAGGAAACAACAGCAAACAACTGGACGACGGTACAGAAGAAAAAGAAACAACAGAAGCGGCACAACAACGCAAACCAATACAGGCAAGCATCATGCTCAGAACCGTCCCGCCGGCCATACGACACAAGAAAGCAGACCAAGATTAACCAAACCAATTCATCGCAGATGGACAACCCTACAACAACAACCCCAGCTGAATGAAGCAACCAGGAAAAAACCACAAACTGAAGGACTGGTGATTCCCCCCCTTTTCCCCCTCCCCCCCCCAAAACATAGATTTAATTAACACCATCAACATCCCCCCCAGCCCCGCACCCCCACAGAAATCCTCACCCCAACACCAGTCCAGACGACCTCAACCATACTCCCCATCACCCACACCTTCAACATCCCCATACTCCATACTAAGGAAAAACAACTCCAACCTCAATAACACAACCCACAATCAGGCTAAAATCTGATACCCAACCAGCACTATGGTGGCACCAGAGCGTACCAGCACCCACATCCCCACCCCAACACACCAACAATGTTGCTCAAAACATTGGCAACATTGCTTATGAACCTTATACTTGACAGCGACGTTACAAAGTCACTTCACACTGTCTCGCTGATCACCCCCCATCGCAAACAACAGGGGGGATGGCCTGCCCTTGAACACGGCCCTCCACACCAGCTGAGACCTAGGACCAACCGGCTAAATGCCAGATGGCCCAAAACACCCCAAACAAACACCTATATGACTACATATAGGAAACTCTCCACAACTTACCCTCTACTCTTTAACCCAAATCTTACTCTAATCCCACTAGCCCCCCACCCACCACACCCTAGGTCAGCGCAACCCCACTGGTTCTTTAAACAACACGAAGAGAGAGACACAAGACAACCCGAACGGGTTGGCAGGGAATCACCCCACATAATAGATAAGCAAGATGGCTAACCTTAAAGCAATTACATTAAATGTGAGGGGGCTGGGAAACCCCATCAAAAGAAAGCGCATCACCTCATACATAAACACCATGAAACCACACATCACCTTCCTACAAGAAATACACAACCCACCCAAAGGCAGCAAACTCCTGAGCGACCCCCGCTTCAGTCAACAGTGGGTCGCACGAGGCTCAGGGAAAGCACGTGGTGTAGCCATAATACTTAGTAGAGACCTGAACTTCACTGCCACAACAGTCCTCAAGGACAAAAAAGGCAGATTCATCTTCGCTAAAGGGACACTAGACGGCAAAATCAAACTGACAATCGGCTCCATATATGCCCCAAACGCGAAACAATTAGAATTCTTCCAGAAGACACTAAACAAATTCCTCTCCTTCTCTGAAGGGGAAGCAATCCTAGGAGGGGACCTCAATCTAAATATGAAAGGTATATCCCTGAAAGATATCCACCCTACAACCCCATGGGCAACCTTCCTCCGAAGGAAACCTCCAACAACTAGGAACTCTTACAAATTACTAAAATTGCTAAAAAACAGGGGTCTCTACGACATCTGGGGTGAGCAAAACCCGGGAGACATCAGCCATACATTCCAATCGGGACGCCATGATACAGTGTCCAGACTGGACAGCATTCTACTCACACAGGGTCTGATCCCCTCAGTGGAATCAACAAACATAGGTAACATTAAAATCACAGATCACGCCCCAGTAGAAGTCATCGTTAAAATAGGAGAAGGAACACAAACCACCCCATCATGGTCCTTCAGCCCCATCCTAACTACAAACAAACAAATTAGAGAGAATCTCACAAAAACCCTCCAAAACTACTTCGAGGAAAACGATGTAGACAATATAACAACCCATCTCCTATGGGACGCAATGAAAGCGGTCACCAGAGGAGCTTGCATAAAAGAGAAAACATTCCTTAAAAAACAAACCACCTCAAAAATTAACAAAATAGAACAAGACATCACAGTCCTCTCATCACGCTACAAACAAACAGGATCTAAAAAACTTCTCAAACTTATAGAACAAAAAAGGAGAGAACTAGACTCCTTAGAAATCAACAAAACAATGATCAACATTCTATACTCTAAACAACGTTTCTATGAATATGGAGGGAAAAACTCCAGATTACTAGCAAATAGATGTAGGAAAAAAGCACTCAAAACAAGAATACACTGCATCACCAAAAAAGACGGCAACATAACATTCTCCCCCAAAGAAATAATCTCAGAATTTGCAGAATTCTACTCCAACCTATACACCTCCCATAACCCACCAGAGAGGGAAATCAAAAAATTTCTAGCAGGACTGACCATGCCTACCCTAACTGATGAGGAACAGGAATTCATGGACAGCCCTATCACCCCAGAGGAAATAGATGCAGTCCTCAAAAATCTGAAACCACACAAAGCCCCAGGCCCAGACGGCTTCACAGCAGAATTCTATAGGAAATTCAAAGAACCCTTGATGCCTTACATGACCCGCCTATTCAACGACATCATAAAAGGGGGTCCCATCCCCAAAACCTGGACCCACTCCAAAATAGTCTCCATCCCAAAACCACTAAAAGATAGCCTCAAAGTAGAATCATACCGCCCAATCTCATTAATAAACCAAGACTACAAGATATTCACATCAATCTTGGCCAACCGCCTAAAAATCTTCCTACACAAGTTAATAGCCCCAGACCAGACTGGCTTTGTCCCTGGCCGCAATATAACAGACCCCATCAGGAAACTACTGAACCTGATCGAACACAGCAAGGAAACCAAACTCCCATTGACAATTATGTCCTTAGACATCCTCAAAGCCTTTGATTGCTTAGAGTGGAAATACATATTAGCAGTACTAACTAACATGAAATTTGGCCCCAACTTCCTACAAATACTCAAACAAATATACTCCCAAGCCTCAGCAAGATGCAGAACTAATAATATGGATTCTAATACTATAGCTATCCAAAGAGGCACGAAACAAGGATGCCCACTGTCTCCCTTCTTATTTATCTTGGCTCTGGAACCCTTAGCAATCCGCATCCGAGCAGCCACAGACATCAAGGGAGTGGAAATAAAAGGCAGAACCTATAAATTAGGGCTCTTTGCAGATGACCTAATGGTCACAACACCAGACCCCATAAACACAGCAACCTCCCTAATCAGAGAACTCAACACATTTGCAATGGTGTCGGGCCTACAGGTAAATTTCACAAAGTCAGAAGCTATGTGCTTCAACACCCCTCCTCACACCCAAAAAGAACTCACGAAGGTCACCAAAATAAAACTTTGCCACACCAAGTTCAGATACCTAGGGGTACAAATAACCAGAAACCTCAATAAACTGCACCTCCACAACTACAAGCCCCTGTGGCGACAAATTAACAAAGACCTAAAGAGATGGAATAACATGAATTTCACTCTCTCAGACAAAATAGCCATGATCAAAATGAGCACACTCCCAAAACTAACCTACCTATTCCAAACCCTCCCAATCTGGATCCCCCCAACCCAACTCCGCAGTTGGCAGAGAAAACTACACTCTTTCATCTTCTCACATAAAAAACCAAGAATAAGCCCCAAATGCCTGCACCTCCCCACCTCAGAAGGAGGATGGGGAATCCCCAACATAGAAGCATATTACATTGCCAACCAAATACGACATATAATCCCATATATACTCAAAGATGAGACAAAACAATGGGTACACCTAGAGAGGGACACAATTGAAAATACCTGCACCACAGCATACCCACTCCTCCCAAACAAACTAAAGAAAATTCCCACAACACTCAACAGGTACACACAGACCATGCTCAAAGCATGGAAAACACAAATAGGCAAACTATCCCCAACCCCATCCCCACTAATCCCCCTGGCGTACCACCCATTATTCCACCATGCAGCACAAAACCTCCAGATAAAAACCTGGCGAACCAAAGGCTTATATCGCCTAATAGACTTCTATAAAAATAACAAACCTTTGTCAACACAAGAAATACAAGACAAACTAGAAGACACCCAAATGCCCTGGTTAACACAACACCAACTACATGCCCTCTTAAACAACCCAACAGTAAAATTAGCAGCAACTAGGCCCCTGACAACCTTCGAAAACCTCCTCCTAACAACAAAGGGAAACAGTAAAGGGACGGTATCCGCAATATACAAAATACTACTCCAAAACCCCACAAACCCCCTAGACGCAATCAAAAAACAATGGGAGAATGACATAGGCTATGAGATTAACCCCACGCAATGGGCCAGAATGTGGTCTAAACCTCCCTTTAAATCCATATCAACGAAAAGAAAAGAACTCACACTGAAACTCACCTACAGGTGGTACCTAACACCAAGGAAACTAGCGCTAATACGCCCAGGAACCTCACCAAAATGCTGGAGAGGGTGCACCTCCACAGGCACATACCTCCACATGTGGTGGGAGTGTCCCAAAATCCAACTACTCTGGGCAACAGCCATACGAGAAATATGTAAAATAACTAAACAAGTATTAGATATCACCCCAGAATTGGCCCTACTAAACATCTTCCAAGACAACAACGCCCATTTACACCACAAAGAACTCATAACCCACCTACTTTCAGCAGCTAGAAACACCATAACCAGACACTGGAGAGACCTGTCAGGAGTAAGCATGGACCAATGGTACCAAATAGTATGGGAAACAGCCCTACTGGAAAAATTAACTAATAAACTGAAACTGACACGGGGACAAACAGAAGAAGACACCTTCACTCCGATATGGCTCCCCTTTATCACATACACAACCCAACAGGACAATGACAATAATCCACCAACAGCATACAAATCAATATGGCTAACCTGATCCAAAACACCCACCCACCTCACTCACACACGGAAACAAAGATCACCACAGCCAATCACAAACAAACAATCACACCGTACGCCAACCCCAAACTCTCTCACCACCAAAGGAACACAAGTGAACAACACAAACAACGCTGACACCAAACTCTACATACACTAAGCATAATAGAAACACCGCCACCCGACCCCACCCCCATCCACCTTCCCTCTCTCCACCCCCCCTTTCTTTTTCCTTTTTTTTCTCTTCTCCCCCTAATGCCTCAACAAATGAAACGGATTTGTAAAAATGTTACATGGGAAAAAAATACACGAGGCATTACACTTTTGTAAAACAAGAAAATCCTAAATAAAATATTAAAAAAAAACAACAAAAAAAAAACAAATCATCCTTCCCCTTCTCCATTTTTACAATACTTCCAATAATACTCCTCACAAAACTTCTTGCAGACCTACAAACGTCGTCTGATCTTCACAAATACTTTTCAAGTAGTCTGTAAATTTACTCTAGTCTTCCGTGAATTTATGGTCCCGCCGGTTTCGAATCCTTCCTGTTAGCTTATCTAGTTCTGCATAGTCCATTAACTTCATCCTCCATTCTTCAATCGTCGGTAATTCTTCTTGCTTCCATTTTTGGGCCAGTAATATTCTTGCTGCTGTTATTGCATATAAGAGCTTACATTCCTTTCTATTTATATCACTCCCCACAATGCCCAGTAAAAATGCTTCTGGTTTCTTTATGAATGTATATTTCAACATTTTTTTCATCTCATTATATATCATCTCCCAGAAGCATTTCACCTTTTTACATTCCCACCACATTTCCAACATTTATTACTAACGTTATACATTTTCGCTAACTTGACAGGTGTTATATACCATCTATACAACATTTTCATCACATTTTCTTTTAGGGCATTGCATGCAGTAAATTTTAAACCTTCTTTCCATAATTTTACCCAATCACTCAGCTGTATATTATACCCAAAATCTTTGGCCCAGTGAATCATAACCGACTTAACCTCTTTGTCCTTCAAATGCCATTCAAGCAGCAATTTATACATTTTAGACAACATTTTGGAATCATTACTTTCAAGCGGCCTTCCTTACCCTCAAACCCTCCAGATGCTGGGGAACTGTAGCTGATGGGAACTGTGGAGCAGAACCTGCGGAGGGCACCAGGTTGAGGAAGGCTGGATGAAAGGAAAGCCAAAAGCCAACAGGGTGACACACAGTGTACGTTTATTCTCACAGAAACGTAGCACCACACTGAACAGAACATGTAAAATTCAACAGCGACGGTGTCCTCTGTTTTGAAAAATAATTGACCCATCAAAGCCCTAAGGTCCACATAACAGAGAAGAAGGAGGTTAAGCTCCGGTCGTGTTTTGCAATGTCTCGAGAGCCCAGGAAAAGTGTAACAAAAAGGCTCACAACCAATGGGTGGTATAATAATAATAATAATAATAATAATTATTATTATTATTATTATTATTTACTATTTATACCCCGCCCATCTGGCTGGGTTTATAAGGCGGCAGTTTATATACAGTCATACCTCTGGTTACAGCCGCTTCCGGTTGCGGCTTTTCGGGTTGTGCACCGCCGAAACCTGGAAGTCGCGCATGCGCAGAAGCGCCGAATTGCAACCTGCGCATGCGCAGGTTGCGAACGCTGTGGGTTGCGAACATGCATCCCACACAGATCACGTTCGCAACCCGAGCGTCCACTGTGCTGCCATCAATGTGCACAGCATTTCATCGTGAAACATACGACAACAGCAACCACAATCCCCCCTTTTTGTGTTAATTATTAGATAGGGAGCTCCACAGAGTGGAAACAGAAGGGGAGGAAGGTGTTAGGGAAATGAGGGATTAAGTTGAAGAACTAAATTATTATTATTATTATTATTATTCCCATTGGCTATTTGCTGCCCAACTCGGTGAGGTCAGCGAGATGAACATTCTCGCGGCTGGTTGGATAATCTGTGGCTGGCATCTTTGCTTCCCCCAAAATCCCCAGGGGTGCCTCGCACGTTGCCAGTTTTGAAAATTCACACTGCATCAAATACGACACGCAGAAGAAGACTCCATACGCCACAAGATCTTCTTGGGAAACAACAACAAAAGGCACCCAGAGTGTCAAAAGATACAGGCACTGGGCTTGAAGAACAGGTCCCATGGATGAAATCAAAAACATTCAATATACATTCAATGACAGCGAAATTAAGCCCTGGCAGGTGGTCATCCGACCTGTTTAAAAACCTCCCAAGGCAGGAGAGTCCAGAATCTGCAGAGGGAGACCATTTTATTATAAATAGCTCTTACCATCAGAAAGTTCTTCCTGGGGCCAAATGCGGCCCAATCACCTTCTCAATCTGGCCCGCGGACGGTCAAGGAATCAGTGTGTCTTTACATGAGTAGAATGTGTGTTTTTATTTAAAATGCATCTCTGGGTTATTTGTGGGGATAGGAATTCGTTCATTTTTTTTTTTCAAAATATAGTCCGGCCCCCCACAAGGTCTGAGGGATGGCGGACCGGCCCCCTGCTGAAAAAGTTTGGTGACCCCTGGTTTAGTTGAAATCTCCTTCCTTGTAACTTGAATCCACTGGGTTCCGGAGCGGCAGAAAAAAATCTTGTTCCCCTTTTCCATGTGACAATCGATGCAGTTCTCTTCTCCTGAAATTCCTGGCCCACCCTCTTCCCTAATATTTCACCCCCTTCTGCATTTTTGGGGGGGCGGGAAGGGCACCCCACTACTGACTCTGCCTCAGAACAAGGGAGACTGCCTTAAAAGCACCCTCAGGGTATTCAGTCCTTTTCCAATGCCCCTCCCTCAAATTTAATTTATTTATTAAATTTGTATATCGCCCTAAACCTGTAGATCCCAGGGTGGTTCAAGCCACAAAATTACAATATAAAAAAAGACAAAATAAAAATAAGAACAGAAGCAAACCAAAAGCACATTTAAAAGGGACGATAGTATGGATGGGGGGGGGGACAAATGGGCCCCACATTTATTTATTTAAGCCATTTTCATAAACCACTTAATAAAATGAAATGTCTAAGCAGTGTAAATAAAACAGAAAAATAATTTATTAGTAACGTACAGATGAGAAAACAAAATTTAGAAACAAGTATACACAGCTAAACGATGTACCCAGGTTTGCTGAAATGATTGTTTAAAAGGTTTCAGCTCAATCTTTTGAGTGTATATATATATATATATACATACACACATATATATATATTCTCAATATATATATATATATATATTGTCTGTCTGTCTGTCTGTCTCTCTCTCTCTCTCTCTCTATATATATATATACATGGCAATGGTAATGTTTTATTTTGTAGTTTTGTAAACCGCTTAGAGCTTGTTGTTTTTCAAACAGTCCGGCAGTGTTGAATGTTGTTAAATAAAATAAATAAATCCCTAAGGCCCCTCCCAGGTTGAGGAACCATTTCCCAACCCTCCACCCTCCCATTTTCTACCTACGAAGGCCCCTCCGCCATTTTGAAAACCGCCCTTGCCAATTTTGACATTGTGCCAGGAGCCTCAGCCAAGTGGGCGAGGTTCCCACCTTCAGACGTTCCCCCGACCTTGACCCATGAGGGACGGGGCGGCCATGGGGCGATGGGAGATGCTAAACCCTTGGCCCTGAAGAGGACACTATACACAACATGACAACGGCAAGATAGGTTTTACCGGAGTTTACAGCACAAGGTCACTTCCTGTGGGGAGCCATCTTGGATACCAGGGAGATGGGCAAGGGTTTGGTCCTAGGGAAGGCCGTTTGGCTGTTTCCCTGCTTCTGATGAGGCATCTCTTGGTCATCTTGGACCTCTCTTACCCATTGGTCTGTTACATTCATGTTGCCTCCATTTAAGGTTCAGGTTTTCGTCCACTCCAAGATGCCCTCTTCCTTTCCCCATGTGGCTCAGCTGCAGTTTGGGGAGTGTCCTCATTTCCAGGTACAGTGGTACCTCTGGATGAGTAAAACGTAAGACGCGTCTGCGCATCTGAGCGTGTGGCGTTTTGCCACTTCCACGCATGCGCATGACGTCATTTTGAGCGTCTGTGCATGTGCAAGCGGCGAAACCCGGAACTAACGTACTCTGTTATTTCTGGATCGCCTCAGAGCGTAACTTGAAAATGCTCAACCTGAAGAACATCTAACCCGAGGTATGACTGTACAGAGGTACCTTTGGTTGTGAACGGGATCCGTTCTGGAGGCCCGTTAGCAACCTGAAAAGAACGCAACCCATGTCTGCACGTGCACGGGTCATGATTGTCCGCTTCTGCGCATGCGTGTGATGTAATTTTGCGGGTCTGCGCGAGCGGCGAAACCTGGAAGTAACCCGTTCTGGTGCTTCCAGGTCACCGCGGGACGCAACCTGAAAATGCTCAACCTGAAGCAAACGTAACATGAGGTGTGACTGTAGCTCCGACCCCCCCATTGCTGGATCAGGTTGGGGCCAGGAAAACCCCACAGCATTTCCATTTTTGTTGAGGACCTTAGGGGACGCAGGTGGCGCTGTGGGTTAAACCACAGAGCCTAGGACTTGCGGATCAGAAGGTCGGCGGTTCGAATCCCCGCGACGGGGTGAGCTCCCGTTGCTCGGTCCCAGCTCCTGCCAACCTAGCAGTTTGAAAGCACCACAAAGTGCAAGTAGATAAATAGGTACGGCTCCGGCGGGAAGGTAAACGGCGTTTCCGTGCACTGCTCTGGTTCGCCAGAAGCGGCTTAGTCATGCTGGCCACATGGACCCGGAAGCTGTACGCCGGCTCCCTTGGCCAATAAAGCGAGATGAGCGCCGCAACCCCAGAGTTGGCCACGACTGGACCTAATGGTCAGGGGTCCCTTTACCTTTACGGGACCTTATCGAGGCAGCGGATGCTTCTCATTTTTCCTGGTCGGGGCAAAAAGGGTTCTGCTTTTCACAAGCACCGGGGGGCTTGATCAGAGTGAGGGCACCCCACCTCCCAAAGACGCTTTGGTCCTGCCTGTCTCCTGTTCCCTTTGAGAAAGTTAAACCAGGGGAGTTCATTCCTGATATATTACAAAGTTGGCACATCGTTGGCAAGGACAGGTTGAGGGTTCGAGAAGGCACCTTTCCTCCCCAGTTGGAGGGAGCAGGAGGCAAGTAGGCCCTTGCTCAATGCCCCGACCTGCCTGCCCCATCTTTGCACCCCAATAAAGTAGCCAAGGACCATGGCCAGCTCCGGCCCAGAGTTCAAATTCAGCGGCTCCCATCTCAAGCCATGAGAAGGAAAATGCAGGTGGAGATTCGTCTGTCGACAGCACTGACTCTTTACCTTTCTGTCCTGTGCTGGAACTCTTTAAAAGAAATAAAAAACCTTCACATCTGGGAGGGGAAGAGCATGTTTTCAAGCTTCCTGCAGAGTTTCAAAGCTGGGAGGTGCTTATTTCTCTTCTAGGGTTAACAAGGTTCCTTCAAGATATTCCTTGCAGGAAGGAGCTGCCTTCAAAAGAGCCTCAGGCAATCCAGCCCGGTGGAATGAGGTCACTTCCTGTGGGCGCCATCTTGGATCCCTGGGAGACGGGCACGGGTTTGGTCATAGGGAAGGCCACAAATAATACATTTCTTGTTTCTTATTTCCCCGCAAGGAAGTCCTTTCAGTACCAGAGGTCGGCTCGGTGTTGCTGGTTGTAAAGCAACAGTTTAATCTGGTCTCTGATCTGGTTGACAAGGACCTGGGAGAGCAGGATCCCGACCAGCTGCAAGAAGGAAACAAAACACAGACGGAACAGGACAGTGAGCGTGGCAAAACGGGAGACGGCTTTAAATGGACAAAACTCCTCTATATCAAATTAACTAGTTGGATAGACGCTGAGGCTATCTTGGCGGAGGAGCAAGATGGATTTAGGCAAGGCAGATCTACCATAGATCACTGTTTTGTCTTAGCACATCTTATCGATAAATATGCCAAGAAAACCCGTGGGGTCTTATAATAAAAGATTACTATTTTTGATTCATAGCCTATATAAAGATACTGTGCTGTACGTAAGATCTTCCACAAATGGCCAACTCATAGGCCCTGTGGCAGTCACCAAGGGGGTCAAGCAAGGCTGCATTCTAGCCCCAGCTTTAAAGGTAAAGGGACCCCTGACCATTAGGTCCAGTCATGACCGACTCTGGGGTTGTGGTGCTCATCCCGCTTTATTGGCCGAGGGAGCCGGCGTACAGCTTCCGGGTCATGTGGCCAGCATGAACCAGAGCAGCGCACGGAAAAGCCATTTACCTACCCGCTGGAGCGGTACCTATTTATCTACTTGCACTTTGATGTGCTTTCGAACTGCTAGGTTGGCAGGAGCAGGGACCGAGCAACGGGAGCTCACCCCGTTGCCGGGATTCGAACCGCCGACCTTCTGATCGGCAAGTCCTAGGCTCTGTGGTTTAACCCACAGCGCCACCCACGTCCCTTAGCCCCAGCTTTATTTAACCTATATATCAATGACATGGTTAAAAGCCTAACATCTCTGGAGTTCCATGCTCCTAAATTGGCCACAAAACCAATCTCAGTGCTCTTATACGCTGATGATGCGGTTCTCCTATACCGAACAAATATAGGCTTTAAATGGAGCTTCTGGGCAGCGGCGGAGACTTGCCAGGCTGTAAACAAACCTGGTGGGCAAACTTTGCATCCCCTTTGTAGCCTCTCCAAAACCTGGTGCCCCCAGATGCAAAGGAAGGGCATTCAGGTATGTTACAGAAATAACGGGGGCGGGCGCATCTTTAAAATTAAATGTTATAAATATCATGCCTGAATGTATCCTTTCAACTTGACAGCGCAGGGAAGTTACCTAGCTTTAAAAACAATATAAAATCAACTGCTTTGCCACTAGAGCAGGGGTCTGCAACCTTTAAGACAAAAAGAGCCACTTGGACCCGTTTCCGAAGAAAAAAAAACTGGGAGCCGCAAAACTCGTCATTATAAAAATAACTTTTTTGTCACTTTTTTAATTATTTCTTTGTTTGACCCCTCAGAATTACTCCTCCTCATAGAAATAAACGTTAAATTAACAAGTTACATTTTTTTTGTGTGTGTGTTCTTCACTCCCCTTCAAAACAGTGACCAGCGTACATGTCCCCTTTCAATGCAGTGACCAGCGTACATGCCCCTTACAATGTAGCGGGCGGGCGGGCGGGCGGGAAGGTGACGTCGGGACGGTGCGTGACTAACGCACACACCGCCCCCATGCGACGTCACAGCCAGTACAGTGCCCGCCACCGTGGGGAGTGTCGGGGCGCACAATGCACCTCCTCCCCTCGCTAGCATCTGCCCCGGAGCCGCGGCAAAGGTGTAAAAGAGCCACATGCGGCTCCGGAGCCCCGGGTTGCAGACCCCCGCACTAGAGCATAACAACTGGATTAGGCCAGTGGCCCACCTAGGCCACTATCCTGTTCCCACAGTGGCCAAGAAGTTGCCCATGGGAAACCCGCAAGCAGGATTCGAACACAAGAGCAACTCTCCCCTCTTGCGGTTCCCAGCAACTGGGATTCAGAAGTGATGCTGCCTATGACTGCAGAGAGAAAACATAGCCATTGTGGTTCCTCCGGGACGTGGGTGGTGCTGTGGTCTAAACCACTGAGCCTCTTGGGCTTGCTGATCAGAAGGTCGGCGGTTCTAATCCCCACGACGGGGTGAGCTCCCGTTGCTCGGTCCCTGCTCCTGCCAACCTAGCAGTTCGAAAGCACATCAAAGTGCAAGTAGATAAATAGGTACCGCTCCGGCGGGAAGGTAAACGGCGTTTCCGTGCGCTGCTCTGGTTCGCCAGAAGCGGCTTCGTCCTGCTGGCCACATGACCCGGAAGCTGTACGCCGGCTCCCTCGGCCAATAAAGCGAGATGAGCGCCGCAACCCCAGAGTCGGCCACGACTGGACCTAATGGTCAGGGGTCCCTTTACCTTTACTAAAAGCTGGTGGCCATCACTGTCGCGAGTCTTCCAACATTCAGCTTCATAGGATGCCCAAAACTTCTAGTGTTAAAGGGATAAAAATGTTTCTCTGCTCACTTTCTCCATGCCATATAAGCTTTCATCATGTTTGCTTTCCCCCTAAACCAGCGTTTCCTAAACTTGGGTCTCCAGCTGTGTTTGGACTACAACTCCCATCCATAGCTGTCAACTTACAGATTTGAAAATAAGGGACCAGCAGCCTCGAAAATAAGGGATCAGCAGCCAAAATAAGGGATTTTAGTCGCCCAGCAGCCAAACGAAGCCTCAAGCGGTGGTTCCCACAGCGCAGCAACCAGGCAAAGGGGATGCAGCAAGGGAAACCACCGTCCCCTCTCCGCTGGGAAGCGCTGAGCAAAGGCGAGTCCCCAGGCAACGCGGCCAATTTGATTGGCACAAGGCATGCAAGCTCCACCCCCCAGTTGTTCTTAGTCTCCTTATTGGGTGAGCAACGCAGCCAAGCAACACAGTTGGAGCCTCCCTCCTCCCTGGCCGGCAGGGAGGGAGGGAGAGGAGCTGCTTCCTTTGAAACCCGGGAAATTTAAGGGACATCATCAATAAGGGACAGCAGCGGGACACGGCGCTGGGATAAGGGACTTTCCTGCCAAATAAGGGACGATTGACAGCTATGCTCCCATCATCCCTAGCTAGCAGGGCCAGTGGTCAGGGATGATGGGAACTGTAGTCCGAAGACAGCTGGAGATGTGAGTTGGGAAACACCTCTCTAAACTAAAAAGCAATCTTCCCCCATCCCCTCAACCACGTGGGATGCCCCCTTCTGAACCTTTTCCAAATCTACGATATCCAACTTGAGAAGAGGCAACCAGAACTGTACACAGTGTTTCAAGCGTGGTCTTGGATTTCAGGGTTGCCAGGACCAGGGCCTTTCACTCACCCAAGAGGAATGTGCTAGGTTCTTCCTGAAAGCCAACAAAGAGGGAGGCAGACGCACCTCGCAAATGGATTCTGCAAACGGGGAGCCACCACCAAAAAGGCCCTGCCATGGAGCAATGCCAACTTGTGCCCCACCATGGTGGAAGCAGCTCCCAAGCGTTGCCTGCAGGATGTAGGGTCCAGGGGCCCCCTGGGCCACCCTGAAACAACACCCATGACGAGGGGGCAAGCCGATTACCTGGGGAATGGCCAATCCCAGCGCTACTCCGCCCAGGAGGAAGAGGTTGCTGTGGATCCAGTTCACCAGCTTGTCAATGCAGCCGTTGGTATAGATGAACTCGCTGGCCTCCAGGTAGTTGAAAGCCTGCATCCCTTGGCCACACATGGTGTTGATGACGGACTGCATGGGAAGAAGCATGTTGGAGAAAATAATAATAATAGTAATAATAATAATAATAATAATAATAATAATAATAATAATAATAATTTATTGTTTGTACCCCGCCCATCTTGCTGGGTTTCCCCAGCCACTCTGGGCAGCTTCCACAAAGACCAAAAATACACAAAGAATAACTTCATAAATTTGTATCAAAATTAAATTAAATTAAATTAAATGAATTTAATTTAATTTTAATTAAAACAAAATTAAAAGACGCCTGCTTCTTGGGAGAAAAGTGATGACAAACCTAGACAGCATCTTAAAAAGCAGAGATATCACCTTGCCGACAAAGGTTTGTATAGTTCAAGCTATGGTTTTCCCAGTAGTGATGTATGGAAGTGAGAGCTGAATAATAATAATAATAATAATAATAATAATAATAATAATAATAATAACAACAATAATAATAATTTATTATTTATACCCCGCCCATCTGGCTGGGCTTCCCCAGCCACTCTGGGCGGCTTCCAACAGAATACTGAAATACAATAGTCTATTAAACATTAAAAGCTTCCCTAAACAGGGCTGCCTTCAGATGTCTTCTAAAAGTTTGGTAGTTGTTTTTCTCTTTGACATCTGGTGGGAGGGCGTTCCACAGGGCGGGGGCCACCACCAAGAAGGCCCTCTGCCTGGTTCCCTGTAACCTCACTTCTCGCAGGGAGGGAACCGCCAGATAAATTATTATTATTATTATTAGTAGTAGTAGTAGTAGTAGTAGTGGTGGTGGTGGTGCTGGTATATTCTGAAGATTCTCTTTCTACCATTTTTCCAAATGGATCAGATGTGTGGCTCTACGATATACCTGGTCGTCAGTTTGCAGGCAACAGGAATAAGGCACAGAACAGCGTTCCCAGCTGGGGTTGTGGGCCGTGCAGTTGAAATACAGGTTTTGGGACCAGTCTTTATAGGAGACGCCACCACAGCAGCTGAACTGCAAAGGAAAGGAAGAGAAGGAGTTAAGCCAGAGGAGCTGGACAGAAGCAGGTGTCAGAGAGGGTCCCTGACACTTCCCCTTCCCTTTTCAAACATAAAATATTTTGAAATCTTTCATACAGATAAATAGCGAAACCTTGGTTCTCAAACTTAATCCATTCCGGAAGTCCGTTCCAAAACCAAAGCGTTCCAAAACCAAGGCGTGCTTTCCCATAGAAAGTCATGCAAAATGGATTAATCTGTTCCAGACTGATGGTAGTCACTGTTTGGATGGGGGGCTTTTATCCATTTCCGCAACCACACAATCAATCAGTCTTAGATGAACTGGGTTTCATACAGTCACAAAAACAAATTAACAAATTAACCAAAAAAGCCTCAAAAACAAAAATGCAAAATAAATAGCAAAAACAAAAGCGCCAAACTTAATTCATTCCGGAAGTCTGTTTGAATTCCAAAATGTTCAAAAACCAAGGCGCAACTTCTGATTGGTGCAGGCGCCCCGGAAATAATAGCTGACAGCCGCTTCAGACGTTTGGCTTCCGAGAAACGTTCAAAAACCAAAACACTTACTTCCGGGTTTTCGGAGTTTGGGACCAAGGCGTTTGGGAACTAAGGCATTTGAGAACCAAGGTACCACTGTAGTGTGTAGAGTCCTCTGTGCGCATTTTCAGTAGTGCAAATAATAAAACTGTGACATTTGACTGCAAAGGAGCTCTTGTGTGTCGGGCCCATGTTATTTTATCATTCAATGTTTCCACATCTTCTGAAGTACCCACTTCCTCGAAAAGTTATTCTCTCAAGTTATTCCATTGCTTCTCATTGCTGCTAGCGGGGGTTTTTTGTATCTTGCTTCTCTATGTTGTGAACCATAATCTACAGCTGGAAGGGCAGCATGCAAATTTAATTTTTAAAATAAAATGGAAGCGTAGAAGAGGACTCATTAAAGGTTTGAGATGCCTGCCGTGAAAAGACTGAGCGTGGGGAATTTGGAGCCATTTTGCTCAGGAATTGCTCTTATTCTGACAAACATTTCTTTTGAGAACTAAGCAGCTTTCCCATGCACCTCTGTGATGTCACGGCAGCCAGCCAATCAGTGCCACATGCATAAGAAGAACCCCCACACATTTGAAAAGCACATTTTCAGGATAGGTCAGCCCTGAAAACCTACTTTGCAGCACTAGGGCCCTGGGAGATGTACTGAGTGTGGTCCAGGCCTCTGTGGCTGTGCAACCAGGGCCAGATTTAGGTTTGATGAGGCCCTCAGCTCCTGAAGGTAATGGGGCCCTTTATATGTCCAGCTGTCCTTTGTCAACAACAAATTGTCACTGTTTTTTGTGCGGAATATATGCTAGATGGTGATTCCTGGACCTAATATGTATCTAAAGCCATTTGCACATAACAAAATATGCATTTTATCAAAGTAATTGTTGAAGTGAAATGCAATTAAGAATAAATATATTAACAGTAAGATACAATTAAGAAGTATATTAATAGTGAACTAATTATTAAGCTCTAACTTAAAATGACTTTTTATTCATAACAGACTTAATAATGCAAACACATGGGCATTTGGCAATAACTAAAGTTCCTTTAGAAACACAATTTACAAAGACTCATAATCTAGTCTCTAGAAACTTGCTATAACATGAAATAATAATAGCAAACTAGTGATATTTTAGGGAGCAGGCTAGCAGGCAGGGCCCTTGACTTATATCATAGGAGCCCACACAACACAAAACACTGTTGCTGTATGTAGGTTTTATTGTATTTGTTTTTTAATCTTATATTTTGGAAATGTACATCCAGTTTTTTTCCTTTACAATTTTTTGGGTCCCCCAAGAGAGCGGGGCCTTAAGCTATAGCCATAGCTGTCAACTTACAGATTTGAAAATAAGGGACCAGCAGCCTCGAAAATAAGGGATCAGCAGCCAAAATAAGGGATTTTCTGGGCACAGCTAGGTTCAACTTCTGAGCCCCTCTGAGCCAAAGGCAGAAAGCCCAGCCAGCAGCCAAACGAAGCCTCAAGCAGTGGTTCCCACAGCGCAGCAACCCGTCAAAGGGGATGCAGCAAGGAAAACCACTGTCACCTCTCCGCTGGGAAGCGCTGAGCAAAGGCGAGTCCCCAGGCAACGCGGCCGATTTGATCGGCACAAGGCATGCAAGCTCCACCCCCCAGTCGTTCTTAGACCCCTTATTGGGTGAGCAACGCAGCCAAGCAACGCAGTTGGAGCCTCCTTCCTCCCTGGTCAGCAGGGAGGGAGGGAGAGGAGCTGCTACCATTGAAACCCGGGAAATTTAAGGGACATCATCAATAAGGGACAGCAGCGGGACACAGCGCTGGAATAAGGGACTTTCCCGCCAAATAAGGGACGGTTGACAGCTATGGCTGTAGCTTGTTGAGCTTATACATAAATCCGGCTCTGTGTGCAACCACAACTTGCAACCATCTGGAAGCAGGGCAAGGGCTTGCAGTTTATAAACCAAAACTCACCTCTTTCTGGCCAAAGTCAATGAGGTTCTGGAGGTCCAAGTCGTCCCGGTAATGCACGATGGCGTTGTTGACAATCTCGCTCACCTTCCCGCGCGCCTGTAAGGAAATCGGAACAAGGCTATGGAGGGAGTTTAGAGCTAAGAGGGTTACTGTAACTGTCCTGCAGGCCAGGGATGTTGAATTTATTTATTAATTATCCATTTATTAATTAAATTTGTATACTGCCCCTATACCTGCAGGTCTCAGGGCCATTCACAGGATCAAATCAAAATCAAAAAATACTAAAGACGTAAAATAAAAACAAAAACGAGAAATACCTTGGAAAAAAAGAAGCAACAACTCCTAGCGGTGCTCAGTTTAAAACACAACTTTATAATTTGATATAATGTTCCGGTACTTCCAGGTTTTGGCAGTCCGTAACCCGAAAAAGCGGGACGTGGGTGGCGCTGTGGGTTAAACCATAGAGACCCGGACTTGCCGATCAGAAGGTTGGCGGTTCGGATCCCCGCGACGGGGTGAGCTCCCGTTGCTCAGTCCCTGCTCCTGCCAAGCTAGCAGTTTGAAAGCACATCAAAGTGCAAGTAGATCAATAGGTACCGCTCTGGTGGGAAGGTAAACAGCGTTTCCGTGCGCTGCTCTGGTTCGCCAGAAGTGGCTTAGTCATGGTGGCCACGTGACCCAGAAGCTGTACGCCGGATCCCTCGGCCAGTAAAGCAAGATGAGCGCCGCAACCCCAGAGTTGGTCACGACTGGACCTAATGGTCAGGGGTCCCTTTACCTTTACCTTTAACCCGAAAAAACGCAACCTGAAGTGTCTGTAACCCGAGGTATGACTGTACCACTGTTTTTAATTCTAACCCTGAACATGTCAAGTCCCGTTCCCCACCCCCTGAACACCTGTCTCCAAAGGAGCAGCTTAGGGACATTCCAGGGAACAACACTGCCCACTTCATAATAATAATAATAAATAATAATAATAATAATAATAAAACTTCAGTGCCACACAAAACCTTCCAATACACCTTTCCACTCTCCCCCACCCGGAACAATCGCCTCTGTACCTTGTCAGAGAAGACGAACCCCAGGACGCCCGATGCCAGCTGCAGCAGGAAGATGACCGTCAGGCAGATAGAGAACTGCGGGGGAGAGAATCTCGTAAGTGAAGGGTCACAGAGCCAATGGCAGGTTAATGCTCAAGGGGGTGGGGCCAGATCCAAGGGCCTTCTGGCCGTTCCCTCCCTGCGAGAAGCCAAGTTATAGGGAACCAGGCAGAAGGCCTTCTCGGTGGTGGTGCCCACCCTGTGGAATGCCCTCCCATGTGATGTCAAGGAAACAAACAACTACCTGACATTAGAAGACACCTGAAGGCAGCCCTGCTTAGGGAAGTTTAAAATGTTTGATGTTTTGTCGTGTTTTTAATATTCTGTTGGCAGCCACCCAGAGGCTCCGGAGGCTTCGCGTTGCTTTCGCTGAAGCCAGGAGAGTCTGGTCTTTGAGGCTGGCAGTGGGGGAAAGCAGCGCTTCCCCCCACCGCCAGCCCCACAAGTTCGGTCGAAAAGCCCGCAGGAGCCGCGCGCTCTACGAAAAGCCCGCAGGAGCCACGCAGCCTTTAAAGTGCACGCCGCTCTTGGGGGCTTTTCCCCAAGGAGGGAGAAGGGACTGACTGGCTGAGTCAGTCCCTTCTCCCTCCTGTGGGCTTTTGCGGGAGATGGGGGAATTCCCCCACCTCCCGCAAAAGCAGGGAGAAGGTCTGGGAGAAGCGCACAGGCTGCCTGCAGCCTGTCCGCTGCTCCCAGAGCGGGGGGGGGGGCAAATCATATTTCCCCCCTTGATTTCCCCTCTGAAAACTTGGTGCGCCCTATGGTCAGGTGCGCCCTATAGAGCGAAAAATACTGTATATAATCCAAGCGCACACTTCCAGTGGCAAGGGCTCACTTCGCTTAAGGATGCCCAGGAAGTGTCTGATGCCAGCGCAACCCTGCCTTTGCCCAGGACAATGCCCAGGGGTTCTCACCGTCTGCAGCAAGCAGATGTTCTCCCGCAGGGATCCGATGCAGCCACAGAAGGTGATGAAAAACATCAGGATGCCGACGACGATCAGCAGGATGGCCGGGTCCACGGCGAGGCAAGCCATGGCTGCTTCTGCAGCGGGAAAGGAAGAGCAGGGAGTCAAACGCAGGCATTTCCGTCCCGTCTCCCTGCTAGCTATGGCTAAGCGCTCCTATCTGTTGCAGCGGGTTGGACTAGATGACCCTAAGGTGTCCCTTCCGACTCTTATGATTCTGTCCTCAACAGCAGTGTTTTATGCTTCTTTTCATTTAAATGTGGGGATGGCCAAAAGGCAGCTGTCTGCTTTTTTGAGCAAAACAACAACAAACCTCTGGTTACGTGAACCATATTCAATAAACACACAAGACGTAATTGGCTGTACGTTTGGAAAAATAAGATATACTATTCATTGTGTTGTAGATTTTATATATATATTATTGTTTATATTGATCACTGCAGATGGTGACAGCAGTCACGAAATTAAAAGACACCTGCTTCTTGGGAGAAAAGCAATGACAAACCTAGACAGCATCTTAAAAAGCAGAGACATCACCTTGCCAACAAAGGACCGTATAGTTAAAGCTATGGTTTTCCCAATAGTGATGTATGGAAGTGAGAGCTGGACCATGAAGAAAGCTGATCGCCGAAGAATGGATGCTTTTGAATTCTGGTGCTGGAGGAGACTCTTGAGAGTCCCATGGACTGCAAGAAGATCAAACCTCTCCATTCTGAAGGAAATCAGCCCTGAGTGCTCACTGGAAGGACAGATCCTGAAGCTGAGGCTCCAAGACTGTGGCCACCTCATGAGAAGAGAAGACTCCCTGGAAAAGACCCTGATGTTGGGAAAGATGGAGGGCACAAGGAGAAGGGGACGACAGAGGACGAGATGGTTGGATAGTGTTCTCGAAGCTACCAGCATGAGTTTGACCAAACTGCGGGAGGCAGTGGAAGACAGGAGTGCCTGGCGTGCTCTGGTCCAGGGGGTCACGAAGAGTCGGACACGACTAAACGACTAAACAACAACAATGAACAGACAGGTGGAATAGACACTTTCACATATATGGACTTTACACATAAATTTAGAGAATGAACTGATCCACTGGGTCTTCTACTTTTTCCGTTGAACTTTATGAGCTACTTCTGTTGAAATTGACAATTCAATACAATGAATAGTATATCTTGTTTTTTTCAAACGTACAGCCGGTTACGTCTTGTGTGTTTACTGAGTCTGCTTTTTTGAGGCAAGAACGCCGGTCACTTGGGAATAATGCAGGAGGAATTTCAGGGGTGCAGCCACAATTTAAATCCCAAGGTGGTCATTTTCCAGCTTTCCTCGCGTGAGTGAGCTAGTTTCACTCCTCTGCTGAGCTGAAAAAGCAAGTTTACTCCCTCACAGAGCCAGCATATCCAGCACCTTTAGCAAACTAAAGTTCCCGGGATTCTTGGGGGTGGGGGGGAACCAACTGTTATTAAATTTATTAAATTTATTCAATTTATTAAATTGAAAAACAGAAAATGCCCAAAACAGCAGTTCCTAGTTCTTATTGGGCCACTGTCTGCTTGGTTCCATAAACTCATCCCCAGTGCTACCCTACGGTATAAAAAGCATTATTCAGAATAGCAGTTTGCATGGCCCACTGAGGAAAACATGACAATGATTCAAAATCTTATTAAAAGTATGTAGTTTAATTAACTCGACAAAATGGATGAACTTGTTCCAGTGAGGCCAGATATTGCAAGGAGAGCATTTCCACACATTCTTGTCGACGAAAAGTACTACAGTCGTACCTTGGAAGTCGAATGGAATCCGTTCCAAAAGTCCATTCGACTTCCAAAACATTGGGAAACCAAAGCGTGGCTTTTGATTGGCTGCAGGAAGCTCCTGCAGCCAATCAGAAGCCGCGGAAGCCACATCAGACGTTCGGCTTCCAAAAAAAAGTTCAAAAACTGGAACACTCACTTCTGGGTTTCAATCGCTCGGGAGCCAATGCGTTTGAGATCCAAGGTACGCCTGTATTACTAAACACCCACAAACGTTCATCGATCACAGGTATAGGGTAACTAGTTTATGAGAAAATCAATAGCTATTACCAATAACTAGCTATTTGGGGACAACTTGGAATCAGAAATACAAAGGAAATAGCTTTAAAAGCAAAAAGAGCAATAAAACTATTTCCCCCCCAAAATACTTTTTATTGCTTTTTTGTAACAACAACAAATAAAATAAATACTCTTACATTCAAAAATTTGTATGTCTTCTTATTTACCCTGCGCCTTATTGCACCCGGACTTCCTTCCATCCCTTCAACGGTTTTCATGTCTCAAATCTTTTCTTACAGTTTCTTATTTACACTCCATCCACATCACAAGATTTACATTAATCCTGCTAGTTTTTAAATTCTTATAATTACTCCGTATATATTCAACAAATTTACTCCAATCCTTTTCGAACTTTGCTTCTTTTTGGTTCCGAATCTTATAAGTCAATTTCGCCAATTCTATGTATTCAAACTTTTTTGTCTGCCACTCCATTAAAGTTGGGATTTCCATTTCTGAACCACCAAGATTCCAGTGCCGGTCGTTGCGAACATGAATAGTTTGTAATCTTCCTTTTTTAATTCATCCCCTGTTATCCCTAGCAAAAATGCTTCTGGTTTCTTTGGGAAAGTGTATTTAAATAGTTTTTTCATTTTGTTATATATCATGTCCCAATATTTTTTCATTTTTTCACCACATGTGAAAAAATTCACCGTCTTTTGTTTTACATTTCCAACACATTTTATTATTTACTCTATACATTTTTGCTAGTTTAAGCGGGGTGATATACCAACAGTACATCATTTTCATTAAATTTTCTTTTAGAGTGGAGTACGCCGTGAACCTCAAACCTTCTGTCCATAACCCAATCATCATAATCAATATTACAACCGAAATCAACTGCCCATTTTATCATAACTGAAAAGAGCAATAAAACTTGAAAAACGAAGCAAGGAAGGTGTTTCAAGTAAGCAATCGACACACTCAAAGGGCTGACCTCCGGTGCCCATCTGTTTCTTATTGCCAGGAAGTATGGCCTAACAGTTTCGAGTCCGCCAGCCCTTGCTTGGCACACTGCTTGTGCTCCTTACCTGCGTGCTTCATCAAGCGGGCATAGACTCCCACTGCCACCATCGCCATGGAGATCACCTGCCAAGACAAAAAAGCCCAGAATGTCAAGAGTGCCAGGCCAGAGTCTTAAGCCTTGGCCTCATCCCAGTATACCTGAAGGAGCGTCTCCACCCCCATCATTCAGCCTGGACACTGAGGTCCAGCGCCGAGGGCCTTCTGGTGGTTCCCTCACAGCGAGAAGTGAGGTTACAGGGATCCAGGTAGAGGGCCTTCTCGGTGGTGGCGCCTGCCCTGTGGAACACCCTCCCACCAGATGTCAAAGAGAACAACAACTACCAGACTTTTAGAAGACATCAAAAGGCAGCCCTCTTTAGGGGAGCTTTTAATGTTTAATAGACCACTGTATTTTAATACTTTGTTGGAAGCCGCCCAGAGTTGCTGGGGAAACCCAGCCAGATGGGCGGGGTATAAATAATAAATTATTATTATTATTATTATTATTATTATTATTATTATTATTATACAAAAGCACACATTCTACTCATGTAAAAACACCAGGCAGGCCCCACAAGTAACCCAGAGATGCATTTTAAATAAAACGACACATTCTACTCATGTAAGAGAAGAGCGCAAAATATGGTCTGAAGCTCAACATCAAAAAAACGAAGATCATGGCCACTGGGCCCATCACCTCCTGGCAAATAGAAGGGGAAGAAATGGAGGCAGTGAGAGATTTTACTTTCTTGGGCTCCATGATCACTGCAGATGGTGACAGCAGTCACGAAATTAAAAGACGCCTGCTCCTTGGGAGAAAGGCGATGGCAAACCTAGACAGCATCTTAAAAAGCAGAGACATCACCTTGCCGACAAAGGTCCATCTAGTTAAAGCTATGGTTTTCCCAGTAGTGATGTACGGAAGTGAGAGCTGGACCATAAAGAAGGCTGATCGCCGAAGAATGGATGCTTTTGAATTCTGGTGCTGGAGGAGACTCTTGAGAGTCCCATGGACTGCAAGAAGATCAAACCTCTCCATTCTGAAGGAAATCAGCCCTGAGTGCTCACTGGAAGGACAGAGCGTGAAGCTGAGGCTCCAGTACTTTGGCCACCTCATGAGAAGAGAAGACTCCCTGGAAAAGACCCTGATGTTGGGAAAGATGGAGGGCACAAGGAGAAGGGGACGACAGAGGACGAGATGGTGGGACAGTGTTCTCGAAGAGACCAGCCTGAGTCTGACCAAACTGCGGGAGGGAGTGGAAGACAGGAGGGCCTGGCGTGCTCTGGTCCAGGGGGTCACAAAGAAGCGGACACAACTAAACAACTCAACAACAACAACAACAACAACAACAACAACACTCATGTAAAAACACACTGATTCCCGGACCGTCCTCAGGCCAGATTTAGAAGGCGATTGGGCCGGATCTGGCTCCCGGGCCGTAGTTTGCCTACCCTCCCTGCTCAGCAGGTACCGGCTGCTGAATAGCATCACTCTGGCACCCAAAATGCAGCGTGCCCTTTTCAGAAATCATTTCCTCCTTCCTTGCAGAGGCAAAGGGATCATTTGTCAAGAGCCACCTTTTTTCCCTCCTGGCATTGAAAAGCGTGGGATTTGAAAGGAAGGCATTGGTTCTTAAGTGGGCAATTAGCTGCTGCAATTGTATTGACACCTGAGGGGGGGGGAGCTCTTTGGAGGAGGAGGACAGGAAAGAAAAGAGGGGTGGAGAAAGAGAAAGAGAGAGAAGGAAGGAAAAACCCTTGGCACAAACTGCTTTCCTTTTCTTCTTACAGCCTCATTCAGCTGAGCCGGGGTTAAGTCATGCATAGCAGAACTTTGTGAGTTTTTGCTACTTCAACTCGTGCACGGCCACTCATTCCATGTGCCTGTTTTATGGTTCCATTTCCCATTTTTAAAAAACAGGGCTGCCTTCAGATGTCTTTAAATTTTAGTTGTCTATCTCTGGCTAAAATGCAGATAAAAATACAGGAATAATAATTTTATTTATAAGGACAGATCCTGAAGCTGAGGCTCCAAGACTTTGGCCACCTCATGAGAAGAGAAGACTCCCTGGAAAAGACCCTGATGTGGGGAAAGATGGAGGGCACAAGGAGAAGGGGATGACAGAGGACGAGATGGTGGGACAGTGTTCTCAAAGCTACCAGCATGAGTTTGACCAAACTGCGGGAGGCAGTGGGAGGCAGGAGTGCCTGGCGTGCTCTGGTCCAGGGGGTCACGAAGAGTTGGACACAGCTAAACGACTAAACAACAACAACAATTTTATTTATACCCCGGCCAGAGCCGGGCTCAGGGCGGCTAACACCAGTAAAATTACAGTAAAAACATAATGGGGGTAGGAGAGGGAACCAATTTAAAATACAGGTTAAAATGCAATTTAAATGCAGCCTCTTTTTAAAAGTAGCCCATGGATCAAGACCATAAGGGGAGGGAAACATAAGGGTCAGACTGAGTCCAAACCAAAGGCCAGGTGGAACAGCTCTGTCTTGCAGGCTCTGCAGAAAGATGTCAAGTCCCGCAGGGCCCTAGTCTCTTGCGACAGAGTTCCAACAAGTTGGGGCCAGTACTGAAAAGGCCCTGGCCCTCGTCAAGACCAATCTAACCACCTTGCAACTTGGAACCTCCAAAATGTTGTCGTTTGTGGGCCTTAAGGTCCTCCGTGGGGCATACCAGGAGAGGCGGTCCTGTAGGTACGAGGGTCCTAGGCCGTATAGGGCTTTAAAGGTCAAAACCAGCCCCTGTACTCCACCGGGAGCCAGTGCAGTTGGTAAAGCACTGGATGAACGTGATCCCGCAGCAAGGACCCCATAAGGAGTCTCGCCGCAGCATTCTGCACCCGCTGGAGTTTCTGGGTCAGCTTCAAGGGCAGCCCCACGTAGAGCGATCTGTGGCCAGATCAGGGCAAGAAAGGTAAGGGACCAACTGCTTAATACGACGGAGATGGAAAAATGCCACCTGGTCAAATCTGAGGTCATCCACAATTCCGCTTGCTCCCACCCCTTTCCCTTGGAAAAGACTGTTTTTTACCTCTGAATCGGAGCAGACGCTAATTGGGTTTTCTGCGGATGGGCCTTTGCCTGGAGGAAGCAACCAGGCAAACAGAAAACTGCTTTCAGTACCTAGAAGATGCGAGACAAGTGGGAAAACCCTCTGGACTATGCTTCCTAGCAATCTGTGGACGGTTCCTCAGTTTTGTGGACATGCATTCTTCCCTTGCATTCATCAGACTGGTGACTGGGGGCGGCTGCCGAGACCATATAACACCGGTCTTGAAAGACCTACATTGGCTCCCAGTACGTTTCCGAGCACAATTCAAAGTGTTGGTGCTGACCTTTAAAGCCCTAAACAACCTCGGTCCAGTATACCTGAAGGAGCGTCTCCACCCCCATTGTTCTGCCCGGACACTGAGGTCCAGCACCGAGGGCCTTCTGGCGGTTCCCTCATTGCGAGAAGCAAAGCTACAGGGAACCAGGCAGAGGGCCTTCTCGGTAGTGGCACCCGCCCTGTGGAACGCCCTTCCAGCAGATGTCAAAGTGATAAACAACTACCTGACATTCAGAAGACATCTTAAGGCAGCCCTGTTCAGGGAAGTTTTTAACGTGTGATATTTTACTGTATTTTTGGTTTTTATGGAAGCCGCCCAGAGTGGCTGGGGAGGCCCAGCCAGATGGGCGGGGTATAAATAATAAATTATTATTATTATTATTATTATTATTATTATTAGTCGTTTCCACACTTTTTAAAACGACAACAGCAAGAACATGCCCCACTTCCACCCTCCTCCTACAGGTCTTGCCAAACGTATCGCGTCACCAGGCTGAAATCCTACAAGCACCGGTGATATATGATCATGAAACTCAGTTGGCGCAGGACGTATCCAGTTCCCCGCTTCCATTACTTGCACAACTGAGCTCTCCCTCCCCAAATCTGCTCCGGAGGGTTGGAAGAAGCCCTAGCACAGATTTTAAGGGGTACGCAGGGGGGAAAGGGGGACAGGACTTCTCTGCGTGAGCAGAAATCCTTGTGTTGACAGCACATTCCTGTAGGGCTATTTTTTGGACACGACCCTGCAACAATCACTTTCCGATGTTTTGCCACGTTAAAAAAATACAGATGCAATTTTCACATTTTAAAAAAGGAATCGTTTCATTCTAAGTGTGCGCGCCTCCTGCGCCAGGTTTCTGGTCTGTGGATCTGGTGAAAAACATACAGATAGACCACAGAACAGGGGTCAGCAAACTTTTTCAGCAGGGGGCCGGTCCACTGTCCCTCAAACCTTGTTGGGGGGGGGCGGACTATATTTTGGAAAAATAATAATAAACAAATTCCTACGCCCCACAAATAACCCAGTGATGCATTTAAATAAAAGCACACATTTGACTCATGTAAAAACACCAGGCAGGCCCCACAAATAACCCAGAGATGCATTTTAAAGAAAAGGACACATTCTACTCATGGCGGTTCCCTCACTTGAGAAGCCAAGTTACAGGGAACCAGGCAGAGGGCCTTCTCGGTGGTGGCGCCCGCCCTGTGGAACGCCCTCCCACCAGATGTCAAAGAGAAGAACAACTACCAGACTTTTAGAAGACATCTGAAGGCAGCCCTCTTTAGGGAAGCTTTTAATGTTTGATGGATTACTGTATTTTAATATTTTGTTGGAAGCCACCCAGAGTGGCTGGGGAAGCCCAGCCAGATGGGCAGGGTATAAATAATAATTTTTTTAAAATTATTATTATTATTATTATTATTATTATTATTATTAGGCTTCAAGGTCAGGTATACCGCCTCTGTTTTTATTGGGGCTGGGGGTGTAATGGGACCTGGACCCCTAGGAGTTGGTGCTTCTGCACATGGAGAATAAACCAAGCTTGTTTTCTCCTGCTCTGGAGGGTAGCACTCGAACCCATGGCTTCAAGTTACAAGAAAGGAGATTCCGACTCAACATCAGGAAGGACTTTCTGACAGCAAGAGCAGTTCAATAGTGGAATGGATTTCCTTGGGAGCTGGTGGGTTCTTCTTCCTTGGAGGATTTTAAACAGAGGGTAGATGGCCATATCTCATGGAGTCTTCAGCTGGGATTCCTGAATTGCAAAGAGTTGGACTAGAGAGATGAGCCTTAGGGGTCTCTTCCAACTCTACAATTATTCTTTTGGGGTGAGTGCAGTGGCAAATTGGGTAGATAAGGACTCTTTTACTCTTTAAGATGGTGTGTTTGGGATGTTTGATTTTCTGCCCGCAGATATACAGGTAGAACTTGCTTTCCTGAAGAAGGACCAATAAACTGTCTCATTTCATGTTCTAAACAAACTTCAGTTACCGTATTTCCTGGTGTGTGAAACTTCCTTAAAGTCAAAGTTAAGCACTACGCAGAGCTGGGTTCCCAGCACTCTCTCAGTAGTCCTGCGCAGGATTGTATGGGAAGTTTTTGTGGTGCCACAAGGCTCTGTTTTTTGGTTAAGTTGTTGTTGTTGTTGTTGTTGTTGTTGTTGTTGTTGTTGTAATAATAATAATTTATACCCCGCCCATCTGGCTGGGCTTCCTCAGCCACTCTGGGTGGCTTCCAACAAAGTATTAAAATACAGTAATGCATCAAACATTAAATGCTTCCCTAAATAGGGCTGCCTTCAGATGTCTTCTAAAAGTCTGGTAGTTGTTCTTCTCTTTGACATCTGGTGGAAGGGCATTCCACAGGGCGGGTGCCACCACCGAGAAGGCCCTCTGCCTGGTTCCCTGTAACTTTGCTTCTCACAGGAAGGGAACCGCCAGAAGACCCTCGGAGCTGGACCTCAGTGTCCAGGCTGAACGATGGGGGTGGAGATGCTCCTTCAGGTATACTGGACCGAGGGCGTTTAGGGCTTTCAAGGTCAACACCAACACTTTGAATTGTGCTTGGAAATGTACCAGGAGCCAATATAGGTCTTTCAAGACCGGTGTTATGTGGTCTTGGCGGCCGCTCCCAGTCACCAGTCTAGCTGCCATATTCTGGATTAGTTGTAGTTTCCGGGTCACCTTCAAAGGTAGCCCCACGTAGAGCGCATTGAAGTGGTCCAAGCGGGAGATAACCAGAGCATGTACCACTCTGGCGAGACAGTCTGCGGGCAGGGAGGGTCTCATCCTGCGTACCATATGGAGCTGGTAAACAGCTGCCCTGGACACAGAACTGACCTGTGTCTCCATGGACAGCGGTGAGTCCAAAATGACTCCCAGGCTGCGCACCTGGTCCTTCAGGGACACAGTTACCCCATTCAGGACCAGGGAGTCCTCCACACCCGCCCGCCTCCTGTCCCCCCAAAACAGTACTTCTGTCTTGTCAATCTACTCACACAGGAACAGAAACACACAATGAGTAGAATGGTTTTATAACACATATCAGTGTTTTCCTCAACCTGGGTCTCCAGCTGCTTTTTCTGGACTACAATTCCCATCATTCCTGACCACTGGTGTTGCTAGCTAGGGATGATGGGAGTTGTAGTCCCAAAAAACACACACCAACAGCTGGAGACCCAAACTGGGGAAACAAAGATGTACATAAAACAGATACAACAATTATAATAAGCAAAAATTTAAAGATGGAAAACAAAACTGTAAAACAGGCGCATGGAAGGAGTAGTTGCACATGGGCGAAAATAATAATGTGGTTCATGCCAGATGTTTGTGGATTATAGCTCCCTTCAGCCCCAGCCAGTATTGCCAATGGGCAGGGATGATGGGAGTTGTAGTTCCGCACCATCCAGAGGACGCCATTTTGGCTACTGAGCTAATACCATGTGGCAGACAGGAGCTCTCCGTGGTCCCAGTTCCCATCACCAGCTACTCCCATTGCCTTTGAACTGGGAGTTGCTGGGGACCTTCTGGCCGGAAAGCCAGCGAGCTACGGATGAGCGGACCATTTATTTATTCCAATAAATTTATTTATTCCAATAAATAAAAAGCCAAGGAGAGTTTCAGGAAAGGGGGAAATCGGCTGGCGCTGACCAGAGGGCTGCCACAGCCTGAACGAAATTACCGCGCTCACCTAAAAGCTGATTACAGCCTCCAGGAGCAATTACAAGCGCTTCGGTAATTGCCTATCCCCCTACAGAGGCAGATGAACCGGTTAACTAAGGATTTAAATTAAAACTAATCCAGGATAAAGAGGCCTTCTAATGGAAACAGTTAATTGGACAAAGTGGCCTGGAAGGTGAGGATGAGATGCAGAAGGCGAGGAAAAGCTTGCGCTCAAATAGGAATTAATGGAGACCGTACAACCAAAGTTTTCTAGAGAAAAAAACACCCTGCAATGGATTCCACTGAAAAGCGCAACTTGAGAGAAGCACTTCCAAATTTTTGATATCTGGAGGAAAGCGCATAGCTCACACCACAATTTTTTAAAACTGGAGTTATGCGCCATGCAGTTACTCAGAAATAGTATATTTAGAACAAGATGTTTATTGTTTTAATGGGCTGAAATTTTTGCACATTTAATTATGGGTGCTCATTTTCATGTTTCGAAGGAATTGTTTAATTGTGCCTTTTTTGTGTGTGTGTGTGTCAATGGTTTTAGCATTCCAAACCACTTTAGGCCATTAAACAGGACATAAGTTAATAAAGGACAACGGGTAGAGAAGTCGTTTTGAGCAACGTCCGCCAAACTCGGAGCAAGCCCGCTTAAGTCCATTTCTTCCAATGGGTCTACTCTGAGTTTGACTCAAGGTCAAGAGTAACCTTTTCACATCATGTGAGTTTTGGATTTATATCCTGCTTTGTTGCCATAGGGACGCGGGTGGCGCTCTGGGTTAAACCACAGAGCCTAGGACTTGCCGATCAGAAGGTTGGCGGTTCGAATCCCCGCGACGGGGTGAGCTCCCGTTGCTCGGTCCCTGCCCCTGCCAACCTAGCAGTTCGAAAGCACATCAAAGTGCAAGTAGATACATAGGTACCGCTCCGGCGGGAAGGTAAATGGCGTTTCCGTGCGCTGCTCTGGTTCGCCAGAAGCGGCTTAGTCCTGCTGGGCACATGACCCGGAAGCTGTACGCCGGCTCCCTCAGCCACCAAAGCGAGATGAGCGCCGCAACCCTAGAGTCGGCCACGACTGGACCTAATGGTCAGGGGTCCCTTTACCTTTACCTTGTTGCCATTTAGATTTAATCACAGTTTGATGGCAAAGCTTCAAGGAGGCCAATAAGGGCGAAATGCAACAAATTACACTAGATATTATTATTATTATTTTAAAAAAAGAATAAAAAGAGCCAAGAAAACTCGTGGAGTGGGGGCTGGAATACCCCATAAAGGCCATTAAATTACATTACAAGTTCAGAATGACAGTATATATCTCAATTAAGGAGCATGTATCTCAATTAAGACACCTGGTGAACACGAATTTGAGAAGACGTTCCCCGTCAAGCTTGGAAATCACTGCAATGACATCAGATTGTCCTTTTTCACCCCTATTACCGACTCCAGGGGCACCGCAGTGCGTTCACACGAGACTCTTAATGGAGGCGAAGCAACAGAGCAATTATAGTGCTCTATCTTTCAAAGGCGAAAACGGAACCCGCACATTCCATTCGACGCACCACCCCTGGACCAGCGCAGACACGTGTGTGCACATCCTCACGTGCCTCAGAGGCCCCGAAGGAGACCGCAGAGACCCCCCTCCCATTTTGCATGCAGATGGTTCCAGGCTCAACTTAGCCCCGCTCCCAATGCCACCTCCTCCCGAGTAGAGCCGGGAATTGCCCCCCCCAAGCCCTCCCTGCAGAGCCGCTGCTGCGGCCAGTGCAGGTAACGCTGAACCAGCTAGGCCAGCGGATCCGATCCGTGCGAGTTTAACCCTCCCGTTGCCGCGCTCACCCAGAAAACCATGTTGAAGAAGAAGAGCAGGTATTTGACCAGGGGGCTGACGAAGGAGAAGTCTTCCCCCTGGGGGGCAGACGAGCCCCCCACCAGCCTCTGGGCCATGGCTGCGGCCCTATCGCCCAGGTTGCTGGTCGCGCAGGGCCATCCTGGCCGGACCCGCACCGATCCTGGCTCGGCGGCTAATCATTAACCCGAAATTCCACCAGCTCCAGTTTTTGCAGCCCAGCAAGGTTTGGCCCGCCCCCTCCTCGCCCATTGGCTGCGCCCGCCGCCCCCTCCCTTCCTATTGGCCTCTCTCCCGCTCACTCGCCTCTTTCTGCGTTCTTAGAACGTTGTGTATCGTTTTTTCCCCGAAGCGCCACCTGTTTAAAGTCCCGCGGAGAGAGGCTCTTAAAGGGGCCGCGCCCCGGGTCGCGCGTCAAGGGTACGCGGGTTCAGACGCGCATGCGTACACGGGTGTCGGCTTTTTTCTTTTTTTATTATTATTAAAGATTTTCTTGTTTTACGAAAGTGTTTGCAATCTCTCTCTTGTATTTTCTTTTTCCATGTATCATTTTTACAAATCAGTTTCATTTGTTGAGGCATTGGGAAGAAAAGGGGGAAAGAGGTGGAGGGGGGGAAGGATGGGTGGGGGTGGGGTGGGCGACGGTGTTGGGTGTCGGATTTTTTTATTTGCAAAAATTTCCTCGCTGCCGCCGGGAAAGGTGCGTGAGGAATATGCAACGGCGGTGAACGGCATGAAATTAGCAATGAGGTTCATCGGATTCGCAGGGAAACCAAAATGCTTGTTTGCAAAGCTATTGCACTACCAACCTTACTGTACGCTTGTGAAACATGCACCACTTACAGTGAGGGGGGGGAAGTATTTGATCCCCTGCTAAATTTGCCCTCTGACGAAGAAATGACCAGTCCATAATTTTAATGGTAGGTTTATTGTAGCTGTGAGAGACAGAATAACAACAGGAAAAAAACCCCAGAAACCCGAAAGACAAAAGTCAGAGACTGATGTGCATTATAATGAGTGAAATAAGTATTTGATCCCCTATCAACCAGCCAGATGTCAGGCTACCTGGTTTCTTCACTGTATGTAAGGAGCTGAGATTAGAAACACCTGCTGTAAGGGAGAGGGCTTACCTGTAACCCCAGCTCCTTACAGTACCTGTACAAAAGACACCTGTCGACAGAAGCAATCAGTCCAGCAGATTCCAAAGTCTCCGAAATTTTTTACACATCAGTTGGGAAGACAGGCGAACTAATACCAGTGTACTGGAAGAAGCAAAGATCACCAGTGTCGAAGCAATGATTCTTCAACATCAACTTTGTTTGACTGGTCATGTTGTGCAGATGCCTGATTATTGTCTTCCAAAGCAACTACAGTGGTACTTAGGGTTAAGTACTTAACTCGTTCCAGAGGTCCGTACTTAACCTGAAACTGTTCTTAACCTGAAGCACCACTTTAGCTAATGGGGCCTCCCGCTGCTGCCGGAGCACAATTTCTGTTCTCATCCTGAAGTTCTTAACCCGAGGTAATATTTCTAGGTTAGCGGAGTCTGTAACCTGAAGCGTCTGTAACCCGAGGTACCACTGTACTCTACTCCGAACTTAAAAATGGAAAGCGTAATGCTGGTGGTCAACAAAAGAGGTTTAAAAACTGTCTCAAGGCAAATCTAATAAAATGTAGTAGAAACACTGACAATTGGGAAACTCTGGTGTGTGAGCGCTCCAGTTGGAGAACAGCTTTGACCAAAGGTGTCATGGGCTTTGAAGACACTCGAACTCAGGACGCAAGGGAGAAACGTGCTAAGAAGAAGGGACGCTTGGCAAATCCACACCGGGATCAACTCCCGCCCAGAAACTTATGTCCCCAATGTGGAAGGACGTGTGGAGCCAGAATTGGCTTCCACAGTCACTTACGGACTCATTGTTAAAACCGTGTTTATGGAAGACAATCTTACTCGGCTGTGAGTGATCACCGAAGAAGCAGCAGCAGCTTATTGATGCGACAACAGCATCATACAATAGAAATAATCATCATAATAAAATAATAAATACAGCAACATATCTGGGTCCCCCATCAGGAAAAATGGCGGGTGAAGAAGTTTAAAGCAAGCACGTAAATGCTACCATTGGAGGTGCCTTTTCGACCCGTCCTCGCCAACCAAGCGCCCTGCAGATGCTTTGAACTACAACTCCCTTCGCCCTTGGCATGCTCTAAAGCAGTTCTCGCCAACGCTGGGGACGATGGGAGTTGTAGTTTCCAACGTCTGATGGGGCCCAGGCGGCGAAGGCTGTTTTAGAGCATGCCTTTCCCCTTGTGGTCTAAACCACAGAGCCTAGGGCTTGCCGATCAGAAGGTTGGCGGTTCGAATCCCCAAGACGGGGTGAGTTCCCGTTGCTCGGTCCCTGCTCCTGCCCACCTAGCAGTCCAAAAGCACCTTAAAGTGCAAGTAGATAAATAGGTACCACTCCAGCGGGAAGGTAAACGGCATTTCCGTGCGCTGCTCTGGTTCGCCAGAAGCGGCTCAGTCAAGCTGGCCACATGACCCGGAAGCTGTACACCGGCTCCCTCGGCCAATAAAGCGAGATGAGCGCCGCAACCCCAGAGTCGGCCACGACTGGACCTAATGGTCAGGGGTCCCTTTATCTTTACCTTCCCCCAAAACGGTTGAGGCGCCTAACGTAACGATTAAAAACAATGCTAAAAGCAATATTGGCAATAATGGCAAAGAACACTGCTTGCTGTACGAAGGCTGTAATGAACTGGCCTCCTCTGAACGGTTGGCCATTGGAGGCAATGTGAGATGAGGCCCTGCGCTCACAAGTGCAGTTGTCCTGTGTGACGGACATCCATGTGCGAACAAGGCCCATGTGTGTGCCTTGATGGGCACTGGATAACTGGCTAACTCAGTGGATACAGTATGAGACACTTAACATTGCAGGGTTGTGGGTTCGAGTTCCGCCTTGGGCAAAAGATTCACGGGGTTGGACTAGATGTCCCTCGCGGTCCCTTCCAACTGTACGATTCGACGATCCAGAGGAATGCAGCGTGTGTGACTGGCTTGACCTGGATTCTACCCAGGGTGTTTGTTTTTTAAAATTAAATTATATACATTCTTTACAACAAGCAACTCCAAAATAAGCAGACAACTCCAAAATAAAATCATATGTAACAAAACCATAAGTCTCATGTTTTCATTTACACTGATCTCCTCTCCAAGATATTTCTTCCTGCTTTCTGCTTTCCTTATAGAATCTTTATAAAAATTTAAATCTCTTAAATCCTATACCAATCTTTAACAATTTCAGTTAATCCCTTCACTTCCCTCCCCTACAACCCAGTACTTCCCTCCACCAGTGTGTGATCTTCTTAACCTACTATTATTTCTGTTATTGTTGTGTTATTCACTTTATTTGTTATTCCATCTGTTATGGACTGAGTTGAATAGGATCCAAAATGCAGCAGTCTGATTGGTCCTAGAACAATAGGACTCAGAATGCAGCAGTCTGATTGGTCTGCAGGAGCCACCCAATCCAGCTCCAGGTGGAAGTGAAATTGCAACCTGATTGGCCTACAGGTGAATCCCAGAATTAGCCAATCACGTGAGGCCGATTGTGTAAATAATGTATATAAAGCAGACATTCTGGGGGAATTTCCATTCCTCCTCACCACTATGAGCTGAATAAGGAGCATGAAATCCACTCTCGACTCCGAGTATATTTCACCATCCTTGATATATTATTGTCCTATCTCCTTGCGCCTTTTAAACTTTAAAAGGTTCTACCCAGGGTGTTTGGAGTCCTGACAGAGCGACCACACATTTCGCTGGACGCCCAGCCTCCCTTCTGTTCTGAAAGGAGGAAAAGGTTAAAGACCTCCCCTTGGTGAGGGGGTGCCATGGCTGGCTTAGTCGCTCCCCCCCCCCATTGCTGGGAAGGGGCTAATGGGGGGCCACAGCCACCCCATTTTGTGGCCCTTTTTCCTGCTCTTGTGACGTGGCAGCCATTTTGTAGCAGCCTGCTTGTGGTTAACGCTTAGCTGGAATGAAATATTCAACGCAGCAATAGAGAAATTAAAATAATAATTTATTTGTCAGACAAATAAATGATAGGCACAGTGGTATATGGTTACCAAAGCTCTGCCCTTCCAGCCCTGATGGTCAGCACTTATATTCCCTCAGCCCAGCCCCCTTGCTCCTCCTTTGGCTGCCTCTGTCCAATCAGCCTGGTTGAAATTCCTATTGGCTGTTTCCTAGAACCAATCATAAAAGATACACCCATTTCCTATTACCTTTTATGGGAGACAAAGAGCTATATTTCCTTCTATCTATAAATGGCAGACAAGTAGCCATATATCTTACATTTGCCTCAACAAGGCAACTTAATTACCAGATCACCTCTTGCCCTCCTTGCCCTATTGCCCTCCAAAACAGATGGCTAATGATTTTAAATTTTTATCTTAAACAGAGGTCAGAGATCTTGGGTTCACATTCTCACACACCATCAATGAAAGATCTCCTTTTTTGGAGGTCTTTAAGCAGAGGCTCGACAACCATATGTCAGGAGTGCTCTGATGGTGTTTCCTGCTTGGCAGGGGGTTGGACTCGATGGCCCTTGTGGTCTCTTCCAACTCTATGATTCTATGATTCTATGAAATAAGAATCTAACATAAGAATCTAACATTTCTTACTTTCTAAATCCTTTGCATAATTACATTTAAGCCAATATATTTCATACATAACATATATAGATTTTTAGAAGCAAAGGCCTTTTCTAAGTAAAAACTTCTTCAGTTTACAACCTTCTTTCCTGGCCAGTTGCTTTTCCCATTAGCTCTTGCCCTTTAACCTGTGGCTCAAGTCTCTAATGGGAGACACATGGTATTGTTAGGATATTTCCGTTCCACCTTAAAAGGGAGCAGGATGTTTGTGTCACAGCCTGCGTATTTCCTGTCTCACAGGATGTTTCTGTTGTGAGTTGCTTTCGTTTCTCTTCTTCTTGCCTGAGCAGACCGAAGCAGACGGTCATGGTTTCTTTGTTCTGACCAACGCTGAATAAACTGTAAATATGCTCTCCTGCTGTGCATCTTTTGCTGTGTGAATTCTGCTGATAGAGTGTGCACAGGCCTAAGAATGTGGCAATGTTTTCTGAGGCTTCGTGTCGCTATTTGCTGATACTGCGTGACTACGGGAGATCGATGGAACGTCCGGCAGCCGGCTTGGGGGCTCAGATGGACTTTGTCTCCCTGGCAGTATCCCAACAGGTATTATATTTTGTTAAACAATGAATCCTACTATTTACCAACTCTTAATTAGTGCTTTTGCAGCTTGATTGTATTCTGTAGGGTCAGTAACCTAGTAACCTTTGCTCTCAGCCTGTAATTCCCTTTTTACAACTTTGAGAATTTTGGCTCCTGCTATAAATCAGGGGGCCCTTGTCCAGGAGGATAAACATCTGCCAAAAGTCTTTTAGACAGCTGGTCTTCTTAAAAGCTCATTTTAAAATACAAGTCTTGATCAGATGCCTCAATTTTGCATAGTGTCTTGGCAACCACAGCATCCATTTTGTGTTATTCTTCCATGGTTTGGTTTCATCCCCATTGCCTCTTGAGACAGACGAATGCCAGCCTACTGCTGAGCCTCTTGGGTTTGCTGATTGGAAGGTCGGCGGTTCGAATCCCCACGACGGGGTGAGCTCCCGTTGCTCGGTCCCTGCTCCTGCCAACCTAGCAGTTCAAAAGCACGTCAAAGTGCAAGTAGATAAATAGGTACCGCTCCGGCGGGAAGGTAAATGGCGTTTCCGTGTATTGCAGGAATTTATGTATAGGTTGGGGGGGTTACCCCTCCAGCAGATATCATGCACATGCATGCCACTACCAAAATCAGCACAATCACTTTTGTGACTTTTGTGATTTGTCCCCACAAAACACCCCATCACAGTTTCTTCCTGCCTATTCAAAGGGCCTTTGCTGCACGATACAAATGTAAGAATTCACTGATAAATGTCTCTATGTACTGGCTCACTGGGAAAACTTCAGAAATTCGTATAGACATGTGAGCTCAGCTACTCAGCAGCCCCTCTGCCTGAGTGATAATTCCTGGCATCCTGATACCTGAGTGCCAGACAGGTAGCAGAAATAACAAACCCAGATGAAGACAAAAGGGTGTGATGAACTTGGCTGGGAAACAGGGAAATGTAAATATCTCTTTTGTTACACTTGATGGGTGTTTGATGCAGGGCAAGGAGAACCGTGGGGCAGGGTCCAGGATGCTCAGATTACTGCCACCAGACCTCCCCTTTCATGATGCAACCATGATGTATTAGTGATGTAGTTTGGGGGGGGGTGTAACATGGGGATTAGCAGCTAATAAAAGTTTGGGGGCTCTTTTATTTGGGGTTTCCATCTTGTTCCACCTGGTGGCAGGTGGAAGTCCTGTCGCAACAGACTTCAATAAAGACCAAGCCTGGCTAATGTTTTGCTCTGGTATTCCTGGCTGGTGTCCTTGTTGTTTGTCCAAGGGAGCCCTCAGATTTCTCCGTTAACACCCCATTGCTGGGAAGGGGCTAATGGGGGCCCACAGCCACTGCATTTTGTGGCCCTTAGTCCTGCTCTTGTGACGTGGCAGCCATTTTGCGTAGTGTCTTGGCAACCACAGCATCCATTTTGTGTTATTCTCCCGTGGTTTGGTTTCATCCCCAGAGGCGCACTCCATTGTCTCTCGAGACAGATGGATGCCAGCCTACCATTGAGCCTCTTGGGCTTGCCGATCAGAAGGTCGGGGCTTCAAATCCCCGCAACACCAGCGCAAGTAGATAAATAGGTACCACTGCAGCGGGAAGGTAAACGGCGTTTCCTTGCACTCTGCACACGTCACAGTGTCCCGTTGCTCCAGAAGCGGTTGAGTCCTGCTGGCCGCGTGAACCGGGAAGCTGTCTGTGGCCTCAAAAGCGAGATGAGTGATTGTCTGTCGACTTTCTGAGGCGGCTCTAGCTCGGAATCGGGACCGGTCCTCACAGGGCAGCGACGGAACCATGGCTGGAGGCAAGGCTGGCAAGGACAGTGGAAAGGCAAAGGCAGTGTCTCGCTCACAAAGAGCTGGACTTCAGTTCCCAGTGGGTCGTACCCATAGACACTTGAAGACTCGCACCACAAACTGAGTTTGTGCTACTACTGCTGGGTAAAGGGGTAAAGGGACCCCTGACCATTAGGTCCAGTCCAGACCGACTCTGGGGTTGCAGCGCTCATCTCACTTTGGTGGCCGAGGGAGCCGGCGTACAGCTTCTGGGTCATGTGGCCAGCATGACTAAGCCGCATCTGGAGAACCAGAGCAGCGCATGGAAACGCCGTTCACCTTCCCGCCGGAGCGGTACCTATTTATCTACTTGCACTTGTGTGCTTTCAAACTGCTAGGTTGGCAGGAGCAGGGACCGAGCAACGGGAGCTCACCCCGTCACGGGGATTCGAACCACTGACCTTCTGATCGGCAAGTCCTAGGCTCTGTGGTTTAACCCACAGCACCACCCACGTCCCTTACTACTCCTGTGTACAGTGCTGCAATTCTCGAATACCTCACTGCTGAGGTTTTGGAATATCATCAATGCAGAACAACAAACCCCTGTGTTGCAAACTTAACACAACAAACAATACAAGCAACACGAAGACCAGTATACTAGATAGCGCTGCAATTCTTATTGCATGATATACATGATTTAGTACAAAGAAAACAAAATGTGTACACTTGTAAATTCTCTAATATATTTGAAATCAAATGAACACATGTCTGTCAATGTTTGAAAGTCCGTAGAAGTATAATAAGTCTATAGTTGAAACAAAGTAATAGATGCTATCCTGTGGGCTAAGCGGTAAAACTTTTTTTAGGAGTTCATGGTGCTGAAGTAGTAAGTACGGTAAATAACAACGTAGGACAGTGATCCCGGATAATCTGACTGTTTCTACTTGGCTACACAGTAGTACCTCGGGTTACATACGCTTCAGGTTACAGATTCCGCTAACCCAGAAATAGTACCTCACATTAAGAACTTTGCTTCAGGATGAGAACAGAAATTGTGCTCCAGCGGCACGGCAGCAGCAGGAGGCCCCATTAGCTAAAGTGGTGCTTCAGGTTAAGAACAGTTTCAGGTTAAGAACGGACCTCCGGAACGAATTAAGTACTTAACCTGAGGTTCCACTGTAGAGAAAGGTGACCAGTTGTAATAGGAATTTTATGGTCTTAGATATATGGTAATGTTCATAACCGCACACACATAGATCAGCACAGGAAGACCGACCTGGAACCATTTTGATTCCTAAACTGAGCAAATGTTTTCTCTGCAAGGTCAAACTGGAAAAGCCTCCCCATTGTCTTTTCCTTCACAAATCCTGTCTTAAGGACACATTTAAGATATGAATAGGGTGTGAGCCTGTGACCTGGCCCAGGAACTAAGTATTTATCATTACAAAAGACTGGCCAGGCTACCCAGGAAATCCAATCAAGTAACCTGCCAGACAGGAGATAAACAACGACAAGAGATAAACAACATTTAAATTTCTGTTTTAGACTGCCTTTTCTGTGATGTAGGTATGATGTATCTGAGGGGTGGTCTTAGGTTACACCCCTTCTGTGATGTATGTATGATGTTTCTGGGGGTGGTCTTGATCTACAGGATGGGAATTTCAAAAGTCTTTATAAGCCCTTGCACAGCATTTTTGTGGGTCTTCCTCCTTTCCTGCGTGTGGTGAGTGAGGACCCTGTTGCAACAGATCAATAAAAGATCAAGCTTACTAGCTGCTTTGCTTCTCAATATTCTCTGGTTGGCCTCTGTTATTCTCTCCTACCAATAGGGAACCTACGTAAGGACTCTATATGGGCTCTTGGGCACCCCATAACGGAAAAGGGCAATTTTTCGTTTACAACACAGTCTACCTTCAAAGCTATGATATTAGCGGGAAAGGCAACGATAGCTTTAGGTTGGAAAGATAGAGAAAAATGGACAGTAGAGGCATGGAATAGTTATTTGTTTGAACTTATTCAGTCAGACATTGTTGCAGTCACATCACAGGAAACAACAGGGAAGGTCAAGTCCACCATGATAAGGAACAGATCCCATCTTCAATGGATAAAAACTACTGGAACAAAAAACATTCGGTGGAAACTAAAGACGCTAGGCCCATAGCTGAGGATAATAGTTTGAACCCTTCCAATGGATATTGGGGGAGGTGGGAAGGGAGGGAAAGGAAAAAAATTGTACGGGAAATTTAAAATTGGAAGGAGATAATATAATGTATGTAAAAATCCGGAACTCGAATAAAACTTCAAAAAAGAAAGAAAGAAAGAAAGAAAGAAGAAAAGCACATAACAAATAAGAGAGATCTGTATCAGCCGAGTGAGAAGCATCTATATAAAACAGTGGAAGAAAGATTTCTCCACCAGCAGAGCACCTGTAGAGAAACCTGAAGGTCGCAGGTTCGATTCCTGACATTTCTAGTTAGGGCTTCTGGTCTGCAAGGGGTACTTAAAATAATAAAATCACGGTTACCTGCTCAGGTTTCCCCACTCTTCCCGGTGTGCTAAGTAAGCAGGGAAGGATGATCACGTATAAGGCAGCTTCATATTGTTCCACGCAGCTCAATCTCTCAGTGCTGAGAAGTTTCAGGAGTTCCAGCTTAGCTTAGTAGTTAACCTTTGGAACTGCCTGCCTCAGGAGGAAGTGATGGCTACCAGCTGGAGATTCTCCAGTGCAAAGTGATGGTGTTTCTGTGACATAAAGTTCTGTATTTACATTTTCACCAGGCTGAGCATAATATGGAAGGCTCACAGCATTAACTAAATCGCTGGATTGTAGAGTTGGAAGGGTCTCCAAAGGCCGATCGACCGCCAAATGACTGATATTTGTGGAACACAGTTTAATATTGCAAACGGTTTTGCCTAATAACTTAATTTGGAAGGTACTGGTTTAATAAAGCTCAAAAGGAAGGTTTGGACAATTAATGAGTTGCTGCCCCATCAAACTGCAGATAACAGACTTAGACAACATTCAGAGGATGCTGCGCTGATAAAAAGGCAGTTGGAAAAATATATATATATTTGTATTTGACGGATGAAAGTACATGATGTTTCACATGATTGAGAATCATGGACAAAGAATTATGAAGCCTTAAAATTGAGATGTGGAAAAGAAGTAGGACTAAGATGTGGAGATATGCTTCAGAGATCCAGACCGTGGAGAGCTCCAAAAAATTAATAAATATAATTTGGAATATAATTTGGTCTTTTTATTTTAGTTTTTTTATTTTAATTGGAGTATTATGATTCGATATATTAATTGGATGTTTTTTATTGGAAAATCAATAAAAATGATTTTTTTTAAAGGAAAGGACCCCAAGATCATCCAACCCTCAACATGTGGTCACACAGCCAATTTGAAACCATACAGAACCCTGCTGAGCTTTGCCAATGTGCTTGCAGTATACCACGGAACACCTAAAATAATAAATCCTAAATTAACAATCCATCAGATTCTGTCCGTCCTCCCATCAGATTCTGTTTCGGGGGTGGCGGCTTCCCATTGGCAGAGAGGAAACCAGACTAGATCTATTTTTCTTTCAACACACACAGACTTCTTGATGGCGGCAGCACTAGCTGGAGGGGGTGGGGGCAAAAAAGACAAGCCCCTTTCCGGATCTCCAGCTCTTTATTTTCTGCAGCAACATACCTACCATAGCTGTCAACCGTCCCTTATTTGGCGGGAAAGTCCCTTTTCCCAGCGCCGTGTCCCGCTGCTGTCCCTTATTGATGATGTCCCTTAAATTTCCCGGGTTTCAAAGGAAGTAGCTCCTCTCCCTCCCTCCCTGCCGGCCAGAGAGGAGGGAGGCTCCAACTGGGTTGCTTGGCTGCGTTGCTCACCCAATAAGGAGTCTAAGAACGACTGGGGGGTGGAGCTTGCCTGCCTTGTGCCGATCAAATTGGCTGCTTTGCCTGGGGACTCGCCTTTGCTCAGCGCTTCCCAGCGGAGAGGTGACGGTGGTTTTCCTTGCTGCATCCCCTTTGCCGGGTTGCTGCGCTGTGGGAACCACCGCTTGAGGCTTCGTTTAGCTGCTGGCTGGGCTTTCTGCCTTTGGCTCGGAGGGGCTCAGAAGTCGAACCTAGCTGTGCTCTGAAAATCCCTTATTTTGGCTGCTGATCCCTTATTTCCGAGGCTGCTGGTCCCTTATTTTCAAATCTGTAAGTTGACAGCTATGATACTTACATAACGAAGGAGATCCTTAACAGACCTGGCCACAGACCTGGTTTGTGTGTGAGAAAATCAACCCCTTTAAAGGGGCCTAGGGCAATGTGGATAGAATTGAATTGCTGTCTCGACAAAAGGGTGCAAATAAATAGTAATAATGATAAGGATAAGAAAAAATTCCTTCCGGTAGCACCTTAGAGACCAACTAAGTTTGTTATCGGTATGAGCTTTCGTGCACATGAAAGCTCATACCGATAACAAACTTAGTTGGTCTCTAAGGTGCTACTGGAAGGAATTATTATTATTATTATTTTGTTTCGACTATGGCAGACCAACACAGCTGTTGTTGTTGTTTAGTCATTCAGTTGTGTCTGACTCTTTGTGATGGACCAGAGCACGCCAGGCACTCCTGTCTTCCACTGCCTCCCGCAGTTTGGTCAAACTCATGCATGGGGACGTCTTATACACGGAAAAATACGGTATATAATTCGTTATTTGAACTATTGGTTTTAATTGTACTGTATTCTGTATTACAGAAGAGGCCCGAAAAGGGTGGAGAGGTTTGCTAGGCTCATACATAGCCCCCAATTGTTTGGGAAAAGCCCTGGGCAGGTGGGGACTTCATCTGATTCATGGGGGCTGATGATGAGCTGCTCTTCTCATTAGCCCTGACATTTGGCCAAGTCTGTACAGATTAAGTCTTTGTCCATGGAGGTCCAACAAAGGTCCGTATGGTTAAAGCTCTGGTTTTCCCAGTAGTGATGTATGGAAGTGAGAGCTGGACCATAAAGAAGGCTGATCGCCGAAGAATTGATGCTTTTGAATGATGGTGCTGGAGGAGACTCTTGAGAGTCCCATGGACTGCAAGAAGATCAAACCTCTCCATTCTGAAGGAAATCAGCCCTGAGTGCTCACTGGAAGGACAGATCCTGAAGCTGAGGCTCCAATACTTCGGCCACCTCATGAGAAGAGAAGACTCCCTGGAAAAGACCCTGATGTTGGGAAAGATGGAGGGCAGAAGGAGAAGGGGACGACAGAGGACGAGATGGTTGGATAGTGTTTTCGAGGTTACCAGCATGAGTTTGACCAAACTGTGGGAGGCAGTGGAAGACAGGAGTGCCTGGTGTGCTCTGGTCCATCACAAAGAGTCGGACACAACTAAACGACTAAACAACAACAACAACATACAGATTGTGTTCTTGCTAATAAAGAGTTAACTCCATCAGTGTGATTTACTGCCGGCCTGCTCCTTACAAGAGGCTTGAGAAGGGGTTGGAGAAGCCCATGGTGTGTTGCAGTGAGGAGGAAATGTGGGAGAGTGTGTTCCCTGGGGCCAAGAGGAATATTTCAGTTGTATCCACCAGAGGTCACCAAATATCACTTATTATTTGATGATGAACACTGATTACAGGAACGTATTTCATAGAGTTGGAAGAGACCACAAGGGCCATCGAGTCCAACCCCCTGCCAAGCAGGAAACACCATCAGAGCACTCCTGACATATGGTTGTCAAGCCTCTGCTTAAAGACCTCCAAAGAAGGAGACTCCACCACACTCCTTGGCAGCAAATTCCACTGTCAAACAGCTCTTACTGTCAGGAAGTTCTTCCTAATGTTTAGGTGGAATCTTCTTTCCTGCAGTTTGGATCCATTGCTCCGTGTCCGCTTCTCTGGAGCAGCAGAAAACAACCTTTCTCCCTCCTCTATGTGACATCCTTTTATATATTTGAACATGGCTATCATATCACCCCCTAGCCTCCTCTTCTCCAGGCTAAACATGCCCAGCTCCCTTAGCCGTTCCTCATAAGGCATCGTTTCCAGGCCTTTGACCATTTTGGTTGCCCTCCTCTGGACACGTTCCAGTTTGTCAGTGTCCTTCTTGAACTGTGGTGCCCAGAACTGGACACAGTACTCCAGGTGAGGTCTGACCAGAGCAGAATACAGTGGCACTATTACTTCCCTTGATCTAGATGCTATACTCCTATTGATGCAGCCCAGAATTGCATTGGCTTTTTTAGCTGCCGCGTCACACTGTTGGCTCATGTCAAGTTTGTGGTCAACCAAGACTCCTAGATCCTTTCCACATGTAGTGCTCTCAAGCCAGGTGTCACCCATCTTGTATTTGTGCCTCTCATTTTTTTTGCCCAAGTGCAATACTTTACATTTCTCCCTGTTAAAATTCATCTTGTTTGTTTTGGCCCAGTTCTCTAATCTGTCAAGGTCGTTTTGAAGTGTGATCCTGTCCTCTGGGGTGTTAGCCACCCCTCCCAGTTTGGTGTCATCTGCAAATTTGATCAGGATGCCCTTGAGTCCATCATCCAAGTCGTTGATAAAGATGTTGAATAAGACCGGGCCCAAGACAGAACCCTGTGGCACCCCACTAGTCACTCTTCTCCAGGATGAAGAGGAACCATTGATGAGCACCCTTTGGGTTCGGTCAGTCAGCCAGTTACAAATCCACTGAGTGGTAGCATAGTCAAGACCGCATTTTACCAGCTTCTTTACAAGAATATCAAGTATTTAAAGGCCAGCTCTTTCTGGACAGCTGACCTTCCGCCCTGCTGGTCAAGACAGTGACTTCTACACTCCCAGCAGCTGCAGAGGATTTGAAGCCATATTTAGAGGAGACACTCAGTACAGGCTGTAATAGTGTAGCCATGTGTCCTACTTTTCAGAGAACTGCACTCTGTTTGCAGAGCTATCGTAGAAGAAGAAGAAGAAGAAGAGGAGGAGTTTGGATTTGATATCCCGCTTTATCACTACCCTAAGGAGTGGCGGGTGGTGCTCTGGGTTAAACCACAGAGCCTAGGGCTTGCTGATCAGAAGGTTGGTGGTTCGAATTCCCGCGACGGGGTGAGCTCCCGTTGCTCGGTCCCTGCTCCTGCCAACCTAGCAGTTCGAAAGCACATCAAAGTGCAAGTAGATAAATAGGTACCACTCTGGCGGGAAGGTAAACAGCATTTCCGTGCGCTGCTCTGGTCGGAAGCTGTATGCTGGCTCCCTTGGCCAATAAAGCGAGATGAGCGTCGCAACCCCAGAGTTGGCCACGACTGGACCTAACAGTCAGGGGTCCCTTTACCTTTATTTTTTTCAAAAAAAATTTATTGGTTTTCACAATATTATAAACAAACAAACAAACACACAAGACAAACAAACATAAACCATAGCCTTATTGAAAATTACACTTATTAACTTTGTTAAGTGACTTCCTTGCTTCCCCTTGGTTGAATTTCATTGCATGTCCTTTTAACGGTTTTCCAAATCCCAATTCTTATGAAATGTAACTTAAACATTAACATCCTTAAATCTTCACATTATGGAATTAAACATATTACCGGTAATTCATCACTTACCTTTAAGGAGTCTCAAAGTGGCTAACAATCCCCTTTCCCTTCTTCCTTATATGAAAGTGCCCTCTATTTGACGGGCCATCCTGTCAAAGTCCTGTCTAAAGTTAAAGACCACAAAACGTGGGATGGAGGGCCTTTGATATGCCCACCAACCGTTAACACCTGGACAGCACACAGAGCAGGCACTCAGCTCACCTGGTTACAGGTGAGCCTAGTCGCTGCCAAGCAACTCTCAGCACCTGGGCAACAGAATAAGCAAGCACACATCTGACCAAACTCTCCTCCACAAGGGCAAGATGTACTATATAGTATTTCTATTTACATTGTAGGACTTCGTTCTAAACTTACAGCATCTATAAAGCACCTCATGCAGATTTTATGCAAATATGTGCCCGCCCCTTTTGGCAATGCCTAAGAGTCCACTGTAGTCGCTGACTGGACCTGGTAGTGGTAGTAGTAGTAGTTGTAATAATAATAATAATAATAAATAATAATAATAATAATAATAATAATAATAATAATAATAATAATTTATTTATACCCCTCCCAACAAAAGATTAAAAATACATAATCAAAAAAGCGATTGTGCTGGTTTTGGTAGTGGGCTGCATGTGCGTGATATCTGCTGGAAGGGCAGCCCCCCCAACCTATACATAAATTCCTGCAACAAAGCGACACCACACAACTCATGGTATTCAAACCAGGCACACGGATTCCAAGCAGCATAGAAAGTCCTCGCAGCAGTATCTCTCTTCCATGAACCTCATTTTCTCAATATTTATATTCCACTTAATAATAAGTTTCAAACCCTCTCTGTTTAGTTGTGGGTGAACATATCAGACGACACAGCGATTCCTCAAACAGCTCTTGTTTATTCACAGGCCAGAACAGAACTGAATTGAACTGAAGGGTTCAGCCAGCCTGCTTATATAGAGCTCAACTACAAAGCAACAGTAACCACTTTCTGTAACTATCCAATCACTGAACATCCCTTTCAATCCCTTGTTTGCATATGTGGACCTGAGTGAAAACTACAGTATCCCCCTGCTGGCCCAGGGTGAGAACTTCAGTACATAGCATTCTTGAGACCCTCTTTCGTAGAACACCCCCTATGTGACGCACACAAACTTATGCTCAGTGGCTAATGTTTTAAGAAAAGAGTTGGTGGGGCTAACTGGGCTCGGAAGAGTTGCAAATGGGGTGTAAAGGAAAACCCCTTTGATGAAACCTGGTCTCCCTTCTTTTTATACCTAAGGGAAGAAAATAATAAAATAAAATAAAATATTTTATTTTCTCAGGTTTTAATCAACACATTGTGCCTGGTTTTTTGAGTTGCCTTGGAACTGCTATTGTCACACTGTGTATGGCTTTGCGCTGTGTTTTCTGTTTTTTTGTAATTTGTATGTAGCCATTTTACTGCATTTTAAATAAACAATGGTTTTAAAAAAGAGAAGTTGTGGGGCTTACATGTTTCTTTTCTTTCCCCCAATTTTTTTTATTGATTTTCCAAATTTATAACAAATACAACACACAAAGAAAAAGACATTAAAATACTAAAAAGAAATAAAAATAAAAGAAAAAGACAAAAATATAAACCAATATTACTCTAGAACCCTATTTCAATGACATTGTTAACTGACTTCCTCAAATCCCCCCTATCTGAATTTCATTGACTCACCTTGTAACAGTTTTCCAATATCCTCTTTCTAATAAAATTACCTCCTTCAAATAACTATCTTCCTTTCTTTTCAACATGTCCTGGGCTTACATCTTTCTTAAGGTCCAGCCTATGGTCCTGGCCTTCCTTTCTTCAACACCTTTTACACCCTGCCATCATGCCCCTTATGGTATGACATCATTATTATTATTATTATTATTATTATTATTATTATTATTATTAAAAATATTTTATGCTGCTTACTATACACTGATCTCTGAAGAAGTGTGCATGCACACAAAAGCTTATACCAGAACAAACTTAGTAGGTCTATAAGGTGCTATTTGACAATTTTTTTTTTATTTCGACTGCATCAGACCAACACGTCTACCTACCTGATCTCTGAGCGGTTTACATTAAAAAGTTTTTTAAAAACTAATAAAACAAGGCAAAATGATACACATGTCAATAAAAACAGAACAAAGTGGTAAAACGTTATTACCCAGGGGACCACTACATAAAAAGGTGTGTTTTCAAGAGGTGTTTTAAAGTACGGCTTTTCGACTTCCAAATGGCACATTTCAAAAAGTGTTTCAGCAGGGTATATGTGCCACCACCAAGAAGGCCCTCGTCCGAGGTGTCCTAAAGGGACATAGCTCTCAAGTTCTTCTCTGAAGAACTCATTGATCAGCCAAGGCCTGCTCAAGGCATTTGGGCACCTGAGGCGAACCACAAAATGGGAGACCAGGAAAGAATGGATCTGTGAAGATCTACATTAGGAACAAGCGGGAGAGGGGTATCAAATAAACCGTACCCTGTAGTTGTAGTGGGAATCAAAGGCTGTTGCTGCAGCAGCAGGGTGTGGTCTATTTTTTTACAATTTATTTGGTTTTTCAAATTAAAAATTCCAAAATGATATATAGGTGGTACATGACCCCAGTCAAGCTTGCAAAAATCTATCATTTGCCCGATAATAAATGTTGAAAATGTAAGGAAAATGAAGGTACATTCTTTCACCTTTGGTGGACGTGCCCTAGGATTAAGGCTTTCTGGGAAATGATATATAATGAATTGAAAAAGGTATTTAAATATACCTTCTTGAAGAAACCAGAGGCCTTTCTCTTGGGCATGGCCGGCCAAGTGGTGCCAAAGAAAGACAGAACTTTTTTTATGTATGCTACAACAGCAGCAAGAATACTCATCGCAAAGTATTGGAAGACGCAAGATCTACCCACTCTGGAAGAATGGCAGATGAAACTGATTGACTGTATGGGATTGGCAGAAATGACGAGCAGAATCCGTGACCAGGGAGAAGAGTCGGCAGAAGAAGACTGGAAAAAGTTTAAGGACTATTTACAGAAATATTGTAAAATTAAGGAATGTTGAATGATGTTGGATTGAAATTGAGTGGTTTCTAGCTGTAATGATATAAAGGAACATGGAAGAAAAAAAAAAGGGTTTGGATAGAAAATAAGATGATATTATAAGCTGTAATGCTTTAAGTTAAGGATTTGCTGAACAAATAATTTGAAAGGGAATACAAGAAGGGGAGGTATGAGGAGGTCAGAGAAATATGTTACTGAAAAGATTGTATTATGAACTATATGTCTTTTTTAATCTTTTTGTTTGCTTTTTGTTTGTATAAAAAATTTGAAAACCTTAATAAATATCCTTTAAAACAATAATAAAAATAAAAATAAAAATTCCAATCCTACTAACGATTTTAACTCTTTACAATGGTCTTTAAGGTAAGTTATAAATTTCCCCCATTCTTTGTTAAAACTTTGGTCTTCTTGATTTCTGACTCTTCCGGTCATTTTAGCCATTTCGGTACAGTCCATCAACTTCATCTGCCATTCTTCTCTGGTAGGGACTTTATCTTCTTCTGTATTGTTTTTAATACTCAGTTGGAAGCCGCCCAGAGTGCCTGGGGTATAAATAATAAGTTCTTCTTCTTTCCAGGGTGGGTGCGTGTGTTCTAAATCACACTGTTATGTACTGAGTTGAATAGGATCCAAAAGGTCTGATTGGTGCTAGAACAATAGGATCCAATATGGAGCCGTCTGATTGGTCCTAGAATAATAGGATTCAGAATGCAGCTGTCTGATTGGTCCTAGAACAATGCAGCAGTATGATTGGTTCACAGGAGCCACCCAATCCAGCTCCAGGTGGAAGTGAATCCGCAACCTGATTGGCCTACAGGAGAATTCCAGAATTAGCCAATCACGTGGGGCCCATTGTGTAAATAATGTATATAAAGCAGATATTTTGGGGAAACTTTCATTCCTCACTACGATGAGCTGAATAAAGAGAATGAAATCTACTCTCGACTCTGAGTATATTTCACACACCATTTCCTTAGTGGAGTGTGAGACCAGTACTGGCTCTTATTCACCCAGAGGCCACTGCAGAGGCAGCATCAACATATAAAAACAATCAATCCTTTCCTGGCAAGGCTGTCCTTTCAAGCAGCCAGAAACCCAACAGGTGCAGCAAGCCAGATAAGAGGGAAGGGTTTTTTTTACCCCCCCACGTGCGCTGCAGCTGTTGAACTTCTGCCTGCCAAGCCAGCTGTTCCAAGAACAGTTGCAGAGGCAGCATCAACATATAAAAACAATCGATCCTTTCCTGGCAAGGCTGTCCTTTCAAGCAGGCAGAAACCCAACAGGCGCAGCAAGCCAGAAAAGAGGGAGGTTGTTTTTTTTACCCTCCCTATACTCAGCTGTTGAACTTCTGCCTGCCAAGCTGGTTGTTCCAGGAGCAGCTCGATAATAAGAACAACAACAGTATTGTTACCGGAAAAATTGTTACCGGATATTTTATTTTATTTTAAAAGGCTGGTCCCCTTTCACATTACAGTATTAGTGAGGAGAGAGACAGAGAAGGGCGCAGCAAGCCAGATAAGAGGGAAGGGTTTTTTTTACCCCCCACCCACGTGCGCTGCAGCGGTTGAACTTCTGCCTGCCAAACCAGCTGTTCCAGGAACAGCCCAATAATAATAATAACAACAGTATGATATTTTATTTTATTTTATTTTTAAAGGCCGGTCCCCTCTCCCATGATTAGTGAGGAGACACACACACAGAGAGAGAGAGAAGGGCCGGCTCCCTTTTTCCCGCCTCCCGGCGCAGGGCGGGCCACTTCCGGCCGGGCGCGTGCTGCCGCCCGGACGCCTTTGGCGGCGGCCCCCCGCCGCCCGCCCGCCCGGAAGTGCGTCGTCGGTTGCCGTCGGTTCCGGGCGGGAGCGCCGCGAGCCAGCAAAGGACGGGGCAGGACGGGGCCTTCGCTGCTTCGCTGGGCCGCGCGGGGGTTTTCCCCCCCCTTTTCCTCCTTCCGCGGGGCTCTTTTCCTTCCCTCAGCCCCTCGGGGAAGGCGAGTCGGGCGGCGTGGGCCTTTCCGCTGCCGGGGCCTGGGCCGAGGGCGCTGGAACTTTCTCCCCTCACGCGGCTGACGGGGCGCGGTTTCCGCGGCGGGGGGGGGGGCGGGCGAGGCCTCCGCTGCTGCTGCTGCTGCTTCTTCCCTCTCCCGGTAATGGCTGAGGAGGCCTGAGGAGGAAGAGGAGGAGGGATGGATCCTGGAGGCGGCGGCGGCGGCGGCTGCCCGGGACCCGGCACGGGCGGAGGCTCCGGCGGAGGCGGGAAGCCCAACCTGCAAGTGGTGTACCAGGCCGTGCAGGCCCTGTACCACGACCCGGACCCCAGCGGCAAGGAGCGCGCCAGCCTCTGGCTGGGGGAGCTGCAGAGATCGGTGAGCGGCTGGCGGGGGGGGGCAGGCGGGGTGGGGGGTGGGGATTGGGGGGAGGGGAGAGGAAGGCGGTGAAACGCCCCCCAATGTGGGGTTGGGGGTTGGGGTGGGCGAGGGAAAGGGGAAGAGCAGCCCAGGCTCACCAAAGGCGCATGGGGAGCCCCGGAGGGAAGGAGGATTCCCCAGGCCAGGGCGCACGTGGGGGGCAGAGGGCCAGGCGTGGGGGTGGGTTTTTTTGGGGGGGGATCGGGGAGGGTCAGGAGAGGGTCGAGGCGGGCCATGGAGACAGGCGGGGAAAGGAGCTAAGAAACTGGAATAGTCGTAATAATTGTGGGGGGCAGGGGCCCAGGCGTGGTGGTGGTCGTGGGGATTGGGGAGGGTCGAGGTGGGCCATGGAGACAGGACGGGAAAGGAGCTAAGAAACTGGAATAGTAGTAATAATAATTGTGGGGGGCAGAGGGCCAGGCGTGGGGGTGGTGGGGTGGGATTGGGGAGGGTCGAGGCAGGCCATGGAGACAGGCTGGGAAAGGAGCTCAGGAACTGGAAATTTAGTAGCAATAATAATAATATTGGGGGGCCAGAGGGCCAGGCGTGGGGGGGATTGGGGAGGGTCACGCGAGGGTCGAGGCAGGCCATGGAGACAGGCTGGGAAAGGAGCTCAGGAACTGGAAATTTAGTAGTAATAATAATAATATTGGGGGGCCAGAGGGCCAGGCGTGGTGGGGGGGATTGGGGAGGGTCACCAGAGGGTCGTTGAAACAGGTGGGGAAAGGAGCTCAGAAACTAGAACAGTAGTAGTAATAATAATTAATAATTGTGTTCTGTTGCCCCAAGTCGCTCGGGGCGGATGCAGTCAGAAAGGGTTTGGGCCTCCTGCAGACGGGATGTGGGTGGGAAGGGTCTTTGAAGCCAAAGGGTCAGGCTCCTGTTCTGAAGGACCCTGTGGGATTGGGCTGAGGGGGACCAGGAGGAGATACCCTGGGAGGGAGCGATAAGCTGGGGCTGTTGGGGCGTGGGAAGCAAGTGCCAGGGCAGCCAGAGGCAAGGAGAGATTCCAGAGGGTTGGGCAGAGCTTGGGTGAGCAAAGTAGATGTGGGGGATTCTGGGAGGGTGCCGCTTGGAAGGCTTGATGGGGTGCGTGTGCGCAGGCCTCCAGGGACGTTGGGTACGGGAAGCGGCTTTGGGATATGAGTAGACTTGGGGCTTTTGCAGAATGCCGGTGAGTTCCCGTGCGATGAGTTTTAAGGCGGCTTCTTCAGAGGCCTTGCAGGGCAAAGGTGGGTTCCTGAGCAGTGGCTTCTCAATCGGGTAGAATCCAAGCCCTTCCCTTTCTCTCATGCTCCCAACTGCATATGTAAGGGGACTGGCGCACACCTTCACAACCACCCACACCCAGCACCCTTTTTCATTCTACTCCTTTTGCAACCGCCGCAGCATGGGTGCTGGAGAAGTAGGCCCGGAGGCTCATTCTGTAGATGAGTAACCGTAGTCCTCTTTGGAGAGCTGCTGCTGTTTCCTTGATGCGTGAGAGAAGTTTCAGGCATCGGATTTAACTGGCTGTGTACTTTGTGGTGCAAGTCATGGCACTCCTTTCCAGAAGAGGTGGGGATTACAGTTCAAAACGAACGTTGGAAGCACCATAGCTTGATTCTAGCCCAGGACTCGTTCTGAGGAGTTGAAGATATAGATACCGTAGACGTAACTGTTGTGACAGATCTCTTGGCATCGCTCACGGATTCTTCAGCACTTGGCATGGATTTATGCAGAGCTAAGCAAATGTGTGTGTTGTCAATTCGTGCTGTGCCATAAACATAAAAAACTGAATCATGGTGCTAACGCTTCTCTCAAAATAAACCCTGGTTTTAAAAAACACATAGAGATACTTCACTGCAACCTGTGTAGTTTGACAAGCTGTTTGGATTAAAAAGCAAATCTTATTGATTTGGGAGTGTCGGTCATGTCCCTTGTTGTAGTATGCTGCTTAAATCCCTGAGGCTGTGGAAAAGTTGTCTCTCTTGGCCTCAGTCCTGATGGTTTCCCTTATCTCTGATTTTTGCCATGGTGCGTTTCTGTCCAGCTGCTCTGGGTTGTGACACCAGGGGGAGACTTAACTTCCTTTTATTCCTCCCAGCGGCAAGCTTGCATGCCTGGATTATTCTGAAACAGGCCTGGTTTGTGTTGTGGTAGCTTATGCAAGTTCCCTGCCTGTGAAACTCTAAGCCTGCCTCTGAATGCTCAGAAGCCCAGGCTTCATTCGTGGAGGGTAGGAAGAAAATCTAGCCCCTTTTACTTTAACACGGGCCTTGAGCCTGCATTTTTGCCCGGTTGCGAAACTCACTTTGAATGTGTGTGAGATAAGGAAAGCTGCTTGTACTTTGCCTCACTCTCCTGGTCTTGCAGTTTCTCCCTGGGAAGCTGTAAGTTGCTTTCAGAGACCAGAGCTACAGGTTTCGCCTGAGAATTTGAGGGATTCCATGCAGGGAAGCAGCTTGGAGCCAAAGGAGCCTGAATGGTTACTGGCTTCTTAATAGCTTGAATGCAACTGATCTGGTCCTGATTTCTTCTTTGCCCGGCCTAGGGAGCTGGGAGGAAGCCACTGCAGTGGGTGGCGGAGTGTAAGGTAACTTCTCCCTGCAAATGTTGATAAGGTTTGGGTGCATTCTTGGGAGTCGCGCCCATGTCTAAAGATAGTTGCAAAGCCAGTGTGGCCCAGTTAGACCTGTCTTCTAGCCTCTGCCATGGACCCAATTTCACTATTTTAGAGCACCAGAAACTCCACGAAACAAGTGGACTCCCTTTTTGGGATTTCCGGCAATATGAATGTGCTAAAGCTCTGGTATGCAACTAGTTTTACTGAAGGACTACTTTGGGAACTGCTCTGACCATGTGGGCTATAATCCCTGTCCCCCTTTCCAGGGAATGCTATTTATTTATAGGATAGTTATTTTATTTTGCTTACTTATTAATACATACAAAACAGGAACTCAAAGTACATAGTTCTCCTTTTCCCCATTTTATCCTCAACAACAACCCTGTGAGGTAGGTTAGGCTTAGAGTTGGTGACTGGCCCCAAGATCATCCAGTTTGATTCATGGCTGAGTGGAGATTTGAACCCTGGTCTCACCTGGCCTAACACTCTAACCACTGCACCACATGCATATAAACAACGCTCATAATATATATTCTAGAGGGCAATTCACAGTCAAAATTCATAAACAGTATTCATAAATAATAATAAACAAAATACTAATAATAAACTTTAATAAAAAAGCACCGTTGTAAAAGCACCGAAAGTGCTTCAACGACAGTAGAATTACATAATAAAAAAGCCAGTGTTTAGAACTTGTTGAATCGTAATTTTAAAATACTATGGGCGCAGCCTCTTTGCACTTCTCTCGCCTCTGGGTTTGCAGCTTTAGGGCCCAATACAAAGGACTGCCCATCTCAACAAAAAAATTCCCATTTCTGGTTTAATGCACAGTGCGTGCCGGGCCGGTCTTACTTTGAGAAAGTTCTTACTTTGCTTTTCTCTCCCGCAGTCATTCAAGGAGGACAACTGGTGTGCCACTGGGCTCTTGGGACGCTTTTTAAACCCCAAATCTACTCTTTATCTTTCAGAATCATGTGTTTTGGAGGATTTAGGCTTGTTCAAATATCCTACAAGTAGGGAAAGTGTCCAGCTGCGACATACAGCAATAATTGTGCCTTTTGGCATCTTAATGACTGACAGATTTATTGTGATAATGTGCTTTTGTAGGTAAGGAACTGAGTAAAGGATAGACCCCAGGGGATGGGAGGGGTTAACCCTTCCATACTAAAAACAGACGTGTGCTTGAGTCCATTTTAAGGTATCTAAAGAAGAAATAGAAAAAGGTAGGTTCAGGCGTGCCCAGAATGCATATGTGTCATTTTTATACGTGCGTTAATATGAGTGCACGTGTTTACCTGGTAAATCTTCCCGCTAAATCCAGTGGAGCTTATTTTCCAGTAAATGTATACAGTAGTAGGTTTACCTTTTAAGGTGGCCAAAGACTTTGCTCCAGTTAACTAGAAACACAAACAGCCTATGTGCTAGAGTTGGTACGTTAAAGATGCCTCCCAAGCTGAGAATAAGCCTAGTGGCTTACACTCATAGAGTTGGAAGGAAACCTGAGGATCATTTAGCTCTGGGGGGGTCAGACCAGCGACCGGGGCATTGTCAGAACCATGCACTAACCAGCCAAGCTGCATGAAATAGCCTGTGGTTCAAATCTTACCTTTGCCGGAAACTCGCCTGGTGAGCTTGGACAAACAGACTTTTCTTTCAATCTTGTCTCCCATACATTTTTATCCTATCCCTTCCCCTTGTAGGTGTGGGTAGTATACAAGACACACCCACGCACCCCACGCTTTAATCCTCATAACTCCGTGAGATAGGTTAGACCAGGAGTCAGCAAACTTTCCCAGGGGGCCGGTCCACTGTCCCTCAGACCTTGTGAGGGGCCGGACTATATTTTGAAAAAATAAAACGAACGAATTCCTATGCCCCACAAATAACCCAGAGGTGCATTTTAAATAAAATCACACATTCTACTCATGTAAAAACACCAGGCAGGCCCCACAAATAACCCAGAGATGCATTTTAAATAAAATCACACATTCTACTCATGTAGAAACACGCTGATTCTTGAACCATCTGCGGGCCGGATTGAGAAGACGATTGGGCCACATCCGGCCCCCAGGCCTTAGGTTGCCTAACCCTGGTTTAGACCGAGAGAGAACATAATCTTGCTTGCAGGTGTCTTGAGGACCCAGACACCTGGAGGAAGATGGGACTCATAGAATTGCAGCGTTGGAAGGGATCACGAGGGTCATCTAGTCCAACCCGCCCCCCGCAATGCAGGAATCTTTTCTTATTTATTTATTTCCTTATTTATTTATTTTGTATTTTTGCCCTGATGATTCATTGCTGCCATCCAATGTAAGAGCTGCCCTCGTAGGACTGGGCACCATGCTGGCATCACCTTTCTTCCTCTCACCTAGAGGGGCAGACGTGACCGAAGATGAGCAATTGTCGTGAGTGAGATGATTGAGCAAAATTGCTGACTCTGGCACGTCGAGCCTTTTCTGTTCTGCATGCCGGTATTTTGCTCTTTGTTCGATTCTGTTCCAGTTCTGCTGTGCAAAGAACTTTATAGCCGCTCTTTGATCACGTGAAACGCTGTCCCGTGGAACTTACTGGTGATCCAAATCAGTCTCCCTTAGCTTGCTGCTCTCCAGATGTTTGGAGCTGCAACTTTCACAATCGATTCTGGGCACCATGGCCAAGTGGATGCAGCCGTGTCACTTGTGTGGGTTTGCCCGTGATGCTTCCCATTTGGCTGAATCAGAAGAGTGCAGCGTTAAAGGGTCCGTCCTAGTAGGCATCTGAGGTGTGGCTGGCCCTCCACATTGGTGCTGTGGCCTAGAGAAGTCCTTGTCATCCCCGCGAGAGTCTTCCTTGTTGACGTTCAATTCCTGGCCTCCAAGGCCAAATCTCTCTAGGCCTTTTGTCTCCTAGACTTCTCCCTCCATACGAAATAGGTAAAGGGGCCCCTGACCATTAGGTCCAGTCGTGGCTGACTCTGGGGTTGCAGCGCTCATCTCGCTTTACTGGCCGAGGGAGCCGGCGTACAGCTTCCGGGTCATGTGGCCAGCATGACTCAGCCGCTTCTGGCGAACCAGAGCAGTGCACGGAAACGCCGTTTACCTTCCCGCCGGAGCGGTACCTGTTTACCTACTTGCACTGGTGTGCTTTCGAACTGCTAGGTTGGCAGGAGCTGGGACCGAGCAACGGGAGCTCACCACGTCGCGGGGATTCGAACCGCCGACATTCTGATCGGCAAGCCGAAGAGGCTCAGTGGTTTAGACCACAGCACCACCCGCGTCCCCTCCATAGGAAATACTTTCCCCCTTTTTATAGTGCCATCTAAGCCCATTGCACTTGGTTAGAGGACAGGTCCTCTCTTCGATTGCTGGTGTGAGCAGGAGGGTTGGCAGAGGTGCTGACCTACTTGAAGGATCCCGTTTCCACTTTCAGGGAAACGAGACACTCTTGCCTGTGGAGAACTCTCTTCCCTTGGTTCTCCCTTATTCACTTTCAGGCGTCGCCCTGGGCTTTTTTGCGCATTTGCCTGCTGGGTGGCTTTCGGGACAAAGCCAGGCCCACTCGCAGCCTCCAGATTAATGCATTTTCTGCAGCATTCGGGACTTGCACAGGAGTGAGTCAGGAGGCGCTGCAGAAGGAGGACGTTCCACCCTGTTCCCAAAACTAGTTTCCATTCAAGCCCTTCAATGTATTTTTATTACTCTAATCTGTTGAGGGGGTTGTGCATGGCGATCCAGTTTCATTCTTGACTAGAGCATGTAGGCAGGAGGTGCAAAGGGTTTTGCAGTATTTAAGAGGAAGCTGGGAGGGTAGCGTAGCGGCTGAGATCCAGACATCCCAGGGAAGAGAGGGGCTCTGCAGTGCTGACCCAGGCAGTATTTGGGCCTTACCTGAGAGTCACCTGATGTGGGAAGCCCGCCCCCCCCCCGCTCCAGTGATTGGCTGCCAGTTGCAGCCCCTTAGTGTTGAGGGGGGGGAAAGAAACTCTGCACATGCTCAGAGCTGCTCTTCTCATGACAGTTGCTGCATATGTTGCAGAGTTGATCTCTAGCTCTGAGAAACATTCTTGAGTTCTTCTTTTGAAAGGCCTTGTTCAAATTATTCCCCGTGTCGAGGAAGGGTTAGGTGGGGATGGAGAGAAATGTCTGAAAATGAGAGTGGCGAGGAGAACAGTGCGTGGGAGAAAGTAAAAATCAGGTGTCGGCTAGATGCCTGGGGAAGAAGATACCTAGTAGAAAAATAATAAAAAGTCTGTCTAGCTTATAGTATCCTGGATTGAGGCATTTTATTGAAGGGTTCACCTGTCCCCCTTGGGCTGAAATGCTTTCAGAGTATCCTCACCCCCGCACCAATGGTTTAGGCTAGGCATGTCCAAAGTCCGTTTCAGGGGTCTAACCCGGCCCACCGGTCGGTTTGATACGGCCCCTAAAAAACTCAACAACTTCAATCCTAAATTTTGGTTGGCCCCCACGGCCCTTCACTTCATCATATCTGGCCCTCTTTGAAAAAAGTTTGGACACCACTGGTTTAGGCCCAGACAACCATGCTGCTCCTCCAGGATGCTATAAACTAGACGATTTTGACCACAACTCCCAACACAGTGTGCCAGCTGGCCCAAACCTCTATTCCTCCTGATTCCCATTTTGCTCTTCCAACTAATCACTAACATTTCATGACTACTGAAGATGCAGGTGCTGTTGTCATTAGGCTGGGTTTTTTGTTTAAATAGATAGTGTGAATTTTGGATTTATTTATTTTTTTCTGCTTTGCAAATCTGCCCCTTCTTGAGCACGCTGATAACCTCCCTCTTGTTTCTCTGTAGCACAATTTTTACTCCTGTTTCGGCCGACACCCACCACCCGATTTCACTACTGCAGGCAGTGATGTGTTAAACAAGAGCAACCCAGAACATTTCGCCTCCCTTTTTGGAGACCCACTCCAAGTTGGCATAGGCCAGGGGTTGGCTCAGTGCTCGTAGCCTCCATGGTTACTTGCCCAGGGCAACTAGACAAAAGTGGCTCTTTGCTAGCTGCTGTGGCTCATTCCCCGCCAAGGGCCTCTTCAAATGCGCTTGAATCAATGGTTCTCTTCGCCTCCTGCAACGAGACAGCGTCTGGCGGCTCAACAATCTTCCACAGGGTGTTAGAAACTCAGATATATAATGCAATCGCCAAATGGCACCTTGCATCTCGGCTACAGTTGCCACCAAGGAATGCCTAGGTGCCATTTTCTTTTGCAATGAAATAATAATTATTATTGTTATTATTATTTCATTTCTATACTTCTGTATATTTTAAAGGAAAAAAAATCTCAAAGCAATTTACAACAAATTAAAATTTCAAATAAAACAATCCAGAATAAAACAAATTCAAGCTTCAAGGAAAATATTTCAGATCTTTCCCTAAGGGACATTTTGCTTTCCCCATGTTTATTCACCTACTAATTTATATAGCTGCCCCTAGCAGAAGTGGATGCGGGTGGCGCTGTGGGATAAACCACAGAGCCTAGGACTTGCCGATCAGAAGGCTGGCGGTTCAAATCCCCGCGACAGGATGAGCTCCCATTGCTCGGTCCCTGCTCCTGCCAACCTAGCAGTTCGAAAGCACGTCCAAGTGCAAGTAGATAAATAGGTACCGCTCTGGCGGGAAGGTAAATGGCGTTTCCGTGCGCTGCTCTGGTTCGCCAGAAGCGGCTTGGTCATGCTCCACATGACCCGGAAGCTGTACACCGGCTCCCTCGGCCAGTAAAGTGAGATGAGCGTCGCAAACCCAGAGTCGGCCATGACTGGACCTAATGGTCAGGGGTCCCTTTACCTTTACTGTAGCAGAAGTACTCCAGGAAGCCAGTGTGGTGTAGTGGCTAGAGTGCCGGACTAGGACCTGGGAAATCAGCGTTCAAATCCCCGCTCAGTCATGAAGTTCTGTGGGTGGCCTCGGACCAGACACAGCCACCTAACCTACCTCGCAGTGTTGTTGTTGAGATTGAGGGGTTGGGGGGTGAACCATGTACGCCTTGGAGAAAAAGACAGGAGAGAAATGCAATGAATAAACTCTTCTGCTTACCTGCGTAAGAAAGCCGGAGAGGTCAGCCAGATGGAGAGGTTACTTGTCAACCTGGCGCCCACAGATCTCCCCATAGTCGCAATTGGACCCACACCAAATGTGCCTGGCTAATTTCTAACACTGCTCACATACTCAGGATCTTGCAAGCTGTGACCTTTGTTGATGCATCTCTGCTGGCATTTTTATGAAACTCTTTGAAAAATCTTTCCTGTGGGTGGTGATTTTGGGCTTTCATGGCCCCTCTCTTTCTTCCTTCCTCTCCTCGACTGCCTGTTTGGCACAAAAGTTGGTAGGCAGCGAACTTCCTGAAGTCCGATTTCTCCTCTTGGAACGCTTTCCTTGCCATAAGACATGACAGCATTAACACTGATAGTCTTTCTGAAATTTGGTTGTAGTCCGAATCAGGTTTGCCCTTGATTAATTCATTTCAGTTCACGTTACTGTTTTGAAACGTTCAAATCGAAATCGCCTCGGGTGTGCTTGACACTGGGTGTCAACTGCTTTGGGAAGATGGCGGTGTGCGCTGAAAGGCGGTTTATAAATCTCCAAACCCATAAAAGAGAAGCAAGTTATGTTCTCTGCCCCAACCCAGACTGTGACCGGGGGGCAGCTTTGAGCGGTCTTGTGGCCTCCCCAGGAAGCAGGTGGGCAGGAATCGCCACAACTGATGGGGATACCCCAAATCTCAGTCTTTCAGCCAAACACAGAAGAGTGCGGCAGGTTGCTTTCTGGAATCTAAATAGAATTGTGGTACATACATGCCATCTACCCCCCTAAAACAGTTAACAATCGCTTTGGGAATTGGGTTTCTAGTGCAAGGTCTGCTTGTCTGAAAACTCATCAATATTTCAGCTGTATCCTCCAAATAGCTTGTTTGCTGCAAATAAACTTCCTGTGGTGATTCCTACAAACTTTCCCAAGGCAGCAGCAAGACATTTTTTTTAAATAAAGCCCAGTTATTTCTCTCCTGCTGCCTTTTTTTGTCTGTTTGGGCATTTCAGATCCTCCTGAGAGCCGTTTTTGCAGCCCATTTTGAAAACACCGTCGGTGGGTAACCAACGTGGTGCCCTCTGGGCGCTGCTGGACTGCAAAGCGCATCAGTTGCTTAGAGCGTGGTGCTGATAACGCCGAGGTTGCAGGTTCAGTCCTGAATTGCAGGCGTTTGATTAGATGACCCTTGGGTCCCTTTCAACCAGGGTGGATAAAAATCAATGATTTGAAAAATAATAATCAGATTTTAAAAATTTAAATCGGATTTTTTTTATTTAAATCAAAATTTTAAAATAATATGCTTTTGGAGAAAACATCTTTCTAAAGGTAGTTTTCTATTTAAGTTACATTATAGTCCAAAGGCTATTCATCAGGAAATAAGGATTTGTTTTAAGTTTTTCATGTGTGCTAAAACTCAGTCTGAGTTTTCTTTCAAAAAATTGTTTAACCACACCAGTTAACAAACCTGGATACATATGCCATGATGTTATTGTTTTAGTTAAATAAATAGTTATTAGGGAAATGTTTGTTTTTCTCCTTCTAATAAGCTACAGCAGAAAAGTTGTCCAAATAAAAACAGTTAACTTATTAAACCTCACAATAATTTCATAATTATCAGTCTGTGTATTTCTAGCAGTATAACCAAATCAGTAATTTTTGATCTAATTGTAAAAACTGCACTGAAGATTTATTCCAAAAACGAAACCTTCATCTGGTTGCAGATATTAAGATTATACCAGCAAGAATGAGTCTGTAAAAAAAAAAATTAAATCAAGTCTTACTGACTGGTGATTTAAATCGTGATTTAGACTGATTTGATTTAAATCAAATCCACCCTGCTTTAAACGCTATGATTCTGTGACCATTTGCCTTGCTGGCTGGGGCTGATGGGAACTGGAGTACCCCTTGGCTTGCCCTGAGTTCCTGTGCCCCTCAATGATGCTTGCAACTTTATACGATTCCTGCTGCAGGCTGAAGTGACAGCTTTCATTCCCTCACCCTTTTTTGCAGTTGTTGTTGTTTAGTTGTGTCCGACTCTTCGTGACCCCCTGGACCAGAGCACGCCAGGCACTCCTGTCTTCCACTGCCTCCTACAGTTTGGTCAAACTCATGCTGGTAGCTTCAAGACCATCTTGTCCTCTGTCGTCCCCTTCTCCTTGCGCCCTCCATCTTTCCCAACATCAGGGTCTTTTCCAGGGAGTCTTCTCATGAGGTGGCCAAAGTCTTGGAGCCTCAGCTTCAGGATTTATCCTTCCAGTGAGCACTCAAGGCTGATTCCCTTAAGAGTGGATCGGTTTGATCTTCTTGCAGTCCATGGGACTCTCAAGAGTCTCCTCCAGCACCAGAATTCAAAAGCATCCATTCTTCGGCGATCAGCCTTCTTTATGGTCCAGCTCTCACTTCCATACATCACTACTGGGAAAACCAGAGCTTTAACTATACGGCACCATTAAAAGGGAACAGATCTGTCAATTACAGTTTTATATGTTGTACAGCCACGGTGTGTGTGCGCGCATGCGTGCCAGCCCCTTGGATCTATTCCTTTTTCTACATCTACTCCTTCCCCTTTTTCTTGAGGACAGTGTTGTAACATCCTGCCTGGGACTGGGAGGCTAGCAAGTTAGGCGCAACAACCTTGCCCCGGAAAAGAGAGTGGGTGTGAAGGCTGTGTTGCGGTTGTTTCCTCTTTGCTTTAAAGGAGAAAGGAAGTCTTTTACTTGGTTGTCTGTATTGTTGCATGTTATGCTCACTGTATGTCACGTTCACGTTTAACGAGGGTGGATTTGTGTATTGGGGTGGGGGGGTTGTGTTATGTTGTAAATAAAATTCCAATAAAATTTTAAAAAATAAATAAAGGGAGAAACGCAACTCATTCTGCACTCCATCCCACAGCGCCACAAATGACCAATAGTCTTACAAGAGTTGTAGGGCATTCGTAGGAGGAGAAGGAAAGCAGAGTTTTGTCGAGGTTTGTGTCCATGCAGAATGGTGTATGAGAGCTGTATGGGTCCCTGGCAGAATAGGGGCCAGAACTGGATGATTATGGTGGTCAGAGTTGCTTGCACACTAAGATCCGGAACCCCAGAGTCCTGCCGTCCAGGGTGAGGAGGAGAGATCAAGGTCCAGGGTTGTGAAGACTGCGGAGAGAATAATTGGGTGCCCTCTTCCCACCTTGGATCAAATCTATGCTTCCAGGTGCCATAAGAAAGCTGCAGAGATAGCGCAGGATAGTGCGCACCCCGGAAATGATCTCTTTCAGCTTCTGCCTTCTGGAAGAAGGTCCAGGGTTATAAAGACTAGGACAAGCCGTCTGAGAAAAAGTTTCTATCCAAATGCGATTTTGGTTTTAAACGCAGTGTAAGGTAGTCTCTATGGGAGTATATTGTATTTATAAAAGGTAAAGGTACCCCTGCCCGTACGGGCCAGTCTTGACAGACTCTAGGGTTGTGCGCTCATCTCACTCTATAGGCCGGGAGCCAGCGCTGTCCGCAGACACTTCCGGGTCACGTGGCCAGCGTGACGAAGCTACCCTGGCGAGGCAGAGCCGCACACGGAAACGCCGTTTACCTTCCCGCTAGTAAGCGGTCCCTATTTATCTACTTGCACCCGGGGGTGCTTTCGAACTGCTAGGTTGGCAGGCGCTGGGACTGAGCAACGGGAGCGCACCCCGCCGCGGGGATTCGAACCGCCGACCATGCGATCGGCAAGTCCTAGGAGCTGAGGTTTTACCCACAGCGCCACCCGCGTCCCGTATTTAATTATGGGGTATCAGAATTTTTAGGGGATTAACCAGGCTGGGATAGCAGGCTTGTTGGTTTTTGAAAGTCTGATGTAGATATTTTCAATTTCGTTGTTATGTATGGGACAATGACAATAAAGATTATTGTATCGTCTGGGGCAGCCAAGTCCAGGCATGCCAAGGTTGGGAGCCAAATCCATCTGCTCAAGGAGCAGGAAGGGGGGGGGCGTTCACACAGAGCAGGCGCTTGTGCATGTGGCCTGGTGGCCTGTTGCTCAGGGTCGGACCCAGGAGACTTGATGCTGCCCCTTTAGTGGCCTCAAACAGACTTGCTACTAGTTTTGAATTGTGTCCTATCTGACAGCTTGCTGTAGATCAGGGCTTCCCATACATTTTGGGGGCCCTGCTCCATTGGCTGGTTCCATAAACCCATCCCCAGCACACCCTGACCTATGAAAAGCATAATTCAGAATAGTGGTTGGCGCAGCCCACTAAGGAAGTTCATAACACAGTGAAAACAGTAACAATCAATTGCATGTTTATTCAAAATGCTGTTAAAACTGTTTAATTAATTCAGCAAACTGGATGGACTCAATCCAGCTTTTCAAAGTCAGATCTTTACATCTCCAGTACTTTGCTGTCTCCCCCATACCATTCACTTCCAAATCTGGGACACCTACTGGGATAATAACTAAAGATCTAATAATTGAATAATAATAACTAAAAGAATACAAGTTTTTAGGGTCTTTCAGGAGATCTGGGAACTCTGTCGCTGACCATCTTTTGCAACTGATCTATGAAACAGGTTCTTTGGAGCTTGAAGCTGCTGATGAACACACACACCCACACCACCTGCCTTTTCTGTCCTGATGGCATCCATTCCCCCTTTGTCTCGCCCCAAGGTCCACGCCTGGGAGATCTCGGATCAGTTGCTGCAGATCCGGCAGGATGTGGAATCGTGCTACTTTGCCGCTCAAACCATGAAGATGAAGATCCAGACCTCGTTCTACGAGCTCCCGACGGACTCTCACGTCTCGCTGCGGGACTCGCTGCTCAGCCACATCCAGAACTTGAAAGACATGTCCCCCGTCATCGTCACCCAGGTGGGCAGTGAACCCCACGTTTGTGGGGAGCGAGTGGCCATTTCAGAAGGCAGCCACCAGCTTGCATGGCTGTTAAAGGGGGCTTCATGGAGGGCTATCTTTTATCGGTGGTTACTGGCTGGGTTGGTTCGTGTGCTATCTCCACTGTCGGAGGTAGTATGCCTCCCATTGAAACCAGTTGAACAATACCAGTTGCTGGAAAACACAGGAGGGGAGAGCGCTCTTATGCGCGGATCCTGCTTGCATCTAGTTAGCTACTGTGAGAACAGGAGTCTAGTCTAGATGGGACGCTGGCCTGAACCTGTAGACCCATCTGATTTTCTTTTAACCTTTAAAGCCCTATACGGCCTAGGACCCTCGTACCTACGGGACCACCTCTCCTGGTATGTCCCACGGAGGACCTTACGGTCTTCAAACAAAAACATCTTGGAGGTCCCAGGCCACAGGGAGGTTAGGCTGGCCTCAGCCAGAGCCAGGGCTTTTTCGGCCGTGGCCCCGATCTGGTGGAACGCTCTGTCACAAGAGACTAGGGCCCTGCGGGACTTGACATCTTTCCGCAGGGCCTGCAAGACAGAGCTGTTCCACCAGGCCTTTGGCCAAGGCACAGCGTGACTCCCTCCTTTGGTAATCCTCACAGAACTCCAGCCCAATGGCTCCCATTAGTTTGATTCTGAATTGATTTTAGAATGAATTGATTTTAGAAGGCTGTGTTACTTTTATTTTTGTTAGCTGCTCTGAGCCCGGCTTCGGCTGGGCAGGGCGGGATATAGATAAATATGATGATGATGATGATGACCTATTGGCCCTGGCAGCTCAGTGGACTCTCAAAAGGTAGCCTGCCTCTTCCTCAGTCTACCTCTGAATGCCAGTAACTGGGGAGCAACAGTGGGCACCTGCCTTTAGCCTTCGTGTCTGTCTTGGGGGCTTCCTGGCTGTTTAGTGTCAAGCAGGGTTCTCAGACTCGATTGTCCCCCCCGCCCCGGTCTGAACTCATCCAGCAGGCAGCTCTTACATTAACTGAAAGGCAGGTGCAATTGCAGCGGACCGTTTCTTGCGGTGGGGAGCTACATCTTTTAGCTGGAAGCGCCCGCCTCTGACTTGTGTTCTCCCACTGCCTCTCTCCCCATGCAGCTTGCGTTAGCCATAGCAGACCTCGCCCTACAGATGGCCTCCTGGAAGGGCTGTGTGCACACACTGGTTGAAAAGTAAGTGGCTCCCTTTTCAAATCTCCCTCTTCTTCCAACTTCCCACCTCCAGTTAAACCTTCTATACCCTGTAATGGTTTTGCAAAGTGCTGATGACATGAGATGGCCCCGGGTGTGTGAAGTGGGAAACCCAGATGAGGTGCTTCTGTGTAAATGCAGATTATCTTGGGGGTGGTGGTCGTGAGCTGCTCTTCTGGGCCTTGGGAAACGGCTTCCAACCACGTAGGGAGCTGTGTGTCACAGGTGGGAGAGGTTTAGTGGGTCTGGGGGCCACCTGCTGGTTTGCTTGTGCTTTGCTTTTTCATGCACATGATTGTGCTCCGACTGCCAACCTGAAAATTAATGGAAAACGGTGAAGAGTAAAATTGATTTAGGGACAGTTTGCTTAGTAAGAACAGCAGCACCTAAAGCGTTTGCTCACAAGCAGGCAGCCATCAAAGGTGTACAATGGTACCTTGGGTTAAGTACTTAATTTGTTCCAGAGGTCCGTTCTTAACCTGAAACTGTTCTTAACCTGAAGCACCATTTTAGCTAATGGGGCCTCCCACTGCTGCCACGCCACCGCCGTTCTCATCCTGAAGCAAAGTTATTAACCCGAGGTAATATTTCTGGGTTAGCGGAGTTTGTAACCTGAAGCGTATGTAACCCAAGGTACCACTGTATTTAAACAAAACAGATAGATTAAGGGGGGGGAGTAACCTGGACAATTACAGCTCTGTTTCTTGCCATGGCGGTAGGGGTGCAAATTTATTTGTGTGTGTGTGATTTTTTTAAAGCATGAAAACATGTTTATCATGCTTCGTCCTGCTCTTGCATGGGACTTCCAGGATTGCTTAACGGAGGGACTGATCAAGTCCAAACCTGCATAGCATTAGTAGTTCTTAGGCAATCGCCCAGGCTCTTTTGCCCAGCTAGGACAGCCACCCTCTGGAATCAGGGTCAAGAACTTGGGGGCCCCTATGGCTGGCGGGGGGTACCCCCAGCAGTCCTCTTTCATTGCTGTCTCACGTTTCCCTTCCCTTCCCCCAACGCCCCCCTCCCTCGCCCTGGAACCCCAGGTACAACAATGACGTGACCTCGCTGCCCTTCCTACTGGAGATCTTGACCGTGCTGCCAGAGGAGGTCCACAGCCGGTCCCTGCGCATCGGAGCCAACCGCCGCACTGAGATCATCGAAGACTTGGCTTACTACTCCAGCACGGTGGTCTCTCTGCTGGTAAGCAGCCCGGAAGGAGGGAGGGCATGGGAGCCGGTCGAGTGGGGTGGCTGGAGAACTCGACATGGAGGTGGGGAGGTCTGGGTTCAAATCCTCACTTAGCCCTGGAGTTCAGTGGGCAACTTGGGGCCTCTCAGCCTAGTCTACCTCCCTGGACGACTGTGAACTTAAAGTTGCATGCTCCTAGGGTGTGTGTCTGTGTCTAGCGCCTGATACCTCATAGGCTGCTTGCAAAGTAATGGGGGGGGACCTATTGCTTTCATTTTTCAATTTATTGAGATTTTTCAGCTTCGCAAAAATTACATAGAATTGTAGAGTTGGAAGGAACCCCAAGGATCATCTAGTCCAGCCCCCTGCAATACAGGAATCTCAACTAAAGCATAATAATAATAATAATAATAATAATAATAATAATAATAATAATAATATTTTAATTATACCCCGCCCTCCCCAGCCAAGACCGGGCTCAGGGCGGCTAACACCAGGTATAAAAACAATTGATTAAAATACTACTTAAAAACAAGATTAAGTACAGCATTAAAATGCAGCCTCATTTCAGTAGAAACTCAAATCAAAAACTTTTTGGGGATGAAAACGTCAAATCTTCACCAAGGCTAACTATCTAGACTGGTCCTACGTGGGCCAGGAAAAAGCCAAGGAAGTCCCCAAATAGGAATTCCATCACAGAAGGAAAAAGGAAAGAGGGGAAGGGGATCAAGTTGATTCCAAGCCAAAGGCCGGGCGGAACAACTCTGTCTTACAGGCCCTGTGGAAAGAAATCAGATCCCGCAGGGCCCTGGTCTCATGAGGCAGAGCGTTCCACCAAGCCGGGGCCAGTGCTGAAAGGGCCCTGGCTCTGGTTGAGGCTAATCTAACTTCCTTAGAGGTTCGGGACCTCTAGGGTGTTGCTATTTATGGACCTTAAGGTCCTCCCTGGGGCATACCGGGCGAGGCGGTCCCGTAGGTAGAAGGGTCCTAGGCCATATCCAATCTGTGCATAAAAACCTCCGAACTTCTTGTCCAGGCACGTAAGACATAACTTAGCTACGAACCTAGCTACAGTGGTGCTCGTGGATGCACAGAAAAAGGACAAAATCCAAACAGTCATGAAGAAAATACACAATATGAAGATAATTTATAGGTTTTAAACTAAGAACCAAAACCGTTCAGGTTCTGATGTCTGTCCACAATGGGGAGATCTGGGGGGGAGGATTGCCCCCTGTCTTCTCAAGAAGCGGAGACCAAGTGACTTAAAGTCACGTTTTAGATTTAACCCCTCTTAAGTTGTTTGTCACGCTCTGTAACTTTTTCTACAACCCGTAACTGCCATGACCATTGCTTTTTGATCTCCCAGCCAGAACCAGCACGTTGGCCAAGTTTAACCCCCCCCTTATTTATTTATTTTGGTGCTAGAAAATCCTGGAGAATCGCAGCCTGGATGCTACTCTCCAGGTCAATTAACTAAACATTACTCCCTAGGTCAATTAACCGGGGCATTGCAGCTTTTCTCTTTTATCTTATTTCTTCATCTAAAGTTTTGGTTGATTCCACTCGTTGATTAAGCGGGTGACGGCTTTCAGCCCGCATTGAAATAGTGGCAGCTTTTTTCAAAAAGAGGTTGAGCTTTGAGGACAAAGGGGATGAGGACAGGATGTGGCAGACTGTGCTGGGCAGCCCCCCCCCCAGTTTAAAATGGAGGGGATTCCCCCCCCCTTCCCTTGGCGCCCTGCCGTGATCCAGGCTCAGTGTTTGACTAAGACAGCAAAGCTGCTGAGGCCAGCATGGTCTCTCTCAGCCTCTCTGCCTGATTTTGATGAGGCTCCACTTTTGAGTCACTGGGGGTGAGCTGGAATAACTTGCCCACCGACCGACTGTCTCCTGGCACAATCTACTTCCTGTTTGGGTCCTTCCTGCACTCCCTGGTTCCCTCTGTGAATCCCACTTCAGACCTTGGCTGCTTTTCTATCTCTGCCGTCACTGAAATAGGGGCTGGCAACCTTGAGAGATGTTACATTAGACAGAATTCAGACCCACCCCCCCTTCTCGGAAGGCTGCCCAGGGAGGGGCAAGCGCTGGCAAAGAGCAGCCTTCTACAATGCATGATATATGATATCTTTATTGTCATTGTCCCATGCAGAACAATGAAATTGAAAAACTGCATAAAACATTCAAAACCCCCTAAAAACTCTGAAACCCCATTTTAAAATACACTATACTATAGAGACCCCTTATGCTGCGTTTAGAACCAGAATTGCATTTGCGTAGAAACTGTTTCTCAGGCGGCTAGTCTTGGCCTTTATAACCCTGTACCTTCTTCCAGAAGGCAGAAGCTGAAAGAGATCATTTCTGGGGTGCGCACTATCTTGTGCTATCTCTGCAGCTTTCTTATGGCACCTGGAAGCGTAGATTTGATCCAAGGCGGGAAGAGTGCACCCAATTATTCTCTCCGCAGTCTTTACAACCCTGGACAGCATTGTTTTCCCCCTGACCGTGCAGCTCCCAAACCACACACACAGACCATAAGGCCCCTTTTGGCATGCAGCTGCCATCAGCCAGCACAGCTTGCCCTACTGCAAAACAGCTGGAGGGCACCTGCATGTGAGCTGCAGACTGCAGGCACACACACATGTGCAGATTGCATCATTGGGGATGTGCTGAGCTCCTCCATCAGTACCGCTGCGAGGTCTCCCTAGCCCCCTCTCCCAATTTCCCTTTCTTCCCTGCAGATGACCTGCGTGGAGAAGGCTGGCAACGACGAGAAGATGCTCATTAAGATCTTCCGCTGCCTAGGCAGCTGGTTCAACCTGGGCGTCCTCGACAGCACCTTCATGGCCAACAGCAAGCTGCTGTCGCTGCTCTTTGAGGTTCTGGTGAGTTTTCCGGGGTCTCTCGCAGAGGGCAGCCTGGCTCAGGGGCTGGGCACCATGTCGGGGAACGATGGCATCGGAGAGGCCTTAAGCGCAGCCATGGTTGCTGCAAAGGCCTCATCTGGGCAGCTCTTGAAGGGAGAGTGGCCCAGTCTTACGCTAGGATACAGTCAGCGACTGAAATGTCCTGATCTGTGCATAGTGCTCTCTTTCTCGTGTTTCTGTGTCTGCCTGCAGCTTACTGCATGTTCACAGAACAAGAGGGGGCTCCCTCTGCAGTGGAATGCACTGGAAAGAACCCAAAGGCTGTCTAGTCCCACCCTCTACCGGGAGGTGGGGGCTGCCTGCCTGCCTACCAGAGCATTTGCACTGCAGAAAAGAGCTTGCAGTGCCTTCTGCAGTCAAACCACGTCTGCTGGAAAAAGCAGCGCTCTCTTCCTCCTCCAGCCCACGGTCTCTGCCCGTTTGATGCAGAAGTGGGGGTCGGGGGGAATCTTCTTTAAGGGGTGGGGGTGCTTTTATAATAAAGAACCATGCTGGCTGGGCCTGATTGACTTTGCAGTCCACAACAGGCCCCGGGTTGGCCAAAGGCTGTTTTTGAAAGAGTTCCACCACTTTTCTTTGATCTATCAGTCCTTTTCCTTTCCGCCCAAGACTTGCGTCTTCCACCCTCTGTATCCTGGACCACATTTGCCTCTCTTTACTTGTTCCTTGGTTGTCGTCTGATGCTGCCCTCTACCCTTTTTGCATTCTTGCTTTTTGGACCCCTGTTTGAGCAGGTGGTCTCGGGTCATTTCTGCGTTCCGTATATCTGTTCGTTGGCTACGCAGATGTTACACAGGAGTCCTCGTGGAAGGAAAGTGTGCATAACCTAAACCCGCCTCTCTCTGTATTTGTGCTGGGGTGGGGTGGTGGGCACGGTCTGGATGAGATCCCTGCAGCGGAGGATGAAGCCCAATTCCCCTTCCCCGGTGCCTTTCAGCAACAGGACAAGACGTCGACGAACCTGCACGAAGCTGCCTCCGACTGCGTCTGCTCCGCGCTCTACGCCATTGAGAACGTGGAGACCAACCTGCCCCTGGCCCTGCAGCTCTTCCAGGGGGTCCTGACGCTTGAGGCAGCCTACCACATGGCTGTAGCTCGCGAGGATTTGGACAAGTGAGTTGCCAGAGTAACCGTTTACGGGCAGAGTGGTCTGTGCACGGCAGGTTCAGGAGAGGAAAAATCGAAGGCACATCTGTGCTGGATTTCTGCTTCTAGTTTTCAGTTGTATCGTGTTTTAAACATGCATGCACACACACACACACACACACACAGATTTTAGCAACCCAAAGAAGTGTTCTCATTTGGATTTGGGACTTTGAACAGTACACCTGCTCTGTCCTCTCCTGCTCTCCACTGCCTGCTTCTGAAAGTTCTCTTTCAAAAGTGGGCTGCGGTTTTAATTTGTACACTGCCCTTAGCTAATTCATGAGGGGTGTTTTTTTTTTAAAGCCTTTCAATCATCCTTATTTATTAACGCAAGCCCAAATCCCCCCTGGGCATATAGAACTAGTTGTATGTGTCCTAGGATCCTGTGTAAAGTTTCAAGCAACAATTCCCACCCTGGAAAGGGCAATCTGTCTCTGCACTGTCAGCGAAGTTACAGGGAACCAGGCAGAGGGCCTTCTCGGTGGTGGCGCCCGCCCTGTGGAACGCCCTTCCACCAGATGTCAAAGAAATAAACAACTATCGGACTTTTAGAGGATATCTGAAGGCAGCCCTGTTTAGGGGAAGCTTTTAATACTGGAGGAATAATTATATTTTAATATTCTTCTGGGAGCCGCCCAGAGTGGCTGCGGAAACCCAGCCGGATTGGTGGGGTATAAATAATAAATCATTATTTTAAATTATTATTATTCCTGTTAAGAAATGTATGATCTGGCTAGAGATGGGAAAAAACAGAAAAATGGGGGGGGGGACAGGTTTTGTTCCAAGGTCATTTGGAAAAAAGCAGGAAAAAACTTGGTTTCCAGTCCCCCCCAATTCCCCCCCCCCGGCCTTCCCATCTCTAACTCTGGCTTTTTAAAAACTACATCATTCTAGTGTCTGTCTAGATATTTAACACTCTCAAGCTGTAACTGCGCTGTGTGAAGAACTACTTTTTATCTGTCCTTAATTCGGAGAAAGGGAGAAAACCTTTTCTCTCCGCTTCCTCTGTGCCATGCTTAAGTTTATAAACTTCTAACGTGGCACCTCTTACCCGCCTTTTCTCTAAATTGGTGTTGCCAAAGACTTGCATGCAGACCGGGGTCTCTCCTGCAGAGCTTGCTCCTCTTCCCATTCGGCTGGTGGGGGCTGTGGCAGCCAGCGCAGATGGGGGAGCAGGAGACAGTGGTAAATATGGGGGGGTGGGGGCAATGAATGACGTCGTCCTGTTGCCCTTCCTGCCTGAGATGGGCATTTCCATGGCCAAGGCTGCAACTTGCTGACTTGGACCGCTGCTTACCCCTCATTTTTCTTTTCCCTTCAGAGTTCTCAACTACTGCCGGATCTTCACGGAACTCTGCGAGACCTTTCTGGATAAGATTGTCTGCACTCCGGGCCAAGGCTTGGGGGACCTGCGGACAATAGAACTGCTCTTGATATGCGCGGGTCACCCGCAGTATGAGGTAGGAAGGGCGCCCCCCCATCCCTTCAATTTCCGGGTTGTGGGCATGGTGGAGGCACCCGCAGCGTGGGCCATTCAGGCAATGGGAGGGTGCTGGGTGATGCTGTATTGTACAGAGAGAGAGGGGGGGGGAGGGGGATAGTTTAAAAGGGTCTTCTCATTTTGGTATGGAAAAGGTAAAGGGACCCCTGACCGTTAGGTCCAGTCGCGGACGACTCTGGGGTTGCGGCGCTCATCTCCCTTTATTGGCCAAGGGAGCCGGCGTACAGCTTCCGGGTCATGTGGCCAGCATGACTAAGCTGCTTCTGGCGAACCAGAGCAGCGCACGGAAACGCCGTTTACCTTCCCGCCGGAGCGGTACCTATTTATCTACTTGCACTTTGATGTGCTTTCAAACTGCTAGGTTGGCAGGAGCAGGGACCGAGCAACGGGAGCTCACCCCGTCGCGGGGATTCAAACTGCCAACCTTCTGATCGTCAAGTCCTAGGCTCTGTGGTTTAACCCACAGCGCCACCCACATTCCCGTATTTTTAGTTCTATATCTGTTTCCTTGTATTTAGTTCTAGATGTCCCTTTCTACGTTTGCTTCATTGGGAACTTTTAATATACCTTCTTATGTACTAAAACAAATGAGGTCTAACTCGGAGGGCCTTCTTGCTGCTCTCTCGCTGCAAGAAGCGAAGTTCAGGGAACCGGGCAAGAGGGCCTTCTCGGTTGTGACACCTTCAGGTGTCAAGGAGATAATGAACTACATAACTTTCAGAAGACATCTGAAGGCAGCTCTTTATCGGGAAATTTTTAATGTTTGATATTTTATTTTGTTTTTATATATGCTTTGAGAGGCCCAGAGTGGCTGGGGGTATGATGATGATAAATGTAAAGAAAAGGGTTTTTTTTAAAAAAAAATGCTAGGAAATAAATAATAACTAAATAAATGGCTCTCCTTCCCATGTCAGGTGGTGGAGATTTCCTTCAACTTCTGGTACCGGCTGGGGGAGCACCTGTACAAGACGGAGGACGTAGTCATCCACAGCATCTTCAAGGCCTACATCCAGAGGCTCCTTCACGCCCTGGCTCGCCACTGCCAGCTGGATCCGGACCACGTACGTCCGCCTCTCCTTCCTGGCCCCCAAACACCCCTGCGCCTCCTTTGCACTTGGCCCGCAGGAGGGGAGCTGCTGGTAGTTACTTACGCTCCCTCCCTCCCTCTTCCCTCCTTTGTTTTCCTCTGCTAGGAAGGAATCCCCGAGGAGACGGACGACTTTGGAGAGTTCCGGATGAGAGTGTCAGACCTCGTGAAGGACTTGATCTTCCTGGTTGGCTCTGTGGAGTGTTTTGCCCAGGTGAGGGGGGAACAGGTTGGTCTGGTGTGGATACCCGAAATGCCGCCGGCGTCTCCTGGCTTTTGAGGGTGGTTTGGGTGGAGGAGTTGAAAGGGCCTCGCTTCCTAGGGCATGTCCACATGTTAATTCCTGCTTTTGTATATTTATTTATTTATTTAAGTTTTTATTAGTTTTTTAACATATCATTTCCAACAATTATTAAACATACGTTTATATCTTAAACAATTTTTTGACTTCCATCAATCACGTCTGAAAATTTTTCAATCTTTTCCACTTAATATACATTTCTTACTTCCACTATTACATTTCAATGTCATAACTCATATCTCTTCTTTGCAGTACTTCATATATTTCTCCTTACAAAACTTCTTGTAGTCCTACTAGCGTGATTTGTTGGTTACAATTGCTCTTCAAATAGTTCGTACAGTGGTGCCCCGCAAGACGGATGCCTCGCAAGACGGAAAACTCGCAAGAAGAAAGAGTTTTCCGTTTTTCGAGGTGCTTCGCCAGACGAATTCCCCTATGGGCTTGCTTCGCAAGAAGAAAGCCCATAGGGAAATCTCCGGGGACCTCTTTTAAATGCTGGCGGTGGGGAGCAAAGCCTTTCGCCCCCCGCCGGCCTTCAGAAGAGGTCCAGGAAGGCCGGTGGGGGCCGAAAGGCTTTGCTCCCCACCGCCAGCATTTTAAAAGCGGTCCGGGATAGCAGGGAAGCGCGCTGCGCTTTCCCGCTATCCCGGACCGCTTTTAAAATGCTGGCCGTCGGGAGCAAAGACTTTCGCCCACCGCCGGCCTTCAGAAGAGGTCTTTGCTCCCCCCCCCGCCTGCCTTCCCGGGATAGCGGAGAAGCGCAGCGCGTTTCTCCACTATCCTGGACGGCTTTTGAAGGCAGGCGGGGGGGAGCAAAGACTTTCGCCCACCGCCGGCCTTCAGAAGAGGTCCTGGACCTCTTCTGAAGGCCGGCGGGGGGCAAAAGTCTTTGCTCCCCCCTGCCTGCCTTCCCGGGATAGCGGAGAAGCGCAGCGCGTTTCTCCTCTATCCCAGACGGCTTTTAGAGGCCGAAACTCTTTGCTCCCCCCCGCCTGCCTTCCCAGGATAGTCTCTGCTGTCCCCGGGGTGATCTTAAAATGCTAGCGGGCGGCAGCGAAGGCTTCGCTGCCGCCCGCCAGCATTTTAAGATCGCCCCGGGACAGCGGAGAAGTCTCCGCTGTCCTGGGGGCTTTTAAAATGCTGGGGGCCGGCATTTTTAAAATGCTGGGGGCCCGCCAGCATTTTAAGATCGCCCCGGGACAGCGGAGAAGTCTCCGCTGTCCTGGGGGCTTTTAAAATGCTGGCGGTCGGGAGGAAAGCCCTCCTGTCCCCGGAGCTTGCGGGGCGGGAGGTGGGGAGAAGGGCTTTTCTTCCCACCGCCAGCCTTCAGAACAGCCTTCTGAAGGCTGGCGGTGGGAAGAAAAGCCCTTGTCCCCCCCCCCAGCCTTCAGAAGAGGTCGGGGGACAGACTGTCCCCGGACCTGGTCTGAAGGCGGTTTCCATAGGAACGCATTGATTGATTTTCAATGCATTCCTATGGGAAACCGTGCTTCGCAAGACAAAAAACTCGCAAGAAGAAAAAACTCGCGGAACGAATTAATTTCGTCTTGCGAGGCACCACTGTATATTTATTCCAATCTTCTGTGAATCTCTGGTCCCGCAGGTTTTGAATCCTTCTTGTCATCTTATCTAATTCTGCGTAGTCCATTAATTTCAAGTTTGTTATTTATTTTTAAAGGGTGGAATTCAATGTAGCACTAAGGTGATGGTTCCATGGTTGCTGATCTGTGGGGTTCTCCCAGTCCTCCAGAGCAGATTTGAGGAGGAAGGGGGCAGGAGTCCTTTTGCTGAGCTAATACAACTCTGTAGTTGATTCCGACCCCATGTGATTTATTTCATAATTTTTTCAAGTCTGCCTTTATTGCCATTTTCAGTGACTGCTTTATAGTGTTTTATGTAAATTTCCTTGAGCAGGGGTTCTCCAACTCTGATCTGCAGGCCATCAGTGGTCTCTGAGCTTCGTTCAGGGGTTCATGGTGTGTGTAAAAATACAAAACCACACAACACAGCACATTACAATTGCTACAGTGGCAGAAAAATTATTAAGTGGTTTGCCAAGACACTTAGCGATTCCCAAGTGATCCATGAGATAAAAGGTTTGGGAACCAATGGCTAAAGGAGATTATTTCGATTGAGCAGCATATACATCCTGCTAAATAATTTTTTTTACAAAGCACAACCTACTTTCACTGGCATGCCTTATGTTGGTCCCTGGGGCCCTCTTAAAAGCCATTTGCCCTTCTGTTTTCCGCAGTCACACATCCACTTTGACTGCATGAATTCTTTGCTGCCCTTGAGGTCCAAAACCCTTGATCTGCTCCTTTTTCGAACTGGCCGGAAAGTCCATCCTAACAGTGACTTTATGGTTAAAGTGCATCCACGAAAAAGCTCATGTCCCTGAATACTTAATTCTTCTATTTTTTTCTTCTTCGCAGCTGTATGCTACCCTGAAAGAGGGCAACCCTCCGTGGGAAGTAACGGAAGCTGTTCTCTTCATCATGGCCTCGATAGCCAAGAGCGTTGACCAGTGAGTACTGCCAGCACCGTCTCAGAGCGGGTGGGCCACGGACCATGAATTCATTTTAGCATTTGTGTGTGTATCCTAGTCACCAGCCAGTGGCCTTTGGGTCAAACTCATGCCTTGATCTACTGTAATAAACCATAGAAAAAGTTCAGGGTTTTTTAAAAAAACATTTTTATTAACAATATCAACATAACAAATTATCAAAACAAATCATCTTCATTATTTCCCCCCTCCCCAAGACTTCCCCCAGAAGCTCCTCTCTCTGATTCCTCAATTCATATTGTTCTCTGCAGATTGTAAAATTGTATACATCCTTATATTATCTATCCACTATATTAACCCTCAAAAAATCTGTGTATGTTTACAGTCATACCTTGGGTTGAAGTAGCTTCGGGATAAGTATTTTCGGGTTGCGTGCTGCGGTGACCCGGAAGTAGCAGAGCATGTTACTTCCAGGTTTCGCCGCTCACGCATGCGCAGATGGTCAAAATGATGTCACGCGCATGCGTAGAAGCGGCGAATCGCGACCCACACAAACGCCGGTTGCGTTCGCTTCTGGATGCGAACGGGACTCCGGAACGAATCCCGTTCGCATCCAGAGGTACCACTGTATTCAAAACCTGCCAAGGAGTCCAGTTCATTTCGTTGTCTTTTTAAATAGTTTGTAAAAAGTTCCCATTCTTCTTTAAAGTGGAAGTGGGTAGAAAAAGTTCAGGTTGGCACAAACCAATTCACTGCACTCTCCGCGGCGAGGACTAGAAAAGCGAAACCTTTCTCTTCAGGTACTTTTTGCCCTCTTTGCGAAAGCGAGGCTCTCCGCTCAGGCCCCGTTATGGACTAGCTGCTTGCAGAGCTTTGTTTTTGTTGTTGCTGTGGCGTAATTGCCGTTTCCTGCCCTCAGGGAGAACAATCCAACGCTGGTGGAGGTGCTGGAAGGGGTGGTACGCCTGCCTGAATCGGTGCACACGGCCGTCCGCTACACAAGCATCGAGCTGGTTGGCGAAATGAGCGAAGTTGTGGACAGGAACCCCCATTTCCTTGGTGAGTGCGAGGGAGCCGCCAGAACGGCCCTCAGAGCTGGGCCTCAGCATCAGGGCTGGAAGATGGGGGTGGAGACACTTTGAATAGTACTCGGAAACGTACCGGGAGCCAATGTAGGTCTTTCAGGACCGGTGTTATATGGTCTCAGCGGCCGCTCCCAGTCACCAGTCTAGCTGCCACATTCTGGATTAGTTGTTGTTTCTGGGTCACCTTTAAAGGTAGCCCCACATAGAGCGCATTGCAGTAGTCCAAGCGGGAGATAACCAGAGCATGCACCACTCTGGTGCAGGGAGGGTCTCATCCTGCGTACCAGATGGAGTTAGTAGGCAGCTGCCCTGGACAGCTGGGCGGGGGGAGTGTTATCAGTTTGTTTTTGTTATGCGTTTTGTGCTCTCATTTTGTATTTTAATAATAATAGTAATAATAATAATAATAAATTTTATTTATTCCCTGCCCTCCCTGGCCAGAGCGGCTAACACCAGTAAAATTACAGTAAAAACATAATAGGGAAAAAACCCCAATTTAAAATACAGGTTAAAATGCAATTTAAAATGCAGCCTCATTTTGAAAGCAGCCCATAGATCAAAACCATAAGGGGAGGGAAATGTAAGGGTCAGACTGAGTCCAAACCAAAGGCCAGGTGGAACAGCTCTGTCTTGCAGGCCCTGCAATGTTGGGAACCGCCCTGTGATCTAGGGTGGAAATAATAATAATAATAATAATAATAATAATAATAATAATAATAATAGAAAAATAGATTCATTCATTCTCCCTCTGCTGCCCTCTCTCCCTGCAACAGATCCTGTGCTTGGCTACCTGATGAAAGGCCTCTGTGAGAAGTCCTTGGCTTCGGTGGCGGCCAAAGCCATTCACAACATCTGCTCTGTGTGCCGGGACCACATGGCCCAGCACTTCAGCGGCTTGCTGGAAATCGCCCGCTCCCTGGACTCCTTCATGCTCTCGCCCGAAGCAGCTGTGGGGCTCCTGAAAGGTACCTTCTCCTTCTATGATAGCAGCGGCGGGGGGGGCAGCCCGACAGGGGAGGAGAGGGGGCTTCCCTGGACCATGTCTTCGGTGTCCTCCTGCAACAGCACAGCATCTTTTGAAGGACCCTTGCCTCTGGAAAGCTAGCATGCCAGGAATACTGGCACTGCGTAGCCTCCTCGCTGACATGCTTGTCTTCTACAAGCAGAGTGCGGTGGCAGTGTTTAGCTAAGTGCAGAGTACGCCTCAGTGTTGTCCACACTGCCAGGCAGCTGCTCTCCAGGGTTTCCGGCCAAGGTCTCTCCCATTCCGACCTGGAGATGCTGCCGGAGATTACCGTATTTTTCGCTCTATAGGATGCACCAGACCACAAGACGCACCTAGTTTTTAGAGGGGGAAATCAAGAAAAAAAATAATATTTCCCGGCTGGAGAGGCTGCACAAGGCTAAAGAGGAAGCCAAGGCAGCGAGCGGGATGGATCGCACTCGCTGCCTTGGCTTCTTTAGCCTTGCGCAGCCTCTCCCGGCTGGAGAGGCTGCGCGCGGCTATGTCAATTCCCCCACCTCCCGCAAAAGCCCACAGGAGCCGCGCACCCTTTACGGAGCGTGCGGCTCCTGCGGCCTTTTCTACGGGGAGGGACAAGGGACTGACTGGCCGCGTCAGTCCCTTCTCCCTCCTGGGGAAAAGCCCGCAAGAGCGAAGCTTGTGTGCGGCTCTTGGGGGCTTTTCCTGCCTGCCTCCCCCCTGCATTCGCCCCATAGGACGCACAGACTTTCCCCCTTAGTTTTTAAGAGGGAAAAAGTGCGTCCTATGGAGCGAAAAATACGGTAAATCTGGGACTTTTCAGCATGAAAGGTGGATTCTCTACCCCTCAGCGACAGGCCTTCCGGAATCAGGAAACCATTCTCCCCACTCCTAGTCCTGGGTTTGAACTTTGGTCTCCCCTCCCCATCCTAGTCCTCCCCATTTGTCACTACGTCACACTGGTTCTCAGGGGGAAATGGGAGACCCCAGAGGGCTGCTGTCAGTCTGGCCGTTTGAGGCTGGGTTTGGTCCCTGGGCTGGTTTCATTGATGAAGTGTCTGCCTCTCCCCTTCTTCTTCAGGGACTGCCTTGGTGCTGGCTAGGCTCCCGCTGGAGAAGATCTCTGCGTGTCTCAGTGAACTTTGTGCCGTTCAGGTGATGGCTCTGAAAAAGGTACGAGGCCTGAGGGCCGGCTGAGCGTGGCCGCTTTACCTGGAGGGAGGGAGGGTTTTTGAGCTTTGGGACAAAAACTGGTAAAGGAGGACTTGGAAGCAAGCCCTTGTTGTTTGGAAGAAAGGCAAACACTTTTTTAAAACGCACATTTTGCTTGCTTTGCTCAAAGGGGGTAAGCCTTGTCCCAAACGACCATCTCTTTCCCTACACACCCTCTTGGGTGTTTGGCTTAGCAAAGGGGGCCCTCTGGGTAGTTGGGGGTCGATGTGGCCTAGGAGGCGGCCTTCTCTGTAGCAGCCCCATAAGATGTGGAAATCCCCACAGAGGTGTTCCTGGTGCCTTCATGGTTCAGCTTCTGACATTCTCTGAAGACGCACCTCTGTCCATTGACCCTGACACCTGAGATACCTTGTTTTCAGGACCTCCTGCCTGTCCTTTTGACTATAGTTCGGTTTTTCCCCAACGGTTTTTAATAACTGAATTTTAAGCTGGATCTGCTGATGACGTTTGGGTAACAAATTAAGCCATAGAAGTGGTGGTCGTCTTGGGTTGCCTCTGGAAACGCCAGCCCCATTTAATAAAGCGTGTCGCTCCCAGCCACCCCTGAGTCGAGCCTCAAATTATCAGCCACACAATCGGGGCGAGGGGTTGGCTCAGGAACTGCCGCTGGCACTCTCGGTGCCCACCAGTGGTCTTCCCAACCTGCGGCTTGAACATGGAGACCCCCCCCCAAGTGCCGGCAACAAGGCAACATTTTCTTTGCCCCCCTTTTTGAGGAAGGGGAGTCCCGTGTCCCTCCCTGAGCCGTCTTGTGTGTCTTCTCTTTTCCCCAGCTGCTCTCTCAGGAGCCGAGCAATGGCCTCTCCTCAGACCCCACTGTGCCCCTAGATCGCCTTGCTGTTATATTTAGGTAAGAAGCTTTGGGGGACCGGGGTCTCTCCCCCTACCCATGGGGTTGGGGGGCGACAATAACCATCAGGTTGCTTGCCCGAAGCAGCGGGTGCATCTTCCTCTGGACGTCTTCGATCAGGATCTCCCGGACACTCGCTCGACTCCTGCACCAACGGAGCTGAAATTCTGTGGTCGGGAATTGAATTTGTGGTAGTGGGGAGAGAATCCCAGATAACGCTCCTCCGCCTCCCACTTCGGTCTTCTGCTCTCTGCTTGCCTCCTCCCTCCTTCTCCCCCCACAACTTCCCTCCTCTCTTATCCTTCTGTCCAGGCTCCCTTGGGAAGAGCCGCACAACAGAGCTTCAACTAGTTTAATAGGCGCTCCCTTTCCCCCTGAAAGGGATGCGGGTGGCGCTGTACTCTAAAACCACAGAGCCTAGGACTTGCCGATCGTAAGGTTGGCAGTTCGATTCCCCATGACGGGGTGAGCTCCCATTGTTCAGTCCCAGCTCCTGCCCACTTAGCAGTTCGAAAGCATGTCAAAGTGCAAGTAGATCAATAGGTACCACTCTGGCGGGAAGGTAAACGGCGTTTCCGTGCGCTGCTCTGGTTCGCCAGAAGCGGCTTAGTCCTGCTGGCCACATGACCCAGAAGCTGTCTGCGGACAAACGCCGGCTCCCTCAGCCTGTAGAGGGAGATAAGCGCGCAACCCCAGAGTCATCCGCGACTGGACTTAACTGTCAGGGGTACCTTTACCTTTACCTTTCCCCCCATGAACCTGTTTATTTCCGGACCGGGATGGGGAGCAATAGAGGGGCCCATATAGGGATCTCTGGGAGAATTCTGGGTTTGCCAAATGTCAGTCCCTGGGATCGTTTGGCAGAAGCCATAGCAGCTGAAAGGGCACTATTAGGAAAGCAGAGAGAAGTTTGCTGGGTGTGTAAAATGCCCGTTCTCTCCTTCTGCTGTGCTGCTGGCTAAATCTACAAGGGCCTCCTCATCCAGCCTTGTCTCCCAACTCTGCAGCTCTGTTTTTGCTTCTCTGACTTTAAATCTGTTGCCGTTAGCATGATTTGGGAAGCAGCAATCTGCTTTCAGCCTTTGTCCTAAGGTGGTTGGTCTTCCTGCACTCCACATATCCAAATATTGTTGTGTTTTCCTTCCCCTGCACTTGGTTCCTGCAGTTGATTCTGTCCAGCTCCACCCTTGCCTTAGATTGAGGTTGGATCTGCAAGGGGCCCTTTCCCCACCTCCTGAGGTTTCAGGATGGGCGAACATGTCAGCCACACGTGTCTCAGATCTCTGCTGTTTTGCTTTTTTGGGAAGGAGGGGGCTGTGTCTTTGCAGTCCTCCTTCCCCGGGGCAATTGTCCCGTTAAGCATGCCAGTGGAAGAGCAGCTGGCACCTGCCTCTCCAGCCCAGCTCACCCACAAATTCCATCCCTCCGTCTCTTTCCCCGCAGGCATACCAATCCTATTGTAGAAAATGGACAGACCCACCCGTGCCAAAAAGTCATCCAGGAGGTAGGTGGAGAAGTCATCCAGGAGGTAGGTGGAGAAGCCCCCCGCTCACTCCAGGGGGCGACTGGTGAAGCGGCTTGGCTTACTTGCCCGGGTCACCCATGTGGGCTTGCCCTCTGTGGCACACTTCAGCCGTGATTGCACAGGTGGAGCTTGGATTCCAATTGACCTTGTCTCCTCCTCACCCCGGATGGAGCAACGCCAAGGGGTGGGGTTGGGAGGTAGCCGAGGGCTTTACTTACTCATTTCCCCTGTTCTGTGGTGCCCCCCATGGTAAGGGGTGGCTGTATGTATGTAATAATGTCATGTATATTTTTATCATGTTCTTCAGGATTCACACACGTTATCTCTGTAATCCTTACGCTTCACGTACATTTCCTCTGTAGTCCTAATGCTTCACGTACATTACCTCTGTAATCCTTAGAACAACCCTGTAAGGGGGAGGTCAGTTTTCTCCCCAGATGGTGGGGCATGGAAACAAGGCTTTACCTAATGAATCAATGGTGATATTTAAACTGGGGACTGAATGGATTCCCAGCCCCAGACTTTTGCCATCGCGCTGCCCCGGCGCTCTGTGTGCGCATTTGACCCCGCGGCCCACCCTTTGCAGCACTGGGGCCCTTGGCCCACTGCCCTGGCCCCACACCATCCCCCCAGGCAGGCTTTCACGCTCCTGGTCTTTCCGCAGATGGCCAGATAAGCAAAGCCCCGCGGCCTGAATACTTTTGCAGACTGGGGCCTGGCCCCTTTCTCCCTGCTAGTGCTGACCTTGTGGAATGTGCCGCTCCGGCTGCTGCCAGTGGGATTAGGTTTCCAGGGAGAGGAGGCCAGGCCTGCCACCCCCGTCCGATGTAAAGGAAACCCTCCGTAATTGCTCTCCTTCCTCCGCCCAGATCTGGCCAGTCCTGTCAGAGACCCTGAACAAACATCGTGCCGATAACCGCATTGTGGAGCGCTGCTGCCGGTGCCTGCGCTTCGCTGTTCGCTGCGTGGGGAAAGGCTCGGCGGCCCTCTTGCAGCCTCTGGTCACCCAGGTAAACGCCCGTAGAACAGTGGCCTCGCAAAGGGATCCCAGAGGGCCATGAAGACCAACCCGCTGCGGTGCAGGAATCGCCAAAGGAATAATAATAATTTTTTATTTACCGTATTTTTCGCTCTATAAGACGCACCACACAAGACGCACCTAGTTTTTGGAGGAGGAAAACAAGAAAAAAAATATTCTGAATCTCAGACGCCAGAACAGCAAGAGGGATCGCTGCGCAGTGAAAGCAGCAATCCCTCTTGCTGTTCTGGCTTCTGGGATAGCTGCGCAGGCTGCATTCGCGCCATAAGACGCACACACATTTCCCCTTACTTTTTAGGAGGGGAAAAAGTGAGTCTTATAGAGCAAAAAATACGGTATATCCTGCCCTCCCCAGCTGAAGCCGGGCTCAGAGTGACTAACAACAATAAAAGTAACAGCATTCTAAAATCAATTCATTTAAAAATCATTTTTCTTCCCCCTATTTACCTACCTAATTTACAGAGCTGCCCCACAGCAAAGGGACTTTGGGAAGCCAGTGGGGTGGGGTGGTGAGAGTGTCAGACTAGGACCTTGGGAGATCAGGGTTCGAATCCCCTCTCAGCCGGGAATCTCACCAGGTGACCTGGGCGTCAGTCGCAGCCTCCTAACCTACCTCACAGGGTTGCTGCAGGGAGGGTGAACCATGGGAGGAATACGCAGAATGATGATGATGATTTTATTTATATCCCGCCCTCCCCAGGGAAAGCCGGGCTCAGAGTGGCTAACAACAATAAAAGTAACACAGCATTCTAAAATCAATTCATTCTAAAATCAGTTCAGAATCAAATTAATGGCAACCATTGGGCCAGAGTTTTGTGAGGATTACCAAAGGAGGGGGTCAGACTGCGCCTTGGCCAAAGGCCAGGCAGAACAGCTCTGTCTTGCAGGCCCTGCAGAAAGATGTCAAGTCCTGCAGGGCCCTAGTCTCTTGGGACAGAGCGTTCCACCAGATCGGGGCCACGGCCGAAAAGGCCCTGGCTCTGGCTGAGGCCAGCCTAACCTCCCTGTGGCCTGGGACCTGCAAGATGTTTTTTTAGTAGACCGTAAGGTCCTCCGTGGGACATACCAGGAGAGGCGGTCCCGTAGGTACGAGGGTCCTAGGCCATATAGGGCTTTAAAGGTCAAAACCCTACCACTTGGCCATTCCAGCCTCCATTTAAAAACCTCCAAGGAAGGAGAATCGTAGGATTGGTTGTGACCATGCAGTGCAGGAGTGGAGACTCTCCTTCAGGTCTACTGGGCCGAGGCCATTTAGGGCTTTCAAAGTCAGCACCAGCACTTTGAATTGTGCTCGGAAACGTACTGGGAGCCAGTGCAGATCGGCACCTGCTGAATATGCACCTCTTCTTCTCAGCCCCTTTGGGCACCTGTGATAGATGTTTTTGAACCCACCCTGGTGTTTTCGTTGTGAATGGTTTAAACTGTTTAAAATGCCACCTGTTTTCTTACTGCTGTCGCTTGCCTTGGAACCTTCTGTCGAAGGGTAGATAGAAAGCAGCTCCACCCGGTCTGCTGGGCTGCTGCTTTGGCTCCAGGATCCTCCCCATTCATTGACCTCTGCTTCTCCCCCCCCCCCCCCGGCAGATGGTGAGCGTCTACCAGGAGCACCAGCACTCCTGCTTCCTCTACCTGGGCAGCATCCTTGTGGATGAGTACGGAATGGAGGAGGGCTGTCGCCAGGGGCTGCTGGATATGCTGCAGGTAGGTTGGCCCCCAGGGCTTCCTTGCGGCTTCTCTGGGGCTTGTCCCGGCCTGGGGAGGCCCCTTCCTGGTCTTGGTCCGAACGCGTGCTGCGAAACAGCCCCTTTCCTGGCACGACGAGCTCTGCCCATGCTCAGAGACGTTCCCTCCAGATTCCCTTTGAATGTAACCTTTGGGGAAGGAATGCAAGGACCGCAACACGAGAACGGGGCCTTCTCTGCAGTGGCTCCCCGTCTCTGGAACGCTCTCCCCAGGGAAGTTCACCTGGCGCCTTCATTATACACCTTTGGGCGCCAGGCAAAACCGGTCCTTTTTAACCAGGCCTTTGGTTGGTCTGTTTGACACCCTATGTCCATGTGTTTTTCGGGGGGGGGGCTATTGGGTTGGTTTTGTTTTTATTAGGTATTTTGTGGTTTTATATCTTGATTTTATTCTGTGAACTGCCCTGAGACCCCCCCAGGTACAGGGCGGTATATAAATTCAAATAATAATAATTCCCTTTTTTATATACATTTTAATTAAATTTTTAACATATTAATTCCAAAATTCATACAACATAGCTTCTTATCTTATACAATATTTTTGGACTTCCGTCAACACTTCTGCTGATTTCCCCTTCTTTGTCACTTATTATGCATTTCTTAATTTCATATTACCTTTAATTATCCTTAACTAATAATTCTCATTGTCTTTTTTTTTTGCAATATTTCAAATAATTCACCTTACAAAACTTCTTGCAAAGCTACTAGCATAATCTAATAATAATAATAATAATAATAATAATAATAATAATAATAATAATAATAATAATTCCAACATTGCATTGCAGAGTTGGCAGGGACCTCCAAGAATGTTTTAGTCCATTGTAGCCTTGGATGCCCTTTCTGAAAAAGGTCGGCAGAAGCTGCGCCCCTTGTTCCAGACGTGGCTGCCGCCCCCATATATTTGTATTACAGGGGGCATGCATTTGGAGGGACGCGGGTGGCGCTGTGGGTTAAACCACAGAGCCTAGGACTTGCCGATCAGAAGGTCTGCGGTTTGAATCCCCGCGACGGGGTGAGCTCCCGTTGCTCAGTCCCTGCTCCTGCCAACCTAGCAGTTCGAAAACATGTCAAAGTGCAAGTAGATAAATAGGTACTGCTCCGGCGGGAAGGTAAATGGCGTTTCCATGCGCTGCTCTGGTTCGCCAGAAGCAGCTTAGTCATGTTGGCCACATGGTGCGCCAGCTCCCTCGGCCAATAAACGAGATGAGTGCTGCAACACCAGAGTCGTCTGCGACTGGACATAATGGTCTGGGATCCCTTTACTTTGGGACCCTGACCAGCAAGGACCGAGCAATGGGAGCTCACCCAGTCGCGGGGATTCGAACCGCCGACCTTCTGATTAGCAAGTCCTAGGCTCTGTGGTTTAACCCACAGCACCACCCACGTCCCTTACCTTTACCTTACTTTTATGCAATAAGCTAGTTCCCGCCCAGGTCTGTACACCCCAGAGACGTCTGCGACTGGACCTAATGGTCAGGGGTCCCTTTACCTTTACCTAACTGCTAAAGGCTTCCTTCTGTCCTCCCAGGCTCTGTGCGTCCCCACGTTCAGGCTCATCGAGCAACCCAATGGCCTCCAGAACCACCCGGACACTGTGGATGACCTCTTCCGGCTGGCAACCAGGTACCCCACATCCTGCGCTTGGCTCCTGGCTGCCTTGCTTCCAGGCCAGCCTTGGAACTTCCCATCCAGAGCAGGTTTTTTCGGTCTGGTTTGCTCCAAATCCCAGCAGGGACCGAACCTCAGTCTCGTATCCCCCATTGAGAGGCCCGCCGGAGCACAAATGCCTGGCAGTCTCTCTTGTAAAGGTCAGTATTCCTGAACCTTGGAGGAAGGAGGTTGCAAAAAACAGAGGGGCCGTTATCGTTGCGGCTCCGCTGCCCTCGGGACAGGAAGGGACCCTAATCAAGAATAGGGTTGAGGGTATCTAGGACCCAGATCCGAAGAGCTTTTATCAGGCATTGACACGCAGGAGGGGTTTCTTTTTTCTCGCCGGGAGCTCTGGGGTCCTAACCGTCCGATGCTGCCTCGCCCTCGCAGGTTCATCCAGCGCAGCCCCATCACCCTCCTGCGCAGCCAGGTGATTCTCCCCATCTTGCAATGGGCCATCGCTGCCACCACGCTGGACCACCGCGATGCCAACTGCAGCGTCATGAAGTTCTTGCGTGACCTCGTCCACACGGGAGTGTCCAACGACGTGAGTGGCGGGCGCCGGGGGTCAGCCGTTGATGCAGGGTGCCAAGACACACAGCTTTTTTTTTTTTTAATCATTTTTATTAAGTTTCCCATTTTAATAGTCCAATCAAATCACATTAAGTATTCCAAATTATACATATACATATCAAATAATCCAAATATTCTGCCGAATTATAAATTTTTTATTGGGACTTCCCATGCTTCAAGTTCTGGGGAGCTCTGATCGTCTCATATCTCCACTGCTTTTGATAGTCATTTCTCTCTTTAAATCTTCCTGTTAACCTCACAGCTTTTTATCCCAGAGAGTTTCTGGGGCGTGGGGTATTATCCTACTTTTCCTTGCAGGGAGTTCAAGGTGGCATATTTAACTCCTCCCAGCAACCCTGAGAGGTAGATTAGGCTGAGACTGTAGCAGACCCGAGGTCACCCTGCAAGCTTCGTGGCTGAATGGGGATTCGAACCCTTCTCTCCCAGGTCCCGATCCAGTGCTCTAAGCACTCTGCCCCCCCGGCTCTGGGGGAGGGCTGTCTGTCAGGACCCGCCATCCAGCTGCCAGGCCAGCCTTGGCCAACCCTGTACAGTGGATGCTCAGGTTGCGAAGGTGATCCGTGCGGGAGGCACGTTTGCAACCCGCATCTGCACATGCGTGGGTCGTGATTTGGTGCTTCTCCGCATGCGCAAAGCGTGATTTAGCGCTTCTGTGCATGCGCAAGTGCTGAAACCTGGAAGTAACCAGTTCTGGTACTTCTGGGTTCGGCACAGTGCGCAACCCGAAAACGTGCAAGCGGAAGCGTTTGTAACCCGAGGTATGACAGTACTCTCTTGCAGTTTTGGACTACAACTCCCATCGGCCCCTGCCGGCATGCCTGTGCTGCCGTCGGCCACATTGTCATGCAGCCATGCTGGCAGGGGCTGATGGGAGCTGTAGTTTAAATCAGAAGGAGCGTGCCGATTTGGTGAAGGCTTTGGTAGCCCTTGAGCCTGCTCCCGAGTCAGGCCATTCGTACCTATAAACTTCAGATTGCAGAGGCTGGCTGTAGTTTCATAGTGGTGCACGAAATGGCACTCTGCATGTGCTCAGAGGCAGCCTTTGAGCCCTGTTGCTGAAACAAGCTTCTGCAGCCGAGCTTTGCCTCAGGAGAAGCCCTTGCTTAGCGCTTTCTGTCACACATGTGGGAAAGTTAAGGTAGGAGAAAATATATTGTTTTGATACGACCCCTCCTCACTCATGCTCAGCAGCAGAGCACATTCCCTTTGCAACTTATTGGAAGCAAGTTGATGATTTGTTAGAATCCTTTCATTAGGAATCCAGTCTGGATTGTTCCTGGTAAGTTTCCCCTTTATTTCCCTCTTAAAATAATAACAACACGACACAGCCTTTTTTAAAAGTAAGAAGAAAGTTTTACTTGCATTCAGTTCACAGCAGTACAGTAGATGCTCAGGTTGCGAACGTGATTCGTGCGGGATGCACGTTCGCAACCCGCAGCGGCGCATCTGCGCACGCACAGGTTGCGATTCGGCGCTTCTGCGCAAGGTTCTCCAAGGTTTCCTGCCCCCAGAGAAGGGGGGGGAATGAAGATGGTCTCTCCCTCGGGAGCAGAAGTGGGGTGTCGAGAGCGGCCCATGGTCTGGGGGGGAAGCCGTCCGCAGCTCCGAGGGCCCCCCGCAAGTGCGCCCCTCTCTTTCTCTATCCCCGCAGCACGAAGAGAACTTTGAGGCGCGGAAGGAGCTGATTGCACAGGTGATGGCGCAGCTGGGACAGCAGCTTGTGAGCCAGCTCTTGCACACCAGCTGCTTCTGCCTGCCGCCTTACACCCTGCCGGACGTGGCCGAGGTGCTGTGGGAGATCATGCAGGTCGACAGGCCGGTGAGTATTCTGGTGGAGTATTGGGTCAGGTTCAAGGTGCTTGTCTTGACCTTTAAAGCCCTCTGTGACTTAGGGCCCTCGTATCTACGGGACGGCCTCTCCTGGTCTGCCCCGCAGAGGACCTTAAGGTCCATGAATAATTATAATTTAGAGGTCCCGGGCCCTAAGGAAGTCAGACTATCCTCCACCAGGGCCCAGGGCCTTTTCAGTGGTGGCTCCGACCTGGTGGAATGCTCTGTCCCAGGAGACCAGGGCCCTGCAGGATTTAACATCCTTCCATCTGGCCCATAGGACAGAGCTATTCTGCCTGGCCTTTAATTTGAATTCAGCCTGATTTTTTATTTCCCTTCTATTCCCTCCCCTTTTATGAAGATCACGCGCTCTGATACCCCGCAGCTAAGTCTCCCCTGGCCTCCTCGCTGGCCCAAGTAGGACTAATTCAGGCAGCTAGCCCTGGGGATTATCTAATTGATTTTTGAATTTCATTGTTATTCATGTTTTTACACTGTATTTTATGCTGCTTTTATAATTAAGTGTTTTAAATTTGTTGTTAGCCGCCCTGAGCCCTGTTTTTGAACCGGGAAGGGCGGGGTATAAATAAAAATTTATTATTATTATTATTATTAAGGAGGAAGCTGGGACTGGGCCTTTCGGGTGGGGAGAGCACTGGGCTTGCCCAGTCTGCCTTGGGCAGGACATCTGCCACTGCCCTCCCTCTGGGCACTAGCTTAACCCTACTGGACTTTGAAAAGCTAGACCAAGTTCAGTTTTGTTGGATCAAACGCATTTAATTTGTGTTTTGAACAAACATGCAGCCAGTCCTTACCATCTCGAATTGTATATTATCTTCTTCCTTGGCGGGTCGTGCAAACTGCTCTTTTGCGTCATGCTTTTTGTAAGGTGGACGCAGGTGGCGCTGTGGGTTAAACCACAGAGCCAAGGACTTGCCGATCAGAAGGTCGGTGGTTCGAATCCCCGCCACGGGGTGAGCTCCCATTGCTCGGTCCCTGCTCCTGCCAACCTAGCAGTTCGAAAGCATGTCAAAGTGCAAGTAGATAAATAGGTACCACTCCAGCAGGAAGGTAAACGGCGTTTCCGTGCGCTGCTCTGGTTCGCCAGAAGCGGCTTAGTCATTCTGGCCACATGACCCTGAAGCTGTACGCCGGCTCCCTTGGCCAATAAAGGGAGATGAGCGCCGCAACCCCAGAGTCGTCCGCGACTGGACCTAATGGTCAGGGGTCCCTTTACCTTTACCTTTTGTAAGTTGGGGGGCACTGGCGATGAGTTTACGGAACCAAGGGGTGCGAGATGGCCTCAAAAGGTTGGGGATCCACTGGCCTGCGCTGGCTGGCAGGGATTTCTCCAGGGGTTCCAGGCAGGGGACTCGGGGATGGATCTTGGTGCCTTCTGCACTCAAAGCAGGTGCTCTAACCCCCGAGGCTTTGTGTGTTGCTGCGGAGTCTTGGGAGGGTCTTGTCTTGGGAGTCACTCCTTCTCTCTCCCCCCTTCTTTTCTCCCCCCCACCCCCGTGGCTGCCACAGACCTTCTGCCGCTGGCTGGAGAACTCGCTGAAGGGCTTACCAAAGGAAACATCGGGGGGAGCCGTGCAGGTGACGCACAAGCAGCTGACAGACTTCCACAAGCAGGTCACAAGGTCAGTGTGGCCTTCAAGGCTGCGGTCGGGGGGAGCTGGGTGGGGGGATTGGTCAGGCGGGGGTACCAAGGGTAAGTGGGGGGGGGGTTTGATCAGACGCAGCAAGATTCCTTGGACTAGATCAGGGGTGTCCAACTTCCAAGACACTGTGATCTACTCCCACTATTAATAATAATAATAATTATTGTTGTTTAGTCGTGTCCGACTCTTCGTGACCCCCTGGACCAGAGCACGCCAGGCCCTCCTGTCTTCCACTGCCTCCCGCAGTTTGGACAAACTCATGCTGGTAGCTTCGAGAACACTGTCCCACCATCTCGTCCTCTGTCGTCCCCTTCTCCTTGTGCCCTCCATCTTTCCCAACATCAGGGTCTTTTCCAGGGAGTCTTCTCTTCTCATGAGGTGGCCAAAGTCTTGGAGCCTCAGCTTCAGGATCTGTCCTTCCAGTGAGCACTCAGGGCTGATTTCCTTCAGAATGGAGAGGTTGGATCTTCTTGCAGTCCATGGGACTCTCAAGAGTCTCCTCCAGCGCCATAATTCAAAAGCATCCATTCTTCGGCGACCAGCCTTTATGGTCCAGCTCTCACTTCCATATATCACTACAGGGAAAACCATAGCTTTAACTATACGGATATAATAATAATAATAATAATAATAATAATAATAATAATAATTTATTATTATTTATACCCCACCCTCCCTGGCCAGAGCCGGGCTCAGGGCGGCTAACACCAATAAAATTACAATAAAACATAATTTGGGGGGGGGGGGACAGACAAACAAAAACCAGTTTATTAAAAACGGATTAAAATACAATTTAAAATGCAGCCTCATTTTAATAAAGGTAAAGGTACCCCTGCCCGTACGGGCCAGTCGTGTCCGACTCTAGGGTTGCGCACTCATCTCGCTCAAGAGCCCAGGAGCCAGCGCTGTCGGAAGACACTTCCGGGTCACGTGGCCAGCGTGACGAAGCTGCTCTGGCGAGCCAGCACCAGCGCAGCACACGGAAACGCCGTTTACCTTCCTGCTATAAAGCGGTCCCTATTTATCTACTTGCACTTAAGAGTGCTTTCGAACTGCTAGGTGGGCAGGAGCTGGGACTGAACGACGGGAGCTCACCCTGCCGCGGGGATTCGAACTGCCGACCATACGATCAGCAAGTCCTAGGCACTGAGGTTTTACCCACAGCGCCACCCGCCTCATTTTAATAGTAGCCCATAAATCAAGACCATAAGGGGAGAGAAACATAAGGGTCAGACTGAGTCCAAACCAAAGGCCAGGCGGAACAGCTCTGTCTTGCAGGCCCTGCAGAAAGATGTCAAGTCCTGCAGGGCCCTAGTCTCTTGTGACGGAGCATTCCACCAAGTTGGGGCCAGTACTGAAAAGGCCCTGGCCCTAGTTGAAATAAACTGGCAGTGATCTACCCATTGGATTGACCAGAGTTGTTGAGCTTGTTTTAGGGGGTGAGATCAATCAGAGATGTTGAGCTTTTTGGGATCGACCAGGGACAACCAGTGAAATCAACCGGTTGGGCAGGCACAGACTAGATCACCCTTTGGTCCCTTCCAACTCTGATTGTATGTTTCACCTCCTTGAGCAGTTTTTGCTCACTGGCTTTATGAAACTATGATCCTTGTGTGGATCACGAGCCATTCATTTCATAGGGGACCCAGTGAGGCCCCCCGACTCACACAATCCCCAATCTCAATTTGCGTGTGTGTGTTATGCCTGTTAAAAAGTTTTTTTTAAAAAAAGCTTGTCATGCTGGGAGCAAGCTTGGCAGCCCCTCTCTCTGTGCCAACTGTGGAGGAGAACCCTTCTTTGCCAGGAGATTGCTGGGTCGGTGTGTCCCTCGGCTGGGATTTCTCTCTTTCCTCCCGGTTGCCAGTCGGGTTTTTCTGGTCCTGCCAGTCCGGTTGTGCTGCTTTTGGGAGGGGGAAACCGCAAGGCTGCTTGGCCCCAGTCCTGCGCCCTTTGCCAGCGCAGGGTGACTGGCTCGGGCAGGCCCATACCCAGCCCTATCTGCTTCCGAGGCCCTGTGGCTTTGCCAGGGCTCCTTCCCCTTCGCCCAGGGTGTGTGTGTGTGTGCTGAAGCAAGCCCTGGCCTGTTCCTCCATGCCACGCCTTGCCAGGCAGTTTGGCAAACGTCTCGGCACCCAAGTGCCACCCCAGCCTGCCTGCGGGGCTTTCCTTCCACCCCACGGCATTCGGGGCCTCCTCCAGCTGGGGCAGGCGGTTTATTCAGGGCTGCTGTGAACCTTTGCTTGCTCAACAAGAGCCTGGTGCCCTGGTCTTTGGGGATCCCATGGTAGCCTTTCTCCCGTGTGCGAGTAAGGGAGGGAGCTCAGTGGGTCCCATCTTGGGCACTGGAATTCCAGGTTTCCTCTGGGAATATCTGGCCTGCTAAGGAGGCTGTTTCCACACACACAACACATTTGACCCTGAGCTTCACCACCACTGATTTAGACACACCTCCGCCCAGTTCCCTAACCTCTGACTCAAGTTCCTGGTCCTCAGTTTTCTGCCCTGTTCGTTTTGTAGCTGCGCGGGGATTTAGACGTGCTGTCCCGGGTCTCTGTTGCTCCCCGTCTCTGTGTGGTTTGCTCGCTCTCAGGAAAGCTGGTCTACTGGCGGCCGTTGGTGCCTCACCCCGCAATGTGTGGCTGCACGGTTCCTGGCCATGCGCAGAGCGCTTGTTCTTCCCCTCCCCAAATAACGGCCGCCTCTCTCTTTTCCTCTCTCCTCCCGCAGCGCCGAGGAGTGCAAACAGGTTTGCTGGGCTTTGAGGGACTTCACCAGATTGTTCCGGTAGCCTGTGCCTCCTTCACTCTGCCTGTCTCCCAGGTGAGCGGAATCTCCCTTTTCCTCCCAATTACCTGTGCGTGTAGAGAGAGGTTTGGGGCAGGAGCCAGTGGCTTGAATATGGTGCCTTCCTTCTCCCCCTGGTCAGTTGCGCTGCCCTGGGCATGGAGAGGCTCTGCTGCTGGCTGCCATGTTTGACAGCTGTAAACACACAAGACATAACTGGCTGTACGTTTGAAAAAATAATATATACTATTGTATTGTAGATTTCAACAGAAGTAGCTCATAAAGTTCAATGAAAAAGGTAGAAGACCCAGTGAATCAGTTCATTCTACTGCAATGCGCTCTACGTGGGGCTACCTTTGAAGGTGACTCGGAAACTACAACTAATCCAGAATGCAGCAGCTAGACTGGTGACTGGGAGCGGCCACCAAGACTGTACAACACCGGTCTTGAAAGACCTACATTGGCTCCCAGTACGTTTCCGAGCACAATTCAAAGTGTTGGTGCTGACCTTTAAAACCCTAAACGGCCTTGGTCCAGTATATCTGAAGGAGCGTCTCCACCCCCATCATTCTGCCCGGACGCTGAGGTCCAGCTCCGAGGGCCTTCTGGCGGTTCCCTCATTGCGAGAAGCAAAGCTACAGGGAACCAGGCAGAGGGCCTTCTCGGTAGTGGCGCCCGCCCTGTGGAACGCCCTTCCAGCAGATGTCAAAGCGATAAAGAACTACCTGACATTCAGAAGACATCTTAAGGCAGCCCTGTTCAGGGAAGTTTTTAACGTGTGATATTTTACTGTATTTTTGGTTTCTATGGAAGCTGCCCAGAGTGGCTGGGGAGGCCCAGCCAGATGGGCGGGGTATAAATAATAAATTATTATTATTATTATTATTATTATTATTATTATTATTATTAATCAGTTTATGCATAAGGTCCATATGTGTGAAAATGTCTATTCCACCTGTCTGTTCATAGAGTCCAACAATCCACACAAAAGGTTGTTGCAGTTCCACAGAATCCTTTCACAGGGTCTAAGACAAGGATTTCCGGAATACTAGCCTTGTTTCGCCATCCTAGGCTTCATCAGTAGTACAAACAGTCGTAGTTACAGCAGCTACTACTATGCTATAAAATCCATTGTCCTGTTATATCATGCATGAGTTTGTATGGACTCTATGAACAGACAGGTGGAATAGACGTTTTCAGTACAATCAAAATTATTATTTTATTTTTTCAAACATACAGCCGGTAACATCTTGTGTGTTTATTGAATGTTTCATGTAACCAGAGGTTTGTTGTTGTTTTGCGCATGTTTGACAGCTGGGCAGCGGGTGGCCGCCTGCCAGGGATTGCAAGGGGTCAGTCTAGATGGCTCTAAGGGGTCCCCTTCCAACAGATCCATGCCCCCTCAGTTAATGACCAACCCAAAGGGGCTGTTTGTGTGGCAGGGAGTGGGGTGGATTGTGTGTGGCCTACAAGTTCTGTGTCGAAGGACTTTTGTAGCCCATTTGGTTTGAGAGGTTGGTTCGCCTGGTGTAGATAATTCTGAGTTAGTTAGATGGACCAGGGATTGATGACTGAGCTCAAGTCACCTTCCAACGTTTCTATGAGATTCTTGACGCAGAAAAGATGCTGGCTCCCTGCCAGGGTTCGAAACCAGCCAGGCGCCAGGTGCGTTTTCAGACCGGCGTGGACCCAGTAGCAACCACATGGCGATCTTTGAATGCCTGGTTGGCAGCTGGTGAAAGCAAAACGTCGCTTAGAGAAGGACCTGAAATATTTTCCTTGAAGCTGGGATTAGTTTTATTCTGGATTGTTTTGTTTGATGTTTGGATGTGTTGTAAACTGCTTTTGAGATTTGTTCGTAAGAAAATAAAGCGGTATAGAAATGAAATTAATAATACAGTGGTACCTCCGGTTGCAAACAGGATCCGTTCTGGAGGACCGCTTCTGCGCATGCGCACGGCGCGGTTTAGCACTTCTGCGCATGCACGTAGAGCGCTTCTGCACATGCGTGCACCGCGAAACCCAGAAAACTACTTCCGGGTTTGCCGCATTCGCATCCCGAAGTTTACGTATCCAGAAGGATACGTAAGCGGAGGTACAACTGTAATAGTAAGCGAACATGATCCGTGTGGGATGCAGGTTCGCAACCCGCGTCTGCGCATGCACTGGTTGCAATTCAGTGCTTCTGCGCATGCACGACTGCCTAAACCCGGAAGTAACCCATTTCAGTACTTCCGGGTTTCGGCAGTCCACAACCCAAAAAAAGGCAACCTGAAGCGGACGCAACATGAGATATGACTGTAATAATAATCCCATCAGGGGGGGAAACTTGAACATACATATTTTGGCAAGCCTAGGTTTAATTGCCATTTGGCGATTAGATTATATATCTGAGTTTCTAACACTGCCTCTCCTCTGCCTTTCTTTCACGGCTCCTCCTCCTTCCCCCTTTCCCAGGAATGTCTTATTTTCAGAAGAGGAAATAAAACTACCAAGACAGTGTCCCACAACCAGCAAACTTCATGGCGGCTGAGGGCTCTGGCTCGCTCTGCTGTGTCCCGCCAATCCGGAAGAGACACTTTGCCGCGAGAACGAGTCGGTGAAGTTCCTGCTTGTGAGTGCGAGAAAGAGAGAGAGAGAGAAAAAGAGATAAAAACGCGAAAAAAAACCATAAAATCCCGGGGGGCACAACTTATCCGCGAATATCGATGGCTGCAACTGACCTACGGCGTCGCGAGGGGAGGGGGAGCCTGCTTTTTCAGATGGACTTGCTTTAAAAAAGAGAGAGAGAGAGAGAGAGAAAGAGGGAAAGAAAGAAAGGGGGAAAAGACAAAAAAAAAACAATGAAAAGGAAAATAGTAATAAAATGTTTTAAAAACAACAACAGAAATATGAAACAATAGAAAACTAATTTGCCTGGAAGCAAAAAAAAAAAAAAAGATGGAAAAAATGCAAAACAAAGTAGTAAACTTTCTGTGAAATGAAAATAAAAATGATTACTTAAGGATCCATTCGGGATTAAGAAACAAAAACCAAACACCTATCTGAGAAACCCAATAGTCTGCCCTGCAGGGGATGGGGGGGATGGGGCGAAGGGGCTTAGTCCAGGGTTCTTGTTGTTTTGCAAAGCCCCACCCTCCGGATTTCCAGAGCTCTGCCTCCCCTTTTCCCCCCGAGTCCCAAAAGAAAGATCGGGTGGAATCCCAGGGTCTTTGGGGGGTTGGCAAAGGAGGACCCACAGAGAGAAGGGTTAGGGAAAACCTAGACCCCCACCCCACCAACGTGTTTGCTTACTTTGATAAAACAGTTATAATATATATTATATTATATATATAAATATATATTCTTTTTTAAAAGTTGATTTGGGTTTTTTGGAAAATTTGGTTTAAATCTGTTTGGGATTTTTTTTTTAACCGCTTTGGAGGGGTGGGGAGGGGCTTCGTGGGAGGGGCGGGGGGGCTCTGGAGGACCGAGGGGGGTGCGGGCAGGCTATTTCGTTAAAACCGATCCCGGCAGCGACTCCGGTGTGGGGGGAGACAGAGAGAGAGAGAGAGGGAGTCGCGGGCCCCGCGCAGACATTGAGGCAGGAAATGGGGGGGGGGTTCTGTTCCGTCTGGTGTTGTAGCCATCTCGAGAACAAGATTTAAAATATTAAAAAAAACACGCAAAAAAAGAGAAAAGAAATAAAAACAGACGAAAAAGTTGAAACTGCAGCTGTCCCAGTCGCCTTTTTGCCCTAAGGGCTTGCGGGAGTGGTTGGGGTTTGCGGTTTACATTATGCCTCCTGTCCCTTTCGTCGACGGCCTTCCTGGATTTGACCGTCGCAGGATCCTGAAGGGCACAGAGCAGCCCGTTCTTTGAGTTTAGAGCAGTGCCCGTCCCCACACTGGCCGCTAGTTTCGTGTGGGTCTGTGCGCTCTCATCTCTATCATTTGCACGAATTCATGCCTCTTCCTTGTCCAGCCCTGTGTTCGAAATCTGCCATGCGCGTTTTGCAAGTGGCGCGGATCCTACTGCGGCCACACGGAGATTTCTGGATGCCTGCTTGGCGACTAGGGGAAGCAAAACGTCACTTAGAGAAGGAACTGAAATCAGTGGACGCTCAGGTTGTGAACGTGATCCGTGCGGGATGCACGTTTGCAACCTGCAGCGTCATGTCTGCACACGCGCAGGTTGCGCTTCTGCGCTTCTGTGCATGTGCAAAGTGCGGCCGCCGAAACCCGGAAGTAACTCGTTATTGATCTTTCTGGATGCCCGCTTTGCGACTGGGGGAAGCAAAACGTCACTTAGAGAAGGAACTGAAATACAGTGGACTTATGCGCATGCGCAAAGCGTGATTTAGCGCTTCTGTGCATGCGCGACTGCCGTTCCGGTACGTCCGGGTTTCGGCGGGTCTGTAACTTGAAAAAACGCAACCTGAAGCGTCTGTAACCAGAGGTATGACTGTATTGTCCTTGAAGCTTGAGTTAGTTTTATTCGGGATTGTTTAGTATGAACCTCTTTGAGGTTTGTTCTTTAAAATATAAAGCGGTATAGAAATGAAAATAATCATAACAGCAAATTTCACTGCAGAAAAAAATAGACATTCCATTGTGGCGACCCATTTGGAATTGGCTTATATACCTTGGCTCTCGAACTTAATCCATTCCGGGAGTCCATTCAACTCCCAGAACGGTTCGAAAACCAAGGCGCAGTTTCCGAAAAACGTTTGCAAACCGGAACACTTTCGGGTTTGCGGCGTTTGTTAGAGTACCAACGTACCACTGTGTCTGTGTTTCTAGCAATTGCCTTGCTGTCGTGAGTACGTTCATCAGCTGTGCCCCGCTGGATAAAACAGCTCAGTTCTTGCTCATTTTGGGTGGGCAGCGACCCCCTCACTCTTTCTCCTGAGCCAGGGGAATTTGGGGGTTTAGGCTTCTGTGGGATCAGATGCCCCCCCCCAAAACTCTGCAAGGAATGCCCCAAGCTCAGCGGCCGAACATTTGCCTCGCAAGCAGAAGGTCCCAGGTAGAGTTGGGAGAAACTCCCTGCCAGATACCCTAGGGAGCGGCTGCCAATCAGTGCAGACATTACCGTATTTTTCGCTCTATAGGACACAGTTTTTCCCCTCCAAAAATTAAGCGGAAATGTGTGTGCGTCCTATGGAGCGAATGCAGGCTCCTTGGCTTCAGCGAAAGCCCGCAGGAGCCGCATGCTCTTTAAAGGGTGCGCGGCTCCTGTGGGCTTTTGCGGGAGATGGAGGAATTCCCGCACCTCCCGCAATAGCAGGGAGAAGGTCTGGGGGAAGCGCACAGGCTGCCTGAAGCCTGTCCGCTGCTCGCAGAGCTGGGGTGTGTGTGTGTGTCATATTCTTTTCCTTGATTTCCCCCATAGGGTGCACCCTATGGTCAGGTGCGCCCTATAGAGCGAAAAGTACGGTACTGAGCAAGAGGGAGCCAAATGTATAAGGCAGCTTCCTGCGATGGAGCTTGCTTCAGGAATGGGATGGTGCCACTGAACCGGCCCAGGAACGAGGCTACAGCGAGAGGCTCTGCCATCCTGTCGTTCCATTTGCAGGCAAGGAAAGGGCTTGGGGTGGCATCTTTGCTGTGGACCAGACCAACCAGGTAAAGGTGGGAAATGGAAGGGAATCCTCTCCCATCTCTGCTGTGACGAGCAAGCAGCCGTCCCCATCACGGCCCCTCTCCCGGTGGCTTGTGCAAAATAAGCTTGTGCCTCATTTATTTTAAGAAAACTGCAAGGCAGTTCATAGCGCACCTGCTCTGGGGAAAGTTGTAGTTCTGGAGCACCAGCTTTGGTAAGGCTGCTCTAGGAATCTGAGGCAAGAGAGAGCTCTGCTACTGATCAAGTGTAGATTTAGCTGTGCGAATGTCCAGGAAGGCATGTTGCTATCTATAGCAAGCAGGTGGTTTGAGTCAAGAATGTGTGTGCCCTCCTTTGCACCCCTAACGCTCAAGGAAAGCCAGGAAGCTGTTGCTTCTTGCGTCTGAATTGAGAAGAGGCTGTTCTTGAGATACGCACATTATTTCCAACTTCCTGCAAGGTGTGACGAATATAATCCAAGGGTCTGGAAACTAAGCCTGATGAGGAACGGTTGAAGGAGCTGGGTATGTTTAGCCTGGAAAAGAGGAGATAGGATAGCCCTCTTCAAATATCTCCAGGGCTGTCACATGGAAGAGGCAGCAAACTTGTTTTCTCCTCCTCTGGAGGGCAGGACTCGAACCCGTGACTTCAAGTTACAAGAAAGGAGATTCCAGCTAAACTTCAGGAAGAACTTTTCCAGCAGCAAGAACTGTTTGACAGTGGAACTGACCCCCTCAGAAAGACTCCTTCCTTGGAGGTTGGATTTAAGGGATGGTTTAGTTGAGATTCCTGCATTGCAAGGGGTTGGACTAGATGACCCTCGGGCACCCTTTGCAATACAATGATTCTATCTCCTTGAAGGCCTTATCCCTGCTCTCCCCGTCAACACTCCCAGCTCTGGCTTTATTAACCCAAACCTTGTCCTGTCAAAAGATCACATTCTTGGTGTGTGTTTTACCACCAAGCTTCAGTGCAGACTGCCAGCCTCCATCACAAATGGTTCCAATTACCTTAAGGCTGTCCATGGAGGCGCAGGTCAATTCTGTGTCCAGGGCAGCTGTTTACCAGCTCCATCTGGTACGCAGGATGAGACCCCACCTGCCCACAGGCTGTTTCGCCAGAGTGGTGCATGCTCTGGTTATCTCCCGCTTGGACTACTGCAATGCGCTCTACGTGGGGCTACCTTTGAAGGTGACCTGGAAACTGCAATTAATCCAGAATGCGGCAGCTAGACTGGTGACTGGGAGTGGCCACCGAGACCATATAACACCAGTCCTGAAAAACCTACATTGGCTCCCAGTACGTTTCAGAGCACAATTCAAAGTGTTGGTGTTGACCTTGAAAGCCCTAAACGGCCTCGGCCCACTATACCTGAAGGAGCGTCTCCACCCCCATCGTCCAGCCCGGACACGAAGGTCCAGCGCCGAGGGCCTTCTGGCGGTTCCCTCCCTGTGAGAAGCCAAGTTACAGGGAACCAGGCAGAGGGCCTTCTCGGTAGTGGCACCCGCCCTGCAGAATGCCCTCCCATCAGGTGTCAAAGAAATAAACAACTATTTTACTTTTAACAGACACCTGAAGGCGGCCCTGTTTAGGGAAGTTTTTAATGTCTGACGCTGTATTGTTTTTGATATTTGGTTGGAAGCTGCCCAGAGTGGCTGGGGAAGCCCAGTCAGATGGGTGGGGTATAAATAATAAATTATTATTATTATTATTATTATTATTATTATTATTATTATTATTATTATGCATTTCCTTGGGCTTAAAAAAATGGGTCTACCATACTTTGGCCACCATGTCTTGCATGCGGGTGCATCTCAGCTTATGCAAAGGTGTAAACATCTTAAGGAAGGGTTGGTTTGCGAAGTTGAAAGAAGCTGTGGTTTGGCAAGGCCTATGGAGCTGGAGAAAATTGCCTTGGGGGGGGGACTGACTCTCCCCCCCCACCAAGCTATATCCAGGTACCATTCCTGCAGTGGTTATTCTCCCGACTCCCACCTCAGCCGCCCTCCCCTCTTGCTTGCGACAGACACAGAATTGCTGGAGGCGGCAGCAGGTGCCCTGGCGGAGCTCTCAAGTTTCCCACGGCATCTCAACCACTCATCAGCCATGACAGATAGCAGTAAACATGTTTATTTCACAGGCAGAGGTCGAGCTGACCCTAGCTGACGGGCAGAGGCCACGTAACACGGCAGTTTGGCAGTGGCGAACCGCAACACGCCCCTCCCTGCCGTGGGGCACGCTCTTGGCCGACTCGGAAGGAAAGGGAGCGGCAGGAAACTAAATACCTTAGTGGCTCCAATGCGGCAGGTCGGCAAATGCAAAGAATCGCCGGCTCCTTTTAGGCTTGCCCCATGGAAATGGGTTCTTCCCTTCCAACCCTCTCTCCACTGTTCCCACCTGCTTTGCCAAGGAAAGCAGAGTTCTGTGACCTGCATGGATTCTGATTTTGGCAGGCAGGTGGTGGAGTAAAAAAGTAGAGAAGACCCTGAAGTGTTGCCCACCCAAACCCAAACCCCATCACTTTCCCTCTGGATTCAAGCACTTTTGCATTCGTAGATTTTTGTAAAGGAAGGCTGGGAATGCTTTCTGGAAGCGCATTCTGTTCCTGCAAAGCTTTAACATTTACAACCCCTCCCCATGCAAATGCCAGGATTCAGAAGCACAAAAAGACACATTTCCTTCCCCAAAGGCTGGCTAATACCCTCTTGCCCGCAGAGGTTTCCTGCCCAGAGGAGCTTCTCTGTTGAGATTGTGCAAAACCTTCACCCACCTGCATTCTTGGTTCTGTTAGGCCGAGGGGAGTTGTAGTTCAAAACCCCCTGGAGGGCACCGGGTGGGGAAAGGCAGAGCTACATGCAGCGCCCTAGATGTGGCAATGCCTTCTTGCCCACAAAGAACCCATTTCAGGTCATTTCCTTGGCTCGCTGGAGCTCCAAAGGCACTGCACACCTGCTTACGAACATCTCTTCGCAGCCACGGGGACTGAAAACTCTTCGCTCTTGCAAACCGAAAGTCAAGAATTTCAGTGCCAGAGCTGGCGGAGTGTCTCAAACTTGGCAAAGGGTGCTTCTCGGAGGAGAGACTCCCTCTTCTGCTTGCTTGCAACAAGCAAGGCAGGTCTGGCCCCAATCCATGCAACCTAGCAGGCACAAAGCAGCCTCCATCTTTGGCCTTTTGGGGGCTGAGGCTCAACAGCAGCGCATGGTTCTCTGTGGTTACTGAATTTCAGAGGGTTGGGGCTACAGGACCTTTGGGGTCCCTCCCATTTGTGCCCTGCTCCAGACCTTTGCAGGGGCTCTTTTAAAAAAGTGGGAGTCCTGGTTTTCCCTTCCCTGCTACAGCGCTTACGCTTAAGTAAAGCTACCTGCTGCAGCCCAGCTCAACGGACTTCCCCCATCGCTGACGCAAGACCTGCCCTTGCCCTGCAAGTTCCTTGCGGCCCTTTCCCCGCACCCCTTCCATTCGACAGCTCACTTTTTTTGCAGCAATTGGAAGAAGGCCCCTATCCCGCAAAGAACCGCTGCGGCTTCTCTTGGGCTCAGCAAAAGGTTGCCGGTTAGGCTACATGATCCCACTTGGTGTCTGCTGAAGTCCGGCTCTTAACTGGGAACGCCGGGAGGCCCCAGAGCTGGCAAGTCCCTGTGGCTCTGCATCGGCCGCCCGCTAGCAAAGTGGCTAAGGCCTGGGGGTGGCAAGGCGCCCCCCCATCGCGGCTACATGCTGTTTGTGGTGCTGGTCTGCATGGGCCAGCTCTCGGGCCCGGCCAGTTGCAGGCTCTGGACTTGGACGCTCTGCTGCGTCTGCCAGAGCTGGTGCAGCTCTTTGAACTGTTCCACCATCTTGTCCTTGAGATCCGGGTGGGAGATCTGCAGGCGGACACTGTCGGCTGACCAGCACAGCTCCCCAGAGAACATTTCCAACAGGAGACGCGCAGCTACGGGCACCACCTGCGAAGGGAAAAGGGGGTTCTGTCATTTCGTGCACAGGTGGAAAAGCAGAGCAGCCTCGCTTTCATATATGTGGTGGAATGGTAAAATAATTACAGTGGTACCTCCATATAAGTCCGCCCCGTCCAGCATCCATTTTGGTGGACGTCTGCAGGAAACCCAGAAGTACCGGAAAGGGTTACTTCCGGGTTTGCCGCTCGCCCATGCACAGAAGTGCTAAATCACGCTTCGTGCATGCACAGAAGCGCAACCCGCTCAGCGCACATGGGCAGAGCGGCGCTTTGTCGAGCGTCCTTTTCGTTGAGCGTCCGGGGCGGTGGAATGGTAAAATAATTACAGTGGTACCTCTGTATAAGTCCGCCCCATCCAGCAGGGAAAAAAGGAAAAAAACATTTCCAAAACATAAGATAAAAAACCAATACAGTGGTACCTCTGGTTAAGAACTTAATTCGTTCCGGAGATCCGTTCTTAACCTGAAACTGTTCTTAACCTGAAGCACCACTTTAGCTAATGGGGCCTCCCACTGCCGCTGCACGATTTCTGTTCTCATCCTGAAGCAAAGTTCTTAACCTGAGGTACTATTTCTGGGTTAGCGGAGTCTGAAGCATCTGTAACCTGAAGCGTCTGTAACCCAAGGTACCGCTGTAAAATAAAACCTACATACAGCAACCGTGTTTTGTGTTGTGCAGGCTCCTCTGATGTAAGTCATGGGCCCTGCCTGCTAGCCTGCTCCCTAAAATATCCCTGGTTTGCTCACTTCTATATATAGGGTGCCAACATTCTGCATGGACTGGTTGTAACCATTACTTTGATAAAATACATATTTTGTTATGTGCAAATGGCTTCGGATACCTATTAGGTCCATAAATAATTACCACGTGGCACATATTCAACACACATAAAAAAGCGACCATTTGTTGTTGACAAAGGACAGCTGGACATATAAAGGGCACCATGACCTTCAGTAGCTGAGGGCCTCATCAAAACTTAAATCCGGCCCTGCCAGAACCCCCTTCTCCCAGAACCCGGAGAGCCTTGAAAGTAGGAGAGGAAAGAGCTCAGGATGAATAAGGAAGTGGGAGAAAAAGGGGATGGAGAGTCACTCGGGACAACGCCATTATTCCCGGAGGCTGTGTTCCAAGCCTCTCTCTGTAAATATTGAATAAAAAGCAGATGGCCAGGACTTTTCCTTGTCTTATCCGTTCCTGGCAAGCTGCCATGAGGCTTGGATCCTCTGCCGCCTGACACCAACTTCTGCTTGAAAACCTTCATGGACACACGTACCTCCTGATTTACCGTATTTTTCGCTCTATAAGATGCACTTTTTCCCTCCTAAAAAGTAAGGGGAAATGTGTGTGCATCTTGTGGAGCGAATGCAGGCTGCGCAGCTATCCTAGAAGCCAGCAGAGCAAGAGGGAGAGGCTTTGAGCAGCTTTCCCTCTTGCTATGCTGGCTTTAGGGATAGCTGCACAGCGCCTCTTCAGCGAAGCGGGAGAAGGAAAGTAAGGGACTCCGTAAGGGGTAAGTCTGATCATCCGTCCTCCTCCCTCTTCAACATCATTTGATTCAGAATATTTTCTCTCTCATTTTCCTCCTCTTAAAACTAGGTGCATCTTATAGTCGGGTGCATCTTATAGAGCAAAAAATACGGTATGTGGGCGGAAGGAGATGACGGACGGACGGACACACACACACACAAACACAGCCCCGCCATCCCACCTGGACTGTGATCAGCTTCTTCTCTTTAGGCTTCTGGTCCGGCCACTCTTCTCCGAAGCAGAAGAAAATCTCGTAGGGGGGTGGGGCGGTGCTCTGACCCTTCTGGAACATGATAAGTCCTACGGAGAGAGGACGGGAACAACAAATATTTTAAAAAATAAAGGAAATGGGAAGGGCCAGGAAGTACTGGCGGCCCATTGGGGCAGAGAAGAGCGCAAGGAGGGAACAGGGAACCAGAAAGGGGAAGGAGAGGAGAGAAAATCATAACAGGATGGTTGAAGGCTGCGAGCATCGCAAAGCGAGAACAGGTTGGCAGGGATGATGAAGCCTGGCAGTTTTCCCTCCCCAGCAGAAAAGACTGGCTGCTGGACCAAAGGCATCCTTAGCCCTCCATCTTGCTTCTGGCAGTAGTCAGCCAAATGCCACAAAACTAGAAAAAAGCAACCTGTGCTGCTGATAGACTCATGCGACACGTTGGTGATTAATATACACAGAACAATAATTATACATACTTTATCTTTTTTTTTTTTAAATATTTTTATTGAACAATTTTTTATAATCATACAAACAAAACATACATAAACAAACAAAAGACAACAGAACAAAAAAAAAAAAACAAGTACCATTTCATATCCTAATTTCTTAAACCTTTCTTCTTCGACTTCCTCATGCCTCCCATTTCTGTATTCCAAATTCTAGTCAATTGCTCAGCAAATCTTCCCTTATTTTACTATAAATTTAAGCTAATCATTCTTATTCTCCTTGTCTTAACCATTACTAATAGTAACCATTTACTTTAGTCCAACATCATTCTAACTGTCGTTGATAATTATACATACTTTATCAGCCTTCTGAGAAAAATATAAGCAAGCTACCTGCAAGCCCCAGTTAAAGGGCCTCATCGGGGGCAAACAGCGGCCTTTTGATTTCTTGGACTGCCAGGGCAAAACAGGTGCAAAACGCCGGCACCCTGTCTCGCAAGTCTTTGTGGCTTTGTTTAATGTTTTGTATTTTTCTCAGAAGGTTGATAAAGTATGTATAATTATTGTTCTGTGTATATTAATCGCCAACATGTTGCATGAGTCGCACTACAAATTCGACAAAACAGCATGAAAACAACAAACATTATTTTCCCCTATTGCCCCCTAGGCAAGATGGCTAGTGCATGCCTAGCTATGTCTACTCAGAAGTAAGTTGCACAGTAGCCAAAGAGACAAAGTAAACCAGCCTCCCATCAACCTGGTGCGCTCCAGACATGCAGGGCTAAAATTCCCATTAGCCTCAGCAAAGGTTGGCCAAGGCAGAACCAAATGTATAGGAATGTCATCATCACCATCATCTACGTTTGTACCTACGGGACCGCCTCTCCTAGTATGCCCCGCGGTGGACCTTAAGGTCCACAAATGACAACATTTTGGAGGGCCCAGGTTGCAAGGAGGTTAGATTGGTCTCAACTAGGGCCAGGGACTTTTCAGTACTGGCCCCGACTTGGTGGAACGCTCTCCCACAAGAGACTAGGGCCCTGCGGGACTTGACATCTTTCCTCAGGGCCTGCAAGACAGAGCTGTTCCGCCTGGCCTTTGGTTTGGACTCAGTCTGACCCTTATGTTTCACTCCCCTTATGGTCTTGATCTATGGGCTACTTTTAAATGAGGCTGCCTTGCATAGTGTCTCCCCGTTCCATCCTCACGACGACACTGTGAGGTTGTTCTGTGCTGGGGAGAAAAGTGGCCTCACTCCTCCCCCCCCAGACCTGAATTCCCAGAGACTTCTGTCCTCTTCCTCTGCGCATCTGCTTGGCCCTGTGGGGTGACGGTGCCTCTGAGCATAGCTATCAACTTACAGATTTGAAAATAAGGGACCAGCAGCCTCGGAAATAAGGGATCAGCAGCCAAAATAAGAGATTTTCCAAGCACAGGTATGTTCGACTTCTGAGCCCCTCCGAGCCAAAGGCAGAAAGCCCAGCCAGCAGCCAAACGAAGCCTCAAGCGGTGGTTCCCACAGCGCAGCAACCCGGCAAAGGGGATGCAGCAAGGAAAACCACCGTCACCTCTCCGCTGGGAAGCGCTGAGCAAAGGCGAGTCCCCAGGCAACGCGGCCGATTTGATCGGCACAAGGCATGCAAGCTCCACCCCCCAGTCGGTCTTAGACTCCTTATTGGGTGAGCAACGCAGCCAAGCAACACAGTTGGAGCCTCCCTCCTCCCTGGCTGGCAGGGAGGGAGGGAGAGGAGCCGCTTCCTTTGAAACCCGGGAAATTTAAGGGACATCATCAATAAGGGACAGCAGCGGGACACGGCGCTGGGATAAAGGACTTTCCCGCCAAATAAGGGACGGTTGACAGCTATGCCTCTGAGCATGTTCAGAGAACCATTCCCGTTCCACCAAGTGCCTGCCTTTGCCCTCGCCCCCTCCTTTGGGACCAAGTGGGCCCTGGCATCGGAGGGAGGGTGAGGCTGGGATCCCTGGCCCTTTCCCTCACCGTTAAGGAAGCTCTCCAGGCTGAAGAGCTTGATCTTCTTCTCGCGCTCGATGGGATTGGGGCCCGCCAGCTCCCCGGCGCAGGGCCCGGTCCAGAAGACCTTGCACTGGCAGAGGCGGATGGCATAGATGTCCTGTCCCTGCAGCTCCAGGATGAGGCCCCGGTCCAGGACATCCAGCAGCTGGTGGGTGTAGAAGCGCTGCTTCTCGTTGGGCACGCCCTCCGCGCTGGGGAAGCGCACCTGCTCCAGCGTCAGCGGCCCAAAGAGCTCCACCTGCTCCTGGGTGGGCTTCAGGTTGCTGTAGAAGAGGCGGCAGCCGTGGGGGTTGCTGATGGTCAGGGAGCCCACCGAGCGGCCGCGGTACTGGAACTTGATCTCCAAGTCGGTCACTGCGGGAAAGGCAAAAAGCAGCAGCAGGATCGTGTTTAGGCATTGCAAGGGCTCTTGTGGAAAGCATAGGCCCTACGTGCAGCCTTGGACTCCCGCTCCCATCATCATCCCTAACGGCCTTGGACTCCAGCTCCCATCATCATCCCTAACGGGCCTTGGACTCCGGCTCCCATCAGCTTGGGACTCCAGTTCCTATCATCTTTAATGGTGTTGGACTCCAACTCCCATCAGCCCCGGATTCCTGTTCCTATTAGGTTGGGACTATCATCTTTAACAATGTTGGACTCCAGCTCCCATCATCCCTAATGGCCTTGGACTCCAGCTCCCATCATTCCCATCAGCCTTGGACTCCAGCTCCCATCATTCCCATCAGCCTTGGACTCCAGCTCCCACTAGCCTTGGACTCCAGCTCCCATCATCCCTAATGGCCTTGGACTCCAGCTCCCATCATTCCCATCAGCCTTGGACTCCAGCTCCCATCATTCCCATCAGCCTTGGACTCCAGCTCCCACTAGCCTTGGACTCCAGCTCCTATCATTCTTAACAGCCTTGGACTCCAGCTCCCATCAGCCCCATCAGCCCTGGATTCCTCTTCCTATCAGCTTGGGACTCCAGCTCCCATCATTCCCTAATAGGCTTGGACTCCAGCTCCCACCAGCCTTGGACTCCAGCTCCTATCATTCTTAACAGCCTTGGACTCCAGCTCCCATCAGCCTTAGACTCCAACTCCCATCAGCCTTGGACTCCAGCTCCCATCAGCCCCATCAGCCCTGGATTCCTCTTCCTATCAGCTTGGGACTCCAGCTCCCATCATTCCCTAATAGGCTTGGACTCCAGCTCCCACCAGCCTTGGACTCCAGCTCCTATCATTCTTAACAGCCTTGGACTCCAGCTCCCACCAGCCTTGGACTCCAGCTCCTATCATTCTTAACAGCCTTGGACTCCAGCTCCCACCAGCCTTGGACTCCAGCTCCTATCATTCTTAACAGCCTTGGACTCCAGCTCCCATCAGCCTTAGACTCCAACTCCCATCAGCCTTGGACTCCAGCTCCCATCAGCCTTAGACTCCAACTCCCATCAGCCTTGGACTCCAGCTCCCATCAGCCCCAGCCAGCACAGCCAATGGTCAGAACTGGTGGAAGTTGGAGCCCAACAGCATATGAAGGACCACTTCATTTCTTCACTTCAAAGAACCACAGTTTCCGTAAAACTACAATTGGCACCCTCTCTTGAGAGCAGGCGTAGCGCAGAGTGGCTGGGTGCGAGGGCTGGGAAGCCCCCCAGGTTTGAATTTTGCCTCAGCCGTGGACCCATATAGCTGTCAACGTTTCCCTTTTTTTTAAGGGAAATTCCCTGATTCTGAATAGGATTCCTAGCAAGAAAAGGGAAAGGTTGACAGCTGTGCATCAGCAGCCGCTGTTTCCCCTTCCCCAAGGGTTTCGCGATTCCCGCCCGCCCTCTCGCTTCCTCCCCGCTGCGGGACGGATCCTTACATGGCAGCATGTGGGGGCTGATCAGCAAATCTGGAATGAACTGCTCCATGGGCGCCACCGAGCAGCCCCCCGGGCGCAGGGGCTCCAGGTCCGCCGACATGGGGACGTCCCCTGGAACGAGGGGCATCGCTCCGGCCGGTTCGGCAAAGTTGGGCGCGGCGGGCTCCCCGCCTACCGCAAAAGCGCCGACGGGCGGAGGCGGAGGGGGAGCATTCATGCGCGCCACGTGGGGGAAGGATCCGTTGGCGCAAGCGCCCGGGTACAAGGCCTCCTGCTTCAGCCACGGGTAGGGGGGCAGGGGCTCCACGCCGTGGGGCGGATCTGCGGAAACGAGAGACAACCATGGATGAAATGTCAGGAAGGGATCTCAGAGGCAGGTAATAATAATAATAATAATAATAATAATAATAATAATAATAATAATAATAATTGTCAGGGGCTCAGGAGCAGAAGCACAGGGGAGAGAGCAAATAGAGAGCGGAGGAGAGGAATCCGAGGGGAGCGTAGGGGAGTATGACAGTGACCCGAGAGATTCCATGAGCTTCTCCAGCGAATCAGAAGATTCCCAGGAGGGGGCGCCTATGATAAGGGCGAGGGGAGTCCCAGGGGGGACGATCCATAAACAAGGAACCAGAGGGGAGTCCCAAAGGAGCAGCGGAGGATCAGGACCAGCTCCCCCACCAGAGCGCAGTGGGGGGGAAGAGTCACACGAGTCAGGACCAGCCTCTCCTCCAGCGGGGAGAGAAGATGAGTCAGAGCTGACCACGCCTCCATCGGAGAGTGGGGGAACGAAGGGGAGGTCAGGTCCAGCTAGCCTCCCCGAAAGAGGGAGCAGTGACACAAGTGTAACGGTCAGAAGGAAAGTGGGAGGCTGCGCGCGCGCGCCAAGTTCAAATGTGGAGGAGCGCGGGACAGCAGAAAACCCGGATTGGGAGCCAGGTCCTAAAGCCCGAAGGAGGGAGGGGGAAGAGTCAGGGGACTCAGCGTCAGAAGAGTCTAGGAAGGGTGAGACCCCGACGAGCAAGCGGACCCAGAGGAGGAAGGAACAGAGGAAGAGGTGGAGTAAGGCTAGAATCTTAAACTGGTGTCAGGGGGGAGGAGATTCAGACGGAGCTTCGGCGGTCTAAGGTTAGAGACGTAGCGTTGCACGCTGCGCCTGTGGAAGTGAAACTGAACTTCAATAAAGACTTTTATACTAAACAACGAAGCAGTGTTGGTCTTCTGTGAGCTGGGACCTCGGGCAGCGCTGACAATAATAATAATAATAATAATAATAATAATAATAATAATAATAATAATAATAATAATAATAATTTATTATTTATACCCCGCCCATCTGGCTGAATTTCCCCAGCCACTCTGGGCGGCTCTCAATTGAGTGTTAAAAATAATACAGCATTAAATATTAAAAACTTCCCTAAACAGGGCTGCCTTCAGATGTCTTTTAAAGATAAGATAGCTGCTTATTTCCTTCACATATGAAGGGAGGGCGTCCACAGGGCGGGTGCCACCACCGAGAAGGCCCTCTGTCTGGTTCCTTGCAACCTCACTTCTCACAGGGAGGGAACCGCCAGAAGGCCCTCGGTGCTGGATCTCAGTGTCCGGGCTTAACAATGGGGGGTGCCCCAAGACACGGCAGACCCCCCCCCCCGGAAGAAAGCAGAAGATGTCTTTTGCTAGCTGCACAAGAGGGGGTGGGCATGGCTGCTGGAATGTAAGGTTCTTGACTGCTCAGAATCATCAGGGGTAGGCAAACTAAGGCCTGGGGGCAGGATCTGGCCCAATCACCTTCTCAATCCTGCCTGCGGACGGTCCGGGAATCAGTGTGTTTTTACATGAGTAGAATGTGTCCTTTTATTTAAAATACATCTCTGGGTTGTTTGTGGGGCATAGGAATTCGTTCATATATTTTTTTCAAAATATAGTCCGACCCACCACATGGTTTGAGGGACGGTGGACCGGCCCACGGCTAAAAAAGGTTGCTGACCCCTGGCTCAGATAGCCTGCTCCTGCTCCTGGGTGCTTTGCAGTGAGAAAACGGGGTTATATCCAAGTAAGGCACTTACTCTCAGCCTAGCCTACCTCGCAAGGTTGTAGTGAGGGTGATAAAGGGAGGAAGAAAACTATCACACTGGCTTGAGCTCCCAGTACGTTTCCGAGCACAATTCAAAGTGTTGGTGCTGACCCTGAAAGCCCTAAACGGCCTCAGTTCAGTAGACCTGAAGGAGCGTCTCCACCCCCTCCGTTCTGCCCGGACACTGAGGTCCAGCACCGAGGGCCTTCTGGCGGTTCCCTCCCTGCGAGAAGTGAGGTTGCAGGGAACCAGGCACAGGGCCTTCTCGGTGGTGGCGCCTGCCCTGTGGAACAGCCTTCCACCAGATGTCAACTATCTGACTTTTAGAAGACATCTGAAGGCAGCCCTGTTTAGGGAAGTTTTTAATGTTTGATGTTTTATTGTGTTTTTAATATCCTGTGGGAAGCCGCCCAGAGTGGCTGCGGAGGCCTCGCCAGATGGGTGGGTTATAAGTAATAAATTATTATTATTATTATTACTTCTTGAAGGTGGGATGTAAATGCAATGCAGTAAATAATAGGGCCTACTCACCGCTTGTACGGTCTCCTATGCAGTGCAAGAATTTCTGGACGTTTATTGAGGTGCTAATGTTGAAAATGACCAGTAGGAGTGTGCAAGAGCAAAGCGTCACTCCAACTGGGTTAATGATCCCTGTGTCCCCCCAGCCCCCCTCCCAGCACAGCCGCCTCCCCCTCCGGCACTCTGGGACCCACCTGCAATTTGTAGCGTTGGCATCATCTTCTGCAACTGCAAATCAAGCAATGGGTGTTAGTGGAGGCGGGGAAAGACCCTGAGCAGAGATCCTGCTGGGGCACCCATGTTTGAAGACACCCTGGGCACCCCCCAGGAAGCAGTACTAACCTCCCCTTGCACCCCAGTTGTACCCCCCTCTCTAGGGGGTTGGACTAGATGACCCTCGGGGTCCCCTTGCAAATCTGCCATTCTACAAGCTACTGAGCTCACTTTGCAGGGCCTCTTGGGTTTATCATCCTGCAATCCAAGACTGCGAGGAGGCTCTACAAATCCTTTAATGCAGCGGGGTTCTCAACCTGTGGGTCCCCGGATGTTGTTGGACTACAACTCCCATCATCCCTGAGCTCTGGCCTTGCTAGCTAGGGGTGATGGGAGTTGTAGTTCACAAACATCTGGGGATCGACAGGTTGAGAAAGGCTGCTCTAACGGGAGCTGCGTGACGACAGCCTTGCATTTCTATTTATATAGGAAGAAACAAATCTCTCTGTGTATACCGTATTTTTCGCTCTAAAAGACGCACCAGACCATAAGGCACACCTAGTTTTGGGAGGAGGAAAACAAGAAAAAATTATTCTGAATCCCAGAAGCCAGAACAGTAAGAGGAATCTGGCTTCTGGGATACCGTGTGGCTGTTCTGGCTTCTGGGATAACCGCACCAAGCCTCTTCAGGGCAGCAGGATGAAGGCTCCCCCTGCCCAAAGAGGCTGCGCACAGCTAAGGCAAAAGCCAGGACAACGTGTCGCTGAAGGGGCGCTGCGCAGTTCCCCCTCTCTGAGAGGGAGATTTGCTCAGCGCCCCTTCAGCGAAGCTGGAGAAGGAGACCCTTCTGTTCCTCCTCCGGCTTCGCACGACAGCCGCTGCGCAGCGCCACTTCAGCGAAGCAGGAGGAGGAACAGAAGGGGCTCCGTTCCTCCTCTCGCTTCACTGAAGGGGCGCTGCACAGCTCTCCCTCTCTGCCCAGCGCCATTCGCTCCATAAGACGCACTCACATTTCCCCTTACTTTTTAGGAGGAAAAAAGTGCGTCTAATGGAGCGAAAAATACGGTATATGTAATATCTAAGCAATGTACACATTGTGTACAATATAAAAACAATAACACAGCCCTAAAGATAATAAAAGCACAACATGGAAAACACGCAAAGGCAAATTAAACAGAGTGTCAGGATAAATCAGTGTCCAAACCAGCCTTTGGAGCCTGGGAGGGGATGGCTATGAAACTGCTAGGAATATCTCCTCCCACCTCTGCAGCTTTCAAAGTGGAGAAGGAGCCTGGACCAAAGGGCAGCGCCAAGAAAAATGATGGTAAGCAGTCGCGGAAACTTCATTCAGATCTCCTGCTTGTGGGTCTCTTAGAAAGTAGGATCTTGGACCAGGAGGGACCTTGAATCTGGAAACCCAACCCAGCAGGAGCAGCTAATCTGTCACCTCCCCTCCCGATGTTGTGGGACTCCAATTCCCATCACCTCCAGGGATGATAGGAGTTGTAGTCTAGCAAAAAAAAAACAACACCCAGAAGGGCTGTTAGCTCCCCAGCCTCCCACATGCAGGGTTAATTGCTCAGAGGTGAGAGAAACCCTTATCTGCAGAATGTGGGAGTGCGGAACTGAAGGAACGGGATGACTGTCCTTTGAAAAATAAAATCCATGCAAACTTTGAGACTCTGGGTAGCAAAGCATTTCCTTCCATCTGCTAGAACATGGGCAGAGGTCCAGCTACCACATGCCAATGTCTGCAGTTTCCTCAAAGGATGAAAAATGATCAGAAAGAGAAAGCGAGTAGGTCATTCTTCCTTACCTCCTCCTCTTCTTCAGGGCCGATGTTCTCATCTCCAGCGAAAGGCTCTGAGGGAGGGGGGGAAATAAACGTTGTATGTTCCCCAGAGCCTCTTTCTTGAGCTTTACATGTCCCCTCACCTGAATTATCCCCCCCCCCCAAAATGTAAAAACAGAAAGGTTTACAGCACAGGTGTTGTGAGGAGAGGACTGACTCTCAAAACTATGGCAGTATCTGGGCGACTTTTGCAAATCATGTTGTGTGCATGTGAGAGAGGAGGAGGGGAGACTGGGAGACTTGTTACCAAACTCGTCTTCAACAAATTCATAGCGACTGCAGAAAATGAATTTTGCTGAAGGGCTGGAGAGGCGAGGAAGCAGGCGCGAGGGGCCAGCTCAAGTCATTTGGGCGCCAAGGAAGATGCGCCATGCAAAATGCTCTCGCCCACTCGGGCAAAGGCTTTCAGGGGCATTGCAGCTACCTTGAGCTGCTTGACTGGGGGGGGGGAACCTCCCGTCCCCCAGCTGAGCGAGCCCCAATGCCTCTTGGCATCATGTCCCCCAGCTGAGCAGTTTAAGGAAGCCCCCATGTTCCTCCAGAGCAATATGGGGGCTTGCTTGCCATGTAGGGCTAGGCAATGCATCCCAGCTGCTTCCTCCGTCCCTATGGTGGGAAGATGGAGGAGGCAGCCGAGATACATTCCAGACATTGTGACATATCAGCACATTGCCCTGTGAGCCGTATCACGATGTTGAAAACCGGATATTCCCCGGCCCTAGAAGCAATCCCATCCCTGACCCAGCTCTCCAAGAATGGAAGGAAATATGTCTTTGGTTCCAGATGCAATCTATATTTGTTCCAAACTTTATATAATGCACCTCTTAATATATGACTTGTAAATTCTTTATTGACTTTTACTTTCTCATAATTAAGATACGCATGCCATCCGTAGCTATTATTAAAACTTTCAAGATCCAGTATATTAGTTTTTTCCAATTTAATCCTATCTCTTACCCAAATTAAACATTCTGCTTCATAATATAATTTTAAATTTGGCGATGCTAATCCTCCCCCTTCCTTTCTTCCCGTCAATCATTTATATTTTATCCACGGTTTTTTTCCTTGCCATACGAATCTCGTTAGATCTTTCCTCCCTTCTTCAAAGCAATTCTCTTTATTCATAATTGGTATCCTTTGGAACAAATATAGCATTTTTGGCAGGACATTCATTTTAATTATGGAGTCTTTTCCCCATATTTATTGAAAACCAATAAATAAATAAAAGAATAGAAGGAAATAAGACCACGGTGTTGTTATCTGTGGGGCACATGTTCAGGGCTGTCTTAAGCATATCTGGTGCCGTGGTGCAAAGATCCCTCTGGTGCACCCTATTTTCCAGAGTTGCCGACCTTTCTAAGGGAGGATGGCGCTGCTAGTGATGTGCCCAGCTTTGGGGGGCTGGAGGAGGTGGGCAGCGGCTGGAGGGCAGTTCCTCCGGCGGGGAAAAGGCATAGGCTGGACGCGGCGCCTCCCGGTTCAGCTGGCCGCCTCGTGCCACAGTGGCCATGGCAGGTGGAGGCTCCCGGCGCGGCACGGCGGAGGGGGGGCGAGCTGATGCCGGGAGGCGCCGCGCCTCCGCCTCTTCCCTGGCGCCCTCCAGAACTTGGCACCCTGGCACCCTGCGCCACTAGCCTCTATGGGTAAGACGTCCCCACTGCAGTGCCAGGTCAAGCAGGTTTCCACAGGGCTTCAAAAGTCAGCCGGATCTGTTTGACCAGCTATGGCAAGGGGGCAAAGAAGCCAAGCATCTCACAGGCAACACATTCGGCTGTCAGGGGGTGGCATAGCTGTCAACTTAGAGATTTGAAAATAAGGGACCAGCAGCCTCGAAAATAAGGGATCAGCAGCCAAATTAAGGGATTTTCCGGGCACAGGTATGTTCAACTTCTGAGCCCCTCCGAGCCAAAGGCAGAAAGCCCAGCCAGCAGCCAAACGAAGCCTCATCAATAAGGGACAGCAGCGGGACATGGCGCTGGGATAAGGGACTGTCCCGCCAAATAAGGGATGCTTGACAGCTATGGGGGTGGTGGCCGGGAGGGGCATGATGGGGTTTGGGTCTGTCTTCCAGAGCTGGCAGGCAGGCAGCTTCCTGCTTTTGCTTCGGGGAGGGGTGGGGAGAAAGAGCGCGGGAAACGGATCATTTTAGGGAGCAGCAGGAAAGTTGGGGTTTGCAAGCGCACAGGGGGCGGCTGGTACCTCCGTTGGGCTGTGGGGCATCGCAAACCTCGTAGATCTTGAAGGCCTGCATTGGGGTGTCCTTGGTGCCGTCGTAAATCAGGTTGAACTCGCGGCTCTTGTTGAGGGCACAGCGCAGGTTGGCTTTCCACTTGGCGGGGTCCGGCTCGTCGACGCCTTCGTTGTATTTGCCCGTCTCTTTGGCCCAGGCCTGGGAAAAGGACCGACAGGACACAGGGCAGGGGAGATTTAAAACATCACCACCTGAGAGCGCCCGTTTTAAGAAGCGATATCCAGTGCCACCCTCACACATCCCCACACGCAACAGTGGTAGAATCAGTAACAATAATTTGTAGTTGTTAATGGTGTTTCTGTGTCGTTTGGATGATGATGATGATGATGATGATGATGATTTTCATCTTTTTTTATTGGTTTTCACCTATTGCATTACAATACAGATGTACCAAAGCCAACACCATTTCCTCCCCATCCCCCCATACATTTACATTTCTATTTCCTCAGTCCATCATATTATTCTTTTCTCCCTCCTCCCACTCAATTTCCTCCACATTATACAATTTACAATAATCTTTGCATTCTACAATCTTCTCAAATCACCTATATATTCTTATTATCTTTCCTTACTCATTTTTCTTCCATCCAGTACTTCATATTTTAATCCAGGCATATTAGCATATCTCTTTTTTGTGAGCAATATTTTGCCATATATTCATCAAAACATTTCCACTCCTTTTTAAATTTTTGATTCAACTGATTTCTTATTATAGCAGTTAATTTTGCCAAAATTAAATATTCATTTAGTTTACAAATCCATTCCTCCTTTGTGGGTATAGTTTGTGACTTCCACCTGTACTTGCATATAGAAAAATTCTCTCCCGCCCCCGCCCCGTGGTATCTCATCATCTATCAATCCAAAGAGATATGTCTCTGGTTTCTTTGTTATTGATATTATCAACATCTTCTTTAGTTCTTCATGTAAATTATTATTATTATTATTATTATTATTATTATTATTATTATTATTATACATCTCGCCTTTGTCCCAGACAGGGACTCAAGGCCGCTTACGAATTAAAAACCACACAGATAAAATACAGAAAGCCAAAAAATAAATAAATAAAAATGCAGAGAAGATTGTTAAAAAATAATTAAACTCTAATCAAAGTAAAACAGTATAAAAAACCCAATCTACCACCATCATTCTGTATTTTTGTTATGGCACTTTACACTTTTTGTACTTCTAAATCAGGTTGCCTACCACCCTGAGATTTTATATGAGGAGCGAACTGTAAATATGCTTATCAGTAAACAATTTTCATTTATTTTGACACCGTCGTTATATTAATGCCCGCTAGAGGTACGCTAATGTGCTTTCTCCTTTATGTAATTGTCAACATATTTTGCTTATATGTTTTCAAAAAATGCAATTTTCCTTTTACAAGAAATGCAGTAAGAATTTATAGAAGCGTATGAAGTGCCAAACCACATAACTCAACCCCCCACCCCCAAAAAAACCCCTGGTGTTGTTTATATTTAAAAATGATCTCCATGCCACCTTTCCAACCTGCCTGGGCTGCAGATAAATAAAAATATAAGCATATGTATGAATATTTTAAAGAAAGCAATAAAAAGGGAAAGCAAGATCTAAATGGCAACATTGCAGAGAGCTGTTGGAGGAGAGTTTCCCCCAGCTAACTCTAAAAACTCTGCAGAATAAAAACACCTTTTTTTTTAACGCCCTGCAAGGACCTGACCAGGTGAGTCCCCTTCATGGGGAGAATTCTGCAAAATGGCGGCTGCTCCGGAGAAATCCCCCCTCCCGTTCCTCGTTACCGTGGCAACCCTTCGGCCTAACCCCAGAGCAGCCTTTCCCAACCTGGTGCCCTCCAGATGTTGTCGCCGGGCTGTATCTCCCATCAGGCACCACGGAGACCCCATCAACATCTGGGGGGCTGCCTGCCTGCGGGACCCCTCAGCCCCACATGAAAAAGAACACTTTTGAAGTGCCCATGCGCTCCTCGTTGCCACATGGCGCACTGCGCACTATACCCAAGCAGGTGCCATCATGGACGAAAAAAATCCCTCCTTTGTGAGGTGAAGAAGCGTCTCTTCCAATAGGGCACCTGGCGCCTTCAGTATTTTGCATAAATACCTGAACAAATGAAGTGACAAATTAATTGGCGTTTGGTTTTCTAGTCCGATAATCTAACCCAGTGTTTCCCTGTTCAGGGAAGTTTTTAATGTGCGACGTTTTAATGTTGTTGTTTTTTTAAAGCGTTTATTAATTTTACAATAAGAACATCTAATTAACATATCAAATCAAATCCAATAAATAACTAAAATAAAAAAGTCCAATTGTCTTTCAAATTATAATCTTACTTTTTTTGGCTTCCCACGGTCTTCCCCCGTTTTAATGTATTTTTAATCTTTGTTGGAAGCCACCCAGAGTGGCTGGGGAAACCCAGCCAGACGGGCGGGGTACAAATAAATTATTATTATTATTATTATTATTATTATTATTATTATTATTATTTCCCAAACTTTGGTCTCCAGCTGTTTTTGGACTACAACTCTCATCATCCGGTGGTCATGAATGATGGGAGTTGTAGTCCAAAAACAGCCAGGGCCCCAAGTTTGGGAAACACAGATCTAACCATGTTTTGTTGCATTTATACCCCAACTTTTGCTCCCCCTCCTTGTTTAATCGCCGCAACAACCCTGCGAGGTGCCAACAGCCAGCGTCAGGCTCCCGAGGGCAAGTGGGAATTTGAACCCTGGTCTCTCAGGTCCTGATCTGACACTTAGGGCCCTCGTATCTACGGGACGCCTCTCCTGGTCATAGCTGTCAACTTTTCCCCTTTTTAAAGGGAAATTCCCTTATTCCGAATAGGATTCCTGGCAAGAAAAGGAAAAAGTTGACAGCTATACTTCTGGTCTGCCCCGCAGAGGACCTTAAGGTCCATGAATAACCATAGTTTAGAGGTCCCTGAGGAAGTCAGACTATCCTCCACCAGGGCCAGGGCCTTCTCAGTGATGGCTCCGACCTGGTGGACTGCTCTGTCCCAGGAGACCAGGGCCCTGCTGGATTTAACCTCCTTCCGCCAGGCCTGTAAGACAGAGCTATTCCGCCTGGCTTTTAATCTGAATTCAGCCTGATCTTTTATTTCCCTTCTCTTCCCTCCCCCTTCCCTTTTGATCACCCGCTCTGAGACCCCGCAGCTAAGTCTCCCCTGGCCTCCTCGCTGGCCCACGTGGGACCAATTCAGCCAGCTAGCCCTGGGGATTATCTAATTGATTTTTGATTTTTATTGCTATTCCTGTTTTTACACTGTATTTTATGCTGCTTTTATAATTGAGTGTTTTAAATTTGTTGTTAGCCGCCCTGAGCCCGGTTTTTGAACCGGGAAGGGCGGGGTATAAATAAAAAATTATTATTATTATTATAAGCCAGCGTTTCCCAAACTTCGGTCTCCAGCTGTTTTTGGACTACAACTCCCATCGTCCAGTGGTCAGGAATGATGGGAGTTGTAGTCCAACAACAGCTAGAGACCCAGGATTGGGAAGCACTCTAAGCCAAGCTGGTTTAACAGTTGCAGCCCTAATTCCTACTTTTTAAAAAAGGCACTGTTATGTGGGATATATAGGGAATTTTAGCCGGCAAGCTAGATTTCTCCCCCTTCTCACGCACCTTGAATATGGTGTTCTCGTCGTCCTGGCTGGGGATGTGGCGGGTGGCGTGGCGCCAGGGAATGAAGAAGCGCTTTCTCTCGGCGTCCACCCAGCGGAGTCCCGGGTACTGACCGCTGTTGACTTGGGCCACCAGCCAGGGCTTCAGGCGGACGCGGCGGGGATGCGAGCTCATGGCAGCGTCACCGGAGGGACGACTGACCGACTGACCGACCTGCAAGGAGAAAGCAGAATCGGTCAGGAAGCGCATGGCCTCCGAGGGGAAACGCACTCGCGACTTCATGGTTAGATCGCTGCATTGCGCTCTTTGTGGGGTTTCCCTTGCATTCGATCCGAAAGCTGCAGGGAATGCAGAATAATAATAATAATAATAATAATAATAATAATAATAATTTTTATTTATATCCCGCCCTCCCCAGCTGATGCCGGGCTCAGAGCGGCTAACAACAGTAAAAATAACACAATTTACATAAAATCACAATCAAATTAATTGAAATACATTCTAAAATCAATTCATTCTAAAATCAATTAATTCCCCCCCCCAATTTTTTTAATTGATTTTCACATTTATCACATAAAAAAGAAACAAGAAAGAAAGAAAAAAGAAAGAAATGGTGATTTTCTTGAGTCAAAATGAGAGTACCCCTAAACATTTTTTAAGGAAGAAAAAAGCACTGGGTATACAGAAGCCAATTTTACCTCCCCAAAAAGTCTCCTGTTCCAGATGGATTAACGGCAAAGTATTATAAAAAACTAAGTGAACAATTGGTAAACCCATTGAAAGATGTTATGAATGACATTTTAAATAGAGGTGAAAATCCAGAAACACGGAGAGAGGTTTATATTACAGTAAAACAAGATTCAGATTTGCTGCAAATTAAAATTTATAGGCCTATCTCCTTGTTAAATAATGATTATAAATGATTGTTAAATAATCATCATAAATAATGATTATAAACTATTTTAGCTAATAGAATGAAAAAAATATCAAATGAGTATATAAATCAAGATCAGGCAGGATTCCTTCCAGGTAGACAAATGAAAGAGAATATAAGAAATATTCTGAATGTAATAGAATACCCGGAGGTCAAAAATGAAAATGATGCAGCAATAATGTTTACAGTTGCCGAAAAAGCCTTTGACAATGTCTCTTGGAATTTCATGACAAAAGTGCTTGAAGAAATTAATGGTGGATTCAATTTTTTAAAAGGAATACAAGCAATTTATTCAGAACCAAAAGCCAACTTATTTGTAAATCAGGTGATAACGGATGATTGTAAGATACAAAAAGGAACTAGACAAGGTTGTCCACTATCACCCCCACAATTGCCAGGTTGGGGGGGGGGCAGACGTTGCTGCTTCTTCTTTGGCAGTTGCCATTGGCTGTGGACCGTGATGTCAGTGGGTTTACGCAGTGTTTTTTCTGGGGGGACGCAGGAGCATGTTGTTGTTGTTTAGTTGTGTCCGCCTCTTCGTGACCCCCTGGACCAGAGCACGCCAGGCCCTCCTGTCTTCCACTGCCTCCCGCAGTTTGGTCAAACTCATGTTGGTCTCTTCGAGAACACTGTCCCACCATCTTGTCCTCTGTCGTCCCCTTCTCCTTGTGCCCTCCATCTTTCCCAACATCAGGGTCTTTTCCAGGGAGTCTTCTTTTCTCATGAGGTGGCCAAAGTCTTGGAGCCTCAGCTTCAGGATCTGTCCTTCCAGTGAGCACTCTGTTGGCTGTTTGCAGTATGGTAACGCTGCAGAGAGCTTGCTGGGGAGACCATGCATTAAAAAGAAAGGACTCAAAAATAACTTAAACAAGGTTTTAATAAGAAAAACAAAAACTCCTTTTACACTAAATACATTAACAACCAAACCAGACCCAACCACCAACCCATCCCCCAGGGTAATGGGAGAGCTAGGTGCTGCTCCTTATATACTACACCCAAATGCTGACACACCTTAATCAAATACAACTCAGCAGCACCTGCTGTGTTTCACAGCTGCAAAGCTGGGTCTCGTTATCTTGCTCTGGCCCTTGCTCTGGCCCCTTAAAGACATACACATCGAGTGGAACAATGATGAACCTTTACATTTAAAGAAACCATTCAACATTTCCCCTGCGGTTCATCATTGTGGAACAAAAACATAAAGCATACTTTGTACATGTTTTTCATGTGTAACCTTTGGAAGTGCTTTTGTAAAAATGTCTGCAATTTGCTTATCACCTGGAACATATTCAAATACAATCATTTTGTCAGCAATTAGTTTCTTTACAAACTGCAAACGTAACCTTAAGACTCTAGTGCGCTGCGTATTGGTCTCTGAACACAGGATAGCAAGTCCGCTCTGGGAATCAAGGTAAACTTTTACTGGTAGTGTTACTTGCATCTGTAGGTCTGCAAATACTTGCAGATACCATTCTACATCACGAGTGGCCTGAACGCATGCACATAATTCACTCTCTGTTGTGGAGAGACAAATAATGGTTTGTGTCTGGGACTTCCATTCAAATGGACAACCATTATAACAAAACACCATACCAGACACACCCCTGCAATTATTTTGTTCCACTGCATGAGATGCATCGCAGAAAATTTCAAAACCTTTGTCAATACAAGTTGTAAACTGCAACCTATAATGTTTGGTGTGTTTAAGGTAATTTCTGAACATCATTGTAGCTTTTTGGCTCAAAAACTGCCTTATTGGCATACACAGTATTAAAATGTTCATCTGCAAAACGTTGTGGCTTCTGTCTCTTTCTATCTGAACGTCTCAGTCCGGAAGGAGAGTCAGACTCCTCAGACTTAATGGGACTAAGTGAACCACTAGTTTCAGGTTGTAAATCATTGTCAGATTGAAGAGATGCCTGTAGGCTAAGCTCACGGTCAGAAAACTCAAGAGAATCTAACCTCCCCTCGGGTGCCTGTGACTTTAAATCATCAAACAAATTATCAGATTCAACAGGCTTTTTGTCTTTTCCCATTAATTCAGAAGCACCATTTCCTGCTGCTGCTGCTTCTTCCTCTTCTTCCTCAGTATTATCTATACCATCAGTATCTTGGAAGACAGCAACTCCATTCCAATTTACAGTTTGTATCATGCTTCTGGTAATATGAAATTTGCCAGTTGCTGGTATGTAAATTCTGTACGCCCCCTGCTGGTAGCCCATTAATTTTCCCTGGACACTACGTTCACCCAATTTCTGCTTAGCAGGATAATGCATAATTACATCTGAACCCCAAATGCGTAGGTATTTCAGATTAGGGCGTTTTTTAAACAGCTTCTCATAGGGGGTGACATCTAAACCAGAATGATAACTGCGATTTCTAACATAACAAAAGGCATTAAGCGCTTCAGCCCAAAAGTCTTTGGGCAGATTAGCATCGTGCAGATAAGTTTTAAGCCCTGCCTGCAGGTCACGCTGTACAACTTCAACAAGCCCATTTTGCCAGGGACTTCGGGGGCAAGATAACTCATGAGTAGTCCCCTGCGCTTCCAGGAAATTCTCAAAATCCTCAGAAACAAATTCTCCACCCCGGTCAGAAAACAGGTTCTTAATTGGTTTGTTAAAGTGGGTTTTTACCCAGTTGCAAAAAACTTTGTACTTCTCAAATGCTTGGGACTTCTCAGCTATTGCATAAGTCCAACAATATCTACTATACTGGTCTATCAGAGTAAGCCAGTACTTAGAACCTCCTAATGATGGTGGGAGTGGCCCAACTAAATCACAATGTACACGCTCAAATGGCTCAGTTACTTTCCTATCTGAGCACCTACCCTTGCGTGCAACCTTAATCTTATTCTTGCAACAGGATAGACATTGCATAAAGAATTTACATGGTTTTAAGTTGAGGCCATTAACAATATTCTTTGTCTTAATTACATCAGCAAAGTTCAGGTGTCCCAGAATTCTGTGTGCCTCATGGACACACCCGGAATGTGGCCTTACATTCCTCAACCCCTGGCTTGACTGTGCTGCTCTGCAATTTATAGGCGATTGGGAGTAGGTGCGAAAATACAGTCTATATAAACCATCAGATTCCCGGGCATATAATAGACGTTTGTTCCCATCGAAAAACTCACACATTGACTTTAAGAAACGCACAGTTATGCCTTGACGAGCAAAGCACCTTACTGACAATAGATTGTCCACTGACGGGCAGTAAATGCAGTTCGCTATTGTAATGTTTAAAGAGTCAAGTTTAACAGTACCCCTGCCAAGCGACTGCAAGACTTGTGAATTGGCTAAATGTACATTACCAATTTCCTCTTCGAAAGAAATAAACAAGCTTCGATCGTTGCAAATATGCTGAGATGCTCCTGAGTCCACAACAAAAGACTTCCACTTGGCACGTTTAAGTCTTTTACGATCTGTTGTCCTAGCATGGAAAACTCGCGGCTCGTTTCTGTCTCTACTATACGATGTCGGCTGCTGGGCTGACGACCGTGACTGACGAACAGAAACAGGCTTGGGAGTACTTTGCTTTCTTTTGGATCTGCAGTCCTTTGCAAAATGTCCTTGTTTATTGCAGAACCAACAACGCTTTGCAGCTTTAAATGCAGTTGTATCACCACAGGTTTGCATATGGCGTTCCTCATTACTTCTGGAAATAGGAGTGCTTATGGCACAAGCCTCCCTTCTGTCCAACTCGCCCATTAATCTTGCCGTCACCCCTTCCACAGTTAATTGTGCTGGTGGAACAGCAGATATCTGGCTAGCTATACCATCAAAGTCCTCATTAAGGGAACAAAGAATGATAAAAACATACTGAATATCAGGTATCTCCATGTCCCTTCGAATTAATTCGCCGCGTATTGCCTCCAGACGTCCCAAGTGTGCTGCCAAATCACCACCAGGCTGCAACTTCGTCTGGTACAACTGCTTGAAAAACGTCAATGCAGATGCTGACTCTTTTCTAACATGCACTGCTGCAAGACTGTCCCACATTTCTTTGGCAGTTTTCTTATTTCTTATATTGACTACTTGCTGGTCGCTGACTGCCAAATTAATTATCGCCCTGGCTTTTGCATCTCCTTTCGACCAAGCATTAGTCACAGGGTCAGGAGGGTCATCAGTTACATAGGTCCATACTTCTCTAGAGGTCAAAAGCGCCTCCACCCGAAAAGACCATAAACTATAGTTCTCATCTGTTAGCTGTGGGAAGACCAGAGCCTTCTCAGCTTCAGGAACCCGGTCAACCATTCTGGAACTCTTCCAGACCCACAGAACTACGCTAACAGGAGAAGGAGTTTTCAAACCTTTCTCAGAGTCCAAAAATATGCAGTCATCCACTCAGCAGCTGGGCCCATAACCAAAGATGTTGGCTGTTTGCAGTATGGTAACGCTGCAGAGAGCTTGCTGGGGAGACCATGCATTAAAAAGAAAGGACTCAAAAATAACTTAAACAAGGTTTTAATAAGAAAAACAAAAACTCCTTTTACACTAAATACATTAACAACCAAACCAGACCCAACCACCAACCCATCCCCCAGGGTAATGGGAGAGCTAGGTGCTGCTCCTTATATACTACACCCAAATGCTGACACACCTTAATCAAATACAACTCAGCAGCACCTGCTGTGTTTCACAGCTGCAAAGCTGGGTCTCGTTATCTTGCTCTGGCCCTTGCTCTGGCCCCTTAAAGACATACACATCGAGTGGAACAATGATGAACCTTTACATTTAAAGAAACCATTCAACACACTCAGGGCTGATTTCCTTCAGAATGGAGAGGTTTGATCTTCTTGCAGTCCATGGGACTCTCAAGAGTCTCCTCCAGCACCAGAATTCAAAAGCATCCATTCTTCAGCGATCAGCCTTCTTTATGGTCCAGCTCTCGCTTCCATACATCACTACTGGGAAAACCATAGCTTTAACTATACAGTGGTACCTCAGATTAAGTATTTAATTCGTTCCGGAGGTCCGTTCTTAACCTGAAACTGTTCTTAACCTGAAGCACCATTTTAGCTAATGGGGCCTCCTGCTGCCGCCGCACCGCCGGAGCCCGATTTCTGTACTTATCCTGAAACAAATTCTTAACCTGAAGCACTATTTCTGGGTTAGCGGAGTCTGTAACCTGAAGCGTATGTAACCTGAAGCATATGTAACCCGAGATGCCACTGTATGGACCTTTGTTGGCAAGGTGATGTCTCTGCTTTTTAAGATGCTGTCTAGGTTTGTCATTGCTTTTCTCCCAAGGAGCAGGCGTCTTTTAATTTAGTGACTGCTGTCATGAAAGGAGCACGCATACCTCTAAATATTTTGAGGCTGCCCTAAAACCCTTTTAAATCCTCCAGCCAGGAAGCACAAAAATTCCATCCTGAAAAAGCTTTTCCCGATCTCCTCCAGCCTGTTCCTTGCAGCCAGTCCATTAAGTGTTGGTTTGGGGAACTTTCCTGTGTCCTTCTCAGGAGGAAGGGCAGAAAACAACCTTACCCAGACAGACAGTGATGGTGACAATCCTCTTTCTCTTAATAGCAGCCACCGCAAAAGGCTCCTTTCCTCTCCGCCAGGGGCATCGCAAGCTTCTAAGGCATGCCACACATTTTAAGCCGAGGGATGACTCTAATCTCCACAGATGACTCAGAACCTCCCAGTTCTGGTTCCACAGGTGTGACAGCTACAATGCCGAGCAGAAAACAGGGAAATCCCCGACAGTCACCAGCTGCAACGGTGACACAAACTCTCCGCTTGGGTCAGGAATAAGAGGAGCCACCACTCTCCCCTCACCTCCATCACAACACTATTATAGGAATTCTAAGGTCTCATATATACATAAATCATATGTTCATCAATGTACAAGGCAAACACATACATAAGTATGTGAACCACGTGTCTGAAACAGTACAGGAGAGCAATCCTGAAGCCATTTTGACTCTCCCAGTGACCTCAGATATTCTTCTGCAGGAAGGGAGGCAAATGGGGAAAGCCTCCCCATTGTCTTTTTGCTTGCAAATCCTGTCTTAAGGGCGCATTTGCGTATGAATAGGGTGAGCCTGTGACCTGGAGTCAGGTACTAAAGTCTTTACCATCACAAAAGAATGGCCAGGCTGCCCAGGTAATGCAATCAGTGACCATTATCAGGTATCCTGGCAGACAGGATTTCTGCTGTAGACCACCTCCTTCTGTGATGTATGTTTGATGCTTTTGGGGGGTGGTCTTGGGCTACAGGGTGGGCAATTTCAAGAGTACATATAAGGGCTTGCGCACCATTGTTCTGGGTTCTCCTCCCTCCTGCATGGGGTGAGTTGGGACCCTGTTGCAACAGTTTGATAAAGATCGGGCTTACTAGCCGCTTTGCTTCTCAATATTCTCTGGCTGGCCTCTGTTATTTTCTCCTACCAATAAGGAACCCACGTAAGGACTCTATATGGGCTTTTGGGTACCCCATAAGGGAAAAGGAGCAGTTTTTTCTTATAACAACACTTTCCGGCATTGGTAACTGGATTTCCTTTTCCACCTCAGAAAATATTCAGGCAACCAGGCAACTACCAGACTTTTAGAAGACATCTGAAGGCAGCCCTGTTTAGGGAAGCTTTTAATGTTTGATGTATTACAGTATTTTAATATTTTGTGGCTGGGGAAGCCCAGCCAAATGGGTATAAATTATTATTATTATTATTATTATTATTATTATTATTATTATTATTATTATATCATAAGAGGAAGCAGTGACACAGCCTCAGAAACCCACAGAGCTCCTGAGCCGAACCCTGAAAAGACCATTGTGACGTGTGAACGAGAAAGAGGCCGCAATCTTGTTGCACAGTCGGAAATCAATCATGCTTTTTTAAAAAGTGAAAGAGGCTGTGTGTGTAATGCACATTTAGAGCACATCCAACCCAACAAGCATCCTGAGATCTGTAGTTCGCCCTGGATAAGGCTGCAATTCCCAGCACCCTTAAACAAACCGCCGAGTCTCCTTGCCTTGGTTTCAGGACGCAGCCGCGGTTTCTTCCAATGATTTTTTGCAGCTGTCAACTTGCAAACAGCTTTAAGCCGCGAGGATCAGACAGATCCACAAAGGTGTCCGAGGGGATGGGTTGGGGGGGGGGAGAAGTTGCTCTCCATGGAAAAATCCCAGCTCCCTGCGATTAGCAGCAGTATCAGGAGCTGAGGAGACTTAAATGCCAAGGCTACTCATTCTTCTGTGTGGATTCCCTGGGGCATTCCTGCGCCTCAGGACGACTCCCAAACACCTAGACTGCGGTTGCCAAACCAGTCTTTTCGCTCCAGCAAAACTTTGCTTTCTCCTTGCGGTGTTGCATGGTTCCTTTGCAGCCCGATCAGAAGAGCGTGCTTGAATCTTGCTGGTTTTACTCCAAAAGGATGGTCACATTTATTTACGTGCTCATTCCTTTCCTGCATTTGTATCTTGTCCCATCTATCTATCTATCTATCTATCTATCTATCTATCTATCATCTATCTATCTTTCTATCTATCATATGGTTACCAGATTTTTTCCAATGAATCCTGGGACACTTTTTTTTTTTTAAGCTGAGTAGAATGGATGCTTTTGAATTCTGGTGCTGGAGGAGACTCTTGAGAGTCCCATGGACTGCAAGAAAATCAAACCAATCCATTCTGAAGGAAATCAGCCCTGAGTGCCCACTGGAAGGACAGATCCTGAAGCTGAGGCTCCAAGACTCTGGCCACCTCCTGAGAAGAGAAGACTCCCTGGAAAAGACCCTGATGTTGGGAAAGATGGAGGGCACAAGGAGAAGGGGACGACGGAGGATGAGATGGTTGGGCAGTGTTCTCGAAGAGACCAGCATGAGTTTGACCAAACTGCGGGAGGCAGTGGAAGACAGGAGTGCCTGGTGTGCTCTGGTCTAGGGGATCATGAAGAGTCAGACACAACTAAACGACTAAACAACAACAACAAAGCAACAGGGAGTCAGTAGTGGGATGGTGAGGCAAAAGACCCTAGGCCCAAGCACACAGGCATATTTTATAAAGGTGCAAAGCCCTTCTTTCAAACACTGTGAAACATAAATGCACAAAAAACTGAGCAACAGCCGCCTGTTCACAACTCCCGAGCCTCCCCCAATCAGTGAAAACAAAGGGGGAAGGGGGCAGGAGATCTGTACCGCCGGACGTCCCTGGTTCCCCTTTGGCAGTGGCGACAGCAGCAGCCCAGAGTCAGTCTGGTAGCGCAATTGGCTCTGGCTGGCTTCAGGAGCTGCTCGCTGAGTGGCGCCCGCCATTTTTCCTTGCCAGAAGTTCCAGCAAGTAAAAATGGCGGGTGCCACGCAGACGCGCTGCTGTGGATTGCAAATGCTGGGGGTTGCGAACGTGCATCCCGCACGGATCACGTTCACAGCCCAAGCGTCCCCAGTATAGGGCTCCCTTCAGATGTCCTCTAAAGGTTCTGTAGTTACTTTTCTACTTGGCTCAGAGGTCGCATAACTCCTTACCCTCCAACATTTATGCAATGGAAATAGGGACAGCCTAAGGAAAAGCATCCATCTAGTTCAAGCTCTGGTTTTCCCAGTAGTGATGTATGGAAGTGAGAGCTGGACCATAAAGAAGGCTGATCGCAGAAGAATGGATGCTTCTGAATTATGGTGCTGGAGGAGACTCTTGAGAGTCCCCTGGACTGCAAGAAGATCAAACCTATCCATTCCTAAGGAAATCAGCCCTGAGTGCTCACTGGAAGGACAGATCCTGAAGCTGAGGCTCCAAGACTTGGGCCACCTCATGAGCAGAGAAGACTCCCTGGAAAAGACCCTGATGTTGGGAAAGATGGAGGGCACAAGGAGAAGGGGACGACAGAGGACGAGATGGTGGGACAGTGTTCTTGAAGCTACTAACAGGATTTTGACCAAACTGTGGGAGGCAGTGGAAGACAGGAGGGCCTGGCGTGCTCTGGTCCAGGGGGTCACGAAGAGTCAGACACGACTAAACGACTAAACAACAAGGAAATGCGAGACATTCCGGGATCAAATCACAAACCGGGACGGCTTCTGCAAATCCCTGGAAAACAGGGGCACGTGTTTGCGTGTGCCCATTCTGTACTGGCACCTTAGTTTTGTTTTATACCAGAAAACATTGGCCGTTGTTGAAACCAGAAATGATCCAGAAGTCCTTGACCTTCCCCTTTTCAGTTCTCTGAGCTCCCTAGGAAGAACAAATTATTTTGAAACCGCGTTGGTGGTTTTGTGTTTCCTCCATATGGCGACTGCCGGCCAAAAGCCACGTGGCTCTGATCCTGTGTAGCTTCATTTAACATAGGGCCTGGCTGCCGGATCCGACCAAAGGCAGCCCAGGTAGACCAGATCCCTGTTTGCAAAGGGACCGACTGACTAAATGCCCATGATGGGAAGATCAACAGCAGAAACTGAGCATAAGAGCAGATCTCCACACTTGGGATTCCCAGCGACTGTGACAGAGGAAGACGAGATCTGCCTACAGGATCAGAACAACCAGAAGCCTGTCTGGAAGCTGCAAGCAGGATTTCTGCAAAAGACCCCTCCCCTAGCAACTGGGATTTTGATGTCTTTGTGGCCTTCGCATACCTTCCAACACGGTGAAGCCAAAAGCTGGGACACCATCTTCTCATTATTATTTTTTAGTGCAACACAATTTCCCCTCCAAAAAACACCACGCGCTTTGGGGCGCCATGTGAGATCGCAGCCCTGGGGGAAAGCACTTTTTTTCAAGGGGAGAATTGTGCCATGAAATCACGTCAAACAAAATGGCCTCCGTGCTCTTGCGACAAAAACCGGGGTGTCCCGGCTTTTTGGGGACACTTGTTGGGTATGCCTTTGACCATCCGCAGAGCATAACCGCCGAGAATAGTGGCCATCGACTGCCCTCTCCTCTCCGAACCTGCCGAATCCTATTTGAAAGACATCTAGGTTGGTCCCGTCACTGCTTCCAGTCATAGCTGTCAACTTACAGATTTGAAAATAAGGGACCAGAGGCCTCGAAAATAAGGGATCAGCAGCCAAAATAAGGGATTTCCCCAGCACAGCTAGGTTCGACTTCTGAGCCCCTCCGAGCCAAAGGCAGAAAGTCCAGCCAGCAGCCAAACGAAGCCTCAAGCGGTAGTTCCCACAGCGCAGCAACCCGGCAAAGGGGATGCAGCAAGGAAAATCACCGTCACCTCTCCGCTGGGAAGCGCTGAGCAAAGGTGAGTCCCCAGGCAACGCGGCCGACTTGATCAGCACAAGGCATGCAAGCTCCACCCCCCAGTCGTTCTTAGACTCCTTATTGGGTGAGCAACGCAGCCAAGCAACACAGCTGGAGCCTCCCTCCTCCCTGGCCGGCAGGGAGGGAGGGAGAGGAGCTGCTTCCCGGGAAATTTACGGGACATCGTCAATAAGGGACAGCAGCAGGACACAGCTTTGGGATAAGGGAGTTTCCCGCCAAATAAGGGACGGTTGACAGCTATGCTTCCAGTGGGAGGGAGTTCCATAGTTCAACTATGTGCCATGTGAAGAAGGACTTTTCTTTCACCTGCCTTGAATCTTAAGAAAAAGCTAAGGGCTTAGAGGCTTACTGCTTCCAGCAATGGGGGCAGAGAGTCACCATCATGCCTAGTACCAATTGACAGCTGTATCTCCTCTGTAAATTTGTCTAATCTTCTTTTGAAGCTATCCCAATTGGCAGCCATCTTGTCGATAGCTCAGCTAGTAGAGCACAAGACTCTTGAGCTAAGGGTTGCGAGTTCGAGTCCTACATTGGGCAAAAGACTCTTGCACTGCAGGGGGTTGGACTAGATCAGGGGTTGGGCAAGGTTTACCTCACCTGGGCAGGTTTACTCCCGCGGAGATCGCTCCGTGGACCAGATTGCGTCTGCGCAGATGCGATTTCCAGTGTCTGCGCATGTGCGATTTCCGGCGCCGTGGAAGCAAGTCCCTGCTCCGCACTGTGCCAGTTTAGCACGGCGTGTGGGGGCTCGCTAAGTGGGCAGCTCGGTTCGGGGGCCGGTTAAATGACCCCCGTGAGCTGCTTTTGGCCTATGGGCTGTAAGTTGCTGACCCCTGGACTAGATGATTCTCAGGGTCCGACGGCAGCCCCACATGAAACACATTATCTGTGTGGAAGCGGCTGTTGCTGTGTGTGCCTGTCAGTGCTGGATTTATGTATAAGCTAAACAAGCTCTAGCTTAGGGCTCCACTCTCTTGAGCGCCCCCAAGAAAATCAAAGGGGGGAAAAACTGGATGCACATTTCCAAAATATAAGATAAAAAACAAATAAAATAAAACCTACATACAGCAACAGTGTTTTGTGCTGTGTAGGCTCCTATTTGTTATATGCAAATAGCTTTAGATACCTATTAGGTCCATCAATTACCATATAGCATGTATTCAGCACAAAAAACAGCGACCATTTTTTGTTGACAAAGGACAGCTGGACATAGAAAGGGCCCCATGACCTTCAGTAGCTGAGGGCCTCATCAAAACTTAAATCCGGCCCTGGCGTGCTTGTCCACCTGTCCCCTTTTTTCAGGTGAATTGGTTTCATTTCTTTACAAGTTTGCCTCTTTCCGCATTTCAAGCGCTAGACCTCATGAAATGAGTCATGTCTCCAGGGAGAAGAATAAGCAAAAAAGCCACCAAAAAAGAAAACCCCATACATAGAACAGACTGTGCTTTCAGTTCCTTCTGCCTCCTGGGGAGGAAATCACATGGGTCACACTCGGACCCCTTTTCAGTCGTTTGTTTCAGTGGCTCTCCTTACTCCACCCCCCCAAGTTTGGAAAGGCAAAGGAATGGATGGGGGGGTGACTGTAATTATTTATATCCCGCCTTTCCCCCGAACCAAGATTCAGGGCGGCTTACAAAAATTAAAACAGAGATAAAAGACAAAAGGCTACTATTCAAATAAGTATTGCAGTGTACCTTGGAGCCAAACATTTTGGATCCCGGATGCCGCAAGTGAGTGTTCTGGTTTGCGGATGTACTTTGGAACCCGAACGTCCAACGAGTCTTCTGTGGCTTCCGATTGGAAGCCGCGCCTTGGTTTCCGAACATTTTGGAAGTCGGACGGACTTCTGGAACGGATTCCATTCGACTTCCGAGGTACCGCTGTATAGTCAAATGAAATTGCGGGCAGGATTCGAGATGGGAGCAGCGGCAAACAATTGATAAAATGATTGTACTAAAGGTAAAAAGGTAAAGGACGGTTAAGTCCAGCTGAATTTGACTATGGGGTGTGGTACTCCTCTCGCTTTCAGGGCGAGGGAGCCGGCGTTTGTCCACAGACAGCTTTCTGGGTCATGCGTCTAGCATGACTAAACCGCTTCTGGCACAACGGAACACCGTGATGGAAGCCAGAGCGCACGGAAATGCTGTTTACCTTCCTTCCATAGTGGTACCTATTTGTCTACTTGCACTGGTGTGCTTTCGAACTGCTAGGTTGGCAGGAGCTGGGACAGAGCAACGGGAGCTCACTCCATTGCGGGGACTCGAACTGCCAACCTTCTGATCAGCAAGCCCAAGAGGCTCAGTGGTTTAGACCACAGCACCACCTGCACCCCTGATTGTACAGGGTTTCTTTTGTAATTGATGTCTGGTGCATAATGTGGCAGAAAAGGGTTTGATGATAAACACTCTGGATGTGAAGGTGGGAAGTCAACATAGGAAGCCATGTGCTTGTCTGATGTGAAACCAATTTGTGAAACTTTGGGGGGAAAGCATAGGAAATAATTGTTTGGAAGTAACTCGATAATATATTTATAAAACAATATAAAAGGAAAAACAAATCTGTTGAAATACGGTTAACAAAAACAGCACACAAACTAAAGAAACGTGAAAGGGGGGGGATCAAATCTATTGAAATACGGCTAATAAAATACAACATTTAAAAGCCCTTTCCTTAAAGACAAAGTCAGTTCCCCCAAATCTGCCGGAATAAGACAGTCGTTGCCTTCCGGCGAAAGGGCAGCCGGTCTGGCTTCCTTAGGAAGGGAGTTCCAAAGTTGCCTGGGGGCAGCCACCAGTGAGAAGGCCACCCAAAGGTGCCTCGGTGCAAGCGGAACGGATATCTGACCACGGACCTCTCCTTCGTCTTCTCTCCTTGCATGTCCCCCAAATTTTGCTCTGGAAGTTTGGGAGAGCCTTCAGCGTAGATTTGGGAGAAGAGGAAGGTGAAGTCTTGTTGTTTATTGCCTTGCTCGGGCCACGGGTCACACCCAGCCAGCTTCTGAGCTGGGATTTGGAGCTCTGCCTGCGCAGCGAGAGAATCTGCCGCCTCCCAGAAGGCAGCCGTGGGTGTCAGCGGGTGCATAAGCCTCTTCCGTGGGGTATTGCACAACGGCAGGCGCGGCACTTCCACCTTTTCCAGACGGGAGCAGGTGGAGGGAAAAGGCCTCTCAGGTACCAGCAACGATGACAAAGCCAGGAGCACGCAGAGTCGTCGGACTGGCCTCTGCCGTTGCCTGAGGGGGTGCAGGGAAGCCCAAATGTGTGCAAACAGCGGAGGGTGCTTTGTGCAAAACGTTGTTGGGAATTGTGATTAGCGAGTGGCGTCCCGGCTCAACCGTTAGGCGGACTTGGGCAGATGCCTCAGGCGGCAGATCCTGAGGGGTGGAGATGTTGCAGAACAGAGGGGTTCACAGCCATCTCCGATACTCACCTCTTGGGTAGGGTGTGGGGCAGCTTCCCATTGCCTGTCTGGTCAGGGTTTGTACATCGAATGGGGAGACTGCCCCATCTTGACCATTGCAGACGTCAAGAGATTTTACTTTCTTGGGCTCCACGATCACTGCAGATGGTGACAGCAGTCACGAAATTAAAAGACGCCTGATTCTTGGGAGAAAAGCAATGACAAACCTAGACAGCATCTTAAAAAGCAGAGACATCACCTTGCCAACAAAGGTCCGTATAGTTCAAGCTCTGCTTTTCCCAGTAGTGATGTATGGAAGTGAGAGCTGGACCATCAAGAAGGCTGATTGCCAAAAAATGGATGCTTTTGAATTCTGATGCTGGAGGAGACTCTTGAGAGTCCCATAGACTGCAAGAAGATCAAACCGATCCATTCTGAAGGAAATCAGCCCTGAGTGCTCACTGGAAGGACAGATCCTGAAGCTGAGGCTCCAAGACTTTGGCCACCTCCTGAGAAGAGAAGACTCCCTGGAAAAGACCCTGATGTTGGGAAAGATGGAGGGCACAAGGAGAAGGGGATGACAGAGGACGAGATGCTGGGACAGTGTGTTTGACCAAACTGCGGAGGCAGTAGAAGACAGGAGTGCCTGGCATGCTCTGGTCCATGGGCTCACGAAGAGTTGAACATGACTAAACGACTAAGCAACAGCAACCCTAACAATAAGGGACCTAAAAACATACCCGCCATGCATCAATGACCAAGGTGAATAGATGTGTCTTCAGCATTTGCTAGAAGCTGTGCAATGAAGAGGCCAGAGGCACCTCTTTGGGGAGGGAATTCCACGACTTAGGGGCCACCACCGAGAAGACCCTGTGAGCGTGGAGCAGCTACCAAGAGGGCCTCCTCTGTAGACCTCAAGCCTTTCACGTGTTTGCGGCCTGGGTTCCTCAAGGCTTTTAGCACCCATGTGAGCACCTTGAATACAAGAGCGTTATCCTACCAAGACTAAGCTGAACCGAATTCTTTGCAGCGCCATCAAAATGAGACCACGTGCTCCGGTGACCTTCTCGAAATTGTCTCCTTGCATTCTTGGTGCTAAGCTCTCAATTTATGGTCCTGTGGACTGCCCTGAAGAGATTCTGAGGATTAACCTCACAACAAGCCTCAGGCCCCGATCCCCCTAACCAGTTCAGCCGGCGTTACTCAGATTTCTGCACCTCCGAAACGCCCTGACCTTGCTGCATGGGGCGCTGGAGATGTCTGTTTGCTTTAGGTCATTTGCCCTCACTGAATATCAACACTTTCAATTCGGCAGCAGCCCTGGACCCCAGATGGAAATAGTTTATTTCAAGCCCGATGCAGAAAGTGCAATGAAGCCTAGCAGAAGGTATAATATTATTAAGAATAATAAGAATAAGAATAATTTATTATTTATACCCTGCCCATCTGGCTGGGTTGCCCCACCACTCTGGGTGGCTTGCAACCGAATATTAAAAAAACAATACAGCATCAAACATTTAAAAACTTCCCTAAACAGGGCAGCCTTCAGATGTCTTTTAAAAGTAAGATAGTTGCTTATTGCCTTGACATCTGATGGGAGGGCGTTCCACAGGGTGGGTGCCACCACTGAGAAGGCCCTCTGCCTGGTTCCCTGTAACCTCACTTCTCGTAGGGGGGGAACTGCCAGAAGGCCCTCAGAGCTGGACCTCAGTGTCCAGGCTGAACGATGGGGGTGGAGATGCTCCTTCAGGTCTACTGGGCCTTTGTGGCCATTTAGGGCTTTAAAGGTCAGCACCAACACTTTGAATTGTGCCCGGAAACGTACTGGGAGCCAATGTAGATCTCTCAGGACCAGTGTTATATGGTCTCAGTGGCCACTCCCAGTCACCAGTCTAGCTACCACATTCTGGATTAATTGCAGTTTCTGAGTCACCTTCAAAGGTAGCCCCACATAGAGCGCATTGCAGTAGTCCAAGTGGGAGATAACCAGAGCATGCACCACTCTGGCGAGACAGTCTGCGGGCAGGAAGGGTCTCATCCTGTGTACCAGATGGAGCTGGTAGACAGGCGCCCTGGACACAGAATTGACCAGTTCCTCCATGGACAGCTGTGAGTCCAAAATGACTCCCAGGCTGCGCACCTGTTGCTTCAGGGGCACAATTGCCCCATTCAGGACCAGGGAGTCCTGCACACCTGCCCGCCTCCTGTCCCCCCAAAACATTACTTCTGTCTTGTCAGGATTCAACCTCAATCTGTTAGCTGCCATCCATCCTCCAACAGCCTCCAGGCACTCACACAGGACTTTCACTGCCCTCACTGGTTCTGATCTGAAAGAGAGGTTGAGCTGGGTCTCATCTGCACATTGATGGACACCCAACCTAAACCCACTGATGATGTCTCCTAGCTGCTTCATGTAGATGTTAAACAGCGTAGGTAGTCACTGCCTTTGCTCTTTCAAGCTGACTTTGATTTTTAGAAGACGGGAGGAATGGAGATAATGGAGAGTTGAGTTTCCCAGCGCCAATATTAATTACAGCTCCTATTTGCCCTGTTTCCTCTTCAAAACCTTCAGCAAAGAGATGACCCAGCAGACTGTTCTTTCGCCCAAGTTTCCTGGGAGTCACAGAACGCTGCCTACTTTTGTTGTTGTTTCTTAGTCGTTTAGTCGTGTCCGACTCTTCGTGACCCCCTGGACCAGAGCACGCCAGACACTCCTGTCTTCCCCTGCCTCCACGGGCAGGTAGGGTCTCATCCTGCGTACCAGATGGAGCTGCCAAAGGTTTGCACAGATATGCAACGATAATTCTGTGCCGATATACACACTGATCAACACAACAGCAGACAGGCAAAGCAACAGCAGAAGACACAACGAGAGTTGCGTTCCTCCGTTTTCTACCACCCAAATTACCCAGCCCTTTGAGGGGGACTTTGGGAGCGTCTCAGAAAGTTAACATGGGAAATGGGACAGGGGTGGGCAAGGAACAGAGTCTGTTTGGCAGCTCAGAGCAGGCTGTGAAAAAGTCGCTGTCCCCTCAGCAGAACTCCACCTCGCAGGGATGTTGGGAGGAGGGAAGAAGCATGGAACCACTTTCAGCTCTTTGGAGGGAAAAGATGGCATATAGATGGAATGAATAAATAAGTGAGGGGGACTCAGAGACGTCAATTGTTGTTGTTTAGTCGTTTAGTCGTGTCCGACTCTTTGTGACCCCCTGGACCAGAGCACGCCAGGCACTCCTGTCTTCCACTGCCTCCCGCAGTTTGCTCAAACTCATGCTGGTAGCTTCCAGAACACTGTCCAACCATCTCGTCCTCTGTCGTCCCCTTCTCCTTGTCGACCCCTTGTCGACCCCTTCCCAACATCAGGGTCTTTTCCAGGGAGTCTTCTCTTCTCATGAGGTGGCCAAAGTCTTGGAGCCTCAGCTTCAGGATCTCTCCTTCCAGTGAGCACTCAGGGCTGATTTCCTTCAGAATGGACAGGTTTGGTCTTCTTGCAGTCCATGGGACTCTCAAGAGTCTCCTCCAGCACCAATTCTTCAGCGATCAGCCTTCTTTATGGTCCAGCTCTCACTTCCGTACATCACTATTGGGAAAACCATAGCTTTATCTATACGGACCTTTGTTGGCAAGGTGATGTCTCTGCTTTTTAAGATGCTGTCTAGGTTTGTCATTGCTTTTCTCCCGAGGAGCAGGCGTCTTTTAATTTTGTGGCTGCTGTCACCATCTGCAGTGATCATGGAGCCCAATAAAGTAAAATCTCTCACTGCCTCCATTTCTTCCCCTTCTATTTGCCAGGAGGTGATGGGACCAGTGGCCATGATCTTCGTTTTTTTGATGCTGAGCTTCAGACCATATTTTGCACTCTTTCACCCTCATTAAAAGGTTTTTTAATTTCTCCTCACTTTCTGCTATCTGTCTGAAATTTAGAGTTAGAGCCAACCAGATTTCCAAATTCGCCAGGTGCATTTTGCACCTGGCTATCGGCCACTTGTGGCCAAGCGAAGGTGCCCACTGGTATAGGGATTCCAAAAGAGGATAAAAGACTTTTTATGTATTCAGTGACGGCAGCGAGAAAGCTTCTAGCCCAGAGATGGAAGGAAGGAGAAGCACCAACAAGAGAAGGATGGCAGACAAAACTGATGGAGTATGCGGACATGGCGAAACTGACGGGCAAGATCTGAAATCAGGAAGATCAAGTATTTTTAAAAAGACTGGAGTAAATTCTTTATTTAAAAGACCACTGCAAACAGTTCAAATTATTGGCAGGGATGTAATGACACTTGTAATGTGGAATTAATTGTGGTAATTAATTAATTAACGTGACAGGGAATGTCCAGAGGTCCTTTGCCTTTTTTAATTTTTTTACCTTAATTATGGTTACCATGGACATATAACAGACGGATAATGGTAAAAGATGCAGAAAACTTTATCTTAAATATGGAAGCCATGGAGGGAGGGAAGGAGGCTCAAAGGTTAAAAAGAACCTTTTGTTTTCATGTTTGAAATGGTTAAAGTTAAAATGTACAAAATTATGTGAAACCAATAAAAGATGCTATATAAAAAAGAAGAAGATGCACATCTGGAGGCGCATGCCTGGGAATCCCTGAATCTGGACTGTTTTCACACACTGGCAACACATCCTGTTGTCAATTTTTATCCTGCACAATCAGAATGAATTTCAGGAAGCAAAGAGTTGCATGGGAAAATATGACTTTTGAGCCTCAGAATGGCAACCCATTTTGGGCATTCCGTTTTGGTGACTGCAAGCCTGGGTAAGGAGCCATTCGAACTGATATATCTGAGTTTCTAACACTGTGTCAATGTTGAGTGAACTGAGTTTGGCTCAGCTCTTCTCCTGTTGATGCGAACCCCACCCCACCTCAAATCTTAACTTCCCTCCAATCCTATCCACATCTGGCCTTGTGTAGCCAGGGCCGTCTTTATCCAGGGGAGCAAAGGGTGTGAGGCACCCGGGTGCCAAATTCTGGGGGGCACCAGGCGCCCGCTGCTGGAGCCGCCTAAGCTCTTAATTATCTGCCTGTTATGAAATAATAAATAATTTTGATCAAGCTAGAAAAACAAAATACAGTGGTACCTCGGGTTAAGGACGTAATTCGTTCCGGAGGTCTGTTCTTAACCTGAAACTGTTCTTAACCTGAAGCACCACTTTAGCTAATGGGGCCTCCCACTGCTGCTGCGCCGCCGGAGCATGATTTCTGTTCTCATCCTGAAGCAAAGTTCTTAACCCGACGTACTATTTCTGGGTTAGCGGAGTCTGTAACCTGAAGCGTATGTAACCCGAGGTACCACTGTACATATATACCCAGGTATTAAACAGAGGCATCACCTTGCCAACAAAGGTCTGTATAGTTCAAGCTATGGTTTTCTCAGTAGTGATGTATGGAAGTGAGAGCTGGACCATAAAGAAGGCGGATCGCTGAAAAATTGATGCTTTTGAATTCTAGTGCTGGAGGAGACTCTTGAGAGTCCCCTGGACTGCAAGAAGATCAAACCTCTCCATTCCTAAGGAAATCAGCCCTGAGTGCTCACTGGAAGGACAGATCCTGAAGCTGAGGCTCCAATACTTTGGCCACCTCATGAGAAGAGAAGGCTCCCTGGAAAAGACCCTGATGTTGGGAAAGATGGAGGGCACAAGGAGAAGGGGGCGACAGAGGACGAGATGGTTGGACAGTGTTCTCAAAGCTACCAGCATGAGTTTGACCAAACTGCGGGAGGCAGTGGAAGACAGGAGGGCCTGGCCTGCTCTGGTCCAGGGGGTCACGAAGAGTCGGACACGACTAAACGACTCAACAGCAACAACTGAAATGTATACCTACTATTTCACTAAAGGACTTTGTGCACTCATTTATCAAAGACGCACTGTGCTAGCAGCGGCGCTTGTCATTCACAACGGCGGCGCTTGTCAGGCTCAACGATGGCGCTTGTCATTCTCAACAGTGCCGTGCACATGAAATTAACTAAATTTGGGGGCGCTGGGCGGATCTTTGCACCCCCGCGGCAGATAATGTAAGGATGGCCCTGTGTGTAGAACACCATAAAATCATGCTCTTTAAGATAGGCTTGCCATATTTCAAAAAGTCAAAAGAAAAAAGTGGGCCGTTTTGGAGCTATTTTTAAAGAAATTCACCAAAATCTACACTTCTGACGTGGCTTGCCATACGTCCAGATTTCCCAGGACATTCAAGCGATTTCCGCCTGGGCACTGTTACAGACGGCCAAATCCTGGCTATGTCCGGTAAATTTTGGACGTTTGGCAACCCTACTTTAAGACTGTCCATGTGTCCTGATTTTTTTATGCTGAAGGACCACTCCCAAATTGATCAAACAGCCCTAGCAACGTTACTGGAGGACATTACCGCCAAGCCAAAAACTTAGTATCAGATTTATCCCATGGGTCTGAGAAAGTGCCTTTTAAGTACAGAAACTGGTAACAGGGACAGAAATCAGATTCTTCAGCATTTCAGCTTTGGCCGGAAAGCAAACTTCTAAGTCCTTGTGGTTGCGAAAACTGGCAATGTCTGGGCAAAGTATTGGAAGTCAGAGAGGGTTGGGGAAAGGGAATGGTGAATTGACTTCATCGCCCCTTCCCAGGATTAGCTGAAGCTGAAGAAATTTTTGCAAAATACGTAGATACGTGAAGGTCATTGGCAGAATTATCGGCAGCCACAGGATTGGTTTTTCATTGCAGGGGAAGGGAAGTTTAATTGTGCAAGCAGAAGTCTGTTGCACAATGGGATTTCAGGACTGAGCACAGCCCTGTCTGCTGTTGCTTTTTCTAAATAAAGCAATTTAGAACATTCATAAACTACCAGCTCACAAAAAGGTATCAGGGGGATTCGAACGCAGATCTCTCAGGTTCTAGTCTGACTCTCTAACCACGACACCACCCTGGCTTCCTAGACGTCTTCTGCTATGGGGCAGCTCATAAATCAAGTAGATAAATAAATATGGGGAAAGCAAAAAGGTCCCATAGGGGAGGATCTGAAATATTCTCCTCGAAGCTTCAAATCGCTTTATTTTGGATTGTTTCGTTTGATGTCTTCGTATGTTGTAAACCGAGATTTTTTTGGTTTAAAATATAAAGCAGAGTTGGAATGAATAATCCTAATACAGTCATACCTTGGGTTACAGACGTTTTGGGTGGCGCGTTTTTGGGTTGCACACCACGCCGAACCCAGAAGTACCGGAACAGGTTACTTCCGGGTTTCGGTGCTCGTGCAGAAACACTAAAATGTACTTTGCACGTGCACAGAAGTGCTGAATCGCAACCCGCGCGTGCGCAGACACGGTGCTGGGGGTTGCGAATGCTGCAGGTTGTGCGCGTGCCTCCCGCATGGATCACGTTCACAACCCAAGTGTCCACTGTATATATTTTTGAATGTTTGATATTTTACTATGTTTTATATATGCTGTAAGCCACCCGGAGTGGCTGGGGAAACCCAGTCAGATGGACAGGGTGTAAATAATAAAATAATTTATTTATTTATTACAAAAGTCGCTGTGCTTCATTGTGGCAAGTATAACCTAGGTTTAAGTTGCCATTTGGCGAATAGCTTAGATATCTGAGAGTAAGAAGGGACCTCCAGAGTCATCTAGTCCAGCCCTCTGCAATGCAGGAATCTCAGCTAAAGTGTCCATGACAGGTTGCCATTCAACCTCTGCTTAAAAACCTCAAAGGAAGGATTTTCCACCACCTCCCAAGGGAGACCGTTCCACTGTCAAACACCGTCAGAAAGTTCTTCCTGATGTTGAGTCAGAATCTTCCTTCTTGTACCTAGAAGCCAAAAACCCTGCAATTTCAGTCCAAAACATATGGAGAGTTGGGGAAACCAGGGTTATCTGAAGGAGAGTCTCCCCCCATCATTCAGCCCGGACACTGAGGTCCAGCTCCGAGGGCCTTCTGGCGGTTCCCTCCCTGCAAGAAGCGAGGTTACAGGGTACCAGGCAGAGGGCCTTCTCGGTGGTGGCACCCGCCCTGTGGAACGCCCTCCCGTCAGATGTCAAGGAAATACACAACTATCTGACTTTTAGAAGACATCTGAAGGCAGCCCTGCTTAGGGAAATATTTATTAAAAATATTAAACATTCCTTCCAGTAGCACCTTAGAGACCAAATAAGTTTGTTATTGGTATGAGCTTTCCTGGTATCTGAAGAAGTGTGCATGCACACGAAAGCTCATACCAATAACAAACTTATTTGGTCTCTAAGGTGCTACTAGAAGGAATCTTATCATTTTGTTTCGACTACGGCAGACCAACACAACTACCTACCTGTAACCATACCTACTGAGTCAATCACCCATCTCCTACTACCCTCCTGAGAAAAACCTCACCCCAAAGGGACTGACCGAACCCAAAGGGTGCTCATCAATGGTTCCTCTTCATCCTGGAGAAGAGTGACTAGTGGGGTGCCACAGGGTTCTGTCTTGGGCCTGGTCTTATTCAACATCTTTATCAACGACCTGGATGATGGACTCAAGGGCATCCTGATCAAATTTGCAGATGACACCAAACTGGGAGGGGTGGCTAACACCCCAGAGGACAGGATCACACTTCAAAACGACCTTGACAGATTAGAGAACTGGGCCAAAACAAACAAGATGAATTTTAACAGGGAGAAATGTAAAGTATTGCACTTGGGCAAAAAAAATGAGAGGCACAAATACAAGATGGGTGACACCTGGCTTGAGAGCACTACATGTGAAAAGGATCTAGGAGTCTTGGTTGACCACAAACTTGACATGAGCCAACAGTGTGACGCGGCAGCTAAAAAAGCTAATGCAATTCTGGGCTGCATCAATAGGAGTATAGCATCTAGATCAAGGGAAGTAATAGTGCCACTGTATTCTGCTCTGGTCAGACCTCACCTGGAGTACTGTGTCCAGTTCTGGGCGCCACAGTTCAAGAAGGACACTGACAAACTGGAACGTGTCCAGAGGAGGGCAACCAAAATGGTCAAAGGCCTGGAAACGATGCCTTATGAGGAACGGCTAAGGGAGCTGGGCATGTTTAGCCTGGAGAAGAGGAGGTTAAGGGGTGATATGATAGCCATGTTCAAATATATAAAAGGATGTCACATAGAGGAGGGAGAAGCGGACACGGAGCAATGGATCCAAACTACAAGAAAGAAGATTCCACCTAAACATTAGGAAGAACTTCCTGACAGTAAGAGCTGTTCGACAGTGGAATTTGCTGCCAAGGAGTGTGGTGGAGTCTCCTTCTTTGGAGGTCTTTAAGCAGAGGCTTGACAACCATATGTCAGGAGTGCTCTGATGGTGTTTCCTGCTTGGCAGGGGGTTGGACTCGATGGCCCTTGTGGTCTCTTCCAACTCTATGATTCTATGATACCCTCCCATTATATATACGGGTCTGGTGACTTCTGTTTCAGTGTATCTGAAGAAGTGTGCATGCGCACGAAAGCTTATACAGTGGTACCTCGGGTTAAGAACTTAATTCGCTCCGGAGGTCCGTACTTAACCTGAAACTGTTCTTAACCTGAAGCACCACTTTAGCTAATGGGGCCTCCAGCTGCTGCCGCGCCGCTGGAGCACAATTTCTGTTCTCATCCTGAAGCAAAGTTCTTAACCTGAGGTACTATTTCTGGGTTAGCGGAGTCTGTAACCTGAAGTGTATGTAACCTGAAGCGTATGTAACCCGAGGTACCACTGTACCAAGAACAAACTTAGTTGGTCTCTAAGGTGCTACTGGGCATTTTTTTTTAATTTTTAATTTTTTTATATATCTCGACTGCGTCAGACCAACAAGGCTACCTCCCTGAATCTGTTTAGGGAAGTTTTTGATGTTTTTATGTTTTATTGCTTTATTATTATTATTAATATTCTTTGGGGAGCTGCCCAGAGTGGCTGGGGAAACCCAGCCAGATGGGCAGGGTATGTATGTATGTATGTATGTATGTATGTATGTATGTATGTGAAGACAGCATCTTAAAAAGCAGAGACATCACCTTGCCAACAAAGGTCCGTATAGTTAAAGCTGTTTGCCGAAGAATGGATGCTTTTGAATTCTGGTGCTGGAGGAGACTCTTGAGAGTTCCATGGACTGCAAGAAGATCAAACCTCTCCATTCTTCAGGAAATCAGCCCTGAGTGCTCACTGGAAGGACAGATCCTGAAGCTGAGGCTCCAAGACTTTGGCCACCTCATGAGAAGAGAAGACTCCCTGGAAAAGACCCTGATGTTGGGAAAGATGGAGGGCGCAAGGAGAAGGGGATGACAGAGAACGAGATGGTTGGACAGTGTTCTCGAAGCTACCAGCATGAGTTTGACCAAACTGCGGGAGGCAGTGGAAGACAGGAGGGCCTGGCGTGCTCTGGTCCAGGGGGTCACGAAGAGTCGGACACAACCAAACAACAACAACAACATGTATGTATGTATGTATGTATGTATGTATGTATACATTTATATCTCTTTAGTTTCAAAAGAAAGAAGATGCAAGCGAAAGGGAGGTGCACAGCTGCATCGGGCTGAGCCGCCCCCATAAAAATTGACCTCCCCACACTTATTTAGAACTCCTCTATACAATCCCAAACAAAACACGCAAAGCCCACGGGCATCGCTCCTCAATTCTGTCTTGAACAAACAGCCCTGAAATCAGTGCAATTCTCTTCCCTCCAAACTCAGTATGCCTCCCGCCCCTTCCCACCTTCAGTTTCGTCCTAAGCATCATAAAAAGGAGAGAAAAAAAGAGAGGGTTAGGGAGATGAGCATCTCAGGGATGGTTTAGAAATCCTTTGCCCGTAATCTCTACTGCCTGGGGACAGGAGACTGCAAGGAAAGGTGACCTTCTCTGCGTCACCTTCCAGCCCCCCAAGTGTGGTGTGCCGGTTCCACAGCAAAGCGGCCAAACCGGCTGCAGGCCTCGCCCCGCCGGCCGTGACTCAGGCGGCAGCGCTGCCTTCCAGCTGTGTCAGGGGTCCTTTGTCAGGGGGTGGCACCGCCAGGAGTCTTTAGGGCAGGGGGTTGGGGGTCTCTGGCCTGGGCGGGCCCCAAAGGCGACCCTCAGGACTCGTTCATCTGGCCCTCTGCCATCCCCGATCCACAGCACGTGGTTTTCCCTATGGGGAATGTGTATTCATCTGCATGACAGATCTCCCCTCCAGCAGAGATTTTGCTTAGTTAACCTGTGGAACTCCCTCCCACAACAGGAGGCAGCGATGGCCACCAACTCTGATAGTCTTAAAAGGGGATTAGGATATGGAGAGAGCTGGGATAGCTCAGTCGGCAGAGCATGGGACTCTCGATCAAAGGGCGGTGGGTTCGAGTCCCGTGTTGGGCAAAAGGGGTTGGGATAGATGACCCTTGGGGTCCCAACTGACAATTCTATGATTCTGCAACACATTCAGGGAGGAAAAGGCTATTGATGGCTGCCAGCCATGACGGTTATACTCTGCCTCCACTATCAGAGGCAGCAATACTCCCGAATGCTCCTGGAAACCCCAAGAGGGGAGAGGGGCTTGTGTTCGAATCCTGCTTGTGGGTTTATCATGGGGGCATCTGGTTGTGGGAACAGGATGCTGGACTAGTTAAGCTCCCGGCCTGATCCTGCAGGCTCTTCTAGACAGAGGAGAGGGGCTATTGCCTTGCCTTGATCTTATTATGCATTTTTATTATGCGTTTTGTGGTTTCTATCTTGTATTTTTATGCTGTGAACTGTCCTGAGATCTACGGATGGGAGTCAATTTAATAATAATGATAATAAACCCTGAATATTGACAAAACTTTCAAATCACACCCAGTTCTAACAATGCACCCCCAAAGACGGGAGGGGGGGGGAAAACGAGGAACCAGAAAATAGGGCATGTCTAGGTAAAGGGAGAGAGAATTGAGATACGTGTGCCTGCTAGAATCATTTTATTTTATTTCGCTTAAAGAGGTCAGACTCTCAAACGGGCGAAGGAGGAAACCTGTAGTGAGTTCATGGAAAGGAGGGTTAGCTCTGAACCTGCTCTTTGTGTTCGGGGGCCTGGTTAATTAATTCTAGGACTGATCCTAGTTTAAATTAAATCATCCTGGATTACAATAGATAGCCTAGACATGCAGCCGGTTCACTGAGCTTTTCCAAACTAAAAAGTGTGTCGATTGGGGTGATCTCCTCTTAATACCAAATCCTGCGGCAGTGTCAGATAGTTTGGGATCTTTGTAAAGGAGAAGAAGCCATGCCGGAAAGGTCAAAGATATGTCAACCTCTTTAGATTATGAATATGGTAGTACCTCGGGTAACAGATGCTTCAGGTTACAGACTCCGCTAACCCAGAAATAGTACCTCGGGTTAAGAACTTTGCTTCAGGATGAGAACAGAAATTGTGCTCCGACGACGTGGTGGCAGCAGGAGGCCCCATTAGCGAAAGTGGTAAAAAGGTAAAGGGACCCCTGACCATTAGGTCCAGCCGTGGCCGACTCTGGGGTTGCAGCGCTCATCTCGCTTTATTGGCCGAGGGAGCTGGCGTACAGCTTCCGGGTCATGTGGCCAGCATGACTAAGCCGCTTCTGGCGAACCAGAGCAGCGCATGGAAACGCCGTTTACCTTCCCGCCGGAGCGGTACCTATTTATCTACTTGCACTTTGACGTGCTTTCGAACTGCTAGGTGGGCAGGAGCTGGGACCGAGCAACGGAAGCTCACCCCGTCGCGGGGATTCGAACCGCCAACCTTCTGATTGGCAAGTCCTAGGCTCAGTGGTTTAACCCACAGCGCCACCCGCGTCCCTTTTTCAGCATACATCAGGACAAAAGGAAAACATGTCTTCTCCCCTTCGTGTCCAAAGCAAAACAGCATAAGCAAAAGCTATACACAAACGGAAGTTCCCAGCAAGCTGTGCTGGAGTATAAACAGGCATGTGACACACATCAATCATGCCTGTTCCTTAAGGTGGAACGGAATATCCCAACTGAAGGGATCCGGAGGATCATCTAGTCCAACCCCCTGAAATGCAGGAATCATTTGCCCAACGTGGGGCTCGAACCCAGGACCGTGAGACCAACTCCTCGCACCGACTGAGCTATTCTGACACAGATGCAGCCATCTTCTTCCAAATTAGGAGGCAGGGCCAGCACAGGGACTCATGCAAACACGCGACGGAAGCGAGACTCCGCTAAGGGCACAGAATTTCCTGCTCTGAAACAAGAACGTTTTTCTGGGGCAACGTGAAAGTTGGTTTTGATTTTGGAAAAGGCACATTCTTCTGCAATGCGAGGCTTGAGAAACACTTCCTTTCCTGTCCTGCTACCAAGCAACGATTGGCTGATCTCCATCCTTATCCCAAGATCTAAATCAGGGGTCAGCAAACTTTTTCAGAAGCGGGCCGGTCCACGGTCCCTCAGACCTTGTGGGGGGCCGGACTATATTTTGAAGAAGAAAAAAATGAAGAAATTCCTATGCCCCACAAATAACCCAGAGATGCATTTTAAATAAAAGGACACATTCTGCTCATGTAAAAACACGCTGATTCCCGGACTTAGAAGGCAACTGGGCCAGATCCGGCCCGCAGGCCTTTGGTTGCCTACCCATTATCTAAATTGCAGCAAACAAGGCGTTCCTTCAGGCCTCTAGACCTTTTCTGATCATTTCGCTGTCTGCTGCCTCTGAGAAAGTTTCTCTTCTGCTATTCCAAACTGCCCCTCCAGTTTGCATCTCATTACCGGTCCTGCCTAAATTCAAAAGGGAACCGTCTCACTTCCGCTGCTGCAAATCTGAGCCAGTTGAGCAAAAACATCCCAGTGGAGTTCGCTGCTGAAATCCGATTCAGTCTGCACTTAAAGGCAAACCGATCTAATCTGTCCTCTACGCAAACCAAAAAGCAGCCCTCCTTCGAAATCTGCCCTTGTCTGGGTTTTTGCAATGTGGTTCCCCAGTAATGTGGACGAAAGCATAAAGGTTAAACGTACGTTAGTGAAAAAGACATGCCGCAAAATGATAAATAAATAAAAATGCAGCGAGAGGCAGTGTGGCGTAGTGGTTAGAGGGTTTGACTAAGAAGGCCTGGGAGGGACTGGGGGCTCAAATCCACACTCATCAATGCAACTCATGGAGTGACCCCCTGGGCAAGTCGCGGCCTCCCAGTGTAGTCTACCTCACAGGGTTTTTGTGAGGATAAATGGGAAGGAAGTAGAAAGCTGGGATATAAACGTAACAAATAAGCAATATTACAGGGAACAGCGTTGCGAACTTAATTCGTTCCGGAGGTCTGTACTTAACCTGAAACGGTTCTTAACCTGAAGCACCATTTTAGCTAATGGGGCCTCCCGCTGCCGCCGTGCTGCCGCTGCACGATTTCTGTTCTCATCCTGAAGCAAAGTTCTTAACCTGAAGCACTATTTCAGGGTTAGCGGAGTCTATAACTTGAAGCGTTTGTAACCTGAAGCATATGTAACCCGAAGTACCACTGTATTTGTTGTTGTTCAGTCGTTTAGTCGTGTCCAACTCTTTGTGACCCCATGGACCAGAGCGAGGAAGTATATTCTAGGCAAAAAAGGGCCTATTAGGAGAAATTCACACTTAAAATGCCGCTGAATGTGGAGAACAGAACTTAATACAGTGGTACCTCTGGATGGGAACGAGATCTGTTCCAGAGCCCCATTCGCATCCTGAGGAGAACGTAACACGCGACTGCGTGCCTGCGCATGTGTGGGTCACGTTTCGTCATTTTGAGCGTCTGCGCATGCGGCGAAACCCGGAAGTAATGCATTCCGTTACTTCCGGGTCACCGCGGAGCGTAAACTGAAAACACTCAACCTGAAGTATATTTAACCCAAGGTATGACGGCGTTTCCGTGCGCTGCTCTGGTTCGCCAGAAGCGGCTTAGTCATTCTGGCCACATGACCCAGAAGCTGTACGCCAGCTCCCTCAGCCAGTAAAGCGAGATGAGCGCCACAACCCGAGTCGTCCACGACTGGACCTGATGGTCAGGGGTCCCTTTACCTTTTATGACTGTATTGGGAAACCGAGAGAAACCAGAATTTGACAAATTCCTTGTTTGCAGCCCAAGTATTTATATGCAAAGACTGCTGCATCAGACCATCAGTCAAGTTCAGCATCCCATCATGCATGTATTTTGTGTTTTTATCTTGTACTTTTATGCTGTGAACCGCCTTGCGATTACAGATGAAGGGAAGTATACAAATGTCATAAAACAACAGCAACAACAGCAACAGTACACAGTCGGATGCCTTGAGGACCCTTGCAAACGGCGAAGGAAGGCAAAAGCCCCCCCCCCAATTCATCCCCCTGCAATTGATACTTGGAGGTAGACTTCTCTTGAACATGGAGGCTCTGTGGCTAATAGCCACCGGTTTATCCCCTAATCCAGGGGTACCCAAACTTTTTTCAAAGAGGGCCAGATTTGATGGAGTGAACATATGTGAGGGCCGACCAACGTTGTTGAGCTTAAGTTGTTGAGCTTTTTTCATGATGTTACCCCAAAGTTTTTGAGCTTTTTTTTTAGGATTAAAGTTGCTGGGCTTTTTTTAAAGGATTTTACCCCAGGACATACACTGCCACAGGGGCCGCCTTAGGCCCCCGAAACAGACTTTGGGCATGCCTGCCCTAATCCTAACCCAACCCATGCACTCCATAAATTCATTTTGTGCGTGAAGATCCGCACTCAATGCGCAGTTGCACAAACACCTACTCTGAAGGGGCAGCAGCGGGGAGAAAATTTTGCTTCCTTGCCCTGCCTGCCCCCCTCTTCCCCAGTTAGCCATTGGCCATGGTCAAAACTGGCAAAAGAATGGACTGAAACCAAAAGCGATCCCATCCTTCGGCAAAAGTTTGCCTTTCCAGCGTTTGAGAGGTAGATTGCCTTAGCCTCCAGATTAAGCAGGAGAAGGGATTGCATCACAAAATCTACAATTATTAACACATGAAGGCATCAAAATGCGAGGATTCAGTGGGTGAGATTAGATATAACCCAATTATGTGGACCAGTAGATAAGCGTTGAATTTGGGACAGGAGCTCCGGGTTCAAATCCAGTTCCTCTAACCATGCCTCGGACCATTTCCTTCCCCTCGGTTTCCCAAATGTAAAGCAGACATTTTATTCTATTTTTATTTGTTAAATGTGTTAAATTTGTTAAATATATCTCAGGGCACCTCACAACATAATCTCAGTAACCGGAGTGGCAGTTCGAGAGCAAATGTTGGAAATGTTTTCCAAAGTGCTTTGCAATCTTAAAAAGGATCTCACACACATATATTTTTTTAAAAACATGATTTTACAAACCAGCCATGCTCCTGGCGCAAACCTTGCATTTGCGCCTGCTGTTTATTAATTTTTTGAAAAAATTATTCGTCTACCGAACAGATCCCAGGAAAGTTTGCAGTGATTCAAATACGAACCGAGCGAAACCATCACCCAAGCCCACAGGGCCAGATCAAAACCCACAATGCAATACTCGAAAGGCCTGGGAAAAGGTTCTGACTGGCGTCTAACACAACGCTGGCGCCCTTTTTAATTCTGCTCATAGATCACAAGGATTTCCATTGCAAAGCAAAACAAAAACAAACCCCTTTTCTGCATAGCTGAGAGGAGAGGAACAAGCAAGGTGTCAGAGAGCTTAGACTCACAGTGCAAACCTCCGATTTCATCAGGGACCATTAAAAAAGACAATATGGGCAGATAGAACAGACCGACCCGTCTCCTTCTCCCAGACGCCACCAGAATCCCTTTCTTTCAACCCAGAGGGCACAAGGTTGGCAAAGGTACAGGTATGCACAGCTACAACCATACTGTACTTTCCTGGGTATTCTTGTTGCTGTTATTTATTGATTTATGACTCGCCTTCTATGTTTCATAGAATAGTAGAGTTGGAAGGGACCCCAAGGTTCATCTAGTCCAGCCCCCCGTAAAGAGGGAATTTTTTTTGTCCAAAATGGGGCTCCAACCCACGACATGGCCGTTTACCAACATGCCAGGAAATAGCAAAAAAGATTTTTAATTTTCTTAAAAACAAAACGGGATTCAAATACAAGCTTGATAAGTCATCCTTCCATCACACCAATTCTGGGGTCCGTTTGTTTTGCTTAACAAAATACTCTGCCTCAAATCTGCCTCAGTTTCCAAGCCCTGTTGAACACAGCTGCACAACTCCGTTTTGTTTAAGAAGAAGAACTAAAGAACCAAGAACTACTTCAAACCTCGAACATATCTTTCCTGCATTAGGATGGTCAGGGCTCAAAGGCGACGTCTGGAGCCCAGCAAAACAGGGACAAGCTCACCAAAGAGGAGGGGACTCTGGAAGGGACCCGTGGGGTCATCTAGTCCAACCCGCTGCCTGCAGGGCTCTTTGGCCCAACGTGGCTCTCGAACCCACAACCCTGACCCGAAGAGTCTCATGCTCTAAATCGGAGAGGAGTTGGAAGGGCTCTCCCGGGGTCATCTAGTCCAGCCCCCTGAAATGCAGGAGAGTTTTCCGTTTTTAAAAAAGGAAGATTTTACAGAGCACCCATAATTTTTGGCACGGGGAACACCCACAAACCCACAGAGACAGAAAGAAGGCTCTGGGTGTTGTTGGAAGGAGAGGGAGAGGGAGAGAAAGGGATGGGTGGGATAGGTCAGTTAGCAGTAAGGAATATGACTTATCAAGGTTGCGAGTTCGAGACTCACATCGGGCAAAAGATTCCTGCCTTGCAGGGCGGGTTGGACTAAATGACCCTGGTGGGTCTCTTCCAACCTTACCCTTCTGTGATTCTGTCCATTCTCCCACCAAGAAGCCAAGAAGCCCCCAAACACACCGTGGGCGTAGCCAGGATTTATGTTAAAGAGGGGGCAGGTAGCCAGGAATTACAATTTATTGGGGGGTGGGCACCCACCTGCCCATATCCTCTCTCTGGCGCTGCCTAGCAGATTCGGAAGGAAATAGCTCAACAGAAGTTTGTTGAAACAGCAGTTGCTACAAATTACTTTCTCTTGACCCCAAAACAAACTTCAACTTTTAGTTAAATATTTTATTGACTTGATTTGGGCGGAGGAGGCAGCTGCCCCCTGGCTACGCCCATGCCCCCCCCCCCGACCAACCGATTGGCAAGAGACGAGGTGCCCACCTGGGAGAAAGGAGGCGCCGTCGAGGGAGGACGCGGCGCTCTTTTCGGGGTGCCAGGCGCCGTCGGTTCCCCCCCGGAACCCCCTGCTCTTCCTCTCCGTCCTCCTCCCGGGCTTGGCAAGGGCTGCGATCCGCCAGCCTCCAAGCCAGGCGAGCCGAGTCTCCGCAGAAGCAGCTGCCCCTGGCGCGCTCCTCGGGCGCGCAGCTTCCGCGGGGAGGAGCCGCGCCGCCCCCGCGGCCAGCGGCGGGGCCGGCGCAGGTGCCTCCCTTCCGGGACCAATGGCACCAGCAGCAGGAGGAGTTGCGCACACCTGGAGGAAGCCAGGCCCCCTCACCTGGCCAGGGCGCACTCACCTGGGCGCATCCCCTCGGAGCCTGCCACTCATGTCCCGCACTAAGGAGACTTCTTCGCAGGACCAGACACGGTGGCGTCGAGTTACCTACCTCTCACCTGGCCGGGGAGGTCTCCCTGTGCGCCTTCACCTGAGCCAGGGCCCTTACCTGTCCCGGACCACGCCCCTCCGGGGTCTCCTGGCTCTCCCCGGGCCTGCGCGCCCTTGGCTGCAGGAGGCTCAGATCCCAAATTTTTGCAAGGATGAAATGAACATGTGTGAGGGTTGACCGAAGTTGACTTTTTTTCAGGATTGAAGTTGTTGAGCTTTGTTGGTGATTTTACCCCAGGAAATAAACTGCCAGGGACCAGATTAACTATTAGTAGTAGTAAAGGTAAAGGGACCTCTGACCATTAGGTCCAGTCGTGGCCGACTCTGGGGTTGCGACGCTCATCTCGCTTTATTGGCCGAGGGAGCAGGCGTACAGCTTCCGGGTCATGTGGCCAGCATGACTAAGCCACTTCTGGTGAACCAGAGCAGCGCACGGTTCCCGCCGGAGCGGTACCTATTTATCTACGTGCACTTTGACATGTTTTTGAACTGCTAGGTGGGCAGGAGCAGGGACCGAGCAACGGGAGCTCACCCCGTCACAGGGATTCGAACCGTCGACCTTCTGATTGGCAAGTCCTAGGCTCTGTGGTTTAACCCACAGCGCCACCCATGTCCCTGAGTAGTAGTAGCATTATAAATTGTTGTTGTTTAGTCGTGTCTGACTCTTCATGACCCCCTGGACCAGAGCATGACAGGCACTCCTGTCTTCCACTGCCTCTCGTAGCTTCGAGAACACTGTCCAACCATTTTGTCCTCTGTCATCCCCTTCTCCTTGTGCCCTCCATCTTTCCCAAGATCAGGGTCTTTTCCAGGGAGTCTTCTCTTCTCATGAGGTGGCCAAAGTCTTGGAATCTCAGCTTCAGGATCTGTCCTTCCAGTGAGCACTCAGGGCTGATTTCCTTAAGAATGGAGAGGTTGGATCTTCTTGCAGTCCATTGGACTCTCCAGAGTCTCCTCCAGCACCAGAATTCAAAAGCATCAATTATTTGGCGATCAGCCTTCTTTATGGTCCAGCTCTCCCTTCCATACATCACTACTGGGAAAACCATAGCTTTAACTATACGGACCTTTGTTGGCAAGGTGATATCTCTGCTTTTTAGGATGCTGTCTAGGTTTGTCATTGCTTTTCTCCCAAGATGCAGGCGTCTTTTAATTTCGTGGCTGCTGTCACCATCTGCCGTGATCATGGAGCCCAAGAAAGTAAAATCTCTCACTGCCTCCATTTCTTCCCCTTCTATTAGCCAGGAGGTGATGGGACCAGTGGCCATGATCTTCGGTTTTTTGATGCTGAGCTTCAAACCATATTTTGTGCTCGCCTCTTTGACCCTCATTAAAAGGTTCTTTAATTCCTCCTCACTTTCTGCCATCAAGGTTGTGTCATCTGCATATCAGAGGTTGTTGATATTTCTTCCGGCAATCTTAATTACCCCTAGGGATTCATCCAGCCCAGCCTTTCGCATGATGAATTCTGCATATAAGTTATTTCAGCAGGGAGACAATATACAGCCTTGTCGTACTCCTTTCCCAATTTTGAACCAATCAGTTGTTCCATATCTAGTTCTAACTGTAGCTTCTTGTACCACATAGAGATTTCTCAGGAGGCAGATGAGGTGATCAGGCACTCCCATTTCTTTAAGAACTTGCCATAGTTTGCTGTGGTTGACACATGCAAAGGCTTTTGCATGGTCAATGAAGCAGAAGTAGATGTCTTTCTGGAACTCTCTAGCTTTCTCCATAATCCAGCGCATGTTTGCAATTTGGTCTCTGGTTCTTCTGCACCTTCGAAATCCAGCTTGCACTTCTGGGAGTTCTCGGTCCACATACTGCTTAAGCCTGCCTTGTAGAATTTTAAGCATAACCTTGCTAGCGTGTGAAATGAGTGCAATTGTGCGGTAGTTGGAGCATTCTTTGGCACTGCCCTTCTTTGGGATTGGGATGTAGAACTCTCTAGCTTTCTCTATAATCCAGCGCATGTTTGCAATTTGGTCTCTGGTTCCTCTGCCTCTTCTAAATCCAGCTTGCACTTCTGGGAGTTCTTGGTGGGAAGTTAAAAGAGGCTTTAACAAGAACAAGGAGAGGGGTCCACTTTCTCTCTGTGGCAATGCAGTGTCTGGAATAAGTCAGGGGGTTGCTGCCTTTTCTGTTCTGCACAACAGGCAGAAATCCAACTGGTGAAAAGGAAGGGACATTTTATCATACGTGGTGGGGTTGTAATGTAATTTTAAAAATTTGGGAAATGATATACAACGAATTGAAGAAAATGTTCCATTTAACATTTGTTTAAAAACCTGAAGCATTTTTATTAGGGATTGTAGGGAAAGATCTACCAAAAAAGCTGAAAAACATCTTCATGTATGCAAGAACGGCCGCGAGAGTCCTAATAGCACAAGGATGGAAGACTGAAGAAACCCCAAACTAAAGAATCATGGCAAGAAAAATTGATGGACTATGCAGAACTGGCAAAACTGACATACAAGCTACGGGACAAGGATAACTGTGACTTTAAAGATGAATGGGAACCCTTTACAAAGTATTTGAAGACGCAACAAAGCGAACTGGACTCCTTGACTGGCTTTGAATAAAGATTGGTGATGCTTCTCCCAACATAGAAAAATATGACACCGTACATATGAACTGTATATGTTGCACATACTGGACTAGACCTTTACGATAGGAAATAAGCAGTAAAATTTTCACATTTATTATCATTCAGCCTGTTGCACTTTGTGTATTGTGACAACTGTATTTGCATAGCAAGGAACTGAACTTGCTTTGACTCCCAGCATGGAAGCAAAATGATGTTGATGAGAAATGAGGACAACACCTAGCCTTATTAATTCATCAACGCGCGAAATTTGTATCCCGACTTTCCCAGCAGGGTCTGAATGCCAACTTCACCACGATTTTGCTGCGTCACCTACGAAATGTTCGATTGCTTTGTATTTACCGTATTTTTCGCTCTATAAGACGCACCAGACCACAAGACGCACCTAGTTTTTGGAGGAGGAAAACAAGAAAAAAAATATTCTGAGTCTCAGAAGCCAGTGGGCAGTGAAAGCAGCAATCTCTCTTGCTGTTCTGGCTTCTGGGATAGCTGCGCAGCCTGCATTCGCTCCATAAGACGCAAACACATTTCCCCTTACTTTTTAGGAGGGAAAAAGTGAGTCTTATAGAGCAAAAAATACGGTATTTTGCTTATATGCTGATTTCGAGCAGCTTACGGAAAGCATTCAAGACAGAGAACTGTGGGAATGCCAAATATACAATATACAGAGCATGTCAGTAAATTCAAGCAGGCATAGGCAAACGCTGGCCCTCCAGATGTTTGGGACTACAATTCCCATCATCCCTAGCTAACAGGACCAGTGGTCAGGGATGATGGGAATTGTAGTCCCAAACATCTGGAGGGCCGGAGTTTGCCGATGCCTGATTCAAAGGAACAAAAATCAACAATTTGGCGAACATAGAATAAATTCAATATTACAACAACAACAACAACAACTTAGGCTTAAGTACATAAAAGAGAGAGAGAGAGAGAGAGAGAGAGAATATCAATGGTTACTAGCCACAATGGCCATGCTCTGCTTCCACATCCCAAGGAGGGGACAAAATGCTCTTGGGTTCGAATCCTGCTTGTTGGCCAATGTGAGAACAGGAACAGGATGCTGGGCTCGATGGGCATTGGGCTTGATCCAAGAGGCTCTTATTACGTTTTCATCGGGTCCCTTATGGGCTCAGCCTTTCCACTGCCTCACCTGAAGACGCAGAACTGGGTGTCAACACCATCCTGATGACTCCTGACTCCAATCCCGGGATGACTTGGCTCGGTAGTTTCATGCATACTGAAGATGTGTCATCAGTCAGTTTTAATTCTTGTAACATTTTAAATCCTTTTATTTATGATGCTGGACAGCCAGCCTGGGCTCCTTCGGGAAGGCGGGAGGGAGAAACGTTGAAGAAATAATAATAAAAGATTTATTTTAGGGGATGGTCACAGGGTAGGTCACAATGAGCCTAATATACAAAACAATCACACCCACCTAAACACAAGAAACTAATACACATGTCCCCCACTGTAGGGAAAGTGCTGGACATCTGCTTTGCATTTAGAAGGTCTTGGGTTCAAACCCCAGCATCTCCAGGTACTGTTGAGAGAGATTCCCTGTCTGAAATCCCAGTCAATGCCAACATTATGGGCCTAGATGGGTCAGAATCTGACTCAAGGTAAGTCAACTTCTATTTTCCTATTTCTTTATACGCTAAAATACCTTAACCAGCAGGCCAAATTTCTGCAACATTTAAAAATTACATGTTTCGACTTGGAGCCAAGGGATGCGGGTGGCGCTGTGGGTTAAACCACAGAGCCTAGGACTTGCTGATCAGAAGGTTGGCGGTTCGAATCCCCGCGATGGGGTGAGCTCCCGTTGCTCGGTCCCTGCTCCTGCCAACCTAGCAGTTCGAAAGCACCTCAAAGTGCAAGTAGATAAATAGGTGCTGCTCTGGCGGGAAGGTAAACAGTGTTTCCGTGTGCTGCTCTGGTTCACCAGAAGCGGCTTAGTCATGCTGGCCACATGATCTGGAAACTGTACGCCGGCTCCCTCGGCCAATAAAGCGAGATGAGCGCCGCAACCCCACAGTCGGCCACGATTGGACCTAATGGTCAGGGGTCCCTTTACCTTTACTCGGTGCCAAGAGCTCCCCAGTGCCAGGTGCCAGCCTAATCCCCAGGGGGAAAGTGTTTCCATGACCCAGGTGCTACCACCGAGAAGGCCCCGCTTCGAGGTATGGATTTCAGTGAGCAATGGTTTGGCCAGAAAGTCTTCCCCGAATCTTTTCTTGGTGGCTTCTCTGATGTATGCTTTGCATTTGGGGTTTTCAGTCTTGTACATATGTTTTTCTGTTAAAAATCACCTTGTTGAGTTTTCAGGACCATAACATCTCACGCTGCTGTACCAGTTAGCACTCGCACGGGTGCCTTCTGCGCTCTGTGATCGCCACAACACCTTCAAGGGCTGCCCCATGTAGACTGCATTGCAGTAATGAAGCATGGGGGTTGGAAACTATCTCCAGGCCAGATCTTCTCCCCCCAGGCCAGAACTGGCCTTGTCCCACACCCTCCTTGTGGGTTTTGCCTGGACAGATAAGGCCCTTTCTGTGGCTGGACAGAGAGGGAAGGGAGTTGGACTAAATGATTTGGTTGATGATGGACTATATGGAATTTGCAGAACTGACTGGGAGACTCCGAGACCAGAGAGAAGAGACGGTGGAAGAAGATTGGAAAAAGTTTAAAGAATATCTGAAAAAATATGTTAATATTTAAATCTTAGAATAGCTTTGGAAGTGGATATAGGCTGTAGGCTTAGAAGTAGAAGATAGTGTGTTTTAAAACAGTATTATTTGTAAGTGATAAAATGTGAAGATTTTTATGGTAAAAGTAAGCGTGATAAAAAAATGGTTAAAAATTATGATATATGCAAACTGCTAAAGATGAGGTAAAATGAAAATCAGATAGGGGGGACTTGGGGAAGCCCACCTAACAATGTTGAGAAAAAATAAGGATAAGATAAGAATTTGTTTGTATTGTTTGTTTTTTCTGTTTGTGTTGTTTAGTTGTGTTATAAAATAAATTAAAAATTTTGGAAAAAAATAGATGATTTGCTTGCCTTACGAGTCTGCAATTCTACGAAGGGTGAATGCAAGTTAATAATAATAATAATAATAATAATAATAATAATAATAATAATAGAAACAGTCTCCCTCGGAAGGTGGTGGACTCTCCTTCCTTGGGGGTTTTTAAGCAGAGGTTGGACGGCCCACCTGTCAAGGATTATTTAGTTGTGACTCCTGCATTTCAGGGGGTTGGACTAGACAACCTTTGGAGGTCCCTTCCAACTCTACGATTCTGTTCTATGATTAGGCTGAACCTCCAAACCCAGGACCTAAAAATCACAGGCTGTCCCTGTTAAGCGGATTTGTGCTGTTCGGATATACATGGCAGGTGTTTCCGTTTTCTACCTCAGCCTTCAATCATTTCGGGAGATGCCGCAGCGAAGGAAATTGTTCCGTGGGTTGGGGTGGGGGAATTTTCTTGCTACATACAAGTCAGGGGACCTTGTTGGAGGCCCAACTCTGCGGAAGAGATCTTCATCCGATTGCAGGTGGCATCGGGAGTGTTGCTAATCCCTCGGCTGAGCTATTTCACCTGGTGCTATATAGAAACTCTTAGTCACCCTCAACGCAGAGAATCCCTGGCGATGTTTTTATGACGCAGTTAAAAAATGGCGCCTCGCCAAGACAGGCTTGCCGGAGAAAGAAGGACGGGGGAGGAGAATCAGGATTGTTGGAAAGAGAAGGAGTGTTGGAATTGAAAGTTTGACCTGACAGAGCCCCCTGATCTATTTGATTTATTTGGCTAGCCTGGAAAAATAAAGGACAGACCGAAGATTAACTTTGTTTATGGAAGCGTTGAACAGAGGCTGTCCCGGAGTGATATAGCTTTTGAAGAGTACAAAACCCACACGGAGACGCCAGCTTTCAGTCTGCTTGTGAGAATCATCAGAGATGGCAAAGAAAGGAATATATGACTACAACAAGATGAGAAAGAAAGTAATAAAGGACTATCCGGATCGAACTGGATAGAACTGGTTAATTAATGCAGTAAAATGAGTGATGTCTGGACTTATCCGGAATTTTGGACTCATGTGGAGCTTGATGTATGGGTACCCTCAAAAAAATTTAAAATTTGGCAGTATAATTCGGAACCAATGTGATTTGAATAATGTGATGTGATTGGCCTGTTAATAAAAATTAATAATAATAAAAAAGAGAATCCCTGATGATGTAACTGCTGTATCTGGCAAAGAGGAGTGGAAGACTCAGGGGAATGTATAGGTGTAAGGTTACCAGACACTTCTGTTTCCCGGGGACAGTCCCTGGATTTACACATCAGTCCCCATACAAAATCCATTGAAGTTGAAAAGTGGATTCATTGAAAAAAATCTGGTAACCTCCGTCTAGGGGAGTAGCTTTCTCACACTAGCCAAGCCATTGCCTTTGCCTCGGGTGCAAAGTGCAGGGGCCGCGAGGGGTTCAGGAAATTCACTCAGCCTGGCTCTTCCTAACTTCTCAGGGCAAGGCTTCTGGAGAATTCACACCCATGACTTCCCCCCCTGCAATCACAAAATATCAAACTAAGGACAGTTCACAGGACAGGAGAGGAGACAACATAGGCAGGATATTTCCCTGGAAAAGAAAGCTGTAATTGACAGATCTGTTCCCTTTTAATGGTACTGCATAGTTCAAGCTCTGGTTTCCCCAGTAGTGATGTATGGAAGTGAGAGCTGGACCACAAAGAAGGCTGATCGCCGAAGAATGGATGCTTTTGAATTCTGGTGCTGGAGGAGACTCTTGAGAGTCCCATGGACTGCAAGAAGACCAAACCTCTCCATTCTGAAGGAAATCAGCCCTGAGTGCTCACTGGGAGGACAGATCCTGAAGCTGAGGCTCCAAGACTTTGGCCACCTCATGAGAAGAGAAGACTCCCTGGAAAAGACCCTGATGTTGGGAAAGATGGAGGGCACAAGAAGAAGGGGATGACAGGGTGGCATGCATATTTGTGGTACGACAAGGTGAAAGCACACAAAGCTTTTAAAAATCATATTGTCAGGAGAGCATTGTTTAATGTTTGGACTAGATATAAAGATCTATTGGAAAATAAAACTCCAAGGTGGTTGTCACCAATGGAGGCTAAGGCTCAGAGAAAACTTAATATGGAGGCCAAATGGCCAAAATACTGGGAAATTTTGGAACTAGAAGGGGATAGACTGAAATTGCAGAGTTTTGAGAAACTGAAAGATAAAGTGCGAGATTGGCTTCATTATTACCAAATAATGGAGGTTTATAATTTGGACAAGAAAGTTGGTTTCCAGGTGGAAAAATCTAAATTGGAAACAGAATTGCTAGAATCCAAAACTAAGACTTTGTCAAAAATGTATAACTTGCTGCTGAAATGGAATACTCAGGATGAGACGGTTAAATCTGTAATGATTAAATGGGCACAAGACGTTGGACATAATATTATGTTTGCTGACTGGGAACAGTTGTGGACCACCGGGATTAAATTTACGGCATGTAATGCCTTAAGAGAGAATATTATGAAAATGATATACAGGTGGTACATGACCCCAGTCAAGCTTGCAAAAATCTACCATTTGCCCGATAATAAATGTTGGAAATGTAAAGAAACTGAAGGTACATTCTTTCACCTTTGGTGGACGTGCCCAAGGATTAAGGCTTTCTGGGAAATGATATATAATGAACTGAAAAAGGTATTTAAATATGCCTTCTTGAAGAAACCAGAGGCCTTTCTTCTGGGCATCGTCGGCCAAGTGGTGCCAAAGAAGGACAGAACTTTTTTTATGTATGCAACAACAGCAGCAAGAATACTCATCGCAAAGTATTGGAAGACGCAAGATCTACCCACTCTGGAAGAATGGCAGATGAAATTGATTGACTGTATGGGACTGGCAGAATTGACGAGCAGAATCCGTGACCAGGGAGAAGAGTCGGCTGAAGAAGATTGGAAAAATTTCAAGGACTATTTACAGAAATACTGTAAAATTAAAGAAAGTTAGATGGTGCTGGATTGAAATTGAGAGGTTTCTAGCTGTAATGATATAAAAGAACATAGATGGGGGGGGGAAAGGGTTTGAAAAATAAGGTAATGTTACAAGCTGTAATGCTTTAAATGAAGGATTTGCTGAACAAATAACTTTAATTGGGATACAAGAAGGAGAAGTACGAGGAGGTCTGAGAAATTTGTTATGTAAAAGTATGGTTTATGAATTTTATGCTTTTTTTAGTGTTTTTGTTTGTTCTGTTTTTATTTGTCTGTTTAAAAATTGGAAAATTTAATAAATATTCTTTTTAAAAAAAGAAGAAGGGGATGACAGAGGACGAGATGGTGGGACAGTGTTGTCGAAGCTACCAGCATGAGAGAGGCAGTGGAAGACAGGAGTGCCTGGCGTGCTCTGATCCAGGGGGTCATGAAGAGTCGGACACGACTAAACAACAACAACAAAGTCCAGTATGTGCAACATATACAGTTCATATGTACGGTGTCATATTTTTCTATGCTGGGAGCAGCATCACCAGTTGGATTTCTGCCTGTTGTGCAGAACAGAAAAGGCAGCAACCCCCTGACTTGTTCCAGACACCGCATCGTCATAGAGAGAAAATGGACCCCTCTCTTTGTTTTTTTGTTAAAGCCTCTTTTAACTTCCCACCCCAAACCTTTATTCCTCCGTCTAAAACCTGAAAGCGAGAATAGACGCCGGCCCCTTTAAGGGCATAGCCACGCCCTTTGCCTCCCTCCCTCCCTCGGCTCTGCCTCCCCCTTGTTCTCCCGCCCGCTTCCTCCTCCGCGATTGGTGGCCGCGGAGCCGCGCGTGCGGACTGAGCCTCCAATGGCGGGTGGATTTCAAGAGCGGCGTGGGCGGGCGCAAGGCCTGCCAATCAACGAGACAAAGATGGAGAGGTCCCGGTTTCCGGCCTTTCTGCGTGCGCAGCTCGGCGGCGCCCACAGAGAGACGAAAGTGTAGAGGTGCCGCTTGCAGAGCGGGGCTGCAGTCGGGGGTCCTGGAGGGACCGAAGCGCACCTGGGCTGCACACCGGAGAAGAGGTTATTGCTGCTGCAATTGCTGCCTTTTCCGTTTCATGCTCCCCATCCCACAAAAAAGGACCTCGGGGCAAGAGTGTGCATGGTTCCCTCCTTTGCACTCACGACAACCCTGCGAGGTAGGTTAGACCGAGAGGCACTGGTCCAAGTGAGCTTTATGGCGAGGGGGGGCCTGTTGGAAATTGGCTGGAGGTGGAAACCCAGCCAGATGGGCGTGGCATAAATAAATTAGTATTGTTGTTGTTGTTTAGTCGTTTAGTCGTGTCCGACTCTTCGTGACCCCCTGGACCAGAGCACGCCAGGCACCTCTGTCCTCCACTACCTCCCGCAGTTTGGTCAAACTCATGCTGGTAACCTCGAAAACACTATCCAACCATCTCGTCCTCTGTTGCCCCCTTCTCCTTGTGCCCTCCATCTTTCCCAACATCAGGGTCTTCTCCAGGGAGTCTTCTCTTCTCATGAGGTGGCCAAAGTCTTGGAGCCTCAGCTTCAGGATCTGTCCTTCCAGTGAGCACTCAGGGCTGATTTCCTTCAGAATGGAGAGGTTTGATCTTCTTGCAGTCCATGGGACTCTCAAGAGTCTCCTCCAGCACCACCCCTTCATGGAGCACTGCCTTGCCGTGGCGAAGGGGCTTGAAGAACTCAGAGAAGCTATGAACTATGCCGAGCAGGGCACCCAAGATGAACAGGTCATAGTGGAGAGTTTTGACCAAACGTGATCCACCTGGAGGAGGAACCGGCAAGCCACTCCAGTATCCCTGCCAAGAAAACTCCATGGACAAAATTAGTATTATTATTATTAATTAGACGGGATCTGCAGGCCAACGTGCCCTATATATATATATATATATATATATGTGTGTGTGTGTGTGTGTGTGTGTGTGTATAGATGTATATCTATCTTTATGGAGTATATGGGAAATAATTGTATACAGCTGAAAACTCTGGCAGCATTAAGATAAATTCAACAGGGTAAACGAGTTTTGATGGATGCAGTCAAGGAATACTGAATGGTATTGTTTTGGTAAAATATGCAGGGGTTTATGACATGTACACACACACACACACACACACAGTGGTACCTCGGGTTAAGTACTTAATTCGTTCTGGAGGTCTGTTCTTAACCTGAAACTGTTCTTAACCTGAAGCACCACTTTAGCCAATGGGGCCTCCTGCTGCCGCTGCACCGCCAAAGCACGATTTCTGTTCTTATCCTGAAGCAAACTTCTTAACGAGAGGTACTATTTCTGGGTTAGCGGAGTCTGTAACCTGAAGCGTATGTAACCCGAGGTACCACTGTGTGTGTGTGTGTGCGCGCGTATACATTATATATATATATGGGGTGCAATCGGATTAACTTTTGCTGCACCTTAACAAAGCTATGTTAAACAAAACCTCAGTGGCAGATAATCTGCTTTGCATGCTACCCCTGACATCTCTTGGTAAGGCTGGGAGAGATCCCTGCCTGTGATAATACTTCAGAGATGCTTCCAGCCCGGGGCTGAGCTAATGAGCCAACGATCTCACTCAGCATAAGGCAGCTTCCTGTTCTTCTGTTTGGGAGGGTCTGCAGTTTGGTGGCAGCAGGACACCTGCTTCGATGCAGAAGGCCCCCAGTTCGGTTTGTGGCGCCTCCGGTCCGGTTCAAAGTTCCTGTGGTGCAGTGGGTCAGTGAGTCTGGCTGTTAATCAGAAAGTCGGTGGTTCGAACCCACCCAGGGATGGCTGTGGCAGGATTCCTGCATTGCTGGAGGTTGAACTAGATGATGATGATGATAATAATGATAATTAATAATAATTTATTTATACCCCGCCCATCTGGCTGGGTTTCCCCAGCCACTCTGGGCGGCTCCCAACAGAATATTAAAAACACATAGAATCATAGAATCATAGAGTTGGAAGAGACCACAAGGGCCATCGAGTCCAACCCCCTGCCAATCAGGAAACACCATCAGAGCACTCCTGACATATGGTTGTCAAGCCTCTGCTTAAAGACCTCCAAAGAAGGAGACTCCACCACACTCCTTGGCAGCAAATTCCACTGTCGAACAGCTCTTACTGTCAGGAAGTTCTTCCTAATGTTTAGGTGGAATCTTCTTTCTTGTAGTTTGGATCCATTGCTCCGTGTCCGCTTCTCTGGAGCAGCAGAAAACAACCTTTCTCCCTCCTCTATGTGACATCCTTTTATATATTTGAACATGGCTATCATATCACCCCTTAGCCTCCTCTTCTCCAGGCTAAAAACATAACTCCTTATCTCTATCGTTTGTGTCTTGCTCATGCATAAGCACCAACAGAGGCTGTTGCTGAGCTCAACAGGGGATAGCAGATCTGCCGGGTTTTCTAGCAATGAAGCCACCTGTTTTGGAAAGCCACTTGCAGGACACATGGACCACCTTCTCCCCTGTTCTGAATTCTGGGGACTTGTGTCTTTCCTTCTGGTTTCCAGCCGAAAGGCCTGAGCGTGATTGGCTGACCCCTCAGTCAGCCGGGAATCTTCCTCCTCCTTCCCTCTCCCCTTTTCTCCAGACCGTTTTTTTCCGATGATGAAAAGGAGGCCTTAAAATAAAGGAGCTGATAGACAAGGCAGCTGCGGAAGGGGAGAGCAATGGGGGGAGAGGTGAGCAGGAAGAGGCTTTCGGAATTCAGTGCGGAGGCTGCGCATGCGTCGGATGAGGAGCAGAGGAGGTGGGGGAGTGGAGTTGACCCCATAGCGGAAAACCCATCACCTGCTCTTGATCGGAGGTAGGTCTCTATGTGCACTCATGTGTCTGATAGTTATGGATCTAGACAAAAAATTTTTTTCCCCTTCCAGTAGCACCTTAAAGACCAACTAAGTTAGTTCTTGGTATGAGCTTTCGTGTGCATGCACACTTCTTCAGATACACTGAAACAGAAGTTGCCAGATCCTTCTATATAGTGAGAAGGTGAGGAGGGGTATTACTCAGAAGGGTGGTGGGAATGGGTGATTGGCAGATAGCTGTGATGGATCTAGATCGGCCTTGGCCAACCTGCTGCCCTCAAGATGCATGGATGTATTTGTGCTTTTTGCAGCAAAGTGATTTTACAAAATAAATCATAATGGCTCATCCAGGGCTGTCTTTAGCATATGCGCTGCCGGGGTGCAAACATCCCCCCAGCGCCGCCAAATTTAGTTTAGCCCCCAAATTATTTTTTATTATGCTTATGTCAGACACCACGCTTACGCCTTATCTCGTTTATGAAAGGAGGAAAAAGAAACAAACTTTTTTATTTGCGTTTTCATTTACAATACACTTATACTTAAGTCTACAATACCACCACACTTAAACTTATAAGTATTGTTTAGGCACCTGCTTAGGAGGAACATCAGTTGTGTCAAAGGTGCCACTGACCCCGCTGCCGCGTAGCAGCTCAATACAATACGTAACATAATATTTTGATGTAAGAGTTAATTTCGCGTGCACGGCGTTGTTGAGAATGACAAGCACCGTCGTTGAGTCTGACAAGTGTCGCCGCTGGCGCAGCGCGTCTTTGGTAAATGAGCGCACAAAGTCAAAAGTCCTTTAGTGAAACAGTAGGTATACATTCCGGTAATACCTAGGTATATATGTATTTTGTTTTTCTAACTTGATCAAAATTATTTATTATTTCATAACGGGTAGATAGTTAAGAGCTTAGGTGGCTTCAGCGGCTGGCGCCCCCCTGAATTTGGCGTCCGGGTGCCCCACACTCCTTGCACCCTCGGGGAAAGACGGCCCTGGGTTCATCCATGCTGCATATTTAAGCTAACCATTCCATAAGAAAATGCCAGCGGGTTTTTCCTCCTTGTTCTTTACCTAAAGAATTACGTTGCCAAACTTCTGTTAGCAGCCAGGAAGATGAACAGCAGCCACGGTGGAGAGGAACCAGCCTGGGGAATGGAGAAGGCCTCCTGCAGCAGAATGGGTAGGCTCAAGTGCAACGAAGCGCTGTGTTTTGTTCATTTTGGTAAAGGCAAACGCTCCTATGGAATTCCCTCCGACAAGAGGCAGGGATGGTCAATTCATTATGGATCATTTCCCAGTACTCTTTTACCCTTTTAAATGAAAAAAATGTTTTAAAGTACTCCCCACCCCCCAAAAAACGGAGTCCGTTCTGTTGGGGATAATCCAGACGGAAATTCCCAGGTGTCAATACAGGTTATTTATGTATGCTACTACTGCGGCCGGTGTTTTGTTAGCCCCAAAATGGAAAATGAGCGAGGTCCCAACCAAACAATGGCAACTTAAGTTGATAGAATATGCACAACTCGCAGACTTAACACATAGAATAAGAGAACAAGAAGAATATAACCTTTAAAGATTGGAAAATGTTTATGGAAATAATTGTAAACAGCTGAAAACGCTGGCAGCATTAAGATAACTTCAACAGTGTAAACAAATTTTTGAATGAGTATTTTAAATTGTAAAACAGAAAATTAAATTTTTTATATATAATACTGGAGGAAGTGATGGCCACCAACTTGGATGGCTTAAAACGAGGCAAATTTATAGAGGAGAGGGCTACCCGTGTATCCAGTTGGAAGCAATCCAGTCTGAATACCCATTGCTTGAGGTCACAGGAGAGGGCTCTTGTTCTCGAATCCTGCTTGCAGGAAGTTTCCTATGGACATCTGTTTGACCACTGTGAGAACAGGATGCCATTTTGCTCTGGTCCAGGAGGGCAGTGTTTATGTTCTTTTGTTAGGACTGGTCATTTATTAGTTTTATGCACCTGATTTCTTCTTCTTATGAAAACTAATTTACAGTCCGCATGCAGATTGTCGGAACAAGATATACGGGGTATAAATAATACATTATGATTATATAGTGACTTTGTGAAAGCTTGGGCACTACAGTGGTGCCCCGCAAGACGAACGCCTCGTAAGACGAAAAACCCGCTAGACGAAAGGGTTTTCCGTTTTTCGATGCGCTTCGCAAGACGAAAACGTCTTGCGAGTCTTGCGATTTTTTCCGCTTTCCCCCCCTTTTTCTAAGCCGCTAAGCCGCTAATAGCCTTTTAGCCACTAAGCCGCTAAGCCTTTAATGGCCGCTAAGCCGCTAATAGCGCTAATCCGCTAATCCGCTAATAGGGTTGCTTTGCAAGACGAAAAAACCGCTAGACGAAGAGACTCGCGGAACGGATTATTTTCGTCTTGCGAGGCACCACTGTATGTGATTGTTTCTTGGAGAGGACATAAGGGGATTGTGAAACTAAATGGGTTAAAAAGATGTAGGACTACGGTGGAAATGATGCAAAGGAGTGTGGAGATTTAGCTCTTTGGTGCTCTTGGAGTGAGTGGTTCTCTTGTGACTATTGGAACCCCTTCAGGTTTGAATTTTAGTGATGGGGAAGTTTAACTTAGGTAAAAAAGGTAAAGGACCCCTGGACGGTTAAGTCCACTCAAAGGCGACTATGGGATTGCAGCATTCATCTCACTTTCAGGCTGAGGGAGCTGTTAACCTTCCCGCCACAGCGATACCTATTTATCTACTTGCACTGGCATTCTTTCGAACTTCTAGGTTGGCAGGAGCTGGGACAAAGCAACGGGAACTCACCCCATCACAGGGATTTGAACTGCCAACCTTCTGATCAGCAAGCCCCCTGAAGTTTAACTTACTGAATGTGGCATGATGCTTTCTGGTTTTCTGTTTCTAATCTTATCAGCACATGGACAAATCCTGGTCGAGGCGACTCCACCATGATGAACAACCCTGCTAACGTCAGTGTGGACGAACCTGTACAAAAATTAGCTGGGAGAAAGGAGGGACAAAGGGATCTTCTGTTTGATGGCTTCAGTGAAGTTTTGATAGGTAAATCCTTAAAAAAATGGGGATGGGCAACAGTCCCAGAGCAGAAGCTTTGAAAGGATGTGGTTGAGGCAGGTGAGCAGGAGGGATTAAGGTCAGAGAAATTTGATGGCATTCAAAGTTATCTCCACAGGCATGCAGTCTCCGCTACTGTGGTTTCCAGTAACTGGTATTCACAGGGATACCCTGAATTCAGACCCCTTGCTCCCCTTACAGAACTAACAGTTTCCAGGTAGTAAACTCGTTTAAGGTGGTAATCACACATGCCCTGACTAAGCTGTAAGTTCTACTAAGATCATTGGGACTTCTCTTTGAGTAGACCAGCTTAGTGTTGCACAGTAAGACCACTGGTACTATTTTGCAGGTGGAATTCAGTGGTATATATTGGGGAATTCAGATTGGGGAATTAAAATGACTTCGTTGGTCTTGCACAGCAAACTTGGCATCCAAAAGCATTTTTTTTAAAAAAAGAAATCAGACTTTTCTGTGGTAAGGACTTTGGAGATGGGGAAATGCAGTGGGAAGTGTGGGATAACTGATGCTTTTCATGACATCAGTTGGAATGAATGCTCAGTAAACAGTGAATATAGCCTCCACAAACTTTGTGTAGGCAAATTAAGATGAAACACTCAATAAACATGCCAACTGGAAGCAACCACAGTCCGTAATGTGCCTTGGGAACTAATGCCGAGCCTGGGGATGTGGGTGGTATCTGAGTCATGCTATTTTGCACATGCAAAAGCTGGCAAAATCACATGCAAAGGCACCACATGGCAGAATACACCTGCAGAGTCTTGTAGTCACTTCTCTTCCCCCCCAAGCGCCTCTCTTCCTGGCCCTGTTGCCTCTCTGGAGAACGGAAGTTCAGGTTGTAAGAGAGCAGGAGCTGCAATCCTTGCATCTCTGTGGCTTGGGGATTTGTCTGGTTGCATTGGGAGAGTGGGTGCAGCACTGAATGAATGAATGAATGAATGGAATGAATGAATGAATCAATGGGGAGATGATGCTATCAAGCATTTGCTGTCAGAGCCCTCAGCTTCTGAACTCACTTTGAGGATACCGTTTGTCACACAAAGATACAGAGATCTGTGGGGCTCGATTCATGGATAAGCAGTACAATCCTGAATAAATGGATGAGATTAAGAGCCCATCCATACCTCGGTTTATAGTGGATTGTGAACCCCCCGTGTCTCCCTTAATTCCCCCTCGTCTATGCGGTGTTCTCCTTCAACCACAGCTGCTTGAATCCTGCTTGCAGGTTTCCCAGAAGAGACGTTTGGATTAGATGGGCCATTGTCCTGATGCATCAGGCTGGTCTTACGCTTAACATCATCTGCCCGCTGTGACCTCTAATCTTTGTGAGGAGATAATTGAGACCACCACCTCCATGCCTGTGTTCTTGACTTCTGAAAGGCACCCAGCTTATTACTGTTAATTCACTTTGGCCCAATCCAAGAAGGCAGTTCCAGTTTCCTTATTGGGCTGCCAGGTGAGGCATTCCTTTCCTTGTGCTGTTTCTTATGCCCTCCACGTAAGAAATAGCCTGTGTCTGCAGCCTCAAGGTTTCGGTAGCTGAATCGCCTCTTGCGTCGTAGCCTGAATCTGTCCTTGTCCCACAGGAGACCCCCCACTTGTGGTGGCCAAGTCGGTGGCACCCCAGACGGAAGAGAGATTTGAGTGGAGCAGCCTGGATGGTTGGCTTAGACCCAGAACTCAAGATGGGATGCAGTCCCTCAGCAAAGGCACCCAGACAGAAGGTAACTCAAGGCGTTGCAACTGATATTGGCCGGGAATAGCCACACAAGCCAGAGTTAATTCAGGGTGCAAGGGCTTCCCCTGGGCGGCTGACACTTCCTTCCTAGGGAAGCATGAGAATCATGTTTATTAAGGGTGTAACCCTCTGATCGATGCTGTGCAAGAGATGAAACGGGTCCCCGCCAGAATGGCGTTACAGGTTCAGGGCAGGACAAAGCACAGACTTCAGTAAATGAAATATTCACTTGACATTAAACAAAGCAACTTGTGCATTTTTTGCAGTAGGCCAAAGCCTGGACCCTTCTTCTGGCACATGCCAAAGGACTCTTGTGATTGAATCCTGCTTGTGGATTTCCCAAAGGCATCTGGTTGGCCAATGAGAGAACAGGAGGTTGGAGCAGATGGGCCGTTGGTCTGATCCAGCAAGCTCTTCTGATCTTCTTATGCACTGGAAAGTGCGGGAAGACCGTTGCTTGACGCAATGTTGTCTACCCTCCCTGCAAACACAGCAGAATGAGCGCTGGTTAAATGTCGTAGTCTATTATTTCCTGCAAACAAATCATATGCTGAATAAACAAGTTGTCTGGAAGCAACCTTGATCTTCAGAGATGGATCCTTGGAGATCAAGAGTAATTAATTTTCCTTCATTGCAGTGCTGCAGTGGTGGGAAGGGAGAGAGTTGACTCTTTTCTTTGATCCCCAAGGATTGTGCCCAGAAGGTGGAATGGGATTTCCTGTTAAATCTCTGACTGTTTTGTAGGTGATTGAAGGTGGTTTCTGACTCCCGGTAGTTTAACAATAGCAAGGAAAATACAGGCAAAATAAATTATCCGCCATGTGCTTATTTCTTATCTTTCAGCTTCAGTGCTCTCCACCCATCAAATAACGATTATTAATTGGTTGCCTGTGACTGTGCCCTTGAGCAGATCTGGCTGCTTGTAGGGTTTTATGTCAGGGTCCCTTCGTGAGCCTGGCACTCTTCAGAAACTTTGGACTACAACTCCCACCAAAACATCTGGAGGGTATCAGATTGGGGAAGGCTGCTGTAGTAACTCAGACCTTGCTTTTGACTTGCATATCCCAGTGAATGGCTCACGGGTGTGTGTGTGTGGGGGGGAGTGGACTAGGCCATTGGCCCCACCCCCTGAGAGCCTCCATTTTGCACCTGGCGCCGGGGGATAAACCTCGAGGGTTCTAATAAGTGATAAAAATAGGTCTCGCAACTTGGGAGGCTGCCAGGCTGTGTGAATCAGAATGTGACCTCTTCCTCCCCGAGTGGCAAAGGGAACTGCTTCGGCCCTGGGAAGTGGAACTTCTGGCAGTGCATGAGAACGGAAGGAAGTGGGCCCCAGGCCTCTGAACTGGAACGTGAAGAGGAAGTGAAAGAGCTGGCAACCTTTTTGTGCCCCTCTTCTTCTTCTTTTAGCATGTACACAACGCCTTGGGTTTCTGAGGGTCTTTTTGCTTGAGAGCCCGCTTCTCTGCCAGAGACTTGTGGAACCTTGCCACATCTGGAGCCGGGGAAGGGCTAGGCTCTGGGTCTCTTACTTTAGGGCCTTGAAGATCCAAGGTCTGCAGTCCCTTGTGCAGGTGCTGGCTGCATTTTGCATGGTTTTCTGCCTGTGAAACTCCCCCCTCCTCTTCATTGGTTGAGAGGAGGAAGATGCAAGCAAGGCCTGGAGGATATGAGTAACAAAAGACTTTATTTTTATTATTCCATTTCATCTATATCCTATCTTTCCTCTAAGGAGGTTAAGGTGGCATACATAGTTCTACCTCTTTCATCTTCACAACAACCCTGTGAGGTAGGCTAGGCTGAGGCGCAGTGACTGGCCCAACGTCACCCAGGGAGCTTTGTGGCCAAGTGAGGATTTGAACCCTGGTCTCCCAGGTCCTAGTCTGACACTATAACCACTAAATCACACTGGCTCTCAAGCAGACTTGGGACGCTTCCATGATTCCTGCAACTATTCGGTGTTATACTAGGCTATCTTATTGCCAGGAGCTCTGCCTGGTTTCCTCTGCTTTCTTGCACCCACAACTGGCCCAGGAGATATTTTGCTGCCAGAGGTGAAGGGCCACCATTCCATCTTCAAAAGCCGACTGGATTGGCACTTGATTCTTCCTTTAGCACTAGCTCATAGCTGTCAACTTGTCCCTTTTCTTGCGAGGAATCCTATTCGGAATAAGGGAATTTCCCTTGAAAAAAGGGAAATGTTGACAGCTATGCACTAGCTATGAGGCATCTTCATTGCATCTGAACTGAAAGCAGGAGGCTAGCTCAGGGTTTCTCCAAGAATTGTGGTCCCCCCCAGGTGTATTCTGCAACACATCACTGATGTAAAAATAGTGCATTTAGAGCAGATTTATACTGGACCATCCAGACGTCATTCTGTTTTGTTAGTTGCTCAGCGATGCTTCTCCAATGTTATGCTATCTGGAGCGTCACCCTTGCACCATAGCAAGACAAAAGGACAAACATGGCAGAACATTTGCTGTACAAAAAGTTGCAGGATTTCAGCTGCAGGCCATGTGCTGCTTGGAAATGAAGCACCGTGCTTGCCCCAAACCTTTGCAGGTGCAAACAGTATTGATGGTGGGGTTGCAAATAACCACCGCCCATACCATCATGAGCAGAAATACTCTTGAATGCACAGTACAAGGGATGTCAGGAGGGTCCTTAAGAAGCCTAGAGCAACCCATGTAGCACACTTGGCTCAGACCGCCTTGTTTCCCTCGTTGTCTGAAGCGGCTGCTTCACTCTCTCTGATGGTAGGGCCAGCCCTATTCACACCACACCCTTTCCTGTTGTGTTTTCAACTGTGTCAGGCTGAAACGCACAGCTTCACAGGAAGCCAAATGCTGTGCTGGTTTCTGCCCTGGCTTGCAGAGGGACATCCCTGACAGCAAGAGTGGGTTTTTAGGAAGAGCAAGGTGTTGTTTGAAATTGCATCACAATTGTGTGGGTTCCCTCGGGGCTTCTTCTGATGTAATGGGAACACTTTGAAATGATTCCTGCTGATAACTGCATGCAGAAAATGTGACATGTGTATTGGAAATGCTGGAAGCCAGAGAGCAAAATGTAAGCTTGTCATGGGCGAACAGAAAATGCTCCGATCTGAACCTGTGTGTGAAGGGTTTGCAGCTCCTCTTCAACTATTTTTCCACCCAAAGAGCCCAAAGCCCAAGTGCCTTTTTCTGATGATTTATTTATTTCTTACTTATACCCTGCCCATCTGAGTGGGTTGCCCCAGCCACTCTGGGCGGCTTCCAACAAAAACACAGGGGAATAAAAGAATCTAAAAGGATATTAAGCAGGTTAAGCCTGGGACTAAACACTCCTTAAGTTCAAGGCAGCTAACAAAAATAATATAGGTGCCACATAAGACCTGTTCCACATTTGTAAGAACTTGATCTTGGGAACTCGCTGCGTATTGACACCAGGCAGGCGACTTCACTGTGCTCTTTTCAGTGCCTGCTAAAAACATTTTTGTTTAGACAGGCCTACCCAGATGCCTAGAACGCTGGTGTGTTTGTAGCTTATTGCTGGTTCTATTGTTTTTAGTTTATTGTTGACTTATTGTTTTAAATAGTTGCTTTAATTGTTCTATAAAATTGTATATTTTTATTCTTTTTGCAAACTGCTTTGAGATTTTTTTTAATAATCAAGTGGTATATAAATTGTATGAAATAAATCAATAATAAAAATACAGCAAAACCAGTCAAACTGTGTGTGAGGGAGGGAGGGAGGGAGGGAGGGAGGGAAGGAAGGGACAAGCAGCAGATGAAAAGCCAGTGGATCAGAAAAATTAAACAAGCAGCACTTGCAATAAAAACCAGACAATCCTAAGGCAGAAAAGGTACAACTAGTCTCTAAAGCAGGATGACTAACTCTTTTCCAGGCAAGGGGGCTGCACTGACTTATGGTCAACTTTCCTTGTGCCACTTGTTAAAGGGGGTATGGTTGAACTGCAAGAACATGGGAGTGGTCAGTAAAATATGGATGTTGAGAATATAAATATTGATATATAAAAATTGACAAATTTTGGGGGCTCTTGGGGTCTACAGTGGGATATGTATGGGGGGAAAATTAAGGGACAAATTTGGGCAGACCTTGCCCCCCCAACCTTTTGGCATCATTGTGTTGCAGTGAAGGGACCCAGAGGCAAAGTACCAAAAAATAAAAAAAGTTTCAATTTGGGGAGGCCTTAAGGGCCCACAAAAAACCTTGGAGGTGGGAACTCACATACATATCAATTAGTTACCCTTGCTCTACAGACCAAAAGCTTTCTTTAAAAGTCTTTTTTATTGTGTGCTGAAATGTCAACCTTCCTACTGCAAGGGAGTTGTTTGCGCTGCAAGTTTAGCTTAGCTGTTACTTATAGCCTGTCGTAATAATAGAACACGCCTGTTAGTAACCTTATGCAAACAGATGCATTCTGTGGATCAGGATAACAAGTAGAGAACGGCAGCTGTCTTCTCCACATCTGCTTTTCAGTGAAGTTGCTGTGATGTACTTCTTGTTATCTGTCTCTCTTTTGCCACAAGAGGGCAACCTCTGCTATGTTAATAGCAATTGCTGGCCTGAGCATGGACCTGAATGCATGGCACGGTGTGCATTATCCTGTTTGATGTGGGGACCCCGTGTCCTCCTTCCAGATGGAATGTTTTTAATGCTCAAGGGCATCCTTTTAATTTTTTGACGTTTCAGCCACATGTACAGACAATGAAGATCGACATTATTTCCAGCCTAGAAGAGATTGTGAGACAGTCTACATGTTGAAGGTGGCTGAAAGGTAACTAGCATATGTAAAACTGAGGAAGGAAGATGCCCCCAGTGTGAGAACAGGATGCTGGAACTAGATGGGCCTTCGGTCTATTTCATTAGAGATCATAGAATCATAGAGTTGGAAGAGACCACAAGGGCCATCGAGTCCAACCCCCTGCCAAGCAGGAAACACCATCAGAGCACTCCTGACATATGGTTGTCAAGCCTCTGCTTAAAGACCTCCAAAGAAGGAGACTCCACCACACTCCTTGGCAGCAAATTCCACTGTCGAACAGCTCTTACTGTCAGGAAGTTCTTCCTAATGTTTAGGTGTAATCTTCTTTCTTGTAGTTTGGATCCATTGCTCCGTGTCTGCTTCTCTGGAGCAGCAGAAAACAACCTTTCTCCCTCCTCTATGTGACATCCTTTTATATATTTGAACATGGCTATCATATCACCCCTTAACCTCCTCTTCTCCAGGCTAAACATGCCCAGCTCCCTTAGCCGTTCCTCATAAGGCATCGTTTCCAGGCCTTTGACCATTTTGGTTGCCCTCCTCTGGACACGTTCCAGTTTGTCAGTGTCCTTCTTGAACTGTGGTGCCCAGAACTGGACACAGTACTCCAGGTGAGGTCTGACCAGAGCAGAATACAGTGGCACTATTACTTCCCTTGATCTAGATGCTATACTCCTATTGATGCAGCCCAGAATTGCATTGGCTTTTTTAGCTGCCGCGTCACACTGTTGGCTCATGTCTAGTTTGTGGTCAACCAAGACTCCTAGATCCTTTTCACATGTACTGCTCTCAAGCCAGGTGTCACCCATCTTGTATTTGTACCTCTCATTTTTTTTGCCCAAGTGCAATACTTTACATAATGTCATAATTTTGTTTTAATTTTTACATAATACATAATGTCCTTATGTCCACTGGTCCAGCTAGCTCAGTATTGCCTACACTGATGCAGCGACTTTCCAGGGTTTCAATAAGTGCTTTTTTTCCTGGGGGGACGCAGGGGTACACATACTCCTAAACATTTTGTGAATCTTTGTACTTTTGTCCATTTACTGTTTTTATTTCCCCCAATTTGAACTATAAAATGGTGATTTTCTTGAGTCGAGAGTACCCCTAAATATTTTTTTAAGGAGAAAAAGCACTGGCAAGAGTACTTCCCAGCCCTACCTGTAGACTGAACCTGAGATTTTTGGCATGCAAAACAGGTTGCTGTGCCACTGAGTTAAGCCCCTTAAATAACAACCCTGAGCACAGCCATAGCCTATTGCCTCTGGGATGGTGTATAATGGCTCAGAAAGGAAGGAAATCCCAGCAAAGCCTACTGTTCTTTCTTGCCAGGCTTTGAAGCTCTCTCTCTCTCTCTTTTTCCCCCCTCTCCCTTCGCTCCACAATTTTGGACAGTGCTGAGAAGACGATTCAGCAAGGCTTGAGAGAATTATTTGGTGTCCTGAAGATCCTCGTTAATGTACCCATCATTTTCACAGTAGAGTTGATCCATTTTCTCAACAAATCCATATTCCAGGTGAGAGGACTCTACCTAAACTCTGTAAGGTAAAAGGTAAAGGGACCCCTGACCATTAGGTCCAGTCGTGACCGACTCTGGGGTTGCAGCGCTCATCTTGCTTTATTGTCCGAGGGAGTCATGTGGCCAGCATGACTAAGCTGCTTCTGGAGAACCTGTACAGTGCACGGAAACACCATTTACCTTCCCACCAGAGTACCTATTTATCTACTTGCACTTTGATGTGCTTTTGAACTGCTAAGTTGGCAGGAGCAGGGACAGAGGAACGGGAGCTCACCCCGTCGCGGGGATTTGAACCACCAACCTTCTGATTGGCAAGTCCTAGGCTCTGTGGTTTAACCCACAGCGCCACCTCAACTCTGTACTGGCTCTTAATTCAGAAATGGGCATTTCCTTGCCAAAAAGGGGGGGGGGGTTAGGTGTATGTTTTTGACTGCTTGGAAATGTGGACCTTTCTTCTGCTTTCAAAGGCTGCATTTCCTCAGGGGTGATTTCTTGGCAGCTGCACAGTAGGTGAGGTCAGAGCCATAGGTGGGTGGGTCACCCTTCCTGCCCCCCCTACTTTCCTCTCCAGTTCTCTCCCCTTCTTGCTGCCACATGAGATTAGGTTGCCCACCTCTGGTTTAAAAAACACCTCTGTTTTAAGCATAGATTGTTATGTAACAGAATACTAAATTTGGATGATTCCAGGAGCCAAGGACATTCTCCTTCCACCACTGCAGCTTCTCATTCTGCTGCACACAAATAGGACAGTGGTCTCTCCCCCATCATCCCTACTGTCTTCTGGTATTTTCATTTTCTTCCCCATCCCAACATAAGACTAAGGTCAGAGTAACCTTTTTGTTGATCAAATCATCCTGATTTGTTTGAATTATGTTTGCCAGGAGGTTAGATGTCAGCTGCTCATATTTGTTTCAATTACAATGTACATCAGGCATTGATCATCCCATGCTTTCCAGAACATTTCCCCATCACTTTCCATACTGCAAAACTCAGGGTGGGGGAGTTTGGACGCATGTTTGTCGCCCAAGAATGCCAAATCCATGTTAATGGTGCAGTGCGCCCTTGACTGAATCCCATCCACAAAATAGCAAGAGGTGCTTCTAGCCTTAAAGTATTTTTATTGCTTCTTTATTTCCTCTGACTGCATTGCAATGCTCAGTGACTTTGTAATTAAACATAATGAAGTTGCCATTATGTAGTCCGAAAGTATTTTTTATTTCTTTTACAACTCATTTTCTACTATCCAGATAGTGTTCTTTATTGCCTTGAAATTCATAGTCTACTGTGAGAATGAGTTTCAAATGAGTATACAACCAGAGTAAGATTTAAAAACTCCTAAAGAACAAGGCTCCGAAGTGCCTGAAAGACTAGCTTCACCCCATATTCCACAAGACCTCAAATGTCTTGAGGTTTGCCATCTCTCTGCCAAGTTTGGACTGCAAGGAGGGCCATACGAAAAGGTCTTCTCAGAGGTGGCTTTTTCTATAAAATAGCTTTCTCCTGGAGACCCAAGTCTCTCCCATGAACAAGGCAGCTTAAAATTTTTTATTTAGTTTATGGTGGCCAGAAAGGAAAGTTTTGTCCTTTTCATCTGTTACAAATTCTAGGCTTTTAATGATTTTACTCGTTATGCCTATGCTGTTTTTGAGGTGTTTGATACTTGACCCATCTGTTGACACTCCTTGTTTTGGGACATCTTTGATGTGATGCACAACGTCCATTAGCTGATGTAGGACATGTGTGTGTCAAGGATCCAGTCTTGAGGTAGTCAGTTGCACAGTTAATGTCTTTTGCAAGAACCAGCTGCTTCTGACGGTGCCCTTCTCTTCATTCAGGTGTTGGTGGTTGACCTCTTAACTACAATGGGAGACCAAATGCTGGAACCCTTCCTAGTTGCTTTGTTCAACAGCATCCTGCAGCCCCTGCTGAAATTCCTCCTGAATGTCCTCTGCAGTATCCGTGACCTCAGCTACCCTTTATTGGACATCCTGAAGGGCATCTGTTTGCAAGCTGCTTTGGTGCTGCGAGCTTTCCGGTTGGTAGAAATCAACCACCATCAAAATAAGTTGCTTGCTGAAAAGGTCTAGTGGAGAGGAACAACTATCCAAAGTGGTGATTGACACGACTGAGGGCATCTGCAATCAGTTTCCTTAACTAGCCTCTAGTTCGGCTGAGAACTGGGGATGCTTTGTGGCTGGTTCCTCTGTTCAGGTCATGGTGCTCAACGTGTTACACTCACCTTCTAGGCTGAAAGCAAAGAGTAAGGTTACCCTAACTTCTGTCATAGAGCTTCAATATACTGATGACAATGTCGTATGTGCACACTCAGAGGATGACCTCCAAACCATCCTAAATATCTTTGCAGAAGCTTATGAAAAGCTTTGCATATTGTTCAACATCCAAAAAAGCAAAGTGCTGCCCCAACAAGTACAAAACAACCCCTCTGCAGGGCCACAAATCCAACTCAACGGTGTAACATTGGAAAGCGTCGATCACCTCTCCTACCTGGGCAGTTATCTTTCCACAAGGGCCGACACTGATGCCGAAATCAAGCATCGTCTGAGCTCTGCGAGTGCAGCTTTCTCCTGATTGAAGCGCAGGGTTTGAGGACCAGAACATTTATCTTCAAGGAGAAAGTGTGCAATTTGTGGGTGCTCTTAAATTCAGCTTTCTCATGGCAGGCACAAGTCTCCTTTGTGGTGTGGAATGCCTTTAAGCCAGCTTAGGTTGGTGTGCCAAAAAGGCCAGATTTGATGAAGTAAACATGTGTGAGGGCCAACCTTTTTTGTTGTTGAGCTTTTTTTAGGATTGAAGTTGTTGAACTTTTTTTTAAAGATTGAAGTTGTTTTTAGGATAGACTGCCACAGGGGCCGAATTAAGCCCCCAAAACGGACTTTGGACATGCCTGTTCTACACAGTCCAAGACAGTTTCAGTTATCCACGCCGTGGGTTCCTTTCAGACTGGACTTCTTTAATACATGGGGCAGACAGGGAACAGCATATAATGCAAAATATGTGTTCTAAATGGGATTATGTATCAGGAACAAGCTCCCAGTCTGTCTGGGGTGTGTGTGTTTTTGTGGTCCATATGCCTTTGTGTGGCCACTGACAAGTACTGCCTTCCCTTTTTCTTTTCACAAGTTTGGAAAGAATGGTTAAAAGCTTCAGCTGTAGCAGGCTCTGTGGAAATAGGGGGACACAAGTGTACCTGTAACTTCAGAAGGCTAGTCAAGACTTTCTTTGGGTTTTAATCATTTATAATGATATATATTTTGTGGACCCTTCCATCAAATGGGTAGTCAGCAACCTCTTGAAGAAAGACAGTGTTGGATTCTTCTGAGATATTGATCATGAAGTGCATCTAGAACTTTATCCCGTGGTGAAGCCGTATTTGCAAAATAAATTGCTTTAAAGCAGCTCGACCAAGATGCATATTTTCCTACTCCCTTGGAAGAGAGTATAAATTTAAAGTTCTCACCCATGTTCACAATTTTCCCACACAACCATGTGACCTGCAAATGTAAGCAAGAAATAAGGAAATCAGCTCAGAATTGTATTTAAAATGCAGATATATTTTAAAGGTTGTTGTCCAATAATATCTTAAGGGCTTTTACAAGGACAGGAAGGAACACCACGGACAGAAAAAAATGTCACACACAGGGGGAATAAGGATATAGTTTGAATGTTTCACCTATAGATTTATAATGTGTAAATTTTGAATGGACGTTGTTAATATTGCAGTTGTTGTATAAGGGATTATTTTGAAAGGAATGTAATTGAGATGATTAAGATTTTGGAGCACAGAAACAAAGTAAATCATCAAACCAATTCTAGCACGCATGAGGCCACCTGAATTATATAATTTGGCATCTGAATGATTGGGATTAGCAATTGTATTATAATTTGGCATTGTTATAATGAGGCTACTATTGGATTGTTGTAATAGAAAACTACGTAATAATATATTTCCTCCCCAACAATAATTTTTAAGAGCCACAGCAGGTTCCCCATCGCTTGTTTAAAAACGTAAGATAGCAAGGGCAATCCTATGCATGTCTACTCAGGAGTAAGTCCCCTTCAGTTTAGTGATACTGGAAGAGGAGCCTAAATTATTGCGATTGCTAAATTACTGCTAAATTGTGCAGGACCAGAGATTTACAGAAGATTGGAAGAAGTATATGAATTATTTGAAGAGCAACTGTAATCAACAAATTACGCTAGTAGGACTACAAGAAGTTTTGTAAGGAGAAATATACAAAGTGTTACAAAGTAGAAAAAGAGATATTGGTTATGAGTTTGAAATGTCATAGGGAAGATAAGAAATGCATACTGAGAGATTAGATTGGAAAATTTTCGGACAGGATTGATGGAAGTCAAAAAATTGAATAAGATGTAAAAGTATGTTTCATTGTAGCCTTTTCAGGCTTTGCTCATCATTACTGTTGAAAATGATATGTTTTAAAAAAACTGATAATATATATAAAATATATATAATATATATTATAATATATATAATAAATATATAATATATTATAATATATATAAAATATAATATATATAATATATATATATATAAAATATATATAAAAAAAGAGTTATGACGTTGTTGTTCACTCAGGAGTGCCCCAGATGGGCGGGTATAAATAATAAATTATTATTAAATTATTATTATTATACCTCACCACCCTCAGCTTTCCATTTTTACTTGAAATCTGTATTTACCACGATGGCAACTGCACTGCAAAAAGAGCTGGAGACCCACGTTGGGGAAACTACTCTTGAGGAGCCCCTTCCCCTTTCCTGACTGGAAAAACCAACTCGCCTCAGCGCCTCCCTCTTTTCCCGCCTTTTCCAACGGCCGCCGCTCGCTCGCCTCCCTCACGCGCCCATTTCCCGCTCGGCGCATGCGCGCGCGGAGGGCCGGCTTCGGAAGAGGGCGGCTCGCGTGCCTCCCTGCGGAGCCGGAGCGCGCGCGGCGTGAGGACGTGGCGCTTTCCAGCCAATCCGCCCCCAGCCGCTTCCCCTTCGGCTCCTCCCACCCACTCCGCCTCGCCCAGCTTCGGTCCGCTAAGGGAAGGGAGGAGGGATGGGGAAGGCAGGGCGTAAGGAGCCGCGAAGGCCAATGGTAAAGCCGCGAGGGAAGGACGGCGGCTTCTGATTGGTGTGCGGGGCCAGGAGGAGGCGGGGCGCGGGGCGGGGAGGGTTGGCCTTTGGCGCGGCCGTTTCCGGTCGTCGTGAGGGGGAGAAGCCGAGGGAGCCGAGGCGGCGGCGGCCACGGCAGCAGGAGAGGGAAGGTAACGGGGCCAGCTCGGGAGCGGCTAAAGCGGGGAGGCGCGCTCACACGAGCACGTGCTCCTCCAGAGGAGGGGGGCTGTCGCTGTTCTGTCCCGGAGCCGCTTCTGACCCGGGTTCAGATTCACGTGTGAATGCGACCGGGGATGGTCTAGGAAAGCGAGAGGGTTTCTTCCGGGGAAACAAAAGGCTCACAAGTGCCGAGGAGTGCAGACGTGCCTCCTTCGGTCCCTTATGATCGCCTTCCGACGGCCTGGGGACTTGCGTGTTTAAGCGCAGGGGCACGGAAATAGGGTCAGACCCGGGGGCCACCCAGGCCCACGTCTTGTTTTGCTATCCAGTGGTCGTCTCTTTCTCTCTCTGTCTGGTGGTCAGCTGCTGTGGCCCGTTTTGTTCTGTATTATTATTATTATTATTATTATTATTATTTATTCTGCAAACCACGCTGTGATCTTCGGATGAAGGACGGCATATAAATTTAATAAACAGCAATAACTGGGCAGTCCGCCAGCGGGGCCTCCCTTGACGTTTTCGCCACCCGATGGAAGTCGTAGCCCAGAAGGACTGGAGGGCGCCAGGCTGGGGAAGCTGCTCTACGGCGCCCTTAGGTGTCAATTCTTTTGTCCGCCTGTCAATTTGCCCATCAGTCAGGATTCACTCCACCCTCTAATTTGGTGCTCAGGTTCATCCTGCCTCTGGGCTTCGCAATTGTGATAGACCTGACTCCAGTAGTCTTTACTAACCATTTCTAAAAGGGCTTTTCTTTTTAAGGTAAAACGCAGCAAATTTATTAAGTTGCTTACAGTTTATGAAGCAACCTTTTCTTGGTTCTGAACCTCCTGTTGATCAGTTTGATCGTGACTTCACTGAGTGTTTTCTTCCCCTGTGCATTAAAAAAATATACAACATACATATGTATACAGACACAAAGAAAGAGAGGAACATATAATAAATAAACAAATTAATCTAAAGAGAACCTTATCTTCCGTGAGGTTCTATCAACTCTTACTAGCCGCAGCGGCTATGTTCTGCTTCCACTGTTGCAGGCAGTATGCCTCTGAATACCAGTTGCTGCGATTAAAAAGTGAGGAGCGTTCAGGTTGCCCACACTTAATTTTCCTTGGCTCTTACCAGGCAGGTCCACGCTTTAAAGCTCTGTATCTGAGCCCACCCACTCCCTTTTTGCCACAGTTTTCCCCCCTGAGGAAATGCACTCTTTAAAGCACAATTGGAGCAAACAGCAATGCACAGAAAACCCAAATTGACATTAGCCCTCATGGAGAACTAAAAAAAGGGAGGGGGGTGTTTTTGTGGGGAAATGTTCTGTACCTGGAAAGAACGGGGCAAAAGCTAAGTGTGGATAAGTCCTAACTGTTGTACAGCCCTAACTGTTGCTCTGCATCTAGTCCATCTCTGTGAGAACGGGCCTCATCCATTAAACTGGATTTTCTTATGTTTAACCTTCATTGTATAATTACAGACCATTGGCTCATGTAGTCCTGTGTACAGTATTGTTCACTATGAATGGCAGAGGTTTTCCTGGCTCTCCTTCCCTGAGACACCCCCCTAATTGGGCATTGAATCTTGGACCCTGAGCACTAAGTGTACTCTGTCACTGAGGTACAAGCTCTTCCCTGATGCTTTGGGGTGTTTCGAAAGATACAGAACAGTTGACGAATTAGACAAGGAACAACCCAGTGATAACTTGGAATTCAAGGACAGTTTGTTTTGAAGCAAGTATACAGTAAGCATATAGAAACTTCTCTTACCGGGTTTTTCTAATTCTCCATCTAGTTCACATTTTTGTTTGGGCACGATGTGAAAGTTACAGCTACCGAATGTTGGTTGGCTTTTTTATTGGATTGAGGTCCAGCTCTGAGGCCCTTCTGGCGGTTCCCTCACTGCGAGAAGCAAAGCTACAGGGAACCAGGCAGAGGGCCTTCTTGGTAGTGGCACCTGCCCTGTGGAACGCCCTCCCACCAGATGTCAAGGAGATAAACAACTACCTGACTTTTAGAAGACAGCTGAAGGCAACCCTGTTTAGGGAAGTTTTTAAGGTTTAATGCTGTATTGTGTTTTTAATATTCAGTTGGGAGGTGTCCAGAGTGGCTGGGGAAACCCAGCCAGACGTACGGAGTTTAAATAGATAATTATATTTATTAGTTTGTTATAGGTAACATGGCTGCTCTTCTAGAACATATACTGTACATTGGAAGATGCTGATCCTGCGGTACTGCTGTTTTACTGTTTTTATTCTATGACTTCCACTCTGGAAACACCAGGTGGTGGGGTGTGTCTCTGTGATCTTTTGGAACTGGAGTGAGCAGCCTGTGATTGACCATCATTGACCATTCTGGCTTTGAATGCTAGGGACTGGTGTGCAACAAGATAATTGAGAGAGCTTGGGGATCTCCACTCCTGAGTTAAAATAACTTAAATTCAATTCACACATTTTGAACACTTTCATGCCTGCTGTGTCGCTGGCATGGGAAGCAGGGAATGAGAGAGGAAGTGCCACTGAACGCAGCAACATTTCCAAAGCACTTGTGTTGTGGAATAACACTGGTGCTCTGCTCATCGTAATACACTGTGTGCAGTTTTCACCTGGACTGGCTGGCTGGCATGGATTGATCACCTGCACAAACCTTTGTTATTATTTCTCTGACAGTAGCCAGCTGTTTATCTGGGTGTGAAGGTAATGGTCTTCTCTAGCATTCATTCACAGTAGATTTAAGATTAAAAATAGCAACACATTCGTACTTGCTACGCAATCAAGGACACTGTAACATCACCTTCCCCAACCTGGTGTCCTCCAGATGTTCTGGACTACAACTTCCATTGACTGAGGCTGATGGAAGTTGTATTCCAAAACATCTGGATGGGGAAGGCTTCTCTCTTAACACCATGTATGTGAGATCCCTTACTCTGTATTAGTCTGATGTAACAAATTCTCTGGTTTTGTACTCTGAGTCACTTAAGAGGTTATAGGCTATTTTCATTCATAAATGTGCAATCAGTGGGTGTAAAAATCCACTCTTTGATAAAGGTAGCTTGCTTATGTTAAGTGACTCTTTGTGCTCTAAGTGATTGCCCTGAATTATTCCCATGTTTAGCAGTTGTCTGTATTTGCGGGGTATGATAGCATTGCTTGCTATTTTAAGGTCACTCTCAGGCCACTGTACATTGTACACATTGTTGGCAGTTGTGAATGACCACCACATCTGGATATATGTTGGGCAACCAGGCTGTTGCTTAGATGTATTTCATTCAAGATGGGAGAAGCAGGTTGCTTGATGGTAGTATTTTGAGTGCTGTTGGGGGCTTCCTGTGCTCTGGTAACTTGTGCATAATCATTTACTTCAATGAAGTAAATGAATTTACTTAAGCATTTACTTGAATGAAGCTACTGAAAGTTTGTTTAAGAATACTTTCCTTGAAATGTCGCCCAGTCATTACTGGAATATTAATTGATCAGAAACGGTTTTATGATTTTCAGAGTCTGTGTTGTTGGTATTTTGTCTCATTTTATTTTATTGTACAACACTTCAATTGCCCCTGGCTGTGGAGCAGCTAAAAAATCTGAATGGCAATAGTATACAGGATTTTTGTGTGAAGCTAAAGTATTTGATACTGGTTCTTTAAAATTATCTATGCATCCTCCTGGTGCCTAGATATCCGAGATGGTTTTCCAGCCCCAGGCAGGAGGCCAGCTTCTCTCGGACAGAGTCCTTTTTAAGTGTCTGGAGTGTCATGCTACATATAGATAGCTCAGCTGATGAAGTTGGCCCTCCCCAGTTACCTCCAGTGTTAGAAACTCAGATATATAAGCTAGGCACCAAATAGCTCCTTAAACCAGGGTTACAGTCACCAGAACTGAATGCCTAGTTGCCATATTTTGGCCCAGATGGCTCAAAAGTTATATTTTTCAATACGACTTTTTGGTTCCTGAAATTCATTCTGATTTTGCAGAAAAAATATAACAGAATTCTACAGATACTAGTGTATGAAAACAGTCCCAATCCAAAGATCCCCAGGCATGCACCTCCAGATGATGGAGACATCAGGCACCATCGGAGCATCTTCACTTGGTCGCAAGTGGCCAACAGCTGAGTGCAAAATGTGCCTGGCGCCTGGCAAATTTTGATTGCTGCCTGGTGGACTCTTTCAGTACACCAGAAGAGCCCTTCCGGATCAGACAGACCAAAGACCCGTTCAGTTCTCACAGTTCTAATTAGATGCTTCAGGGAAGGCTACAAGAGATCAATATCTATATGGCTGCTGGATAAGGCACCATTAGCTGAACTCTGAAAGCTTGACCTCCGGCAAGGCACACCAATTTTAGTTGAGTGGGCCAATTTCCCATTCTTAAATTGCACCAGTTTTTGTATGCTGTTGTGTGTGCTCACTGAGAGGATTACCACGCTGCAACTCTCCCGCAAGCCAGGTTTATGTGTCCTGCTTGTCAAAACTGTTTCTTGAAATACAATCCTCTAATCTACTATGTCACAACGAGTTTGGAGCTATGGACAGAGCATGTAACATGACATTTGCCACAGCATGTCTGCCCATCTCTGAGACAAGAGATGCAAACAGCTTCTGCATCTTGCTTTATATAGTGATTCCCCTCCAATCACTCTGCTCCCCTCCCAAAAAAACCCCCTACTATCAACCACCTGCTGTCCATGTCCCTTAGAATCCCCTCCTTTTTGTGCCATAGCTCAAAATGATGGGTTTTGGGGACAGAAAATTCAAGGTGCAGGCACATTGCAAATTGGATGTGCGATTGAGATTGCTGGCTCCTGTTCTTGACTGTGCTTCATAGCTCATGGATATAAACAGCTCATTGTGTGAGATACTTGGAGAAACAGGCAATTTGCTTAAGGCGTGTGTTTGTGTGCTGGTCTAATATGTCGCGGTTTTAACAGCCAGAATAGTCCTAATACCTTGGAAAAAAAGAATTGGAAGTAGGAGTAAGCCAGTTGGAGTCCTCAGCCGGTTTTAGGCAGCGTAGATTTTTTTTTTTAACAGAACAACTGACTTTTCAGAATAAAGAAATGTAAAATTGGATTTACAGATGCATGCCAGTTTTTAATAATGTTGTTGTTTAGTTGTTTAGTCGTGACCGACTCTTCGTGACCCCCTGGACCAGAGCACGCCAGGCACTCCTGTCTTCTACTGCCTCCCGCAGTTTGGTCAAACTCATGCTGGTAGCTTCGAGAACACTGTCCAACCATCTCGTCCTCTGTCGTCCCCTTCTCCTTGTGCCCTCTGTCTTTCCCAACATCAGGGTCTTGTCCAGGGAGTCTTCTCTTCTCATGAGGTGGCCAAAGTCTTGGAGCCTCAGCTTCAGGATCTGTCCTTCCAGTGAGCACTCAGGGCTGATTTCCTTCAGAATGGAGAGGTTTGATCTTCTTGCAGTCCATGGGACTCTCAAGAGTCTCCTCCAGCACCAGAATTCAAAAGCATCAATTCTTCGGCGATCAGCCTTCTTTATGGTCCAGCTCTCACTTCCATACATCACTACTGGGAAAACCAGAGCTTTAACTATACGGACCTTTGTTGGCAAGGTGATGTCTCTGCTTTTTAAGATGCTGTCTAGGTTTGTCATTGTTTTTAATAATAGCATGTTTTAAAAATGAAATCTGGCCTTAATGTGAGCATAATGGGTTGTATCCAATGCCCTGTGCGCATAGTTCTGCCGGAACTTCCATTCCCTCTCCTCCCTCTGCGCACCCCCAAAATCTGCTCCCTCAACCCTTTGTAGCTGATTTTGAGGTTGGGTGGGAAAGGGGAGAGAAAGCTTTGTTGTGTGCCACAACAAAGAGACGTCAGTTGTGCCAGCGCAGCTCGTAAACCTTTTGAACTCGACTTCTGACCCTCTTGTGAAGTCATTTGTTTCATACAAATAGATTGGGGGGGGGGCTGTATGCATGATGCAAATGGGTGTAACTCTGATGCAGCTTGACAAGCTCGTGAGCATTATCTAATGCTCTAACAAAGTCAATAAAAAGGATATCATATTGTATAGAAGTTGTGAATCTTTCTCCTCCCGAATTGTTATTTCTTTGGTGAAATGGTCAATTTGTCCATAAGCACAGTGTCCCAGACTTTCAAAATACAGGCTTCTAAAAGATTTGCATTTAAAGTTCCTAAAAGAATTTTGCATTCACTAATCTAGCTGCAGTTAATAAATGGAAGATTCGGTATTTATTGGTTATGTTCTTCATATGAGGAGTAGAATAAGATAGCAGGGTTACTTTTGGGTCTGGTTGTAGCAATTGTCCCATCATTTGATTGTTTGAAAAACTTTTTCCCCAAAGGGAATAATCTTCAGGCAAAACTACCCCGTGTGTACTAGGGAGCCATGTAAATTGTATATTTGCCAGCCAATATTAGATGTGTTACGATTAATTCTATATATATTTAATTGGACTGGACACTTTTACCAGCAATCTTTAAAGCATTTTCTCGAGTTCTAATTGAGATGGATCCAAGTGGTAGTTCATCCCAAATTTGTTCCCAGAGTTGTTCCTCTAATTCTTCACCAAAACTCTTTCCCCCATTTTAGTCTTAACAAAGTGAGAGGAATTGTGTGAGGGTTTAATGTAGAGATGATTCCCTTTCCCAGTTGAGTGGTGGGTCGAGTTGAGTAGTTGCTCAAAACTATTTAAGCTGTGTAATGCCTGGGTGATTTGGCTGATTTAGAAAATATATAATCTGGTGTATCTCTAGCCAGCCACATGGTACATCTCTCAATATAAAATTTATTTATGGAGCACAAGGGGCATTTGATTAGTGTATAAGTCTATATCAATATGTATTTACAGTCATCACAACCAATTGCTAGGCATTTCTTATTTAGGAAGTATCTAAAAAATAAATGGACTTTTAAAATTTAAATAAAAAACCTCTCCTTTAAAGGTGTACCTTGTTCTGCACTTTGGAACTCAGTTTTCCCCGTGTTTTCCCGCTTTTATTGCTGGATTGTGCGGCAATGATTTATGTACCTGTGTATAATTCTTGTGCTCTTTGCAATAAAGTGGGCTAATTATAAATGGACTTCTGTGTAACACCTTGACTTTAAGTTGTCATTAATGGGAAAGCAAAGCTCGCTTGGATACGAGTAGCTAATTCACGAGGAAATTATGTTTGGAGAGGTGTTTTGGGCACGTTCGATTGCAGGCTGGCGCCAGTGGCATATGCCTGGAAGGCAAGTTTAACAAGAGACTTTCATTGTTGGCAAAATATCACTGACGTTTGCCACTTCAGTATGCGTAGGATTAGGCCTGCCTGTTTTGCCAGAAAAGTTCCTGGCTGATTCTGCTTTCTGTCCCCAGGCAATGCCATAACACACTTGGCCCCTCTCTCAAAAAAAGAGCATTGGTAAAAGGAAGTGTTTGTGTGTGTCATGGGAGCTTGCCTGGGCTTGTAGAAGGCTGAAAAGTCTTGACCAGTGTAACTTTCATGAGATTTTATGAACTAAGGGAGAAAGTGTGTTTGTGAGTGTGGGTTTGCATCAGAAAGGGTATGTCACAGGATCAGGGTCACAAAAAGATAACCAGAAACGCCTGGAGGACATGAGAACACTAAAATGTATTGGATATTCTACTCTGAGTAAACCTGTTGAAAGATTTACTTAGGTCCATTAAATTTAATGCAGTGATGGCCAAACTTGGCCCTCCAGCTGTTTTGGGACTACAACTCTCATCATCTCTAGCTAGCAGGGCCAGTGGTCAGGGATGATGGGATTTGTAGTCCCAAGACAGCTGGAGGGCCGAGTTTGGCCATCACTGATTTAATGGGTCCACTGCTCTTAAGTAGAACGCGGTTGGACGCAAGCCATGTTTGTGTCAGGTAAGGAGAAATTTCATTGTTTCCATTAAATCTGTTCTATGTTTTTAGCAGTTCTTGTTTTTATCTGTGAGCCACCTTGAGTCCTGTTAGGGAAAAAGGTGGGTGATGATGATAGAATGCTTGTAAGGTGAGGACTGTGGTCCAAAGAAAGGCAGGGCAGCAGAGTTTTGAGCTCTGCAGAGCTCCAGGTCAGCGAAAGTTGTGAATGGTGTGCTCCATGCATTTTGGTTGCTCTTGGTTTCTGGGCGTAATTTGTGCTGTCCCTCAGGAGAGCGGAGCCATCTTTCTGTAAATCACATGGAGCTGAGGAGGTGCTTCCTCTGAAGTCCAATGCGCGTGCAGGGAGAAACCGCTCTCCCACTACCCCAGCAACCATATTCAGAAATGGAGGATGCATACCTGGTCCTAGGTTCAATCCCTGGCCTTTCCAATTGCAGAAGTGTATGTCGCAGGGAAAAGGGACGTGGGTGGCGCTGTGGGTTAAAGCGCAGAGCCTAGGACTTGCCGATCAGAAGGTCAGCGGTTCAAATCTCAGCAACGGGTTGCTCGGTCCCTGCTCCTGCCAACCTAGCAGTTCAAAAGCACATCAAAGTGCAAGTAGATAAATAGGTACCGCTCCAGTGGGAAGTTAAACGGCATGTCCGTGCACTGCTCTGGTTCACCAGAAGCGGCTTAGTCCTGCTGGCCACATGACCCGGAAGCTGTATGCCGGCTCCCTCGGCCAGTAAAGCGAGATGAGCACCGCAACCTCAGAGTCGGTCACGACTGGACCTAACGGTCAGGGGTCCCTTTACCTTTAAGTCGCAGGGAAAGGCACCTTTGCCAGAGATTCTGGAGAGCCACTGCTAAGCCAATGTTGGCAGTACTGAACAGGAGCAGCAAACTGACTCTGTACATAAGGCAGAAGAGACATCTTACATAATGTGTCGCTGGAATGCTTAGCTCACAGGGCCAGATAAAACTGAAATTGGACTTTCAGACTTCTCTGAAAAATATTTTACATTACTAGGGAGCCAGCCCCCTGAGACCTTCCGGCCCTGTTTCTTTCAGATTAAAAGACTGCTTGGGTTGCAGTGAGGCATGCGCAGAGGTTTCTCACGTTAATTTTCCTTCCATCAATTCCATACAGGCCTTCATGAGGTATTGTGGTGTCTCCTTTTGGAACAGGGGAGCTATAGGGAGCCCTGTGGCCTATGCAGAGCTAGCTCCGCAGCTATCCGAAGGGTGGTGATGGTGGTGGAAGATGATGTGCTATAAATAGTTAAAAGTCTTGCTGCTGGAATGCAAGTTGCACAGAACCCCTTCGAGCGCATCGCGTACATATAATATATACGATGGCTTTGGCGGCAGGGAGGGGCTTGAATCTCTCCCCCAGAATCTTAAGCATTTGCCAAAACAGCTTGGTGACTCTGATCCCCTCCTCTCTTTTCCCTGTGATGTGATTTTTCTCCCTGGGCTGGGTGAGACTATAAATTGTGTATCTCTTTACGCATGGAGCTGTTGAAATTCCATAACAGTGAGCAAATTCTGTACTGCCACAGTGTTTTGTAGTTAGCAGGAAAACACCCCTTCAGTTCTCAGAGAGGTCTTGCCTGATGACGTTTTTATTATCATTTTAGGTTAGGTGAGCATTTCCTAGCTGCTGTAGGTATGCCACAAAAAGAGGAGATTGTTATTATTAATGTTCTTCATTGTGGAATCCTCCTTCAAGATGGAATTTCACAACACTGCAGAGAGAGTTCTGCTTAAGCCTAAAAAAGAACGTAACACAGCACCAGCACTGAATGCCAAATTCAGTTGTGCTGAATACTTTCCTGAAGCTTATGAATCTGCAAGCAAACCCTCCGTAGGCTGTACACCTATGATGCTATGGTAGATTAAAGAAATGAGCATTAAACAGCAGCATGCCATGTGCGGCAAAGTCACAGGCTAGTCTAGATGCTGAAAACATTCTTACTAGGTGTGGGCCAAGGATACAGGGAGTCCACTCAAACACATGCTGAAAGTGTAAAGCAGGGGTCAGCAAACTTTTTCAGCAGGGGGCCGGTCCACTGTTCCTCAGACCTTGTGGGGGGCCAGATGATATTTTTTGGGGGGAAATGAACAAATTCCTATGCCCCACAAATAACCTAGAGGTGCATTTTAAATAAAAGGACAGATTCTACTCATGTAAAAACACGCGGATTCCCGGACCGTCTGAGGGCCGGATTGAGAAGGCGATTGGGCTGGATCTGGCCCCCGGGCCTTAGGTTGCCTACCCACGGTGTAAAGAAAAGAAAGGCACTTTCTATCATATGTGGTGGTCCGGTAAAAGTCTTCTGGGAAATGATTTATAATGAATTGAAGAAAATGTTTAAGATAACCTTTAGTAAAAAAACCGGAAGCTTTTCTTTTAGGGATTATGAATATAGAGATTTTGAAGGACCTTAAAAATTTGCTCTTGTATGCCACAACTGCAGCCAGAATGGTGTTTGCCTGGAAGTGGAAATAAGATGCTATACCAACTAAGGAAGAGTGGCTGATTAAATTGATGGACTATGCCAAATGGCAAAACTGATGGGTGTAATATGAAACCGGGGGGGGGGGATGATTAAAGAATGGGAAAATTTGTAGAATATCTGAAAGGCTCGGGGATTCAAATAAGTTCATTAGTAGGATTAACTTAAATCAAACAGTTAAAAATATAACTAAGATAACAGGAAGAAAAAATGGAGTAAAATGTTAAAAATCTAAAGTAGAAAAGGAACACAAAAGGGGGGGAGGGAAGGAAGTCAGATATGTATTCGAAATATGTGTTTGTAAGGTGTAGTTGTAATCATGTGAAAACACACACACACACACACAGATAGATACAGAGATAGAGATATATAGATATAGCTAGGAAGCAGGGAGTCCAGATGCAGGTTTAGCAGAAGGAAGGCAGAACTGGCCGCTGACTGGAAAGGAAACTGAAACAATGAATGGATTATGGAGGAGGAGGAGTTGAGGGAAGGAGGGGCCAATGAAAAAGCACCAGTGTCTTTATTCTGTGTCCCTGCTTCTTTCTGTCCTCTGCCTCCCTTAGTTTCTACCTGTCAGCCAATGCTGTATCCTTAAAATCATAGCACCATAGAGTTGGAAGGGTCCACAGGGTCATCTAGTCCAGCCCCCTGCAATACATGGCTCTTTTGCCCAACATTGGGCTCAAACCCACAACACTGAGATTAAGGAGCCACATGCTCTGCCAACGGAGCTACCTTCCTTCCTCCCCTCCGCTCAGCCTTTGCCAATCTAGTGACCTCCAGGTGTTTTGGACCACAACATCGATCAACTCCAGCCTGCTGATGGCAAAGGCTGCTTTTGCAAGCCTGTATCTTCCTCCTTCCTGTTCCCTTGTCTTAATGGAGGGTCAGTTGGGACCCTGGGACAGAGGAGCTGTGTGCAGTTCGCAGCAGAGGGGTGGATGAATAAGGGAACTTCTGAAGGCAGCAAGCTTTGGGGACAGCGCTGTCAAAAGAGGTGTGGCATGTGGGGAGTGAAATTCACATTGGTCAGAATGAACTAGCCAAGTCTTTGGCTGCAGTTCTCTAGTTCTAAACAGCCAATAAGTCACGACTTCCGTTCTTTGTAGTTTCAAAATAGCCTGCTTGCAGGAGGGCAGTGTGGTCAGTTACATTTAGCTTAACCCAACGTATTAGTGTGTGCCTGGCTAGTTGTTGATGCCTCTATCCCATGAGAAAATAATGGCCTTGGGGTTCATCTGGGCACATTCAACATGGTGATCACAAATGCCATCACTTCTTGCTAATTAAGACAAGTGGTATCAGCCAGCTAGCTAATTATAACGTCCTTTTTCTGCAGTTGGAAGCGTCTAGCAGAAGGGCAATTGTGTGGCGTGACTGATGGTCCCCACGGGGAAGCCTGAAGACCTTCAGCTTAAAACAAGCTAACGCTTGCTCCTGTCTTTCATTTCCCAAGGATATCACCATGGTTGTGGCTGTTCGGCAGGTCGTTTTGTACCTGTCCCTGTGGACCGCCTGTGTTCTGAGCAAACCCACCGAGAAGAAGGATCGCATCCACCACGAACCTCAGCTCAGCGACAAGGTCCATGATGATGCACAGAACTTCGACTATGACCACGATGCCTTCCTGGGTGCAGATGAGGCCAAGACCTTTGACCAGCTGACGCCAGAAGAGAGCAAGGAGAGGCTGGGGTAAGGAAACCTTGATGGTTTTCACATAGGAAGGCTGCTTGGGGGGGACTCAAATCCACTGCAGCCTCTTGTGTGCCTTCCCCACAAGCCAGCTCCCATGGGGCTCTGATGCACAGTCCAGCTAAGCAACTGTCCTCGCCTTTAGGCCACAGGTAGGGAGCCTGTAGCTTCCAGGTATTGTGGGATTCTCACCATTTACCATGCTCCCTGCAGCTGGTAGATGTTGGAGCCCAACCGCACCTGAAAATCCTCAAGTTACCCATTCCTCCTTTAGACAGACTTGCAGCCCAAAGCTAGCACCATTTTCTCAGAAGTAAGCTGGCATGAATTAAACAGAAATTATTCCCAGGTAGAGTTACGGCAGGTGTGAGGAGCCTTGGACCTAGATGTTGCCGAACAACAACTCCCATCATCCTTGGCCATCAGCCACGCTTTCTGGTACTGATGGGAGTTGTAGTTCAGCAACACCTGGAAGGCCAAAGGTTCCCCAAAGATTTCATTGAAATCTGTGCAGGTGCATCTTATTATTAAGTGCCCCTTAAGTTGCTGATTGGGACGCAGGTGGCGCTGTGGGTTAAACCACAGAGCCTAGGACTTGCCGATCAGAAGGTCGGCGGTTCGAATCCCCGCGATGAGGTGAGCTCCCGTTGCTTGGTCCCTGCTCCTGCCAACCTAGCAGTTTGAAAGCACAAAGTGCAAGTAGATAAATAGGTACCGCTCCAGCGGGAAGGTAAATGGCGTTTCTGTGCGCTGCTCTGGTTCGCCAGAAGCGGCTTAGTCACGCTGGCCACATGACCCGGAAGCTGTATGCCGGTTCCCTCGGCCAGTAAAGCAAGATGAGCACCGCAACCCCAAAGTCGTCCGTGACTGGACCTAATGGTCAGGGGTCCCTTTACCTTTTACCGAGTTGCTGATTAACAGTACAGTTGTACCTTGGTTCGCGAACGCCTTGCGAGTCGAAAGTTTTGGCTCCCAAACGCCGCAAACCCGGAAGTGAGTGTTCCAGTGTGCGAACGTTCTTTGGAACCCGAATGTCTGACGCGGCTTCTGATTGGCTGCAGGAGTTTCCTGCAGCCAATCGGAAGCCATGCCTCGGTTTCCAAACGTTTTGGAAGTCAAACAGACTTTCAGAACGGATTCCGTTCGACTTCCAAGGTACCACTGTTAATAAATTGGTGCCCATGGCGAGAGTCTTGACTAGGGCCCTGGAGTTCATGCCGAGGAGAATAGCAGTGCTAATACCGTAACCTGCTTCACTGCATTTGTTCAAATTAGCTCCTCAAGAAGGCTGTGACCTTGATGGGGCTAATGGCTCCCCCTCGGCAGTGCAGTGGGAAATGCCTTGCCCCACCCCCCACCTTACAACCCCCCCCCCCCCGTGGCCCAAGTGTCAGGTAACAGGAGTGACAGCTGCGGTTATATTTGGCTGAGCATTCTTATGCTTCTGCTGCTCCAGACTTGGGAAAAACTCTTCTTGGGAAATAAATCATGCAAGTTTGCCCCGCTAGCCCCTCACTGTTGAGACTTTCTGAACATGCCACACTGCTGTGGGGGCCTTGGCCAAAGAGCCTGGTTGTTTGTCCAGCCCAGCAAAGTAGTACAGGCTTGCATCATGATGTTCACATTTGCGCCAGAGAATTGATTCAAGATTTCCCCCCCTTTCTCTGGCAGCTGTGAGTAGGGTGGTGCTGTGTTGTCCCAGCAGGCAGATGCCCATTAGGGTCAGGGCAAGAAGAAGGGTATCCAGACTGTCACCCACTAGTGCATGAGGCACCCTATACACACACACAAGCAGGGTTCGAGCAAAGCCAGTAGGTCTAGCAGAAATTTGGGCCGAGCACTCCAGTTCACGTTGCATCACAGGCACACTCTCCAGAGCAGCTGTCTGCGCTGGCAAGGGCTGATGGGAACTGTAGTCAGGCTGGGGAAGGCTGCTCTAGAGTAGCAGGATGTGTGTCCTGCCGTTCAGGCGAGTTGTCGTCTGGTTGCAGGTTGCAGGTTGCAGGCGACTTTTCTAGGACTTGCGCCTCTTGCCCAGAATTTCCACCTCGTCCGACCTTTCCTTGTAGGTCGGGTTTCAGCTAAACCCCTCAGCAGCATGTTTTGATGTAAGTGGAGGATAGCGAAGGGGTGGAGAACAGCCCAACTGTAACGCCTGGCCCTCGAGAGCTTGCCTGTTAGTGGGTCAGGTGTCAAGGAAAAGAATCTGGCACTCTGCAGATAAAATGTGTTTTAACACAGTACAAAGGTAGCATGCGTTTACCTTGGAAGCTCAAAACCAGCCGCCGCCACCACCACCCTTGCCTCCGTCTTGGCTGCTTTTTCAGCTTCTCAGCGGAGGTGGCAGCTGCAGCCCTTTCCCTCCTTTTCCCTAGCTCTGTCCTCCCGGACTCAACTTGCTTTATTGATTCCCAGCAGCTGCTGCTGTGACTGGAGATCCCTGGGGCAGCTGCCTGGAGCAAGGAGGAAGCCTTTGTGTGTGTGTCTTGAGTGGCTTTCCTTGCCTCTGGGCTCCCGAGACCAGGGCTGTTAAATGCAAGTTAATGTTTAAAGTCGATTTAATTGTGCCAAATAATGGGTTGCATCTGGTAGGATCTGGTTCCGTGCTTGCATGGCGTTACAAGCAGGTCCTTGGTTACTACTGAATACACGGGGAGGTGGGCTGTCTGAGAGATCCATATAAACTGCTGAGGGTTTCAGAGGCCACTGGGCCTCAAAGATGACCAGCTGCCACCCTGCTGTTGAACAAGGCTGTCGAACACTAGAGCTTCAGTCTGTTCCTTCCTAATACAGTGGTACCTTGGTTCTCAAACTTAATCCGTTCCGGAAGTCCGTTCCAAAACCAAAGTGTTCCAAAACCAAGGCGCGCTTTTCCATAGAAAGCAAAATGGATTAACCCGTTCCAGACTTTAAAAAAACCCCCTAAAACAGCAATTTAACATGAATTTTACTATCTAACGAGACCATTGAGCCATAAAATGAAAGTAGTAATCAATGTTCTGTACTATAAAATAAATAAGATAATAAAAAAATTAAAATTAATTTTTTTTCTTACCTGCACTGATAATAGTCATTGTTTGGATGGGGGGGGGTTATCCATTTCTGCAGTCAATCAATCAATCAATCATAAAACAAAAAACAATCCACAGACACAAAAATGAAAAAGACACACGCACAAAAACACAAAAGCAAAAACAAAAGCACCAAATATTACCTCAGAACACTGCAATCAGAAACACAAGGCTTTAATTACGATTGGGGGGGACTTAAATTTGCTGCTTAAGGGTAAAACTGAAGGAAGGAAGCCTTAATTACTATGCAGGGGACTCAAATAAGCTGCGCAACAGTGAAAACAGAAGCTCGGGAGCACGTTCGGCTTCCGAGGCATAGTTCGAAAACCGGAACACCTACTTCCGGATTTGCAGCGTTTGGGTTCTGAGTTGTTCTGGAACTAAGCTGCTCTAAAACCGAGGTACCACTGTACAGAAGAGGGCAGGGAAAGGGTGTTGGTTGCTTTCCACCTGCTCTCGGGCTGCAGCCCCCCATCCTCCCTGACAGTTGACCATACTGGCTGTGGTTGAAGGGAGTCCCAGCAACAACAGATGGCTACAGGTGTCCTCTCCCTGGTGGCATAAGGGCTCTTGCTCCTCCCACTGTTGGGTTGCCCCATAAAGGTAAAGGGTAAAGGGACCCCTGACCATTAGGTCCAGTTGTGACCGACTGGGGTTGCAGCGCTCATCTCGCTTTATTGGCTGAGGGAGCCGGTGTACAGCTTCCGGGTCCTGTGGCCAGCATGACTAAGCCGCTTCTGGAGAACCAGAGCAGCACACGGAAACACCGTTTACCTTCCTGCCAGAGCGGTTCCTATTTATCTACTTGCTTTCAAACTGCTAGGTTGGCAGGAGCAGGGACCGAGCAACGGGAGCTCACCCCGTCGCGGGGATTTGAACCGCCGACCTTCTGATCGGCAAGTCCTAGGCTCTGTGGTTTAACCCACAGCGCCACGAGGGAGCTGGCGTTTGTCCACAGGCAGCTTCCGGGTCATGTGGCCAGCATGACTAAGCCGCTTCTGGCGAACCAGAGCAGCACACGGAAACACCGTTTACCTTCCCACTGGAACGGTACCTATTTATCTGCTTGCACTTTGACGTGCTTTCGAACGCTAGGTGGGCAGGAGCTGGGACCGAGCAACGGGAGCTCACCCCATCGCGGGGATTCGAACCACCAGCCTTCTGATCGGCAAGCCCTAGGCTCTGTGGTTTAACCCACAGCGCCATGAGGGAGCTGGCGTTTGTCCACAGGCAGCTTCCGGGTCATGTGGCCAGCATGACTAAGCCGCTTCTGGCGAACCAGAGCAGCACACGGAAACGCCGTTTACCTTCCCGCTGGAGCGGTACCTATTTATCTGCTTGCACTTTGACGTGCTTTCGAACGCTAGGTGGGCAGGAGCTGGGACCGAGCAACGGGAGCTCACCCCATCGCGGGGATTCGAACCACCAGCCTTCTGATCGGCAAGCCCTAGGCTCTGTGGTTTAACCCACAGCGCCATGAGGGAGCTGGCGTTTGTCCACAGGCAGCTTCCGGGTCATGTGGCCAGCATGACTAAGCCGCTTCTGGCGAACCAGAGCAGCACACGGAAACGCCGTTTACCTTCCCGCTGGAGCGGTACCTATTTATCTGCTTGCACTTTGACGTGCTTTTGAACTGCTAGGTTGGCAGGAGCTGGGACCAAGCAACGGGAGCTCACCCCATCGCGGGGATTCGAACCACCAGCCTTCTGATCGGCAAGCCCTAGGCTCTGTGGTTTAGACCACAGCATCACCCGCGTTCCTACTGGGTTGTCCCATAGACGTTGCCAAACAGGGCACATGACCCCCCCCCCCGGGTAGGCCCAGGTATTTAATTTACTTTTGTCTCTCTTAACTCTTGCCGGCTTTTTCTGCATTTCCTACAGAAAGATTGTAAGTAAAATAGATGAAGACAAGGACGGGTTTGTAACTCCCGAAGAGCTAAAAGACTGGATTAAATTTGCCCAAAAGCGCTGGATTTACGAGGATGTAGAGCGCCAGTGGAAGGGGCACGACCTCAATGAGGACGGGCTCATTTCCTGGGAAGAGTATAAAAATGCCACCTACGGCTACATCTTAGGTAGGTCCCCCGCTTTCTGGAGCCCGGCGTCTTGAAACTTGCTTGTTTTGTCTTGTAGAATGATTGTAAGTAAAATAGACACGGATAAGGATGGGTTTGTGACCGAGGGGGAGCTGAAGGCCTGGATTAAGAAGGCGCAGAAGAAGTACGTGTATGACAATGTAGAGCACCAGTGGCAGGAGTATGACATGAACCAAGATGGCTTAATCTCCTGGGATGAGTACAGAAACGTGACCTATGGCACTTACCTGGGTAAGGGGCAAGTTGCCAGAGCCGCAGTCATCCTGATCTCCTGCCGATAAAGCAGGAAGGGGGTGGGTGGGCGGGGGTGGTCTTGCAGGCCATGGGAGGTCTAAAATGCCTAATGATTTAGAGCTGGGGCCTGATGCGCCTCTGCTGATAGAATCAGCCTTCAAAACTTGCCAGGCACATTTTGCACCTGGCTATCAGTAAAAATGCCCAGATAGCGCAGAATTCTGTCCGTTATACTTTATCTGCACAATCAGAATGAATCTCGGGAACCAAAAAGTCACATTGAGAAATACGACTTTTGAGCCATCTGGCCAAAAAATGGCAACCAGGCATTCAGTTTGGGCGACCGTAACCCTAATTTAAGGAGCCATTTGGCGCCTAGCTTTATATATCTGAGTTTCTAACACAGGATAGAATCCCATGTTATGGGAGAGGTAGCAGTTCTCTCCTTTGAAAATGGTCCCTTGCCAACTTACATTGAGGAAGCACAAAAAGCCCTGGAAGTCTTGGACCTTGACTGGAGATGCGTCTTCTCACCTCTGCTTCATTGATAAATACAGCATAGTGACGTGGTCTTAATGGTTACTCTCCTGAGTGCAACCACAGGCTGTATGTTAACGTTACTCTCCTGTTGCGTTTGAGCTCTGCAAGACCTTTGCCTAAGAAAGGAGGAGAGAATCCTGGGAATAGAATAGAATAGATTAAAATAGATTAGAATTTATTATTAATACCCCGCCCATCTGGCTGGGTTTCCCCAGCCACTCAGGGCGGCTTCCAACAAAGTATTAAAATACAGTAGTTTGTTAAACATTAAAAGCTTCCCTAAACCGGGCTGCCTTCAGATGTCTTCTAAAAGTCTGGTGGTAGTTCTTCTCTTTAACATCTGGTGGGAGGGCGTTCCACAGGGCGGGTGCCACCACTGAGAAGGCCCTCTGCCTGGTTCCCCGTAACTTGGCTTCTCGCAGGGAGGGAACCGCCAGAAGGCCCTCGGTGCTGGACCTCAGTGTCCGGGCAGAACGATGGGGTTGGAGAGAAGCCCCCCAGACACTGCGTTGGCCTCTCAGCTCCCCTAAGCCCCAGTTGCCACGGCCATGGTCACAGCCCAGGAGCATCTTGAGGGCCACGGGTTCCTCTGGCCCAGGAGCCCGCCTTCCCATCTGCAGAGGAGGAAATGTCACTCAGTGCAAGGAAGGCTAACTTCTGGGTTCAGCTGCAGTGCCCAGGAGCTCACCACTCTATGTTGTGGGAAGGGGCTATTTCCAAAAATCTCTTCCCTAGCATTGACCCAAACCAGTCTTCTCCAGGCTGGTACCCTCCAGAACTTTGGGACTACAACTCCCATCAGCCCTCGCTAGCACGTCCATGCTGCCTACGGCTAATAGAAGTTGTAGTCCATACTGTCTGGATGGCACCAGGTTGGGGGGAGGGGAAGCTAGTGTGTAAAGCTTTGAGCCTATTGCAAACACACCTTCCTGCTTATCGTGCGCTCCCTGACTTGACTTGGAAAAAGAGCCATCCCTGTTGCAATATAGCATGTTGCTCTTGGCTTTTACTTTAATTTTGATACCCAGATTTCCTTTCATGTATCTCTAGCAGTTGGTTCGAAATGAAATAATTGCTGTGGTTAAAATATACCGTATTTTTCAGTCCATAAGACGCACTTTTTTCATCCTAAAAAGTAAGGGGAAATGTCTGTGTGTCTTATGCAGCGAATGTGTGGTCCCTGGAGCCGAATTGCCCAGGGGAGAAAAGCAGATCATGCTTTTTGTTTTCTGAAAGAGGGAAGGGGGTGTTGAAACAAAACGCTGATTGGCAAGCGATCAGAGAGATAAGGCTGCTGATAAAGGAGGTTGCCAGGGGAGGGGGGAGGTAAAGACAGTGAACTTGCAAGGAGAGGAGACAGGAATACTAAAACAAGCAATGAGGAGAGAAATTAGAAGAAAAGGAGGAGCAAAAAACTGCTCCAGCTAAGGGAAAGACACTAAGACAAACAAGAGGGAAGGGGGTGTTGAAAGGAAGCAGCTGGTCGGTAAGCAATCAGGAGGGAGATAAGGGACACTAGAGATAAAGGAGGCTGCCTGGGAGGGGGGAAGTAAAAGCCAAGGATCCTCAGGATTTTTGCATAGGGTCACCCCAAATTCACCATCAGAAGCCATAGCATGGCCATGGCTACAGCCTGCACCAAAAAAATCACGCATCCACTGTTTCTTGGGGCCGCAATGACACAAAAACGTGGTTACAAAGCACAGATCCACATGGATCCTCAGGATTTTTGCATTGGGTCACCCCAAATTCACCATCAGATCACATGTCTGTGGCCACAGCATGAACCACAAAAATCATACATCCTCTGTTTCGTTCAGAATATCCCCCCCCCCCCGTTTTCCTCCTTTAAAAACTAGGTGCGTCTTACAGAACGAAAAATACGGTACCTTAAAGCAGGCGGGTGACCAAAGAGTCAACCATTTTTGCTAGTGAGAAATTATGGTCACCTGGAGCCTGGTTTGGCCATTCTGTGGCTGAAGCACTCCAGGGGCCCCAAGCAACGTTTTGCTCTTGGAAAAGGTGCTGCAGAACTTGCTGGGCTGCAGTTTTCTACCGTCGTTTTTCCTGAACAGCGTGCCCTGTGACATGTTCAGTAAACATGTGCAAACTGCACTTCTGGCAGTAGTAATGATAACACCGGTGAGGTTTGTTACCCCTCAAGTGATCTCCCGGTGCTGAAGCAGACGCAACCTTTCTCTTGCCACCCAGACGACCCCGACCCCGACGATGGCTTTAACTACAAGCAGATGATGGTGAGAGATGAGCGGAGGTTCAAGATGGCCGACAAGGACGGCGACCTGATTGCTACCAAGGAAGAGTTCACTGCTTTTCTGCATCCTGAGGAATATGAATACATGAAGGATATAGTTGTGCAGGTGGGTACCACGCAGGGATCACATGGGTTAACTTAAGCCAGGGAGCAAGTATAACTGTATTTAAGTGACACACTGCCACCCATATCCTACCCGCAAAAGGCTTATGAAACCATTTTAATGCTACTTCTGAAATGTGTTCGGGTCAGGGTGGATAATATTAATGATTTTTTAAAAAATAATTTTAAAAATCTGATTTTTAAATTTATTTAAATCAGATTTTTAAAAATTTAACTTGGATTTTTTTTAGATTTAAATTGGTTTTTTAAAATAAAATGTTTTTGGAGGAAAAATCTTTCTAAAGATTTTCTATTTAAGTTGCATTCGAGTCCAAAGGCTATTCGTCAGGAAATAAGGATTTGTTTTAAGTTTCTCATGTGTGCTAAAACTCTGTTGTTGTTTTTAAAATTGTTTAACCACATCAGTTAACAAACATAGATACATATGCTATAATGTTACTGTTAAATAAATTGTTACTAAGGAAATGATTATTTTTCTCCTTCCAATAAAGTACAGCAGAAAAGCTGTCCAGATATAAACAGTGAACTTATTAAACCTCACCATAATTTCATAATTATCTTTCTATGTATTTCTAATAGTACAACCAAATCAGTCATTTTTGATTAACTGCTCTGAAAATTTATTATTCCAAAAACGAGACCTTCATCTGGTTGCAAATATTGAGATTATACCAGCAAGAATGAGTCCTCCTGTAAAAAAATGATTTAAATCAAGTCTTACCAACTAGTGATTTAAATCGTGATTTAAATTGATTTGATTTAAATCATATCCACCCTGTTTCCAGTCAGCTTATCATTGTCACCTCTGGGTCATATGTGGAAGGCGAGGTTTCTGAACTTGTTCTGTGGTTGGTTGGTTTGGGATGTTGACTCCTGTTCTCCCTTCTAGGGGTCTCTATGTTCTGTATCGATCCTAAGGTTTTCTTCTTGCCCGCTGGAAAGCAATTCTTTTGCTCGCTTCTCTTTGCTCTCTGGCAAAGAAGGGGCACCCTAGGTCCCACCTGAGCTTAAGCTGCGATGCTGACGTAGGTTTTTCTCAACAGGAAACTATGGAGGACATTGACAAAAATGGGGATGGCTTCATTGACTTGGAAGAATACATAGGTGAGCCAGACATCACTTCCTTCTCCCCTCCTCCTCCTTTAGTTCAGATTCTCGTTGTCATTCCTCAAAGTTACTATTAAAATGCTGTATTTAAAATGGCTGCAGCCCACTTTTGGAAAGAAGGGTGGATAGAAAATTAAATTAAGAAATCCTCCCCATTATTATGGTAGCTGTGGGAGAGGCAGTCACACCCCAGAGGAACAGGGCTGGCTGCGGATTGGCTGCCCAGTCCCTCCCAGTTTCATTAATACTGATGTCTCTTTCAAGTTTGTGTTCCTCAGCATCTGGGCAAAGGGGAAAAGATTCCTGGCTAGACCATTTCAAATAAAAAGGTGCTCCCTTCTTGATACTTGCCTCCCCTTACCTTACATAATCTCATTCCCAGGCCGGCTGCTGATGCAGGTGATTTAAGAGTCATTATTGCTATCAGCCTCACAGAGCCCTATTCCGCGATAGATTTTTATTCTTTTTTTAGTGATTGTTGCAATATTATTTATTTTTATTATCTATTGAATTTACCGTATTTTTCGCACCATAGGATGCACTTTTCCCCCTTCAAAAATGAAGGGGAAATGTGTGTGCGTCCTATGGAGCGAAGACAGCATAGCCCCGCGACCCTCTGCCGGCTGGAGAGGTGACGCGCGGCTATGGCAGGAGCCTCTTTAGCCGCGCGCCTTTGCGCTGCTCCCCAACCTGCTCTTTGGGGCTGGTGGTGGGCTTCCCCCCGCCAGCTCCAAAGAGCAGGTCGAAAGGAACCTGAAGCCTGGAGAGCACACCAACCCCTCTTGCTCTCCAGGCAACCAAGGTAGCCGCCTGAAGGCGACTAAACGCACCTTAAACGGCACCTTGTTTTAGAGGGGGGAAATTCTCCCCTTCTCTGCGCAGCGCCTCCTGCCGCTTCACTGAAGGGGCGCTGAGCAGAGAGGGGGAGAATTTTTTTTCCTTGTTCTCCCCCCTCTAAAACAAGGTGCGTCCTATTGTCCGGTGCGTCCTTTGGTGCGAAAAATACGGTATATATGCTTTGGAGCCTCTATGTTGCATTCCGCAATAGATTTTTATTCTTTTTGTGTGATCGCTGCAATATTATTTATTTTTATTATCTATTGAATTTATCTATTGAATTTGGGGCCTTAGGTTAAAATTTGCAACCGAGTCCAATGGACACGTGGTTCTCAAGCCTGACCCAGTGTCTGTCTGCCTGTCTCTCTACCTCTCTCTCCCTTCGCCACAGGCGACATGTACAGCCACGACGGCGACGCCGAAGAGCCTGAGTGGGTGAAGACGGAGCGAGAGCAATTTGTAGAGTTCCGGGACAAGAACCGCGACGGGAAGATGGACAAGGAGGAGACCAAGGACTGGATCCTCCCCTCGGACTATGATCATGCCGAGGCAGAAGCACGACACCTCGTTTATGAGTCGGATCAGAACAAGGTGAGGCTCTGTCAGGATTCAGGGAATTGGCTTCCTCCCCCATGGCCATAAATGAGCAGATCAAACAAAAGGAATTCTTACCAGTTACCGTATTTTTCGCTCTATAATATGCACCTAGTTTTTTGGAGGAGGAAAACAAGGGAAAAAATATTCTGAATCCCAGAAGCCAGAAGAGCAAGAGGGATCTGGCTTCTGGGATAGCCGCGCGAAGCCTCTTCAGGGCAGCGGGATGAAGGCTCCCCCTGCCCTCAAGAGGCTTCGCGTGGCTATCCCATAAGCCAGGACAGCAAGCGGGATCAGCTGTGCAGCGATCCCTCTTCCTGTCCTGGCTTATGGGATAGCTGCGCGCAGCCTCTCCTGGGCAGCGGGAGGAAGGCTCCCCCAAGAGCTGCGCTCCCTTTAAAGAGCGCGTGGAGCGTGTGTGTGGGGGGCTCACGCTTGGGGGCTTTTCGCCAAAGAGGGAGAAGGGCTGCCCTTCTCCCTCTTCGGTGAAAAGCCCCCAAGAGCCATACACACGCTCCATGCGGCTCTTTAAAGGGAGCGCTGAGCAGAGCCTCCCGCCTGCATTCGCTCCATAAAACGCACACACACATTTCCCCTTACTTTTTTTTGGGGGGGTGTCTTATAGAGCGAAAAATACAGTAATTCAGGGGTTGGCAAGGTTTACATCGCCAGGGCTGGTTCACTCCTGCAGAGATTGCTCTGTGGGCTGGATTGCGTCTGCGCATACATGATTTCCGGCGTCTGCGCAGACGCAGTTTCTGGCGCTGCGGAAGCAAGTCCCTGCTCTGTGCTGCACTGGTTTAGCGCAGCTCACGGGGACTTGCCAGTGGACAGCTCGGTTTGGGGGTAGCTCGTGGACCATTTAAATGACCCCTATGGGTCGCTTGTGGCCCATGGGCCGCAAGTTGCCAACCCCTGAGTTGGTTTCTTTAATAAACACAGCTAAGGACAAAAGAAAGCGTCCACCCAATTAAGCTTACAACCCCTCCGTCCCTATTAATCTACGTCACTCCTACGTCTTGTAATCTGAGTTTCTAGCACCTTCTGTGTTTTTTGTTCTGAAACTTTCTGAGCTCTTCTCGACCTTGGGGAGGGCGGTGGAGGAATGCTGTCCAGAGACTGTGAATCTGTTAACCCTCTCCCTTCCGGTGTTTCTTCTCCTAGCTGTTCCCCATCCAGTATTTCCCAGCTTCTGCCTTCTGAACTATGCCCCTCTGCAATCCACTGTTCCAAATCTATACTGTCCTCCTGCTCCTGGGAAGATTCAGGAGCAGGGGGAAGGGGGTGGCTCCTACCATTCTTCCTCAGTGCAGCCCTCCTCAGCACAGTCCCTGACAGGCTCCCTTTTGCAGAGCGACTGGCTTTGGAAGTCCACATCGCTGGGTGTCGTTGAGGCCCAGGTGCCGAGAGGCCTGTCTCAGCGGAGGCCAGGGGACCAGGTCGCAGTTCCTAGGAAGCTGCCTTGTTATGACTCATTCCATTGGTCCATCCAGCTCAGTACTGTCTGCACGGACTGACACACATTCTGCAGGATTTTAGACAGGGTTCCTCCCAGCCCTGCCTGGAGCTGCCAGGGATGGAAGCTCATATCTCCTCCTCGGAGAAAATCCTGCCTCTCTGTTGTACACTTCGTACTGTATACCTGTTGGGGCAGGGACCTGTTCCTTCCCTGCTCTTTATGTCAACTATCAGGCTGCTGCAGCTAAATAGAAACCCAATTCTCTGAGACGTTTTCCTGATCAGCTCCGGTTGAAATGAATGGAAGCCACACAAGAGCTTCCATTTATTTCGACAGGTTTTGCTTGTGGGAATGTCTTGGGCGATTGTCCCTCTTAAACATTCATTAGGAATTGTTGCCCAAGCGCCTGAGTTCTCCTTTTGTTCTTTAGGATGGCAAACTCAGCAAAGAAGAAATTGTGGACAAGTACGACTTGTTTGTGGGCAGCCAGGCTACGGACTTTGGGGAAGCCTTAGTACGACACGACGAGTTCTAAGCCAGAGAGGAGGAAAAGAGGAAGAAAGTAATTTATTTTTTACGGTTTCCGGAATAACGCGAAGAACTCTCTCTCACTACTGAGACTGGCGGTTTTAGGCAACAACGTGGAAAAACGAGAATTAACCTCTCCCGTCCTTCCTTTGCTACTTGTTCCCGTGGGGACGGGAGCCCAGTGTTTTGACAAGCAACTTTTAACTTGCAACAAATGGGTTGTTTTGTTTTATAGATTTGCATTTTTGGATTTAATTTTTTTTTGTCTAACAAGTTCTGTTTTATTTTTGTATTTTATTTTTGGTCCCGTGTGAGATGAAGAATGCATATCCTGAAACATTAGCCCTAGAGCAACACTAGCTCCCCCTAACTGACCTCCCCCTGTGAGTGTGTGTGTGTGCCTAGCTGCAAAATCCAATCTCAAAATGCCAGAGAACAAGGAGGGCCATGGAAAAACACACGAGAAAGCTTCCGTGTTCTAGTTTCTTCCCCCATTACTGTTTTGAACTGGGGTGATTGCCTCCAGTCCATCTTGAAGGGCCTAGCGGAGAATTTCAACGGCAGATGCTTCCAGTTCAACCTACTACTGTTATCCTCTTCAGTGAAAGAGGATTTTCCCACAATGCACCTCCCACACCTGAGTTAGGAAGGTTTGCCGAAGGCTGTACGTTATGGCACCTTTCAACAAGAGGAGTTGTGGCATCCCTGCTTCACCCCAAGTATTAATTCCTGGTGCTTCTCCTGCCCCCAGGAGCTGGGATCATCCAGCCCCCTTGCAGATGGGGTAGAGGACTTTGGCCAGTGCTGCTACAACCCTCCATTCAGGGCATTCACCACCCCCCCAGGACTTGGTTATGAAAGCCAAATCATCTTCACCTTTTATCCTCCTGGTTCAGTTTGCTGCTCGCCTGGGCCTGCCTCTGCGTAGAGCAGTGAGCAGCTGGTGCCTCAAGACAGGTCACAGTGGGCGGATGCCGTACGGGCGTCAAGCAGGCCAGGAGAATAATGTGGCAGTTGGACGCACACGGAAGTCCTTCATTTTTGAAGTGCCTTTACCTTTTCTTTTTTTAAAATCAGGCTTCCCTGCCAAAAAGGAACCCCGGCGCGAAAACGTGCGTCTAAAAGTAGAGAGGGAATCTGTGTCCTTTATGCAAAATGCATGGCAAATTCAGCAGCAGTGTGCAGTATTAAAGACCTTTCCCCGGCAGTGTTCTGATCTCCCCGGTGGGCTTCCAAGCCCCCAGCTGCCTAGTCTGCCTGGGCGAGGGCCTTCTCCTTACCTCAAAAAAGGCAAACCACACGCCCTCTCTTCTTCCTCTCGGGTCCCAGGGTGCAACGTGGGATCTCGGCCTTTTGAAGCTGATGCTCTTAAGTTCCCATTCTAGGACCAGTTTGCTGGGCTTGCTCATGCAGGTTTCCTGGGTCCAGCCCACCAGGAATGGCTCCCCCCGCAAGCCCATTGAAAGAGAATGTGATCCGTGCTCAGCACGACTGCTGGTTCCTGGTCCCAGGGTTTCAGGCCTGTCTTCCCCAGCCTTCTCCAAAGGTTTTGCGTGGCGATCCCAGAGCTTTTCATCCAAAATGTCTGGAGGGCAGCAGGCTAAAATAGGCTGCTTTCATGCTCTTAAGACACCTCTCCCTGTGAGCCTCTTGAACACTAAAGGCCAACCTCTCCCTCTGGCCTGCACTAAATAACTGTCGTAATCATGAGTGGTTTGGTAAAGTTCCCCCGCCCCCAAATTTCCTTTGAGCCAGGACAGGGCAGAAATCTTCAAAACACTACCTACACCTGACAATTCCAACTAACCTCTTCCTTTTAGTTAACAAACTTGGTGCTGGGAACAGGAAAGCAGTGCTCATGAAACCAGGCGTTGAAAGAACCCAGGATTTTGTAAGATCAGTGTGTCGTGAGCCTGGGCTTCCGCTCATAACGAAACAGCAGGGCATTCCTCATTTCCCAGTTTCAGGAAAGGAGGTGCATCCTGGTTGAGCAAGGTGCCAGATGGTGGGAGAACAAAACACCCGTGTAGAGAACCTCGGTCCCATTTGCTTAGCCACAGAGAATGGAGAGGGGCGGTGAGTTAATGAAACATTGCTTCTCCTTGCCCAGATGTGAAGACTTGAGTGGGGAAAGGGAGCTGTTGCCATTGTTGGCTTCCCAGCTTCTTTGTTGAACACTAACGAAGGTGCATCTGCACCACAATTGCATTTTCCTTCCCACGCTTGCATTTTTTCACTCTGAAGCAAAAGCCCCCTCCTCTCCCCTGTAGCCTATGTCCCACCCCCAACCCCAGGAAATTCTGGCTTGCAGATTTGGCAGCGAGAAGGGGGGGGGGGTGTTTGCTTGTGTGTGCATGCAACCTAGCTGGCTCTGTTGGCGTGACCGATATCAGGAGCAGGTACCTTCGGGGATGTACGCCTGTGATGCTTCTTTTTAGCACTGATGAGCCAAAGTTTCAGGGGTGCTGCTATGCAGATGTGTGCTGTAAAAACACACACACACACAAACAAAAACTTCATCCCCACTGCAGGAAAAAAATGGCCGAAGCAGAATTCTTTCTAAGTCGGGGCTTTCTGCCACGTGTATCTTGATTTTTCTACTCCGCCGTGTTACCTCCTTGCACAATCTTTATTATCAAAGCAGATATGAACCTGGTGGCCACAGAAACTCGTTACTCGCATGCCCCAAAGTTCTTCATGGTCCACCTTTTTAGGAGACGACTTTTTTTTTGGTAGAGTGTAAATGGAGTTTTATATAATGTACAACATAAAGATGGTGTCTTAATAAAAACTGTTTACATCCCTCGCGGCTCTGTATCTTTGCTTGTGCTGTCGTGTGGGCTTCGAGAGTCTTCCCTCCTTTGCTTACGAACTCTGGCCTGCGCTTCAGCCCCAAGGCCGCCTCTCGCTCGAAATCCCTCTCCCAGCGTGGCATTGAGTGGCACCTCCAGGAAAGGTGACAAAACGGGCCTTGAAGACGCACATCTACGTTGTTCATCCCCCAGCTACAAGAGGTTCTCTTTAGCTAGCATGGTTCCTGGTGGTTGACAGACCCCCTCTTCTTTAAACACAACTAAAAAGGTAAAGGGACCCCTGACCATTAGGTCCAGCTGTGACCGACTCTGGGGTTGCAGCGCTCATCTCACTTTACTGGCCGAGGGAGCCGGTGTACAGCTTCCAGGTCATGTGGCCAGCATGCCTAAGCTGCTTCTGGCGAACCAGAGCAGCGCACGGAAACGCTGTTTACCTTCCTGCCGGAGTGGTACCTATTTATCTACTTGAACTTTGTGCTTTTGAACTGCTAGATTGCCAGGAGCAGGGACTGAACAACGGGAGCTCACCCCATTGCAGGGATTCGAACTGCTGACCATCTGATTGGCAAGCCCTAGGCTCTGTGGTTTAAGCCACAATGCCACCCGCGTCCCTTTAAACACAACTAGTCCTCTCTTTATTTTTAAGCCGTAGAATCATACGAGTTGGGAGGCACCCTGGGGATCATCTAGTCCATGCATGTCCAACTCCCAAGAAACTGCAATCTACTCCCACTATAAAAGAACTGGCAGTGATCTACCCAGGGCAGGGAACTTCGGATTGACCAAAGTTGTTGAGCTTTCTTTGGGGAGGAAGTGTTAGGATATTCTGTTCCACCTTAAGGGACAGGCATGAGACTGTTGTGTGTCACATGTCTGTTTACACTCCAGCACAGCTTGCTGCGAACTTATGTTTATGTATAGCTTTTGCTTTTAGCTGCTTGCTTTGGACACGAAGGGGGAGAAGACATGTTTTTCCTTTTGTCCTGATGTATGATGAATAAACTGCTTGTAAATATGCTCAACACAGCCTCTCCCTGCCACTTCCGTTGCGCAGCGTTATTTACTCTGCTGAGTGTGTGTGCCCAGCTTCTGAAGGCTTCTGAAGCCAGGGCTGCAGTTTCATGCTGATCCAATGACTGGAGATTGCCCAGCACACTGGCTTGTGGGCTGGAGCCTGCTGGGGGCCTGCCAATTGCCCCTGATTTCTTGGCTGCATCCCAACAGGAAGACCCCAGGTTTTTAACCTAAATATGCAACTGCCCCATACAGGGATCGAACCCGCAATCTTGGCGTTGTCAACACCACACTCTAACCAATTGAGCTATCCATTAACTCTGCTGCTTTGTAACCCCACTAAATTTCAATACAGTGGTACCTCGCAAGATGAATGCCTCGTAAGACGAAAAACTCGCAAGACGAAAGAGTTTTTCGTTTTTTGAGTTGCTTCGCAAGACGAAAACGTCTTGCAAGTTTGTTTCCTTTTTCTTAAAACCGTTAATACCCAGGGTGCATTGCCTGAAGAGGTGCAGTTGCGGCTTGACTTCGAGGAGCAACTCATAGCACGCGGTGTGGTAGCCTTTTTTGAGGTTTTTGAAGACTTTGGTGATTTTTGAAGCTTTTCCAAAACCTTTTGCAGCCATTTGGTAAGTTAAACTTTTAAAACTTTTTTGGGGGGTTTTTGGATTTTGGGTTGGGGTGTTTTCTAGGAGGTTTGGTGCTTTTGAATTTTTTGGATGTGAAGCACTGATTTTTTTTGGGGGGGGGGGTTGCGAAGGTAGGAGCTGTGCTGCCATGGGGCCCAAGAAGACTGCTGCTGCAGAGGCCGGCGAGAGGAAGAAGGAGAAGGTGACGCTGGAAATGAAGAAGGAGATCATCTGGAAGCACGACGGTGGAATGTGTGTGACAGACCTCGCCAGGGAGTACGGCAGGAATCCATCGACCATCGGGACCATCCTGAAGATGAGGGAGAAGATCCTTGCGACTGATGTAGCCAAGGGAGTCACCAGGATCGTGAAGAACCGCCCAGCTGTTCTGGAGGAGGTGGAGAAGTTGCTGCTCATCTGGTTAGAAGAGAAGCAGCGTGCAGGGGACACAGTGACTGAGGCCGTCATTTGTGAGAAGGCCAAGGCCTTGCACGCAGACCTCGTCCGGCAACAGCCAGGAACCTCAGGCGAGCCAGAAGTCTTCAAGGCAAGCAGAGGCTGGTTTGACCGGTTCAAGACGAGATCTGTAATCCACAGCGTGGTCAGGCATGGAGAGGCTGCCAGTTCTGATGTTCCTGTGGCTGAAGACTTTGCAGCGCAGTTCCTGGAGGTTGTGACGACGGAGGTCTACGTTCCACAGCGGCTGTCCTCCAAAGAACTTGAAAAAGAAACTTTACGGTTTCTCTTGCAAGGAAGATAAAATTTGGATAAGAGGTGAAGATATTTCTGAGAGGAGAGGAGGAGATATTTCAGGGAGGAGAGATCTTATTCCTAATTGGATGTTCAGTGAGTGGGACGCAGAGGTCTCCCAAGCAGCACAACGCTCCTTCGGTTGTTGACTTTTGGTGATGCCTCTCCTAGATGCACTGGCTCTGCTACGGGGAAATGTTGCTGTATTTGCAGCTTTCTTGTTCAGAGAAAAGGAGAGCAAAATGGACTGGCTCAATTGAGAAGGTGAGTGAGAGTATCGCATGATAGACCTGTATAAAAAGAAGGGACCCCTGGACGGTGGAGTCCAGTCAAAGGCAACTATGGGGTTGCGGTGCTCCTCTCGCTTTCAGGCTGAGGAAGCTGGCGTTTGTCCACAGACAGCTTTCCAGATCATGACTAAATCACTTCTGGCGCAATGGGACACCATGATGGAAACCAGAGTGCACGGAAACGCCGTTTACCTTCCTGCCGGAGCGGTACCTATTTATCTACTTGCGCTGGTGTGCTTTCGAACTGCTAGGTTGGCAGGAGGTGGGACAAAGCAACAGCAGCTCACTCAGTTGTGGGGCTTCAAACCGCCGACCTTCCGATCAGGAAGCCCAAGAGGCTCAGTGGCTTAGACCACAGTGCCACCCGCGTCCCTAGACCTGTATAAAATTACACCTGGCATGGAGAAAACAGAAAAAAGTTTCTCATAACACCAGAATTCGTGGACGTCCAACGAAGCTGAATGTTGGGAGATTCAGGACAGATGAAAGAAAGTTCCTCTTCGTTAAACTCTGGAACTCCCTCCCACTGGAGATCCACCAACCTTTGTGGCTTTAAAAGAGGATTGGGCAATTCATGGAGGGATGGTGACCGCAAAACCTGGTGTCTATGTTCTGCCTCTGGGTAGGAGGCAGCAATGATTCTGAATACCAGTTGCTGGAAACCGCAGGAGGAGAGAGGGGTCCTGTGTTCGAATCCTGCCTGCTGGTTTCCCATTGGGCATCTGGTTGGCCAATGTGAGAACAGGGTGCTGGACTAGGTGGGACGATGCGTACCTTACACAGCCCTGTGTGTAGGGAGGCCAAAGTAAGGCATCACTTTGCCAACAAAGGTCAGTCTAGTTCAAGCTATGGTTTTCCCAGTAGTGATGTATGGAAGTGAGAGCTGGACCCAGTGGCGTAGCGTGGGGGGTGCAGGGGGCGCCGGCCGCACCGGGCGCAACATCTGGAGGTTAGGGTTAGGGGGCGCAAATCCACGGGTTAGGGGGCGCAAATCCACAGGTTAGGAGGCACAAATTACTTGCCTTGCCCCGGGTGCTGACAACCCACGCTACGCCACTGGCTGGACCACAAAGAAGGCTGATCGCAGAAGAATTGATGCTTTTGTATTCTGGTGCTGGAGGAGACTCTTGAGAGTCCCATGGACTGCAAGAAGATACAATCTCTCCATTCTGAAGGAAATCAGCCCTGAGTGCTCACTGGAAGGACAGATCCTGAAGCTGAGGCTCCAAGACTTTGGCCACCTCATGAGAAGAGAAGACTCCCTGGAAAAGACCCTGATGTTGGGAAAGATGGAGGGCACAAGGAGAAGGGGACGGCAGAGGACGAGATGGTGGGACAGTGTTCTCAAAGAGACCAGCATGAGTTTGACCAAACTGCGGGAGGCAGTGGAAGACAGGAGTGCCTGGCGTGCTCTGGTCCAGGGGGTCACAAAGAGTCGGACACGACTAAACGACTAAGCAACAACAACAACATAAGCTAGAGACAGTTGCCTGGACGAGTTTTCTTTTATGCTGGCCAAACATTTGTTTTTCATCAGACAAAGATACCTTACTCAGCAAAGTTTTTTCGGACTCCTTCCCTTCCCCAGGGCTACAACTCTTTTGCACAAAGATACGGCAACTCGGGCTTTCAGAGGATCTCCTGGGCACTGTGGCTCTCCCAGTTGCCAAGACCATGTTAAAAACTAGGCTGTGGGACATAGATTCCCGGGAACTAATCTCAGCTATGGAAAAAACATGCTCCCCTCTTTATTTTCGACTCTCTTGGGCGCAGGAATTTAATCTTAATTATTTACAATTTTTGTTTAATCCGCAAGAAAGAAGGGCTAGGTTCAATTCTAATCCTTCTAACCTCCTTTGGGGTGCGGGTGGCGCTGTGGGTTAAACCACAGAGCCTAGGACTTGCTGATCAGAAGGTCAGTGGTTCAAATCCCCGCGATGGGGTGAGCTTCTGTTGCTCGGTCCCTGCTCCTGCCAACCTAGCAGTTCGAAAGCACGTCAAAGTGCAAGGAGATAAATAGGTCCCGCTCCGGCGGGAAGGTAAATGGCGTTTCCGTGCGCTGCTCTGGTTCGCCAGAAGTGGCTTATTCATGCTGGTCACATGACCCAGAAGCTGTACGCCAGCTCCCTCGGCCAATAAAGCGATATGAGCGCCGCAACCCCAGAGTCGTCCACGACTGGACCTAACGGCCAGGGGTCCCTTTACCTTTACCTAACCTCCTTTGGGGTAGGTTTGTGGCTTTGGCAGAAGGAGACTGGATCTGCCCATGCGATGCCCACCTGGTGGAAACTCCAGCTCACATGGCCCTTAAATGTAAAATGTATGATGATCTCCGCCAACAATTTCTAGACCATTTATGTATTCCAAAACCAGAGACGGAGGTTATGCACTTCTTATTACAGTGGAGAGACCAGAAACTCAACAAGACAGTAGCTAAATTCCTCTCTTTGATTTTTTGTTGCCGAAGGATGCTACAGGATCTTGCCCTTGCTGGAAACCCTCAGAGATGAGGCGGATTGCTGTGCCTTTGGGGTGGTGACGAGATCTCATTGGCCTATCTATTTTAAATGTATTCTGAATGTTCTTATGTGATGCGAATAAAGGTTACTTGACTTGACCAGGTGGGCCATTGGCCTGATCTATCAATCTATTGTATCCTTTTGATTTAATAGCCACACAGATCTACCTGCTATGTGATTTAAGTAGGTGTCCTGTGAAATTTGGAGCCTGAAAATGTGTAACTGCAGCCCCGATTATCAGAAAGCACAAACCCAGCCATTTCTCTGCTCTTTGCAGGTCTTTTGTGTGTGTGTGTGTCTCACTTTCAACCACCTTGTGAAGGACACCGCAACTCCTTTTCCAAGTTGCATTGCGTTGAAACGTTTGCATTGGATTTATTGTCTCAGGTCTTTGGTTCTATTTCAAAGCAAAGTCACAGAAGTGGAAAGGCAGATATACAAGCCGTGGTAGGTTCCGTTGTGAATTTTATAAATGCTTTGTATATTTATATATTTTTTTAAAAACACCTTCTGCGTTGGGAGGAAAGAACAGATTCTGTCCATTATCGGGAGATTATAATCGAGGCCTCGGATTCGTCAGTCTTTTGTAACTTACTCGTCTACTTTGCATCCTGGGCACCAGGATAATAACATGCAGGTCGTTGTGCTGGGTTCGAATCACAGAATTGTCTGGTCCAACCCCTTGCAATGCAGGATAAGTGATGGGGTTACTGACAGTAATAAAAGTATTGGTACCAAATCTTGCATGACCCTTTAGACGCTCCCGCCCACCAAGCTGCCAGGTAATTTAAAGAGTTGAAAGTTTTCTGGAAACTAGGTGTATTGATCTTTTTAGTGCTTGGGATTCAACTCTCTCAACACAGAGAGTCCTTCTTACATCCCTGCGAGGTAGACCAGGATAGTGCCCTCTTTACAAAGGGGAAACTGATGTGCCCAAGGTTATGCCAGAGCTGGGATTCGAACCCAAGTCTGTGTCCAACTCTTTCCCTGCCCTGGACCCTTCTCCTAAGATTTTCCTCTGCACATCATATTCCTACCCCAGCCATGTGCAGAGCGGGTATTGCCAGTATTCCTTGCGAGTAGGGGTGTAGCTCAGCGGAGGAGAGCATTTGCTCTGCATGCAGAAGGTCGCAGGTTTGATCCCTGAAGGCGACTCCAGGTAGGGCTGGGAGAGTAACTTCCCCTGAAATCTTGGGAGAGCTGCTTCAAGTCAGTGCAGACGACACTGTTGAGATGGACCACTTGCTCTGACTCGACAGGCAAGCTTCCTGGGTTTCTATTTGTGGGTCAAAGCTCAGTGGCAGAACAGCTGCACTGCATGCAGAAGGGCCCAGCCTCAGCCCCCAACACTTCCAATGTAGGGCTGGGAGCAACGCTCGCCTGAAGAGATGCTGCCAGTCTGTGCGACAATAAGTAACCAAACCAACCCCTGTGTTGCAAAGAGAACGTCAGCAATGTCTAGGCAACACGATGACCATGTACATATGCAACAGACAGTCTTTATAGAATTCCTTCAAACCATAGCAAGTCCAAAATGAAATCTTTAGTCTCAAAGTCTCTGGAAATCTTTAAATGAAGCGAGGTACCAGACTTCATAAGATGAAAGACAAGCTGTGAAGCTTTGTGTATTCAGCAAATGTGATGTCCAACACTGAACAGTGATTCTGGATATTGATTACTGTTTTGTAGAATTCTACGTGGAACAGTGCTTATGTAATAATGTAGTCACTGCATTTGATATTTTCATTTACGTACATTCATTTGAAATAAGATGGGTTTATGAAACAATTCTATATTCTCCCACCACGCTGACGAAGATCTACGAAACAGCAGTCAATATCCGGAATCACTGTTCAGTGTTGGACATCATATTTGCTGAATACACAAAGCTTCACAGCTTGTCTTTCATCGTACAAAGTTTGGTACCTCGCTTTATTTAAAGATTTCCAGAGACTTCGAGGCTAAAGATTTCATTTTGTCCTTGTTATGGTTTGAAGGAATGCTATAAAGATTGTCTATTGCGTATATACATGGTCATCATGCTGCCTAGACATCGCTGCCAGTCCGTGCAAGGCAGCTTCCGACGTTCTGATCCTTTTGCAAAGCTCAGATGGAGTGTCGAGCACCCAACGACTGCCACCATTTGCTCCGGAAAAGTTACGACGGTATTTGGTGAAAGTGAAGCCACAGGGCTTGCACTGGCTGGCGGAACAACCAGCCTGCTTTCTAGTGGAAAGCGTGCAATTTTAGGAGGGCTCTGCCAGTGTGGAAATGGGGCTTCGGAGCTGAGGACCCTGGCGGGAAAGGAGCTCCAAGCTTAACGGAAAAGAGTTGGGAGTTTGGAGGCGGTTGGAGGATGGATGGCGGCTAACAGATTGAGGTTGAATCCTGACAAGACAGAAGTACTGTTTTGGGGGGACAGGGGGTGGGCAGGTGTGGAGGACTCCCTGGTCCTCAATGGGGTAACTGTGTCCCTGAAGGACCAGGTGCGCAGCCTGGGAGTCATTTTGGACCTCACAGCTGTCCATGGGGGCACAGGTCAATTCTGTGTCCAGGGCAGCTGTTTACCAGATCCATCTGGTACGCAGGATGAGACCCTCTCTGCCTGTGGACTGTCGTGCCAGAGTGGTGCATGCTCTGGTTATCTCCCGCTTGGACTGCAATGCACTCTATGTGGGGCTGCCTTTGAAGGTGACCCGGAAACTACAACTAATCCAGAACGCGGCAGCCAGACTGGTGGCTGGGAGCAGCCGCCGAGACCACATAACACTGGTCTTGAAAGACCTACATTGGCTCCCAGTATGTTTCCGAGCACAATTCAAAGTGTTGGTGCTGACCTTTAAAACCCTAAACGGCCTTGGTCCAGTATATCTGAAGGAGCGTCTCCACCCCCATCGTTCTACCCGGACACTGAGGTCCAGCACCGAGGGCCTTCTGGCGGTTCCCTCACTGCGAGAAGCCAAGTTACAGGGAACCAGGCAGAGGGCCTTCTCGGTAGTGGCACCCTCCCTGTGGAACGCCCTCCCACCAGATGTCAAAGAGAACAACAACTACCAGACTTTTAGAAGACATCTGAAGGCAGCCCTGTTTAGGGAAGCTTTTAATGTTTGATGTATTACAGTATTTTAATATGTTGTTGGAAGCCGCCCAGAGTGGCTGGGGAAACCCAGCCAGATGGGCGGGGTATAAATAATAAATTATTATTATTATTATTATTATTATTATTATTATTATTATTATTATTATTATGTTTGCCAACGTGGTGCCACTGCATTCTTGAGGGCTTCTGCCATTGAGCCTCCCTACGGTCATCATCTTGAGCAAGAGAGCCCCAAACCACTGTCAAATCGCAGCTCACATCTATTAAAAAAGAACGCGCTTCCAAGCGGATCTGCTTGAATTCCATGGGCTCTTTCTACAGATCCTTTGCAAAAGTGATGAGTGCGTTTGTCTGCACGTGTGTGATAGAGAGACGCTATTTGGGAGAGAAGCTCAGGCAGCGAGAGTTTCTTCCGAGCCCTTCCGCTTTTAATTAGAAAGTTTTAATTAGCTGGGCTAGGGATTCAAGCTGGGGTACTCAACATGCTCTGCAAATACTCTTCTCAAACAAGCAGTTTCAAGCTTTTGCTCCTCATCTCCTCCTTTGCTTCTACTGGGCTTTCCTTGTCACTCCATCAGTCATTTTGCCTCTCCCATCAGATAAAACTGGTCCCATTTTCCTTCTGGAACAGGGAGCATGGATGCTGCTAAGGAATGTTTTGGTCCCTGAAGCAGGGGATCCAAAAGCTCTCCCCCGCCCGGGCACAGTATCGCAATAAACTAAAGGGCGGCCAGTTTTCACAGCTCCTGGGGGTGACAATATAATTGTACCCCCTGATTATGGCTTAAGGAGGACTCTTGCTCCCAATATTGCCTCAGTCTGTCCTGAAAACAGCCATCAAGCACCTCTTGCCCCCCAGCTCCAGTTCTTAAAGTCTTCCCAGCTACTTCGCTGCTATCTGCCCTTATCACAGAATCGTAGAGGGACCCTGCGGGTCATCTAGTCTGACCCTCTTCAATCCCTGTCCTCACCACCACTTATTCCCAAACTTCTTTCTGTCTATCCTCCCGGTTGTCATTTGTGGGGCCCTGGGTACGGCGTCTAAACATTCTGGCCCTAGATACGTATTAAAATAGCGGTAGTAGACAAGAGTTGCGGTCATCACACGCAGGGCAGTTTGTGAGCTGACTGTACACTTCAGGGCTCTCTGCTTCCGTGCGGCGGCTTGCTTTGCAAAACCAAGTTTCTAGGCCTCATGCTTGTTGCTTTGAAAGGTGCTGCCGAAAAACCCTGAAGGGGACATGGCAATTCCATGAGGGTTTCAGCAGGCTGGCCCCACAGCACCTGTTGCTTCCTAGTTTTAATTCCTTCGGATTAATTCCCACGGCTGGCCCCTCTTAACTTTTAATGCCCGCCACCTTCCTGCTGCCGCCCCCCTTCCCCAAGTTGGCTCTTTGAACGTGCCGTTTCCCACCACTTAACCTGAGCGCAACTGCAATTTTTAAAGGGTTAAAATCGTCTTAAATAAATCTGGTGGTTTAGCTTCTGGAACAACTCCAAATTCAGAAGGAAATTCAGAAGTGTGTATGGTTCTGCCCGACGACTCTGCAACAGAAACCCCCGGAGACACGATCTGACCGTTGCTGTCCTTTTTTTGCTCGATTGAGCCGGTCCGTTTTGCCCGTGTGAAACTACGAGAGACCAAATTATCTGGGTATTGAAGTCCCGGGCCTTTGCCCTGCGTCCGAGCCATGGAGGAACCCTTTTGGCCCTCTCTCTCCCCTGGACATCCTGGGCCCAGCTGTGGATGGCTGGGGAGGGTCTCTCGCCTTCTCGGGACCCCCGGCACGCTCTCCTTAGCTGGGGCTGACCTGGCTGGAGGAAACCGAGGACACCTCTGTCTTCTGGGCTGAGCTGGACACGTCAGACTCATCGGTCATGGGTTTGCCACAAACTGTCTCCATGATGCAAGCCCGGAACTGGCAAGGAAAGGGAGTTGTTGTTAGCTCAAAAATGGAAAATGAGCGAGGTATCAAACAAAGAATAAAGGTAAAGGGACCCCTGACCATTAGGTCCAGTCGTGGCCGACTGTGGGGTTGCGGTGCTCATCTCGCTTTACTGGCTGAGGCAGCCGGCGCACAGCTTCTGGATCATGTGGCCGGCATGACTAAGCTGCTTCTGGTGAACCAGAGCAGCGCACGGAAATGCCGTTTACCTTCCCGCCGGAGCCGTACCTATTTATCTACTTGCACTCGATGTGCTTTTGAACTGCTAGGTTGGCAGGAGCAGGGACCGAGCAACGGGAGCTCTCACCGTCGTCACGGGGATTTGAACTGCCAACCTTCTGATCAGCAAGTCCTAGGCTCTGTGGTTTAACCCACAGCGCCACCCGTGTCCATAAACAAAGAATAATGGCAGCTTAAACTGATGGAATATGCGCAGTTTGCGGATCTAACATATAGAATAAGAGAGCAAGAAGGAAATACGTTTAAAGGAGATTGGAAAACGTTTATTGAATATATGGGAGCAAACTGTGTACGCTTGAAAACGTTGGCAGCATTCAGATAAATTCAACAGTGTAAATAAGTTTTGATGGATGCAATAATGGAATACTGAATGGTATAGTTTTTGTAAAACATGCAGGGATTTATGTTATGCAAAATGAACCATGGGAAGAGAAGAAGGGAAATCATTGATATTTTAAGGTTGTTTAAATGAATATTCTAAATTGTAAAACAGAAAATATTGTTTGTGTGTGTGTGTGTTTGTGTGTGTGTGTGTGTGTGTGTGTGTCCCTATTTTCCAGGGATTTGATCCTGGAATGTCCCACTTTTCCTTAAGTGGGAAATATCAGAAAATATTGGAGGGTATGGAGTTATGCGATCCCCAAGTCAAAAAGACAACTTAGAAGACATCTGAAAGCAGCCCTGGACTGTGAAGGTTTTTTTTTTAATGTTTAACATTTTATTGTGTTTTTATGCCAGCTCCATCTGGTACGCAGGCTGAGACCCCATCTGCCTGCAGACTGTCTGGCCAGAGTGGTGCATGCTTGGACTACTGCCATGCGCTCTACGTGGGGCTACCTTTGAAGGTGACGCGGAAACTGCAATTAATCCTGAATGTGGCAGACTGGTGACTGGGAGCGGCCACCGGGAACACATAACACCGGTCTTGAAAGACCTCCATTGGCTCCCAGTACGTTTCCGAGCACAATTCAAAGTGTTGGTGTTGACCTTTAAAGCCCTAAACGGCCTCAGACCAGGAAACCTGAAGGAGCATCTCCACCCCCATTGTTCTGCCCAGACACTGAAGTCCAGCTCCGAGGGCCTTCTGGCGGTTCCCTCCCTGCGAGAAGTGAGGTTACAGGGAACCAGGCAGAAGGCCTTCTTGGTAGTGGCACCCTCCCTGTGGAACGCCCTCCCACCAGATGTCAAAGAGAAAAACAACTACCAGACTTTTAGAAGACATCTGAAGGCAGCCCTGTTTAGGGAAGCTTTTAATGTTTAATAGGTTATTGTATTTTAGTGTTCTGTTGGAAGCCGCCCAGAGTGGCTGGGGAAACCCAGCCAGATGGGCGGGGTATAAATAATAAATTATTCTTATTCTTATTCTTATTCTTATTCTTATTCTTATTCTTATTCTTATTCTTATATATGATGGAAGCTGCCCAGAGTGGCTGGGGAAACCCAGCCAGATGGGCGGGGTATGTATGTATGTATAAATAATTAATTAATAATAATAATAATAATAATAATAATAATAATAATAATAATAATTACTATTAATGTTGGAAGCTTCCCAGAGTGGCTGGGGCAAACCAGTCAGATGGATGGGGTATAAACAGAGCTGTGATTCCCCAGCGGTTTGACCCCTGAAAGCCCACTCCATTGCCTCTCGAGACAAATGGGATGCCGGCAGTGAATGGCAACCTTGCAGCCCCGCCACGTTCTGCGCCCCTTTCCCTGCCTGCGGAGCGGCTGGCTGGCGACTCACCTGCTTGTTCATGAAGCAATAAATGATGGGGTTGTAGACGCAGGCGGACTTGGAGAAGAAGGCGGGGATGGTGACCAATCGCAGGTCCAGGCCGTGGTCCCGGTTGTTGACCATGTACATGGCGAGCGCGGCGTAGGGGACGTAGCAGAGGCAGAACGACCCCACCATCACCACCACCATCCGAGAGACCTCCCGCTCGGCCTTCTGGGTCGTGGCCGACTCCTGCTGCTGAGCGGCTACCTGGAGAAGGAGGGCAGGGGCCCGGAATGTGTCGTTTTCCCAGAGCTGTAGCACTGTAGCAATTGGAAGGGGGCTCCCCAAAGGCCATCCAGCCTGACCCGCTGCAACACTTGCTCGGCAGTGAACGGGTGGCCGATGCCCCCAGAACTACGCAGAGGCGTTCACTTGGTGGCTATCGGCGGCCGGGCGGGAGCACCATAGGGTGGGGTGCAGCCTAGCGCCGTGGGGGTGGTTCCATCAGCACAGCTGACGGCGGAACTCCCTGCCACAGGAGTGGCCGCCAATCTGACCGGCTTTGAAAGAGGATTAGACAAATTTGGGAAGAGGAGAGGGCTTCTGAATACTGGTTGCTGGAAACGGCAGCAAAAAAAGGCTATCCTGGTAGTTATTGGTGTGTTGTCAAGATGGGATTAGTCTGATTTCCTAATCAGCTGAAAGCATGAGGCTGGATGAATTGGAGACTTGAGGAAAGGTATCTGCAATGCTCATCTCGAAGAATATCTATTCACGATGCATTTATACAATTTCATCATTTGCTTGCTAGTTATCTCCCGCTTGGACTACTGCAATGCGTTCTCCGTGGGGCTACCTTTGAAGGTGACCTGGAAACTGCAATTAATCTAGAATGCGACAGCTAGACTGGTGACTGGGAGCGGCCGCCGGGACCACATAACGCCGGTCTTGAAAGACCTACATTGGCTCCCAGTACGTTTCAGAGCACAATTCAAAGTGTTGGTGCTGACCTTGAAAGCCCTAAACGGCCTCGGCCCAGTATACCTGAAGGAGCGTCTCCACCCCATCGTTCTGCCTGGACACTGAGGTCCAGCGCCGAGGGCCTTCTGGCGGTTCCCTCCCTGCGAGAAGTGAGGTTACAGGGAACCAGGCAGAGGGCCTTCTCGGTAGTGGCACCCGCCCTGTGGAACACCCTCCCTTCCTTCAGATGTGAAGGCAATAAGCAGCTATCTTATCTTTAAAAGACATCTGAAGGCAGCCCTGTTTAGGGAAGCTTTTAATATTTAATGCTGTATTGTTTTTAACACTTGATTGGGAGCCGCCCAGAGTGGCTGATGGGCGGGGTATAAATAATAAATTATTATTATTATTATTGATTACAGGCTTCCCATTTAGACGTTTGGTTGCACACAGCGAGAACAGTGGTACCTCGGGTTAAGAACTTAATTCATTCTGGAGCTCCGTTCTTAACCTGAAACCGTTCTTAACCTGAGGTACTACTTTAGCTACTGGGGCCTCCTGCTGCCGCCGCGCCGCCGGAGCACAATTTCTGTTCTCATCCTGAAGCAAAGTTCTTAACCTGAGGTACTATTTCTGGGTTAGCGGAGTCTGTAACCTGAAGTGTCTGTAACCCGAGGTACCACTGTACTGGGTTTGATCCAGCCGCAGGGACCCTTGTCTTTTTAGCGTCTCTTAAGAAATGGTGCCCCTGGGATGCCAACATCAACCTGGGGTCCAGCAGGGCTTTCCTGATGTACCTGCCAACTCTTGAGAAGAGGGGGTGTAGTACTTAGAGTGACAGATTAGGACCTGGGAGAGACCAGGGCTCAAATCTCCACACGGCCAGCTCCCTGGGTGACCTAGGGCGCTCGCCGCTCCCTGTCCGCCTCACCCTACCTCACAAGATTGTTGTGAAAGGGGTCAGAGGAGCTGGGCAGGAGGTACTTACGGCACGGAGGGCGCCCAGGAGCTGCGAGTAGGAGAAGACGATGAGAGTGAGGGGCACAATGAAGCAGAATATGAAGAGGAACCAGGTGTAGTATTCGCTCTTGTACTTGGTGCCAACTGTGTACCAGTCGGGGCCGCAGGAGCACTGCAGGCCTTCGGGGATGAACCTGAAAGGCAGAGGAGCAGGGGTGAGGGGAGGACATTGGCTTTGTAGGAGCATATTTCCAAAATATGGTTTTCCCAGTAGTGATGTATGGAAGTGAGAGCTGGACGATAAAAAAGGCTGATCGCCAAAGAATGGATGCTTTTGAATTCTGGTGCTGGAGGAGACTCTTGAGAGTCCCATGGACTGCAAGAAGATCAAACCTCTCCATTCTGAAGGAAATCAGCCCTGAGTGCTCCCTGGAAGGACAGATCCTGAAGCTGAGGCTCCAAGACTTTGGCCACCTCATGAGAAGAGAAGACTCCCTGGAAAAGACCCTGATGTTGGGAAAGATGGAGGGCACAAGGAGAAGGACAGAGGACAAGATGGTTGGACAGTGTTCTCGAAGCCACCAGCATGAGTTTGACCAAACTGCGGGAGGCAGTGGAAGACAGGAGTGCCTGGCGTGCTCTGGTCCAGGGGGTCACAAAGAGTCGGACACGACTAAACAACTAAACAACAACAATTTCCAAAATAACAACAACAAAGAGGCTAACAGCAGTGGATTAAGGCATATCAGTGCAATAAGACATAGAATTATAGAACTGTGAAATTGGAAGGGAATCACAGTTGAAGAATCCTTGAAATGTGGCCATGTCTTCTACAAACCTCCAAGGAAAGTCCACAACCTTTTCAGAGACTCCACTCCACTGTGGACCAGCCCTTATTGTCATAAATTCCTTTACCGAAGTTTAGTTGGAATCTCATTTCCTGTACCTCGAAGCCTGGGTTTTGCCTTCTCCATGGGGCAGCCCTTGAGATATTTGAAGATGGCTCTCAAATCTCCTCTCCCTCTCCTCTTTTTCAGGCTAAACATACCCAGCTCCTTCAACCGTTCCTCATAAGGCTTGGGCTGCATCTACGCAGCTATAAAAGAACGCTCTGGAAAAACTGGTTTCAAAGCTCACAATGGGAAATTTCATAGAGTTCCGGTTTCGGCTCTACAGCGCCATCTGTTGTCACAGTGTTATAATGAATATGTAACGCTTTATTTTCCCAGTACAATGGTACCTCTGATTACGTACTTAATTAGTTCTAGAGGTCCGTTCTTAACCTGAAACCGTTCTTAACCTGAAGCACCACTTTAGCTAATGGGGCCTCCCGCTGCCACTGCACCGCCATCGTGCGATTTCTGTTCTCATCCTGAAGCAAAGTTCTTAACCCGAGGTACTATTTCTGGTTAGCGGAGTCTCTAACCTGAAGCGTATGTAACCCGAGGTACCACTGTAGTGATGTATGGAAGTGAGAGCTGGACCATAAAGAAGGTTGATTGCCGAAGAATGGATGCTTTTGAATTCTGGTGCTGGAGGAGACTCTTGAGAGTCCCATGGACTGCAAGAAGATCAAACCTCTCCATTCTTAAGGAAATCAGCCCTGAGTGCTCACTGGAAGGACAGATCCTGAAGCTGAGGCTCCAATGCTTTGGCCACCTCATGAGAAGAGAAGACTCCCTGGAAAAGACCCTGATGTTGGGAAAGATGGAGGGCACAAGGAGAAGAGGACGGCAGAGGACGAGATGGTGGGACAGTGTTCTCAAAGAGACCAGCATGAGTTTGACCAAACTGCGGGAGGCAGTGGAAGACAGGAGTGCCTGGTGTGCTCTGGTCCAGGGGGTCACGAAGAGGCGGACATGACTAAACAACAACAACAACAGCTTCATCGTTTCCAGGCCCTTGACCATCTTGGTTGCCCTCCTCTGCACACCTTCCACCTTGCCAATATCCTTCTTAAATTGTGGTGCCCAGAACTGGACACAGTATTCCAGGAGGGATATGACCAAGGAAGAATAGAATTGGACTATGACTTCCCTTGAGCTGGACACTAGACTTCTGTTGATGCAGCCTAGAATAGTGATAGCTTTTTTTTGCTGCTGCATCACACGGTTGGCTGGGGTCCACCAAGACCACCAGATCTTTTTCCCATGTACTGCTAGTAAGCCAGGTGTCCCCCATCCTATGTCTTTAGGATGAGGAGATGACATTGAAAGAACTCAGGAGGGGGTTCCCATCCGTATGGAATTTCCCAGACATCTGGAATACTGCAGTCTGCAGAAGTGTCCGAGTGGAAATCAGAAAAACATCCAGGAAAATCTGGACATGGCAGCCCATGTTGGCGGTGCTGTTTTTGCTGATTCCCCATAAAAATAGCTCAAAAACTTTTCGCTTTTTGAAAAGTTGTCCCCGAGAGGGGGCAATGACAATAAAGATATTATTATTATTATTATTATTATTATTATTATTATTATTATTATTATTATTATTATTAAATATGGCAGCCCTGCTCAGGAGGGAACTCCCAGCAAGGGATCTGGGCGATCTGTTCAGCGCTAGAGGCGGATCCAAACAGCTTTCCAAGGAAGAACAGCATTTGCAACCTTTGCACCAGGAGCAAACTCACAACCGGTCCATAGACGTGTCATAACTAGCAGCCTTTCCCTCTAGAGTAGACCCTGAAGAAGAAGCGTCCTGTGTGACTCAGAAGCTTGCTGACTACTTTCAGTCGCTCCTGCTAATAGCTACTGCACAGACCGTAATATACAGCTAGAAGAACGGGAGAGGTTGTGGAATGAAGGTGTTAATTTTACAGCATGCAGGACGCTTCAGGAAAACGTTACGGAAATGATGTATAGGTGGTGTTTAACACCAGTTAAACTGGCCAAAAAGTACAGAACAAAAATTGAATGTTGGAAATGTAAGGGAAAGGAGGGTAATTTTAATAATAATAGACTTTATTCACATTAGCCCAACGGCCATGGCAACATAAAACAAGCAATATATACAGATAAAAAGACAGAAATGGGTAAAAAGGGCAATCAAATGACCAATATTATTGTTCAGATAGTGGCCCTTAATCTCATTGCACTCTCGATAAACCTAGCAAACTGCTGTTGTCTGATAATTTAGATCTGATAAAAGAAAAGGAGGGTCCTTTTTACCATATGTGGTGGATATATGGTAAAAGCTTTCTGGGAAATGATATACAATGAGCTAAAGAAAATGTTCAAAAACACTTTTGTTAAAAAACCGGAAGTGTTTTTTATTGGGGATAGTGGGTAGAGAGATACTGAGACAAGATAAAAAATTGTTCTTATGTGCAACAACTGCGGCGAGAATTTTGTTAGCCCAAAGATGGAAACAACAGGAGTTACCAGCAAAAGAAGAGAGGCAGATGAGGCTGATGGATTTTGCAGAACTGGCAAAACTGACAGGAAGAATCTGGAACCAGCGAGACCAAGCATTCCAAAAGGACTGGAACAAATTTATATTATACTTGAAAGACAACTGGAAGCAATTAACATCACTGGCAGGGTTATCTGAAGATTTGTAAGGTGAAATTGCTACCTAGTCAGGTTGAGTAATATAGTGTTTTAGGCAATGGTGTAACAAGGGGAGGAAACGAAGCAAAATGTAAAGATGCAAAGTTTAGTTTTGTGAACCGTCAGACGGGAGGGACGGAAGTCGTTAGGCTAAGAACAGCCAAAGAGATAAAATAATAGGGTACGATGTTACGCAATGTAATTATATTCAGGTAGGTAGCCGTGTTGGTCTGATGCAGTCGAAATAAATAAATCAAAAAATCAAAAAACTGTCCAGTAGCAAACTTAGTTGGTACTGTTTTGGGGGGGGTACAGGTTTTGGGAGACAGGAGGCAGGCGGGTGTGGAGGACTCCCTGGTCCTGAATGGGGTAACTGTGCCCCTGAAGGACCAGGTGCGCAGCCCGGGAGTCATTCTGGACTCACAGCTGTCCATGGAGGCGCAGGTCAGTTCTGTGTTCAGGGCAGCTGTTTACCAGCTCCATCTGGTACACAGAATGAGACCCTCCCTGTCTGCAGAAAGTCTTGCCAGAGGGGTGCATGCTCTAGTTATCTCCCGCTTGGACTACTGCAATGCGCTCTATATGGGGCTATCTTTGAAGGTGACCCGGAAACTACAACTAATCCAGAATGCGGCAGCTAGACTGGTGACTGGGAGCGGCCGCCGAGACCATATAACACCGGTCTTGAAAGACCTACATTGGCTCCCATTCCGTTTCCGAGCACAATTCAAAGTGTTGGTGCTGACCTTTAGAGCCCTAAATGGTCTCAGCCCAGGAAACCTGAAGGAGCGTCTCCACCTCCATCGTTCAGCCTGGACACTGAGGTCCAGCGCCGAGGGCCTTCTGGCGGTTCCCTCACTGCGAGAGGCCAAGTTACAGGGAACCAGGCAGAGGGCCTTCTCGGTGGTGGCCCCCGCCCTGTGGAACGCCCTCCCACCAGATGTCAAAGAGGAAAACAACTACCAGACTTTTAGAAGACATCTGAAGGCAGCCCTGCTTAGGGAAGCTTTTAATGTTTAATAGGTTATTGTATTTTAGTGTTCTGTTGGAAGCCGCCCAGAGTGGCTGGGGAAACCCAACCAGATGGGCGGGGTAGAAATAATAAATTATTATTATTTATTATTATTACTGGACAATTTTTAAAAATATTTTAATTTATTTTGAATGTGGTTATATGTAAAACCAATAAAAATCACACACACACAGAGACAGGCTTCCAGTCTATGGACCTTCTCCCCAATCTGGGCATCGGAAGACCCCCTCGCTTCCCCCCTCACCTGCTCCACCCAAAAAATGGTGGGATTGAAACTCCGATGCCAATGAACCAAGTCGCTGCCACCACCAGAAGAGCGTGTTTGGAGTTGAAGCGGAAATTCCCGAAGGGCTTGCAGATGACGATGTAGCGTTCGAAGGCGAGGAAGGCCAAGGACCAGCCGGTGACCAGCCCTGGGGTGTGTGGGGAGACAGAAACGGACAAGGGTTGGTGAAGATCAGCAGCCAGCCAGGCCCCCAAGGGCACGACACGCAAGGAAAAAGGGACAGGGAGGGAGAAGGAAAAACGCCAGGGGAGGAATTACAGTCCTCCTGCATGCCAGTTGGTTGCAGTGTGGTGCTGTTGGGGGTTCTTCAGGGATTCTCTGGGCTGGACTAGATGAGCCTTGGGGCTCCCTCACAAGTCTCCAATTCTATTATTCTGATATACCTGAAGGAGCGTCTCCACCCCCATCGTTCAGCCCGGACACTGAGGTCCAGCTCTGAGGGCCTTCTGGCGGTTCCCTCCCTGTGAGAAGTGAGGTTACAGGGAACCAGGCAGAGGGCCTTCTCGGTGGTGGCACCCACCCTGTGGAACGCCCTCCCACCAGATGGGAAATAAACAACTATCTGACATTTAGAAGACATCTGAAGGCAGTTTTTAATGTCTGATGTTTTAATGTATTTTTAATCTTTTGTTGGGAGCCGCCCAGAGTGGCTGGGGAAACCCAGCCAGATGGGCAGGGTATGAATAATAAATTATTATTATTATTATTATTATTATTATTATTATTATTATTATTATGATGATGCGATTGAGAGTCCTTTAAGTGTACTGAAAAGGCAAGGAAGAGGAGACGTGAACCAGAGTCCCCAACAAAGGCCAGACGTTCTTCCGCTGCCATTCTCCGCGGGCTGGGCTGGATGACCTTTGAGGGACCCACCCGACACTGCAACTCTATTCTACTCCGCTCCTCCTCCGGGGCTTTTACCTGCCACCGAGCCCAGGAAGGCCTCCAGGGCGCAGATGTGCCTGCCGAAGAAGAAGTAGCCCTGCGAGCTGGCCAGGAAGACGGTGAAGACGGAGAAGACACAGAAGAGGAACCCGGCGAAGGAGATGTTGACCAGGATGTAGTTCAGCGGCTGGCGGAGCTTCTTGTATTTGACGGTGACCACCAGGATGATGGCGTTGAGGGGCGTCCCGGCGAAGAAGACGAAGCCCATGAAGGCCGTCTGGAAGTAGAAGGCCCACATTGGGGCGATGTGGTACTGGGGTCCATCCCAGGGACCCACCTTGGAGATGTTCTCAAAGAGGTAGAAGTCTTCTTCGCCGGACATCGTCCCTGGTGGCGCCGCGGGGACCGAGATCTGCCCGAGGGGCCCCTGCCCTCCTGTTATAGGAGGACGGAGGGGGCAATCCACTTAGAGGCTCGGCCCGGGATCAGGCACTAATCCTGATCATCCCAGAGGCAAACTGGAGGATTGAGGGCATCTAAGACCCTTACCTGCTGTCCCTTAAGCCCCTCTCAGGGGATAATCTTGTTTGCTGTCCAGATCGGAGCCGATTGCGAGGGACTCTTCGGGATGGCAGAGGGCAAGGCGACGCAGAGCCGTATTTCCCCCGTTCGCTTCCCAGGAAGCCTCTCTCAAAAGCACTTTGTAGAATCGTAGAGTTGGGGGACCCTCAGCGGTCATCTATCCCAACCCCCTTGCGATGCGGAGAATCTCAGCTGTAGCAGAAATTACCGGGAAGATCAGAAACCAAGATGATAATAAATTTAGTAAAGGATGGTTCTTACTAAAAGGAACACTGTAAAGAATTAAAAACGTTGGCAGGATTTTTTAAAAAAACCGCTTGCAGTGTGACAAGAACTATGGTGAGAACTGAGCGTTCAGGAAATATGGAGAATGTTATTCGATGCAGTCGGCAAAAAATAACTATGGAACCCATGGAGGGAAGTCAAGGGATTCAGAGAATCCTATGTATATTTTATTATGATTTACATGTGATTTTAATTGTTATATATAAAACTGAATTTGAAAGAGAGAGAGAGAATCGCAGCTATAGCATAGGAACCCAAATGGGACATCCAGAATTGGGATCAGAAGCTGGGGCGGCTTCTGTAAATTTGGGGTGTCCCGCTCGAAACGGGACAGTTGTGCTTTTTGCTTTCGTATCCCCTTCTCTTCTCCAGGCCAAATAAACCCAACTCCCTCAACGGTCCTCGCTCTCTCTCCCCATTCACTCTCCACCCCACTACTGGAAACTGAATTCCCTCGACTTTATCAATGCACACGACGTACATTTGAAGCACACATTATTTCCCTCCGAGTACAGTCATACCTCGGGTTACAGACGCTTTGGGTTGTGTGATTTTGGGTTACACACCGTGCCGAACCCGGAAGTACTGGAATGGTTACTTCTGGGTTTGGGCGTTTGTGCATTTGCAGAAGCGCTAAATCGCGCTTTGCATATGCACAGAAGTGCCGAATTGTGCTTTATGCATGCGCAGAAGTGCCGAATTGCAACCCGCACGTGCACAGACGCATGGGTCGCAGGTTGCGAACGCTGCGGGTTGCGAATGTGCCTCCCGCACGGATCACGTTCACGACCCAAGCATCCACTGTAATCCCAGGAAGTGTAGTTGCCTAAGGGTGCTGGGAACTGTAGCTCAGGCGGACTACAGTTCCCAGCACTCTTTGCAGGGAACGGTGTGCTTCATGACGATTTGTGCCCAGGATGCAACTGGGCTGGTTATACGCGACTCCACTTTTAATACAGTTCGTACCTGCGAAAATTTCAGGGCAGGCAGACTGCTTTAGATCCAACCAGTCCATGACCTGCAGTTTCCTGTTGAAATCCTGTAGCTATTTCTGCCACAAATGTTTTCCACTGCGTTCTCTCCCCTGTTCCCCTTTAGATGCTCTGTAGCTCATGAGAGTCCCTCTAGACGGCAAGAACGAGTTAACATTGGGGGTAGCATTGCAGAACTACAAATAAAGTGGAATAATTTTATAAAGTGTTTAGGTCAAAATGGTCAAAGGCCTGGAAACAATGCCTTATGAGGAACGGCTAAGGGAGCTGGGCATGTTTAGCCTGGAGAAGAGGAGGTTAAGGGGTGATATGATAGCCATGTTCAAATAGATAAAAGGATGTCACATAGAGGAGGGAGAAAGGTTGTTTTCTGCTGCTCCAGAGAAGCGGACACGGAGCAATGGATCCAAACTACAAGAAAGAAGATTCCACCTAAACATTAGGAAGAACTTCCTGACAGTAAGAGCTGTTCGACAGTGGAATTTGCTGCCAAGGAGTGTGGTGGAGTCTCCTTCTTTGGAGGTCTTTAAGCAGAGGCTTGACAACCATATGTCAGGAGTGCTCTGATGGTGTTTCCTGCTTGGCAGGGGGTTGGACTCGATGGCCCTTGTGGTTTCTTCCAACTCTATGATTCTATGATTCTATGAAGTTTTTAATGCTTGATATTTTATCGCTTTTTTATTCTGTTGGGAGCCGCCCAGAGTGGCTGGGGAAACCCAGTCAGATGGGTGGGGTATAAATCTATTATTATTATTATTATTATTATTATTATTATTATTATTATTACAGTGGTACCCTGGTTCTCAAATGCCTTGGTACTCAAACAACTTGGAACCCAAACACTGCAAACCTGGAAGTAAGTGTTCTGGTTTGCGAACTTTTTTCAGAAGCTGAACATGCTCTGTTTTGAGTGTTACGCTTCCGTTTTGGGTGCCACACTTCTCTGTTTGAGTGTTACACTGAGGTCTGTCTGTTTTTGCTATTTATTTTGCGTTTTTGTTTTTGCGGCTCTTTTTTTATCTTTTTGTGACTGTGTGGAACCCAGTTCGGCTCCTAATGGATCGATTGTGTGACTGCAGTACATCATTTATCGCTTTCATTTCATGGATCAGTGGCCTCGTTACATAGTAAAATTCAGGTTAAATCGCTGTTTTAGGGGTTGTTTTTAAAAGTCCGGGACGGATTAATCCGTTTTGCATTGCTTTCTGTGGGAAAGCGTGCCTCGGTTCTGGAACGCTTTGGTTTTGGAACGGACTTCCGGAACGGATTAAGTTTGAGAACCGAGGTACCACTGTATTATAACTTGCGGACCGAATGAATGTTGGTGCACCAAGCTGTCTCGTTAAAAGCACAGCAACAGAGGCTGGTTGGAAAGTTGGCAACCCAAATTGTAGTGAGCCTGCTTGGGATTTGGGCCTCATGCTCTGCCTATTGCTCCACCCCTTTCCCCCCAAATAAATGGGGTTTTCTCCTCTTTAAGGGCAGAGGGGGTAAATGTAGCGTAAGACACTCCTCTGTGTGTTAAATTCCCATTTACTTCGCGGAATCCGGTCTGCCCGATTCTCCCCGGCGCCAAAGGGGTTAAGAGCTTTGCTCCTGAGCAAAGTGGACATGAGCATGTGAGCGCCATATGGGAATGTGGCGCATCACCCTGTTCCTTGCCTGCCACATGCAGAGAGAAGGTAATTTGAGCCTGCAAATTACCAGCCAGCCTGAAAAGAACATCTGGAAGGACTGCAAGCAACTGGCTCGTTGGTCTAGGGGTATGATTCTCGCTTAGGGTGCGAGAGGTCCCGGGTTCAAATCCCGGACGAGCCCTACTTTTTGAACTCCGACTAGGCAAAGGAGAAGACAAGTTGAAACCACAAATGCAATTACCTTTTCTGAAAATCCAGATTTACCAGTGCAGATCACCCGGGGGCAATCATTTATGGCCGGCCTCCCCTTTTGGCCACGATCCAATCGCTTGCCGGCAAATTCAGGTTGTGCAATTAAAGTTGATTAGGGGGGAGGCTTGTGCAACAAACCCGCTTCTCCAAAAGATTAAGAGTTTATTTATTTATTTTTAATGTTGCAATGCAATCTATGAAATCTTTACATAATGATTCATCTACATTATATTCCTAAATTCACTTTTCATTATGTACCAACATTTATCCATTTCTTATTTCTTGCCCTGTGCGTGACTTCCTTGTTATTGTTTTGTAACTTTATTATTGAGATTGGAATTTTTGCATCTTAATAATTAAACGTTCAATCTTATATATCTGCTGAGCTTAACTTAACTTTGTGAAATCAGTCTATGCATAGCAATAAATTCTTGTTGGCGCATCTTTTGGCTATGTATTCTTCTACACCTTTCCATTCCTGTCTGAGATTTTGATTAGATTGCATTCTAATTAGAAAGATTAAGAGGGTTTTGTTTTTTTTGCATAAAGGAAAGTGACAGGAAGATGCGGCGAGACGTGTGGAATCACATCTGGAATCAAACTTCCTTGCAACAAATAAGAATTTGTAGCGAACATGCAGGAGGCCTGGATAATAACACAATATTTCTAACCTGGGGGAAATTATCTGGATTTTTTGCTAACTAATTCACATAAAATATCCGCTGCGGCTGTCGTCTTGCCATGGGCATGTTTTCGTGGCCATCTTTCCTATCCTGATCTGTGGGAATTATTTACTCCCGTGTAAGGATGGGGCTCTCTTTAGACGAGAAAGAGCTATAGATCGAGAAGACCCCAGTTCGAATCTTGCCAATTCAACACTGGATTTATTATTGGTCCTTCAACACCAGGTCCCAGGAGCGGATTGCTACAGTTTAAAACAGTCATGGCCAAACCTGGCCCTCCAGATGTTTTGGGACTACAACTCCCATCATCCCTAGCTAGCAGGACCAGTGGTCAAGGATGATGGGAATTGTAGCCCCAAAACATATGGAGGGCCAAGTTTGGCCGTGCCTGATTTAAAATCCAGTATCTTAAATATTGGATTAGACAAATAATAGAGGCTCAGGCTACCTGCCCGAAGACTGTCTCACCAGAGTGGTGCATGCTCTGGTTATCTCTCGCTTGAACCACTGCAATACGCTGTATGTGGGGCTACCTTTGAAGGTGATCCGGAAACTGCAATTAATCCAGAATGTGGCAGCTAGACTGGTGACTGGGACTGGCCGCCAAGACCACATAACAGCGGTCTTGAAAGAACTACACTGGCTCCCAGTATGTTTCCGAGCACAATTCAAAGTGTTGGTGCTGACCTTTAAAGCCCTAAACGGCCTCGGTCCAGTATATCTGAAGGAGCGTCTCCTCCCCCATCGTTCTGCCCGGACACTGAGGTCCAGCTCCGAGGGCCTTCTGGCGGTTCCCTCCCTGCGAGAAGCCAAGTTACAGGGAACCAGGCAGAGGGCCTTCTCGGTGGTGGCCCCCGCCCTGTGGAACACCCTCCCAGCAGATGTCAAAGAGAAAAATAACTACCAAACTTTTAGAAGACATCTGAAGGCAGCCCTGTTTAGGGAAGCTTTTAATGTTTAATAGGTTACTATATTTTAGTGTTTGTTGGAAGCCGCCCAGAGTGGCTGGGGAAGCCCAGCCAGATGGGTGGGGTATAAATAAATTATTATTATTATTATTATTATTATTATTATTATTATTATTTGCCTCCACAGTATTATTTGCCTCCACAGGAGAGGAGAGTGGTCTTGTGTTCGAATCCTGTTTCCGGGTTTTCCACCGGCATCTGATTTACATTGGTTTGCTCTTCCTGATTTTGCTTCCACAAGCATGTGGCCCCCAAAAAGTTGTCTAATAGGGAGTGCGGCCCTTCTGCTAGGGAAAAAAAACCATTTACCACCCCTGAGGGAAAGGACCACAGGTCACAGAGAAGATATCTGTCTGAATTTTCGTTGCAGCAGAAAACCTTTCTGGAAACTGCCAGTCAAAGCGGGTCAGGCTTCCCCAACTTGGCGCCTTCTGCTTTTTGTCATACTACAACTCCCATAATTTCTGGATATGCTGGGTGTTGGGAGTTAGGGATCCAACAATGTCTGGGTGTCACTAAGGTTGGGTAAGACTTGTTGCAGGAACCCGCCCCCAAATCATTCAGTTTGTACAAACACTACACACACACGACATACGCAACGTTTCTGTTATAAATTCATAGAAAATCAAGCGTACATCGGATTTACACCGGTCCACTTTTATTTTGCTCCATGAAGAAAGGACTATCAAAGGGGATGTTTTGATACAGGATGGCCATAATCCCTTGAGCGTACCAACACATACGCAGGAGCCCTACCCAGTTGGCATGCCAACCGTGATGGTCCCAGACCGAAGACCATCAGGGTCACAAAGGACTTGCATATGGGAGTGGATTCAACACGGACTGGAACAAAGGACAACGATCAGATCTTCCCTCTGGGGGCAGGAAACTGCAAACTCCCCTTTGTCCTCTGGAAATGACTCGTGGGGAGGGGGAAAGGAGGAACCAGTCAGGTGACAAGACACTCAGGTTACCTCCACAACTCCTCCCTCAACCTTATTTGTGATGTAGTTGTGATGTAGTCTTAGGGGTGTAGTTTGGGGGGATTAAAGGTAAAGGTAATGGTACCCCTGCCGGTACGGGCCAGTCTTGACAGACTCTAGGGTTGTGCGCTCATCTCACTCTATAGGCCGGGAGCCAGCGCTGTCCGCAGACACTTCCGGGTCACGTGGCCAGTGTGACAAAGCTGCTCTGGTGAGCCAGAGCCGCACACGGAAACGCCGTTTACCTTCCCGCTAGTAAGCGGTCCCTATTTATCTACTTGCACCCGGGGGTGCTTTCGAACTGCTAGGTTGGCAGGCGCTGGGACCGAGCAACGGGAGCGCACCCCGCCGCGGTTTCGAACCACCGACCATGCGATCGGCAAGTCCTAGGAGCTGAGGTTTTACCCACAGCGCCAAGTTTGGGGGATTAGCAACTAATAAAAGTTGGGGTCTTCTTTTGTTTGGGGCTTCCATCATGTTCCACCTGGTGGCAGGTGGGAGTCCTGTTGCGACAGTCTTCAATAAAGACCAAGCCTACTGGCTGCTGTTTTGCTCTGGTATTCCTGGCTGGTGTCCTTGTTTTTTCCCCCCAAGGGAGCCCTCGGATTTCTCCGTTAACAGACAATTCTGGTCTGGATGCTACACCAGTCCAACGATGCTTTTTTCTGGAACCATTATTAGCTGTGATTCTTGCACTGCCGCGGGTTGGACTAGATGACCTTTCGGTCCCTTCCAGCTCTATAGTTCTATGAGTCTATGAATCATGACACTTTCATTAAACTGCATTAAAACGAGGGGCATTTTGCTGCGTGGACGTCGCTTGGGAAAACCTGAACATATGGCAAGTAGAGCGATTTATTTTGGGGGAGAAGGCTTTAAAAATCTAAGAAAAAATGTAATTTTGGGGGAGATGTCCCTAAAAATAAAAGCTCACAGATGCTCTCCTCCTCCACGAATTTGTCCCATCCTCTTTTGAAGGTTGGTGGCCCTCACTTGCTCCTGTGGGAAGGAGTTCCACAGGTTAAGCATGCAAAGCTTGAAGTGTGTTTAGCAATTTTTGCTTGGAAAAGATTGGCTTCCAGGGTGTTATGTACTGAGTTGAATAGGGTCCAGAATACAGCAGTCTGATTGGTCCTAGAACAATAGAATTCAGAATGCAGCAGTCTGATTGGTCCTAGAACAATAGGGTCCAGAATACAGCAGTCTGATTGGTCCTAGAACAATAGAATTCAGAATGCAGCAGTCTGATTGGTCCTAGAACAATAGGGTCCAGAATGCAGCAGTCTGATTGGTCCTAGAACAATAGGGTCCAGAATGCAGCAGTCTGATTGGTCCTAGAACAATAGGGTCCAGAATGCAGCAGTCTGATTGGTCCACAGGAGCCACCCAATCCAGCTCCAGGTGGAAGTGAATCCGCAACCTGATTGGCCTACAAGAGAATCCCAGAATTAGCCAATCATGTGGGGCCCATTGTGTAAATAATGTATATAAAGCAGACATTCTGGCGGAACTTCCATTCCTCACTACTATGGGCTGAATAAAGAGCGTGAAATCCACTCTCAACTCCGAGTATATTTCACAGTCAGATTGTCTCTGTTTTGGGGTGGGCTTTAGCAAATCGGAACAGAGGCTCATTAAATAGCCCAGGGTGGTCTAGTCTTCCTCCAGAAGAAGACTCAAGCAAACAGGCCATCAGGTCTTAGTCCTCTCACTATTCCTTTTTGCAGGGATATGGTTTCCAAACCTCACACACGTAAATATAGGAGCATGATGCTTTGTGGTTTCTCGGTTTGCCAGCACTTCGTCTTTTTAAATGGCAACATCTGGCAGGCCGCTGCAACAGCTGGCTCGTTGGTCTAGGGGTATGATTCTCGCTTAGGGTGCGAGAGGTCCCGGGTTCAAATCCCGGACGAGCCCCAGGTAACTTTTTCAGCTTATGTGGGCTGAAGTAAAATGTTTGGAAAGGGGTTGAGTTATACCATATTTTTGCTCCATAAGACGCACTTTTTTCCTCCTAAAAATTAACGGGAAATGATTGTGCGTCTTATGGAGCAAAAGTGTGGGCCCTGGAGCCGAATTGCCCAGGGGTGAAAAGCAGATCATGCTTTTTTTTTTTTAGAAAGAGGGAAGGGGGTGTTGAAACAAAGCTGCTGATCGGCAAGTGATTGGGAGGGAGATAAGGGACGCTAGCGATAAAGGAGGCTGCCTGGGAAGGGGGAGGTAAAAGCACATGGATCCTCAGGATTTTTGCATTGGGTCACCCCAAATTCACCATCGGATCACATAGCATGTCCATGGCTACAGCCAGCACCAAAAAAATCACGCGCCCACTGTTTCCTGGGGCCGCAATGGTGCAAAAATGTGGCTCCAAAGCATGGATCCACATGGATCCTCAGGATTTTTGCATTGGGCTACCCCAAACTCACCGTCAAATCACATATCATGTCTGTGGCCACAGCATGAATCACAAAAATCATACATCCATTGTTTCATTCAGAATATATTTTTTTCTTGTTTTCCTCCTCTAAAATCTAGGTGCGTCTTATGGTCAGATGCGTCTTATGGGGTGAAAAATACGGCAATTTTAGAGCAGGAGAAGAACTGTCTACATTGGGCAGTTAGGGATATGGAAGTCTCAGAGGGACAATGTCGCTGCTGAAAATGCATCAACTTATCAAGTTTGCTGTTTCTGTGGACAGAAAGGGGAGAAATGATTGGTTTCGCAGAATTGTAGAGAAGGGAATCCCTGAGGGTCATCTAGCAAAAAAACCTTTCATCATCACCACCACATTTTCCCCACCTTCAAAGAACTAGTTCCCGCGCTTTCAACTAGGGCTGGCATACATAAAAAGCGGAGACAAAAAAGTGGAGGCAGTGAGAGATTTTACTTTCTTGGGCTCTATGATCACTGCAGATGGTGACAGCAGCCACGAAATTAAAAGACGCCTGCTTCTTGGGAGAAAGGCGATGGCAAACCTAGTTAGTATCTTAAAAAGCAGAGACATCACCTTGCCAACAAAGGTCCGTCTAGTTCAAGCTATGGTTTTCCCAGTAGTGATGTATGGAAGTGAGAGCTGGACCATAAAGAATGGCTGATCAAACCTCTCCATTCTGAAGGAAACCAGCCCTGAGTGCTCACTGGACGGACAGATCCTGAAGCTGAGGCTCCAAGACTTTGGCCACCTCATGAGAAGAGAAGACTCCCTGGAAAAGACCCTGATGTTGGGAAAGATGGAGGGCACAAGGAGAAGGGGACGACAGAGGACCAGATGGTGGGACAGTGTTCTTGAAGAGACCAGCATGAGTTTGACCAAACTGCAGGAGGCAGTGGAAGCCAGGAGTGCCTGGCGTGCTCTGGTCCGTGGGGCCACGAAGACGCGGACACGACTAAACGACTAAACAACAACAACACGTATGCGGCCTGAAAGCGAGATGAGCGCTGCAACCCCATAGTCACCTTTGACTGGACTTAACTGTCCAGGAGTCCTTTACCTTCTCATGTTCTTATGAATGCCAAAGGGGATATAAGCGGGCATCAGACTGGCATGTGGAATCAGGTGTCAAACCAGGGCAGGTAGAGCTTAGCTCTCCAGGTCTACCTGCCTCTCTCGCTCCCCTGGGGAGCCATAATACGCAGCGCAAACACCTGTGAGCCCAGGATCCTGCAGGAAATTTCTACTGCGTACCAGACGCCGTGGTTGCCTTTCTGCCAAAAACTTCCTCCAGCGATTTGTTCGCATAGTTGGGAACTGAATGTAGGTCGTGGACAAGGATAAAGTGGAGGATAAAGTGGAGAAATTTTCAGCCAGGATCTTGTGCCCATATCCTGCTTGTGGTTTCTGGGGGCCAGCAAAACCTGCCCGCTGTGGCCAGCTGCACCCACCCAGCAATCTGCTGCCCACTCTTCAGCCTTGGGGCGGTGAGTTCCACAGGATAATTTCAGACCCTCCGAGTGTCCCTATTTTCCAGGGACAGTCCGGGACTTACAGAAGCTTCCCCGGTTTCTGATCTGATCCCGGAATGTTCCACTTTTCCATGGAGGTTCCTATTTCCATCGGAGAAATGTTGGAGGGGATGGAGTTATGTGATCCCCGAGCCAAGGAGATAAGCAACTATACAACCTTTAGAGGACATCTGAAGGCAGCCCTGGATAGGGAAGGTTTTTTTAAAAATGTTTAATACTTTATTATGTTTTTATATATGTTGGAAGCCACCCAGAGTGGCTGGGGCAACCCAGTCAGATGGGCAGGGTAATAATAATAATAATAATAATAATAATAATAATAATAATAATAATAGAATCATAGAAGAATCATAGAAGAATCATAGAAGAATCATAGAAGAATCATAGAATCATAGAAGAGTTGGAAGAGACCACAAGGGCCATCGAGTCCAACCCCCTGCCAAGCAGGAAACACCATCAGAGCACTCCTGACATATGGTTGTCAAGCCTCTGCTTAAAGACCTCCAAAGAAGGAGACTCCACCACACTCCTTGGCAGCAAATTCCACTGTCGAACAGCTCTTACTGTCAGGAAGTTCTTCCTAATGTTTAGGTGGAATCTTCTTTCTTGTAGTTTGGATCCATTGCGCCGTGTCCGCTTCTCTGGAGCAGCAGAAAACAACCTTTCTCCCTCCTCTATATGACATCCTTTTATATATTTGAACATGGCTATCATATCACCCCTTAACCTTCTCTTCTCCAGGCTAAACATGCCCAGCTCCCTTAGCCGTTCCTCATAAGGTATCGTTTCCAGGCCTTTGACCATTTTGGTTGCCCTCCTCTGGACACGTTCCAGTTTGTCAATGTCCTTCTTGAACTGTGGTGCCCAGAACTGGACACAGTACTCCAGGTGAGGTCTGACCAGAGCAGAATACAGTGGCACTATTACTTCCCTTGATCTAGATGCTATACTCCTATTGATGCAGCCCAGAATTGCATTGGCTTTTTTGAGGTGAAACCAGAGTATGCATTGGCTTTTTTAGCTGCCGCGTCACACTGTGTGTGTATATAATAATAATAATACAGTCATACCTCAGGTTACAGACGCTTCTGGTTGCGCAATTTTGGGTTGCGCACTGCGCTGAACCTGGAAGTACCAGAACTGGTTACTCAGAACTGTGCATGCTCAGAAGTGCTAAATCACACTTTGCGCATGCGCAGAAGCGCCGAATCATGATCTGTGCATGCGCAGACACAGCACTGCAGGTTGTGAAGGTGCTTCCCGCACGGATCATGTTCGCAACCTGAGCGTCCACTGTAATACAGTAGAACCTCGGTTTTCGAACGTAATCCGTTCCGGAAGACCGTTTGACTTCTGAAGCATTCGAAAGCCGAAAATCAAAGGGCTGTCAGAAATTTCAATGGAGGAAAAAGAGAAACACGCTTCGGAAGCCGTTTGAGTTCTGAAAAACGTTCAAAAACCAGAACATTTACTTTCAGGTTTTCGGTGTTTGGGAACCGAAACGTTCCAAAATGGAGGAGTTCTAGAACTGAGGTTTGGCTGTAATATAAGATGTCCCTGTTTTCATCAGAGAAATGTTAGAGGGTATGTTATTTCTTGGCCGCTCCAGGAAGCCTATTTACAGAGTGTTCATCCCAATTTGCTCCCACAGTGTTTACACACCTTTCTGTTAATCGTTTGTTCCCATACACCCTTCCTTGCATTTCTCCATTCCTTTCCAAATTCCAAAAAGTCTCTTTCTTTCCTTCTTTCTTTCTTTCTTTCTTTCTTTCTTTCTTTCTTTCTTTGAAATGGATTTGCTGCCCCGGGGTGTGAGACAGAGCCTGTTTTATCCCCTCTAACTGGGCAAACCTACAATCTCCATCCCGCACGAGAGTCTGGGAGCACCTTGGGGGACAAAGGCGGGTTGAGGGAGCTGCCAGCTGCCAGCCAGCGAAGGTGCCCCCATTTCTGTGCCCCTAAGAAAGGGGCACACGGCGGCAAGAAGCCCCAGAGAAGCTGAGTGAAGAAGGATGTCCAGGGAGGAAACATTGGCCTCGTAATCCAATTGGGTCAATCCCATTTCCGATTCTTGGGCGGCTTCCCACCAGTGGGTAAGGAGGTCAGGGGCATTGCAAATGGTGCCAGATTCCTCTTTCACAACCATCATTATGTGTGCTTGTGTGTGTTAAGCAAGCTGTGGGGTTCCTTCTGGCCTTCTTCGAGTGCCTAAGAAAAGATGGAGAGTATTATTCGAGCGGTGCCATTTTTTTAAGGAGACATATACCTGATGGGTATAGGGACGCGGGTGGCGCTGTGGGTTAAACCACAGAGCCTAGGACTTGCCAATCAGAAGGTCGGCGGTTCGAATCCCCGTGACGGGGTGAGCTCCCATTGTTCAGTCCCTGCTCCTGCCCACCTAGCAGTTCAAAAGCACGTCGAAGTGCAAGTAGATAAATAGGTACCACTCTGGCGGGAATGTAAATGGCGTTTCCGTGCGCTGCTCTGGTTCGCCACAAGCGGCTTAGTCATGCTGGCCACATGACCCGGAAGCTGTACGCCGGCTCCCTCGGCCAATAAAGCGAAATAAGCACCGCAACCCCAGAGTCGGCCACGACTGGACCTAATGGTCAGGGGTCCCTTTAACTTTACCAACCTGACGGGCAACCAATTGCCCAGGCCCAATTTTCCTTTTGATATGCTATCAATATACACTCTTTATATAATATGAAGTATATGAAATCACATAAACAGAAAACTTATGAACCTTTGACTTATCTTTATTTGGTTTTATGTTTTCAAGAGAATCCATTAAGAGTGCATATTTTGTTAGTTTCAGAGATTCATAAGTTTTCTGTTTATGTGATTTCATATATTTCATATTATATAAAGAGTGTACAGTGGTACCTCGGGTTACATATGCTTCAGGTTACATATGCTTCAGGTTACATACTCCGCTAAACCACAAATAGTGCTTCAGGTTAAGAACTTTGCTTCAAGATGAGAACAGAAATCGTGCTCCGGCGGCGCGGTGGCAGCGGGAGGCCCCATTAGCTAAAGTAGTGCTTCAGGTTATGAACAGTTTTAGGTTAAGAACAGACCTCCGGAATGAATTAAGTACGTAACCCGAAGTACCACTGTATATTGATATCGCATCATTGTATTTGGTCATCATGTTGCCTTGGGTATTACTGACCATTGTTTGCAACACAGGGGTTAAATTGTTTGGTTACCAATTTTCCTTTTGCCAGAATCCCTCCAGAAGGCAGTTCTTAAGAACATAGGAAGAACTCATCAGCCAATGGACCATCTAGTCACAGAATCATAGAAAGGGAATCCCAAGGGCCATCTAGTCCAACCCTCTGCAATGCAGGAATCTCAATTTTTTCCACGCAGGCATAATTTTATAAGCCCCCATCTTGTTGCCTTTTTACTCTCCTTTCCTCAGCGGTGTCCGAACTTTTTTCAAGGAGGGCCAGATTTGATGAACTGAAGGGCCATGAGGACCGACCAAATTTGTTGACCTTTTTTTTAGGATTGAATTTCTTGAGCTTTTTTTAGGATTTTACCTCGGGAAATAAACCGATCGGCGGGCAGGATTAGGCCCCCAAAACGGACTTTGGACACGCCTGCTCTACACATGGGTAGGCAAACTAGGGCCCGGGGGCCGAATCCGGCCCAATCGCCTTCTCAATCCGGCCCACGGACGGTCCGGGAATCAGCGTGTTTTTACATGAGTAGAATGGGTCCTTTTATTTCAAATGCATCTCTGGGTTATTTGTGGGGCATAGGAATTCATTCATTTCCCCCCAGCAAAAAAAAAAAATATAGTCCAGCATGTAAAACGTTCAGGGGTAAGCAAGGAAATAATAAAAGAATCAGCTGAACAATGATTAAATTAAAACAACACAACAATACGGAAGAAGTAAAAATAAAATCACAGATGGGTGAAGGGGAAGGGGGGCGTGTAGGGGAATTTGAAATATTATTTATGTTGTTGTTGTTGTTGTTTAGTCGTTTAGTCGTGTCCGACTCTTCGTGACCCCCTGGACCAGAGCACGCCAGGCACCTCTGTCCTCCACTACCTCCCGCAGTTTGGTCAGACTCATGCTGGTAACCTCGAAAACACTATCCAACCATCTTGTCCTCTGTCGCCCCCTTCTCCTTGTGCCCTCCATCTTTCCCAGCATCAGTGTCTTCTCCAGGGAGTCTTCTCTTCTCATGAGGTGGCCAAAGTATTGGAGCCTCAGCTTCAGGATCTGTCCTTCCAGTGAGCACTCAGGGCTGATTTCCTTCAGAATGGAGAGGTTTGATATTCTTGCAGTCCATGGGACTCTCAAGAGTCTTCTCCAGCACCAGAATTCAAAAGCATCCATTCTTTGGTGATCAGCCTTCTTTATGGTCTAGCTCTCACTTCCATACATCACTACTGGGAAAACCAGAGCTTTAACTATACGGACCTTTGTTGGCAAGGTGACGTTTCTACTTCTCAAGATGCTGTCTAGGCCTGTCTTTGCCCTTCTCCCAAGAAGCAGGCGTCTTTTAATTTCGTGGCTGCTGTCACCATCTGCAGTGATCATATTATTTATAAAAAGCTTTAATATAAAATTTCTAACTGTGTTGTATTTGTATACAGCAAAGAGAAGAGAAGTATTTGTATACAGCAAAGAGAAGTTTAGAGTAATTAGGTATATCTTAATTTAGTTGTGTAATTGGTTAGAAAATGAATATGGATGTTGAATTGATGTAATTTTTCTTTTTTCGGTGATATATATAAAAAATCCGGCCCCCCACAATGTCTGAGGGACAGTGGACCAGCTCCCTGCCGAAAAAGTCTGCTGACCCCTGGACTAAAAAGTAACAGGCATTTCCAGACTCCTGGATATTGTCCCCATAGATGGAGGGGGGGGCGGTCTAGGGCAGGGCCCTCCTTGCCCGTCAAGAGGGAGGCAGGCCGGCCCCCTCCCCAGGAAGGATGAGCAGGTGGAAAGCAGCTTAAGGAAGATCGGTCCAGCCCCCTGACCTAGGGGTGGGGGATAGAGAAAGGATTAAGGACAAAGTGATTACCCCAAACTCTCCTCCACTGCCCTTGCTCTCGTTGGATAATGGGATGCTCTCCCCCCTGGCAGGGCCTGATCCTGTATGCGATGCTGGCTGGTTTTCTCCCTTGCCAGCTGCGTGAATCTGCGGTTGCACCCACCCCAATCTCCTAGAGAAAAAGGGATTCTCTCTCTCTCTCCCCCCCCCAATTTTTTTTATTAGTTTTCACAATATTATAAACAAACAAACAAAAACACAAGACAAACAAACATAAATCACAGCCTTATTGAAAATTGGTTATTAACTTTGTTAAGTGACTTCCTCGCTTCCCCTTGGTTGAATTTCATTGCATGTCCTTTTAACGGTTTTCCAAATCCCAATTTTTATGAAATTTAACTTAAACATTAACATCCTTAGATCTTCACCTTATGGAATTAAACATATTAATTCATCACTTAACATAAATAAAATCCTAAGCCCATTAAGTATCTGCAAGCTATTTTCGGTTAATTTAACTTAACATATTATACTAAATAATCATTAAATTTATTCCACTCTTCCTGATTCTCTCTCTCTTTTTAAATTTTTATTCATTTTTCTTTTTCATTCATTACATACATCTCAATTTCTTAACATTCACTATATATTCCTCCTCTCCAAGGTTTTCCCCAACTTCCGCTGCTGGTTCGTTTATCTTTTCACCCATTTTGCTATCTCTTAACAGAAAAAAAGTTATTAATAACAGAACATCAAACCTAACGACGTAAAAAAGTACACCATCATCTTTCACTGTCTTCTAATGCTAATAATGTGAATGTTTATTTAAATCCCACCATCAAGTCTATTAACTTTCTTTGCTTCAGCAAATATACCGTATTTTTCGCTCTATAAGACGCACCAGACCACAAGACGCACCTACAGTGGTGCCTCGCAAGACGAACGCCTCGCAAAACGAAAAACTCACAAGACGAAAGAGTTTTCCGTTTTTGAGTCGTTCCGCAAGACGAATTTCCCTATGGGCTTGCTTCGCAAGAAGAAAGCCCATAGGGAAATCTCCGGGGACCTCTTTTAAATGCTGGCCATCGGGAGCAAAGACTTTTGCCCCCCGCCGGCCTTCAGAAGAGGTCCAGGAAGGCCGGCGGAAGGTCCTGGACCTCTTCTGAAGGCCGGCGGGGGGCAAAAGTCTTTGCTCCCCCCCGCCTGCCTTCCCGGGACAGCGGAGACTTCTCCGCTGTCCCGGGCGATCTTAAAATGCTGGCGGGTGGCAGCGAAGCCTTCGCTGCCGCCCGCCAGCATTTTAAAATCGCCCCGGGACAGCGGAGAAGTCTCCGCTGTCCTGGGGGCTTTTAAAATGCTGGCAGTCGGGAAGAAAGCCCTCCTGTCCCCGGAGCTTGCGGGGCGGGAGGTGGGGAGAAGGGCTTTTCTTCCCACCGCCAGCCTTCAGAACAGCCTTCTGAAGGCTGGCGGTGGGAAGAAAAACCCTTGTCCCCCCCCCCAGCCTTCAGAAGAGGTCGGGGGACAGACTGTCCCCGGACCTGGTCTGAAGGCGGTTTCCATAGGAACGCATTGATTGATTTTCAATGCATTCCTATGGGAAACCGTGCTTCGCAAGACGAAAAACTCGCAAGAAGAAAAAACTTGCGGAACGAATTAATTTCGTCTTGCGAGGCACCACTGTAGTTTTGGATGAGGAAAACAAGAAAAAGAATATTCTGAATCCCAGCAGCCAGAACAGCAAGAGGGATCGCTGCGCAGTGAAAGCAGCAATCCCTCTTGCTGTTCTGGCTTCTGGGATAGCTGCGCAGCCTGCATTCGCTCCATAAGACGCACACACATTTCCCCTTACTTTTTAGGAGGGAAAAAGTGAGTCTTATAGAGCAAAAAATATGGTATTCCTCCCTCCCTCCCTCCCTCCCTTCCAAGGCTTCCCCCAACTTCTGATTCTGGTTCGTTTCTATTTTCACCCATTTTGCTATCCCTTAACAGAAAAAGTTATTCATAACATAACATCAAACCTAAAGATATAAAAATAACAGTAAATTAACACCTTTCACTATCTTCTAAACATTTTCTAATGCTAATGATGTGGATGTTTATTTAAATCCTGCCATCAAGTCTATTGACTTTCTTTGCTTCTGCAAATATAATATGGATGGGTCCCGATCTTTTTCAAAGTCTCCGTTTTCTTTTTCTCTTAGTCTATCTATCATTTTTGCCAGTTCTGCATAGTTCATCAACTTCTCTTGCCATTGTTCTTTCGTTGGTGTTTCTCCAGTCGCGAAAAAGGGATTCTCAACAGATACCTCAGGCTTTCTCTGGAGGGGAAACTGGAAGTATACATGAGCAGAAGAACGCAAACCTATACAGTGGTACCTCGGGTTAAGTACTTAATTCGTTCCGGAGGTCCGTTCTTAACCTGAAACTGTTCTTAACTTGAAGCACCACTTTAGCTAATGGGGCCTCCTGCTGCCGCTGCATGATTTCTGTTCTCATCCTGAAGGAAAGTTCTTAACCTGAGGTACTATTTCTGGGTTAGCAGAGTCTGTAACCTGAAGCGTATGTAACATGAAGCGTCTGTAACCTGAGGTACCACTGTAATGGGGCACAGTTGGGGGTCTGCCAGCCCCATTGGGTGTCATGGTCCGAAGTCCTGGCAGAGTCCCTGTTTCCAGCTCCATCAGTCTGAAAGGGTAGATTTCCAGCCATCGTGTGCCCCAAAGCTAAGCATTTAATAGGTGCTTCAGTTCCAAGAGAACGATGAGCAAGTTATCTCTCTTTTTTTGTATATAATTTTTATTGAATTTTCTGTTTGTTTTACCATTTCAAGTACTCCTTTTCACATCCTTTTTTTTAAAAAAAGAGTTTATTAGACAAACAGGTTCTTAAAACACATGCAATACAAACAAAATAACATTCACTATGTTATAAAGATTATAAATATAAAATGGAAAGAATGGAAAAGAACAGAAGAAAGAATAAACAAAGAGAAAGAAGAATGAAAGTGTGAATAAAGGCAAAGACATAATGTTATTCACTGTTTGAATCAGCAAAGAAAGGAACTTCCGACTATGGCCATTGTACTACCGTAATTTACAATTAAACTATTATTTACACAGTTGCGTGAAGTTGTTTTTTGTTAACTTAATTTAACTTTATCTAACAAATACTTTTTATTGCATGGCTCATTCAATATCAGCCAGAAAGCATTTATTATTGCAGTACCCTTTGAGTGCCGCTGTGGGTTAAACCACAGAGCCTTGGACTTGCCGATCAGAAGGTCGGCGGTTCGAATCCCCGCGACGGGGTGAGCTCCGGTTGCTCGGTCCCTGCTACTGCCAACCTAGCAGTTCGAAAGCACGTCACAGTGCAAGTAGATAAATAGGTACCACTCTGGCGGGAAGGTAAATGGCGTTTCCGTGCGCTGCTCTGGTTCGCCAGAAGCGGCTTAGTCCTGCTGGGCACATGACCCGGAAGCTGTACGCCGGCTCCCTCGGCCAGTAAAGCGAGATGAGCGCCGCAACCCCAGAGTCGGCCACGACTGGACCTAGTGGTCAGGGGTCCCTTTATCTTTACTTACCCTTTGAGACCCTCGGACCCCTGACTTCGTGACTCCTTGCTTCTTGACCCTCGGACCCCTGACTTCGTGACTCCTTGCTTCCTGACCCTCGGACCCCTGACTTCGTGACTCCTTGCTTCTTGACCCTCGGACCCCTGACTTCGTGACTCCTTGCTTCTTGACCCTCGGACCCCTGACTTCGTGACTCCTTGCTTCTTGACCCTCGGACCCCTGACTTCGTGACTCCTTCCTTCTTGACCCTCGGACCCCTGACTTCGTGACTCCTTCCTTCTTGACCCTCGGACCCCTGACTTCGTGACTCCTTGCTTCTTGACCCTCGGACCCCTGACTTCGTGACTCCTTCCTTCTTGATCCTCGGACCCCTGACTTCTTGACCCCTTGCTTCTTGACCCTCGGACCCCTGACTTCGTGACTCCTTGCTTCTTGACCCTCGGACCCCTGACTTCGTGACTCCTTCCTTCTTGATCCTCGGACCCCTGACTTCTTGACCCCTTGCTTCTTGACCCTCGGACTCCTGCCTTCATGACTCCTTGCTTCTTGATCCTCAGACCCTTGAGTTCGTGACTCCTTGCTCCTTGCTCCTCGGACCCCTGACTTCGTGACTCCTTCCTTCTTGACCCTCAGACTCCTGACTTCTTGACCCCTTTCTTCTTGACCCTCAGACTCCTGCCTTCATGACTCCTTGCTTCTTGACCCTCGGACCCCTGACTTCGTGACTCCTTGCTTCTTGACCCTCGGACCCCTGACTTCGTGACTCCTTGCTTCTTGACCCTCGGACCCCTGACTTCGTGACTCCTTCCTTCTTGATCCTCGGACCCCTGACTTCTTGACCCCTTGCTTCTTGACCCTCGGACCCCTGACTTCGTGACTCCTTGCTCCTTGCTCCTCGGACCCCTGACTTCGTGACTCCTTCCTTCTTGACCCTCGTACCCCTGACTTCTTGACCCCTTTCTTCTTGACCCTCAGACTCCTGCGTTCATGACTCCTTGCTCCTTGCTCCTCGGACCTCTGACTTCGTGACTCCTTCCTTCTTGACCCTCGGACCCCTGACTTCTTGACCCCTTTCTTCTTGACCCTCAGACTCCTGCGTTCATGACTCCTTGCTCCTTGCTCCTCGGACCCCTGACTTCGTGACTCCTTGCTTCTTGACCCTCGGACTCTTGGCTTCCTGGCTCCTGGCTTCTGGGCCCCCATTCCTGCTCCCACCCCGCCATCTTGCCCCTGGTCCTGACGTCCCCAGCTGGGACTTTGATCGCCTGTGAACCGGACCGTGACAGCATTGTGCGCTGTTGCTGGCCTCTCCGCAGCCGCCGGGGCAGCGAGGCGTGCAGAAACCCTGCTGCCCCTCAGGGATGCTGTGTGGTCCGTTGCCAGGGAGACGCAGAATCTAGAACTCTGAGTGGCATCTCAGGTGAGAAGGATGCTCTGTGCAAGCGTGCCTCCAGCTTGTCCACAAGGCTGGCTGTGCTGGGGTGCGGGAGAAGAGGGGAAGGTGTTCAGAATGTGACCTTCTGGACCAGAGTGCCAGAGCTTCTGTATCATCTCACAGATTTGGCCCGGGAACCATAAATCCACTGATGGAGCAGCCTCCAGACAGTAAGGAGGAGGGGTGTGCTTTGAAGGTCAGAGAGAGGGAGGGAGGGAGGGAGAGAGAGAGAGAGAGAGAAAGAGAGAGAGAGAGAGAGAGAGATGGGATTGTGTCTGGAGAGAGGTGTCGTAGACACTGACGATGGTGATGAATTGAATTTGTATACTGCCCTATACCCGTAGATCTCAGGGCGGTTCATCACGTAAAATTGCAACAGCAAAATCACAAAATAAATAAGTAAGTACCTTGGGTTAAGGGACACAGGTGGTGCTGTGGGTTAAACCACAGAGCCTAGGACTAGCTGATCACAAGGTCGCGGTTCGAATCCCCGCAACACCCCGTTGCTCGGTCCCAGCTCCTGCCAACCTAGCAGTTCGAAAGCATGTCAAAGTGCAAGTAGATAAATAGGTACCACTCCGGCGGGAAGGTAAACGACGTTTCCGTGCGCTGCTCTGGTTCGCCAGAAGCGGCTTAGTCCTGCTGGCCACATGACCTGGAAGCTGTACGCCAGCTCCCTCGGCCAATAAAGCGAGATGAGTGCAAAACCCCAGAGTCGGCCACAACGGGACTTAACGGTCAGGGGTCCCTTTACCTTGGGTTAAGAACTTAATTCGTTCTGGAGGTCCGTTCTTAACCTGAAACTGTTCTTCACCTGAAGCACCACTTTAGCTAATGGGGCCTCCCACTGCTGCCACACCACAGCCGCACAATTTCTGTTCTCATCCTGAAGCAATGTTCTTAACCTGAGGTACTATTTCTGGGTTAGCGGAGTCTGTAACCTGAAGCGTCTGTAACCCAAGGTACCACTGTAATAAAAATAAGAACAAAGACAAGCCAGGAACACCCCTTTTCATAACACGTTTAAAAGGGCATCGGGTAGGCCAGAGGTCAGCAAGCTTTTTCAGCCGTGGGCCGGTCCACCGTCCCTCAGAACACGTGGTGGGCTGGACTATATTTTTTGGGGGGGAAAGAACGAATTTCTATGCCCCACAAATAACCCAGAGATGCATTTGAAATAAAAGCACACATTCTACTCATGTAAAAACACGCTGCTTCCCGGACCATCCGTGGGCCGGATTTAGAAGACGATTAGGTAGGGTAGGCCCAGATTTTGTCTTTCCTGCAGACTCAGAGCTGAAATGCTCTTTAAGTTTGTTTTGCACCTCTGAAAAGGTTTGTCTGCCGCCTCCAGCTGCTGTCGCATGATCTCTGCTGCCCCCTGCTGGACACAGTGGCAAATGCAGACATAGTCCTGGACTGCAGTTGGACAGTTATCCCTGTAGGATGCAGGTAGGGCCGGCACACTGTCTCAGGCGGCTGGATCAGTAGGGGCAGCAGATCTTTAACTCCCTCCCCCTTTGTTCCTGATGTAGGTCTTCACTCACCTTTCTTCCTTGGTGGCAAGGGCGGGGGGGGGGCAGGGACAAAATTTAATAATAGTAATAATAATAATAATAATAATAATAATAATAATAATAATAATAATAATTTATTTATACCCCGCTCATCTGGCTGAGTTTCCTCAGCCACTCTGGACGGCTTCCAATCAAGTGTTAAAAACAATACAGCATTAAATATTTAAAACTTCCCTGAACAGGGCTGCCTTCAGATGTCTTTTAAAGATAGGATAGCTGCTTATTTCCTTCACATCTGAAGGAAGGGCGGGCGCCACTACCGAGAAGGCCCTCTGCCTGGTTCCCTGTAACCTCACTTCTCTCAATGAGGGAACTGCCAGAAGGCCCTCGGAGCTGGACCTCAGTGTCCGGGCTGAACGATGGGGGTGGAGATGCTCCTTCAGGGATACTGGGCTGAGGCTGTTTAGGGCTTTCAGGGTCAGCACCAACACTTTGAATTGTGCTCAGAAACGTACTGGGAGCCAATGCAGATCTCTCAGAACCGGTGTTATGTGGTCCCGGCGGCCGCTCCCAGTCCCCAGTCTAGCTGCCGCTTTCTGGATTAGTTGTAGTTTCTGGGTCACCTTCAAAGGTATGCCTCAAGTAGAGCGCATTGCAGTAGTCCAAGCGGGAGATAACCAGAGCATGCACCACTCTGGCGAGACAGTGCGGGCAGGGAGGGTCTCATCCTGCGTACCATTTGGAGCTGGTAGACAGCCGCCCTGGACACAGAATTGACCTGCGCGTCCAAAATGACTCCCAGGCTGTGCACCTGGTCCTTCAGGGGCACAGGTACCCCATTCAGGACCAGGGAGTCCCCCAAATGAGGGGACCATTCAAGAGTTCCCCCCCATCCTGCACCCCTATGCCTGAGAGTTGCATCCAGCCCCCTCCTTGACAGGCCAAGGAATCGTGAATTGGGTGGCGCATAGGAAGCTAGGAAGCTGATTGGTCCTGTGCTATTGTTCCCCGTAACCCAGTGTTGTCTACCCTGGCAGGCAGCTGCTTCCAGGGTGTCAGGGCAGAAGGCCATCTGCAGATGCTCCTCCACTGAACTCAAGCCCTTACCCAAACAGGCACACCTGAAGATGCCTAATACTCAGCCGCCCATCATCACAGTGATCCATGCGACGGTCATCTCCAGGCTTGACTACTGTAATATGCTCTACGCGGGGCTGCCCTTGAAGCTGTCCCAGAAACTCCAGCGGGTGCAGAATGCTGCAGCGAGGCTCCTCACGGGGTCCCTGCCATGGGAGCATATTCACCCAGTGCTTTTCCAGCTGCACTGGCTCCCAGTGGAGTACAGGGTCAGATTTAAGGTGCTGCTTTTGACCTTTAAAGCCCTTCACGGCCTAGGACCCTCGTACCTACGGGACTGCCTCTCCCGGTCTGCCCCACGGAGAGCCTCAAGGTTCATAAATAGCAACACCCTAGAGGTCCTGGGCCCTAAGGAAGTCAGATTAGCCTCAGCCAGAGGCCTTTTCAACACTGGCCCCGACTTGGTGGAACGCTCTGTCTCATGAGACCAGGGCCCTGCGGGATCTGATCTCTTTCCACAGGGCCTGTAAGACAGAGTTGTTCCGCCTGGCCTTTGGCTTGGAGCCAGTTTGATTCCCTTCCTCTCTTCTTTTTCCTTTTTCCTTTCTCCTCCTGTGATGAGGCTGCATTTTAATATTTTATGTTGTATTTTAATCTTGTTTTTAAGTTGTATTCATTCAACTTGTTTTTATTATTGCTTGTTAGCCACCCTGAGCCCGGCCTTGGCTGGGGAGGGCGGGGTATAATTAAAAATTATTATTATTATTATTTATTATCTAGCTCAGTACTGTCTAAACTGACTGGCAGCAGCTGTCCAGGGTTTCTGGTGGGGAACCTGCCCAGTCTCACCTGTGGACTAAACCTGAGCTATGTCCCTTCCCAGATAGGAACGCGGGAATCAATGCTGAGTCCATGTAGCTCAGTATGGGCTGCTCGGACTGGCAGCAGCTCTCCACGGGGAGGAAAATACCTTGAGCCTTCTGTAGTTCGAGGCTGCCATCCTAGTTTAGGCTGAGAGGCAGAGACTGCCCCGGCCAGGTCACCACCGGCCAGGTGGATTTAAACCCCGGCCTCTCCCAGGAGGTCCGCGCGGGTGCTTCGAGTTTGCGTGCCGGGTGTTTGTGTGTGCCCAGTTGCGGACAAATGTGGGGCTGGGCTGTGGGTCCCGGCTGGTGCTCAGCTTGCTCGCCTACCGTTGGGTGTGCGTGCCAAGCGGACAACGCCGCCTGCTCCTTGGTGCGCGTCGATTCGAGCGCTTGCGCTTGGGAATAGCAGAGCTCGCCAGATGGGAATGCGCATTTCGAGCGCTGCGCGCGTGTCTGGGGGCATGTCTGAGTGCCGGGAGGTGGCGGAGAGCCACGCGCTGATGCTCCCCGGCTCGGGACATCTGCCAGGATGTGCGAGTGTATGCGCTGGCCCCCTGCAAAAGCACAGGCATGTGGGTGGCTCTGAAGTCGTGAGGTTTTAACCTTTGGCTAAAGAGCAGGCCTCGCCAGAAACGCCACGGCCGGGTGTCCATTTATGTGCGCGTTTTGCGCTTGGTTGCGCGCCCTCCACAGCGGTTACGCGCGCGGAGTGGCGAGCCGAAGACGCCCCCGATGTTTCCCGCTGGGCACCCGGGCGGCAAAAAGCTCGGCTGCGCGCTCCTGGGTACCGATTTCCAGCGCGCAACGGAAAGCATCTTTGGGTACCGGCGCGAGCGCGCCAAAGAGATGTCGCGTTTGGGTTGCGCCAGCCCGGGTTGTGAGGATGGGCTCCGGGTAGCGCCAGCCCCCTGTCTCTGTGTGTGCGCGCCTTCCGCCAGCCTGGGGGTGGGCCCTGTCTCCTCCCCCTCCTCCCCTCCCCCGCCTCCCCCGCCTCCTTCTTCCCCCTCCCCCTCCGTCTGCTTTTTCGCTCCAGAAACGGCCATGGAGGCAGCTGAGCTGCAGCTGCTTGGGAGGCGGACGGAGAGAGCAGGTCAGTGATGGGGGGGCGGGTTTGATGGAGAGGATGGGGGCGCAGCCCCAACTCCCGCAAGGACCCCCGCAACCCCCCTGCTCCCCTCCCCTCCCCTTGCGTCACCGCAGCCTTTCCGTTGCGTCCCCTCCATCCGTCTCCCTTCCAAGCGCCTTCACCTCTCCGGGGTCTCTCCTTCCTCTCCTCCTTCCCCGTTTTTTCCCCTTCTCTCTCTCCCCTCCCCCTCTCCACTTTCCACCTGTGGCTGCCCTTTCCCCCCACCCCCCCGTCCTGTGCAGCCCTCCCCCTCTGCGACCCTTCCCCACCCACCTCTCTCTTTGCAAAAAAATATAGAGTCACACCTTGCGCTGATGACACCACGGGCGGTGGTTATGTCATCCGGCGGGCGAGGAGGGTATGTGGTGGAAAGTCCAGTCACTTTGCTACCCGAGACCCTTTCCCCAAATTTACACCTCTGAGGAGTCCCGGCCCCGTTTGGAGAACAGGATTTGGGGGTAAACCGGTGGAGAAAAAGGAAAGCAAAACCCGAGTTTTCTGGAGAGTGTTTGGCGTAGGGGGAAATGGGTTCTCTGGAAATGAGGCTGAATTGTGTGTCTCTAAACACACACACACACACACACACACACACACACACACACACACACACACAGATGTTCTGGACGCTCCATCCTTGTGATCATTGAGGAGTTTGTCCGTTTTACTGCCCCCCTTCCCCGGTTCCATCTGAACTCCACCGCCTTGAAATTGTGTCTAAAAGAGCTGCAGTGAGAAACGGGCTTCTCTTTGTCCAAGGGGAATTGAATCTCTCTCTCCGCCCCCCCTCCAGCTGCCCACCCGATTTCTCCCCCCCCCAATTGACCCAGTTACATAACCCTCCAAGAAAGAAGCGAGAATGCAGTCTTCAGAGACTTGTGGGGTTGCGGAGGCCTTAGGAAGAATGTATCCCATAAGGGATACATGATGCGTTGGGTGGTCTGTGCCCCATAACAGAACCCCGGTGGGGCTAGGGGACTGGCCACCTCTCCCCACCCTCGCCCCAGATTGCCCCACTCTGCAGACACTGCAGCAGAAGTTAAAGGGACAGATACACGAAAGCCCTTCTTCAGGCAGTGCAGTTAACCTGTGGAACTCCCTCCCACAGGGATTTCAAAGGAGATTAGACAAATTCATGGAGGAGGAGAAGAGGGTTATAGAGGCAGCAATGCTTCTGAATATCAGCTGCGGGAGGGGGGGAGGGCTCTTGTGGTCGCATCCTGTTTGCGGGTTTCCCACAGGCATCTGGCTGACGGCCATGAGAAGAGAGTTCTTGACTCGATGGGCTGTTGGCCTGATCCAGCAGGCTTGTCTTGGAATCATTGAATTGGAGAGTTGAAAGGGAACCCCAGGGGTCATCTATTCCAACCCCCTGCAATGCAGGGATCTCAGCTAAAACATCCAGGACAGATGGACCAGGTGCGCAGCCTGGGAGTCATTTTGGCACAGGTCAGTTCTTGTCCAGGGCGGCTGTCTACCAGCTCCATCTGGTACGCAGGATGAGACCCTGCCTGGCCGCAGAGTGTCTCGCCACAGTGGTGCATGCTCTAGTTATCTCCCGCTTGGACTACTGCAATGCGCTCTATGTGGGGCTACCTTTGAAGGTGACCCGGAAACTACAACTAATCCAGAATGCGGCAGCTAGACTGGTGACTGGGAGCGGCTGCCGGGACCATATAACACCGGTCTTGAAAGATCTGCATTGGCTCCCAGTACATTTCCGAGCACAATTCAAAGTTGGACTACAGCTCCCATCACTCCCTGACTATTGGCCATGCTGGCTGGGGCTGATGGGAGTCAGTCACAATCCCCAACTTTGCCTCGGAAGGAGATCTCAAAGGTCATTCAGTCCAACCCCCTGCCGACACAAGAATCTTGTTGTTGAAGGTTCCCTGATGGACGGGCATCCAGACTTTGTTTTTACACCTCTAGTGAAGGAGACTTCATCACGGTCATGAAATGCACCCTAACGTTTAGCCAAAATAATAATAAAATATTAATATTATTATTACAGTGGTACCTCGGGTTACATACATTTCAGGTTACAGACTCCGCTAACCCAGAAATAGTACCTCAGGTTAAGAACTTTGCTTCAGGATCAGAACAGAAATCGCGTGGCAGCAGCAGGAGGCCCCATTAGCTAAAGTGGTGCTTCAGGTTAAGAACAGCTTCAGGTTAAGAACGGACCTCCGGAAGGAATTAAGTACGTAATCAGAGGTACCACTGTAATTATTATTTATACCCCTCCCATCTGGCTGAGTTTCCCCAGCCACTCTGGGCGGCTCCCAACTGAGTGTTAAAAACAATACAGCATTCAATGTTAAAAACTTCCCTAAACAGGGCTGCCTTCCGATGTCTTTTAAAAATAGGATAGCTACTTATTTCCTTCACATCTGATGGAAGGGCGTTCCACAGGGCGGGCGCCACCACCGAGAAGGCCCTCTGCCTGGTTCCCTGTAACTTGGCTTCTCGCAGCGAGGGAACCGCCAGAAGGCCCTTGGTGATGGATCTCAGTGTCCTGGCAGAACGATGGAGGTGGAGACGCTCCTTCAGGTATACTGGACCGAGGCCGTTTAGGGCTTTCAAGGTCAGCACCAACACTTTGAATTGTGCTCGGAAACGTACCCGGAGCCAATGCAGATCTCTCAGGACCGGTGTTATGTGGTCTCGGCGGCCGCTCCCAGTCACCAGTCTAGCTGCCGCATTCTGGATTAATTGCAGTTTCTGGGTCACCTTCAAAGGTAGCCCCACGTAGAGCGCATTGCAGTAGTCCAAACGGAAGATAACTGGATCCCCTTTCTTTTATTTCTAACCTTAAAATTGGGCCTGTGATGGAGCTGCTGCTCAGAGGTTTGCAGAACGGAGTGCAAATCCATAAGAAATTGTTGCTGATGCGTTAATTTATATAAAGCATAAAGCCAGGATAGCTTTGCAAGCGCAAAAACCAATTGCACGAATATTAAAATATAAACACCCATAATTAAAATGCACGATAAAGCAATTCTGTTAGAATTATTACAGTAGAGGCACCCATAATTAAAACAGGCAAGGAAGTAATTCCGTTAGAACAACACGGTAATTAAAACAGAAGTTTGGGTTGGAGAACTCGAGGGAAAAGCCTGCGTAAATGGAGGGGGTGATTTTAAAAGCCGGCAGAATGACAGTGTAGATGGGGAAGAGCAGTAGCTCAGAGGTTGAGCATCTGCAGAATGTTCCGAGTTCGATTCCTGACACCTCCAGGTAGGACTGAGAATGCCTTCAATCTGAAACTCAGACAATACTGGACTGGATGGACTAAGTGTCTAAGGCACCTTCCTGTTGCTGGAAACCCCAGGAGGGGAGGGGGGTGTTCTTATGGTCAGATCCTGCTTCCAGGTTTCTCCCCCTCCTGCTTCCAGCCAACAGAGGACACTGGGGTTATCCCCATATGGGATAGATCCCCATGTATATACTTTGTAACTAAGTCTGCCTTCAGGGATCCAACTGTGAACTGTTGATGTGAGTAAACTTCTTTTATATACTTTACACAAGATTGTGGCGTGTTTATTCTTTTAAGAGGGATATAAGGGACGCGGGTGGCACTGTGGGTTAAACCACAGAGCCTAGGACTTGCCGATCAGAAGGTCGGTGGTTCGAATCCCCGCGACGGGGTGAGCTCCTGTTGCTCGGTCCCTGCTCCTGCCAACCTAGCAGTTCGAAGGCACGTGAAACTGCAAGTAGATAAATAGGTACTGCTCCAGTAAGAAGGTAAATGGTGTTTCCGTGCGCTGCTCTGGTTCGCCAGAAGCGGCTTAGTCATGCTGGCCACATGACCCAGAAGCTGTATTCCAGCTCCCTCGGCCAGTAAAGCGAGATGAGCACCGCAACCCCAGAGTCGGTCACGACTGGACCTAATGGTCAGGGGTCTCTTTACCCTTACTTTAAGGGAACTTAGCAGGAACCTGATAGTGAGAGGCTTACACAAGCCTGCAACCAGTTATCCGCTGTGCGTTTAAAAGGGGAATGTAAAACTCTGCTAAGTAAAGGAACTTGCTAGCGCAAGTTAGGAAGGATATTAATAAACAATATATCCTCTCCTGCCTCTCTGAACGTTCCCACACATCTGCCTCCTGAAGTTCTGCTTGTCTGCCAGAAGATGGCGAAAGCTGCTTGTGTTAACATGGTGGGCGGCCGACTCTCCTTCCTTAGAGGTTTATAAGCAGAGGTTGGACGGCCAACTGCAAGGGATTCAGTACTCTCAGGGGGTTGGGATAGATGACCCCCGGGTGTCCCTCCAAACTCTACGATTCTCCTCTCCCGTTCTGCCTTTTGCTGACAGAGGCATGTTTCCTCCCAGGTGAGGTGGAGACCCCCAATGTCGAAATAAACGAGTTGGAGGAGGAAGATGAGGAAGATGAAGAAGAGGAGGAGGATGAGGACGACGAGGTGGAGGTCAGGAACTTGGACTCTTCGGACGACGAGAAAGAGCCGGACGAGGAGAAGCAGCTGGAGTTGAGAGCCCAGGTGATGCGTTTGCTGGACGAGCTGGAAGAAGTCCGGGAGGTGGCCCTCAAGCACGAAGGGGATTCCCTCGAATTGCAAGGTGGGTGTCTTGCCTCAGGGCTGCGGGGTCCCTGGAACCTGCCAATTTTTTCAGGTCGTTTCAGTTTCCTCCAGGCGACCCACCTGTGGAGCGATCTGCTTGCACAAATCTTATGTAGAAAGTTAGATCATATGTCTGCTCTTTGGTATGTGTTCGCACAGACTGGCTTATGGTTCTGAAAGTGGGTGGTAGCCCCCCCTGGGGGTCGGTGAGATTACCAGGTGGTCCCAAGGGGGCAAGGGAAAAAGCAGAGAGGAGGCCAGAAGTGTAAATGACGCTCAGGCTATGAAAAGTTGGATCAAGTCCATGCATTTTATGCCCATCATTAGAAGAAGAAGAAGAGTTTGGATTTGATATCCCGCCTTTCACTCCCCTTCAGGAGTCTCAAAGCAGCTAACATTCTCCTTTCCCTTCCTCCCCCACAACAAACACTCTGTGAGGTGAGAGGGGCTGAGAGACTTCAGAGAAGTGTGACTGGCCCAAGGTCACCCAGCAGCTGCATGTGGAGGAGCAGAGACGTGAACCCGGTTCCCCAGATTATGTGACTACCGCTCTTAACCACTATACCACACTGGCTCTAATTAAGTTGCTCTAATTAAGTTATCTCTCGCTTGGACTACTGCAATGCGCTCTGCGTGGGGCTACCTTTGAAGGGGAACCGGAAACTACAACTAATCCAGAATGCGGCACATTATTGTGAAAATCTGGACAGAAAAGTTGAGCCAATTTCTGCCTGGACACTGCTTTCATCTGCAGTATTCCGGGTATGTCTGGGAAATTCTGGATGTATGGGAAGCCTAACAAGGCGCCATCCAACCGCCTTAAGGACTCAACTCTGGATTTGTGTAGGAATTTCTCCTGAGCCTCTTCTTCCTCAGAATTTATCCCACAAGGCAGCGGGTAGAATTTAATACAGTGGCACTTTGGTTCTCAAACGCCTTGGTACTCAAACAGCTTGGAACCCAAGCACTGCAAACCCAGAAGTAAGTGTTCTGGTTTGCGAACTTTTTTCAGAAGCTGAACGTGCTCTGTTTTGAGTGCCGCACTTCCGTTTTGAGTGTTACGCTGAGGTCTGCATGTTTTTGCTATTTATTTTCTGTTTTTACAGCTTTTTTGTTTTGGTTTTGTCAGAAGCGGAGCTAGCTGCTCCAGCACATGGAGCGGCGCACATGCTGTGCTCCTGCGGGCAGGGCTAGCCGCCCATGGGGGCAGGGCAAGGGGCAAGTTTCCCAGGGGTGGTGGCGCACGTGGCGATTGTTACGAAAAAGGAGCAATGCAGCTGCGAGCTCCAGGTGGCTGGAATGCCAAACAGGATGTTGATGTTTTGGGACTGTACCGTGGAAACAAGGGACAGTCTATTCTGTGCACTGAGCACCGGATGTTAGCTCAGAGTGTCGCATGACCCTGTACTGGAAGTACATGGGTGGAGTTATTCGCTCTCTGCTGTTGGTGATGAGAGAGTACAGACACGATTTCTCTGTACTGCTGGAAAGACAGGAATAAAGGCATGTAAATACATTTCTGTCTGTCTCTTTCCCCTCCCTGGGAATGGGAGGGGTGAAGTGGTGTGTTCTTCTTCACGTTGAGAAGGATCGCCGATTCAGACCTCCCCTGGTCTTGCCGGGAGTCGCTGACAGGGAGGTCAACAAGGATTCAAGCTGGGCACCTGGAGGGTGGCCAATTCCTCTGGCTTTTGGCTTGAATCAACAGCGATGTCACCCACCCAGGGATGACACCTGGGGCGGATTGCACCCGCAGCACCCCCCCTTCCTCCGCCACTGGTTTTTGTGACTGTGTGGAACCCAGTTCAGCTACTGATTGATTGTGTGACTGCAGTACATTGTTTATTGCTTTCATTTTATGGATCAATGGTCTTGTTAGATAGTAAAATGCATGGTAATTTGCTGCTTTAGGGGTTGTATTTAAAAATCTGGAACGGATTAATCCGTTTTGCATGACTTTCTATGGGAAAGTGCACCTTGGTTTTGGAACGCTTTGGTTTTGGAACGGATTTCCGAAATGGATTAAGTTTGAGAACCAAGGTACCACTGTAAACGGTAAAGGTGTAGGCAGCTTTTAAGCAACATTGTGTAGGGACTGCCAAGCTCAGCCTTGGTTCCCCAGCCAGGAGGGACACGCCTGGTTTTGGAATGGACTTTCGGAACGGATTAAGTTTGAGAACCAAGGTACCACTGTAAATGGTAAAGGTGCAGGCAGCTTTTAAGCAACATTGTGCAGGGACTGCCAAGCTCAGCCTTGGTTCCCCAGCCAGGATTTCACTTTGCTTCTGTAACAGAAGCCAGGGTTTCAGAAAGACAGCTGTGCAACACAGAGGAGCCATAGCAAGGAAGGTGATCTGCAGGTTGCTTTTGAGAAGCTGAAGAGAGGGGGCTCCTGGCTTTTGAATTCGTGGCTGCCTCCTCAAAAGGGTCAACAATTTTTTCTGCTTTTTCTCTCTGCGGCAGGGTTGCTGGAAGACGAGAGACTTGCCAGTGCGCAGCAGGCCGAGACCTTCACGAAGCAGATTCAGAGACTCCAAGGTCAGTCCTGGCCTTGTGTGTGTGTGTGTGTGTGTATGTGTGTGTAATGAATTGATTTACTGATTTAATGCAATTTTATTTAGTGTGTAAATATGCCACATTTTCCCAAGCTGGGTTTCAAGGAGCTTCTGACATTTGAAAACTTTGCTAGAAAATAGTGGTAAGCCAAAGGAAAAAGGGATGGGGTTGGAGAAGGAAAAATAAAATGCAAGCTTAGGCATCTGTTCTTAACAGTTAAGGACTTCTTACTGGAACCAGCAGGGATGGGAGTGGTTCATGGAGCCCAGCGTGTTATAACTGTTTACAATTCTGAATTTTAAATTGTTATAACCTTCCCTGGGACCTCCTGGCAGAGAGCGTGGAATAAGTTTGATGCTGGTGGTGATAAATGCAAAGTAAGAAAAACAAGCTAGTTGAAAACGATAACCAAAAATGCGTCAAAGCACATTTAGAAGTAGAGTAAATACAATTTACTCTGACAGCAGCACAGGCATCAGCATTGTCTAGACATTAGTTTCCAAAGACCTGAACAGAAAGGTCTTAGTCTGTCGATGGAAAGATCACAAAGAGGGAGAAACTCTAACCTCTCCTCAATATGGGAGCAGCTGCGGAAAAGGCTCCGTCTCGTGTTGCTATCAGCCGTGTTTTTGAGGTCGAGAGGCTGAGAGGAGATTCTAAAGGGCATAAATGTGACCCCGTCACTGTTGCCAGGGTTTGATTTGGTCTAAAACTGCTCCGTTGAGTCTCGGAAGCCGTTTCCTCCTTCCGTAAGAGCTCAGGCAAATTGGTGGGGGACTTCATTGGTGTCAGAAGTGGGATATATCACTGGAGGGTGAGTGTCGCTTGCCCTTCCCCTTCCTTCCCACGGGAAGTGATCGTCAGCCCTTCTTTGGGTTCCCCCTCTAAGAGACGTCTAGAGCAGGGGTCAGCAAACTTTTTATTTCTTTTTTTTAAGTAAATTTTTATTGTTTTCCTTACATATTCTTTTCCAACAAACCATATTAATGCCATACATTCCCTTCGACTCTGCCGAGTCCAGTTCTGGGCACCACAGTTCAAGAAGGATACTGAGAAACTGGAACGTGTCCAGAGGAGGGCAACCAAAATGGTCAAAGGCCTGGAAACGATGCCTTATGAGGAACGGCTAAGGGAGCTGGGCATGTTTAGCCTGGAGAAGAGGAGGTTAAGGGGTGATATGATAGCCATGTTCAAATATATAAAAGGATGTCATATAGAGGAGGGAGAAAGGTTGTTTTCTGCTGCTCCAGAGAAGCGGACACGGAGCAATGGATCCAAACTACAAGAAAGAAGATTCCACCTAAACATTAGGAAGAACTTCCTGACAGTAAGAGCTGTTTGACAGTGGAATTTGCTGCCCAGGAGTGTGGTGGAGTCTCCTTCTTTGGAGGTCTTTAAGCAGAGGCTTGACAACCATATGTCAGGAGTGCTCTGATGGTGTTTCCTGCTTGGCAGGGGGTTGGACTCAATGGCCCTTGTGGTCTATTCCAACTCTATGATTCCATGATTCTATGATTCCCTGTTTGCAATTGGAATATTTAACCCCTTAATATCGCGCACATCATTCTCACAATAGTACTATTATACATTGAAGGTATTATGTCAATCCTGCTAGTGTCTTGACCTCTTTACAATTCTCCTTTAAATATTCAATAAATTTACTCCAGCTATTTTGGTATCTTTGGTCTTCCTGGTCCCGGATCCTTCCTGACAATTTGGCAAGTTCTGCGTATTCTGTCAACTTCACCTGCCACTCCTGGATGGTTGTTATGTCTTGTGTTTTCCATCTTTGGGCCAGGAGGGTTCTTGCGGCGGTTGTAGCATACATAAACAGATTTTGGTCTCCCATTTTGATTTCCATTCCTATTAAACCTAATAGACATGCTTCCGGTCTTTTGGGAAAAGTATACCTAAATATTTTTTTGAGTTCATTATAAATTGATTCCCAATTTTTTTAAACCTTATCACAGGTCCACCAGCAGCAAACTTTTTCATCAGGGGGCCGGTCCACTGTCCCTCAGACCTTGTGGGGGGCCGGACTATATTTTGAAAAATATAAATACTCTGCAAGCCGGTCCTGCAGCTGCCTCTGGACCTGGTCGCGAATTTAAGCTGCGCTTTAACTTTTCACTGTCGGAATTTGGGGGGGAACTGCGGCTTATATTTGGGGCCAATACGGTAATATTCTAGTGTAGATCATTTTGGCTTTGTAATTGATCTTCTGGCCCCATTCCAAATGCACAAGTGGGGTTGGGCTAGATGACCTTTGGGGATCCCAACCAGAACTCGGCAGTTCTGCAAAGGGTCTCCCCTTTGTCCCCGGATGCAGCCCCTCTCCTCCCGCAACACTTGGTTTCTTCCTCCCCAGTTCGCTCGCCGGCCTTTTGATGTATTTATATATATATATATATATATATATATATATATATATATATACACACACACAATAATATTTATTAATTTTCAATAGACATAACAAAAAAGAAAATATGCAACAACACAATAGAGAAGTGAAAAAGAAGAAAAAAGAATAACAAACTTAAAATACCTAAACAGAAAAAAGAAACTCAATTAATTAATTAAAATCCATTTTCATAAACATTTTAGTTGACTTCCTCTAATCTCCTCCATCTGAATTTGAATGTAGCAGTTTCCAATATCATTATTTCATAAAACAATATTACAGTCATATTCCAATTTCTTTACCTTTCTTATAGTACATTTTCTTATTTATATATTTAAGTCTAATTTAGTCCTAGGCCTGATTGGTTACATATCTTTAATATTAGAATATTTGTACAAATAGTCTTTAAATTTCTTCCAGTCTTCTTGGTAGTCCTCTTCTTTCTGGTCGCGGACCTTTTGATGTATTTATAGGCCTAATAACCCAGCTCCTTCTCGTCGAGCAAGTGTTAATCTGCGCAGAATGCTGCTATAAATAGCGTGGGCACTGTACAGAGGACGCCACGTGTCCCTGGAGCGGCAGGTGGCGAGTCTATATCTGGCAATTTTGCCCGGGGCTCAAGCAATCCATGGGGACCAGGGATGGGGACAGCCTTGCAGGGCTGGCTCAAGGAGGGGCGGCAGGCAGGCAAGACGCTGGGACAGTTTGGGGTTCAGATGAGGCCAAGTGCTTATTCCCTGGGGGTTTTTTTTGAACTGAGCTTTGACCACTAGGCGCTGCTGCCTCTTCTTGCTGCAACCTCCGAGATCCCCGGTAGTTGTGAGAGCAAAGCACCGGAAAAGGATCTGGAGGTACGAGTGCACCTCGCGGCCTTGTAAAGGTAAAGGGACCTCTGACCGCTAAGTCCAGTTGTGGCCGACTCTGGGGTTGCGGATCCCATTTCACTTTATTGGCCGAGGGAGCCAGCGTACAGCTTCCAGGTCATGTGGCCAGCAGGACTAAGCCGCTTCTGGCGAACCAGAGCAGCGCACGGAAACGCCGTTTACCTTCCTGCCAGAGTGGTACCTATTTATCTACTTGCACTTTGATGTGCTTTCGAACTGCTAGGTTGGCAGGAGCAGGGACCGAGCAATGGGAGCTCATCCCGTCACGGGGATTCCAACCGCCGACCTTCAGATCAGCAAGTCCTAGGCTCAGTGCATGAGAGCAAAGCACTGGAAAAGGATCTGGAGGCAGGAGTGCACCTCGCCGCCTTGACACCGATGCAAATTGAGCAGATCTACACCAGATGGAGCTCGTCTCCCATGCAAAGGCAGAGGCCGTCCATCAAACCAACTCACAAATCTCCAGCACAGCTTTTGTCGGAAGGGCCCTCTTCTCTCTTCACGTCCTGCGCCGGGCTGCATTCTTTGAAATTTCAGTAAATCATAGGATTGTAGAGTTGGAAGGGACCCCAGAGGTCATCCAGTCCAACCCCCTGCAATACAGGGATCTTTTTTCCCCTCCAATTTTTTTTATTCCGTTTATAACACAACTAAACAACACAAACAGAAAAACAAACAATACAAACAAATCCTTGTCTTATCCTTATATTTTCTAAACATTGTTAGGTGGGCTTCCCCAAGTCCCCCCTATCTGATTTTCATTTTACCTCATCTTTAGCAGTTTACATATTTCATAATTTTTAACCATTTTAAAAAATCATGCTTACTTTTACCATAAAAATCTTCACCTTTTATCACTTACTTTAAAATTGTTGTTGTTGTTTAGTCGTTTAGTCGTGGCCGACTCTTCGTGACCCCATGGACCAGAGCACACCAGGCACTCCTGTCTTCCACTGCCTCCCGCAGTTTGGTCAAACTCATGCTGGTCTCTTAGAGAACACTGTCCCACCATCTCGTCCTCTGTCGTCCCCTTCTCCTTGTGCCCTCCATCTTTCCCAACATCAGGGTCTTTTCCAGGGAGTCTTCTTTTCTCATGAGGTGGCCAAAGTATTGGAGCCTCAGCTTCAGGATCTGTCCTTCCGGTGAGCATTCAGGGCTGATTTCCTTCAGAATGGAGAGGTTTGATCTTCTTGCAGTCCATGGGACTCTCAAGAGTCTCCTCCAGCAGCAGAATTCAAAAGCATCAATTCTTCGGCCATGAGCCTTCTTTATGGTCCAGCTCTCACTTCCATACATCACTACTGGGAAAACCAGAGCTTTAACTATACGGACCTTTGTTGGCAAGGTGATGTCTCTGCTTTTTAAGATGCTGTCTAGGTTGATCCATGAAGGGGTACTTTAAAATAGTAGTATTTTAAAATACATTATCTTCTACTTCTCACCCTACAGCCTATATCCACTTCCAAAGCTATTCTAAGATTTAAATATTAACATATTTTCTCAAATATTCTTTAAACTTCTTCCAATCTTCTTCCACCGTCTCTTCTCCCTGGTCTCGGAGCCTCCTAGTCAGTTCGGCAAAGTCCATATAGTCCATCATCATCATCTGCCTCAATGCAGAAATCTTAGCTAAAGCGTCCCTGGCAGGTTGGCTGTCCAAGCTCTGCTTAGAAAACCTACAAGGAAGGAGTCCCTACCATCTCCTGAACTAGTCTGTTCCACTGCGGAATGCCTCTCGCTGTCAGAAAGCTCTTCTTCTTGATGTTCAGTGGGAATCTCCTTTCTTGTAACTCGGAGCCATGGGTTTGGTTCCTCCTCTCTGTTGCAGGAGAAAAGAAGCTTGTTCCGTCCGCCATGTGACAACCTTTGAGATATCAGTTGAATGAAAATAACAGGAGGACAAGTACACACACCAAAAAGCAGCGCGGTATATCTGGAAGAGACTTGGGTCAAATAGGCAGAGGACGTTAGACCTTTAGGAAAGCCGAATTTCACATTGTACCACAAAGAGGGAGTCCTGTGTTTCTGTATTTGTACACATGTAAGATAAGCGACATTGAGTTGCTTAGGTGCACCATGGGTACAGCCTGGGAGTCACTTTGGACTCACAGCTGTCCGTGGAGGTGCAGGTTAATTCTGTGTCCAGGGCGGCTGTCTACTAGCTCCACCTGGTATGCAGGATGAGACCCTCCCTGCCCGCAGACTGCCTCACCAGAGTGGTGCATGCTCTGGTTATCTCCCGCTTGGACTACTGCAATGCGCTCTACGTGGGGCTCCCTTTGGAGGTGACCCGGAAACTGCAATTAATCCAGAATGCGGCAGCCAGACTGGTGACTGGGAGCAGCCGCCGGGACCACATAACACCGGTCTTGTAAGATCTTCATTGGCTCCCAGTATGTTTCCGAGCACGATTCAAAGTGTTGGTGCTGACCTTTAAAGCCCTAAACGGCCTCAATCCTGTATACCTGAAGGAGCGTCTCCACCCCCATTGTTCAGCCCGGACACTGAGATCCAGCGCCTAGGGCCTTCTGGCGGTTCCCTCATTGCGAGAAATAACCCTACAGGGAACCAGACAGAGGGTCTTCTCGGTAGTGGCACCCACCCTGTGGAACGCCCTCCCTTCAGATGTGAGGGAAATAAGTAGCTATCCTATCTTTAAAAGACATCTGAAGGCAGCCCTGTTCAGGGAAGTTTTTAATATTTAACGCTGTATTGTTTTTAATACTTGATTGGGAGGCGCCCAGAGTGGCTGGGGAAACTCAGCCAGATGGGCGGGGTATAAATAATAAATTATTATTTTTATTATTTTATTATTTTATTATGTACAGACTTGTATTTCTAAATGATGACCTCCTGACTTTTCCTTTTTTATAAAAACCCCGCCATCCGATTACCTCGATGATGTCCTAGTTTACTACCTGCAGGGAAGATTTTTGCGTGTGAGTCTTTACGTCAAGAAACATTCAGAACAGTGCTGCCACCTGCAGTCTGAAGTGGCATAGGTAAAAAGGTAAAGGTAAAGGACTCCTGGACAGACTTAGGCGACTATGGGGTTGCGGCGCTCATCTCGCTTTCAGGCCGAGGGAGCCAGCGTTTGTCCACAGACAGCTTTCCGGGTTCATCTGGCCAGCATGACCAAACCGCTTGTGGCACACGAAGGACCGTGACAGAAACCAGAGCGCACGGAAATGCCGTTTACCTTCCTGCCACAGCGGTACCTATTTATCAACTTGTGCTGGTGTGCTTTCGAACTGCTAGGTTGGCAGGAGCAGGGACCGAGCAATAGGAGCTAACCCCGTTGCGGGGATTCGAACCACCGACCTTCCTGGATCCCTTGCCTCAGGCATCACCTGAACCAAGTCTGGGGCCTTGAAGAGTCCCAGTCTGCACAGGTTCCCCTGCAACAAGCACCAGCTGGGCCGAGTCAGGGGCCTGAGCCTGCCCTGGCTCCAGATGTGGGGATTACCTCGTTGCCTCCAGCTGGGCCATCACTTACAGCTGCTCCACTGCCAGTTGGGTCAGGGGAGGCTGAGGCGGCCTCTGGGTCTAGTAACCCACCAACGTCTCCCGAGCTGCAGAGACTGAGGTCTGAGAGAAGGAGAGACCTGAGTACTCGCAGGAGGAGTGCTCGCCTTTGGGCGAGACAGGGAGGTGAGTCGCTGGGGGATCAGGACCGGCCGTTATCCCGACAAAGATAAAAGGCGGTCGGACCCCGCCCCAGGTTGCGGGAGCAACATTGCTGTATACTAGATCCTGCCTGAGATCCTGTACCTGTCCTTGCTTGGTATCCTGCCTTGCCCCTGTCGGACTGACTCCTAGAGGAACCTTTGGATTCTGGACCGGTCCTGGACCACGTTGCTCGGGTTAACCCCCAGGCCCAGAACACCACTCTGTGCAAAGAAGAAGAAGAGGAGTTTGGATTTGATATCCCGCTTTATCACTACGCGAAGGAGTCTTAAAGCGGCTCACATTCTCCTTTCCCTTCCTCCCCCACAACAAACACTCTGTGAGGTGAGTGGGGCTGAGAGACTTCAGAGAAGTGTGACTGGCCCAAGGTCACCCAGCAGCTGCCTGTGGAGGAGCAGGGAAGCGAACCCGGTTCACCAGATTACGAATCTACCGCTCTTAACCACTACACCACACTGGCTCTCAAGTGGAAAGGAGCTGCCCTCTGCTGGTCTTGGGGGCCAGCCGGGCAAATGCCCAGTCTTGCCACCCTCTGGGTACAGCCACCACCACCTCATTTTGCAAAACTTGTAGTATGGCTCTCTGGGAATCAGTGTCTTTGGAGAAGAAGTCTGGAGTGACTTCCCAGGAGGGCATCCTTCTGAGTAAATGAGGAAAGGTGATTTCAGACCTCTTGAAACCAGCCCGGATCAACTTTCTTCTTGGCAAGATGCTGTCTTGACTCTCCAAAGCCAATTTTCTCATGTCTTTGCAAAGTAGGGTTGGTGAGCCAGACCCAATAGTTTTGGAGCTGTAGATTTGTTAAAAATGCATTGCTTTTTTCCTTGCTTGATATTTATAGACCGGCTTTTAACAGAAGGGGGCTTGCAAGGTGGCTTGCCACAGTTTAAAAACACAGTTTTAAAATGACATTCCGGCAGCAGCAGAGATGCAGGCTGTTCTCTATGTTCTGTGCGGCTAGGATTTTTTCCCCTGCCCTCCGACCTTTGGCAAAAGCACCAGGTTTTCTTGCTTTATGCAAAAATCCTGGCATCTTCGGAGAAGTGCTGGGGAAAACCTGTGTCTTGAACATAGACAATGTGGAGCCAGATGGACAAAGGATTTAACTTGGCTGAAGGCCGCTTTAACAGCCATGCCTTCATGCTGTTGAAGAGAGCAAGAGAATAAGGCTCTGTTCCTGGGCTCTCAAATCCCTTGCTACAAAAACGCAAACTTTTGAGATCAAAACAGACATATTTCCCTGTAACCTAGGAATCACATGTAAACACTGATGCATAGTTGAATTGCTTGTTTTGCAGACTCATAATGCTTGCAGATTTGACAAGGATCGTAATATAGAGAGTTTAAGGTGTGGGGGAAAGCAACATGAATATACACCTGAAAAATGGAACAGCTTTTTTATTTTTTTGTAACCATTCTGTTCATTCAAGCGCAAAATGAAATAGTAAAGGTAAAGGGACCCCTGACCATTAGGTCCAGTCGTGGCCGACTCTGGTGTTGCGGCGCTCATCTCGCTTTACTGGCCGAGGGAGCCGGCGTACAGCTTCCGGGTTATGTGGCCAGCATGACTAAGCCGCTTCTGGAGAACCAGAGCAGTGCACGGAAACACCGTTTACCTTCCTGCCGGAGCAGTACCTATTTATCTACTTGCACTTGTGTGCTTTCGAACTGCTAGGTGGGCAGGAGCTGGGACTGAGCAACGGGAGCTCACCCCATCACCGGGATTTGAACCACCAACCTTCTGATTGGCAAGTCCTAGGCTCTGTGGTTTAACCCACAGCGCCACCCGCATCCCACAGCACCACCCATTCCGTTCATTCAAGCACAAAATGAAATAGTAGGATGTTCCAAAAAGCAGCCTCATTAAAAACTGCTGCTGCTATTATTATTATTAAAATCAAGAGCAGTGTCAGCTCCAGATCTTGGGGTTCCTTGTAAAAAAATGCCTGCAGTAGACCCCCTTCTTGCTCGCCCTTGCACCCTATTACAGCACTGCCTCCAGCAACTTGGACATTTTAGACTACAACTCCATGATGGGAATTGTTTGGTCTGGGTGTTCATCAATGTGTGGATGATACGCAGCTCTACCTCTTTCAAATCAGAATCAGGGAAGGCGGTGAAGGTCCTGTGTGAGTGTCTGGAGGCAGCTGGAGGATGGATGGCAGATAACAGATTGAGGTTGAATCCTGACAAGACAGAAGTACTGTTCTTGGGGGACAGGAGGCGGGCAGGTGTGGGGGACTCCCTGGTCCTGAATGGGGTGACTGTGCCCCTGAAGGACCAGGTGCGCAGCCTGGGAGACATTCTGGACTGACATCTGTCCATGGAGGCGCAGCTCAGTTCTGTGTCCAGGGCAGCTGTCTCCCAGCTCCATCTGGTACGCAGGATGAGACCCTCCCTGCCCGCAGACTGTCTCGCCAGAGTGGTGCATGCTCTGGTTATCTCTCACTTGGACTACTGCAATGCCCTCTACATGGGGCTGCCTTTGAAGGTAACCTGGAAACTGCAATTAATCCAGAATGCGGCAGCTAGACTGGTGACTGGGAGCGGCCGCTGAGACCATATAACACCGGTCTTGAAAGACCTACACTGGCTCCCAGTACGTTTCCGAGCACAATTCAAAGTGTTGGTGCTGACCTTGACAGCCCTAAACGACCTCAGCCCAGTATCCCTGAAGGAGCGTCTCCACCCCCATCGGACACCCCCCGGACACTGAGGTCCAACTCTGAGGGCCTTCTGGCAGTTCCCTCCCTGCGAGAAGCCAACTTACAGGGAACCAGGCAGAGGGCCTTCTCAGTGGTGGCGCCCGCCTTGTGGAACGCCCTCCCACCAGATGTCAAAGAGAAAAACAACTACCAGACTTTTAGAAGACACCTGAAGGCAGCCGTGTTTAGGGAAGCTTTTAATGTTTAATAGGTTATTGTATTTTAATATTCTGTTGGAAGCTGCCCAGAGTGGCTAGGGAAACTCAGCCAGATGGGCGGGGCATAAATAATAAATTATTATTAATACCCAAAACATCTGGAGGGCACCAGGTTGGCAAAGCCTGACTCAGAGCAATTTGGAAAATTCAGCCGGTGCCGAATTTGGCAGCCAGGTTGCTCACAGAAGCAAGATAGCTTGAGTGTATTACACCAATCTTGGCCCGACTGCTGCTTAGTTTCTGGGGCTGATTCAAAGTGCTGGTGTTGACCTACAAGGCCTCAAATGGCTTAGGACCACAACCCCTCAAGGACCGCCTCTCCCCATATGAACCGACCCGGACCCTGAGATCATCTTCGGAGGTACTTCTTTGTGTGCCCCCTCCATGAGAGGTCCAGAGGTTGGCAACAAGAGAACGGGGCCTTTTTAGTGGTGGCTCCCCATATGTGAGATGCTCTCCCCAGCGAGGCTCGCCTGGTGCCTTCATTACATCTCTTTAAGTGCCAAGCGAAAAACACTCCTCTTCTCGCAGGCCTTTGCAGGGGTCAGCAAACTTTTTCAGCAGGGGGCTGGTCCACTGTCCCTCAGACCTTGTGGGAGGCCGGACTATATTTTGGAAAAATAAATAAATGCACAAATTCCTATGCCCCACAAATAACTCAGAGATGCATTTTAAATAAAAGGACACATTCTACTCATGTAAAAACACGCTGATTCCCGGACTGTCTGCGGGCCAGATTGAGAAGGCGATTGGGGCAGATTTGGCCCCCGGGCCTTAGTTTGCCTACCCATGGACAACTTACTCCTTAACTTAAAGAAAACAAAAAAGATTATTGTGGACTTTAGGAAATGTAAACTGAATATTCAGCCACTTATTACTGAGGGGAAGTGTGTGGAACGGGTCTCGGTGTTTCGATTTCTGGGAATGGAGTTGAGAGATGACCTAACCTGGGGAGAAAACAGCAAAGACCTGATGAAGAGAGCACAGCAGAGGTTATATTTTCTGAGAATCCTCCAGAAAAACAATCTCTCAAAGGACCTGTTGATGGCATTTTACCATTGTACTGTGGAGAGTGTATTAACTTATGGTCTCTGTGTGTGGTTTGGGAGCTGCACGGTCAGGGAAAAAACAACGCTGTCCAGGGTTGTAAAGACTGCGGAGAGAATAATTGGGTGCCCTCTTCCCACCTTGGATCAAATCTACACTTCCAGGTGCCATAAGAAAGCTGCAGAGATAGCGCAGGATAGTGCGCACCCCGGAAATGATCTCTTTCAGCTTCTGCCTTCTGGAAGAAGGTCCAGGGTTATAAAGACTAGGACTAGCCGCCTGAGAAACAGTTTCTATCCAAATGCGATTTTGGCTTTAAACACAGTGTAAGGAGTCTCTATGGGAGTATATTGTGTTTAAAAATGGGGTATCACAATTTTTAGGGGGCTAACCAGGTTGGGATAGCTGGGATAGCAGGCTTGTTGGTTTCTGAATGTCTGGTGTAGATTTTTTCAATTTCGTTGTTCTGTATGGGACAATGACAATAAAGATTATCGTATTATTGTATCGTATCGTATGGACTACCGGTAATCAAACAATCTACGGCTTTTATGGTTTGTTGTTTCTGTTTGTTACTATGTTACGTCCATTTTGTGTTGTTGTACTGTAAACCACCCTGTGACCCTCGGATATGAAGGTGTGATAGGAATTTTATGGTCTTAGATATATATTAAATGTTCATAAGTGTACCAACCAAGCACGTACATAGATCAGCACAGGAAGACCAACCTGGAACCATTTTGATTCCTAAACTGAGTAAATGTTTTCTTTACAAGGTCAAAATGGAAAAGCCTCCCCATTGTCATTTCCTTCACAAATCCTGTCTTAAGGGCACATTTAAGATATGAATAGGGTGTGAGGCTGTGACCTGGCCCAGGAACTAAGTATTTATCATTACAAAAAACTGGCCAGGCTCCCCAGGCAATCCAATCAAGTAACCTGCCAGACAGGAGATAAACAACGACAGGAGTAAAACAACATTCAAATTTCTGTTGTAGACCACCTTTTCTGTGATGTAGGTGTGATGTATCTGAGGGGTGGTCTTAGGTTACACCCCTTCTGTGATGTATGTATGATGTTTCTGGGGGTGGTCTTGATCTACAGGGTGGCAATTTCAAAAGTCTTTATAAGACCTTGCACGCCATTGTTCTGGGTTCCTCCTCCCTCGTGCGTGTGGTGAGCGAGGACCCTGTTGCAACAGATCAATAAAGATCAGGCTTACTAGCTGCTTTGCTTCTCAATATTCTCTGGTTGGCCTCTGTTATCTTCTCCAACCAATAGGAAACCGACGTAAGGACTTTATATGGGCTCTTGGATACCCCATTAGGGAAAAGGGCAATTTTTGTTTACAACAAAGGGCAGTATAGAAATTCAATAAATAATAAAATAACAAACAGCAGGACCAATCCTGCCCGGCTTGCGCCATCACCCTCTGATCAGTAGCCATGTCAGGGCTCCGGCCTAGCCTGGGGGGTTCCGAGGTGCCGCCACTTTAAGGGCCCAAGGGGGCCCCCGAGCCGAGCGCAGGGGCCGGGTGTGGTGGTTCCGCAGGGCCCCCCAAACCGGCCCCGGCCATGGAACTGGGACACTCATCTTCTCTTGGCTGTGAGTCCCCCTGGGCCTGAGATCAAGGGGTCTGAAAGCCCACGCGGGGCGTTGCCATGGCAGCCAGGCCCCAGAGCGGCACAACTGCCAGGAGTGGCCCCCGCAGCCCCCTTGAGACAGGTCCGGGGCTGGTCCTGCTCCCACCCCAAAGTCTCCAGTCTCCCCCAGGTGTGGCCCTGGGTTTTGGGAGTCACATGACTTGCACCCGGGGCTGAGTGGAAACGCCCTCCCAACGCCCAACCCCAGCAAGGGTTGCCAACTCTTTCCCCTGCCTCTGCTCCTCTGCTTTTAGTAATAGCTTGATTTGCAGGGGTGCCTTCGCTCCCTCTTCACTGCCTGCCCCCCCTACTGTTTTTATGGGAGGATCAAGCTGATGTCTAAATAATAATAATAATAATAATAATAATAATAATTAATAACTACATATTTATTAATCGTCCACCTTTGCACCTAAAGGGCGGCTTAGCATCCCTATTTTCCTGATTTGATCCCCAAATGTCCTGCTTTTCCTTAGGACGTCCCTATTTTCATCAGAGAAATGTTGGAGGGGATGGAGTTATCCGACCCCCGAGCCATCTGAAGCCAGCCCTGTATAAGGAGGTTTTGTAATTTCTTATGTTTTATTATGTTTTTATATATGTTGGAATCTGCCCAGACCGGCTGGGGCAACCTAGTTAGATGGGTGGGGTATAAACAGTAAAATTATTATTATTATTATTATTGTTGTTGTTGTTGTTGTTGTTGTTGTTATTAAATATGACATCCTTATTTTTATCAGATAAATGTTGGAGGTTATGCATTTTTGATATGCAGAAATGAGTCTTTCAGATGACGATGATTTATGAAAGGCATTTTATGACATAAAAACAGAAAAGGTGCAATATAATGATTTAAAACACAACTCCCCCACAGACACACTGAAAAGGCCATTGATTGTTTTAATAGTCAAAGGCCTGGTTGAAGAGGAATGTTTTCACCTGGCGCATAAAGATGTAATGAATGCGCCCGCTTAGCTTCCCCAGGGAGAGCATTCCAGAGATGGGGAGCCACCGCAGAAAAGGCCCCGTTCTCGTGTTGCCACCCTCCAGACCTCTTGTGGAGGAGGCACACAAAGAAGGGCCTCAGAAGATGATCTCTGGGTCCGGGGCAGTGCAGATAGGAAGAGGCGAAGCTTGAGATGTTGGTAGTGATTTTTTAAATCTTTTTTTTTTTGTATATAATTTTTAAAATTAAATTTTCTGTTTTACAATGTACTCATTTTTACACCCTTAAGATATCAGTGACTTCCCTTCTTCTCTTTCCATGGTTCATTTTACATATCATAAATCCCTGCACATTTTACAAAAACTATACTATTCAGTATTCCTTTATTACATCCATCAAAACTGATTTACACTGTTGAATTTATCTTAATGCTGCCAGCGTTTTCAGCTGTACAAGTAGTGATATCTATCATCTATCTATCTATCTATCTATCTATCTATCTATCTATCTATCATCTATCTATCTATCATCTATCTATATCTATCTATCTATCATCTATCTATCATCTATCTATCTACAGCATCTATCATCTATCTATCTATCATCTATCTATCTATCTATCTATCTATCTATCTATCTACAGCATCTATCTATCTATTATCTATCATCTATCTATCTATCTATCTATCTATCTATCTATCTATCTCATCTATCTATCTATCTATCATCTATCTATCTATCTATCTATCTATCTATCTATCTATCTATATCTACAGTATCTATCTATCTATCATCTATCTATCTACAGCATCTATCTATCTATCTATCTATCTATCTATCTATCTATCTATCTATCTATCATCATCTATCTATCTATCATCTATCTATCTATCATCTATCTATCTATCTATCTATCTATCTATCTATCTATCATCTATCTATCTATCATCTATCTATCTCTATCATCTCTATGTTGGAAGCCAATCAAAGTGGCTGGGGCTACTCAGTCAGATGGACGGGGTATAATAATAATAATAATTGCACTTACTGCTCCCCTACCATCACCTGTCCATGGCAAGAGGCGTCTGAAAAAGGAAGTTATAAAGAGGAGGAGCAGGTTCAAAGTGCGCTCTGGTCAAATTCCTTAAAAATATCAGGGCCTGTAGCCCCCGTAATGGCAGTTTCAGAAGAGAATGTGGCCCCTGGGCTGCAAAGGACCAAACTCAGTGACTAATCGAAAGCCCCTGGCTTCTGCCCCCTTGCCTCCTTCTCCCCGCCCCGAATCCAGCTCAGATGTGCTCCCTGAAGGAAGAGTTTGACTCGCTGCAGGAGGTGAAAGATGTGGAGCTGGACCGCTTGGAGCGCGAGCTGCGGGAGGCCAACGAGGAGATCCACAGCCTGCGCTTGGACGCCGAGGAGGCGGCTGCCTTGCACGAGAACGAGGTGGCCGGGCTGCAGGAGGAGATCTGCCGCCTGAAAGCCGAGCTGGAGCGCGTGCAGAGGGTCCGGAACGAGTACGACATGGAGGTCACAGCCCTGCGGGCCGAGATCAACATGAAGCGGCCGGGCACCGGAGACAGCCAGCCTGCCCCAGAGATGTTGGTGGTGTCCCACTTTGATGACCGTCTCGCCTGCACCTCGGAAGAGGTGGCCAGGCTTCAAGGTATGGCCATGTCTCGGGTTACAGACGCTTCGGGTTGCGCAATTTCTTTTTTTAAATATATATATATATATATTTATTGGTTTTAACATGTAAATTATAAAACATACCACACTATTTATTACAAATACAATCTTACTGGACTTCCATCAGCACCTCTGATGATCTTCCGTCTTAACCACTTCTAACACATTTCTTTACTTTATATTGTCTTTACCTCCCTTAACATAACATCACCCCTTTTCCATTTTTACAATATTTCAAATTATACTCCTCACAGAACTTCTTGCAAACCTACAAACGTCGTCTGGTCATCACAAATACTTTTCATGTAGGTCGTAAATTTACGCCAGTCTTCGGTAAATTTCTGGTCTCGCTGGTTTCGGATCCTTCCTGTTAATTTGTCTAATTCTGCATAGTCCATTAACTTCATCCTCCATTCTTCAATCGTCGGGAGTTCTTCTTGTTTCCATTTTTGGGCCAATAATATTCTAGCTGCTGTCACTGCATATAAAACAAACTTACAGTCCTTTCTATTTATATCACTTCCAACAATACCCAGTAGAAATGCTTCTGGCTTCTTACTAAATGTATATTTCAACATTTTTTTCAACTCATTATATATCATCTCCCAGAAGCATTTCACCTTTTTACAATCCCACCACATGTGATAAAATGTTCCCTCTTTTTCTTTGCATTTCCAACATTTATTACTAGTTTTATACATTTTTGCTAATTTAACAGGGGTACTATACCATCTGTACATCATTTTCATCATGTTTTCTTTTAATCCATTACATGCAGTAAACTTTAAGCCTTCTTTCCATAATTTTACCCAATCACACAGTTGTATGTTATACCCAAAATCTTTGGCCCAGTGAATCATAACCGACTTAACTTCTTCATCTTTCAAATGCCATTCAAGCAGCAATTTATACGGGTTGCGCGATTTCGGGTTACTTCCGCGTTTCGGTGCTTGTGCAGGCGCAGAAGCGTTAAACGCACTTTGCGCATGCGCAGAAGCACAGAATCGCGACCTGCTTTAAAAGCAGCTGATCTCTTGTGTGGCCTGGTCCTCTTCAGTGGAGCTCAGAAATAGGTGCCCCGCTCTTCAGTAGGGCTGACCCCCAAGCGAATGTGCATAGGACCATGTTTGTGAGCAGGGCCAGATTGAGGTTCGATGAGGCCCTAAGCTACTGAAGGTATCGGGGCGCTTTCTATGTCCAGCTGTCCTTTGTCAACAAAAATGGTTGCTGTTTTTTGTGTGGAATATAATGGTATATGGTAATTTATGGACCCAATAGGTATTTCAAGCCATTTGCGTGTGTTGCAATGCAATCAGCCCATGCAGAATGTAGGCACCCTATATAAAGGTAAAGCTAAAGGGACCCCTGACCATTAGGTCCAGTCGTGGCCGACTCTGGGGTTGCGGCGCTCATCTCGCTTTACTGGCCGAGGGAGCCAGCGTACAGCTTCCGGGTCATGTGGCCAGCATGACTAAGCCGCTTCTGGCAAACCAGAGCAGCGCACGGAAACGCCGTTTACCTTCTTGCCGGACTGATACCTATTTATCTACTTGCACTTTGACGTGCTTTCGAACTGGTAGGTTGGCAGGAGCAGGGACCAAGCAACGGGAGCTCACTCCATCACGGGGATTTGAACCGTCGACCTTCCGATCGGCAAGTCCTAGGCTCTGTGGTTTAACCCACAGCGCCACCCCTGTCCTGTGAAAGGAGCAAACCAGTGATATTTGAGGGAGCAGGCTAGCAGGCGGGACCCATGACATACATCATAGGAGCCTACACAACGCAAAACACTCTTGCTGTATGTAGGTTTTATTTTATTTGTCTTTTATCTTATATTTTGGAAATGTACATCCAGTTTTTTCCCTTTATTTTTTTGGGGCCCTCACGAGAGAGGGGCCCTAAGCTATAGCTTGTTTAGCTTATACGTAAATCTGGCACTGGTTGTGAGCATATTGGCCTGTTGACTGGGGCTGTAAGCAATTGTTGGAGGTTTCCAGAGGGGCATTTATTGTGTGACTGGAGCTCATCATACTTTCATAATTTTTGCAGTGTTCAGCTGACATTATTGACACCAAAACCCCAGCCTGCATTTCCTTCCTGTTTAATTTGTTTTTGTTTGTTTCCTACCTGGGGAGAACCAGTAAGTAAAAAAACTGAGCAAATGACTTATTTCCAAATGAAACACCCTTAGGGCTCATCCACACTTTCACCACGTGCTTTGCCTGTTGGCTGTGCCTTGCAAAAATTCAGCCTCACTCCGGCGGGAAGGTAAACGGTGTTTCCGTGCGCTGCTCTGGTTCACCAGAAGCGGCTTAGTCCTGCTGGCCACATGACCCGGAAGCTGTACGCCGGCTCCCTCAGCCAATAAAGCTGAGGGAGCCGGGTCCCTTTATCTTTACCTAACTTTTGCACAAGTTCTGTTTTACGCACTTGGCAGAAAACTTTTTAAAAATAAGAAGGGAGTGGAAGGAGGGCGGGCATGCAGGGAAAAAAAAGACTTTGGCAATCTTACCCACCAAACTTTGAATGAGATGGAATAATCCTCCTGACGTGAGCTGCTCGGCTGCAGCACATGATGTTTCATCCCGGTGTTTTGCAGAGGATCTCCGGACGCTGAGAATTCAGTACCAGGAACTGACTAACGAGTACCAAATCCTGCAGGAGAGCAACAAGATCATGGTCAACCAGCTGGAGAGACTGGAGGCCCTGAAATACAGGTGAGTCTCCATGTCCCGGGATTGCCCATGGCGGCCAATGGCTTGTGGCAGGACCCCGAGGGGCCGGAACATTTTATTCGATTGCGTTTGTATTCCACCTTTCCTGCAAGGAGCTCAAGGCGGCCTGCCTTGTTCTCCTCCTTCCCATCTTGATCCTCACAACAACCTTGTGAGGTAGGTTCAGCTGAGAGACTGTGACCGGTCCGAGGCCACCCAGTCAGCTTCATGACCAAGCGGGGATTTGAACCCTCGTCTCCCGTGTCCTAACCCGGCACGCTGTCTACTAAACCACGCTGACTCTCCACAAATAATCAGCTTTAGAGCAAGGATTTTTTGCCGGGAGCAAAGTGGGAGTGGGAAAGAGTTAAAGTCCCTCCTCAGCCCTGCTGCGCTTTTAATCAATAACCTTGCTGCCGTAGTTGCATACATACCGTATTTTCCGCTCTATAGGATGCACTTTTCCCCCTCCAAAAATTAAGGGGAAATGTGTGTGCGTCCTATGGAGCGAATGAGGCTCCTTGGCTTCAGCGAAAGCAACGCGAAGCCTCCGAAGCGCCCTCCGCGCTCCGGAGGCTTCCCGTTGCTTTCGCTGAAGCCTGGAGAGTGAGAGGTCTTGGTGCGCACCGACCCCTCTTGCTCTCCATGCTTCAGGGATAGCCGCCTGAAGCCTTCGGAGTGCAGCACGAGTTCCCACTGTGCTCCGCAAGACTCTCCTGGCTTCAGCAAAAGGAACCCGAAGCCTGCAGAGCGCAGCGGGAACTCGCGCTGCGCTCCAAAGACTTCAAGGATAGCCACGCGCAGCCCCTCCGGCAGGGAGAGGCTGCAAATGGCTATGGCTTCTTTACCCCTGCGCAGCCTCTCCCGGCTGGAGAGGTTGCGCACGGCTAAAGAGGAAGCCAAGACAGCCAGCGGGATGGATCCTGCTCACTGTCTTGGCTTCTTTGCTCTTTGGGGCTGGGGGGGGTGACTCCCCCTGGCAGCCCCAGCAGCTCTGGGAGAAGCTGAATAAGATTTTTTTTCTTGATTTCCCCCTCTAAAAACTAGGTGCGCCCTATGGTCCCGTGCGCCTTATGGAGCGAAAAATACGGTAAATATTGGTCTGACCGTTATTTTTACTTCCTCGGACATGATACCTAGGAGAAAGGATTCTGTTTTTTTTTTTCCAAATGAGAATCTAAACATCTTTTTCAGTTCATTATAGATATTTTCCCAGAATCCCAGTATCTCTTTGCACTCCGACCACATATATAGAATTCTGTTCTCATTCTGAAGCAAAGTTCTTAACCCGAGGTACTATTTCTGGGTTAGCGGAGTCTGTAACCTGAAGCGTATGTAACCCGAGGTACCACTGTATCTCCCTCTCAGTCCTTTCCCTCCGAACAGAGCAAGGAGCAAGTCAGACGACTCTCCCTCCCTCGACTCGGACTCCGAGGGGAGCACGGACCACCCTCCGTCCATCAACTGGCGGGCCACGCCCCACGCCAGCGGCAGCGTCTCCTTCAAGTCCGTGGAGATGGCAGGCACGGCCAGCGAGGGAGACGAGGAGGAGAAACTGTCGAAACCGGAGAGCGAGGCTGACCTGCGCTACCAGGTGAGGAGGGAGGAGAGCGAGGCGGATCCGGACCAGGTGCAGGCATGGGGAGAGGTTTTTAAATGGTGTATAATGTATAATTTATTAAAGAAGAAAAAGAGCTCTTTTACATTCTTAAGGCAGCCAGAAAAAGCTGCCTCCTCCAATCAGGGGTTTTCCAGATATTTCAGATATTTCCAGCTGGTCTTGCCACCTGGGGCTGATGGGATCTGCAGCCTAATAATAATAATAATAATAATAATAATAACAATAATAATAACAATTTATTATTTATACCCCACCCATCTGGCTGAGTTTCTCCAGCCACTCTGGGCGGCTCCCATTCAAGTATTAAAAACAGAACAGCATTAAATATTAAAAACTTCCTTAAACAGGGCTGCCTTCAGATGTCTTTTAAAGATAGGATAGCTGCTTATTTCCTTCACATCTGAAGGGAGGGTGTTCCACAGGGCAGTCTGGTAAAAGTCTGGTAGTTGTTTTTCTCTTTGACATCTGATGGGAGGGTGTTCCACAGGGCGGGCGCCACCACTGAGAAGGCCCTCTGCCTGGTTCCCTGTATCATGGCTTCTCGCAGTGAGGGAAACGCCAAAAGGTCCTCGGCACTGGATCTCAGTGTCCGGGCAGAACAATGGGGGTGGAGACACTGCGTCAGGTATACTGGACCGAGGCCGTTTAGGGCTTTCAAGGTCAGCACCAACACTTTGAATTGTGCTCGGAAACGTACTGGGAGCCAATGCAGATCTCTCAGGACCGGTGTTATATGGTCTCGGCGGCCGCTCCCAGTCACCAGTTTAGCTGCCGCATTTTGGATTAATTGCAGTTTCTGGGTCACCTTCAAAGGTAGCCCCACGCAGAGTGCATTGCAGTAGTCCAAGCGGGAGATAACTAGAGCATGCACTACTCTGGCAAGACAGTCCGCAGGCAGGTAGGGTCCCATCCTGCGTATCAGATGGAGCTGGTAGACAGCCGCCCTGGACTCAGAACTGACCTGCGCCTCCATGGACAGCTATGAGTCCAAAATGACTCCCAGGCTGCGCACCTGCTCCTTCAGGGGCACAGTTACCCCATTCAGCACCAGGGAATCCCCCACACCCACCCGCCCCCTGTCCCCCCAAAACAGTACTTCTGTCTTGTCAGAATTCAACCTCAATCTGTTAGCCGCCATCCATCCTCCAAGTGCCTCCAGACACCCACACAGGACCTTCACTGGTTCCAATTTAAAAGAGAGGAAGAGCTGGGTATCATTCACATAATGGAGAACACCAGCCCAAACCCCCTGATGATCTCTCCCAGCGACTTCGTATAGATATTAAAAAGCATGGGGGAGAGGACGGAACCCTGAGGCACCCCACAAGTGAGAGCCCAGGGGTCTGAACACTCATCCCCCAACACCACTTTCTGGACACTTTCAGGAAGGCTCCCCTAGGTCAGAGAAGGCCGGTAACCCTCCCTGCAGGTCAGAAACAAGAAGGCACAGAGTTTTTGGATGGAGGGCACAGCTTGACCCTCTTGCCCTCTGTGCCCCTCTTCTTGCCCTGGCAGAGCGACCAAGCCCCACGCAGCCAGCGCAGGACGGAAGACAAGGACCATCTCGACCTCCCGGAGTGGGCAAGGAGAGCGGCAGAGCGGAAGGCGGGAGAGGCGGCAAGAGCAGGGAGGGAAGACGGAAGTGAGGTAGGCATGATGTAGAGGAACAGGTGCTGATCAGGAGTTTGGTGGGAAATCCACGTGCTTCAGCTCTGCGTTAGCAGTACAGCGGCCTTCCTTACAGGGTGGCTGTAAAGGGTCCAGTAATATATTCATGCAAACTGCAGGAGTCTGGGCTTGGTTGTTGTTGTTGTTTAGTCGTTTAGTCGTGTCCGACTCTTCGTGACCCCCTGGACCAGAGCACGCCAGGCACTCCTGTCTTCCACTCCCTCCCGCAGCTTGCTCAAACTCATGCTGGTAGCTTCAAGAATACTGTCCCACCATCTTGTCCTCTTTCATCCCCTTCTCCTTGTGCCCTCCATCTTTCCCAACATCAGGGTCTTTTCCAGGGAGTCTTCTCTTCTCATGAGGTGGCCAAAGTACTGGAGCCTCAGCTTCAGGATATGTCCTTCCAGTGAGCACTCAGGGCTGGTTTCCTTCAGAATGGAGAGGTTTGATCTTCCTGCAGTCCATGGGACTCTCAAGAGTCTCCTCCAGCACCAGAATTCAAAAGCATCCATTCTTCGGCGATCAGCCTTCTTTGTGGTCCAGCTCTCACTTCCATACATCGCTACTGGGAAAACCATAGCTTGAACTATATGGACCTTTGTTGGCAAGGTGATGTCTCTGCCTTTTAAGGTGCTGTCTAGGTTTCTCATTGCTTTTCTACCAAGAAGCAAGCGTCTTTTAATTTCGTGACTACTTGGGCTTGGTAGCCAAGTATTAAGTTTTCACCCGCCAGCTTCCAAGTCCAGTCGCAGACTGGTGTCACAATATTGTATACATTTATTAATATGGATCTTCTTTGGAGAAGCACAGGCTGCTCTTAGGGTGACCTGCAAACCGGATCGCTTGCAGGGAGATTAGACCACGGTTGGCTATTTAATGGGCACTCGTTCTGGGGAAGCTAGATGATGTGATGTCAAAGCAAGGGCCAGTCCACACTGTCCAGTGTGCTCTCCCATCAGTTTCCTTACCGCCATCAGTCTCCTTTCTTGTAACTTGGAAGCCACGGATTCGAGTCCTACCCTCCGGAGCAGGAGAAAACAAGCTTGTTCCCTCTTCCATGAGATATTTGAAGATGGCTCTCATATCTCCTCTCAGTCTCCTCTTTTCCAGGCTAAACATACCCAGTTCCTTCAACCGTTCCTCATCAGGCTTAGTTTCCAGGCCCTTGATCATCTTGGTCACCCTCCTCCTCACACATTCCAGCTTGTCAACATCCTTCTTAAATTGTGGTGCCCAGAACTGGACACAGGATTCCAGGTGTGGTCTGACCAAGGCAGAATAGAGCGGGACTATGACTTCCCTTGATCTGCACACGATACTTTTGTTGACGCAGCCTAGAATAGTGTTACCGTATTTTTCGCACTATAGGACGCACCGGTCCATAGGAGGCACCTAGATTTTTTGGGGGGGGAAATAAAGGGGGGAAATTTTATTTCCCCCCCCCCCCAGGCGTGGGGCTGGGGCGGAGGAAGCCCGAGCTTCCCCCTCCCCCAGAACGGGACCCAGAGCCATGCCGAAGCTGTGCGCAGCTTTGGTATCGCTCTGGGAGCTTGCGGGGCTGGGGGAGGAGGAAGCCCTCCGCCAGCCTCCAAACCATGTCGGGAGACAGCGGGATGGCGCGCTGCGCCTCTCCCGCTGTCCCCCGAATTTGCGGGGCTGGCGACGGGGAGGAGCAGGCTTCTCCCCCCCGCCAGCCTTCTAACCGAGTCGGGGGACAGTGGGAAAGGCGCGCTGCGCCTCTCCTGCTGTCCCCCGAGCTTGTGGGGCTGGCAGTGGGGCTCTCCTGAAGCCTGGAGAGCGAGAGGGGTCGGTGCGCACCGACCCCTCTCGCTCTCCAGGCTTCAGCGAAAGCCTGCATTCGCACCATAGGACGCACACACATTTCTCCTTCATTTTTGGAGGGGAAAAAGTGCTTCCTATAGTGCGAAAAATACGGTAGCTTTTTTTTTGCTGCTGCATCGCACAAGACCCCCTCCCTCCCCACTATGGTAACTGCATTACCTGAATCTGAGGGGTTGCATCTGCAGACCTGGGTCCCATATGGGGAATTGCCCCACCAACGTCAGTCCGGCCCCCACCTGCCTGCCTTATTTTTGACCACCAATCCAGGGGGTAGCCCTGCCTGTCAGATTTCCCCTCCTTCTTCACTCCAGGGCTTCTGCCTGCTGAACTTAGCAAAGGGGAAGAGGATGGGGATGAAACTAGAATCAATTGGCAGTGCTGTTGCGTTCCAAAGGCAAAGGAAGGATTGGACTCTGATTACTAAAATACACATGAGGCTTGGCCAGCAAGACTCTGGGAGGAAGTGCCAATAATAATCTGTCGCATCCTGGCCAAGGTCCCTTTTATTAACAAAAGAACTTTTAACAAGCACTTGTAAGACCCAATCAGATTTCCCCTGAGCATTTCGAAAAAGCCACATGGGGCAAAGTTAGATCAGAGAAATCCTTTCAACTACAAAGAACTAATTTGAGCATGCGTACATGTTCAGGCTAAATAAAACAGGAATCAAGGAGGAATGCATTTAGCAAACCCTGGAGGTCATAAACAGGCAGTAAACAGGAAAGGAAGGACAGGCAAGGAAAGATAGTATTTAGCATCTCCTTGTGAATTCTCTTCCTGGCCCTTAAGATCTACCTAAAGATTAACAAAATCTACATCAAAGCTACCTCCTTATCTTATGTACTGAGGATGCCTGGTGAAGCAACTGGTCTGTGTTTTAGAATGCTTATACGTGCCTGTCAGGCAGAGAAAATGGGCAGTAGAGAAAATGGGGCAGAGAAGCAGAGGCTTGTGGGATTTGATCAGAAATTATTGTCAGTGATTCAATCCCACTCAAGCGATGCTTTCATTGCTGACACAATGGCTTGCTCCATTTTTCATAATTTCATAGCAATCCCACCTGACCATCACATCGTGCCCAGGCAGTGGCTCTGGCGCCACCTGCTGTGGGCCTCCGTGCCTCTGCCCTACCCAGTCCCACCAGCTGCTCCTGGATCCCACTAAGACCCCGTGCGTCGGAAAGGTACGCGAAGGGATGCCCGGCTTGTCCGTTGACCCTCTGCTCTTCCTTCTTCTCTGGCAGCACGACCAAACCCAGGACATCCTGCGAGAGATGGAGAGTAAGTGTTGGCTCAGCCAGAACGAACGGGAGCAGCTGCACGAGGAATTGCGGATGTGCAAGGAAGAGATTGAGAGACTTAACGGCACCATCCCCACCGGAGGGCGGGTAAACACTCAGAGGCGTTTGGGCGTGTGTGTGTGTGTGTGTGTGTGTGTGTGTGTGTTGCAGTTTGCTCTGCTCGGTCCAGTGGGGAGCTGGGGGCTGGAACAACCCTTTCCCTGAGGTAGGGGTGATTGATTGATTGATTGATTGACTGATTGCATTTCTATGCCGTTTCCGTTCAAACGAATCCCAAAGCGGCTTACAAGCAACAAACAGCAATAGCATGAACACCACAAGTACAGCATGAATCAGATAATCACGGGGAATCTGGTTCAAGTTTGAATTTGGGTACAAAACCTTTCTGAAACGCAGCTGTCCTCTCCAGACAGGCTTTTAACAACCAGCCGCCTCAGTGTCTCCACAGGGACATATTAATCATTTTATTTGTTTATTTCATAAATAAATTTATGCACAATTTGATTGAGGGTGGGGGTGGGGAGAGACATACCTCAACGCGGTTTACAAAGAGAAGGGGGAAATAAAATTAGCTTTAACAGCAATACTTTGAAATGTTCAAAAGGTAAAACCAGCAAGAAACTGAAAGCAGGTTAAAACACACATCCGCGTTCTGCATGTCTGGGTAAAGGTAAAGGGACCCCTGACCATTAGGTCCAGTCGTGGCCGACTCTGGGATTGCGGCGCTCATCTTGCTTTACTGGCCGAGGGAGCCGGCGTACAGCTTCGGGGTCATGTGGCCAGCATGACGAAGCCGCTTCTGGAGAACCAGAGCTGCGCACGGAAACGCCCTTTACCTTCCCGCCGGAGAGGTGCCTATTTATCTACTTGCACTTTGACGTGCTTTGACTGCTAGGTTGGCAGGAGCAGGGACTGAGGGAACGGGAGCTCACCCCGTCGCGGGGATTCGAACCACCAACCTTCTGATCGGCAAGTCCTAGGCTCTGTGGTTTAACCCACAGCGCCACCCACGTCTGGGTAGGCTTGACCAAACAGAAATGTTTTTAGCAGGCGCTGAAAAATATACAGGGAAGGCACCTGTATGTCATTGGGCAGGGAGTTCGAAAGTGTAGGTGGCGTCGCAGAGAAAGATTGATTTCTTACAAATGCGGAACAGGTATCACACAGCACTTATAGCAGCGCCAGATATCACGTGGGGATCAGTTGTCGGGGCACTTTTGGGGGTGCTGTGCCCAAAGAAGCCAGTGTGGTGTAGTGGTTAAGAGCGGTGGACTCGTAATCTGGTGAACCAGGTTCGCTTCCCTGCTCCTCCACATGCAGCTGCTGGGTGACCTTGGGCCAGTCACACTTCTCTGAAGTCTCCCAGCCTCACTCACCTCACAGAGTGTTTGTTGTGGGGGAGGAAGGGAAAGGAGAATGTTAGCTGCTTTGAGACTCCTTAGGGTAGTGATAAAGTGGGATATCAAATCCAAACTCCACTCCACAAATGCCAAACGACAGGGTTCGAGAGACACAGCAATTCCTGCATAACGTCTCGTGTGGTTGCTTTTTTAAAACACACTCACACATTGACTGACTCCTATTCTAGCACAATCGCAATCCCTTTCCTGGTGGGTGGTAGGAATTCTGCGTAGCCAGCTCCTTCCCAGACACCCAAATTCTTTGGTGCAGAGTCATAGCACGCAGGCGGCTCTGAAGCAGGATCCGGGCCCGAAATTTCAGACCCCCTTCCCACACGGGCAGCCAAAACACCCTGTGGCCTAACTTCTTTCTTTCTTTCTTTCTTTCTTTCTTTCTCTCTCCTCTCTCTCTTTCTCTGGTCCCCTGCCTTGGCTCATCTCCCCTCCGTGGTGTTTCTGGCGTCCCCTCCGCCCTCCATCCCACGCTCTCCCTCCCCACACCGCCCCCCGGAACCCCACAGCCCCCCCACGTACCCGACCCTCCTGCCGTCATCTCCCTCCCTCTCATAGGACTGGTTATCATAGTAGCCCTGCTTTGGTGCTGGCGGGCTGAGATGTCTTCCTAAAGCCCCGAATCAGGTACTGGTATCATCCGCTTGGTCTGCTAGGCTGCGCTTGGCTTGCGTCTCCTGCATGAAGCAAGGACACACATTCCCCGTCCCCAACATTTGGTTGCTTTGTTGTCGTTCTCCCCCGCTTGCAGTCACACCCATGCGCCTGCACTGCACCCCTCCCTCTCGCCTCCTTCCCCAACCCATCGCCTGCCGCACAGCCTGTTCCCTCTTCACAACAAATCATTTCCCCATGCTTGCATTTCCTCCTCCGGTGAGGCAGAGCAGGAACAAGCAAATTCCTTTTTTTTAATAAAAGACTTTGGGTTAGGAACGCCTTTCCAGAGGTTTCCTGCTGGGGCTGATGGGAGCTCTAGGCAGTGCCGGATTTACGTACAGTGGTACCTCGGGTTAAGTACTTAATTTGTTCCGGAGGTCCATTCTTAACCTGAAACTGTTCTTAACCTGAAGCACCACTTTAGCTAATGGGGCCTCCTGCTGCCGCTGCGTCACTGCTGTGCAATTTCTGTTCACATCCTGAAGCAAAGTTCTTAACCCGAGGTGCTATTTCTGGGTTAGCGGAGTCTGTAACCTGAAGCGTATGTAACCCAAGGTACCACTGTATAAGCTAAACAAGCTATAGCTTAGGGCCCCACTCTCTTGGGCCCCCCAAAAAAATTAAAGGAAAAAAACCTGGATGTACATTTCCAAAATATTAAAAAGGTAAAGGTGAAGCACCCCAGACAGTTAATCCAGCCATGAATGACTCTGGGGTTGCGGTGCTCATCTCGCTTTATTGGCTGAGGGAGCCGGCGTACAGCTTTTTGTGGTTTTATATCTTGAACTGCCCTGAAACCCCAGGTATAGGGCAGTATATAAATTCAATTAACAACAACAGCAGCAGCAGCAGCAACAACAACACCACCACTTTATTTATTTACATGCTGTCCATCTGACTGGGTTTCCCCAGCCACTCTGGGCGGCTCCCAGCAGTCAAAACCATTCCTCTTCAACCAGGCCTCTCTCTGGCTTTTGACAGAATCATAGAGTTGGGAGGGACCAACGAGGGTCATCTAGTTCAACCCCCTGCAGTGCAGGAATCTTTTACCCAGTGCAGGTCTCGAACCCACAGCCCTGGCATAGCTACTGACTGAGCTATACCGGCTTGTAACTACCGGTGGCTTTCCAGAATAAGGGAGGGTGTTTTAACGTATTTCTCTCCCACCCGGTTTTAATGCATGTCTTTTTTCCTTTTCCTTTTTCCTTTTGTAAGTCGCTTTGAGTTGCCCTGGCAAAATAAATAAAAAAAATAGGGCGACTAATACATTTAATAAATAAATAAATAACTGACCTACCAGCTCAGAAATAAATAGATAGATAGATAGATAAATAAATAAAGACTAAGCTGCCACCTCAGAAATAAATAAATAGATAGATAGATAGATAGATAGATAGATAGATAGATAGATAAATAAATAAATGACTGAGCTACCGGCTCAGAAATAAATACATATATAAAGGGTAAAGGGACCCCTGACCATTAGGTCCAGTCATGGCCGACTCTGGGGTTGCAGCGCTCATCTCGCTTTACTGGCCGAGGGAGCCGGCGTACAGCTTCCGGGTCATGTGGCCAGCATGGCGAACCAGCATGGCGAACCAGAGCAGCGCACGGAAACGCCGTTTACCTCCTGCCGGAACGGTACCTATTTATCTACTTGCACTTTGACGTGCTTTCGAACTGCTAGGTTGGCAGGAGCAGGGACCGAGCAACGGGAGCTCACCCCGTCGCGGGGATTCGAACCGCTGACCTTCTGATCGGCAAGTCCTAGGCTCTGTGGTTTAACCCACAGCGCCACCTGCGTCCCTAAATAAATAGATAGATAGATAGATAGATAGATAAATAGATAGATAGATAAATGGCTGAGCTACCAGCTCAGAAATAGATAGATAGATAGATGATAGATAGATAGATAAATAGATAAATGACTGAGCTACCGCCTTCCTAGGAATCACCTTCATAAGAATGTAAAAGGCTACAGGATCAATCCAATGGGCCTTTAGTCTAGCACCCTGTTCTCACGGCAGCCGACCAGATGTCTGGTGGCGACCCAGCAAGCGGGATTCGAACACGAGCCCCCCGCCCCCCGCGTGCCGAAAGCGCGGGTTGCAATGCACGCCTGCGGATGTCCGTGTGGTTCAATTAACCCTAGTGCATGGAGCGGGGTTGGAGCCAGGCGGGTGGGTTTTAAGGCTCCCTCGCTGACCCCCCCTTTCTCCTTCTCCTCCTCCCCTGCAGGTCCCAGCCGGAGGGATGAAGCCCCTCGCTCTCTTCGCCGTCCTTGCCGGGGGCCTCCTCCTCTACCCCTGCGTAAAGAGATACACCAGCAGCTGGACGCCGCCCTAAGGAGCCTGCACACCTGGACACCCGCCCCTCAAAGAGGGGGCCCCTTGCGCCACGTACCCCTCCCCACCCCAACTCTGTGAGGACTGAGCACCTGTCCCCCCCGCCCCCCATTAACCCAACCGCTGCTCGGAAGGCCGGTCTCGCCATCAGCCACGCCAAGCGAACCTTCACCCATCATCAGTTATCCATTCCCCTCCCTTCCCTGCTTCTGCTGAGGATGAGCCAAGGTGGGTTTTTTTGGGGGGGAGGGTCTTGCAACTGGGCTTCCAGCTTCCCACCTGCCCTGCCCCCTCCCCTGCCGCCAGGGACCTCTGGGGTGCAGTCCTCGGTCTCCCCATCAGTGGTCCCAACCTCGAGGAGCCCAGGCGTTGGCTGGGAGGGAAGAGAGATGGCGGCTGTGAGTCCGTCTCACCTGCTCGTGGCCCCCCCTGGAAAAAGCAGGACCTGGGGACCCTATGGTACCTCTCCCCTCTTTTACCCCCCTCCCCGGCTCTTCTGCCCTGAGGGAGCAACCGAGAGCAATACCTGCCCTCTGGGTGGCTGACCTCTGCAATAACTGGAAGGGACCTGATGCGCTTTCCCAGCAGGAAAAGTTGCCAGCCAGGGTTGGGATGGAGAGATGTGGGGAGCTGGGGGGGGCATTTTCCTCTAGGCAATATTTAAAATCTGTTTCAACACACTGTGAACGGGAAGCAACTTCTGGAGGGGCCCGGAGCACAACGGATCGACCTGTGAATTTCTTTCGTCCTCCACTCCATCAGTGATAACCTTTCTCGCTTATCCCCAACCCGGGCCGGATCCTGAATCTATGCATTCCACCCCTAGCTCCATCCCCCTCCTCTTTCTCCATTGTGGTCTCATCCCACAGCTGCGCACCATTTCCTCCTGGCCCTAGGAACGCTCACAGAGTTTGTGTGTGTATGTATGTGTGTGTCCCTCTTTGCACCTTCGACGCAGGTATGATGGTTCGGGGACCACCAGGATGCAGAAAGGTCCCTTAAGGCCTGTTTGGGTCCCCCAGGACTGTCCTCGTCCAACAGCGCTTCCAGCAATCAAGGCCCCATCCAGGTAGCAACAGGTGGGGGAGCCACGGCATGTGGACTGTAGCGCAGCCCTCCGGGATTTGAGGCACCAAATCCTTGCCCTGCATGTTTCGTGGGCACCCGTCCTCCGTCACCTCACGGTCCGTTGCCCCCTCCTCACCTCTTCCGCGTCTCGTTCGTCGAGCTCTGCTCCCGACTTCTGTCCGAGAAGGGGGCCACCCCCGAAAAGCCGCTGGAGACCGTCTGCAGATCTTTCTCTTTCGTCTTTGTTCTATGTTGTAACTCAGTAACAAAAGGAAATGGGAAAACAAAGACCTTTCTAAATACATGAGGCTTGGCTCTCTTCTGTCCTGGTTGCGTTTTTCCGCGTGAAGGCAGTGTGGGACTGTTCAGGGTGGCAGGAGAGGATATAAAGGTAAAGGTAAAGGGACCCCTGATCATTAGGTCCAGTCGTGACCGACTCTGGGGTTGCGGCGCTCATCTCGCTTTATTGGCCGAGGGAGCCAGTGTACAGCTTCCGGGTCTTGTGGCCAGCATGACTAAGCTGCTTCTGGTGAACCAGAGCAGCGCACGGAAACGCCGTTTACCTTCCCGCCAGTGGTACCTATTTATCTACTTGAACTTTGACGTGCTTTCGAACTGCTAGGTTGGCAGGAGCAGGGACCGAGCAATGGGAGCTCACCCCGTTACGGGGATTCGAACCGCCAACCTTCTGATCGGCAAGTCCTAGGCTCTGTGGTTTACCCACAGCGCCACCCGCATCCCTTTGAATAAACCTATACAGATTTATTATTGGCTCTCCTTATATTCTTATGCATTGCGGGCGTTAATGAGGATTTTCTCGCTTCTGGGGATCACACTTGACCAGACCTTGCCTGGGGCCTTCGAGCAGTGGCAGAGAAGCGCCAATGGCTGCGATGTGTCTGCGTCTCAAATGAGCAAGCAGGCTCCAAAAGGTCCACGTGAGTCACAGGTCTATAATTGCTGCCCCAGGTGGCCAGGGGAATGAGATGGGTACCCGCCAGAGGTGCCCTCTGGGAAGGCCGCAGCTCAGAACGCTCACTCACCTCCCAGCCTATTCCCCAGTCTCCCCCTCCGAAGAGGCGAAGGGGCTGCTGCTTCTCTCTAGTGCATGACCTGCTTCAGAGCGTCTGGAGCACAAACTGTTCTTGGGGGCCGCGCATGCTGTGTCTTACTCACAAGTCCCTTTTTGAGGCCAGGTGCTCTGGGACAGAACCTCATCGGCTATATCGAGCGAGGAGCGTGGCCTCTGGCCAGCCCATCGCCCTAGCCAGAGAATGAAATGTGTGTGTGTATTTGGGGTGGAGAGGAGGAGGGAAAAGAAGGGGTGAGTTTTAGGGGGCTTGCGAGGGACACGGGTGGCGCTGTGGTCTAAACCACAGAACCTAGGACTTGCCGATCAGAAGGTCGGCGGTTCGAATCCCCGCAACAGGGTGAGCTCCCGTTGCTCGGTCCCTGCTCCTGCCCACCTAGCAGTTCGAAAACACGTCCAAGTGCAAGTAGATAAATAGGTACCGCTCTGGCAGGAAGGTAAATGGTGTTTCCGTGCGCTGCTCTGGTTCACCAGAAGCGGCTTAGTCATGCTGGCCACATGACCCGGAAGCTGTACACCGGCTCCGTCGGCCAATAAAGCGAGATGAGCGCCACAACCCCAGAGTCAGCCATGACTGGACCTAATGGGAAGGGGTCCCTTTACCTTTACCTTTAAGACTTTTGTTCAGCCAAGACATGCTTTCTTGAAAGGTACTAAAAACCAGGAAGATTTGAGGGTTTGCAGGTTAATGATATTGTTATGGGGTTTGTGGGGGAGAGGGTATTGGTCTGGATGTCCTTTCCTGAGCCCCTTCCAATTCCTGGCCCCCTGCACCCAGGGAGGGCTAGAATCCAGCAGAAGATGCCCTAAACCAGGGGTCAGCAAACTTTTTCAGCAGGGGGCCGGTCCACTGTCCCTCAGACCTTGTGGGGGGCCAGACTATATTTTTTTGGGGGAAATGAACGAATTCCCATGCCCCACAAATAACCCAGAGATGCATTTTAAATAAAAGCACACATTCTACTCATATAAAAACACCAGGCAGGCCCCACAAATGACCCAGAGATGCATTTTAAATACAGTGGTACCTCTGGATGCGAACGGGATCTGTTCCGGAGCCCCGTTCGCATCCTGAGTAGAGTGTAACCCGCGACTGTGCATATGTGTATGCGCAGGTCGCGATTCGCCACTTCCGTGCATGCGCGTGACATCATTTTGAGCCTTTGCACATGCACGAGCAGCGAAACCCGGAAGTAATGCGCTCCGTTACTTCCAGGTCACCGCAGAGCGCAACACGAAAATACTGAACCTGAAGCTACTTCAACCCAAGGTTTGACTGTAAAAGGGCACATTCTACTCATGTAAAAACACGCTGATTCCCGGACCGTCTGCGGGCCGGATTGAGAAGGCGATTGGGCCAGATCCGGCCCCTGGGCCTTAGGTTGGCTACCCCTGCTCTTGACTCAAGGTCCCTTAAGAGTTATGACTCTACAATTATAAGCCTCTTTGTAAGACAATGGCCTTGGCTGCCCAAGTTACGTGTCCTCATCAGCACCCCAGAAGAACCAGCCACATTGCAGGAGTTACAACTAAGTGAGGGAGACTTCACCTTGCTGCTAGGCAGGAGAACAAAAACAGATTTATGCATGAGCTGAGCTGAAAGCAGCCCGGAAGCTGGATCCACAGAGACCTCCTTGCTCTGTGCTGGATCCAAAGGTGCGACTGAAGGAGAAGCGAGATCTGTTTGGGGGTTAATGCTGCGAGCCCCTCTGTCTTATGCTTCTTCTACTTTGGTGATCCCTCGTAGCCAAGTAAGATTGTCTTCCATAAACACGGTTTTAACAATGAGTCCGTAAGAGACTGTGGAGGCCAATTCTGGACCCACACATCTTTCCACAGTGGGGACATTGGTTTCCGGGCAGGAGTTGATCACGGTGTGGATTTGCCAAACGTGCCTTCCTCTTAGCATGTTTCTCCCTTGCGTCCTGAGTTCGAGTGTCTTCAAAGCCCATGACACCTTTGGTCAAAGCTGTTCTCCAACTGGAGCGCTCACAGGCCAGAGTTTCCCAATCGTCAGTGTTTATACTACATTTTTAAAGATTTGCCTTGAGACAGTTTTTAAACCTCTTTTGTTGACCACCAGCATTACACTTTCCATTTTTAAGTTCAGAATAGAGGAATCTCAGATTGTACATATGTGCAGATAAAACCACATAACCTGAAGACACCACGATCTCCACCTGGAGATCATTCCAAGGAAACCAATATCTGGGTAAGTGCCCAGAACCCCTGACGTCTCGGAGTTTGGGGTGGCACATAACCAGTGGCATAGTGTGGGGGCGAGAGGGGCAACTGCCCTGGGTGCAAAATTCTAAGAGGGCACAACCTGGTACCCCCACAAGAGACTCTCTCGGGCTGAGTTTCTGGGGCAGTGGGGAGGCAAACCGTGGCCAGGCTGGGCCTTTGGGGCTGGGGCAGTACTACCTCCTCCTTGTGGCCTACAAAGGGGTGCCTGCACGCACCCCACCCCTGGGCTGACCGAGAAGTCAAGGCCAAGGCACCCAGCAGCAGGGCACCACCCCAGCAACAGCATCAGTACATTTCTGAGCACAATTCAAAGTGTTGGTGCTAACCTTTAAAGCCCTAAACGGCCTCAGTCCGGTAGACCTGAAAGAGCGTCTCCACCCCCATCGTTCTGCCCGGACACTGAGGTCCAGCACCGAGGGCCTTCTGGCGGTTCCCTCGCTGCGAGAAGCCAAGTTACAGGGAACCACGCAGAGGGCCTTCTTGGTGGTGGTGCCCGCCCTGTGGAACGCCCTCCCACCAGATGTCAAAGAGAAGAACAACTACCAGGCTTTAGAAGACATCTGAAGGCAGCCCTGTTTTGGGAAGCGCCTCTACCCTGGCTGCCCAGTCCACCAGGGCGGCACAACACTTTCCCTGCCCTGGGCACCAGCAACCCATGCTACACCACTTCCTGTACCCATATAAATTCTGGCCCTCCTCACTCTCCCGGCACCGCCAGAAGACCGTGGACCTCACAAGCTGCTTTGCTTGTGCCCATTTTTTCTTCTTTGCTTATTTCTTTGCTTATTTTTTATTAAATTTTATCTACATAATTATTACAAAATACAAGCAAAATACTGCAAATACATATATATTTCAGATAAGCACACATATATAAAAAAGAACAAAAAAGAAAAAAAGGAAGAGAAGAAAAATTGGAAGAAGAAGAAAAATTGGAAGAATTTCTTCAAATTTATTCTACAAATATCTCAATAATAAAATTTCAGGGATTGACTTCCATTGCTTACACTGCACTTCCTATATATGTTTTAAGCAAAATTGTATCAGTCATTCCATTTTTCCCCCATGCAATCTCATACAAATATTCTAATCAAGAAGTTTTCTCAATCTTTCATAAACACAAACACCACCTTACACTTAATCCTTGTCTACATAAATAACCATTTAAACATTTCCATTATTTTTGGTTTTTGTCTTTATCTTCTTTGCTTATTTCTCTTGTTTTAGGACAAGCTCCCCCCCCCCTGAATTTTGCAGATACGGCGGAGAGACAGACAACCCCAGATGGGTCCTGGGAAAAGACTGCGACTCATGAGGCTGTTGGCCCTGCAGGGGAGAGGAGGAGAATTCCTGGCCTTTGGCTGTGTCTGCCCCCCCTGACTCGGCATGATATTAATAGATTTCCCCCCCTCCCACGTTACCCCTGAGCTCGGCCATTCAGGAATCCCTGGACGCAGCTGCTGCCAGGACGCCTTTGTCTTGCCCACCCACTTTTGCAGAGAGATCGGCCCGCGGCAGAGAGAGGGGCCCGATCCTTTGCCTCACGGGGCCCGATCCGGAGCAGATGAAGCTGTTCCCCACTCACCCGGTGGATTTATGTATGCGCTCAACAAGCTATAGCTTAGGGCACCACTCTCTTGGGGGCCCCAAAAAATTTAAAGGGGAAAAAACCTGGATGTACATTTCCAAAATAGAAGATAAAAAACAAAGAAAATGAAAACGACAAACAGCAAGCGTGTTTTGTGTTGTGTAGGCTCCAATAAGTCATGGGCCCCGCCTGCTAGCCTGCTCCCTAAAAGATCACTGGTTTGCTCCTCTCTATATATAGGGTGCCTACATTCTGCATGGACTGGTTGTATGACAACATGTGCAAATGCCTTGAGATACCTATTAGGTCCATAAATATATGGCATATATTCAACACATAAAACAGTGACCATTTGTTGTTGACAAAGGAGCTGGACGTAGAAAGGGCCCCATTACCTTCAGTAGCTTAGGGCCTCATCAAACCCAAATCTGGCCCCATGCAGGAGGGAGGAGAACCCTGAATAGTGGTGCACAAGCCCTTATACAGACATTTGAAGTTCCAGTATTAACCGTCGCAAAAGAATGGCCAGGCTTCCCAGGTAAAGCAATCAGTGACCGTTATCAGGTATCCTGGCAAACACGATTTTTGTTGTAGACTTGCCTCCTTCTGTGATGTATGTATGAATGATGTTTTGGGGGGTGGTCTTGGGCAACAGGGTAAACCTCCAAGGTAGGAGAGCCCACCACTGTCCCCCTGTCGAATAGCTCTTGCCATCGTAAAGTTCTTCCTGATGTTTAATGGGAATCTGTTTCAATGTCATTTGAAACCACGGGTTCGAGTCTTCTCCTCTGGGGCAACAGGAAACAATCTCTCTCCATCTTCCACTGGACAGCCCTCCAGACATTTGAAGATGGATCTCGCCAAAGACCCAGCGGTGTCGGAAGAGCTTTGCCACATCTGTTTTTGCCGTTGCCTCCTTCCTTGTCCAAAATCTCCACTGGACGCTGTTCCCACCTCACCACCATTTTAAATTCAATTAATAATAGGCCTCATGCATGCAACGCAAACTCTAAACAACCACGCTAATGTAAGTAAGAATATCAGATTATGTGACATATCCTATAATAGAAAACTTTTAATATCCCTATGTTATGAATACAAAACCCTTAATGTCAAAGTTATGCATTTTTAAATATACCATGAAACGTGTATTAAATCTCAATCTATTTTTCTTTAAATAAATATGCGAGTTATCTCTAAAATCTAAGTATCAAAAACCTGCTTATAAAAGTATTAAATGATTATACCTGCTCATAAAAAATGTTAAAAAAATATTCCTTTTATAGCTGGCCCCTGCTAGAAGGTAAAGGTAAAGGGACCCCCTGACCATTAGGTCCAGTCGTGGCCGACTCTGGGGTTGTGGCGCTCATCTCGCTTTCTTGGCCGAGGGAGCCAGCGCACAGCTTCCGGGTCATGTGGCCAGCATGACTATGCCACTTCTGGCGAACCAGAGCAGCGCACGGAAACGCTGTTTACCTTCCCGCCAGAGGGGTACCTATTTATCTACTTGCACTTTGACGTGCTTTTGAATGTGCTTTTGAAGGTTGGTAGGAGCAGGGACCGAGCAACGGGAGCTCACCCCATCGTGGGGATTTGAACTGCCAACCTTCTGATTGGCAAGTCCTAGGCTCTGTGGTTTAACCCACAGCGCCACCCGCGTCCCTAGCCCCTGCTATAGTGCATAATAAAACATTAAACATGGAAAAAACCCTTCCCTATGCGGGGCTGCCTTCAGATGTTTTCTAAAGGTTGTGTAGTTACTTATCTCCTTGGCTCAGGAGTGACATAATTCCATACCCTCCAATGTTTCTCCAGTGAAAATAGGGACGTCCTAAGGAAAAGCCGGACATTCTGGGATCAAATCCCTGGAAAATAGGGTCACCTGGAGGGTCTGCGAGGCCCTTTTGAGCCACAGCCAGCACATGTGTGACTCATGTTTGTGCATAAATGTGTGTCTGATGGGCAGGTGGGGGCAGATTGGCCGCTAGAAGCCGTCCCTCGCTCCAACTGGCATGAAAAAGCCGAAGGCAGCACATAGCATTCGTCAGGAGCTTTCCTAGATAGAAATAACCCACTAGGTCAGTCCAGCCTGAATCACAGCCGGCTAGAATATCAGACCACGTTTTCTCCAAAGGACAAAGGACACCGTGTCTGGGCACCCGTCACTGCACACATCGTTCTGTCGGAGAGGAGAGGATCGCCGGGGACAACACTCAACTCACCCTGCTCTCCGGCCTCTAGACATTCCCTTTGCAATTCCTGTTTCAAACAAACACGAACTGGAAAGGATTGCTGATATTTTTTCGATAAAGCACTCCCATGAAAGAATGGCAAATGAAATATTGGGCTGGGGTATTGTTTAAGGGGGGTTGTTGGTGCTCTCAGTATCAATTATTGTTGTTGTTTAGTCGTTTAGTCGTGTCTGACTCTTCGTGACCCCCTGGGCCAGAGCACGCCAGGCCCTCCTGTCTTCCACTGCCTCCCGCAGTTTGGTCAAACTCATGCTGGTCGCTTCGAGAACACTGTCCAACCATCTCATCCTCCGTTGTCCCCTTCTCCTTGTGCCCTCCATCTTTCCCAACATCAGGGTCTTTTCCAGGGAGTCTTCTCTTCTCATGAGGTGGCCAAAGTCTTGGAGCCTCAGCTTCAGGATCTGTCCTTCCAGTGAGCACTCAGGGCTGATTTCCTTCAGAATGGAGAGGTTGGATCTTCTTGCAGTCCATGGGACTCTCAAGAGTCTCCTCCAGCACCAGAATTCAAAAGCATCAATTCTTCGGCGATCAGCCTTCTTTATGGTCCAGCTCTCATTCCATACATCACTACTGGGAAAACCAGAGCTTTAACTATACAGACTTTTGTCAGCAAGTTGATGTCTCTGCTTTTTAAGATGCTGTCTAGGTTTGTCATTGCTATCAATTATTAGCATCTTTGTTTTTCTAGATCTTACGATTTATGTTCAGGTTACCAGATGTCCCCATTTCCCGGAGACAGTCCCCGGATTTACAAATCAACCCCCCCTGACAAAATCCTATCGTTCCTACTAAAGTTGAAAAGTGTCCCCAGATTCATTGAAAAAAATCTGGTATCCTTAATTTATGTTGAGATTGTTCAGCTTTGTCGTGTGCAATCTCGATGTGCTTTCTTCATTGCTGATGACTTACCTTTCCAATTAGGGACGCGGGGGGCGCTGTGGTCTAAACCACTGAGCTTCTTGGGCTTGCCGATCGGAAGGTCGGTGGTTCAAATCCCCGTGGCGGAGTGAGCTCCCGTTGCTCTGTTCCAGCTCCTGCCAACCTAGCAGTTCGAAAGCACACCGGCGCAAGTAGATAAATAGGGACCACTGCAGCGGGAAAGTAAATGGCATTTCCATGCGCTCTGGTTTCTGTCATGGTGTTCCGCTGTGCCAGAAGTGGTTTAGTCATGCTAGACCAGGGGTCAGCAAACTTTTTCAGCCATGGGCCAGTCCACTGTCTCTCAGACTCTGTGGGGGGGGCCAGACTATATTTTTTGGGGGGAAATGAACGAATTCCTATGCCCCACAAATAACCCTGCTTTATAGGGACATCCTATTTAATAATAATAATAATAATAATAATAATAATAATAATAATAATAATAATATGTTTGTGGGAAGCAGGGCATTTATTGTTTTGCTCTTTTGTTTTTAATTATTTACTTGTTTCTATCCTGTATTTTTTTCTGTGAACCACCATGAGATCTCATGAGAAGGGGCAGCATATAAAATTTAATCATCATCATCATCATCATCATCAGTGCTTTTTTCTTAAAAACCATACCGTATTTTCTGGCGTATAAGACGACTGGGCGTATAAGACGACCCCCCAACTTTTCCAGTTAAAATATAGAGTTTGGGAAATAAGACGCACTCCAAATAAAAATTAAAAAACCAGTCTCCAGTCTGGCTCGGAAATCCGCTCCACTTCCCAGTGGCCGGGGGCTTCTGGGGCCAATTTTCAAGCGTATTTCTGCTTCATTTAGAGAGCTTGGTGTCCTCTGATTTAATTTGCTGACGTTTTATCCTTTGGTGGGGAGTTGCTGCAGGAGCTGCTGCTGTAGCTGGCGTATAAGACAACCCCTGAATTTTGAGAAGATTTTCCTGGTTTAAAAAAATAGTCTTATACGCCAGAAAATACAGTACTCTCATTTTCCTCCTCATATTGAAATACTGCCCCTCAATGAGGCCAAACTTAAATTCACAACATATTTAGGCATATGTGTACCCCTGCGTCCCCCCAGAAAAAAGCACTGATAATAATAATAATAATAATAATAATAATAATAATAATTTTTATCATTTATGCCCTGACCATCTGATTGGGTTGCCCCAGCCACTCTGGGCAGCTTCCAACATATATAAAAACACAGAACTGTCCCAGGAAAACAGGCACATTTGGAGGGTCTGTTGCAGGTTCTGCAGTCCTGAATTACACTCTGTTCTTTGGCCACGAAAACACTTTGAGAATGGGTGGGGCGGGAGTAAGGAGCCCCCCCTCCTTCATTACCCTTTTTGGCACAGCAGGGTTCTGGAAATGACTTCAAGGATAGCTAATCGGCTGGCCGGACTGTGAGTGTCTCTCCCGGCGCACCGTCAAGTGTTTCGCAGATAAAATTGGACATGTTGGTAACATCCCTATTTTCGTACGATCACTGCTGCCTAAAAGCACCCCCCTTGCCCCCCACGCTCTGACCAGATATGCATTTACGAAGGTTCTACTCTGTCTCCAGTAGCCTAGCCCATGTTGTTGTAATAGCCAAGAAGCTGTTGTGCATTAAAAAGAAAAAAAACCTTGGGAAATTGTCCTGCAACCTGCTTTCCAAAGTTGGCACCAAAGGGCTGTGGCTCAGAGTATGTTTGCAGGGAAATCTCTCCTTCTTCTCTGTCGATCCCTCGTAGCCGAGTAAGATTGTCTTCCATAAACATGGTTTTAACAGTGAGTCCGTAAGTAACTGTGGAGGCCAATTCTGGATCCACACGTCCTTCCACTGTGGGGACATTGGTTTCCGGGTGAGAATTGATCACGGGGAGGGTTTCCCAAGCGTGCCTTCCTCTTGCCACATTTCTCCCTTGTGTCCTGAGTTCGAGTGTCTTCAAAGGTGCTGACACCTTTGGGAAAGGCTGTTCTCCAACAGGAGCACTCGCAGGCCAGTGTTTCCCAGTTGTTGGTGCTTATACTACATTATAAGCGGGTGGCGCTGTGGGTTAAACCACAGAGCCTAGGACTTGCCAATCAGAAGGTCAGTGGTTTGAAACCCCGCGACGGGGGAGCTCCTGTTGCTCGGCCCCAGCTCCTGCCAACCTAGCAGTTCGAAAACACGTCAAAGTGCAAGTAGATAAATAGGTACCACTCCAGCGGGAAGGTAAACGGCGTTTCCGTGCACTGCACTGGCTCGCCAGGCACTCCTGTCTTCCACTGCCTCCCGCAGTTTGATCAGACTCATGCTGGTCTCTTCGAGAACACTGTCCCACCATCTCGTCCTCTGTCGTCCCCTTCTTCGTGTGCCCTCCAACTTTCCCAACATCAGGGTCTTTTCCAGGGAGTCTTCTCTTCTCATGAGGTGGCCAAAGTATTGGAGCCTCAGCTTCAGGATATGTCCTTCCAGTGAGCACTCAGGGCTGATTTCCTTCAGAATGGAGAGGTTTGATCTTCTTGTAGTCCAGGGGACTCTCAAGAGTCCTCCAGCACCAGAATTCAAAAGCATTGATTCTTCGGCGATCAGCCTTCTTTATGGTCCAGCTCTCACTTCCATACATCACTACTGGGAAAACCATGGCTTTAACTATAAGGACCTTTGTCAGCAAGGTGATGTCTCTGCTTTTTAAGATAACAATTGATAACAATAGGCTTTTAAAGGTAACAATAGGCTCCCCCAGCTCCTGCTCTGTGATTCGATGAGTTCCTGGGGAAAGCGGGTGAGTTGGAAGAGATAACAGGTTCTGTGTGGGATGATATCGCTAGCCCATCGGCCTTGCATCAGTTGTCACTCACTGCTGAGGCCTGGAGGTTCCCTGGTGGATAGCACAGCATCGCAGGGATGAGTGGATCGATGTCCCAGCGGCAGCCCTGATTGGCCGAGGAAATGGGCCACAAGGAGGTCAAAGTCGCTTCACCAAATAATTCGTCGTTAGGCAGCTGCCACGCAACAGCTCTTGCCTGAAGGGCAAGGGGAGGAACTGCGTCCTCGCCTGATCTGAGGACATTTCACCCCGGAAACCCGCCAAAATTGTTCACCCAGATTTGCTACCTGCAAATGACAGAAGATGGTATTTTGGCTCAGACCTCAAAACACGGAGATGTGTTTGAGATGAAGAGAGCAGACAGGAAGCGCTGGGCTGCGTTGCTCAAACCGGCCATAAAAATGTCTTCGGTCTTCTGTATCTTCTGATTTTACTGGGTTACGGCAAAACCATAATAAAAAATCGTTTTAGCTGGTATTTGCTGCAAGGCTGAATTTGCTTGTAGAAGATTAGGGGGCATTTTTGAGCTCTATCACTGGATCTCCCATAGGTTTGAATTTTTTTGGTGCTTTTTTAAAAAAAGAACTGCAAATATTCTGAGTGGAAAAGTGATGTTGGGGCAGGTTCCCAACCCAGGGGTTCCCAAATTTTTGGGGCCTCTGCTACGAAAATCAGGAAATGGAATAGGTGAGTCGAGGAGCAACAGGTGCTGGGGGAATAAAAACCAAGGGAGCTGCCTTAAATTGAGTGTCGTGGGAATAAGGCGCAGGGTGGCAGCAACTGTTCAGGGTCTCTCCCAGCCCTACCTTGAGGTGCCACCGGGGACTGAACTTGGGTCATTCAGCATTCTCTACCCACTGACGCGGGTGGCGCTGTGGGTTAAACCACAGAGCCTAGGCCTTGCCAATCAGAAGGTCGGCAGTTTGAATCCCTGCAACGGGGTGAGCTCCTGTTGCTCCATCCCTGCTCCCAGTCACCAGTCTGGCTGCCGCATTCTGGATTAGTTGTAGTTTCCGGGTCACCTTCAAAGGTAGCCCCATGTAGAGCGCATGGCAGTAGTCCAAGCGAGAGATAACCAGAGTGTGCAGCACTCTGGCAAGACAGTCTGCGGGCAGGTAGGGTCTCAACCTGCGTCCCAGATGGAGCTGGCAGACAGCTGCCCTGGACTCAGAACTGACCTGCACCTGCATGGACAGCTGTGAGTCCAAAATGACTCTCAGGCTCCGCACCTGGTCCTTCAGGGGCACAGTTGCCCCATTCAGGACCAAGGAGTCCCCCACACCTGCCCGCCTCCTGTCCCCCCAAAACAGTACTTCTGTCTTGTCAGGATTCAACCTCAATGTCGGAATTCAAACCTGGGACCTGGTGCTATACGCCGCTGAGCTATGGATCTGAGCCAGACCATTGGTGCATCCAGCCCAGTGCTGTCTACACTGGCTGGCAGGGTCTCTCTAGGTTTTGAACACGCCAAGGAGTGAACCTGGGTTTTTCTGCAGGCTCTCTGTCACTGAAGAGGGGCCCCTTTTCAGCACGGATTCTAATAGCCAAGAATTGGAAGGGTATAAAGAAAAAGACTCGAAATTTCAAATAGAAATTGTTAACAATGATTGTAAGATAATTTCAAAAATGTATAAAATTTTACTGGAATGGCACACGATGGATGAGGAAGTTAAAGCAGTAATGATTCAGCGGGCCAGAGATTTAGGGTATAGTATAGATTTGGAAGATTGGCAGGAAATATGGAATGAAAACTTGAAGTTTACAGCATGTACTACGTTAAAAGAAAATGTTATGAAAATGGTATATAGATGGTATATGACACCAGTTAAATTGGCAAAAATGTATAAAACCTGTAACAAATGTTGGAAATGTAAAGAGAAAGAGGGTACATTTATCCATATGTGGTGGGAGTGCAAGAAAGTGAAGGGATTCTGGGAAATGATATATAATGAGTTAAAGAAAATGCTGAAATATAGCTTTGTAAAGAAACCAGAAACCTTCTTACTGGGTATAACTAAAAATGAAATAAATAAGAGGGACTGTAAACTCTTTCAGTACGCAATAACAGCAGCGAGAATATTGATGGCCCAAAAATGGAAACAAGAAGAACTACCGACTTTGGAAGAATGGAGAGCAAAACTAACAAACTATGCAGAACTGGATAAATTAACTGGAAAAATCAGACTTCAAAGAGACCATAAGTTCCTAGAGGACTGGGGAAAATTCAGAGACTATTTGAAAACTGTATGTGAGGAAAATATAACGCTAGTGTGTTTTAAAGAAGCTTTGTGAAGAAAATAAGGAATATTGCAAGAATGTAAATGAGGATAGAAAAATTGTATTTAAAGGCGATACTATAATTAAGGAATGTGAAGATAGGAATTTAATTACGGATGATTGTCAGAGGAGTTGAGGGAGGTTCAACAAGTCAAAAAATGTGATGTGGAAAATTGTATGATTGGAGATACTATGGAAAAATTTAATAAAAAATTTATAAAAAAAAAGAATTGGAAAAGTAATCACATCCCCACCAAAACAGACTGGTTAGCAAAAATGATTGGATATCTAAAATGTGCGAAGTTAACAGGGAGAACTAGTGAAGGCGGTGAAAGTCCTGTGTGAGTGTCTGGAGGCGGTTGGAGTGTGGATGGCGACTAACAGATTGAGTTTGAATCCTGACAAGACAGAAGTACTGTTTTGGGGGGACAGGAGGCGGGCAGGTGTGGAGGACTCCCTGGTCCTGAATGGGGCAACTGTGTCCTTGAAGGACCAGGTGTGCAGTCTGGGAGTCATTTTGGACTTACAGCTGTCCATGGAGGCGCAGGTCAGTTCTGAGTCCAGGGCAGCTGTCTACCAGCTCCAACTGGTACACAGGATGAGACCCTACCTGCCTGTGGACTGTCTCGCCAGAGTGGTGCATGCTCTGGTTATCTCTCGCTTGGACTACTGCAATGTGCTCTACGTGGGGCTACCTTTGAAGGTGACCCAGAAACTACAACTAATCCAGAATATGGCAGTTAGACTGGTGACTAGGAGCGGCCGCCAAGACCACATAACACCGGTCCTGAGAGATCTGCATTGGCTGCCAGTACGTTTCCAAGCACAATTCAAAGTGTTGCTGCTGAACTTGAAAGGCCTAACCGGCCTCAGTCCAGTATACCTGAAGGAGCGTCTCCACCTCCATCGTTCTGCCTGGACACTGAGGTCCAGCTCCGAGGGCCTTCTGGCGGTTCCCTCCCTGCGAGAAGTGGTTACAGGGAACCAGGCAGAGGGCCTTCTCGGTGGTGGCGCCTGCCCTGTGGAACGCCCTCCCTTCAGATGTGAAGGAAATAAGCAGCTATCCTATCTTTAAAAGACATCTGAAGGCAGCCCTGTTTAGGGAAGTTTTTAATATTTAATGCTGTCTTGTTTTTAACACTCGATTGGGAGCTGCCCAGAGTGGCTGGGGAAACTCAGCCAGATGGGCTGGGTATAAATAAATTATTATTATTATTATTATTATTATTATTATTATTATTACTACAGAGAGCTGCTGCCGGTCCGAGCAGAACATATGAGGTTAGATAGGCCAACGGCTTTACTTGGCGCCAGGGAGCTTCCTGTGTTTGCCAACCAAAGGGGCTGGGAGGTCAAAATGGGTCGTGCGCCAGCGTGACCCAGATCCTGGTCTCTGCTCACCAGCCAAATCTGTAACTTTGCAGGACCCTCTTGCTATCAGTTGCACGAGGCGTGACTTTGCCCTTTGGAAATGGCTGACTCACGCCTGACGTGCAAAGTCTATCCGTGTGTCTCACAATCCCGTTTTTCCCTGTCGTTTCAACCAGACTTCCTGGCACGATTCTGATTCACAAACCTGTTGGGATCTTGTTTCTGCGGCCAAAGGCTTGGCTTTTTGGCACAGGGAACAGTTTGGTAGCAAAAGAGGGGAACCCCTCAAATCCCTCTGACCCTGACTTGTCTCTCACCTTCCCAGACTCTTGTTGTGGTTTTTTTGAGATGGGATAATAAACATTTTATTGGAATTTTATTTGCAACACAACCCCCCAATACACAAATCCACTCTCATTAAATGTGAACATAACATACAGTGAGCATAACACACAACAATACAAACAACCAAATAAAAGACTTCCTTTATCCTGTATCTGGCCTCCTTATTTACTTCTTATAAGCTGTTTCCTTTATGAATAATTATTAAGATTTATCTAATTATAACTCAAATATCCACAAAGTCTCCTGCAGACATTAGTCGAAACAAGTCCAGGTATGTATTTTAGGGCACTGTTTTGCGAAGTATTCTCTGCGTTTCCCCCATGCTTTTTGAAATTCTTGTCTAGTGTGATCTCTAATTGCCTCTGTTAATCTAGCCAGTTCAACAGTTTTTCTTGCCATTCCTTTTTTTGTTAGCAGTTTCTTTTTCCCAGTTTTTAGCAATTAGGATCCTTGCCGCTCCTGTGGCATAGAGGAATATTTTCTGATCTTCCCTTGCTATACCTGTGTCTGTTATCCCTCGTAGAAAATACAGAAACTTTTCTACTAGGGATAACTTTATGAAAAACACAGAAACTTCCCAGCCTCTTGGAGCTAAAAGAGAAAGATTTTGGCCAACCTTTCCCCATGTTTTGTGAGAAAGACGGTCCCAGAAAGGGTGGTCTGCAACAGAAATCTGAGTGCGTTGTTTATCTCCTGTCTGACAGGTTACCTGTTAATGCTTACTTGATTGGATACCCTGGGGAGCCTGGCCAGTCTTTTGTAATGATAAATACTTAGTTCCTGAGCCAGGTCACAGGCTCACCCTATTCAAACACAGGATTTGTGAAGGAAAAGACAATGGGGAGGCATTTCCATTTTCATTGACCTTGCAGAGAAATCATTTGGTCAGTTTGGGAGCCAAAACGGTTCCAGTGATGTTTTCCTGTGCTGCTTCAGACATGTGGTTTATATATTTATGTACGTGTTTGCTTGGTACATTTATGAACATTTATTCTATATAGTAAAGGGTAAAGGGACCCCTGACCATTAGGTCCAGTTGTGGCTGACTCTGGGGTAGTGGCGCTCATTTCGCTCTACTGGCCAAGGGAGCCGGCGTACAGCTTCCAGGTCATGTGGCCGGCATGACTAAGCCACTTCTGGCAAACCAGAGCAGCGCACGGAAACACCGTTCACCTTCCTGTTCATAGCTGTCAACTTTTCCCTTTTCTTGCGAGGAATCCTATTCGGAATAAGGGAATTTCCCTTAAAAAAAGGGAAACGTTGACAGCTATGTTCCCGCCGAAGCGGTACCTATTTATCTACTTGCACTTGGATGTGCTTTCGAACTGCTAGGTTGGCAGGAGCAGGGGATTCGAACCGCTGACCTTCTGATCGGCAAGTCCTAGGCTCTGTGGTTTAACCCACAGCGCCACCCGCGTCCCATAAGACCTTAAATTTTTTATTTCACCTCCCAGTGTGGTTGGGGCAGCCCAGTCACATGGGCAGGGTACAAGTAGTAAAACAATAATAATTATTATCATCTTCATCATCATCATGGAGTTGGAAGTCCCAGCAGTCACAAAAGTAAAAGACGCCTGTTTCTTGGGAGAAAAGCAATGACAAATCTAGACAGCATCTTAAAAAGCAGGGACATCACCTTGCCAACAAAGGTCCGTATAGTTAAAGCTATGGTTTTCCCAGTAGTGATGTATGGAAGTGAGAGCTGGACCATAAAGAAGGCTGATCGCCGAAGAATTGATGCTTTTGAATTGTGGTTCTGGAGGAGACTCTTGAGAGTCCCATGGACTGCAAGAAGATCAAACCTCTCCATTCTGAAGGAAATCAGCCCTGAGTGCTCACTGGAAGGACAGATCCTGAAGCTGAGGCTCCAAGACTTTGGCCACCTCATGAGAAGAGAAGACTCCCTGGAAAAGACCCTGATGCTGGGAAAGATGGAGGGCATAAGGAGAAGGGGACAACAGAGGACGAGATGGTTGGACAGTGTTCTCGAAGCGACCAGCCTGAGTTTGACCAAACTGCAGGAGGCAGTGGAAGACAGGAGTGCCTGGCGTGCTCTGGTCCAGGGGGTCACGAAGAGTCGGACACGACTAAACGACTACACAACAACAAGGCTCTGTGGTTTAACCCACAGCGCCACCCGTGTCCCATAAGACCTTAAATTTTTTATTTCACCTCCCAGAGTGGCAGTCCCATGGGCAGGGTAGAAGTAGTAAAATAATGATTATCATCTTCATCATGGAGTCGGACGTCCCTATTTTCAACGGAGAAATACTGGAGGGCATGCTCTTTTGGCTTTGACATGCCACTAGTCGAGTGTCTGGGCTCGGGGTCGAATGGCGCTCAGTCAGTGCCTTCTGTCCTGCGAGTTCCTGCTGGACTCCACACCCCCCCTCCAGAGAAAGCTGATGCCCCTGCGATGGGCCAGCGTGGACGCTCCGTTAGCCGAGTGGGTGCTGTTTACAATGCAAATCCCTCCTTGAGCTGCCCGTCCGGTGCGCACCCCCTCTCGACGCAGCACGTCAGGGTGACTGCACAGCTCATGGGCTATTTTGGGTGGCAGCAGCATCATAAGAGAAAAATGAAACAGGGCCCAGGCCTCTCTCCCTCCCTCCTGCAGCTGTGCGAGGAGTCAGCTTTCAACCGTTCCATGAGAAGGCACCTTTTTTGAGCCAGGGTGACACCACAGAGGAGGAGAAAACTCCAGCAGCTTCCAGTGCGTAAAATGCACATGGATGCACAGCTCGACGGGGTGATATCATTTGCACACTCCCCGAGGCGAGGAAATCACTGCTTCTCCCTCTCCGGTTCCCCCACCAGCTCCCAAAACTACATGTACATCATCAGCCATGACCCAGAAAATATGTCACCGACGTAGAGAGAGTTTGCCATACCCCTGAGTCATACTATTGGTCCTCAGTTTGGATATACAGTGGTACCTTGGGTTACAGACGCTTCAGGTTACATACACTTCAGGTTACAGACTCCGCTAACCCAGAAATAGCACCTCGGCTTAAGAACTTTGCTTCAGGATGAGAACAGAAATTGCGTGGCGGCGGCAGCGGGAGGCCCCATTAGCTAAAGTGGTACCTCAGGTTAAGAACAGTTTCAGGTTAAGAACGGACCTCCGGAACGAATTAAGTTCTTAACCCGAGGTACCACTGTAAATAGTATAAAATAATCTGCATTTAAATAGATTTGGGTTTTTTTTTTATTGTTATAATCCCATTGGAGTTTAATTGCTTTTTAACCGTGAGCGAGGGGTGGTTTTGGGGGGTGGGGGAGAGGATGAAAATAATGGAAAGAAAGAGTTCAAAGTATTTTAAGTATTTGCTGTGCACAGTGTGGGAAAGGAAGGAGGTGTTTGGATAGTTTTGTTCCACATTCATAGGTGGCAAAGGGGAGTGTGTGTCCATGTGTGAGCAACGCCTGGCGCCTTCATTATATATTTTTAGGTGGCAGGGCCTAGGAGGAAACGGACCTCTTCAACCAGGCCTTGAAGAGTCTTTTAAATGTGACTGCGGCCCTTATTGTTCTGCTGTTTTGTTTTTAATTATTTACTTGCTTTTATCCTGTGTTTTATACCTTGTGATCTTATGAGGAAGGGAATATATAAAACCTAGTAATAATAATAATAATAATAATAATAATAATAATAATAATAATGCCTGTACTGACACTTCACTCTTTGGAGTAAAAGCTATCCAGGTTGCACCTGTATTTCTGAATTATTTATTTTTATTAATATACTGTAACCTCTGCAAAGAGGGCGAGCCAAAGTAGATCAAGAAAGGGTGTGTGAGAGCTTGAGTGTGGAAGACTCGGGTTCGAATCTTGCTGGTGCTGTGGGCTCTGCTCAGGGAAACTTCCATGCGGCTTGCCACTTGAGTATCAAGGAGTCAACTGATGACAACTGAGTTGCACAAACTGGGCCTCTTTGCTCCCCTGAGGTGTGTGTGTATGTGTGTGTAAAGATTTCCCACCTCTGCAAACCATACTTTTCAGAATACTAAAACACTTGGCTTTTAAGAAAAACACGACGCTCTTCCACTTGCGCTGCCGTAACTGCATCCACAAGTGATGGGTTCAAGATGCTCAGTCATTCTGAACCCCGTGTGTGTGTGTGTGTGTGTGTGTGTGGACGATCCACCTGGCCTTTGGCTTGGAATCAACTTGATCCCCTCCCCTTCTTTCCTTTTTTCCTTTCTCCTTCTGTGATGGAACTCCTATTTGGGGACTTCCCTGGCTTTTTTCTGGCCCACGTAGGACCAGTCTGGATAGTTGGCCTTGGTGAAGATTTGACATTTTCATCCCCAAAAGTTTTTGATTTGAGTTTCTACTGAAATGTGGCTGCATTTTAATGTTGTACTTAATTTTGTTTTTAAGTTGTATTTTAATCAATCGTTTTTATACCTGGTGTTAGCTGCCCTGAGCTGGGTTTTGGCCGGGGAGGGCAGGGTATAAATAAAATTATTATTATTATTATTATTATTATTATTATTATTATTATTAGTTCCCCTGAATTTAATCAGGTGGGCTTTCAAAGGCACATCCGATTCCCCATCTTACAGTTCTGCGCCCGCCCCCAACAAACCTTTTGCGCCCCCCCACAACTCCCCCATTTAAACTCCCCCCCTTTCTAGCAGCCATTGGATCCAAAGAACTGAGGCCAGAGGCCGGCTGCTTCCCCCCTCCCCTTCCCATATTCAAAAGAAGACAAATCCTAACAATATCCAACCCCCCCATTTGTGGACTGGGGGGGGGAGAATCTTAAAAATAGCAACTGATACATCCCTAACTTTCCAGCCTGAAGAAGTGGGTTGGGTTGGAGGGGGGTGTAGAGCAGTGTGGAGTTTGTAACGGGTGTGTGGGGGGGAGATCTGCTCCTGGCAGAGCCAATCCCTGCCCCTTTGCTATCCATAGCGCCCAATCCACAGCTCCTGAATTATCTCAGGGGGCGATTGGGAGCCAGTTACTCATCTCATCGTTGTATATGGTCACAGCACAGGCATTCCTGGGAGTCCTTCCTCCTGACGTGGAACAAGGGGGTGGCTGGTTGGTTGGTTGGGGGGCGAGGGGTGGGGTGGGGGAAAGCTTTTTAAAAACCCCTCCTTTGCCCCGGACCTTCCACTTTTGAATGAGCCAGGAAAACTCGCAACACACGCCCTCTTTTCTCTCACTCTCTCTCTCTCCGCTGTCCTCCCTGCCTGTCTTTCCTCTCTTCGCTTGCCTCCGAAATCCCAGCTGAAAGGAAGAAGGAATCAGAAAAGGGAAACAAAAGAAAATAGAAGCAGCAGCAGCAGACCGTTTTTGTGGATTAATTTTCTCCACCCTCGCTGATCCGTTTTCTGGATACTGTTTTCACCCGCTTCGGGGCGAAGCGCCGCGCCTCTGGATTTTGGGAAGGAAAGTTGGAGAGCCCAGGAAGAAACCCCCCGCCCCCAATTTAAAACAAACAAGGTGGGTTTCGAGCCCTTTCTTCCTCCTCTTCGGTCTGCTCAATTTCACCCCCCGCTAGTCGATCCCAACTCGCCGCGAGCAACTTTTTGCGCCGCTTGGATTTTGGTCTCTCCTCGTCCCTTTCGCTCCTTCGCTCCCCTTTCTCGGAGCTGCTCTCTTTGAACGGACAGACCCACTTCCTTCCTTCCCGAAACAAAATAACAATAATTCAGGATGAATAGCAACAGTTACTACGACCAGGCCCCCCAAACTTATTACCAAGAGGAGCAGGAGGAGATGCCGGCCACCGAGAAAGACCTGGCCGAGGACGCGCCCTGGAAGAAGATTCAGCAGAACACTTTTACGCGCTGGTGCAACGAGCACCTCAAATGCATGAACAAGCGCATCGGCGACTTGCAGAAGGACCTGAGCGACGGCTTGAAGCTCATCGGTCTCCTCGAGGTCCTGAGCCAGAAGAAGATGTACCGAAAGTACCACGCGCGCCCCAACTTCAGGCAGATGAAACTGGAGAACGTCTCGGTGGCGCTGGAGTTCCTCGACCGGGAACACATCAAGCTGGTCTCCATCGGTGAGTTGCTGGAGGAGGGGGACGCGCCCTGGCAGGAGGAGGGGGCGAGGGTGGGGGATCCCCCCGGGGTTTTTTCCCCAGCCCCCATTTCTACGCGCCCCCCCCACTAGCGATCAAGGGGTGTGGACCCGGGAGGAGGCGCGCGCGCGCAGGGTCTCTGTGTGCGCCTGTCTTAGAGAGGGGCGCGTGGAAAACGGTTTGGTAGAGGAAGGGGGTTTGTGGCTGCGTCTTCCGGCGTTACACAGGTCTCTTGGTCTGCGAGGGCTAAGGGCAGCAGGCGCCCTCTGTGCCAACTTTCACACGCCCGCTGGAAACTTTTCTCCGCCTCCGGGCCTGTGCAGGAAATTCGGAATGGACATCTGGTTCTTGCTGTTGTTGTTTAAAAAAATCTTAATGGTATTTATGGTGTGTTTTTCTGTTGCTATTCCTGCGAACCGCTTTGATATATATTTTTACGGCACAAATATTTTATTTATAAAGAGACAGGTATTAGCGCTGGTTTCTTACTGCCCAGTTTGCATGTTAGGTTTCTTGCAGAAAAGGACAGCTGGCAGCCCTTGCGGGGAGGCTATCCTCTGATGGGCCGCCAGCTTCCCAGGTTACACAGAGCGCTACTTAGTCCCGGCCGAGAGAGGGATTACACGGTTGCATTCGCAGCTGCTGCTGCTGCTTAGTCGGTCCCAGAGAGGCGGAGCTTCAAAATGAGCACTTTCTCGGAGCAGCTTCAGATGGGATGGAAGTTCTCTGGGTTAGACAGAGTTCCTCTTGGCCGTGGTCAGGGGCAGCAATGGATTCTGGATTCTACAGGAGAGGAGAATGTTGGTCTTTCCTGCTTATGGGTCTTCTGATGTCAGTATGAATCTACTGAAAATACACTGCTGCGTTGAGAGATTTTGTTTGCTCAAGAGAATGCAGTAGCACAGTCGCTGGCAGGGGTCTGCAGAAAATAAACACTGCTTGCCCATTTGCAAAGCCAGGATCAAGATGTCACTATTAGTACATAAAGCCCTTCACAGCTTGGGACCAGTTGACTCTCACTAGACCAGTTTGATCTGTGGAACGAGCACCATCAAGGGTGCCACATAATATTCAGACCACAGTGGAAAGAAATTCCCCCTTTTATGAAGATTACCGGCTCTGGGATCCCACATCTAATTCTCCCCTGGCCCAAATAGGACTAATTTAGCCAGCTAGCCCTGGTGATCACCTAATGTTTATTGGGTGGATTTCCCCCCTAAATTGATTTTTGAATTCTGGATTTATTGTTATTCATGTTTTAGACTGTATTTTATTCTGTTTTTTGTTGCATCAATTAAGTGTGGTGATAAGAGCTGCCTGCCTTTCAGGGCTATTGTATGCACACATCCTGTATCCTTTTAAACGTGTTTGTGGGAAACGGGGTTATTGGTTTGTAGTTCTCATTCTTGCTTTTGATGAGGGGTTTTGTGTTTCTGTCTTGTGTTTTTATGCTGCGAAACTGCCCTGAGATCTTCAGAGGAAGGGTGGTATGCAATTCTAATTAAAAATAACGGAAGATTCCTGGGCTGCAGGGAGCTGGACTGGGTGACGCTCGTGGTTCTATGATTATATATTGCACGAAATACTATAGAGCTGCAGTTGTCTAACAGCAAGAGGTACTTGGTCTCCCAGAATGGGGAGATACATCTCCCAAGTCCCTTGGCTATTGCAGTGTGGGGCAGAAGAATTCAGAATATGAGGGGCTTCTGAATCCTGGGCCTAGGGGGACTCCCGGCTCTCTCTTATTGCAGCAGCAGGCAGGTTTTACATACTTGCCCTTGCTGATTCTGAACCTCCCAAGGCTTAATTAAGCCTTCAGATTTCCCCCCCAGTAGCTGTAAAGTGTAGTGGTTAATAATAATAATAATAATAATAATAATAATAATAATAATTTATTATTTATACCCTGCCCATCTGACTGGGTTTCCCCACTCCGGGTGGCTTCCAACAGAACACTAAAATACAATAACCTATTAAACATTAAAAGCTGACTTCAGATTTCGTCTAAAAGTCTGGTAGTTGTTCTTCTCTTTGACATCTGGTGGGAGGGCGTTCCACAGGGCAGGCGCCACCACCAAGAAGGCCCTGTGCCTGGTTCCCTGTAACTTGGCTTCTCGCAGTGAGGGAACCGCCAGAAGGCCCTCAACGCTGGACCTCAGTGTCCAGGCTGAACGATGGGGGTGGAGACACTCCTTCAGGTCTACTGGGCCGGGGCCATTTAGGGCTTTCAAGGTCAGCGCCAACACTTTGAATTGTGTTCGGAAACGTACTAGGAGCCAGTATAGGTCTTTCAAGACCGGTGTTATAAGATCTCGGCGGCCGCTCCCAGTCCCCAGTCTAGCTTAGAGTGTCAGACTAAAACCCGGGTGAGACCAGGGTTCAGATCTCCACTTGGCTTCATGAAGCCCCCTGGGGTGTCCTCTGGGTGCCGGTCACTGCCTCTCAGCTTGGCCTACCTCGCAAGGCTGTTTTGGGGATTAGAAACGAGGGGAGAGGCAGAACCATGTAAGCCACTTTGAGCTCCTGGGAGAATAAAGTGGGATATAAGGTAAATGCAATGAATCATTTGCCCAGCCGAACTTGGGCTTATAGACCGAGCTAAGTCACTCCCACGCCCTGTAATTATAATTATTTTTACCACTGCTGTGCTTATTAGAGTTGAATAAACCGAAGGCTTTCCTCTGACGCAAGCAGCTTGCAGTCTAAATTTGCTACCGGATAGCACTGGATTTAGGATGTTGCGGGAAGTTCCCCCACACAAGGTGCTGAGCCGAGGGGGCACATAATGATGATGATAATGATAATAATAATAAAGGTAAAGGGACCCCTGACCGTTAGGTCCAGTCGTGGCCGACTCTGGGGTTGCGGCGCTCATCTCGCTTTGCTGGCCGAGGGAGCCGGCGTACAGCTTCTGGGTCATGTGGCCAGCATGACTAAGCCGCTTCTGGAGAACCAGAGCAGCGCACGGAAACACCGTTTACCTCCCGCCAGAGTGGTACCTATTTATCTACTTGCACTTTGACGTGCTTTGGAACTGCTAGGTTGGCAGGAGCAGGGACCGAGCAACGGGAGCTCACCCCGTCGCGGGGATTTGAACCGCCAACCTTCTGATCAGCAAGTTCTAGGCTCAGTGGTTTAACCCACAATGCCACCCGTGTCCAAATAATAATAATAATAGCAGCTATATTTATATGGGCACCTTCTGAGAAGTTCAATAGAAAACCAACTGTACCCAAAGGAATTAGTGTGAAAATAATAAATATTTAAGGTGGGGGCGCCAAATATTGTCCTCGCTCAGGGAGCCATATTACCAAAGTCTGGCCCTGTTCTGGATCAGGCCAGAAGCAAATCGGTTCCTGCCTCCTGTTCCTACAGCAGCCAATCAGATGCCCCAGCGGGAAGCTAGCAAGTAGGAAATGAGAGCAACAGCCTTCTCCCACTTTTGCTCCCAGCGTTCGAAATTCTCCAGGCGCATTTTGCACCTGGCTTTCGGTCGCTTTTGGCTGAGTGAAGATGCCCGGGTGCCAGGATGGTGCCTGAATTCTCCACCACCTGGAGGTGCATGCCTGGGGGGTCCTTGGACTGGGACTGTTTTCACACCATCACCCCACACCCTGCAGAATTCTATCCATTCTATTTTACCTGCACAATCGGAATGAATTTCAGGAAACAAAAACTCACTCTCTGTGCTGTCTGAGCAGGAGCAGTGAACCACCTTAGAGTAATAATAATAATAATAATTTATTATTTATACCCCACCCATCTGGCTGGGCTTCTCCAGCCACTCTGGGCGGCTTCCAGCACAATATTGAAATACGGTAATGCATCAGACATTAAAAGCTTCCCTAAACAGGGCTGCCTTCAGATGTCTTCTAAATGTCTGGTAGCTGTTGTTCTCTTTGACATCTGGTGGGAGGGCGTTCCACAGGGCAGGCGCCACCGCCGAGAAGGCCCTCTGCCTGGTTTCCTGTATGAATGGTTGCCTCTTGCCTTCGCTGACCCCACCCCATTGCCCTGCTCACGGTTGGGAAGAATATTCCCACTTTATGAATGGACCGTGTCCCCATTAAGAAAAAGATGTCATATGTCTCCACCCCCATCATCCAGCCCAGACACTGAGGTCCAGCTCCAAGGGCTTTTTGGCAGTTCCCTCATTGCGAGAAGGAACCAGACAGAGGACCTTCTCGGTGGTGGCACCCACCCTGTGGAACACCCTCCCTTCAGATGTCAAGGAAATAAGCAGCTATCCTATCTTTAAAAGACATCTGAAGGCAGCCCTGTTTAGGGAAGTTTTTAATATTTAATGCTGTATTGTTTTTAACACTTGATTGGGAGCCGCCCAGAGTGGCTGGGGAAACTCAGCCAGATGGGCGGGGTATAAATAATAAATTATTATTATTATTAGCCAATATATATGTGGATTGTCCCTGGATCAAGCGACTTTTCATCTCTGGGCTCTCAAAGCTTTTAACCAAGCTCAAGGCTGTCATCTGATCTAGCCAGATGTTTAAGTGACAATTAATCGCAGTCAGTGCATCATTTGAAAAATAAGAGCCTTGCCCCCAAATGGCAACTAGACGTTCTGTTGTTGGCGACTGCCAGCTTTGTTTACGGAGCCGTTTGGCTCCCAACTTATATATCTGAGTTTCTAAGACTGCTTGTTGAGAGGTGTTGCTGCTTGCAAAAGTGGAGGGGAGGACATAGCCCTAGTGCCTTGTATCGTCCAGAAATCATCTGTTCCCTCTTTTCAAGCCATCCTTGTCAGCGGCCTTCACTTGTGATAAGCCAAGGGGGAGACTGGGGTCAAGGTAGAAGGAAGGAACGGGACAGGCGGGAGATGAATAGGCTATTTACACGACTCTGTGCCAAGATCAGCCAAATCCAGCAGCCTGAATAAATAACGCAAGGAATAATGATGTTTCTGCGCATATTTGGACTCCCTCAACAATTTATTTGGCTTGGCTTCAGTCGGTCACGGGGTTGGGGGTCTGTGTATAAGCGTCTCTGCAGACTATTGGTGCCCTGCAAAAAAAAAAAATTAACTATCCTACTTTCTTCCTGGCACCGTTCACAGATTTGAATGCCACTCTCCTGCAGCCCTGAGGGCTAGTAACTTAAAACAAGCAAACCCATACGCAGTCTCATAGAAAACTGATATTTCCCGGGTGGCAGTTTCGGCTGCCAAATTTCCCTTGGCCAACAGGGGACAAGATTTCAGTGTCTACTAGGCAGGATGTTTGTCAAGGATGTGGTTTCCTGATTTTACAAGAGTGTACAACCTTACACCAACTAAGTTTGTTATTGGTATGAGCTTTCGTGTGCATGCACACTGACTACTGGTGTTATTAATATTATTTTGATTCTCCATAGCTGCTAATTCCAGTTTCCTCATCTCCAGCTGAAATTGCATTTTTTTGCCTTCTGACTGATTATCTCAACTGTTTGACTGTATTCAGTTAACTACAGAAAAATTATAACTGTACACTGGTTAATTTCAGCTGGAGATGAGATACTATTAGTTTTGACATCTGGTGGGAGGGCATTCACAAGGCAGGCGCCACCACCGAGAAGGCCCTCTGCCCGGTTCCCTGAAACCTCACTTCTCGCAATGAGGGTACCGCCAGAAGGCCCTCGGTGCTGGATCTCAGTGTCTGGGCAGAACGATGTGTGTGGAGACGCTCCTTCAGGGATACTGGACCGAGGCCGTTTAGGGCTTTCAAGGGCAGCACCAACACTTTGAATTGTGCTCGGAAACGTACTGGGAGCCAATGTAGGTAATGTAGGTCATTCAGGACTGGTGTTATGTGGTCTCGGCAGCTGCTCCCAGTCCCCAGTCTAACTGCCGCATTCTGGATTAGTTGTAGTTTCCGGGCTACCTTCAAAGGTAGCCGCATGTAGAGCGCATTGCAGTAGTCCAAGCAGGAGATAACCAGAGCATGCACCACTCTGGCAAGACAGTCTGCGGGCAGGTGGGGTCTCATCCTGCGTACCATGGAGCTGGCAGCCAGCTGCCCTGGACACAGAACTGACCTGTGCCTCCATGGACAGCTGTGAGTCCAGAATGACTCCCAGGCTGCGCACCTGGTCCTTCAGGGGCACAGTTGCCCCATTCAGGACCAGGGAGTACCCCACACCCGCCTGCCTCCTGTCCCCCTGAAACAGTACTACTGTTTTGTCAGGATTCAACCTCAATCTGTTAGCCGCCATCCATCCTCCAACCGCCTCCAGACACTCTTCACGTCTTCATCGCTTTGCTCTGCTCAGTCTGCTTCGCCTGTACTGGCATTTTTTTGGGGGGTGGTGGTGGGGAGGGAGGGAGGGAGGGAGAGGAGCTCTGCCAAACATCCCTCTCTCCCTTTGAAAGGAAATGTGCTTGACTGTGCAGAACAGGATGGAGAGAAGCCAAGCGGCTTGGTGGGCAGGGAGACCTCATAAGACTGGACTCCTGTCAACAAGAATTGTTCCCCTATGTTTTCCTTGGCTGGCGGTGGGGGGCAAGTGGAGGGAGGGGCTTGGGGGTCTCGAGTGCCCCTCTGCAGTCCCACCGCGGCTCGCTTTCTGCTCAAGTTCTTTTTTTAATTTTCAAAAACCATAACAACAATAATAAGGTTTCTGCTCAAGTTCACGGGGAGGCAGCTGTGCGGTGCCAGCCTTGGTCCGGTGCCCCCGTGCCAGCCCAGTGTGGGAATTTCTCTCTTTAAGCAGATTAGGGCCCCTGCGCACAGCTGGCGCAAGCGTCAACAACAAGCTGAGCCAGCCTGGATCCGGCCAGAGGCAGCCCATTTGGAGCACAGCAGCCCTTGCTTCTCAGGGATGCCAGTCAGGCGCATGTAGTTGTTTAGTCGTTTAGTTGTGTCTGACTCTTCGTGACCCCCTGGACCAGAGCACGCCAGGCCCTCCTGTCTTCCACTGCCTCCCGCAGTTTGGTCAAACTCATGCTGGTCGCTTCGAGAACACTGTCCCACCATCTCGTCCTCTGTCGTCCCCTTCTCCTTGTGCCCTCTATCTTTCCCAACATCAGGGTCTTTTCCAGGGAGTCTTCTCTTCTAATGTTGTGGCCAAAGTATTGTAGCCTCAGCTTCAGGATCTGTCCTTCCAGTGAGCACTCAGGGCTGATTTCCTTCAGAATGCATAAGGTGCATAAGGGACCAGAAAGAACGGCCAACAAGTCACAGACTCCTTTACAGTGGTACCTCTGGTTACATGCGCTTCAGGTTACAGACTCTGCTAACCCAGAAATAGTACCTCGGGTTAAGAACTTTGCTTCAGGATGAGAATAGAAATCGTGCGGCAGCAGGAGGCCCCATTAGCTAAAGTGGTGCTTCAGGTTAAGAACAGTTTCAGGTTAAGTATGGACCTCCGGAATGAATTAAATACTTAACCTGAGGTACCACTGTAATAATAATATAATAATAAATTTTATTTATAACCCTCCCTCCCCTTGGCACGGCTACTGAGCAGAGAGCGATGGTGCAAGCCGGGCACAATTGGTCCTGCTGTTTGTTATTATATTGTTTAATAATAATAATAATAATAATAATAATAATAATAATAATAATTTATTTATACCCCACTGTCCCCGGCCAGAGCCTGGCTCAGGGCGGCTAACACCAGTAAGATTACAATAAAAGCATAATAGGGGGGGAAAACCCCACAATTTAAAATACAGGTTAACATGCAATTTAAAATGCACCCTCATTTTAATAGTAGCCCATAGATCAAAACCATAAGGGGAGGGAGACATAAGGGTCAGACAGAGTCCAAACCAAAGGCCAGGTGGAACAGCTCTGTCTTGCAGGCCCTGCGGAAAGATGTCCAGTCCCGCAGGGCCCTAGTCTCTTGGGACAGAGTGTTCCACCAAGTTGGGGCCAGTACTGAAAAGGCCCTGGCCCTAGTTGAGACCAATCTAACCACCTTGCGGCTTGGGACCTCCAAAGTGCTGTCATTTGTGGACCTTAAGGTCCTCCACGGGGCATAGCAGGAGAGGCGGTCCTGTAGGTACGAGGGTCCTAGGCCGCAAGCAGGATTCGATCGCAAGATCTCTCTCTCCTCCTGTGGTTGCCAGGAAGCGTTGGAGCAGAGCCATGAGGCCCAGTAGCCATCGATAGCCCTCTCCTGCTCCACAAATTCGTCTCATCCTCTTTTAAAGCCATCCAAGTTGGTGGCCATCACCTCTTGTAGCAGGGAGTTCCACAGTCCATCTGTCCCGAATCTTCCAACATTCAGCTTCGTCGGATGCCCACGAGAGAGGGAGAGAAACATCTCTCCATCCACCTTCCGCACGCCGGGCATGATTTTTACAAACACCTTATCTCGTCTCCTGTTACTTGCCTTTCCCCTAAACTAAAAAACCACAGAATTTCGAGCTGGAAGCTTCTGGGAAATGATATATAATGAGATGAAAAAAATGTTGAAATATACATTCATAAAGAAACCAGAAACATTTTTACAGGGCATGGTAGGAAGTGATATAAATAGAAAAGAACGTAAGCTGCTTTTATACGCAACAATGGCAGCAAGAATATTATTAGCACAAAAATGGAAGCAAGAAGAATTACCGACGAAAGAAGAATGGAGGATGAAATTAATGGACTATGCAAAATTAGACAAACTAACAGGAAGGATTCAAAATCTGCGGAACCAGAAATTCACAGAAGACTGGTGTAAATTTACAGACTATTTGAAAAGTAATAGTGATGATCAAAGTACGTTTGTAGGTTTGCGAGAAGTTTTGTGAGGTGAATTATTGGTACTATTGCAAAAATGGATAAAGGGGAGGATGATTAGTTATGATAATTAAAGGCAATATGAATTTAAGAAATGCATAAGAAGTGGTTAAAACGGGGGATCATCAGAAGTGCTGATGGGAGTCCATAAAAAGATTGTGTAAGTGGTGAAGTTTTGTGGTATGTATTATAATTCATATGTTAATATTAATAAAAATTATTATTAAAAAAAGGAAGGGACCCTTGAGTCTCATCTAGTCTAACCCCTTGTAAGGCAGGAAGTTGGGGTCTCCTTTCCTCTGCAGCCATTTCCCAGAGTGCTGCAGTTAAATCCTGTGCCGGTGACCCGGGGCCGACGAGCGGGTTGGTCTGCATGACCTCTGCGGTGCCCGCAGCGGTGGCATTTGGGCTTGGCGCCCAGTCCCGTCTTTGGAGCAAAGCGTCAGCTGGGGGAATCAGCTGCTCTTTCAAGCCAAGCCAGGGTCTTGACCCACTGCCAAGCGACTCCTGACCAGCTCAGTCATTCCTGGCTTCACTTGGGGGGAACGGCTGCTGGGTCTGCAAAAGTACTTCTGTGTGGGTCTCCCGGCCCTTCGCCACCCTCCTCTCATCCTTTCTCTCTCTCTCTCTCTCTCTCTCTCTCTCTCTCTCTCTCTCTCTCTCTCTCTCCCCCTACCACCGCCTGCCCAGGCCTCTGATAAGATCACATTCTAGGAAGCAATGACCGCATTGGTAGCCCATTCCAAACAGCTGTTCCCATCTGAGCCAGCGCCAGGGTTAGGGGGAGGCGAAGGAGGCAGTTTTGGAAGCCTGGATTTTTTGGCCTCAAGATATATATAGCAGATACACAGAGTAGAGAGCTGGAGAAAGACAGCGTCCCAGTGTTAAAAAGGCAGATTCCATGTGATCCTTGGGAAAGGAACTGGAAACAAAACAGCCACTGTCATAATCGCAGTTAGGCAAATCTGCGTTCAGAGCATAGCTGTCAACGTTTCCCCCTTTTTTAAGGGAAATTCCCTTATTCCGAATAGGATTCCTCGCAAGGAAAGGGAAAAGTTGACAGCTATGATTCAGAGCCATGTGTATGGTTCTCCCTGCCTCACCTCTGAAAGGGTACAGTGGTACCTTGGTTCTCAGACGCCTTGGTACTCAAACAACTTGGAACCCAAACGCTGCAAACCCGGAAGTAAGTGTTCCGGTTTGTGAACGTTTCTCGGAAGCCGAACGTGCTCCGTTTTGAGTGCCACGCTTTCATTTTGAGTGCCACACTTGTGTTTTGAGTGTTATGTTGGGGTCTGTCTGTTTTTGCTCTTTATTTTGCGTTTTTGTGGCTCTTTTTTTTTGTTTCGTTTTTGCGACTGTGTGCAACCCAGTTCAGCTCCTGATGGATTGATTGACTGTGTGACTGCAGTACATTGTTTATTGCTTTCATTTTGTGGATCAATGGTCTCGTTAGATAGTAAAATTCATGTTAAATTGCTGCTTTAGGGGTTGTTTTTAAAAGTCTGGAACGGATTAATCCGTTTTGCATTACTTCCTATGGGAAAGTGCGCCTTGGTTTTGGAACGCTTTGGTTTTGGAACGGACTTCCTGAACGGATTAAGTTTGAGAATCACGGGACCACTGTAAACGGTAAAGGTGTAGGCAGCTTTTAAGCAACATTGCGCAGGGACTGCCAAGCTCAGCCTTGGTTCCCCAGCCAGGAGGCAAATGCCTGGTTTTGGAATGGACTTCCGGAACGGATTAAGTTTGAGAACCAAGGTACCACTGTATTGTGGAGTGGGAAAAGCTTCAGAAAGAGGCCACTGGAAAAAGATTCAGGGGTTGGAGCGTCTCCCCATCAGCGTTTTAGATTAGACAAAAGGTGAGTAAATGGGGGTGCAATGGATGGATGGCTCAGCTGGTTAGAGTGTGGAGCTGATAACGCCAAGGTTGCAGGTTCGATCACCTGCCTGTTCCTTCATTGCAGGGGGTGGACTAGATGATCCTTGGGGTCCCTTCCAATTCTACAATTCTATGGTTATACAGACTTAAGGAAGTGTGGCTTTCATGGGAATACAGTGGTACCTTGGTTCTAAAACTTAATCCGTTCCGGAAGTCCGCTCCAAAACCAAAGCGTTCCAAAACCAAGGCGTGCTTTCCCATAGAAAGCAATGCAAAATGGATTAATCCGTTCCAGACTTTTAAAAACAGCCATTTAATATGAATTTTACTATCTAACGAGACCATTGATCCATAAAATGAAAGCTATAAACGATGTACTGCCGTCAATCAATCAGTAGCTGAACTGGGTTCCACACAGTCACAAAAACAAAACAAAAAAGAGCTGCAAAGACAAAAATGCAAGATAAATAGCAAAAACAGAGAGACCTCAGCGTAACACTCAAATCGGAAGTGTAGCACTCAAAACGCAGCACGTTCGGCTCCCAAAAAACATTCACAAACCAGAACACTTACTTCCGGGTTTGCAGTGTTTGGGTTCCAAGTTGTTTGAGCACCAAGGCGTTTGAGAACCAAGGTGCCACTGTCGTCACATTTTGGCTTGGACACTGATTCAAAAATTGGGTGGTTCAGATGCAAAGAGAACCAAATAGTTAAGATGCAAAGAGAATCTCTTTAAGAGAAGCACCCACCCACAGCTCCTAAGAATCCCTGTCCCACCAGCTGCCTGTGCAAAGAAGACGACCTCCCCCTGCATAACGGGGTTGGACTAGATGACCGCTGGGTGCCCCTCGAGAATTCTACAATCCAGCCCCTTTCCCCAGGAACCAGGCAGTTCCACACCAGCTCAGGGCGTATGTGTGTGTGTGTATATATTTATATATAGAAGGAGAGGAGCTGGGCTCCCTGTGGGAGATGCCAGGCATTCCCGAAACTCCACGGCAAAGGCATTTGCGCTCCATTGTCTATCTTTGGTAACAGAGTCTCCTCCCGGCCTTGGGGGGAAGGGCGGCAACCTTGGCATTGCCTGGCTGGCACCCCAGAGGCCAAGGGACTCAGCTGCCGGCCGGGAAGCCCCTCAAATGTTGCCTCTGCTGTGATGTGCCCATTCTAGGAAAACCTGCCCTCCCCACTCCCTGGCCTCGTACATGAGCTAGGGTTGTTGCTGTTTAGTCGTTTAGTCGTGTCCGACTCTTCGTGACCCCCTGGACCAGACCTCACCAGGCCCTCCTGTCTTCCACTGCCTCCCGCAGTTTGGTCAAACTCATGCTGGTAGCTTCGAGAACACTGTCCCACCATCTCGTCCTCTGTCGTCCCCTTCTCCTTGTGCCCTCCATCTTTCCCAACATCAGGGTCTTTTCCAGGGAGTCTTCTCTTCTCATGAGGTGGCCAAAGTCTTGAAGCCCCAGCTTCAGGATCTGTCCTTCCAGTGAGCACTCAGGGCTGATTTCCTTCAGAATGGAGAGGTTTGATCTTCTTGCAGTCCATGGGACTCTCAAGAGTCTTCTCCAGCACCAGAATTCAAAAGCATCCATTCTTCGGCGATCAGCCTTCTTGATGGTCCAGCTCTCACTTCCATACATCACTACTGGGAAAACCAGAGCTTGAACTATACGAACCTTTGTTGGCGAGGTGATGTCTCTGCTTTCTCTGCTAGGGTTGCCATATTTAAAAAAACCAGGAGAACCCCAAAAGTTGTCAAGCTTTTTCTAGACAACCCCAACGTTGTTGAGTCCCAGATTCGAATCCTGCTAGCACCTCCAGGTAGGGCTGAAATCCCGGAGAGCCTGGTCAGTATGGACAACACTGATCTCAATGGACCCAGCGGACTGACTCTGTATAAGGCAGCTTCTTGTGTCAAGAGGAGCGTGCTGGATCAGGCCCATGGCCCATCTAGTCCAGCGTCCTGTTCTCACAGTGGCCAGCCCAGTGCCTCTTCTGGGAAAGCAGGATTCGAACCCAACTCCTGTGGTTTCCCCCCAACGGGTATTCAGATGCACTGCTGCCTCCAATTGCAGAGGCAGGACAGCACAGTCACCAACGATGCTGTAAAGCATACAAAAAGTTAAAACGCTATCAAACAGATTAAAATCCTCACCCACTTTCTAAGCATCTGTGCAGGCCTGCAGCTTCCAGCGAAATATAAAAACATAATAAAACCTCAAACATTAAAAACTTCCCAAAACAGGGCTGCCTTCAGATGTCTTCTAAAAGTTGTGTAGTTCTTGAACGTTTCTTGAAAGCGCTGGAAGGAATACAGCGAAGGCGCCTGCCTGATATCACTAGGCGGGGAGTTCCAAAGTTCCAAGGTGCCGCTACGCCAAATGATTGAGTTCTTACCAATGCAGAACAGGTATTACATGCAGTAGTGCCAGTTCCAGTGGGGCAGGACGTCTCATAGGTAAAGGGCAGACTGCAGGTTAAAGAAAGAAAGAAATTCTATAAGCCTATAAGGTGCTGTGGTCTAAACCGCTGAGCCTAGATCTTGCCGATCAGAAGGTCGGCGGTTTGAATCCCCGCGACGGGGTGAGCTCCCGTTGCTCGGTCCCTGCTCCTGCCAACCTAGCAGTTCGAAAGCATGCAGTGCATGTAGATAAATACTGTATTTTTTGCTCCATAAGTGGCACCTGACCATAAGATGCACCTAGTTTTTAGAGGAGGAAAACAAGAAAAAAAATATTCTGAACGAAACAGTGGATGTATGTTTTTTGTGGTTCATGCTGTGGCTACAGACATGATATGTGATTTGACGGTGAGTTTGGGGTCGTCCAGTGCAAAAATCCTGAGGATCCATGTGGATCCATGCTTTGTAACCACGTTTTTGCGCCATTGCAGCCCCACGAAACAGTGGATGCGTGATTTCTTTTGGTGCAGGCTGCAGCCATGGACATGCTATGTGATCTGATGGTGAATTTGGGGTGACCCAGTGCAAAAATCCCGAGGATCCATGTGGATCCGTGCTTTGTAACCACATTTTGTGCCATTTTAGGAGGAAAATGGTGTGTCTTATGGAGCGAAAAATACGGTAGGTACCGCTCCAGTGGGAGGCTAAACGGCGTTTCCATGCGCTGCCCTGGTTTTGCCAGAAGCGGCTTAGTCCTACTGGCCACATGACCTGGAAAAACTGTCTGCGGACAAACGCCGGCTCCCTCGGCCAGTAAAGCGAGATGAGCGCTGCAACCCCAGAGTCATTCGTGACTGGACTTAATGGTCAGGGGTCCTTGACCTTTTTTATAAGGTGCTATAAAGTTTATGCACAAACGCAATAAATAAATGGCCAGAAAGCTGGTTAAAAGGTAAAGGGACCCCTGACCATTAGGTCCAGTTGTGGCCGACTCTGGGGTTGCAGCGCTCATCTCGCTTTACTGGCTCAGGGAGCCGGCGTACAGCTTCCAGGTCCATGTGGCCAGCATGACTAAGCCGCTTCTGGCGAACCAGAGCAGCGCACGGAAACGCCGTTTACCTTCCCGCCGGAGCGGTACCTATTTATCTACTTGCACTTTTGACATGCTTTTGAACTGCTAGGTTGGCAGGAGCAGGGACCAAGCAACGGGAACTCACCCCGTCGCGGGGATTCGAACCGCCGACCTTCTGATCGGCAAGTCCTAGGCTCTGTGGTTTAACCCACAGTGCCGCCCGCGTCCCAGAAAGCTGGTTGCTCAGCGGCAAATTTCCCCTTGTCCCTGCCTTGGGGCTGGACATCTTTTAGGATTGTGCTGGAGTTTTCTAACCGTGCAGCTGGCCATGGGGTGCGGTCGCATTCCCAGGAACCCCAAATCTGGAAGAGAAGGAGGTGCCCCCTTTGCCTTGGGGGGGGGCGGCGGTGTTCCTGGAATCCCAGGAATCTTCCACCAGCCGCTTCTTGCCCTCAGCTGTTGGTAGAAGCCCAATCCATCTTTGTCCTAGTGGAATGCGGGTAAGGACAGGTGTCGACAGATAACTGCAAGGGGGCTCAGAGATAGTCCTATGGCAAAACACCCCCCCTTTAACTTGGGGTCCATAAGAGTGACAGAAACCTTATGGCCCGGCTGCTGTGAGATGAGTCACTGCTTCAACAGATGCTTCTTACATTCTTAGTCCAGTTTTTTTGGGGGGGCCAGCAGACTTGTCATGCAAGAGCGCCAGGAAGGTTTCAGTTTCGCAACCCGAATTTGCTGTTGTGCATCCAAATCCCACTTGCAAAACAGCAGCATTCAGAAATCGCTTCTAGGTTTTTGTTTGTTTGTTTGTTTGTTTGTTGCAAGTATGGATGCACTAGGGACGTGGGTGGTGCTGTGGTCTAAACCACAGAGCCTAGGGCTTGCCGATCAGAATGTCGGCGGTTCGAATCCCCGTGACGGGGTGAGCTCCCGTCGCTCGGTCCCTGCTCCTGCCAACCTAGCAGTTCAAAAGCATGTCAAAGTGTAAGCAGATAAATAGGTCCCGCTCTGGCGGGAAGGTAAATGGCGTTTCCATGCGCTGCTCTGGTTCGCCAGAAGCGGCTTAGTCATGCTGGCCACATGACCTGGAAGCTGTACGCCGGCTCCCTCAGCCAGTAAAGCGAGATGAGCACCGCAATCCCAGAGTTGTCCGCGACTGGACCTAATGGTCAGGGGTCCCTTTAACTTTACCTATCCTACTTTTTTAATGATTTGCCTTGAGAGAGTCTTTAAACCTCTTTTGTTGACCACCAGCATTATCCTTTCCATTTTTAAGTTTGGAAGAGAGTACAGGGGTACCTCGGGTTACATACGCTTCAGGTTACAGGCTCCCTCGGCCAATAAAGTGAGATGAGCGCCGCAACCCCAGAGTCATCTGCGACTGGACCTAATGGTCAGGGGCCCCTTTACCTTTACATTTACCTTTTATGGATGCACAAGCACTTATTTCACCTGCAAACGTTCCCAGGGTGAAATCGCTAGCAAAGTCACCATCGGAGAACATTCACCATCCAACCCACTGAAACCATTGCACACACCCGCCCTCCTTGTGATATTAATTTTATTTATTTTTTATTTCATAAAATTTATACACTGCTTGAGTGGTTAAAAAAACCAAAACAACTCTCAAAGCGGTTTAGGAAAAAGATGGAACGATAAAAAATTCACGACTTTAAAAAAATTCATCACTTTAAAATTTGCTAAGATAACCATAGACCGAAATCAGATTAAAACTCGCACCGACTTTCTAAACATCTGGGTAGGCTTGTCAGACCAAAAATGCTTTTTGCAGGAGTGAAAATGAGTTCAGGGAAGATGCCTGCCTGATGTCAAGTGGCAAGGAGTTCCAAAGTGTGGAATGGGTATTTTGTGGCAGTGCCAGTTCCTCGTAGGTTAACTGGGCCCAAGTTGTTGAGAGCTTTATATACTAAGGCAGTCCTGCCTTGGATCCCGAACGCCTTGGTACTTGGACGTTTTGGCTTCCGAACGCCGCAAACCAGGAAGTGAGTGTTCCAGTTTGTGAGCGTTCTTTGGACCCTGAACAGCCAATGGGGCTTCCGTGGCTTCTGATTGGCTGCAGGAGCTTTGGTTATACTATTAGAAATACATAGACAGATAATTCTGAAATTATTGGGCGGTTTAATAAACTAACTGTTTATGTTTGGACAACTTTTCTGCTGTAAAAGTTTTCCTCCAAAAGCATTTTATTTTTAAAAAATCTGATTTAAATAAAAAACATCATATTCATTCATATATATATATATATGTGTGTGTGTGTGTGTGTGTACATATATATATATATATATATATATATATATATATATATATATACACACACACACACACACCATTGATTCTTATCCATAATAATAATAATAATAATAATAATAATAATAATAATTTATTATTTATACCCCGCCCATCTGGCTGAGTTTCCCCAGCCACTCTGGGCGGCTCCCAATCAAGTGTTAAAAACAGTACAGCGTTACATATTAAAAACTTCCCTGAACAGGGCTGCCTTAAGATGTCTTCAGAATGTCAGGTAGTTGTTTATCTCTTTGACATCTGGTGGGAGGGCGTTCCACAGAGCGTGTGCCGCCACCGAGAAGGCCCTCTGTCTGGTTCCCCATAGCCTCACTTCTCGCAATGAGGGAACCGCCAGAAGACCCTCGGAGCTGGACCTCCATGTCCGGGCTGAACGATGGGGGTGGAGACGCTCCTTCAGATATACTGGGCCAGGGCCATTTAGGGCTTTAAAGGCCAGCACCAACACTTTGAATTGTGCTCGGAAACGTACTGGGAGCCAATGTAGGTCTTTCAAGACCGGTGTTATGGGTCTCGGTGGCCGCTCCGAGTCCCCAGTCTAGCTGCCGCATTCTGGATTAGTTGTAGTTTCCAGGTCACCTTCAAAGGTAGCCCCACGTAGAGTGCATTGCAGTAGTCCAAGCAGGAGATAACCAGAGCATGCACCACTCTGGCGAGACAGTCTGCGGGCAGGGAGGGTCTCATCCTGCATACCAGATGGAGCTGGTAGACAGCTGCCCTGGACACAGAGTTAACCTGCGCCTCCATGGACAGCTGTGAGTCCAAAATGACTCCCAGGCTACGCACCTGGTCCTTCAGGGGCACAGTTACCCCATTCAGCACCAGGGAATCCCCCACACCCACCCGCTCCCTGTCCCCAAAACCAGTACTTCTGTCTTGTCAGGATTCAACCTCAATCCACCCTGAGCAGAAGCCCTTCCACAACCAGAATGCACATGGATGATGTGTTCGGGTGTTCAGACAGGCAAGGCAGCTGGCAAAGAAACATTGGGAGGAAACTTGCTCCTTTAAGACCCTGGGTTTACCAATATAAATTTTGGCAACCAATCAGAAGCTGGGGGAGGTGGGGGTTCAGCCAGTTGGCATCTGTATATGGGGGAGGTTCTGGGCGCACAACCAGGACAGGAACCAGCCCCTTGTCACCCGTGCAAAGAGGGCCGGAGGAAGGGTGAGCCTGCTATTTTGGGACCCGGGACCAGGAGTATCGCATGTTGAAAGGGACAGGACATCAGGGTTCTGCTGGGGGCAGGAGAAAGAAAGGGAGAAGAAATAATCTTCGCAAAAGAGTTGGGGGAGAAGGGTCAAACTGTCTGGTCGTGTGTCCCTAAGATTGTGGGAAAGTTCAGGGATATATTGTTTGGTTATAGCCTTTCTAACTTGTTCCACAATTTAGCAGAGTAACATTCCCCTTTTTAAACTCACAGCGGATGCGTTTGCTCAGGCTCACTAAAACCTCTATAATAACTGTTCTGGTATTTTCCCCTTATTCCCTCATAAAAGAGAAGACACGACACAGTCTTCTATAAAGTATAAAAAGAGTTTACTCACATTCTGTTCACAGTCGGATCCCAGAAGGCAGACTTAGCTTAGAAAAGTAACATACACCTGGGAACTATCTCATAAGGAGACAGTCCCTTTGTCCTCTCTTGGCTGGAAGCCAATTGTGAACAGAATGTGAGTGAGTAAACTCTTTTTATACTTTTATAGAAGTATAAAAAGAAGCCAAGAGAGCATCTTTGGCTAAGCAGATGTTGCTTCTTCGATGCATGTAGTCAGAGAGAGAGAGATGGCTGCCCTCCCCTGTGCTTTTGTTGTTACCTGCACACGTGAGGCCACGCCCACGTCTAGTCACATGCAAAGGAAGTCTGTCCCAGCCCAGAAGGAAACAGGAAGTTGACCTCCTGGCTGGACAAACATTCCTCCCCATGTGTAAACATGTTCACTCTAGGAAGGTTGTACTTGACTGCTCTTGTGTTTCACATCCCACAAAGATTAGGCGCCAGAACCCCTCAAATCATTAGATTTTTGAACTCTTGCAACTCAGGACGGAGAAAAGCAAGTCCTTAGTCACATAGTTAACCTGTGGAACTCACTCCCTCAGGAGATGGCTGCCAATTTGGATGGCATTAAGAGGGGACTAGAGAGGGAGGAGAGGGCTGTCGATGTCTACTAGCCATTTTCATTTCATTTTTAATTTGTATACCGTCTTTCTGTTTCACAACACCCAAGGCGGTTTACAAGCTGAAGAAACAAAGAATGTACACATCATAACAATCCAATCCAATACAAAAATGTGACATTAACATAACTTTAAAATAAGCAACTTGTATCGAATAAAGTAATATTCAACAATCCATTGGAATAGAATGGAATAATATTCAATATCAGCATATAAAAATTAAACAGAAATCCACTCTTAACAATTATAATTAATAATTTCTAAACTATAGTCAATAAAACAACGGCAGGATGGTTCTGCTCTGCCTCCACAGTCGGAGTGCGGCGATGCTTCTGAATCCCAGTTTCGGGAAGCAGTAGGAGGAGAGAGGGGTCTTGTGTTCGAATTCCGCTTGCAGATTTCCCATAACAGGCATCTGGTTGGCCACTGTGAGAAGCTGGACTAGATGGGCTCTCCTTTGAAATGATCCAATGGGTAACTCTGACATTCTTATTTTGTGGGTTGATGCATAATGGGGTGTGTGTGTGTCAGAGCGGCCGTGCAGACTAGAGGACCTTTGGGGATCCCAAACCAGGACAGCAATTCTGCTTCAATGAATGAAAGAATCTGTTTGCGTCAGCCATCGGCCATAGCAATAAAACCACAATACAATATACAAAGAATAGAAATAAAAAGTCAATTACAGTCATACCTCAGGTTACAGATGCTTCAGGTTGCGTTTTTTCGGGTTGCGGACCGCCAAAACCTGGAAGTACTGAAATGGGTTACTTCCGGGTTTCGGCAGGCACACATGTGCAGAAGCACTAAATCATGCTTTGCGCATGTGCAGAAGCGCCGAATCGCAACCCGCGCATGCGCAGACGCGCTGCTGCGGGTTTGTGGACGCTGTGGGTTGCGAATGTGCATCCTGCACGTATCATGTCTGCAACCTGAGTGTCCACTGTATATAAAAGACATTTTAAGGTTTTGAATCAATAGTCAAATAGGGGACCTTATTCTGATTGCCCCGGCTAAAAACCTTGCCGCCTTTGCTGTCACCTGCTCATCTTGATCTGCCAAGAGAAAGGACACTGGGGCAGTGGATGGGCAACCCGGAATGGACAATAAAAAAGGGGTGATAATCTCATTCCTCAAGTCTTTATAAAGAGGGCAAGCCAGAAGGGCATGCGCCACCAATTCAGGACTGCCATCTCCACAGGGACAGAAGCATTTTCCGTGTGGAATCTTTTGGAATCGTCCCTCAAGTCCAGCCGAGGGCAATACATTCAATCTTGCAAGAGTAAAAGCACGTCTATGTTTTAGAATTGCTAGGTTATGCAGATAGGGTGCCAGAGAGTCAAAATGGGAAGGTGGGAAATAGTCATACCACGGGCAAAATTTCCTTATTGTGGCCAAGTTGTTCGGACACTCGATATCATTATGTTGTTGTTGTTTAGTCGTTTAGTCACGTCCTACTCTTCGTGACCCCCTGGACCAGAGCACGCCAGGCACTCCTGTCTTCCACTGCCTCCCGCAGTTTGGTCAAACTCATGTTTGTAGCTTCGAGAACACTGTCCCACCATCTCGTCCTCCGTTGTCCCCTTCTCCTTGTGCCCTCCATCTTTCCCAACATCAGGGTCTTTTCCAGGGAGTTTTCTCTTCTCATGAGGTGGCCAAAGTCTTGGAGCCTCAGCTTCAGGATTTGTCCTTCCAGTGAGCACTCAGGGCTGATTTCTTTCAGAATGGAGAGGTTGGATCTTCTTGCAGTCCATGGGACTCTCAAGAGTCTCCTCCTGCACCAGAATTCAAAAGCATCCATTCTTTGGCGATCAGCCTTCTTTATGGTCCAGCTCTCACTTCCATACATCACTACTGGGAAAACCATAGCTTGAACTATACGGACCTTTGCTGGCAAGGTGATGTCTCTGCTTTTTAAGATGCTGTCTAGGTTTGTCATTGCTTTTCTCCCAAGAAGCAGGCGTCTTTTAATTTCGTGGCTGCTGTCACCATCTGCAGTGATCATGGAGCCCAAGGAAGTCAAATCTCTCACTGCCTCCATTTCTTCCCCTTTGCCAGGAGGTGATGGGACCAGTGGCCATGATCTTCGTTTTTTTGATGTTGAGCTTCAGCCCATATTTTGCGCTCTCCTCTTTCACCCTCATTAAAAGGCTGGCAAACTAGACTGTTTGCTTTACTAAAACCCAAAGTGAGTAGCTGTTGTGGTGATAAACCGCAAGAGTGAAGAGTTTTTGAGAGACAGTTTTAGTCCAGGCGCCCTTGTGACAATCTTGCAGTACTAGGGATCTTAGACCGGGGGGTGAATTTCAGTTTAGGCGAAGCCAATAGTTCAGTGTCCTACGCCAGATCTGTCATTCTGCCGAGGGAAGATTGGTCTCTAGGCACAACAATGCATTTGGGACCCAGGGACGTATGGAGAAAAATTGCTTCTTTCCCATCCTGTGCCCTCTGAATCCTGGCAAGGCCTGATGCGAATGCCCTCCTGCCCCTCCTGCTCCTGAGCTATGCTCAGTCCCAGAATGGCAGAGCCTGGGGGTTTGGCACCCTCCTGCCTTTGGGCAGCTGCTGGGCCAGGGAGTGGGGGCTGTGGGAAGAGGCAGGGCAGGCATTACTGGACTAATCCCACTGACATCGGGCCCAACTGGGAGAGCATGGTCTGTGCTCCCAGAAGCCTTTCTGGTAATTAATAATAATAATAATAATAATAAATAATAATAATAATAATAAATTATTTATACCCCGCCCTCTGCAGCCAAGACCAGCCCCTCTGGTCAAATGGGGAGGAGAACTACATAGGCTGGGGCAACCCAGTGTGACTGTAATTATTATTATTATTATTATTATTATTATTATTATTATTATTATTATTATTATTATTATTCCACCTTGAGCTCCTTGGAGAAAAAGGCAGGATATGAACATAAAAGACAGATAGATAACAAAGACAGATAGATAATAAACAAAAACAACGCTGTCCAGGGTTGTAAAGACTGTGGAGAGAATAATTGGGTGCACTCTTCCCACCTTGGACCAAATCTATGCTTCCAGGTGCCATAAGAAAGCTGCACAGATAGCACAGGATAGTGTGCACCCCGGAAATGATCTCTTTCAGCTTCTGCCTTCTGGAAGAAGGTCCAAGGTTAGAAAGACTAGGACTAGCCACCTGAGAAACAGTTTCTATCCAAATGCGATTTTGGTTTTAAACGCAGTGTAAGGTAGTCTCTATGGGAGTATATTGTATTTAATTATGGGGTATCAGAGGCTGGGATAGCTGGGATAGCAGGCTTGTTGGTTTTTGAATGTCTGATGTAGATTTTTCAATTTCGTTGTTCTGTATGGGTAAATGACAATAAAGATTATCGTATCGTATTGCATAGTGTCGTAACCTGTGGTGTTTTTTCAAACGAGGAAAGCGATGGGAAGACATCCCATATGGTTGTTGTTCTTCGTGACCCCCTGAACCGGAGCACACCAGGCACTCCTGTCTTCCACTGCCTCCCGCAGTTTGGTCAGACTCATGTTTGTAGCTTCGAGAACACTGTCCCACCATCTCGTCCTCTGTCATCCCCTTCTCCTTGCGCCCTCCATCTATCCCAACATCAGGGTCTTTTCCAGGGAGTCTTCTCTTCTCATGAGGTGGCCAAAGTCTTGGAGCCTCAGCTTCAGGATCTGTCCTTCCAGTGAGCACTCAGGGCTGATTTCCTTCAGAATGGAGAGGTTTGATCTTCTTGCAGTCCATGGGACTCTCAAGAGTCTCCTCCAGCACCAGAATTCAAAAGCATCCATTCTTTGGCGATCAGCCTTCTTTATGGTCCAGCTCTCACTTCCATATAGTGCAGGCTAACAAATGCTCAATTATATAGCCAACGCTGTCTAATATCCCTGAAAACAGATCAAGGCGGAGGCTTAGAACAGAAGGAGGTCTGGACTTAGCCTAGGATGGGATTAGCCTAGCAGGAATTGGAGAGGCAGGAATTGGAGAGCCTGTAGGATTTTAGCAGAGATGCTGTCCCCCTCTTAACAAGACTGAACGCAAGTTGCAGCTCCTGGCTGATGCCTGGGGTTGTTTTTTTTTGGGGGGGGGAGGAAGACTCTGAGTGCACCAAACATCTGCTTGCAGCTGGGCTGGCCCCTCCCTCAGATTCCCACCCCCTGAGGCACACTTCTGCATTTCTGACAGCTTATTTCATTGTTTGTATCTCACCAGCTTGGCAGGCGTCCTGTGACAGACGCGGCAGGGGACTCAGGGTGTCGGCTCACAGGTCCCCTTCTGACCCCCATTCCCCCCCCCGAAACCCCAATCTTTCTCCTTCCAGCTGAGGATTCAGGTTACCAAACCCATAGCAAGCATATTTGGTTTCTCTCCATTTTTTAAAAAAATCATTTTTATTAAGTTTTCCATCTTAACAATCCAATCCAATCACATTAAATATTCCAGATTATACAAATACATATCAAATAGTCCAAATACTCTGCCAAATTATAATTTTTTTATTGGGACTTCCCATGCTTCAAGTTTGGGGGGGCCCTGATCATCTCAGATCTCTCCTTCCTTTGATAGCCTTTCCAATAATTCCTTTAAATCTTCCTGCTGTTAACCTTCCTTCTTTCACGGCCTCTGAGTTGTTTCCACAAGCGAGTTGAAGTCAAATGATGTGTTTCTGTGTGAATTTTATGTGTATGATTCCCTTCTGTTGTTGCAGTACCTCCTCACACGCTGGTGTTTCTGCCGAATCAATCCAATTTGGTTTCTCTCAATTGGGGCTGGCCAATTATTGGACTGTAATTCAAAACTAATAAAAAATATTATTATTTTTATTTTAAAAAATGGGCAAGAGGGGGGAAGAGCAATGGGGGGAGCTTCTGGAAGAGCCATTTTAGAGACACTGAACCGGGGACCCAGGGGCGGGTGGGATCCTGCACTGCAAGGGGGTTGGACTGGATGACCCTCAGGGTCCCATCCAACTCTCCAATTCTGTGATCAGCCTTCCGAACTCCTAAAACTTTGCCAGAAGATTTAAGCACCATTTCCACTCCCTGTTGGCCCGAAGACATGTGCCCCATATGATACATGATGGGTCTTGACCAAATTCTACTATTGTTTGGGGATTCATAGTAGTGATATTAGTGACTCAGTGTGCCACAGCCGTGAAAAAGGCAAATTCCACGCTAGGGATCATTCGGAAAGGAATCGAAAACATAGCTGCCAATCTCTTTTTTTAAAAAAATATTTTTTATTAGGAATTTAAACAAAACATATTATCTTACAACGTATCATCCTTAATCCCCCCCATAAAACACCCCCCCTGACTTTCCTGCAGTTCCCATCTCTGGTTTCTCTGTAAATGCTATTCTCTGCATGCTACAAAGTTGTATAAATCCTTATTTTATCTAACTGATTATTATCAGTAAAAAGTTTGTGAGTGTTTATTCAAAACCTGCCAAGGAGTCCGGTTCACTTTGTTGCTTCTTTAAATACTTTGTAAAAGGTTCCCATTCATCTTTAAAGTCACAGTTATCCTTGTCCCGTAGCTTATATGTCAATTTTGCCAGTTCTGCATAGTCCATCACTTTCTCTTGCCATAATTCTTTAGTCGGGGTTTCTTCATTCTTCCATCCTTGTGCTATTAAGACTCGCGCTGCCGTTGTCGCATACATTAAGATACTTTTCAACATCCTTGGCAGGTCCTTTCCTACAATCCCAGACAGAAATGCTTCAGGTTTCTTAACAAATGTTAGATGGAACATTTTCTTCAATTCATTGTATATCATTTCCCAATTTTTTAAAATTTCATTACAATAGCTGCCAATCTCATGATACTGTTAGATAATCTATGGTGCTGCCACATTTGGAATACTGTGTACAGTTCTGGTCCTCAAAAAGGAGATTGTAGAGTTCGTAAAAGTTCAGGAAAGGGCCCCGCAAATAATTAAGGGGGTGAAGGGGACCCCCCCTTTGAATAAAGGCTGCAATGTTTGGCACTTTGGAGTTTAGAGAAAAGGCAAGTTAAAAGCCACATGATTGAAGTTTATAAAAGTGCACAGTCATATAAAGTTTATAATTAGGGCTGGACGATATCTAGCTTTCAACTTTCTGATAGATCAGCAGCTGAACATCGGGACATACAGTGGTACCTCGGTTTACGAACTTAATCTGTTCCGGAAGCTGGTTCTTAAACCGAAACCGTTCTTAAACTGAGACGCGCTTTCCCTAATGAGGTCTCCTGCCAGGGGTGCCCTTCTAGCATTCAGATTCCGTTCTTAGACCGAAGTAAAGTTCGCAAACCGGGACACTACTTCCGGTTTTGCGGAGTTCGTAAACTGAATAGTTCGTAAACAGGGCTGTTCTTAAACTGAGGTACCACTGTACAGTGGTACCTTGGGTTAAGCACTTAATTCGTTCCGGAGGTCTGTTCTTAACCTGAAACTGTTCTTAACCTGAAGCACACTTTAGCTAATGGGGCCTCCTACTGCTGCCGCGCCGCCAGAGCACGATTTCTGTTCTCATCCTGAAGCAAAGTTCTTAACCTGAAGCACTATTTCTGGGTTAGCGGAGTCTGTAACCTGAAGCGTCTGTAACCCGAGGTACCACTGTACTAACATATCACAATATACTGATATGTTAAAGGTCAAGGGACCCCTGACCATTAGGTCCAGTCGTGGCCGACTCTGGGGTTGCGGCGCTCATCTCGCTTTATTGGCCGAGGGAGCCGGCGTACAGCTTCCAGGTCATGTGACCAGCATGAATAAGCTGCTTCTGGCGAACCAGAGCAGCGCACGGAAATGCCGTTTACCTTCCCGCCAGAGCAGTACCTATTTATCTACTTGCACTTTGACGTGCTTTTGAACTGCTAGGTTGGCAGGAGAAGGGACCGAGCAATGGGAGCTCCCTGGTTCCCTGCAACCTCACTTCTCGCAGGGAGGGAACCGCCAGAAGGCCCTCGGAGCTGGACCTCAGATAGAATCATAGCTTCCTAGAGTGGCTTAACCGCCAATCTTAACGCTGGGAATCGTAGCTCTGTGAGGGGGGAATGGGCGTCCCCGAACAGCTCACAGCAACCTTAACAAACTGCAACTCCCAGGGTGCTTGGAGCATTTAAAGCAGTCTGATTTGCATACATGGCTGGTGCAGATTGTGAGTCTAAGGGTTGCTTGAAAGCTTCCAAGAACCTGGTTCTGGGTTTTCTCCGGAACCGGGAAACCCGGATCCAGTCAGAAATCTGGCTTTCTCTCCTCTGCCACTGATCTGCACGCTCACACACTCACTCTCACACAAGCCTGACTCTCCTGCCCACCTCATAGCTGAGGCCTGAGCTCAACCAGCTGCAACTGGGAAAGAAAATTCAGCCATCTCTCGCTGCCTCTGGAGGGATGATCTCAGTTGTGAGCTGGAAGTTTGTGTGCGCATGTGTTTAGACGCAAACCATGAGCAGAAAAGTTCCCCTCCTTTCTGCCTGCTTGCAGAAAAATTAAAATACAAAACCGCATCTTTGCTATAAGACGTGGAACATCTGGCTCCTCTTGCCCCCAAACTCTCGGTTTGACCCCTGCGAGGTCCCAGGCAGTTTGGAAATGTGCGAAGGTCCCCTTAGGGGGTGATCAATAACTGCTGGGGAAGAGGAGGGAGGGGGAGGCAGTTGCCATGGCAGCGGAGCAGGGATGCAGGGCATCAGTTAATGCAAGCCTTGTGACGTAGAGTGACAAGGCATTTGAAACATGAGATCCGCAATCGTCTGCCTGCTGGATTCATCAAGCCCTCTCTCCCTGCATGTGGTCTGATTCAGGCGGATAATTTTCCCTGCACATGGGAACTCTGGCCGGGCTGGGAATACGCACACCCACCCCACAAGAACACGGCATGAGGAACTTAAGAAAATGCTAAAAAAAAACTTGATAAAAAAATCCCGAAGCTTACTGTTAGTGTGGGTGGGCAAAGACATAAGAGGTAAAGGGACCCCTGACCGTTAGGTCCAGTCGTGGCCGACTCTGGGGTTGCGGCGCTCATATCGCTTTACTGGCCGAGGGAGCCGGCGTACAGCTTCAGGGTCACGTGGCCAGCATGACTAAGCCACTTCTGGCGAACCAGAGCAGCGCACGGAAACGCCGTTTACCTTCCCGCCGGAGCGGTGCCTATTTATCTACTTGCAATTCGATGTGCTTTTGAACTGCTAGGTTGGCAGGAGCAGGGACCAAGCAACGGGAGCTCACCCCGTCGTGGGGATTCGAACCGCCGACCTTCTGATCGGCAAGCCCTAGGCTCTGTGGTTTAACCCACAGCACCACCTGTGGCCCTGGGCAAAGACATACCACATATTTAAAAACCCCAATCTTTTTATATGCAACAACAGCTGCCAAGGTAGTGATTGCTACCAAATGGAAATCTTAGGACATACCAACAAGGGAAGAGTGGATTTGTAAATTAAGTGAGTATATAGAATTGGCAAAATTAACTTCATTTATAAGATATCAATCAAATCCAAAGTTAATAATGGAGTGGGAGTATTTCGAGGATTATATGTCAAAATATCGTTCTAAAAATGACATGTTAATAGGCTTAGAATAAAAAAATGTAAGCAATAACAAAACCAATAAAGAAAGAAGGAAAAATCAGAATTTAACAAAAATAATTTATTATGAAATGCAAGGGAAAAATGCAGAAAGAAATATAAAGAAGTCGAATTGCTGTGGAGGGAAGTCGAGGGTGAGTGGGTGGGGTTATAATTAAGTGTATAATTATGCAACTGTTGTAATTTAGATATTATATTTTATGTGAGGCAATCATTGGGAATTTTGGTGGTTATGTATATATGTTAAGTTTCAATAAAGATCTTTGAGATATTCTGAGATCCTTCCAGATCTGCCCTGAGATTTCACGCTTGGTGACAATTCTCAGCTCGCCCTCTTAAGAGCAACGAGAAGAGCCTGTTGGATCAGGCCAACGGCAAATCGAGTCCCAGAATCCTCTTCTCTCAGGGGCCAACCCACAATCAGGATTCGAACACAAGACCCCTCTCTCCCTTTCTGCAGCTTCCAGAAACTGGGATTCAGAATCATCGATGCCTCCAATTGTGGGGAGACAGCGCAGCGGCCATACCTCTCACGATTAGCTTTATCTATTTTGGCGATCCCTCGTAGTCGAGTAAGATTGTCTTCCATAAACACGGTTTTAACAATGAGTCCGTAAGTGACTGTGGAGGCCAATTCTGGATCCACACATCCTTCCACAGTTGGTACATTGATTTCCGGATGGGAGTTGATCACGGTGTGGATTTGCCAAGCGTGCCTTCCTCTGAGCACGTTTCTCCCTTGCGTCCTGAGTTCGAGTGTCTTCAAAGCCCGTGACACCTTTGGGAAAGGCTGTTCTCCAACTGGAGCGCTCGCAGGCCAGTGTTTCCCAGTTGTCAGTGTTTATACTACATTTTTAAAGATTTGCCTTGAGGGAGTCTTTAAACCTCTTTTGTTGACCAATGGCATTACGCTTTCCATTTTTAAGTTCAGAATAGAGTAATTGCTTTGGAAGACGATCATCTGGCATCCACACAACATGACCAGTCCCTAAACCCTGTTTAGGGAAGTTTTTAATCTTTGGTGTTTTATCATGTTTTTAATATCCTGTTGGAAGCTGACCAGAGTGGCTGGGGAAACCCAGGCAGATGGGCAGGGTATTATTATTATTATTATATTATTATTATTATTATTATTATTATTATTATTATTATTAATGATTATTAAAGCCCTATGCAGCCTTGGCCCAGTATACCTGAAGGAGCATCTCCACCCCCATCGTCCAACCCGGCCACTGAGGTCCGGCCACTATGAGAGCAAGATGCCTGATCCTGCAAGCTCTTCTTATGTTTAATCCTTTTCTAGCATTGGGGAAGCATCACGGGACAGAGAATCGAGCGGAATAAATCCGCCATGAATCCACTATTCTTTTTGTCAGAAAACATGTTGCAGAACACAACAAAAACACCCATCTGGCGGGGCCCACTGTCACCGGCCTTCAAAGTGTTGCTTTTACCTCTGCAAAGGAGCAGCTCGTGAACCCCTGTGCTTCTGCAAGTGCTCCCCCCTCTAGCAAAGAAGGATCGTGTTACATCCGCCTGTTGCTCCCCAGTGAAGAGTCTCTCTCCTCCCTCACACACCCAGACCAGGACAGCTGCAGTCCCTGGTTGTGAATGCAGACTTCTTCGAGAATTTATTTTTTTTGAGGGGGAGTTCACTCTGGCTTGGAGGGGGCGGGCAGGGAGGAAGAACAGAGACAGCTGCGAGTCTAGAAGAGGTTGCTCCCCAACTCTCCACCCACATTTAGTAGCAATGGATGTGGAAGAAGCACACTGGTGTCCACAGGTGTTAATCATATAATAATAAATAATAATAATAATAATAATAATAATAATGATAATAATAATAATATTTATTATTTATACCCTGCCCATCTAGCTGAGTTTCCCCAGCCACTTTGGGCGGCTCCCAATCAAGTGTTAAAAACAATACAGCATTAAATATTAAAAACTGCCTTCAGGTGTCTTTTAAAAATAAGCTGCTTAATTCCTTCACATCTGATGGCAATTGCCTCCTGCGTTGTTTAGTCGTTTAGTGGTGTCCGACTCTTCATGACCCCCTGGACCAGAGCATGCCAGGCACTCCTGTCTTCCACTGCCTTCCGCAGTTTGGTCAAACTCATGCTGGTAGCTTCGAGAGCACTGTCCAGCCATCTTGTCCTCTGTCATCCCCTTCTCCTTGTGCCCTCCATCTTTCCCAACTTCAGGGTCTTTTCCAGGGAGTCTTCTCTCCTCATGAGGTGGCCAAAGTCTTGGAGCCTCAGCTTCAGGATCTGTCCTTCCAGTGAGCACTCAGGTCTGATTTCCTTCAGAATGGATCGGTTTGATCTTCTTGCAGTCTATGGGACTCTCAAGTCTCCTCCAGCACCAGAATTCAAAAGCATCCATTCTTCAGCGATCGGCCTTCTTTGTGGTCCAGCTCTCACTTCCATGCATCACCACTGGGAAAACCATAGCTTTTACTATACGGACCTTTGTTGGCAAGGTGATGTCTCTGCTTTTTAAAAGCAGAGACATTGCCTCCTGTACTGGTGCTCAATCTCTCTCTTTCTCTCCCCCCCCCCAAGTCCCCGCAAGACCCCTGGAGGCAGCTGATCGTGTGGGGAGCCTGATTCTCCACCATCTCCTGCTGCAAACATCTGCAGCCCATTTCCTCCCTGGCTGCAATCCAACCGTATTTTCCATGTCCATCATGCCGAATGGCCCGGCGCCAGCTCCCTTTCCCTTTGCAAAGGGGGGGGGGTTTGCATGTGTATCTCTTCTCCCCCTTTGAGAGGAAACAGGCAGACACCCCAGGGGTTTTTTTGGGGGGGAGGGTTTGCACGTGCTAATTCATGTCAACCGTTGCCTTGTATTCACCCAACGAAGCTGAATGCTGGAAGGTTCAGGAGAGAGCAAAGGAAGTCTTTCTCCATGCGGCGCATAGTTGAACTGCGGAACTCATTGCCACTGGAGGTGGTGCTGGCCCCCAACCCAGATAGCTTTATTTTTTTTCTCCCAAAATTTTTATTGGTTTTCACAATACTATAAACAAACAAACAAACAAACAAACACACAAGACAAACAAACATAAATCATAGCCTTATTGAAAATTACAGTTATTAACTTTGTTAAGTGACTTCCTCGCTTTCCCTTAGTTGAATTTCATTGCATGTCCTTTTAACGGTTTTCCAAATCCCAATTTTTATGAAATTTAACTTAAACATTAACATCCTTAAATCTTGACCTTATAGAATTAAACATATTAATTCATCACTTAACATAAATATAGTTCTAAGCCCATTAAGTATCTGCAAGCTATTTCCAGTTAGTTTAACTTAACAAATTTAACTAAATAATCATTAAATTTATTCCATTCTTCCTGATACTACTCCTCCTCCTGGTCGCGGACTCTTCCGGTTAGGTCGGCTAGCTCCGAAAAATCCATCATCTTCATCTGCCATTCTTCTATTGTTGGTAATTCTTGGGTTTTCCACTTTTTAGCTAACAAAATACGAGCAGCAGTTGTGGCATACAAAAATAATTTAACGTCTTTCTTGGGCACAACCCAGATAGCTTTAAAAGAGGAATGGACAGATCCTTTTTTCCTCTTCTTTTTATTATTGATACAGCAAGAAAAGAAGAAAGAGAAAACACAAATACCAAATTACCCACGGAATAACCATAGACACAGAATTTTCTTAACAAACAGTAAGACATAAGTTGGTCTTAACACTAAAGACCCCACCTCGCGTCTATTCTATATTTCATATTACTTATTGCCAATACACACTTTTATCAGAATTAAACTTTTTCTTAATATATCTTGATTCTTATATCTACCTTGCAACTATTACGGAAGTTCCTCGAATGCTGCAACAGAGTTTAAACTACTCTATTTATATTTGAAATATTCTTTAAAATTTATATTGCATTGTAGAATGCAAAGATTATTGTAAATTGTATAATGTGGAGGAAATCGAGTGGGGGTGGAGGGATGTGGCAGGAAGGAGAAAAGAATATGATGGATTGAGGAAATAGAAATGTAAATGTCTGGAGCGATGGGGAGGAAATTGTGTTGGCTTTGGTATATCTGTATTGCAATGTAATATGTGAAAACCCATAATAAAAAAAAGAAAGCTGAAAAAAGACAGACAGACAGACAGAAAGAAAGAAAGAAAGAAAGAAGAAACCTGTTCTCTGTTCGCCAGGCGTAATATTATACACCTCCACCACGCGCCTCCAATTGCCTTTACCCCAAATGACATCAACTATTATTGTTAATGTATCGGGTTAATGCGTGCCGCGGAAAAGGACAAGAAAGGGTTCGTTTTGGTATGCTGTTTAATTGGGGTGTGTTTTGTCCTGCAGCTGCGGCGCTTGTGAGAATGAGTCAGCAAGCATGTGAGAATGAGTCAGCGCCATCTGCCGTGTAATAATAATAATAATAATAATAATTTTATTATTTAAATGTTGTTGTGTTTAAGGCATAATCTGTAGGCTCTAAGGAGACTGTATCTGTCATTGCATGCAACTGAAACTGTATTATGCTCTCAGCAAAGCAACAGATTCTTCTCTGTTCTTTTGGCCCACTCTCCCGGCACTCTGCACATGCCCCCTGGAGAGGGAGGTTAATTGGGAATGAGGGGGGGGGATGAGCTCAGACCTGCAGAGTCTAAGCTAGGACTCTGGTGTCTGAACCAAGAAGGCTCCATCTGAAGGATATTAGGAGCGAAACGAAACGTTGAACAGATTTGAAATCTGGCAGCAATGTTGCTGAACCTGAACTTGACATCTGAAAATGAAGTTGCTGGGTTTTTGTTTTGTTTTGTTCTTAAAGAAGCTGCAAGGAATCTAGTAATTAAATCTCTCTCTCTCTCATGGGAACTGATGCTGAGGGCAAATATCTACTAATATTTCTGTTGCTCAACAGTGTGTGTGTGTGTGTGTGTGTGTGTGTGTGTGTGTGTAAAAAAGGGCAGAAACTGCAGACAGAAAGTGTGATGGCCTGGGAGTCGGATCCAGAGGCTGAACTTGAGGGATCCCAGCCTGCACAGGATTCCCCGCCTCCAGAACCAGCTGAGCTGGGGCTGGGGCATGAGCCTGAAGAGTCCTCACCTGTGCTGGATCCTCAGGTGCAGGCACCAGCTGAGTCTGCTCTGGCCCCTGAGGTGATGGAGGACCCATTGCCTGCAGGTGCTCCACTCTCAGCCCCGTCAGGGGAAGCTGAGGTTGCCTCTGGGTCCGGTAACCCTCCAGCCTCTCCGGAGCTGCAGAGGCTCAGGGCAGAGAGGCGGAGGGAACTAAGTTCTCGCAGGAGGAGTGTTTGCCTCCAGGCCAGGAGAGGCAAGTCACCTGTGGACCGGGGCCGCCCTATGCCTCGGGGCAGATAAAAGCCAGTCAGCCCCAGTCCCAGGTTGCGGGAGCAACATCGTTGCTAGCCTGTTCCTGCCTGCACCCTGTCCTGCTGTTCTGCCGGAGCTCCTGACCTCACCCGACTCCCTGCCTTGGACCCCGCTTCAGCTTTGACGGACTGCCTCCATATTGCACCCTCGACCTCAAACTGGACTCGGACCTCGCCTCGCGGTTAGCCCCCGGGACTGGCACAGGAAGCTTTTAATTAAAGGCACAGTGTGGTCCCTTCCAAGTGTTGTGGAAGTGCCATCAGCCTCAGCCAGGATTGCTAGTGGTAGAGGTCGTTGAATTAGCTACCCTTGCGAGGAACTTTCCAGAAAAACCCTGCTCCTATGACTCGTGCAATTAAGCCAAGCCGTGTGCCAACGACTGACTTTTTTCTGGAGTGTCAGAGGCAAACCTGAAATCTGTTTCTTTCAGCCGAGGGCAATAACAGCTCAGATAAGTGGCTAAGACCATGTACAATAGTGCCTTTTATTTGAAGTATTCGTCAAGGCTCCTCTGATCGTTTTTTGTGGGACTCCCAGTGCTTTTTTTCTTTCAAAAAATGTTTAGGGGTTCTCTCATTTTCCGACTCATATTGAAATACTGCCCCTCAGTGAGGCCAAACTTAGATTCACAAAATGTTTAGGGGTATGCGTACCCCTGCGCCCCCCCCCAAAGCACTGGGGGCTTCTCTTGGCCTCAGTGAACAGTCCATGGGGTCACGAAGAGTCGGACACGACTAAACGACTAAACAACAACATCAATAAGGGACAGCAGCGGGACACGGCGCTGGGATAAGGGAGTTTCCCACCGTTTAAGGGACGGTTGACAGCTATGCCTTCGTGATGCCGGATGCCTCTGGTCCACCTGGAGATGCTGAATGTGGTCCATCGCAGCGCATTGCCGCAGCTCATGTTTGTTATGAAGCGGAGGAGAGATTGCTAAGGAAATGGGAGGCTGCCTTGCCCTCCGTAGCGAGTGTTTATGGAAAGACTGAGCTCGGAGAGAAAGAGTTCGGCGCAGTATTGCATTGTTGTTCTCAGGAACGGCTCGAAAATGTGTCAGAGATTCCTAGGGCAGCGGAGACGGGATTTCCCCGTAACCTCTTCACCCCCGCTTCTCAAACCTCGGCTTTCCTGCCGCACATAACAACCCAACACACACACACAAAACCTGTTCCCAGCCTTTCCTGGGAAGAAGCCAAGCTACAGGGAACCAGGCAGAGGGCCTTCTCGGTGGTGGCGCCCGCCCTGTGGAACGCCCTCCCACCAGATGTCAAAGAGAAAAACAACTACCAGACTTTTAGAAGACATCTGAAGGCAGCCCTGTTTAGGGAAACTTTTAATGTTTAATAGGTTATTGTATTTTAGTGTTTTGTTGGAAGCCGCCCAGAGTGGCTTGGGAAACCCAGCCAGATGGGCAGGGTATAAATAATAAATTATTATTATATATTATTATTATTATTTCAACAAAGTCGAGCCAGTGAAGATTGTGGCTTGGGAGAGCAGGATAGGATGCACTTCTCTGGTTTTATTGATTTGTAGAAGTGTCAGCATGCCACAAATTCATGCCATATAGCAGGGGTCAGCAATCTTTTTCAGCAGGGGGCCGGTCCACTGTCCCTCAGACCTTGTGGGGGGCCGGACTATATTTTGGAAAAAATATGAATGAATTCCTATGCCCCACAAATAACCCAGAGATGCATTTTAAATGAAAGGACACATTCAGGTAAAAACATGCTGATTCCCGGGCCGTCCGTGGGCCGAATTGAGAAGGCGATTGGGCCACATCTGGCCCCCGGGCCTTCGTTTGGCTACCCATGCCTTATAGCAAGGCGGTGTATACGTGATAAAACACAATACGCCACAGACACAGTGCAAAACGAGAATCAAAATGACACTTTTGTAAGCTTGTGCACATCAATGCTGACATATTGTCAGCTTTGCAACATTCTGATTCTGCCCAGCAAAATCTGCTTCCTTCCCCCCCCCCCCAAGTTCTGTGTACCGTAATTTGAAAACTTGCCTGCTGCATTTGTGGTCTTCTGGAGGAAGGTCCTAGAATCAGTGCTTTTTTCCCTAAAAAATGTTTAGGGATACAGTGGTACCTCGGGTTAAGAACTTAATTCATTCTGGAGGTCCGTTCTTAACCTGAAACTGTTCTTAACCTGAGGTACCACTTTAGCTAATGGGGCCTCCTGCTGCTGCCGCGCCACCGGAGCACAATTTCTGTTCTCATCCTGAAGCAAAATTCTTTTTTTTTTAAAGAAATTTATTAAATTTTCCAATTTTTTATACAAACAAAAAGACAAACAAAGAGATTAAAAAAAAAACACATATAGTTCATAAATCATACTTTTCAATAACAAATTTCTCTGACCTCCTCATACCTCCCCTTCTTGTATTCCATTTAAGATTATTTGTTCAGCAAATCCTTAACTTAAAGCAAAATTCTTAACCCGAGGTACTATTTCTGGGTTAGTGGAGTTTGTAACCTGAAGCGTCTGTAACCCAAGGCACCACTGTAGTCTCATTTTCCTACTCATATTGAAATACAGCGGTACCTCTGGTTGTGAACGGGATCCGTTCCGGAGCACTGTTCGCAACATGAACAGAACGCAACCTGCGTCTGTGCGGGTCACGATTCGCCGCTTCTGCGCATGTGCGTGACATCATTTTGAACGTCTGCGCATGCGCGAGCGGCGAAACCCAGAAGTAACCCTTTCCGGTACCTCCGGGTCGCCGCAGGACGCAACCTGAAAAGACGTAACCTGAACCGAATGTAATAAGCGGTATGACCGTACTGCCCCTCAGTGAGGCGAAACATAGACTCACAAAAGGTTCAGAGGTATGAGTACCCCAAGAAAAAAAGCACTGCCTAGAATTGGAGAGTTGGAAGGGACCCCAGGGGTCATCTAGTCCAACCCCCTGCACGGCAGGAATCTCAACTAAAGCATCCAGGACAGAGGTCCAAACTCTGCTTAAAAACCTCCATGGAATAATAATAATAATAATAATAATAATAATAATAATAATAATTTATTATTTATACCCCGCCCATCTGGCTGGGCCTCCCCAGCCACTCTGGGCGGCTTCCATAAAAACCAAAAATACAGTAAAATATCACACGTTAAAAACTTCCCTAAACAGGGCTGCCTTAAGATGTCTTCTGAATGTCAGGTAGTTGTTTATCTCTTTGACATCTGCTGGAAGGGCGTTCCACAGGGCGGGCGCCACTACCGAGAAGGCCCTCTGCCTGGTTCCCTGTAGCTTTGCTTCTCGCAATGAGGGAACCGCCAGAAGGCCCTCGGAGCTGTACCTCAGTGTCCGGGCTGAACGATGGGGGTGGAGACGCTCCTTCAGGTCTACTGGACCGAGGCCGTTTAGGGCTTTCAAGGTCAGCACCAACACTTTGAATTGTGCTCAGAAATGTACTGGGAGCCAATGTAGGTCTTTCAAGACCGGTGTTATATGGTCTCGGCGGGCGCTCCCAGTCACCAGTCTAACTGCCGCATTCTGGATTAGTTGTAGTTTCCGAGTCACCTTCAAAGGTAGCCCCACGTAGAGCGCATTGCAGTAGTCCAAGCGGGAGATAACCAGAGCATGTACCACTCTGGCCAGACAGTCCGCGGGCAGATAGGGTCTCAGCCTGCGTACCAGATGGAGCTGGTAGACAGCTGCCCTGGACACAGAATTGACTTGCGCCTCCATGGACAGCTGTGAGTCCATGGAAGGAGAGTCCACAACTTCCCGAGGGAATCCGTTCCACTGCCAAACAGCTCTTATCGTCAGAAAGTTCTTCCTGATGAAGATCGACTTTTTTGTAACTTGAAGCCATGAGTTCGAGTTCTACCCTCCAGAGCAGGAGAAAACAAGCTTGATGTGTTACATTATTACTGAGAATTACGGGTTCAATATAGTCTTAAATGAGGCAGATTTCATAGATCTGTAGAGTCGGATCTCAAAAGTCATCTAGCCCAACCCCTTCTGATGCAAGAAACTCGGCATATATATTTATAATATTCTGGTGACACCGAGCCTTGATATTTGCATAAGAAATAACTTCGTGCCCTAGAGCCCTCTCCCATCTGATGTCAAAGATATATATAATTGATTTTTTATTTACAGTCATACCTCAGGTTACAGACGCTTCAGGTGGTGTTTTTTCGGGTTACGGACGCGCCAAAACCCAGAAGTATGGAATGGGTTGCTTATGGGTTTCGGCGGTTACGCATGCGCAGAAGCACTAAGTCGTGCTTTGCGCTTGCGCAGAAGCTCCGAATCTCAACCCACGTGTGCGCACACGCGGCGCTGCAGGTTGCGAACGTGCCTCCCGCAGGGATCATGTTTGCAACCTGAGCGTCCACTGTATATTCTTTGTATATCATATTGTTGTTTTATTGCTATGACCGATGCGCTGACGCAAATAACAAAGCATTCATTCTCATTCTCTGATGTCAAAGAGATAAACATACAACCTTCTGTAGACCACATAACACCGGTCTTGAAAGACCTACACTGGCTCCCAGTACGTTTCCGAGCACAATTCAAAGTGTTGGTGCTGACCTTTAAAGTCCTAAACGGCCTCGGTCCTGTATACCTGAAGGAGCGTCTCCACCCCCATCATTCAGCCCAAACACTGAGGTCCAGCTCCGAGGGCCTTTTGGCGGTTCCCTCCCTGCGAGAAGTGAAGTTACAGGGAAGCAGGCAGAGGGCCTTCTCAGTAGTGGCACCGCCCTGTGGAACGCCCTCCCACCAGATGTCAAAGAGAAAAATAACTACCAAACTTTTAGAAGACATCTGAAGGCAGCCCTGTTTATGGAAGCTTTTAATGTTTAATAGGTTATTGTATTTTAGTGTTTTGTTGGAAGCCTCCCAGAGTAGCTGTGGAAACCCAGCCAGATGGGCAGGGTATAAATAAATTATTATTATTATTATTATTATTATTATTATTATTATTATTACTACTACTACTACTACTACTACTACTACTACTACTATATGAAAGCAGCCCTTTGAATAGATAGGAAGAAACTGTGATGAAGTGTTTTGTGGGGACAAAATCATTGGGACGATTTTAACGTGTCGAGTGGGGTCAGATTTGTGGGGCGCAAAAAATAAGTCACATTATTAGAATTATTCTACTGATACTTTTTAAAAAACCACGCAGAGTGCTCCTTGCCTTTTTGCTAACCCTTTCCCTCTCCGCCTTTCCTCCCGACAGACAGCAAGGCCATCGTGGACGGGAACCTCAAGCTGATTTTGGGCTTGATATGGACCCTGATCCTGCACTATTCCATCTCTATGCCCATGTGGGAAGACGAGGACGAGGAGGATGCCAAGAAGCAGACCCCCAAACAGCGGCTCCTGGGCTGGATCCAGAACAAGGTCCCTCAACTGCCAATCACCAACTTCAACCGCGACTGGCAGGACGGCAAGGCGCTGGGAGCCCTGGTGGACAACTGTGCTCCCGGTGAGTAGGAAAAATAAGCCGCCGGATGGTGACTCTGGGCTTTGGTGTTCCTCATGCCTGGGTCCCTGGGTGGACTACAAATCCCATTGTCCAGTGGGCTAAGCTGGCTGTGGACGATGGGAGTTGTAGTCCACCTACACTGGGGAGACCCAGGAGCAAAGAACGCTACTTTGCTCGGTAATGTCCGTGCCAGCAGCTCTCCAGGGGTTTCAAAGAGGAGATGTTCCCAGCCCTCTGTAATAAAAGAAAATCTGCCCTTATTCCCTTATGGGGGGACACAAGAGCCCTTATAGAGTCCTTTGTAGGTTCTCCATCGGTTGGAGAAAAGAACAGAGGCCAACCAGAGAGTATTGAGAAGCAAAGCAGCCAGTAAGCCTGATCTTTATTGAACTGTTGCAACAGGGTGCTCCCCTCACACGCAGGAAAGGAGGAGGACCCCAGAACCCAGGTGTGCCCCCCCTTATATAGACATTTTAAATTGCCCTCCCTGGAGTCCAAGACCACCCCCAGAAACATCATATCCACATCGCAGAAAGGGGTGTAGCTCAAGACCACCCCCCAGATACATCATACCTACATCACAGAAAAGGTGGTCTACAGCAGAAATCCGAGTGCTTTGTTTATCTCCTGTCTGGCAGGTTACCTGTTAATGCTTACTTGATTGGATACCCTGGGGAGCCTGGCCAGTCTTTTGTAATGATAAATACTTAGTTCCTGAGCCAGGTCCCAGGCTCACACCCTATTCATGCACAGACATACCCTTAAGACTGGATTTGTGAAGGAAAAGACAATGGGGAGGCTTTTCCATTTTCCTTTGACTTTGCAGGGAAAACATTTGGTCAGTTTGGGAGCCAAAATGACTAAGCCGCTTCTGGAGAACCAGAGCAGCGCATGGAAACGCCGTTTACCTTCCTGCTGGAGCGGTACCTATTTATCTACTTGCACTGGTGTGCTTTTGAACAGCTAGGTTGGCAGGAGCAGGGGCCTGATCGACAAGTCCTAGGCTGTGTGGTTTAACCCACAGCGCCACGTAACAAGTGTAACAAAAGAGACATTTACATTTCCCTGTTTCCCAGCCAAGTTAATCACACCCTTTTGTCTTCCTCTGGGTTTGTTATTTCTGGAATGGCTACCTGTCTGGCACTCAGGTATCAGGAGGCCAGGGATTATCCCTCAGGCAGAGGGGCTGCTGAGTAGCTGAGCTCACATGTCTATAGGAATTTCTGAAGTTTTCCCTGTGAGCCAGTACATAGAGACATTTATCAGTGAATTCTTACATTTGGTATCGAGCAGCAAAGGCCCTTTGAATAGATAGGAAGAAACTGTGATGAAGTGTTTTGTGGGGACAAATCACAAAAGCCACAAAAGTGATTGTGCTGGTTTTGGTAGTGGGATGCATGTGCGTGATATTTGCTGGAGGGGCAACCCCCACAACCTATACATAAATTCCTGCAAGACTCCGAATATCCAATACTGTATAGAAAACTATACATAAATTCCTGCTTTCAGAGGCACGGCTAAAACCTTTGCACCAGGATTGCCGAATTAGGATTACCGGTATTTATGTTGCAGTCTTGGCACCCTCCAGCTCTCTAGGACTGCAGCTGCCTAGCGCCGGCCGGTTGTTGGGAGTTCTAGTTGGGAGTTGTAGTTCAGAAAAGCTGGAGGGCGCCCGGTTGAGAAAATCCGCCTTCTTCCGTGTCTCCTCTTGGGCTGGTTTTGCTGCTGAGCTCATCTCCTCTTCCAGGACACATCAGCCTAAACACTTCTCTCTCGGATTTATGGCTGGGGGGCGGGGAAGGGAATCTACCCTCCACTCAGGAAAAGCAAGCCAAATTTGGGCAAACTCAGAGGTCTGGATGGATATGTTGGCAGTGGGAGCCCTTGGCTTGTTTGTGGGTTACGTATCCCGCTGTGTAGAGGGGTCTGACGTGGACTGTAGCCTCCTTAATGTTCAGAACTTAAATCCCCCCTCCATTTTTATTTTTATTTTTACATCTGTGGAATTGAGGCAAGATTTCTCCGCAGGCAAACCTTGCTTAGCAACATCCGTGTGGCTTTTGACGAGCCACAGATCTATTTCGCTCTATTAAGTGATACTCAACTCAGAGCAAACCCACTGAAATTAAGGGACCTAATTTAGTGACAGTGGTCAATTTCAATAGGCCTACTCTGATGGACGCGGGTGGCGCTGTGGGTTAAACCACAGAGCCTAGGACTTGCCAAGCAGAAGGTCGGCGGTTTGAATCCCCTTGACGGGGTGAGCTCCCATTGCTCGGTCCCTGCTCCAGGCCACCTAGCAGTTCAAAAGCACATCAAAGTGCAAGTAGATAAATAGGTACCACTCCGGCAGGAAGGTAAACGCCGTTTCCGTGCGCTGCTCTGGTTCTCCAGAAGCGGCTTAGTCCTGCTGGCCACATGACCCGGAAGCTGTACGCTGGCTCCCTTGGCCAATAAAGCGAGATGAGCGCCGCAACCCCAGAGTCGGTGATGACTGGACCTAATGGTCAGGGGTCCCTTTACCTTTACTTACTCTGAGTAAAGTCCAGTTTGCTACCCATCATCAGTGTGGCTTTTGACGAGCCACAAATCTCATCCCCACAGATACGGCTCAGCCACGCTGCTCACTTGCCATCCGCTGTCGCCCCATGGAGTTGCGGGGCAGAGCTTTACCCTAATAATAATAATAATAATAATAATAATAATAATAATAATAATATATGCTGCCCATCTGAGTGGCTCGCCATAAGCACGTGCAGCACACATTTAAAGTGCATGGTTTTGACCAAAGCATCATGGGCACCGTAGTTCGCTAAGGGTGCTTGGAGCCCTGTGAGGAAAAACTACAGTTCCCACGATTCTTTGGGACATAGCTGTCAACGTTTCCCTTTTTTAAAGGGAAATTCCCTGATTCCGAATAGGATTCCTCGCAAGAGAAGGGAAAAGTTGACAGCTATGCTTTGGGAGGAAGTGATGTGCTTTCAGCAGTGGGGTACTGCTTAGCAGGCATGGCCAAACTCGGCCCTCCAGCTGTTTTGGGACTACAACTCCCATCATCCCTGACCACTGGTCCTGTTAGCTAGGGATGATGGGAGTTGTAGTCCCAAAACATCTGGAGGGCCAAGTTTGGCCATGCCTGGCTTATAGTGTCAGACCAGGACCTGGGAGACCTGGGTTCGAATCCATGCGCAGCCATGAAGTTCAGTGGGGGATCTTGGGCCAGTATAAGTGCCATAAAAATTGGTGGGTTATATGTGCCATAAAATTTATGGACACAATTAATATGTGCAGTGTGAGCCTGCTGTCAAAGAAACTTCGGGCCTAAAGCGACTGTCTTGCGGAGGTCTACTCAGAAGTAAGCCCTGCTGAGCCCACGGCAGTTTGCCCCCAGGTAAATGGGGAACAGGATTGCGGCCACGTTAGTGGAACTTACACCTGAGTAGACACTTATAGGATTCTTGCATTCTCAAAGGAGAGGTCCCTTTGCCCGAGAGCGACTCCCCCCCTCTGACAGCCGAAGGGACTGATTACACTCCACACATGGGCAGAGGCACTCTTGTTCTTGGCCGAATCCTGCTGCCGTTAAAATAATGGCAGGTGTGGGTGCTTTGAGGCGCGATGAGTCCGGGTTCGAATTAAATGGAGATGGGGAGGGGGATAGACACCTGTCCTGTCCCTTCTGAAAGCCTTAAGAGAAGACCCTGCTCCCGAGAGCTTTCGTTTACTGCCTTGCCTTGCACGGGGTTGGACTGGATGACCTCCAGGTGTCCCAGCCTCCCACTTTGAGAATCATGTGATTCCTGGGCACTCGCATCCTCGGCGAGGCAGGAGGGTCAAGCAATGGACAGCTGAGTGCTGGGGCTGCCGAGCCAAGTTGTGCCGGGGAGTTTACCTTAACAGAAGCCGCAGCCAGGCCTTATATGTCGATAGCTTCCCTCTGGGTCTGCCTCCTTCCTTAGTTCTTGGCATACTTTCTCTCCATCTCTGGGGATCCCCCAGGCTGCTGCTCGGCTCTCCGCAAATGTTTGGCAATCCATCTCCAGCACGAACGCCTCTGCCCATCCTCTGCAGTGCTCCAAAAAGGCCTCTTCCTCTCAGGGCTAGCGGCAGAATTGCCCGGCAACTGGCAGAATTGTAGAGTTGGAGGGGTTCCCCAGTGGTCATCCATCCCAACCCCAGCAACAGTGGCACTCTGCTGTTCAGCGCAGCTGCCGTGCGCCACTCCAGAAACAGCCGTGTCAGGAGAAGCGGTCATATATATACATACATATATATTATGTAATTTTTATTAAATTTTCTATTTTACAATTTAGAAGACAGTCTTCATTTAAACCTTCTTCACTTTCCACAGTTCATTTTGCATGGCATAAATCCCTGCATATTTTATATAAGCTAAAGGGTCAGCAAACTTTTTCAGCAGGGTCCCTCAGACCTTGTGGGGGGGCCAGAGTATATTTTGAAGGGGGGGGGAAAGAACAAATTCCTATACCCCACAAATAACCCAGAGATGCATTTTATTTATTTTATTTTTTAAATATATCCTTAGTAAAAGGTAAAGGGACCCCTGCCCATTAGGTCCAGTCGTGGCCGACTCTGGGGTTACAGCGTTCATCTCGCTTTACTGGCCAAGGGAGCCGGCGTACAGCTTCCGGATCATGTGGCCAGCATGACAAAGCCGCTTCTGGCGAACCAAAGCAGCGCACAGAAACGGCGTTTACCTTCCCGCTGGAGCGGTACCTATTTTTCTACTTGCACTGGTGTGCTTTCAAACTGCCAGGTTGGGAGGAGCTGGGACCGAGCAACGGGAGCTCACCCCGTTGCGGGGATTCGAACTGCTGACCTTCTGATCAGCAAGTCCTAGGCTCTGTGGTTTAACCCACAGCGCCACCCGTGTCCCTATATCCTTAGTAATTTAAAATAAATACATTTATGAGAAAACAGAAGTACAGACAAGTAAACAAACATACAATCAAACAAACAATTAACAGAAAAATCAAACAAACCACCATACTATAACCTACATTGTTAGGTTATAGTCCTGGTCAGTTTGGGAGCCAAAATGGCTTCATGCCTCCTGCTTCAGACATGTGGTTTATATATTTATGTATGTTTTTGTTTGGTACATTTATGAACATTTATTATATATATATAAAAGACCTCAATTTTTTTATTTCAGGGGACTAGATGGCCTTTGGGGGTCCCTGCTGTGACATCATTCCCAGGGTCTGTTCCACAAATGTCAGCCTCTAGGTCCTTTCTCTGCTGCAGGAGGTTGAGTCCCACAAGGGCAAAGAGGGCACTGCCCCGCCAGTCACAGAATCGCGGAATTGGAATTGGAAGGGATCCCTAGGGGTCATCTAGTCCAACCCGCTTCAATGCAAGAATCTCAGCTAAAACATACACGACAGGTGGCCATGCAACCTCTCCAAGTGGAAGATATTGGTTGCATTTAGAATAGATTTATGAAAGATTTAGAAAACTTCTCGATTAGAATATTTGTATGGGGAAAATACGGAATAACAGATACAAATTGGCTTAAAATGTATATAGGAAGTGCAGTGTAAGCGATGGGAGTCAGTCCATGAAGTTTTATTATTGAGATATTTGTAGAATAAATTTGGAAGAAATTCTTCCAATTTTTCTTCTTATTTTTTTCTTTTTCTTTTTTCTTTTCTTTTTTGTATATAGGTATGCTTATCTGAAAAATATATGTATGTATGTATTTGTATGTATTTTGCTTGTATTTTGTAATAATTATCTTAAATAAAATTGCGCAACTTAGCAGGGAAGAAGAGGGAGGAGACGCCAGGGTGTGTTGGCTCCGCCTCCGATTGGCTCTGGCTCCACCCACTCTTGGACCTTAACCATGGGCACCTTCTGCTGAGTCCTATCCGGTTCCGTGTCTTAATTCTCCCCTTTGCACTCCCTTCCTCAATCCAGTTCCTGTTCTTCTCGGCAGCCAGGACGGCTTGCTATAAACCCTGGAGTGGATCCAGTTCCTTTCCGGCTGGATCGGGCGATCTGTGCCAAGGGTGGCCACAATGCCCCTATTGTCTCTGGCTCTCCTGGCAGGCGCCCCCAAGGCTGGCGCTGCCCGTCTGACCCTGTCTTTATCTCTCCTTCCCATAGGCCTGTGCCCGGACTGGGAGACCTGGGATCCTAACCAGCCCGTGGAAAACGCCCGGGAGGCTATGCAGCAGGCAGACGACTGGCTGGGAGTGCCCCAGGTACCACCTTGGCAAAAAACAGGGTTTCCAAAGGGCTGGGCTCTCTGGACCAAAGCCACCCTTTCCCCTCTGCCTTTAAAAGTTGTCCGGCAGGCGGTAATCCAACTGGCAAAGCCTCTTTTCGTGCTTCGCCGGTTGAATTTTTGCCCGTTGCGGAACAGGGAAGGGGATGGCTCTGGCACGCCGGAGAAAAGCCACTGGTGAGGAAGGGGTGTTATTCCTCTTCGGCGGAATAACATGGCCTTTTCAGTACTGGCCCCGACTTGGTGGAACGCTCTGTCCCAAGAGACTAGGGCCCTGCGGGACTTGACATCTTTCCACAGGGCCTGCAAGACGGAGCTGTTCCTCCTGGCCTTTGGTTTGGACTCAGTCTGACCCTTATGTTTCCCTCCCCTTATGGTTTTGACTTTTAAAATGAGGCTGCATTTTAAACTGCATTTTAACCTGCATTTTAAATTGTGTTGTTTTTTCTTATTATGTTTTCTCTGAAATTTTATTGGTGTTGGCCAGCCTGAGCCCGGCTCTGGCCGGGGAGGGTGGGGTATAAAAAAAAATTATGATGATGATGATGATGATTACTCCTTCTCCTCGCAGGTGATCGCCCCTGAAGAGATTGTGGACCCCAATGTGGATGAGCACTCGGTCATGACCTACCTGTCTCAGTTCCCCAAAGCCAAACTGAAGCCGGGGGCTCCCCTGCGTTCTAAACAGCTGAACCCCAAGAAAGCCAAGGCTTACGGCCCAGGTAAGTAGCCCTGACTAAGGTCAAGAGGACACTGGCCAAGAGAATTACCGTATTTTTCGCTCTATAGGACGCACCATAGGAGGGGGAGAACAGGGAAATTTTTTTTTCCTTGTTCTTTCCCTCTAAAACAAGGTGCATTCAAGGTGCATTCACCCAAAGCCTCCGGAGGCTTCAGGTGGCTACATTGGAAGCCTGGAGAGTGAGAGGAGTGCGCTGCGCACTGCCAGAGCCAGTGTGGTGTAGTGGTTAAGAGTGGTGGACTCGCAATCTGGTGAACTGGGTTCGCTTCCCTGCTCCTCCACATGCAGCTGCTGGGTGACCTTGGGCCAGTCACACTTCTCTGAAGTCTCTCAGCCCCACTCACCTCACAGAGTGTTTGTTATGGGGGAGGAAGGGAAAGGAGAATGTTAGCCGCTTTGAGACTCCTGAAGGGGAGTGAAAGGCGGGATATCAAATCCAAACTCTTCTTCTTCTTCAGTGAAGGCAACCCGAAGCCTCTGGAGCGTGGCACGAGTTCCCACTGGGCTCCGGAGGCTTCAGGTTCCTTTCGCCCTGCTCTTTGGGGCTGGTGGAGGGAAGCGCTGCTTTCCCCCACCGCCAGCCCCAAAGAGCAGGTCGGGGAACAGCGCAAAGGCTGCGCGCAGTCTTGCCGCTGCCCCCTGAGGTTGTGGGGCTGGCGGTGGGGGGAAGTGCTGCTTTCCCCCAGGGCCAGCCTCAAAGATCCCTGAAGCCTTTGGAGCGCAGGGAGACCTCGCGCTGCGCTCCAAGGCTTCGGGTTCCTTTCGCTGACCCAAAGCCTTTGGAGCACAGTGCGAGTTCCCGCTGCACTCCAAAGGCTTGAGGCTTCGGGGACAGCCTTTGTGGCCTCTGCAGGGTTTGGGCTTAGCCGCGCAGCCTGCATTCGCTCTATAGGACGCACACACATTTCCCCTTAATTTTTGGAGGGGAAAAAGTGCATCCTATAGAGTGAAAAATACGGTAATTGCTCTCGTCTCCACCCAACTCCCAAATGACCAGGAAAAGGCCTGCTCCCGTCATTTTAAGAAAGGGACCAATCCGGATCAATCAACCAGCGAAGCCTTCTGTGTTCTGAAGTGAAAGAGGGGGCCTCTGGACTCTTATTTCCATTTCATAGAATCGTAGAATGGGACCCACAAGGGTCATCCATCCCAACCCACTGTGATGCAGGAGTCAGAGCTGTAGAATCCCTGAAGGGTGTAATTCAGCTACTTGGGGTTTACAGATGCAAAGTGAATTAAAGGGCCCAAAGGCAAACAAACAGACAGACAGACAGACAAACAGACAGACAGACAGACAGACAGACAGACAGACAGACAGACAGACAAACAAACAAAGCCCACTTTAAAATAAACATTAGATGGGGAAGTTCCGTTGAAAAGCATGGGACGAGTGAATTGCTGATTAAGGCGGTTAAAGAGCCCGCAAGCTAATCTGGATCATAGAATTGTAGAATTGTCGAGTGAGCCCCCAAAGGTCATGGAGTCCAACCCCCCCAAGACGCAGGAATCTCAGCTGAAGCATCCGAGCCAATGAGTCATCTGATTTGATAAGCAGGTCAGGCAAAAGGCTTAACAGAGACCGGGCGAAATCAAAGTTTGTGCAAGCGGATCGGGACAAATTTTTGATCATTCGTGGAGGAGGAGGTTGGAACGGTTTTACGATTCTATGAGGATTCAGAAAAGGGGGGGAAATAATAATTATGAGAACTGGGGAACTGGAAAGGGACGTTGTTCCATCTTCTGTATCCCGGCTAACGTATCTGACGTTCCTTGCAGGAATCGAGCCCCACGGCAACACGGTGCTGAAACCAGCCCATTTCACAGTGGAAACCATTGAGGCAGGATTGGGAGAGGTGCTGGTCTACATCGAAGACCCCGAAGGCCACACAGAGGAGGTACTGGGCTCTGCAGCCTTCTGCTCTTCTCCTTTTTTTTTAAAAAAAATACATTTTTATTGGGGTTTTTTAAACATATCATTTCCAACAATCATTTAACATAACTTCTTACCTTATACAGTATTTTAGACTTGCGTCAACAACCTCTGAGGATTTTCCGTTCTTTATCGCTTGTTCTGCATTTCTTAATTTCTCTGTTACTTTTAATTATCATTAACTAAGAATTCTCTTCATATTCTTTCTTGCAATATTTCAAGGAGTCCTCCTTGCAGTCCTACTAGCGTAATCTGTTCATCACAATTCCTTTTCAAATAGTTTGTATATTTACTCCAGTCTTCTACGAATCTCTGGTCCCGCAGCTTTCGAATCCTTCCTGTTAATTTATCTCATTCTGCATAGTCCATTAATTTCATGCCTTCTGCTCTTCTCCTTGCCCTCCTGAAAGCCCCTGAGTTTTGTGGGGTCCTGCACCTGATCATATTGAAATGGAAGGTTTTACGGGCAAAGGACTCTTGCAATATCAAACAAGGATGGGAAGCGTGCAGCCCCCCCCAGCTGTTGCCGGACTACAACCCCCATAATCCTTTGCCATTTCCCACGCCAGAGTCCAGCAACAAATGCAAGGCCCTATATTGCAGGACGCGGGTGGCGCTGTGGGTTAAACCACAGAGCCTAGGACTTGCCGATCAGACGGTTGCCGGTTTGAATCCCCGCGACGGGGTGAGCTCCCGTTGCTCAGTCCCTGCTCCTGCCAACCTAGCAGTTGGAAAGCACGTCAAAGTGCAAGTAGATAAATAGGTACCGCTCCGGTGGGAAGGTAAACTGTGTTTCTGTGCGCTGCTCTGGTTTGCCAGAAGCGGCTTAGTCATGCTGGCCACATAACCCGGAAGCTGTAAGCCGGCTCCCTCAGCCAATAAAACGAGATGAGCGCCGCAACCCCAGAGTCAGCCACAACTGGACCTAATGGTCAGGGGTCCCTTTAACTTTACTTATATTGCGGGACACCGCAGTAGGGACACGGGCGAGGGTGCATCTTCCTAGGAAATAATGTCTCCTGCTTTTGTTCCTCACCCACCCAGGCCAAAGTGGTCGCCAACAATGACAAGAACCGGACGTATTCTGTCTCCTACGTGCCGAAAGTGGCTGGCTTGCATAAGGTGAGAGGCCCTTTTCATCTGTAAGCATGGAATCAGAGAAGTGTAGAGCTGGAAGGGACCCCCGGGGTATAATAATAATAATAATAATGATGATGATGATTTATTTATACCTCACCCATCTGGCTAGGTTGCCCCAGCCACTCTGGGCAGCTCCCAACAGATTAAAAGCAGAATAAAACATCAAACATTAAAAGTTTCCCTAAATAGGGCTGCCTTCAGATGTCTTCTAAAATTCAGATAGTTGTTTATTTCCTTGACATCTGACAGGAGGGCGTTCCACAGCGCGGGAGCCACCACCGAGAAGGCCCTGTGCCCGGTTCCCTGTAACTTGGATTCTCACAGGGAGGGAACCGCCTGAAGGTCCTCAGAGCTGGACCTCAGTACCTGGGCAGAATGATAGGGATGGAGATGCTCCTTCAGGTATACTGGGCTGAGGCTGTTTAGGGCTTTAAAGCACCAACACTTTGAATTGTGCCCGGAAACGTACTGGGAGCCAATGTAGGTTTTTCTGGACTGGTGTTATATGGTCTCGGCGGCTGCTCCTAGTCCCCAGTCTAGCTGCCGCATTCTGGATTAATTGCAGTTTCCGGGTCACCTTCAAAGGTAGCCCCACGTAGAGCGCATTGCAGTAGTCCAAGCGGGAGATAACCAGAGCATGCACCACTCTGGCGAGACAGTCTGCGGGCAGGGAGGGTCTCATCCTGCATACCAGATGGAGCTGGGACATAGCCACCCTGGACACAGAACTGGCCTGTGCCTCCGTGGACAGCAGTGAGTCCAAAATGACTCCCAGGCTGTGCACCTGGTGCTTCAGGGGCACAGTTACCCCATTCAGGACCAGGGAGTCCTCCACACCTGCCCGCCCCCTGTCCCCCAAAAACAGTCCTTCTGTCTTGTCAGGATTCAACCTCAATCTGTTAGCCGCCATCCACCCTCCAACTGCCTCCAGGCACTCACACAGGACCTTCACCGCCTTCACTGGTTCTGATTTAGATGTCCAACCCAACGTAATGCAGGGATCTTTCCTCGCAGGAACGTTGTTCCAAACCTTGATCGTTGTTATGCCCCTTTCTGACCTTTTGCCAGTGTGTGCCAGTCCAGGCTGGTTCCCTCCCCATACCCAAAAAATCACCCTCTTCCCCTCCTTGCTCTCCCGCCCTAGGTCACGGTTCTCTTCGCCGGGCAGAATATCGACAAGAGCCCCTTTGAAGTCAATGTGGGCATGGCCCTGGGCGATGCCAACAAGGTCTCGGCCCGCGGGCCAGGCCTGGAGCCCGTGGGCAACGTGGCTCATAAGCCTACCTACTTTGACATCTACACGGCAGGTAAGTGGCCAGGCGGATGCCTCTGAGAAGCCTCCAGGCAGCCCTGCCCGACTAAGTGCCCCCAGTACATCTCAGGTAGACTGCCCCTGAACATTGAAGCTCCATGGCTGATTGCCGTCAATGGGCGTTTCTCCCGAGGGTTGCCAGTCTGCCAGCTCTTGACTTGAAAGTCTCCAAATTTGCCTGTACGATGTCTCCACTGCAGGTGGCAGGGAGAGCGCTTTGTCCCCCAGATGGGCAAGAGTGCCAATAATAATAATAATAATAATAATAATAATAATAATAATACAGTGGTACCTCTGGATGCGGGTGGTGCTGTGGGTTAAACCACAGAGCCTAGGACTTGCCAATCAGAAGATCGGTGGTTCGAATCCCTGCAACGGGGTGAGCTCCCGTTGCTCGGTCCCTGCTCCTGCCAACCTAGCAGTTCGAAAGCACGTCAAAGTGCAAGTAGATAAATAGGTACCACTCTGGCGGGAAGGTAAACAGCATTTCCGTGTGCTGCTCTGGTTCGCCAGAAGCAGCTTAGTCATGCTGGCCACATGACCCGGAAGCTGTACGCCGGCTCCCTCGGCCAATAAAGCGAGATGAGCGCCGCAACCCCAGAGTCAGTCACAGCTAGACCTAACGGTCAGGGGTCCCTTTACCTTTACACCTCTGGATACAAACGGGATCCGTTCCGGAGCCCCGTTCACGTCCAGAAGCGAATGCAATCAGTGTCTGCGCCTGCGCGGGTCACGATTCGCCACTTCCGTGCATGGGCGCAACGTCATTTTGACTGCCTGCGCATGCGCGAGCGGTGAAACCCGGAAGCAACGTGTTCCGTTACTTCCGGGTCGCCATGGAGAGCGACCAGAAACCGCTCAACCTGAAGCAACTTCAACCCGAGGTATGACTGTAATAATTATTATTTAAGAAGATCGTGTGTGTAGCTTGCAAACTTCAGCTCAGCAGGAGATGGACGCAAAGAATAGTTTAGACCAGGCATAGGCAAATTCAGCCCTTCCAGATATTTTGGGACTACAACTCCCATGATCCCTAGCTAACAGGACCAGTGGTCAGGGATGATGGGAGTTGTAGTCCTAAAACATCTGGCGGGCCGAGTCCTCCGCTCCTCATTCCCAATTAACCTCTGTCTCCAGGGTCTTTCCCAATGACATCACCAGGGCTCTTCCCTGTGACATCACTCGGGGCAACCCATAGCTCTCAGTTTCGGTCTCTGAGATCTCAGGGTCTGGGGCGCTCCTCACTTGGCAACCCCAATATCCCAGCAGGAACTTCTTCCAAAGCCCTTTGAAGCGCGGATCGTGGGCCTCGTCCGGGGAGGGGGGACGGCCAGAAGGGTGTGGAGAGGACCGACATCTGTGGGAAGGGAGGGGGGCACCCGGCACACGATTCTTCCGACAGCCAGAGTCCTCGAACTGTAAAGTTGGAAGGGGTCCCCCAGAGGTCATCCAGCCCAACCCCAATGTGAGGACACGGGTCAAACACTAGATGGAGTGCATGGTGTGTGTGTGTGTGTGAGGGTTGGATCCTGAGCTGTGCCCCTCATGCCCAACAGGTGCGGGGACTGGAGACGTGGGCGTGGTGATCGTGGATCCCCAGGGCCGCCGCGACACCGTGGAGGTGGTACTGGAGGACAAGGGCGACAGTATTTTCCGCTGCACTTATCATCCCGTCCTGGAGGGTCCGCACACCCTCTACGTCACCTTTGCGGGGGCTCAGATCCCCAAAAGCCCTTTCACCGTCAACATCTCAGAAGGTAAGGCCGCCTAACGCTTCCTTTCCCCTTCCTTCCTCCCTCCCTCCCTCCCTCCCTCCCTCCCTCCACATTTCCATGCCTGTCTTTCACCTCCAAAATGCCACCCTAACCATTTCCTTAACACTCAGAAAGAAGCCTTTGCAGTCTGAGAAGTGGCGAGGCAGCGTGGGGTAGTGGTTAGAGCGTTTCAGACTAGGACCTGGGAAAGACAAGGGTTCAAATTGCTCCCCTCTCCCCTTGGTCAGTGGGTGACCAGTCCCTGCCTCTCAGCCTAAGCTACCCTACCTCACAGGGATGTCGTGAAAAATAAAGGGAGGGAGGAGAATTGTGTGTGGGGTGATAAATCAATAAATTAAATCATCGTCATCAAGGGGAGCCCATGTGGTATAGCTGTTAGAACGCTGGATCCAGGGAGATCTGGGTTCGAATCTCTGTTTGGGCACGAAGGGAGGATGACCTGTTGCAATATCCCAGCCGGACCCTACTTCACAGGGCTGTTGTGCGAAAGCAAACGGCATAACCTCATGGCTGCCGCCCCAAGATCTTTGGAGAAAAAGTGGACTAATAATAATAATAATAATAATAATAATAATAATAATAATAATAATAATAAATTCCTTTGTAGCTTAATAGGGGGCGTTCTCAACCTTTTTGGGATCCAAGGGGAAAGGTTTGGAAATAGAAGAAACAGTCGTGGTCACCATATACCCATTTCACAGAAGAAAAACCAGCGGTGCTCAGAGCCACACTGCCCAAGAAACCTGGTATAACCCCTGGAAGCCAGTGCAAGCAGATAAAACACAGACAGAAAAAGGATGCAAACTTGCTAACCCCAGATTAAAACACTGGGAGAAGGGGGCCATTTTGGAGACCCCAGTACCAGGGAGTGGGGAGCCAAGCTGCCTCTGTTTCTCTCCAATATGGGGCTAACAGAGAGCTTAGGGGGGCAGACCCTTGGGTGGGCGACGGGTGCCCCTTCCTGGGGTCCAGACTCCTTGGTACCCCAAACCGTTGCCAAGCAATGGGGCTAGTCCAAAGAGAAGCCATTATTTCAACTGTGTGTCCTGCTTCCTCCAGGGAAGCCTGCCTAGGAGTTTGGGGTCCCAGCTGGGGCTACTGGCCCTGATAATAATAATAATAATAATAATAATAATAATAATAATAATAATAATATAATAATAATACCCGGCCCATTTGACTGGGTTTCCCCAGCCACTCTGGTCAGCTTCCAACAGGATATTAAAAGCAAGATAAAACACCAAAGATTAAAAACTTCCCTAAACAGGGCTGCCTTCAGATGTCTTCTAAAAGTCTGGTAGTTGTTTATTTCCTTGACATCTGAAGGGAGGGCGTTCCACAGGGCGGGTGCCACCACTGAGAAGGCCCTCTGCCTGGTTCCCTGTAACCTCGCTTCTTGCAGGGAGAATCGCCCTCGGTGCTGGACCTCAGTGTCCGGGCTGAATGATGGGGGTGGAGATGCTCCTTCAGGTATACAGGACTGAGGCCGTTTAGGGCTTTCAAGGTCAGCACCAACACTTGGAATTGTGCTTAGAAACGTACTGGGATCTCTCAGATCTCTCAGAATTATGTGGTCTCGGCGGCCGCTCCCAGTCCCCAGTCTAGCTGCCGCATATTGGATTAGTTGCAGTTTCCGGGTAACCTTCAAAGGTAGCCCCACGTAGAGCCCATGTCAGTAGTCCAAGCGGGAAATAACTAGAGCATGCGATACAGTCTGTGGATACAGTCTGGCGATACAGTCTGCGGGCAGGGAGGGTCTCATCCTGCGTACCAGGTAGACAGCTGCCCTGGACACAGAACTGACCTGTGCCTCCATGGATAGATGTGAGTCCAGAATGACCCCCAGGCTGCGCACCTGGTCCTTCAGGGCCACAGTTACCACATTCAGGACCAGGGAGTCCTCCACACCTGCCCGCCTCCTGTCCCCCCAAAACAGTCCTGTCTTGTCAGGATTCAACCTCAATCTGTTTTCCGCCATCCATCCTCCAACCGCCTCCAGGCACTCACACAGGACCTTCACCGCCTTCACTGGTTCTGATATAAAGGAGAGGTGTGATTGGCACATCCATTCACCAAATTGAACTTTTTATCGGCAAACTTTGCATTTTGTCACCGGCGGGAGTTATTCCTGGTCTCCCGCGCCAGGAATTTATCTTTATTAATTTTCTTTTGGTTCCTGGGCTGAGATTGATGGTGCCCTCATTATTTTCCACCATTCAAGCCCTCTGTGGCATCTTGGCGGTCATTGCTCCCGTCTCGGCCAAAGCGTCTCACAAAATCCCTAGCTGATATAGTGCAATATAGTCCATTTTGCACGTTTCTAGGAAACACGCCTGCGGAAAGGTCTGGAATCTCGCGGCCAGCTCCCCTCTCTCCTTTGCACTGAAAAACAGGAATCTGACACACCAGATATTTCCTGACAACAACATTCCCCTGGGCACACAGCTGAGCTCTGCTCTCTAGCCTTAGTCCTCATTTTCTCACAACCCCCCCCCCGAACTCTGCGTTTTTTAACATGCAAAACCTTTGCCGTTTCGTATCCTCTTTGGGATCGCCGCACAACAGCCCTATGAGGTCGGTTCTTAGGCTGGTAGGGCCTGAATTCGACTGAGCTAAATGGGACCTACTTCTGAGCCTTACAGCTGCTGTGGCCATTTTACAGATCTGCAAACCGAGTCCGAAGGACAGTGACTTTCCCAAGGTCTCCCCGCGAGTTAGCAGGCTTGAAAACTCTTAATCCTGGCTATTTGGGGATAGGTTGTGGTTCGTTCCTCAAAAGTGAACACACTCTGTGCAAGCTCAGAGGCAGGTGTCTGACTGTTCTGTGCAAGGCTTGGGTGGGGAACTGGATCTCGCCAGTGGGCTGAATCCAGAGCCAGCTCCCCCTTTTGACTCAAAAGTCCCCACCTGTCAATCACCTGATTTCAGGTGATTCAACTTCAGAGGAAGAATGGGGAGTGCACTTTTAGCATGCTCTGGCTTCCTCTTTTCCCCCTTTGCAGCCCCGCCTTGAATTAGGGTTGCGGCTGCGAGTTGACTTTATAGGTGGGCGTGGCTGGGGGGGAAACAGCCTTGCTGGCCAAATTAGGATGCCCAAGGTTTCGTTGTTGAATTTTCTTAATTGAGTTTATACACCGCCCTAGACCCGGAGGTCTCACAGGACAAAATCAAAATATTAAACCCTGGTTTCCCCATGCTTGCCATAGGTAAATGACTAGGAGATCAGCATTCCCATTACACAGATGGGCAAACTGAGGCGGTCTGTCTGCTTTTGGGAGGGAGGCTTCTAGCTGGGACGGGGGGCTTTCCCTGCTTCCTCACCCCATCAAACATCACTAACTCATCCTCTCCTTTCTCCTCGGACCCTCCAGCGCCGTTCCCCTTGCCTCCGCCCAGCGTCTCCCCCCTCCAGATCATCCCTCAGTCCGTCCGCACCCCGCCCGCCGACAAGGCCAAGAAAATCCCACCCCGCACCATGCCCAAGCCACGCAAACCAAGTTAGTAAGAGCAGGCCTGGCGAAGCCTCGCTTGCCCCCGTGCTTCCTGGCATGAGATGGCCCGGCAATGGCATGGAGCGGGCAGACCCACCGTGTCCCGACCACCCAGACTCCTGTTTCGTTTGTTGGGTTGCTTGGTTCGTGGGGTAGGGGGAGAAGATTCATACGTTTTCAGCCTTTCGTCTGCAGAGACTGCTACGCGGTTTGCAAGGCAGTGAAAGTCAAGCCCTTGCAAGACCTCAGCTGCTTTGACTGCCGGCTATACCAGGCGAGAAAGCCTCCCCATATAAAGATGAATGTGCTACCCGAAATGTTATTTTTATTTCAAACAATAAGTGGGTTGGGTTACTTCAAAGAATAGCAAAAAGTAACAACAAAGTTCATCTGGCAAGGGAAAAAACCAAGAATTAAAGAAAGAGGAGGTTTCTCCCTGCGAGATTTGAGATTATATTATGAAGCATCTTGCCTATGTTGGTTAAGGGACTGGATTTTGTTTAAAAATACAGATCTGTTAGATCTGGAAGGATATGAGAAAGCTTCCCCATAACCCTCAAACAAGGGATCCCCCCCTTCTCAGCTTGGGGGTCCCAACCCAGCAACTCTGGCAGGCTGACCCCAGTGCCTTCCTTGGGAGTTTTGGGTTCTGCATGGCATCGTGCTGCCCCCAACCAAGCCCTGCCCCATAGCTGCCCCTTTCCCACGTGCCTGTCGCTTGTGGCATGGACTTGAGGTCGTGCATTTGAGAGATGTGCCTGCACCAAAGGACCGGCATGCTTCACTTTGAGCTGCTGTGACGCCTGCGAGCCGCAGCCTTTCCCCTAAGCGTCTCTGCGGCTTTCGCCTCCTCTGCCAATCTAAGGGGCACCCATCCACCGTGGGATGTGATCCAGGAGAGACAGTCAAGTACAGCATTCCTTAAAATGCTAGAGAAGACATGCGAAGGAATGTTTGGTCCAGCCAGTTCAAACTTCCTGTTCCTCCTGGCTGGAGCACCCTTCCTTTTGCATGTGAGAGAAGGTGGGCGTGACATTACCTGTCCAGGTAACAAAAGGACGAGTCATGCAGCACACCTCCCTCTTTTTGACTTCCTTCTTTGTTTGAGCAGCTTTCAGCGAGGACTGCTCTGATAGCTCTCAGCTAGCAGAAGCACTGGGATTATTCCCCCATATGGGGTAGATCCAATGTACATATTTGCAGCTAAGTCTGCCTTCAGGGATCCAACTGTGAACTGATGTGAGTAAACTTCTTTAATCATCTTTGAATAAGATTGTGGCATCTTTATTCTTTCAAGAGGGAGTCAAGGGAACTAGAATAGAATAGAATAGAATAGAATAGAATAGAATAGAATAGAATAGAATAGAATAGAATAGAATAGAATAGAATTTATTATTTATACCCCGCCCATCTGGCTGGGTTTCCCCAGCCGCTTTGGGCAGCTTCCAACAAAATATTAAAATACAGTGGTCTGTTAAACATTAAAAGCTTCCCTAAAAGGGCTGCCTTCAGATGTCTTCTAAAAGTCTGGTAGTTGTTGTTCTCTTTGACATCTGGTGGGAGGGCGTTCCACAGGGCGGGGGCCACCACCGAGAAGGCCCTCTGCCTGGTTCCCTGTAACTTGGCTTCTCGCAGTGAGTGAACTGCCAGAAGGCCCTCGGTGCTGGACCTCAGTGTCCAGGCAGAACGATGGGGGTGGAGATGCTCCTTACCAGGAACGTACAATTCAGTCTGAGACAGAGTTAGAGGCTCCCACGAGCCTGCAACCAGCTATCTGCTGTGCATGTATAAAAGGGGAACGTAAACTCTGCTAAGGAACTTTCCAGCGCAAGTTAGGAAGGATATGAATAAACAATATATCCTCTCCTGTCACCCTGAACATGCCCACACCCACCCTCTGACTTCCATCTACCACTGCCAGCGTGGTCAACAATTTGTAAGGTGGTTGGGAGTCCCGCAGCACCTCGGGGCACGAGGAGACCAGGTTGGCTGTTCCTGCACTAAACCATCATTGCTAATTCATTCCCCTCCATCTTCCGCTCCATCCACCCTCAATGTCCTTCTTTCCCCTCTTTCGTACCCGTAAATATCTTTTAAATGTGCTCGCCTGATACAACTGGGGAGAAGGACCCCGAATATGGTCTAGGGCTCAAGGCCATTGATCTTCCAACTGGCCATTACTGGGTCGTGGCCCCGATTCTGGAGTCGTTGCAGCACGGTCAGCGTAAGGGCATGTGATTAAAAAGTTAAGAAATGGGTGCCTGGGTGCATGCTTGGGTTCCAGGTGAGTCCTGGATCGGAAAATATGGAAGATTACCAAATTAGGCCCAAGAGAAGGTGGTTTAAGCGCTTGTGATTCCCTGCAAAGCAGGTTTCTGGGGAATAATAAGGACATTAAAAGAGACTGCTGGGTCAGGCCACTGGTCCACATAGTCCAATATGCTGTTCTCACAGTGGTCAACCAGATGTCCTCTTTTAAAGCCCTCCAAATTGGTGGCCATCGCCGTCTCCTGTGGCAGGGAGTCCCACAGTTTAACCTTAACCTCCCAGCATTTAGCTTCACTGGATGTCTGTGAGTTCTGACGTTATGAGAGAGGAAGGAAACCTTTTCTCACTCCCACGATCTCCATGCTTATTTTTACGCACCACTGTGATGCCCCCAATTACTCGCCTTGTTTCTAAGCTAATCAATCGATCTTTATTACGGTCCAGAGACCCAACAAATCGTTACAAAGCAATGCACAATTCATACAGTCTACCTCCAGGTTAAATAAGCATTTTGTTCAGACTTAAAGATAGGGATCATTGGTTCTTGCAACCACCGATAAAAACTTTGCCACTGCTAATGTTCTAGCATTTGTCTGGTCTTCCAATAGGAACTGGACATAGTGAGCCTCTGATTTTCCCGGGAAAGGTACCAGCAAGGGTAGTATCAGTTCAGCCCTGGCTTGCTCATATTTTGCACAGTGCAACAAAATATGTTTTATGGAATCAATGTCTTGAGCCCACGAGCAAAGTCTGTCCTGGCAGGGAACTCCTCTCAACACTGCAGAAGGAAAGACGTTTAGTCTGGCTTTGGTGAATAACCTTCGATAATTTGGTACCGTCAGGTTTTTAATGTAAGGTGTTAACTTAAAGACATGCCCATATCGTACTCCTACTGCCAGCGGACTACAGACTGCGTGTGATCGAGATCGCAAGTCACTGTGTGCAATATCCCATAATCTTTGCTTTAACGTCTTTAGGGCGCCTTCATAACCCAGGTAATAAAGTTGCGGGGGGTGACAGACCAATAGAGGTGGCTTTTCTAGCCATGGTTTTCTGCCATTTGCTGACAAGCTCCTCACTGGTCAGGTGTTAGTGCAAACCCTTCCCTAGAACAAGCTAAAACGTCCCATATGCTGCAACCCATTGATCATTTGAGCTGCCCCTTTCTGAACCGAAACGGCTTGTTTTGTTTTTTTAGTTTCGCTTGCAAAAGTGGGTCAGTGATGACCCCACGGAGCTGTGGGCAGCTGACGTAGGGTACCCCTTGTGACTTACGCAGTTTTAAACAAAAGATAGAAAGGGAAACCCATGCCCAATGCCTAAGAAACTCCAGCTAGAGCCATAATAATAATAATAATAATAATAATAATAATAATAATTTATTATCTGTACCCCGCCCATCTGGCTGGGTTTCCCCAGCCACTCTGGGCGGCTTCCAACAAAAATTAAAAATGCATCAAGATGTCACACATTAAAAACTAACTTGAACAGGTCTGCCTTCAGATGTTTTCTAAATGTCAGGTAGTTGTGTATCTCTCTGACATCTGATGGGAGGGCATTCCACAGGGCGGGCGCCAACACCAAGAAGGCCCTCTGCCTGGTTCCCTGTACTTTGCTTCTCTCAATGAGGGAACCGCCAGAAGGCCCTCGGCGCTGGACCTCAGTGTCTGGGCTGAACGATGGGGGAGGAGACGCTCCTTCAGGTATACCGGACCAAGGCCGTTTAGGGCTTTAAAGGTCAGCACCAACACTTTGAATTGTGCTCGGAAACGTACTAGGAGCCTATGCAGGTCTTTCAAGACCGGCGTTATGTGGTCTCGGCGGCCGCCCCCAGTCACCAGTCTAGCTGCCGCATTCTGGAAAGGGGTTCCCTTTTTCGGAGTGCATAGCTGGAGCTTCAATTGGGCCAGATCTCTTCCGCTGCCGACCCTTCTGCTTGTCTTGCTCGCGAGTCGCTGCATGGAGGGTCTCTTTCGAGCTGACCCGGCCCCAGGTGTGCAAATGTCTGTTCGGGTGGCCCCTTACCCATAGCACCTGGGCGGTGGCGCAGTGCTTGGCTGGCCCTGGGTACCTTGGCAACATTTTGCGTGTGGCAGGTGTGTGGCGCTCTTTGCGGGCCCTGCCTGCCGGATCCCAGCCCTCTCCGGAGAGCGTTGCTGCGGATCCGACGAAGCCAGGACCGTGGAGAGTGAACTGTGTGGCCTGATCCTGCTAACCTGCGCCTTTTCTCTCCTCCTCTGCAGCGTGCAGCCCCAACGCCTGCCGGGCTATGGGTCGCGGGCTCCAGCCCAAGGGAGTGCGAGTGAAGGAAGTGGCTGATTTCAAGGTGTACACTAAAGGCGCTGGAACCGGGGAGCTGAAAGTCGTGGTCAAGGGACCAAGTAAGTGCTGGGAAATTCGAACCCAATCGAGGCCGACGCTACCCTTTCTTTTCAAATTAATTTATTTGACTTTACATATTAACATGTACGTGGACGCTGGGTTCCGAACGTGATCTGTGCGGGTTGCACGTTCGCAACCCGCAGCTGCGCATGCATGGGTTGTGCACCGCGTATGAGAAAAGATGCCTTCATCTTCTTTACATTCCCAGCAGATACTTGTACCTGTCTTATACATTTCCACTAACTTGAAGGTAAAGGTAAAGGGACCCCTGATCATTAGGTCCAGTCGTGGCCGACTCTGGGGTTGCGGCGCTCATCTCGCTTTACTGGCCGAGGGAGCCGGCGTACAGCTTCCGAGTCATGTGGCCAGCATGACTAAGCCGCTTCTGGCGAACCAGAGCAGGGCACAGAAACGCCGTTTACCTTCCCACCGGAGTGGTACCTATTTATCTACTTGCACTTTGACGTGCTTTCGAAAGGCTAGGTTGGCAGGAGCAGGGACCGAGCAATGGGAGCTCACCCCGTCACGGGGATTCGAACCGCCGACCTTCTGATCGGCAAGCCCTAGGCTCAGTGGTTTAATCCACAGCGCCACCCGCGTCGCTTCCGCTAACTTACTGGGAGTTAAATAACAGAGGCCAGCTCTCCCCTTAGGCAGGGTGCAATAGCCGCCTCGGGCGGCAGATGTAGAGGGAGCGTAGGGCAGCGGACTCTCATTTCCCCATAGGTTCGTAAGCGCAGGAGGGTGCCTGGCTCCCAGACTGCCAGCGGCTGCTGTGGGTGCAGGATGCTGCGGCCCGGTTGCTGACAGGAGCGCGGCCTCGTCAGCATGTGACGCCTGCGCTCAGGGATCCGCAATGGTTTCTTGATTTGCTGCCAGGACAAATTCAAGGTGTCATTGCTATTAGTGTACAAAGCGCTTGATAACCGGTTGGCCCACACAATCGCCTTGCCCCAAATGTGCTCTTTTCGACCTGAAGAATTGGCACCGCTAAGGGTACCGTACCTGTTCCTCATTTGTAAGAATGTGATTGTTTAATGTGGCAGTGCCTGAACTTTGGAACTCCTTGCCACTTGATGTCAAGCGCTCTTTTCGGCTCCTGCTAAAAACATTCTTGTTTTAGGCAAGCCTTCCCGGATTCTTAGAAATGCTGGCGCAATTCTTAACCTGTTTTAGTATTTTAACTTTTTCCACGTTTTAAAGTATTGTCAGTCTTTCTTGATTTTATCAATTTAACTTTCTGCAAACTGCTTTGAGGTCCCCGTCCCCCCCAATCAAGCAGCGTATAAATCTTATTAAATAAATAAAGGTTCGTGGAAAGAGATGGAAGAACGAAATTGAATCCAGTGAAGAAATCGGCCAACCAATCGCTTGATTGGCTGGGCACTTTGTACATGCCCAGGTTCCTGTATCCCTGCCATTCACATCTTTGCTCCCGCCCCTTTTTCGCAGAAGGCACTGAGGAGCCAGTGAAGGTTCGGGACGTTGGCGACGGGGTGTACGAATGCGACTACTACCCGACTGTCCCCGGGAAATACGTGGTGTCCATCACATGGGGCGGCTATGCCATCCCGAGGAGGTAAGAAAAATGCCGTGTGGGGCAGGGCACGATCCTGTGCATGCAGAAACGGTGTGGAATTTACACTCTTGAGAATCTCAGATACCTTTCTTTCTCAAAGCAAGCTTATAGTCCTTATTGATGTGAAAATATTTGGCTGATTAATATTTCGCAGCCTGATTAGTACCCGGCAGCCTTTTTAATGCGTTTGCATGAGGCTTGTGGTTTTGTTGCTTCTGTTGTAGCTATTTATTTGTGCTTTATTTTGTATTTTTATCTTGTGAATCACCCTGAGATCTTATTATTATTATTATTATTATTATTATTATTATTATTATTGAAACGGCAAGAAAAGAAAAAAGTGAAAACACAAATACAAAATTACACACAGGGATAACAATAGATACTGAATTTTCTTAACAAACAGTGAGACATAAATTGGTCTTAACACTAAAGACCGAACCTCCTGTCTGTTCCATATTTCAATTTCATATAACTTATTGCCAGTACACACTTTATCATTATTGAACTTTTCCTTAATATATCCTAATTTTTATATCTGCCTTTCAACTGTTACTAAAGTTCCTCGGATGCTGCAACCGAGTTTAAACTACTATATTTATATTTCAAATATTCTTTGAAAACCTCCCATTTTGAAACAAATTCCTGAGATCTTTTGATGAAGGGCAGATTACAACAACAACATTTCCTTGAAAAGGGAAATGTCTAGTGAAATCTCTGCAGCCCAGGAGGACTAGATAATGCTCAACTCTACAATTTCATGGGTGTTCTATGAATTCTGCAAAATGAGAAAAATCTTTTGCACGTGCTTTTATGGAACAAAACTCAATTTGAGTTTCCTTTAGGGCGCTCGTGGATTCTAGGGTGGCTGGTTCCAGCTTGCAAGACTGGCTCAAAATCTTGGTGTGGCATGGAGTTAACTGTTTTTCTTTCCCGCCCCCTCCAGTCCCTTTGAGGTGCTGGTGGGCCCAGAGGCCGGAGTGCAGAAGGTCAGGGCCTGGGGCCCTGGCTTGGAGACTGGCGTGGTGGGCAAGTCGGCAGATTTCGTTGTCGAGGCAATTGGCACAGAAGTGGGCACCCTTGGTAAGTCACAGCGGGGGCAAGGTGGCTTGGGCTGGAGGCGGTTGGGGGGGCATTTCTCAGTTTTGTTTTGTTTTTTAATTTTTTTATTAGTAATTTCAACATAACATTTTATCAAAAAACATATCATCCTTAACTTCCCCCCTCTCTATTTTTCCCTCCCCAAAAACATAGCCCCCCCCAGACTTCCTTCAGCTCCTCTCTCTGGTTTATCAACATATGTTAGTTTCTGCATGTTACAAAAATGTAAAGGTAAAGGGACCCCTGACCATTAGGTCCAGTTGTGGCCGACTCTGGTGTTGCGGCGGCGCTCATCTCGCTTTATTGGCCGAGGGAGCCGGTGTACAGCTTCCGGGTCATGTGGCCAGCATGACTAAGCCGCTTCTGGCGAACCAGAGCAGCGCACGGAAACGCCATTTACCTTCCAGCCGGAGCGGTACCTATTTATCTACTTGCACTTTGACATGCTTTTGAACTGCTAGGCGGGCAGGAACTGGAACAAAGCAACAGGAGCTCACCCCATCACAGGGTTTCGAACCGCCGACCTTCCGATCGGCAAGTCTAAGAGGGTCAATGGTTTAACCCACAGAGCCACCGGCATCCCTATTCAACCTTAAAACAGTGACCATTTGTTGTTGGCAAAGGGCAGCTGGACATTACCTTCAGTAGCTGAGGGCCTCATCAAACCAAAATCCGGGATGTTTGTTTCAATCTTTCTTTTCAGTGTGCTACAGTGATGTGGGTTGTGGGCAGTCCAGGAAACCGTGGCTTGGTGATCTGCTCTCAGCCTAACCTGCCCTCTCTCTCTCCTTCCCGGCAGGCTTCTCCATTGAGGGTCCCTCTCAGGCCAAGATCGAATGTGACGACAAGGGCGATGGCTCTTGCGATGTCCGCTACTGGCCGACCGAGCCGGGCGAGTACGCTGTGCACGTGATCTGCGACGACGAGGACATCAAGGACAGCCCCTTCATTGCTCACATCCTGCCCGCCACCAACGAGTACTTTCCGGAGAAGGTAGGCGCTCCCCAGCCGGGCCAGTCAGAGGTAACCTGCCTCGCCCGGCCACCATCCGTGCCAATCGCTATCACCTTCTTTGGTTCCCTGCGAGAATCCTTGTGGATCAGAACCTGGATGGAAGGGGTAATCAGGGGAGCCTTCTTGGCCAAGCCAATGCCTGCCCTCCCCAGTCCTAGCTTCCTGATCTCACAGTGGCCAAATCAGGATTCGAACACAAGACCCGCCCTCCCGTCCTGCGATTTCCAGCAACTGGTATTCAAAAGCATTTACTGCAACCTTTTGCAGGAGGTGCAGACGCCTGATGGTTGTCAAACAGCGCCCTGAGGTTGCTCCCGTCTCCCCTAACTCCCTTCTCTGCCTCTTTGCACCAGGTAAAAGCTTTCGGTCCAGGGCTGGAGCCGGTCGGCTGCATTGTGAACAAGCCGGCAGAGTTCACCATCGACGCCAGAGGGGCAGGGAAAGCAGAACTCAAGATCTACGCCCAGGTAAGTGGCAAGCCAGGTGTACTGATGACTCCTCTGTGTTTTTTTGCAAAGCTGGTCACTCTGGGATGCTATTTCCTGAACCGACTTTGGTCCCTGACTTCCAGCATCCTTGAAATTGTTAGTAGAATTGTTAGTAGAAGTGGATGGTAAATTAAAGCTGAAAACATTTGAAGAGTTGAGAGGGAAATTAACTGACTGCTTGCAGTATCACCAGTTGCAAGATGTGTTTAGAGAGAATGTTAAAAGTAATGGATTTGCAAGTAGTAAATCAAAAATTGAGGCAGAATTGCTGAGCAGTAAAAGAAAAATACTGTCAAAAATGTATAAGATATTATTAGAGTGGAATACAAAGGACGAAGAGGTGCAAAGTGTTATGATAAGATGGGCTCAGGATTTGGAACACAATATTGATTTCGAAAGGTGGGAAAAAATGTGGACCACTTCCAGCATAATTTCTTTTCTTTCTTCAATTTTATTTTCAAAGTTTCAAAAAGAAAACAATTTTTTGCACACACACAAACATACTTTTGTACATTAAGCCATAATTCATATCAGTACCTTTATGGGGTTCCCTGAAACCCCAAACTTCACCCCACCCCTTGGCTTCCAAAATTTATCTTCCTTTTTAAAAGTGCATCTAATTACCTTTATCTAAAATTAATATGCTTCAGTTTTATCCTTTTATCGTTTTAAAGCACGAGTTCTGTATCAACCCTGCAAACGTTTTTTTTTTAAAATATAAATCTTTATTAGTTTAAAATACAATCATACAGTAAAGGTAAATATAACCAAATTAAGCACAAAAAAGAAAAAAGAAGAAGAAAAAACTTTATTGGATAAGACATGGTGTTGTATAAATATGTGGTTCTTTTAATTGTCTTTTTTTAAACCTTTTTTCCAACCTTTTTGAGGCGACGAATCCCTGCAAACGTTTTTTAAATGTTTGCAGCGTTCTTTAATATATTCTTATAAAATTGTGCCATTCTTTGTTGAATTTATTATCCTCTCGGGGCCTCGGTTAGCCTTGCCATTTCTGCATATGAGACTTCCAGAGTCATTTCATGGCTGCTCCAGAGGGTGGCAGAGAGAGATAACCCAGCAACCTGCTGTTTACACGAGACGCCTTTTCTTTGCAGGATGCAGAAGGCGTCCCCATTGACATCAAAATCAAGGACAACGGCGACGGCACTTTCTCCTGCGTCTACGTCCCCACCAAGGCCATCAAGCACACCATCATCATCAGCTGGGGAGGAGTCAACGTTCCCAAGAGCCCCTTCCGGGTGAGTGTGGGGTTTGGCAGAGAATTGTTGGAAGGGACCCCAGGGGATGTTGTTGTTTAGTCGTTTAGTCATGTCCGCCTCTTCGTGACCCCATGGACCAGAGCATGCCAGGCACTCCTGTGTTCCACTGCCTCCCGCAGTTGGGTCAGACTCATGCTGGTAGCTTCAAGAACACTGTCCAACCATCTCGTCCTCTGTCGTCCCCTTCTCCTTGCACCCTCCATCTTTCCCAACATCACAGTTGTCCTTGTCTCCCAGTTTGTATGTCAGTTTAACCAATTCTGCGTAGTTCATCAATTTCTCTTGCCGCTGTTCTTTTGTCGGGGTTTCCTCATCCTTCCATCCTTGTGCTATCAAGACTCTTGCCGCTGTTGTTGCACACATAAATAAATTCTTTGTTTTCCTTGGCAGGTCCCACAATCCCGAACAAAAATGCTTCTGGTTTTTTTTACAAATGTCATTTTAAACATTTTTTTCAATTCATTATATATCATTTCCCAATTTTTTAAAATTTCTCTACATTCCCACCACATATGATAAAAAGTCCCTTCCTTTTCTTTACATTTCCAACATACGTTTGACCCGGTTTTGTACATTTTTGCTATCTGTACTGGTGTTATAGTAGCTTCCACTGTTGACTGACCCAGTACCTGCCCCTGACTATGGAGGCACCACTGAGCTCTGGTAGCGAATAGCAACCGGTCAAATTCTCCTTTCCCACATGTTAGCCTAATCCTCTTTAAACGCTCCCTAACCTTGCGTCCGTCGCCACATCTAGTGGCAGCGAGTTCCGTAAGCTAACTGCGCGATGCACTTCCCCCAAGACTGTCCTTCGCTTCCTGTCCCTACGGAAAGTCACACCGCCCTCCTAAACCTTTAGCGTTAATCCTTTCTCTTCTTCCCCGCAGGTGGCCGTCGGCGAAGGCAGCCACCCCGACAAAGTCAAGGTCTACGGCCCCGGCGTGGAGAAGACGGGTCTGAAGGCCAACGAGCCCACATACTTCACGGTGGACTGCAGCGAGGCAGGGCAAGGTCAGGATCCTCAGAGGAGTGTCATGACTCAAAAGGAAGCTGCTTTGATCCAGAGTCAGAGCCATTGGTCCGGCTAGACCAATATTGTCAACACAGGCTGGCAGTATTTCTCTGGAGTCTAAGGGCAGGGAAGGTGTTTCAGGAAACTGGGAGGGCTCGATCCAGGACCTTAGCGCCACGGTGCTCAGCTGGTTAGTTTCCAGGGGGTTCTTCTGGGGTGTCCTGCCTTAGGGGTCATCTGGTCCCCATCAGCTGTTAGAATCTAATCATAGAGTTAGGGACCTCAGGGGTCATCTAGTCCAACCCGCTGCAATGCAGGAATCTCGGCTAAAACATCCATGACAGACGGTTGCCCAACCTCTGCTTAAAAACCTCCAAGGGAAGGAGAGTCTGTTCCAATTTTCTCTGGGGCTTTGTTCGGATTTCAAGAAGGGTTGTGTTGCTATTGTTATGATTTCATATTAATATCAATGCTATTTTCTGGGGGTAGGCAGGGGTACACAAACCCCTAAACATTTTGTGAACCTAAGTTTGGCCTCACTGAGAAGCAGTATTTCAATATGAACAGGAAAATGAGGGGATGCGGGTGGCGCTGTGGGTTAAACCACAGAGCCTAGGGCTTGCCGATCAGAAGGTCGGCGGTTCGAATCCCCGCGATGGGGTGAGCTCCCGTTGCTCGGTCCCTGCTCCTGCCCACCTAGCAGTTCGAAAGCACATCAAAGTGTTCAATTTCCGAAATGTTTGGAAACCAAGGCGTGGCTTCCGATTGGTTTCAGGCGTGCCAGAAACAACAGCTGAAGCTGCGCCGGACGTTCGGCTTCCAGAAAAACGTTCGAAAGCCAGAACACTCACTTCTGGTTTTCGGTCGTTCAGGAGCCAGAACGTTCGACTCCCAAGGCGTTTGGGAGCCGATGTACCACTGTAATAAAAATGACAATCATAATACAGTGGTACCTCAGGTTACATACGCTTCAGATTACAGACTCCGCTGACCCAGAAATAGTGCTTCAGGTTAAGAACTTTGCTTCAGGATGAGAACAGAAATCGTGCTCCGGTGGCACAGCGACAGCTGGAGGCCCCATTAGCTAATGTGGTGCTTCAGGTTAAGAACAGTTTCAGGTTAAGAACGGACCTCAGGAATGAATTAAGTACTTAACCTGAGGTACCACTGCACAATGAAGGTAGAATAACGGAATCATAGAATTTTGGGCAACAGGGCGATCAAGGGTGGGGCTTATGGGGGCTGGTTCTGTGGGGCCTGGCCACCCTTGACCATTTGGGTGCAGACCAGAGCTCGGCCCTCGATCGCCTTTGGCGCATCTCATTTGTCATGCGCCTCCTTGGCTGTCTTTGCAGGGGACGTGAGCATCGGTATAAAATGCGCTCCTGGCGTTGTGGGGCCAGTGGAGGCCGACATTGACTTTGACATCATCAAGAATGACAACGACACCTTCACCGTCAAATACACCCCACCCGGTCCTGGGCGCTACACCATCATGGTCCTCTTTGCCAACCAGGTAAAAGGAAGCGAAATGGGCTTAATTCCAGGTGAAATCGCTGGTAGGCTTAGAGCAGGGGCCAGCAACCTTTTTCAGCAGGGGGCCGGTCCACCGTCCCTCAGACCTTGTGGGGGGCCGGACTATATTTTGGAAAAAGAAAAATGAACGAATTCCTATGCCCCACAAATAACCCAGAGATGCATTTTAAATAAAAGCACACATTCTACTCATGTAAAAACATGCTGATTCCTAGACTGTCCACGGGCTGGATTGAGAAGGCGATTGGGCCAGATCTGGCCCCCGGGCCTTTGTTTGCCTACCCCTGAAGTATAATAAGAGAAGGAAGGTACTGACACATGAATTGCAATGCAAATAAGAACCTTAAAGTAATAAAGATAATGAGCACTGCTGGAGGGAAATTGCAAGGGTGTATTAACAGTCACCCATTTTCCTTTAAAAAAATTTGGGGGCCCCCAAGAGAGTGGAGCCCTAAGCTATAGCTTGCTTAGCTTACATGTAAATCCTGCACTGATTATGGGGACACAGGCCACCCCAGATTCCTCTCCTCAGCACCTGGGCACCCCTTTTTTCTGAAGATAGGTGTGTGGGGGGTGCCTGGGAGGAGAGAGGGGGCGTCTCTGCCTGTTCCTGTAGCCAGAGGCCAAAGGGTAGATAGCGCGCATGATCTTGCGGGCGAGAGATGTGATCTTTGCTCATCCTGTTTCTCTCCTTCGCTCCCCTTTTCCAGGAGATCCCCATCAGCCCGTTCCACATCAAGGTAGACCCGTCGCACGATGCCACCAAGGTGAAGGCAGAAGGGCCTGGACTCAGCCGGACAGGTGAGCGGCGCCCAAGGAGTGGTGGGGGGGCAGAGGGGGGAGTCCCACCCCAAAAGATCGCCTCCGAGAGTGCAGCCCCGCCTAGAGATGTCATGGGGACCAGGGACGATACAATATCTTTATTGTCATTGTCCCATGCAGAACAGCAAAACTGAAAATCTACATAAAACATTCAAAACCCAACAAGCCTGCTATCCCAGCTATCCCAACCTGGTTACCCCCCCTAAAAACTCTGATACCCCATTTTTAAATACAATATACTCCTATACAGGGGACGCGGGTGGCGCTGTGGGTTAAACCACAGAGCCTAGGACTTGCCGATCAGAAGGTCGGCGGTTCGAATCCCCACGACGGGGTGAGCTCCTGTTGCTCGGTCCCTGCTCCTGCCAACCTAGCAGTTCGAAAGCACGTCAAAGTGCAAATAGATAAATAGGTACCAGTCCAGCGGGAAGGTAAACGGCGTTTCTGTGCGCTGCTCTGGTTCGCCAGAAGCGGCTTAGTCATGCTGGCCACATGACCCGGAAGCTGTACACCGGCTCCCTCGGCCAGTAAAGTGAGATGAGCACCGCAACCCCAGAGTCGGCCACGATTGGATCTAATGGTCAGGGTCCCTTTATACTCCCATACAGACTACCTTAAATAATTCAATATCTTCTTAAACCAATCCTCCTCCTTCTCACTGACCTTATGTATTGGAATTTGCAGGAACTTAATAAAATGTAAAAACAGAATTGTAGAGTTTGAAGGGGCCATCTAGGGGCCATCTAGTCCAACCCCCTGCAATGCGGGAATCTCAACTAAAGCATGCATGACATGGTACCCGTGTCTCTCTGCAGCCAGATACTGCAGCCGAGAAGGTCCTATGGGGTGGAGTTTGGTGGGGAGGGTCGCAGCCATGGCCTTAATCTCAGTTCAGGAAGCTGCAGGATCAGCCAGAGAAGCTATGGGGGGGGGTGTGCTCTCCTTGGTTTCCTGCAAGGGGGGAAGAGTGACGCCAGAGGACTGAGGGTCTCTGCCCCGCTATGGCCTTTCCTTCTCAGGTGTGGAGGTCGGAAAACCCACCCACTTCACGGTCTTCACCAAGGGGGCTGGCAAAGCCAAGCTGGACGTCCACTTTGCCGGCGCCACCAAGGGAGAGGTTGTGCGGGACTTTGAGATCATCGACAACCACGACTACTCTTACACCGTCAAGTACACGGCCGTGCAACAGGTGAGTAGGACCGCATGCCCCCCACCCTCTGTCCAGCGCGCTCCCCAGCCATGGTGTCTAGCAGCCATCGAGAGCCTCTCTTTCAAAGCCACCCAAGTTGGTGTCTCATGTGGCAGGGAGTTCCGCTGTTCGGCTGTGTCCCGAGTTGGCGATGCAGACCAACACGCTGTTTAAGGCGAATTCAGCTCCCATCCTGTATCCTTTTGCGTGTCTGACGCTGATCTCTTCTCTCCCACGACTTAGGGCAACATGGCGGTGACCGTGACGTACGGCGGGGACCCCATTCCCAAGAGCCCCTTCCCGGTGAACGTGGCGCCGCCCCTCGACCTCAGCAAGGTCAAAGTGCAAGGGCTCAACAACAGTAAGTGGGGCTAAGGGGTCAAGATGGGCAGGGACCAGCAAGGGCCAGCTTCGGCTTGGGGAGGCTGGTCTGTGCCCTGCAGAAAGATTGGCACTCCAGTGTGACTTGACTGCCAATGCTGGAAAATCTTAAATAAACTTTAGGCTCCTCCCCTTTGACCTTGAAGTCTACCACCCCGCCTTTTCCTACACAGCTGTTCTGGGATGAATGTAGAGTTCAGAGAAACAGGGGAGATAAAATGCTCATCTAAAGCTCATATGGCCATTTCAGTCTTATATACTTGGGATTAAGGCTCGCTGGTATCAGTGGGGTTTACTGTTATGTAAACAGTCCATTTTGGACTCACAGCTGTCCATGAAGGCGCAGGTCAATTCTGTGTCCAGGGCAGCTGTCTGCCAGCTCTATCTGGTACGCAGGATGAGACCCTCCCTGCCCGCTGACTGTCTCGCCAGAGTAGTTCATGCTCTGGTTATCTCCCGCTTGGACTACTGCAATGCGCTCTATGTGGGGCTACCTTTGAAAGTGACCCGGAAACTGCAATTAATTCAGAATGCGGCAGCCAGACTGGTGACTGGGAGTGGCTGCTGAGACCCCATGACACCGGTCCTGAAAGACCTACATTGGCTCCCAGTACGTTTCCGAGCACAATTCAAACTGTTGGTGCTGACCTTGAAAGCCCTAAATGGCCTCAGCCCAGTATACCTGAAGGAGCGTCTCCATCCCCATCGTTCTGCCCGGACGCTGAGGTCCAGTGCCGAGGGCCTTCTGGCGGTTCCCTCCCTGCGAGAAGCTAAGCTACAGGGAACCAGGCAGAGGGCCTTCTCGGTGGTGGCGCCCGCCCTGTGGAACATCCTCCCACCAGATGTCAAAGAGATAAACAACTACCTGACATTTAGAAGACATCTGAAGGCAGCCCTGTTTAGGGAAGCTTTTAATGTTTAACAGACTATTGTATTTTTAATCTTTGTTGGAAGCCGCCCAGAGTGGCTGGGGAAACCCAGCCAGATGGGCGGGGTACAAATAATAAATTATTATTATTATTACTGTTATAAGTATGCATTGGGTTGAGCTGAGCTGCCTGGCATAGGTGCCAACTCCCTGGGGCCCTGGGTGCCCGAGCACCCACAAAATTCCCCATAAAAGGAACTGGGCACCCAGAAATTTCAATGCCAAGGTCTTGCACGCTGCATGGAGCCAAGTTGACACTCCTGGTAAACGTAGCAGCTCATATCTAGCAAGTTTTCTCTCGTCCGGCTGCTGAGGTCTTGCAAAGGCACCGTGCTCCACTCTCTTGCGGCTAAAATCCTCTTGTCTTCCCAACCTCCCTCTCCCAACCAACTTTTTTCTTTTTTTAATTTTTTTAAAATAATATTTATTACTTTTAAACCTTACAAAAAGGAGAAAAGAAAAGAAAAAAAGCAAAAGCAAAAGAAAGAAAAAACAATACAGTACAATATATAAACAATACACAACACAACATTAACACATTAAACAAAACGAGAGCAAAAACAATTCAAAAAACACACATCATACCATCTCAATACCCTCTCTTTCATTCCCTTGTTTCATCGACCTCCTCTCACCTCCCTTTTTGTATTCCATTTCTCTTAATTATTTCAGCAAATCCTTTCCATCTTTCTCTATTTTCTGTCATATGGTTAACATATTTTAACCTTATTTTCCAACCAACTCTTTTCTGCCCTCCCCGCAGAGGTGGACGTGGGTCGCGACCAGGAATTTGCCATCAACACGAAGGGAGCCGGAGGCCAAGGGCAGGTGGACGTGAAGATCAGCTCGCCCTCCCGCCGCCCCATCCCTTGCAAGGTGGAGACGGGCAGCGCCAACGACATCCACACCGTGAAATACATGCCGCCCGAAGAGGGGCCCTACAAAGTGGACATCACCTACGACGGGCACCCGGTGCCGGGCAGCCCTTTTGCTGTCGAGGCCGTCATGCCCCCAGACCCATCCAAGGTAAGCACTGAGGGTAGATAGGGGTCTAGATCGGGGGTCAGCAGACTTTTTCAGCAGGGGGCTGGTCCACTGTCCCCCAGACCTTGTGGGGGGGGCCGGACTATATTTTGGAAAAAAGAAATGAACGAATTCCTGTGCCCCACAAATAACCCAGAGATGCATTTTAAATAAAAGGACACATTCTACTCATGTAAAAACACCAAATAAGAATGAAAAAGTGCACCCCACCACTGAGACCGTTACATTGTAACTCTCCAACCTCCCGAAATTTCAACACCTTTTGCGATCGTTTAGACCCTTTTCCGTTTTAACAGTACGAATTCTGCAAACACCCTTCCGTATCTCCTGAAAATCATTACTCCCGCATATTCCCTGTCTTACTTTAATGGCACATGTTAATTGATCATATATATATATATATATATATATATATATATATATATATATATAACATATTTTCAATAATCATTTCACATAATTTCATGTCTTATACAATTCTTTGACTTCCATCAGTCACATCTGAAAATTTCCCAATCTTTCCCACTTCATTTACATTTCTTAATTTCACAATTACTTTTAATTATCTTACCTAATGACTCTCCTCATAGCCTTCCTTGCAATATTTCACACGTTCCTTCTTAGAAAACTTCTTGTAATCCTGCTACAAGCTTCGGCAGCACATATACTAAAATTGGAATGGTACAGAAAAGATTAGCATGGCACATGTTAATTTATCGTTAATAGCTATATCTCATACCTCTTTGTACCATTCTTCCATTTTAGATTCTGCTTGCCCCTTCCACTGCCTAGCTATCATAATTCGTGCAGCTGTCAATCAATTTGTGAGCAAGCCCTTCCTAGCCTGTGAACCTTCTACCCCGTCGTAAATTGATAATAATGCTACCTATATGGTCTGCCCCGCGGAGGACCTTAAGGTCCACAAATGACAACACTTCAGAGGTCTCAAGCCACAAGGTGGTCTCAACTAGGGCCAGGGCCTATTCAGTACTGGCCCCGATCTGGTGGAACGCTCTGTCCCAAGAGACTAGGGCCCTGCGGGACTTGACATCTCTCCGCAGGGCCTGCAAGACGGAGCTGTTCCGCCTGGCCTTTGGTTTGGACTCAGTCTGACCCTTATGTTTCCCTCCCCTTATGGTTTTGATCTATGGCCTATTATTAAAATGAGGCTGCATTTTAAATTGCATTTTAACCTGTATTTTAAATTGCACCCTCCATTATGTTTTTACTGTAATTTTACTGGTGTTAGCCGCCCTGAGTCCGGTTCTGGCCGGGGAGGGCGGGGTATAAATAAATTTATTTATTATTATTATTATAATACAGTGGTACCTCAGGTTAAGTACTTAATTCATTCCGGAGGTCCGTTCTTAACCTGAAACTGTTCTTAACCTGAAGCACCACTTTAGCTAATGGGGTCTCCTGCTGCTGCCGCGCCGCCAGAGCACGATTTCTGTTCTCATCCTGAAGCAAAGTTCTTAACCTGAAGCACTATTTCTGGGTTAGCGGAGTCTGTAACCTGAAGCGTATGTAACCTGAGGTACCACTGTATCTGAGTTACTAACCCTGCCCCAATCCCGTTTGCTCCCTTCCAGGTGTGCGCCTACGGCCCTGGGCTGAAGGGCGGCTTTGTGGGGAAGCCAGCCCCCTTCACCATCGACACCAAGGGGGCTGGCATGGGGGGCCTGGGCTTGACGGTGGAGGGTCCTTGCGAGGCCAAGATCGAGTGCCAGGACAACGGCGACGGCTCCTGCTCCGTCTCCTACCTGCCCACCGAGCCCGGCGAGTACGCCATCAACATCCTCTTTGCGGACGCCCACATCCCCGGCTCGCCCTTCAAGGCGGACATCAAGCCCGTCTTCGACCCGTCCAAGGTGACGGCCAGCGGGCCAGGCCTGGAGCATGGCAAGGTGGGCGAGGTGGCGACCTTCATGGTGGACTGCTCCAAGGCGGGCGAGGCCGAGCTCACCATCGAGATCATCTCGGACTCGGGCGTCAAGGCCGAGGTGCTAATCCAAAACAACAGCGACGGCACCTACAGCATCACCTACATCCCCTCCTTCCCGGGCAGCTACACCATCACCATCAAATATGGCGGCCACCCCGTCCCCAAGTTCCCGGCGCGCGTCAACGTCGACCCCGCGGTGGACACCAGCAACGTCAAGGTCTTCGGGCCGGGAGTGGAGCCGAGAGGTATCCTTTGCGGGATCGTGGACTTGCAGAGTTGTAAGGGACCACAAGGGACGCGGGTGGCGCTGTGGGTTAAACCACAGAGCCGATCAGAAGGTCAGCGGTTCAAATCCCCGCGACGGGGTGAGCTCTCGTTGCTCAGTCCCTGCTCCTGCCAACCTAGCATTCAAAAGCACGTCAAAGTGCAAGTAGATAAATAGGTACCGCTTCGGCGGGAAGGTAAACGGCATTTCTGTGCGCTGCTCTGGTTCGCCAGGAGCGGCTTAGTCATGCTGGCCACATGACCCAGAAGCTGCACGCCGGCTCCCTCGGCCAATAAAGCGAGATGAGCGCCGAAACCCCAGAGTCGGTCACGACTGGACCTAATGGTCAGGGGTCCCTTTAACTTTACCTTAAGGGACCACAAGGGGCATCCAGTCCAACCCCCTTGTCAGGGGCTGGACTGAGGAAGAATGGTGGGAACCGCCCCTCCTTCTCCTGAACCTTTCCAAGGGCAGGAGGACAGTATGGATTTAGAACAGTGGTTTGCAGAGGGGCATAGTCCAGAGGGGAAAAGCTGGGAAATACTGGGTGAGGAACAGCTAGAAAAGGAAACACATATTACGAAGCCTTCTGTCTTCTCTGGTTGAAAGATTGGTATTTATTAAAAAATTGGGATATTTTAGATCTAGAAGGTCACGACACCCGTTTTGGGTGGCATGGCTATCTTAATTATGGGAAAATAAAGGCGCATAGGCGTTTTTCAAATCATATAATAAGAAATGCTATATAAAAGGTATGAGAGCTGGCAGATTCAGTGTCCTTGGACAGCATTCTTGACCCCCCCCCCTTTCGCCTAAGACTAGACAGGCTATGAGTTAAAGAACAGAGAGCAACAAGCTCAGATTACTCGATATAGGAGTAACGTAGATTAATGGGGACGTAGGGGGTTAACCTTTACTGGGAGCAATGCCATTTCTAGAGGGATATGCATTCCTTTGTCTCTCGCTGTGATTATTAAAGAAACTACCGTATTTTTCGCTCTATAGGACGCACCTTGTTTTAGAGGGGGAGAACAGGAAAAAACAAAATTCTCCCCCTCTCTGCTCAGCGCCCCTTCAGCGAAGCGGCAGGAGCAAAGCAGCCCCTTCCATTTCTCCTCCCGCTTCGCTGAAGGGGCGCTGCACAGAGAGGGAAAACTGTGCAGCGCCTCTCCAGCGAAGCCTGGAGAACAAGAGGGATCGGTGTGCACCGACCCCTCTTGCTTTCCAGGCTTCAGACGGCTACCCGCAAGCCTTCGGAGAACAACAGGAACTCCTGCTGCGCACCAAAGGCTTGCAGATTGCTGCCTGAAGCCCCTGGAGCGCAGCGGGAGTTCCCACTGTCCTCCGGGGGCTTCAGGCGGCTTCAGCAAAAGCAACGCGAAGCCTCCAAAGCACGGGGGAGCGCTCCCTCTGTGCTTCGGAGGCTTCGCGTTGCTATCGCTGAAGCCAAGGAGCCTGCATTCGCTCCATTAGACGCACACACATTTCCCCTTAATTTTTGAAGTGGAAAAAGTGTGTCTTATAGAGCGAAAAATACGGTAACCGGTAAGAACACTCCTTTCGTTTGATCTGCTTATTCACTGCCACCGGGGGAGGGATCCGATTCCTGAAGCCTGACACCTCTGCAGGATTCCAAGGCAGGGATCTTTCGCCCAACATGGAGCTGGAACCCACAACCCTGGGACTGAGCGTCTCATGCTCTCCCGACTGAGCCATCATAGAACCATAGAACTGTCAGGGTGAAAGCCGCCCTCAAGTGCCATCCTCTTCAACTAGACATCCGATGCCTTTTTAAATGTGTTTTGGAGGGGGGATTATTTGTTTGTTCCTGTTCTTCTCTTGCATTTTTTGCAATTTTCGCTATATCGTATTTTTATGCTGTGAACCGTCCCAAGATCTACGGACAAAGGGCCGTCTGCAGATTCAGTAAACAAAATAAAGAGAAATAACATATGTCGCCCACGTCTCCCCAGGTGTTCTGCGTGAGGTCACCACCGACTTCACGGTCGACGCCCGTTCGCTGACCAAGACCGGGGGCAGCCACACCAAGGTGCGCGTCATCAACCCCTCTGGTGCCAAGACGGACACTTACGTCACCGACAACGCGGATGGCACTTACCGTGTCCAGTATACCCCCTACGAGGACGGTAAGAATCCCCTGGTCACCCTCCACCTCTAATCCCCTTCCACCCCCTGATGGCACGTGCCAGGCAGGCCTTGGCCAGCCAGGTGACTGCCAGATGTTTCGGACTGCGATTCGCATCTGTTTTAGCCAATCTGGCCATTTTGGACAACAAAATCCGGCCATTTTTAGCCAATCCGGCCATTTTGGACAACAAATCCCATCAAACCCCACCAGGGCTCAGGGCCATATGGCTGCCCTGGTTGATTTTCCAAAAGTAACAAAAATTAAAAAAACACACAATACCAATAACAATACCAAAACAAAACACAATGCTTGACTCCCGTCCCCTTCTTGGTTCTATTATTTTATACTTGTTCACGCACGTCAATAACACCATTTTTAAAACCTTCTTCATCTTATGACAAATGACTTTAAAAAGTTCTACTGATGTTAAGACCTGTACATAAAGCCTAAAAAAATGCATTGAGCATTTGCCCTTTTTTATATAAACTCAAAGTCTCTCCTTCTTGGGCTTCAAAAATATCTGGTTTTTCCTGCATAGTTCAGTAGTTTACCTCCCTCACTCTGACCTCACCACAGTGATCCACGTGACGGTCACCTCCAGGCTTGACTATTGTAACTCGCTCTCCGTGGGGCTGCCCTTGAAACTGACCCAGAAACTCCAGCGGGTGCAGAATGCCGCAGTGAGACTCCTTATGGTGTCCTTGCTGTGGGATCACATTCATCCAGTGCTTTACCAGCTGCACTGGCTCCCGGTGGAATACAGGATCAGGTTCAAGGTGCTGGTTTTAACCTTTAAAGCCCTATGCGACCTGGGACCCTCGTACCTACGGTACCGCCTCTCCTGGTATGTCCCACGGAGGACCTTATGGTCTGCAAACACTCTGAAGTTCCCGGGCCACAGGGAAATTAGACTGGCCTCGACCAGCGCCAGGGCCTTTTTGGCCGTGTCCCCAATCTGGTGGAACGCTCTCCCACAAGAGACTAGGGCCCTGTGGGATTTGACATCTTTCCGCAGGGACTGCAAGATGGAGCTGTTCTGCCAGGCCTTTGGCCAGGGGGCAGTCTGACCTATTTTCCTTTGTATAAGAACAAGCATGAACGAGGCCTCCACAGGTCCTTATAAATATATGATCAGTGAAAACAGTTGGTCCTGACAAGTATTAACCACTCTCAGCCATAACCTGATAACTGCCATTTGTCCAGATTTTAATTTGTCTGAATTTTAAGAAGTATTTTAATTAATTGATGCCTGTTTTTATGTATACAGTGGACGCTCGGGTGGTGAACGTGATCCGTGCGGGATGCACGTTTGCAACCTGCAGCGGTGCATCTGCGCACGTGCGGGTTGTAATTCGGCGCTTCTGCACATGCGCAAAGCACGATTTAGTGCTTCTGCGCATGCGTGACCCCCGAAACCCGGAAGTAACCCATTCCGGTACTTCCGGGTTTCGGCAGTCCGTAACCCGAAAAAAACGCAACCTGAAGCATCTGTAACCAGAGGTATGACTGTACTGCGTTATTTGTATGATGTTAGCCACTCTGAGCCTGGCTTCGGCTGGGGAGGGCGGGGTACAAATAAAATGTATTATTATTATTATTATTATTATGAGTTAGTTTTGTCAATCTTCTTTGGCCGAGGCTTCTTCTTTATGTAGGGGGCTGTCTGGTCTTGGCCTGACGTCCAATCTCAGACGCAGGAACAAAGTTTCCTGCTTTACGGGACCGCCTCTCCTGGTCTGCCCCACAGAGGACCTTTAGGTCCATGAACAACCATAGTTTAGAGGTCCCTAAGGAAGTCAGACTATCCTCCACCAGGGCCAGGGCCTTCTCAGTGATGGCTCCGACCTGGTGGAATGCTCTGTCCCATGAGACCAGGGCCCTGCAGGATTTAACCTCCTTCTGTCTGGCCTGTAAGACAGAGCTATTCCGCCTGGCCTTAATTTGAATTCAGCCTGATCTTTTATTTCCCTTCTCTTCCCTCCCCCTCCCCCTTTTATGAAGATCACCTACTCTGAGACCCCACAGCGAATTCTCCCCTGGCCTCCTTGCTGGCCCAAGTAGGACCAATTCAGCCAGCTAGCCCTGGGGATTATCTAATGCTTATTTTCCCAAAATTGATTTCTGAATTTTGAATTTTATTGTTATTCATGTTTTTATACTGCTTTTTATGCTGTTTTAAATTTGTTGTTAGCCGCCCTGAGCCTGGTTTTTGAACCGGGAAGGGCAGGGTATAAATAAAAAAAATATTATTATTAATTATTATTAAAGAGTCAACTTCCTCGCTTACTCGGAGTGATTTATCGCGTGTGCCCGACTCTCGCCCTTCTCAGGTGTGCACCTGGTGGAAGTCACCTACGATGACGTCCCCGTCCCCAAGAGCCCCTTCCGAGTGGGGGTCACCGAGGGCTGCGACCCCAGCCGTGTCCGAGCCTACGGCCCCGGGCTCGAGGGGGGGCTGGTGAACAAAGCCAACCGCTTCACGGTGGAGACCAGGTAGGCGCAGCCTTCATCTTGGGGGGGCAAGCAAGGGGGTGGCGGTTGTTGTAAAAAAAAATTGCCCTTTTCCCTTATGGGGTATCCAAGAGCCCATATAGAGTCCTTACATAGGTTCCCTATTGGTAGGAGAAGATAACAGAGGCCAGCCAGAGAATATTGAGAAGCAAAGCAGCTAGTAAGCCTGATCTTTATTGATCTGTTGCAACAGGGTGCTCCCCTCACTCGCAGGAGGGAGGAGGGACCCAGAACAATGGCGCGCAAGGCCTTATAAAGACTTTTGAAATTGCCACCCTGTAGATCAAGACCACCCCCAGAAACATCATACATACATCACAGAAGGGGTGTAACCTAAGACCACCCTTCAGATACATCATACCTACATCACAGAAAAGGCAGTCTACAGCAGAAATCTGAGTGCGTTGTTTACCTTCTGTCTGGCAGGTTACCTGTTAATGGTAACCTGTTAATGGTTACCTGTTGATTGATAGCCTGGGGAGTCTGGCCAGTCTTTTGTAATGACAAATACTTAGTTCCTGAGCCAGGTCACAGGAACCGAGAACAATGGTGTGCAAGGCCTTATAAAGACTTTTGAAATTGCCACCCTGTAGATCAAGACCAGAGACGCGGGTGGCGCTGTGGGTTAAACCACAGAACCTAGGACTTGCCGATCAGAAGGTTGGCGGTTCGAATCCCCGCGACGGGGTGAGCTCCCGTTACTCGGTCCCAGCTCATGCCAACCTAGCAGTTCGAAAGCACGTCAAAGTGCAAGTAGATAAATAGGTACCACTCCGGCGGGAAGGTAAACGGCGTTTCCGTGCGTTGCTCTGGTTCGCCAGAAGCGGCTTAGTCATGCTGGCCACATGACCCGGAAGCTGTACGCCGGCTCCCTCGGCCAATAAAGCGAGATGAGCGCCACAACCCCAGAGTCTTCTGCGACTGGACCTAATGGTCAGGGGTCCCTTTACCTTTACCTAGATCAAGACCACCCCCAGAAACATCATACATACATCAGAGAAAAGGCGGTCTAAACAGAAATTTGAGTGCGTTGTTTGCCTCCTGTCTGGCAGGTTACCTGTTAATGCTCACTTGATTGGATACCCTGGGGAGCCTGGCCAGTCTTTTGTAATGATAAATACTTAGTTCCTGAGCCAGGTCACAGGCTCACACCCTATTCAAACACAGAGATACCCTTAAGACAGGTTTTGTGAAGGAAAAGACAATGGGGAGGCTTTTCCATTTTCCTTTGACCTTGCAGAGAAAACATTTGGTCAGTTTGGGAGCCAAAATGGTTCCAGGTCAGTCTTCCTGTGCTGATCTATGTATGTGCTTGGTTGGTACACTTATGAACATTTAACATATATCTAAGACCTCAAAATTCCTATCACATGATCAAGGAAGAGGTTGAGACAAGGACTTTAAAAAAGAATGGGGGAAATTCACCATTGACCTAGGAGACCATTGTTAGCAAACTGAAACTTCTGCTGAACTCTTAAGAAACCCGCGTAAAGTAACGAAGGCTCTGGATCATTTGGAAAAATGAAAACTGCGGAGAACTTACTGATAGGTAGTTTAAATTCTGTTTTAAGGATAGCGGGGGGAGTCTCAAGATTCAGAGAGTTCACAGGAGTTGCTGTTTCAGATAATCAATATATTGAATGTATCGATAGATTTAATGTATTTTAAATCTCTCGTTGGAAGCCGCCCAGAGTGGCTGGGGAAACCCAGCCAGATAGGCAGGGTATAAGTAATTAATTAATTATTATTATTATTATTATTATTATTATTATTATTATTATTATTATTTGGGGCCTCAGTCGTTCTCTTGCCCTCCGAAGTGTTCCGGAACGTTCCACGCAAACGGTTGCGCCGCCGGCCGCAGAGAATCCTGGGAAATCCTTACACATGGAGACCTCCTTATGTCTCTGTTAAGGCTTGCTGGCATCTCCCCTTTGACGGTGCTGTTTTCTGTCTCCCCAGGGGCGCGGGGACCGGGGGCCTGGGCTTGGCCATCGAGGGGCCATCGGAGGCCAAGATGTCCTGCAAGGACAACAAAGATGGCAGCTGCAGCGTGGAATACATCCCCTTCACGCCGGGAGATTACGACGTCAACATCACCTTCGGGGGGCGCCCCATCCCTGGTAGGCGGAGGGCAGGGCTGCTGCGCTTGGACCTTCAGGATGTGTTCTGGAATCATAGAATTGGGGAGTTGGGTCACCCAAAGGTCCTCTAGTCCCATAGACTAGGAATTATGGGTAACGCAATTCCCAAAAAGTTCAGGAGAGTATTGAACTTTGTATGCCACAGTTGCTGCCAGAATTTTAATTGCAAAAGGTTGGAAGGGAGAGGATATTCCGTCCAAATCAGACTGGCAAAATAAATTAAGAGAGTACGCTGAACTGGCGAGACTATCAGCAAGGCAAAACTAATGATATGTATAAACTTGTAAAGTATAAACAGAAAACTACAGTGGTACCTCAGGTTAAGTACTTAATTTGTTCTGGAGGCCTCTTCTTAACCTGAAACTGTTCTTAACCTGAAGCACCACTTTAGCTAATGGGGCTTCCCGCTGCCACCACACGATTTCTGTTCTCATCCTGAAACAAAGTTCTTAACCCAAGGTACTATTTCTGGGTTAGCGGAGTCTGTAACCTGAAGCGTATGTAACCTGAAGCGTCTGTAACCCGAGGTACCACTGTAAAAACAAAAAACAAAATCACAATATGAAAACGCAAAATATGTAGTACAAACTTCCTTCCTGTTTGCTTTTCCCGCAGGGAGCCCCTTCCGCGTCCCGGTCAAGGACGTGGTCGACCCCAGCAAGGTCAAGTGCTCGGGCCCCGGCCTGGGGGCTGGCGTGAGAGCCCGCGTCCCCCAAACCTTCACCGTCGACTGCAGCAAGGCTGGGCTGGCCCCCCTGGAGGTGAAGGTCCTGGGACCCACAGGTATGGAGATCTGGGGCCGAAAAAGAGGACCACCTTGGTGGTTTCACTTGCTAGCCCCCACCCCTTTTTGACCCCCCTGGGGGTGGGGGGTACGGGGGTCCTATGCCTCGCTTTGTGGGTGCTCCCCTAGGAATCCCCTATACCAGGGGTGGCCAACTCCCAAGAGACTACAATAACTGGCAGTGATCTACCCCCTTTTTAGGGGTGCGGGGCAGAGTTGTTGAGCTTTTTACAGGGAGGGGGAAGAAAGCCACGATTTTGGGGGTTGCACAGCAAAAATGGTGAGCTTTCTTTAGGGGAGCCGATCTCTATATAATGGGTAGGCAAAGTAACGCCCAGCCCAATCGTCTTCTAAATCCATCCCGCGAACGGTCCTTTTATTTAAAATGCATCTCTGGGTTATTTGTGGGGAATAGGAATTCGTTCATTTCCCCCCCCAAAATATCGTCCGGCCCCCCACAAAGTCTGAAGGACAGTGGACCGGCCCCCTGCTGAAAAAGTTTGCTGACCCCTGCCCTATACAGTGGTACCTTGGTTCTCAAACTTAATCCATTCCGGAAGTCCGTTCGAAAACCAAAGCGTTCCAAAACCAAGGCACGCTTTCGCATAGAAAGCAATGCAAAATGCCTTAATCCGTTCCAGACTTTTGAAAACAACCCCTAAAGCAGCAATTTAACATGAATTTTACTCTCTGGCGAGACCATTGATCCCTAAAATGAAAGCAATAGTCAATGTACTATAAAGTAGATAAATAGGTACCACTCCGGCGGGAAGGTCAACGGCGTTTCTGTGCGCTGCTCTGGTTCGCCAGAAGCGGCTTAGTCATGCTGGCCACATGACCCGGAAGCTGTACGCCGGCTCCCTCAGCCAATAAAGCGAGATCAGTGCCGCAACCCCAGAGTCGGCCACGACTGGACCTAATGGTCAGGGGTCCCTTTACTTTTACCTATGGAGCGAAAAATACAGTATGTCCTTATCGCTGCAAACACTTTGTCGGAAAGGCGAACGGGCTTAGTTTCGGGTGCTCTGGGTCCCTTGAGAGCCTTTCTGACTCTCTTTCCTCCCCGCCCAGGGGTCGCTGAGCCCGCCGAGGTGCGCGACAACGGGGATGGCACCCACACGGTGAACTACACTCCGGCCACGGACGGGCCCTACACGGTCGCTGTTAAGTACGCCGGGGAAGAGGTGCCCCGCAGGTGAGCAGGGAGACCCAAAGGGAGGTGTTGGGGGGGGGGAGAAGGCAGCTTCCCCTTTGGGAACCCTGCGCGGTTGGTGAGGCCGAGAGGCGGGGTCTTGGGGACATGGTCTGACTGGTCTCTTCTTCCAGCCCGTTCAAGATCAAGGTGCTTCCGGCGCATGACGCTAGCAAGGTGCGCGCCAGCGGCCCCGGGCTCAACGCTTCTGGCATCCCCGCCAGCTTGCCGGTGGAGTTCACCATCGACGCCCGAGATGCTGGCGAGGGGCTGCTCACCGTGCAGATCTTGGTGAGTGGCGGGCGAGGGCGTGGTGGGTTGGGGGGGGTTGCCTGGGTGGGGGCAGGGACAAAGGAGCAGCGGGGGTGCTCCAGGCTGTGCTGGCGGGGGCTGATGGGAGTTGTAGTCCAAAATGGCTATGCTGGTTATGGATAATGGGAGTTGTAGTCCAAAAAGGCTGTGCTGGTGGGGGCTGATGGGAGTCCAAAAAGGCTGTGCTGGTTCTGGCTAATGGGAGTTGTAGTCCAAAATGGCTGTGCTGGTGGGGGCTGATGGGAGTCCAAAATGGCTGTGCTGGTTCTGGCTAATGGGAGTTCTAGTCCAAAATGGCTGTGCTGGTGGGGGCTGATGGGAGTCCAAAAAGGCTGTGCTGGTTCTGGCTAATGGGAGTTGTAGTCCAAAAAGGCTGTGCTGGCGGGGGCTGATGGGAGTTGTAGTCCAAAATGGCTATGCTGGTTATGGATAATGGGAGTTGTAGTCCAAAGCATTTGGAGGGCACCTGGTTGGCAAAGGCAGTGATGTGGGGGTGCCCACGAGACTACTTCCTATTCTGAAGCACCTACCCTCATTCTGACCTCACGAGTGAATTGGGCTGCGTACTCAGTGCCGATTTCTGAGAGGTGCATTTCGTATAAGCTCAGAGGCACTCTCTTCTTGTTGCGTCGTACACGCCCTGACATAGGGCATGGTTGTGGATAAAGGGTTCTGGGGCCTCATCCACCCGTATGTTTGGACTTAGAGAAGCCTCTGATCTTCAGCTCCCCCCCCCACCCCATTCATAGAATCACAGAATTGTTTTCGGTCCCCCAGGACCCTGAGGGCAAGCCTAAGAAAGCCAACATCCGGGACAATGGCGACGGCACCTACACTGTCTCCTACGTCCCGGACATGACGGGCCGCTACACCATCACCATCAAATACGGCGGCGACGAGATCCCCTACTCGCCCTTCCGCATCCACGCTCTGCCCGCGGGCGATGCCAGCAAGTGCCTGGTCACAGGTAGGAGTCTCTCAATGCCCGCCTTGCCAACCCCCGTCCAGCCGGTCTCATCCCCCGGAGTGGGGCACCAGAACGCAAGTTTCTAGTTCTCATGCCCTCTCTGCCCTCTCTGTCCCCTGCCTCCCCCTCCTTTTTGCCTCCATCTTGTGCCGTCTTTGAGGAGGCAATTGGGCGAGAGAGAGTCACTTCTCCAGACGACCCGTATATCGGGCCTTCGCCCCGGCTTATTCCATAATTTCCTTGCTGCATCTACCGTATTTTTCGCTCCATAGGATGCACCTGACCATAGAATGCACCTTGTTTTAGAGGGGGAGAACAAGAAAAAACAAAATTCTCCCCCTCTCTGCTCAGCGCCCCTTCAGCGAAGCGTCAGGAGAAACGGAGCTGAAGGGGCGCTGCGCAGAGAGGGGGAGATTTTTCTCTCTCTTGTTCACCCCCTCTAAAACAAGGTGCGTTCTGTGAGTTCAAGGTGTGTTCACCTGAAGCCTCCGGGTTCCTGCTGCGCTCTGGAGGCTTCAGGCGGCTACCCTGGAAGCCTGGAGAGCGAGAGGGGTCGCTGCGCACTGACCCCTCTCGCTCTCCATGCTTCAGTAAAGGCAACCCGAAGCCTCAGGAGCACAGCGGGAGTTCCCGTCGTACTCCAGAGGCTTTGGGTTCCTTTCGACCTGCGCTTTGGGGCTGGTGGGGGGAAGCGCTGCTTTCCCCCACCGCCAGCCTCAAAGATCCCTGAAGCCTTCAGAGCGCAGCGCGAGTTCCCGCTGCACTCCGCAGGCTTCGGGTTCCTTTTGCTGAAGCCGGGAGAGCTTCAGGAACCTGAAGCCTGCGGAACACAGCGGGAACTCGTGCTGCGCTCTGAAGGCTTCAGGCGGCTATCCCTGAAGCCTGGAGAGCAAGAGGGGTCGGTGCGCACCGACGCCTCTTGCTCTCCAGGCTTCAGCAAAAGCAATGCGAAGCCTCCGGAGTGCGGAGGGAGCGCTCCCTTTGCGCTTTGGAGGCTTTGCGTTGCTATCGCTGAAGCCAAGGAGCCTGCATTCGCTCCATAGGACGCACACACATTTCCCCTTCATTTTTGGAGGGGAAAAAGTGCATCCTATAGAGCGAAAAATATGGTACATCCCTTCCCTCCAAGGAGCTCAAGGTGGCGTATATGCTCTTCCCCCCCTTCATTGCCCCTACAACAACAACCTTGTGAGGAAGGTTAGGCTGAGAGGTTGCCCAAGGAGCTTCATGTCCGAGTGTGAATTCGAACCCGGGTCTCGCCCAGGCCCGAGTCCTGCGCTCTATAAACTTTTGCACGGAAGTCAGAACAAAGTTTTTCAGGGAATCTGTATGCCACAAAAAAATACTTCTTTGGAGTGAACGGTTCATAATTTTTTAGAATAAAATAATAGTACCGCAATCAGCCCTGATTCGCTGCCACGGCGGCAGGTATATGTGCCTTGCTGCTGATTCTCACGTCTGCTCTTCTTCTTCCTTTCTGCAGTGTCCATAGGAGGCCACGGATTGGGTAAGTACCCGTGATGCCCCCTGCCCTGGATCTTGTGGGCGGGCACATGGTAATATCCTGGTACCCCATTCAAGCAGCGCCATTCCTGCCCACCAGCCTAAGAACAGAGGAGGCAGCCTTACGGCAGAATTGCAGAACTGGAAGCCGCCCTACAATGGCAGGCAAAATTTTCTGCAGATCTGGGGACACGAAGGAGAGATTTGCGCTAAAACGCTGCCGCTTTTGAAATGAAATGAAATTGCAAACTGATGTGGAAATGGCAGAGAGAGAGAAAGAGAGAGCTGAATTTAAGATTGGAAAGATGAGAATCTGGGCGCATAGCTCCGAGTGGATGGCTTTCCTTGATGGGTTTGCGTCGCCATCTGGCGGTTAGCTAGTCCAAACACGATTCCCAGCACGTTAGATCAAATTAATCGCTTTAGCAGGTGCTGTCTTTATGGCCATGCTGCAACCCGGCGATTCTCAAACGTTTTCAGGCTGCCGCCTCCCTTGGTTCCGAAGATTCATCACCCCCAGTGCTCCCTCCCTTACAAAAAGCATTATGCACAACCCTCCAAGGAAGATAATGTCATGATAAAATTCAAAACGGTAACCATTAATTGCACGTTTGTTGCAAAATCCCATTAAATACTGAACATAACACCGGTCTTGAAAGACCTACATTGGCTCCCAGTACGTTTCCGAGCACAATTCAAAGTGTTCGTGCTGACCTTGAAAACCTTAAACGGCCCAGTATCCCTGAGGGAGCATCTTCACCCCGTTGTTCAGCCCAGACACTGAGGTCCAGCTCCGAGGGCCTTCTGGCGGTTCCCTCCCTGCGAGAAGCCAAGTTACAGGGAATCAGACAGAGGGCCTTCTTGGTAGTGGCACCCTCCCTGTGGAAAGCCCTCCCTTCAGATGTGAAGGAAATAAGCAGCTATCTTATCTTTAAAAGACATCTGAAGCCAGCCCTGTTTAGGGAAGCTTTTAATGTTTAATAGGTTATTGTATTTTAGTGTTTTGTTGGAAGCCACCCAGAGTGGCTGGGGAAACCTAGCCAGATGGGCAGGGTATAAATAAATAAATAAATAAATAAATAATAATTACTACATCTGGACAGCAGACAGCGTCATCAAAGAAGGGACCATGCGGAATCATTCACCCAACGTGGGTTTTGAACCCACGTCCCTGAGATTGAATCCGGTGCTCTACCAACTTGGTTTCATTAATTCCACAAAACTGAGGGACTCCATCCTGTGAGATCAGCTTTTCAAAGGCTGGCAGTCATTTAGCAAGAGCTTTGGATGCCCCATTTAGTAACTGCTTGGCCGCTCAGCCAATTCCGAATAGATGGGCTGGAGGGAGTGATACCAGTTTCTCAATACCAGCTGAGCAGGAGAGCCCTTGACTCTGCACCAACCTGACTTATCTCTCCGTCCGCCTGCATCCGCGGTTCCCTCTCCAATCCTGCACATACTCCGGCCTCTGACTCTCGTCTCCCAGCTGCCAGGGGCTCCCCCAGATCACCGATCCCTTCCTGCAAGTCCCCACTTCACCCGCCGGCTGCTCCTCTACATCCAGCCGGATCATCCTGACATCGAGTCGCTAATAATAATAATAATAATAATAATAATAATAATTTATTATTTATACCCCAGCCACTCTGGGCGGCTTCCAAAAAAATATTAAAATACTATAATACATCAAACATTAAAAGCTTCCCTAAACAGGGCTGCCTTCAGGTGTCTTCTAGAAGTTTGGTAGTTGTTGTTCTCTTTGACATCTGATGGGAGGGCGTTCCACAGGGCGGGTGCCACCACCGAGAAGGCCCTCTGCCTGGTTCCCTGTAACCTCACTTCTCGTAGGGAGGGAACTGCCAGAAGGTCCTCAGAGCTGGACCTCAGTGTCCAGGCTGAACGATGGGGGTGGAGACACTCCTTCAGGGATACAGGACCGAGGCCTTTCGGTTTGGCTGAGTTCTCCTCCCCGCCTTACCCTAACCAAGGTGTTCTCGATCCTTTACCTGCAGGTACCTGCCTGGGCCCCACCATCCAGATCGGGGAGGAGACGGTAATCACTGTGGACGCCAAGGCAGCAGGGAAAGGCAAGGTCACCTGCAAGGTGTCCACGCCGGACGGAGCTGAGCTGGACGTCGACGTGGTGGAGAACCATGATGGCACGTTCGACATCTACTACACGGCCCCCGAGCCCGGCAAATACGTCATCACCATCCGCTTCGGGGGAGAGCAGATCCCCAACAGCCCCTTCCATGTGGTGGTGAGTTATGGGGTGAAACCGGGGCAAAAGGGCTACCTGGGTCAAGCTGGGCTGGTGCAGCCGTAAAATCATGGGGCAGAGCTTGTGACGGGTGGGGGAGAGGAAGAGAGCCTTATTGGAGCCTGCTATTGTAGCCTTATTGGAGTTCACCGATTGGGTCTGTGTTGCTCCTGGGAGGGAGGAAGGAAGTCAAATGACACCGAGGGTTGATTCAGAGAAAGAGTTCTTTTTTTCTGCTCTCCGGAGCAGCAGAAAGGCACTTGCGTGGTGTGTCCACAGCAAGTCCAAAGAAACGAGAAATTTCATGCAGTATATATATCCTCCAGGCACCCTCTCCCCCCTCCCCCAGGAATCCAGCCACGTCAGCTTATACACGCAGGTTGACATCACAGATGTTCCTGCTCCGGTACTCTTAACCATAAAAGGGCTTTCCTTCCTGTATTCCTGACCATAAAAGGGTATTCCTGTTCCTATATTCTTATCTTGGAACAAGAGGTCACCAACTCCAAGAACATACTCTGGCGCTGTTCCCAGACTAGGTCTGTGCATCAGAGTGTGGTCAGGACGTAAGATAAGACCTAGGCATGTCATCCCTACTCCACTGGAACAGCCAAGGTCATCCGTTGCCGTGACTGATAAAGGAGAGAGCTTTGTTTATACAGCTGTGTTCTTGTTATGCATTTGCTCAACCGCTCAAGTTTATGCATTTTAGAAATGCTAAGAAGAAAAGGGGTTGGGGTTGGGTCCTGTTTCAAACTGACTGCACAGGAACCCATTCCTTCACTATTTAGTTTATTTATTTAATTTACTGCATTTGTATCAGCCCTTTTTCTCCAAGGCGCTCAAGGTGGCATATATGGTTCCCCCCCCCATTTAATTCCCACAACCACCTTGCGAGGTAGGTTAGGCAGTAAAAAAAAGGGTTGGGAGGGCAGATCTTGGAAATGATAGGTTAGGCAGTTAGCTTAACGTCTGTCACTGGAAAACTGGTGGAAAGTATTGTTAAAGATAAAATAGCCAAGCACATAGAACAGGGGTCAGCAAACTTACCGCACCTCGGGCCGGTGTCTCCAGCGCCGATCGCGCGGCGGGCCAGAGGGCGGGGGAGCACGTGCTCATACGCATGCACACGTGCTGTTTCCTGCGCACTTCCGGTTTGGAGGAGCACTGGAAATAGCTTGTGCGCATATGCACGTGACTCCTCCGACCCGGATGTGCACCGAAAATAACGCTTGCGCATGCGCACAAGCGACCGTATTTTCCGCTCTATAAGACGCACCCGACCATAAGACGCATCTAGTTTTCGAGGAGAACAAGAAAAAAAATGTTCTCTCCCTCTCTGCGCAGCGCCCCTTCAGCGAAGCGGCAGGAGAAGCGGAGCCCCTTCCGTTTCTCCTCCTGCTTGGCTGAAGGGGCGCTGCGCAGAGAGGGAAAGCTGTGCAGTGCCTCTCCAGCAAAGCGAAGCCAGGAGAGCGAGAGGGGTCGGTGCACATCGATCCCTCTTGATCTCCTGGCTTCAGGGATAGCTGCCCGAAGCCTCCGGAGTGCAGCAGGAGCGCTCCCGCTGCGCTCCAGAGGCTTCTCGTTGCTTTCACTGAAGCCATGGAGCCTGCATTTGCTCCATAAGATGCACACACATTTCCCCTTACTTTTTAGGAGGGGGAAAGTGCGTCTTATAGAGCGAAAAATACGGTATTTCTGGTGCTCTTCCGACCTGGAAGTGAGCAGCTGTGCAGCACATCGCTGGTAAGAGCAGTCGCCGCGGGTTGCCGTGGGCCGGATAAACGAGTCCCTCGGGCATTATCTGGCCCACGGGCCTTAGTTTGGGGACCCCGATGTAGAAGAACAAGCCCTGTGGAAGCAGAACCAGCATGGCTTCTGCAAAGGAAAAGCTTGGCTCACAAAGAGTTGTTTGAGAATGTCAACAAGCATATAGATAGAGGAGATCTGGTTGACATAGCGTACTGGGACTTTGAAAAAGCTTTTGGCAAACATAACTCACCAAAGACTCCTGACTGATCTTGGCAGTTGAGGAATAAGAGATCTTGTGGATCAGGATTTGGTCAAATTGCAGAAAGCAGAGAGTCAGAATAACTGGACAGTTCTCCAAATGGAGAGAAGTGGAGTCTCCCAAGGATCAGTGTTGGTTGGGACCTGCACTTTTTAACTTGTTTAGATCCGGAGTTAGGGATGGCCAGTGAGTTGGCCAGGTTGACGCTGAATTGTCTGGGGTTTTCAAAACAGAAAGAGATTTGTGAAGAACTCCGAAAGGACCTCTCCAAACAGAGGGGAGGAGTGAAAAAATGGCAAAGTCATGCATGGGGCGGGGTTGGGAATATATTAATTTCACATATACGTTCATGAGGCCTGGACTGCTGGTGGTGGACCAGGAGGAAGACCTTGTGGTCCTAGTAGACAGCTCATCTGGTGTGTCTTGGCCGTGAAAAGGCTCAGAAAATGGCCACCAAAATTATAAAAGCGGTTGAATAGACTACCCTGTGCAGAAAGGTTTCATTAAAACTTTTCGGCGTACAATGTTTGCTTTCCTTTCGTTGTCTTCCTCTCCTTCTTATTTCTCATTTGGTTTCCGGTTTCCTATTGTATGTTGAAAAGTTTTGATGGAACTCTATGCAAAACAGAAAAATAAAAACATAAACCGCCGGCTCTTGCTGCTGGCCTGTGACTCCGGCGTGAGGTTGGTGGGGTGCAGAAAGGGTTCCGGCAGGCAGAGGTGGCTTGGACCCCACAATTGAGTTTGCACCGCGCTGGCGCTGGCCCTGACCTGTCCCGTTGCTTCCCGCCAGGCCTGCGACTCCATCCCCCACGTCGAGGAGCCCTGCGACAGCGTCCAGCTCCGCCAGCCCTTCTCGGCCCCCCACGCCGGCGGCTACCCCCCGCACTGGGTACCAGGAGCTTGCTCTCGCCTCTCTCGGACGCTCTGTCTGTTCCTGCTGCCTCTCTCCCCATCTCTCTGCCTCTCTTCGGAAGAGGGGCTGCCCTTCTCCCTCCTCGGGAAAAAGCCCCCAAGAGCCGCACACACGCTCCACGCGGCTCTTTAAAGGAGCGCTGAGCTGAACCTCCCGTCTGCATTCGCTCCATAAGACGCAGACACATTTCTCCTTACTTTTTAGGAGGGAAAAAGTGTGTCTTATGGAGCGAAAAATACGGTAGTTATTTTTAGCCGTTTGTTTTCCCCAACTGGCAGCCGACGGGTCCAAGCAGGAGATGGTGGTGCTTGCCTGTTTCCTATGCCCAGGGCGATGGCCAGGACTGTCCTGCTTCCGTGGGGTGCCCACTCTCTCGCTGCTCCCCCCTTTTCCTTGCAGCTCTGTGCCTCTTTTCGGTCTGCCTGCCCCTCCAGCGCTGCTGCGGCGGGTGCCCCCCGCTCTCCTTCGCCCTCGCTTCGCCGTCGGGCGCTCTCCTTCCCTCCCTCTGCCTGTACTTAGTCCTTTCTCTCTCTTTCTCTCCCTCTCTCTCTCCTTCTCTCCTTTCCGCCCCCTTCCCCCCTCCCCCACCAGGCTACGGACGAGCCCGTCGCCCCGCCAGAGACCATGGACTCCATGCTGCGCCCCTTCAACCTGGTCATCCCCTTCACCGTCCAGAAGGGGGACATCACAGGTAGGGGCGGCTCCCCAAAAAAACACCTGGAGAGCCCCAGGACTGGCAGAGGGCTTGGGATGCTTAGGGATGGGGAGGGCATTTATTCACTTACAGTGGTGCCTTCGTTCTCAAACTTAATCCATTCCAGAAGTCCATTCCAAAACCAATTGTGTGCCTCCTTCCTAGGGAACCAAGGCTGAGCTTGGCAGTCCCTGCGCAATGTTGCTTAAAAGTTACCTGTGCCTTTACCATTTACAGTGGTACCTTGGTTCTCAAACTTAAACCGTTCCGGAAATCCGTTCCAAAACCAAAATGTTCCAAAACCAAGGCGCGCCTTCCCATAGGAAGCAATGCAAAATGGATCAATCCATTCTAGACTTTTAAAAACAACCCCTAAAACAGCAATTTAACATGAATTTTACTCTCTGATGAGACCACTGACCCAGTGGCGTAGCGTGGGTTGTCAGCACCCGGGGCAAGGCAAGTAATTTGCGCCCCCTAACCCATGGATTTGCGCCCCCTAACCCGTGGATTTGTGCCCCCTAACCCTAACCCCCAGATGTTGCGCCCGGTGCGGCCGGCCCCCCCTGACCCCCCACGCTACGCCACTGCACTGATCCATAAAATGAAAGCAATAAACGATGTACTGCAGTCACACAGTCAATCAATCCACCAGGAGCTGAACTGGGTTGCACACAGTCACAAAGGCAAAACGAAAAAAAAGAGCCACAAAAACAAAAACGCAAAATAATTAGCAAAAACAGACAGACTTCAGCATAACACTCAAACCGGAAGCGTGGCACTTAAAATGGAGCACATTCGGCTTCCGAGAAACCTTTGCAAACCAGAACACTTACTTCCGGGTTTGCAGGGTTTGGGTTCCAAGTTGTTTGAATACCAAGACGTTTGAGAACCAAGGTACTTGGTATTTGGTTTTCCAGATTAAAATTTTGCCGTCGCATATCCAACATACAACATACAAACAAGATTTCAAAGACTTTCCTGGACTTACAGTGGTGCCTTGGTTCTCAAACTTAATCGGTTCCAGAAGTCCATTCCAAAACCAGGCATGTGCCTCCTGGCTGGGGAACCAAGGCTGAGCTTGGCAGTCCCTGCGCAGTGTTGCTTAAAAGCTACCTGCACATTTACCATTTACAGTGGTACCTTGGTTCTCAAACTTAATCCATTCCCGAAGTCCGTTCCAAAACCAAAACGTTCCAAAACCAAGGTGCGCTTTCCCATAGAAAGCAATGCAAAACGGATCAATACGTTCCAGACTTTTAAAAACAACCCCTAAAAGAGCAGTTTAACATGAATTTTGCTATCTAATGAGACCATTGACCCATAAGATGAAAGCACTAATCAATGTACCGTACTATAAAATAAATAAAACAGCATTGTAGATTAGGGAAATTAAAATTATTGTTTTTTCTTACTTGCACTGATAGTCATTGTTTGGAAGGGGGGCTTTTATCCATTTCCGCAATCACACAGTCAATCAGTCAGTAGCTGAACTGTGTTCCACACAGCTACAAAAACAAAAAATAAAACCTGCATACAGCAACAGTGTTTTGTAGGCTGCTATGATGCAAGTCACGGGCCCCGCCTGCTAGCCTGCTCCCTAAAATATCACTGGTTTGCCCCTCTCTCTCTATAGGGTGCCTACATTCTGGATGGACTGGTTGCATGTACAAAATGTGCAAATGGCTTGAGATACCTATTAGGTCCATCAATTACCATATAGCATATATTCAACACAAAAAACAGCGACAATTTTTTGTTGACAAAGGACAGCTGGACGTAGAAAGGGCCCCATTACCTTCAGTAGCTTAGCGCCTCATCGAACCGAAATCCAGCCCTGTCCCCATTGCTCAACTTTAGATTGCCATGCGAAGCCAGACTTAGTGGCACAGCCTCATTGAGGACTGGAGAATTGATGAATGTTGAGAGGGGAGGGACCAAGCTCTGCGCTGCAGCTAAGGACGCTTGGCCTACAGGAGGTCCCAGAGTTCAAGGGATTCCGACTCAACATTAAAACAATAAAATTGAAATTATTATGAGGAAGGACTTCCTGATGGTGAGAGGAGTTTGACAGCAGAATGGACTCCCTCGGAAGGGGGCAGATTATGGGGTGGGCGCAACTCTTGGGAACACAGCAGGCTCCCTTCTACGGAGTCAGGCGAGGTTTCTGAGTCTGGCCCCAATCCACGGCTCTTTCCTCATCATACATTCAGGTCTTAACAGCGTTCCCTTTCCCTCCCGTTTCCCTTCCCCCCTCCCCGGTCTCCAGGCGAGGTGCGGATGCCTTCTGGCAAGACGGCACGGCCGCACATCACCGACAACAAGGATGGCACCGTGACGGTGAAGTACGCCCCCGTGGAGAAGGGTCTGCACGAGATGGACATCAAGTATGATGGAAACCACATCCCAGGTGAGAGGTCCTGCCGGGGATTCTTCAGATTCGACTCCTGCATTGCGGCGGGTTGGGCTGGATGACCTCTGAGGGGCCCCTTCCAACTCTGCAACATTATGGTTCAGTGGTACAAAGCATTTTTGAAAGCCACTGCATCCCAAATGGCCCCAGTCTCCTTCCAACTCCTCCTTTCCTGCGGGGTTTCTGTGGTTCTCTGCCGCGGATTTTGTCCCGAACCACACAATTGTGATCCTTAAGGCAGTTTGTGTGGTCAGAGCAACAGCGGCACAAAGGTGGAGCTCACAGACCCGTGAATCGCACTGGCTCACATAGAGGAATCCTCGTGCCTTAGCCGACACATTTGTAGAAACCGAGTCACGTTGTCAGAGGAAAAGCACGCCTGCGTTATCAGAGCAGGGAGCGGCCGCCGAGACCACATAACACCGGTCTTGAAAGACCATCATTGGCTCCTAGTACATTTCTGAGCACAATTCAAAGTGTTGGTGCTGAGCTTGAAAGCCCTAAACGGCCTCGGTCCAGTATACCTGAAGGAGCGTCTCCACCCCCATCATTCTGCCCGGACACTGAGGTCCAGCGCTGAGGGCCTTCTGGCGGTTCCCTCATTGCGAGAAGCAAAGCTACAGGGAACCAGGCAGAGGGCCTTCTCGGTAGTGGCGCCCGCCCTGTGGAACGCCCTCCCATCAGATGTCAAGGAAATAAACAACTATCTGACTTTTAGAAGACATCTGAAGGCAGCCCTCTTTAGGGAATTTTTAAATGTTTGATGTTTTTAATACAGTGGAACCTTGGGTTGTGTCCGTGATCCGTGCGGGAGGCACATTTGCAACCCACAGCTCTGCATCTGCGTGACGCGATTGGATGCTTCTGCGCATGTGCGAGCACCGAAACCCGGAAGTAACCTGTTCCGGTTCTTCCAGGTTTCAGTGCGTCCGTAACCTGAAAACGCATAACCTGAAGCGTCTGTAACCCGAGGTACCACTGTATTCTGTTGGGAGCCAGATGGGCGGGGTATAAATTATTATTATTATTATTATTATTGAGCTGGATGCCAGATTCAGTGAGCAGACCACAATAATCGAATTTGGGAAGATTCAGGACATATGAAAGTCTTACGCCCACTGACAGTTTTTATATCTTCACATGTACTATCCATGCAAGTGCTAAAATTTCCACTGCACTGCCCCCCCCCCCAAGTTGCACACTGGGGTTTATTGGGGTTTTCGGTGGTGACCAGACTTTTAGAAGACATCTGAAGGCAGCCCTGTTTAGGGAAGCTTTTAATGTTTGATGCATTACTGTATTTTAATATTTTGTTGAAAGCCGCCCAGAGTGGCTGGGGAAGCCCAGCCAGATGGGTGGGGTATAAATTGTTGGCTGTTTGCAGTATGGTAACGCTGCAGAGAGCTTGCTGGGGAGACCATGCATTAAAAAGAAAGGACTCAAAAATAACTTAAGCAAGGTTTTAATAAGAAAAACAAAAACTCCTTTTACACTAAGTACATTAACAACCAAACCAGACCCAACCACCAACCCATCCCCCAGGGTAATGGGAGAGCTAGGTGCTGCTCCTTATATACTACACCCAAATGCTGACACACCTTAATCAAATACAACTCAGCAGCACCTGCTATGCTTCACAGCTGTAAAGCTGGGTCTCGTTATCTTACTCTGGCCCTTGCTCTGGCCCCTTAAAGACATACACATCGGGTGCAACAATGATGAACCTTTACATTTAAAGAAACCATTCAACATAAATAATAATAATATATTATTATTATTATTATTATTATTATTATTATTATTATTATTATTATTTCACTCCAGCCTGCTCAGAGCACACCCACCCAACCTGTTCTCCAAGCCTCCCCTGAATTCCCTGATCCCTCTCTCTTGTGCATGTCTACACGTAAATCGGCACACATTTCTGAGCGCCAGAAATGGAGGGAATTAGAAATCTTTTTCAAGCCGCCTGGCCTGGCGCTGTTCCCCTCCCGCTGACGTCTCTTATCTCTGCGCCTAGGGAGCCCTCTCCAGTTCTACGTGGATGCCATCAACGCCCGCCATGTCAGCGCTTACGGGCCTGGGCTGAGCCACGGCATGGTTAACAAGCCGGCGACCTTCACCATCGTCACCAAGGATGCCGGAGAAGGTAAGACTGGCGCCCCCACCTGGCGGCTCCACCGTGCAGCACATCCCGTATCTAAAAGCAAGCTGCAGTCGGGTGAATCCGCTGGGTCCACAAAACATGTATTTCAGCATCTAAGGATTTCAGGGTGCTAGGGGACCACAAGCTTGACATGAGCCCACAGTGTGATGTAGCTGCGAAGAAAGCAAATGCTGTTCCAGGCTGCATCAACAGAAATGTAGGGTCCAGATCAAAGGAAGTCATAGGTAAAGGTCAAGGTAAAGGGACCCCTGACCATTAGGTCCAGTCGTGGCCGACTCTGGGGTTGCGGCGCTCATCTTGCTTTACTGGCTAAGGGAGCCGGCGTACAGCTTCCGGGTCATGTGGCCAGCATGACTAACCGCTTCTGGCGAACCAGAGCAGCGCACGGAAACGCCGTTTACCTTCCCGCCGGAGCAGTACCTATTTATCTACTTGCACTTTGACATGCTTTTGAACTGCTAGGTTGGCAGGAGCAGGGACCGAGGAACGGGAGCTCACCCCATCATTGCGGGGATTCGAACCGCCAACCTTCTGATCGGCACATCCTCTGAGGTTTAACCCACAGCGCCACCTTATACTGCGTTTAAAACCAAAATCGCATTTGGATAGAAACTGTTTCTCAGGCGGCTAGTCCTAGTCTTTATAACCCTGGACCTTCTTCCAGAAGGCAGAAGCTGAAAGAGATCATTTCCGGGGTGCGCACTATCCTGCGCTATCTCTGCAACTTTCTTATGGCACCTGGGAGCATAGATTTGATCCGAGGTGGGAAGAGTGCACCCAATTATTCTCTCCGCAGTCTTTACAACCCTGGACAGCATTGTTGTTTCCCTGACCATGCAGCTCCCAAACCACACACACAGACCACTCTCTGGTGTCCATAGCTAGGGCAAAGTTGCCCCAAGATCCCGCAGGTGATGGAGGAGGAAGGTGGGCCGGCTAGTACCCGAGGACAGGTGTGGAGGCGAGAGGGATGTCAGGCAGGGCAGCAAGCTGAAAGGGAAGAGAGGGGAAAATAGAGCATTTCTGTGGTATCTGGGTGGAAGGGAGGACCAGCGAGTGCTAGTCCTTTGACCCAGCTGCTTTCTCCTCACCCCAGGAGGCCTGTCGCTGGCTGTGGAGGGTCCCTCTAAGGCCGAAATCACCTGCAAGGACAACAAAGATGGCACCTGCACCGTCTCCTACTTGCCGACGGCCCCCGGGGATTACAACATCATCGTGCGCTTCGACGACAAGCACATCCCCGGCAGCCCCTTCACCGCCAAGATCACCGGTGAGCCTTGCTCTCCAGTTAATGTGGGACGGCGCGACGGCACTTCTTCCCCTTTCGCTCTTGGGTCCACTCTCACTTCGCACCCACCCCGCAGAACACCAATAATTATTATTATTATTAAACAAATGCAGACATGAAATAAAGCCAAAATAGGTAGCCTGTGGACAGAAGATAATAGTAATAATAATAATAATAATAATAATAATAATAATAATAATAATAAATTTATTATTTATACCCCGCCCATCTGGCTGGGTTTCCCCAGCCACTCTGGGCGGCTTCCAACAGAATATAAAAATACAACAATCTATTAAACGTTAAAAGCTTCCCTAGTAGAGACTCAAGCTGTATATTATGATGTAAACGTAACGGTTGGGCAAGGCGAGGTCACAAAATGAGGGCCCTGTTCTAACAAGGGAGAAGAATCAGAATACAGTAGTACCTCTGGATACACACACCTCTGGTTGCGTATCCTTCGGGTTATGCACGCAGCACATTTTTGGGGTTTTGCCGCGCGTGCATGCGCAGAAGCGCTCTATGCACCGCTGTATTTCTTCTGGCGTCCCCGCCTTGCACTCGGTCTCGCTCACAGACTTCTCCTTCCCAGGCGACGACTCCATGCGCACCTCCCAGCTGAACGTGGGAACCTCCACTGACGTCTCTCTGAAGATCACCGAGAGCGACCTGAGCCTGCTCACTGCCAGCATTCGTGCGCCGTCCGGCAACGAAGAACCCTGCTTGCTCAAGCGCCTGCCGAACCGGCACATTGGTGAGTTTGCTGACAGTTTTCTCCTTTTTTCGTTGTTGCAAATTTTGCTCACCGACAGACGGAGGAGACCTGTGAAAACTCGCAAAGGTGTGCTCTCTTGATGCCTTAACTTTCTTTTTTTAAAATAATTTTTATTAAGTTTTCCATTTAACAATCACATTAATTATTCCAAATTATACCAGTACATATCATAAAGTCCCAATATTTTGCCAAATTATAAATTTTTGTTGGGGTGTCCCATGCTTCGAGTTCAGTAAGGGTCCAGTCATCTCATATTGCTGCACCCAATTCCTTAAAAAAAATATAATAATTTTTATTAAGTTTTCCATTTTAACAATCCAATCAGATCACATTAAATATTCCCAATTATACAGTTACATAAAGTCCAAATATTTTGCCAAATTATAAATTTTTGTGGGGGCTTCCCATGCTTCAAGTTCAGTGGGGTCCAATCATCTTATGTTTCTACTGCCTTGAGTTTCCAATAGTTCCTCCTGTTGCTATCCTTCCTTCTTTCATCTTGCTGTGGGTTGGTGTGGGGGATTCCCTGGTCTTGAATGGGGTAACTGTGCCCCTGAAGGACCAGGTGCGCAGCCTGGGAGTCATTTTGGACTCACAGCTGTCCATGGAGGCGCAGGTTAACTCTGTGTCCAGGGCAGCTGTCTACCAGCTCCACCTGGTACGCAGGCTAAGACCCTCCCTGCCTGCAAACTGTCTCGCCAGAGTGGTGCATGCTCTAGTTATCTCACGCTTGGACTACTGCAACGCGCTCTACGTGGGGCTACCTTTGAAGGTGACCCGGAAACTGCAATTAATCCAGAATGCGGCAGCTAGACTGGTGACTGGGAGTGGCCGCCGGGACCACATAACACCGGTTCTGAGAGATCTGCATTGGCTCCCAGTACGTTTCCGAGCACGATTCAAAGTGTTGGTGCTGACCTTTAAAGCCCTAAACGGCCTCGGTCCAGTATACCTGAAGGAGCGTCTCCACCCCCATTGTTCAGCCCGGACACTGAGATCCAGCGCCGAGGGCCTTCTGGCGGTTCCCTCATTGCGAGAAGTGAGGTTACAGGGAACCAGACAGAGGGCCTTCTCGGTAGTGGCGCCCGCCCTGTGGAACGCCCTCCCACCAGATGTCAAAGAGATAAATAATTACCTGTCATTCAGAAGACATCTTAAGGCAGCCCTGTTCAGGGAAGTTTTTAATATGTAACGCTGTACTGTTTTTAACACTGATTGGGAGCCGCCCAGAGTGGCTGGGGAAACTCAGCCAGATGGGCGGGGTATAAATAATAAATTATTATTATTATTATTATTATTATTATTATTATTATTATTATTACTGCACCCAATTCCTATGGGGCTCGTTTTGTTTGGATAGGGGAGCCCCAGGGTCTGGGGGGCTCTGCTGCTGCTGCTGCTCCCGTCCCCCCTTGCACTGACTCTTCCCTCTCCCCCCCAGGCATCTCCTTCACCCCCAAGGAGGTCGGAGAACACGTGGTCAGCGTGAAGAAGAGCGGAAAACACGTCACCAACAGCCCCTTCAAGATCATGGTGGGGCAGTCAGAGATCGGAGACGCCAGCAAGGTTAAAGTCTCAGGAAAAGGGCTGGTGGAAGGGCGGACCTTCGAGGTGTCCGAATTCATTGTGGACACACGCACCGCAGGTGAGGGGAGAAGGGGGGCATGGAGATGCGCCTGTTTGTCTCGGGATAGGAATCGTGGCAACGTAGACTTGGAAGGAACCCCAAAAGTCATCTAGCTCCCAGAATCTCGACTCCATCACACACGGTTTTAGCTTTTCTGTCTTTCGTAAAACCTTTATTGGCATCACATACAACATCCAAAAGGGTGGCACTGTGGGTTAAACCACAGAGCCTAGGACTTGCCGATCAGAAGGTGGGAGGTTTGAATCCCCACGACGACGGGGTGAGCTCTCGTCGCTTGGTCCCAGCTCCTGCCAACCTAGCAGTTCGAAAGCACGTCAAAGTGCAAGTAGATAAGTAGGTACCGCTCCGGCGGGAAGGTAAACGGCGTTTCTGTGTGCTGCTCTGGTTTGCCAGAAGCGGCTTAGTCCTGCTGGCCACAGGACCCGGAAGCTGTATGCCGGCTCCCTCGGCCAATAAGGCGAGATGAGCGCCGCAACCCCAGAGTTGGTCACGACTGGACCTAATGGTCAGGGGTCCCTTTACCTTTTTACAACATCGAAAACAAATCAATGGCACAAAACATTTGCTAAATAAACAAGGCAGAGCAGTCTAACGTCACATCTCTAGGTCTCCAGGGAGATCAGACGTCTGCAGTGAACCTATTATTGAGAGGCTTACACAAGCCTGCGACCAGTTATCTGCTGTGCATGTAAAAGGGGGATGTAACTCTGCTACATAAAGAAACTTGCTAGCGCAAGTTAGGAAGGATATTAATAAACAATATATCCTCTCCTGCTTCCCTGAACATTCCCATAGTTTAAACCAGCGGTTCTCAACCTGTGGGCCCACAGATGTTGTTGGACTACAACTCCCATCATCCCTGACCACTGGTCATGCTGGCTAGGCATGATGGGAGTTGTAGTCCAACATCTGGGGACCCACAGGTTGAGAAACACTGGTTTAAATGATTCGGCTCTCCCAGAGCGAAAGAGATGGGCCTGACGCTGTCTGCCTCCTTCCCCTCCAGGTTATGGCGGCCTCGGCCTGTCCATCGAGGGTCCCAGCAAAGTGGACATCAACTGCGAGGACATGGAGGACGGCACCTGCAAAGTCACCTACTGCCCCACGGAGCCCGGGAACTACATCATCAACATCAAGTTTGCCGACAAGCACGTGCCAGGTCAGTGCCTTTCTCTCGTCAGCATGTCCTCTGTGCGTTGCAGACTTCAAGGTTCTAGTCCTCAGCTTCCCGGCCTTCTCTGCTTCCCTGCCCCACCAGCGACACTTGCAAAACATGACCCCAGCCCCAGTCTCTCGCAATGGAGGGGAGGCGGCCGCGGGTCACTTGGAAAGAGGGTTAGGCAAATTCCCGGAGGACGAGATTGCTGTCGATGGCTCCTAGCTAGGATGGCCATGTTCTGCCTCCAAAATTTGAGGCAGCGATGCTTCTGAACGGCGGTTGGTGGACATTGCAAGAGTAGGGAGAGGGCTCTGGTGCTCGGATCCAGTGGAGTGACATTACCTTTTCTAGTTTGGTGTTAATTTCCTCCACTGTTCTTGCAGTCAGCAGTCAGTGGTCCGTGGGAGATAACCAGAGCATGCAAAAGTTTCTTTCATTATTCTTTTTAGTCTTTACCTACGAGATCGCTTTTCCCCACACGTGCCCACTTGACTGGCACTCCTTCTGGTGCCATCTCATACCCGTTCCGCGCTTGTAAGAACTCGATTGTCCAGCATGGCAGCGCTGGCCCTTCGGAACTCCCTGCCAATTGGTTTTCCTTTCAGCACCTGTGGGAAACATTCTAGTTGAGACGCTTAGAGAAAGTTGGCGAGGATTTTAACCTTTTTTGCAGGATTTCTCCTTTTTGTTTGCTTTAAACCATGGGTGGGCAAACTAAGGCCTGGGGGCCGGATCTGGCCCAATCGCCTTCTAAATCCGGCCCGCAGATGGTCCAGGAATCAGTGTGTTCTCACATGAGTAGAATGTGTCCTTTTATTTGCATCTCTGGGTGTCCTTTAAATGCATCTCTGGGTTATTTGTGGGGCATAGGAATTCGTTCATTTCTCCCCAAAGGTCTGAGACCCCCAACAAGGTCTGAGGGACAGTGGACTGGCCCCCTGCTGAAAAGGTTTGTTGACCCCTGCTTTAAGGTGTTGCCGTAAGATTTTCTTGCCTTACATTTTTTGTAAACCGCTTTGAGGTTCCTCCTGTCCCCAGAAAAACAAACAAACAAGCGGTATATAACTTTGGTGAAATTTCACCCCCGAGCCAAAACCCAGCCGCCTTTTGGGCTTAATTGGGATATAACCGGGATCTCAGGGTAACAGCTATGTGTCGCTGCCTTTCCAGGAAGCCCTTTCACCGTGAAGATGTCGGGCGAGGGGCGCATGAAGGAGAGCATCACCCGCCGGCGCCAGGCGCCATCCATTGCTACCATCGGCAGCACGTGCGATCTGAACCTCAAAATCCCAGGTAAGGGGGCACATCTTGGGGAGTGGGGTTTAGGGGGCAGCCGAAGGCCCAGGACCTGAACAGGACCACCAGGGGATTTTGTTTCCACCCCTATCCCACCCCTTTCTTCCTTTCTGCTCTGTCACCGGTGTGGTCCAGACTAGAGCTGAAACAACACCTGTTGCACAAATCTGGGATTCCAGTATTTTGAAGAAGAAAACCCTTTCCTTTTCTTTCTTTTACATTTTTATTAATTTTTTAACATATCAGTTCCAGCAATCATACAACATATCTTCCCATCTTATATAATATTTTTGACTTCCGTCAACACCTCTGATGATTTTCCGTTCTTTATCACTTATTCTACAATTCTTAATTCCCTATTACATTTAATTATCCTTAACTAATAACTCTTATCGTAGTCTTTCTTGCAACATTTCAAATAATCCACCTTACAAAACTTCTTGCAGTCCTGCTAGCGTAATCTGTTCATCACAATTACTTTTCAAATAGTTCATATATTTGCTCCAGTCTTCTAAGAATCTCTGATCCCACAGGTTTCGAATCCTTCCTGTTAAATTATCTAATTCTGCATAGTCCAGAAGAAAACCCTTTTCTCCCTCTTTTGTAACCCTAGTTAAAACTTTGCATAGTTTCAGCATTTTGCCAAAATGGCAAAAATGACCGGAAGAATCAGAAACCGGGAAGACCAATATGTTAATAAGGAATAGGGGGAATCTTTAATCTTATCTTAAAAACCACTGTAGAGAGCTAAAGTCGTTAGTGTGGTCGGAATATCACTTGTAGTTTAATGGTGGATTTTGGTACACAAAGGAGATGCAAAAGATTCGGGTTATTATAAAAGACGCAGGAGGAAAGAACTAGCAATAGGACCCACCAAGGGGAGGAGGGAAGTCCAGGAGATTCTGTGGAATATTGTATGTTGATACGTTATTGTAAAATTTCAATTTGAAAAACCCAAATAAATCAATATATGGAAAAGCAACAACTATGCATAGTTAACCTGCCGCAGGAGGCAGCGACAGCCAACTTGGATGGCTTTGTGGCTTCGTGTTCTGGTTTTGGCAGGCGGGTCACCTGTTCCTGCCACGGGGCACCCAGAGCCATCTAGTCCACCCTTGGTTCTCCATCTTACATTATGAGTATTGCTATTGCTGCAGGATACATCTGAGTTCCTGGGGTTTCCCAAGAGGCAGGGAGAGTGAGAGGGGGACTTGTTGGAGTCAGAAACGATTCACTGCCTTATTTGCCTTTTCAAAAACTTGCATTTGCTTAGCCCAGGCATGTCCAAAGTCCGTTTTGGGGGCCTAATCTGGCCTGCCAGTCGGCTTAATCTAGCCCCTGTGGCAGTTTATTTCCTGGGGTAAAATCCTAAAAAAACCCTCAACAACTTCAATCCTAATGAAAGCTAAACAGCTTTGGTTGGCCCTTTGGTCAGCCCTCATGGCCCTTCACTTCATCAAATCCAGCCCTCTTTGAAAAAAGTTTGGACACCACTGGCTTAGCCCCTGGTGACAGAAAAAAGCCTGCCCAGGTCTAAGTCGGTAGCAGCACCTGTGGCAATGAGGACTAGCCGTTTGCCTTTTTAGAACCAAGGTGCAAAGGCTTTCACACTTAGAGGCAGAGGGGGCTTCTTTTTGTGGGAATGTTCTGGGTGGCAGGAGAGGATATATTGTTTATTCATATCCTTTCTAACTTGTGCTAGCAAGTTTCTTTATGTGGCAGAGTTACATCCCCCTTTTTACATGCACAGCAGATAGCTGGTTGCAGGCTCGTGTGAGCCTCTCACTATTATACAATTCAGTATTGAATTGTATATTACTGGTAAGTTCCCTTTAATCCCTCTTAATAGAATAAAGATGCCACAATCTTATTCAAAGATGACAAAAGAAGTTTACTCACATCAGTTCACAGTTGGATCCCTGAAGGCAGACTTAGTTACAAATATGTACATTGGATCTACCCCATATGGGGGAATAATCCCAGTGCTTCTGCTCGCTGAGAGCTAGCAGAGCAGTCCTAGCTAGAAGCTGGTCAAACGAGGAAGGAAGTCACAAAGAGAGAGGTGTGCGGCGTGACTTGCTCTTTTGTTACCTGGACAGGTGAGGTCACGCCCACCTTCTGTCACATGCAAAAGGAAGGATTCTCCAGCCAGGAGGAACAGGAAGTTTCGACTGGCTGGACCAAACATTCCCTGGCATGTCTTCTCTAGCATTTCAAGGAATGTTGTACTTGACTGCCTCTCCTGGATCACATCCCACATTCCTGGTGCAAGGCATAGCTATCAACTTTTCCCTTTTCTTGCGAGGAATCCTATTCGGAATAAGGGAATTTCCCTTAAAAAAGGGAAACGTTGACAGCTATGGTGCAAGGACCCCCTTTCTTTTTTTTATCAATTTTTAAAATCGATTTTCCACATTTATAACAAAAATATAACATATAAAAGACACAAAAAGAAACACATTACAATACTGAAAGCAAAATAAAAACACTTCTTACTTCTAAAATCCAAATTAACTTTCATTGTGGTCTGACTTCCTCAAATCCCCCCCCAATGAATTTCATTGTGGCACCAAGTTCTCCACGATCATCTTCCTAACAAAATTAACTCCTTCAATTTACTATCTTCATCTCTTTTCTTATTGGCTTAAATCCATATTCCTGTGCAACATTCTTATTCTAATCCTAGGCCTGTTTGATACTTTCAAGTATTTCCTAATTACCGTATTTTTTGCTCTATAAGACTCACTTTTCCCCCTCCTAAAAAGTAAGGGAAAATGTGTGTGCGTCTTATGGAGCGAATGCAGGCTGCGCAGCTATCCCAGAAGCCAGAACAGCAAGAGGGATTGCTGCTTTCACTGCGCAGCGATCCCTCTTGCTGTTCTGGCTTCTGAGATTCAGAATATATTTTTTTCTTGTTTTCCTCCTCCAAAAACTAGGTGCGTCTTGTGGTCTGGTGCATCTTATAGAGCGAAAAATACGGTATCTTATATTACAATATTTAGCTAGATCATCTTTAAAATTTCTTCGTGGGACCCTCTTTCTAACCCTCCTGTCTCCCCCTCTGTCTTGCCCCCGCTTCTCCTTCCGCCGCCGCCTTCCGCGCAGGCAACTGGTTCCAGATGGTCTCGGCCCAGGAGCGGCTGACGCGCACCTTCACGCGCAGCAGCCACACCTACACGCGCACCGAGCGGACGGAGATCAGCAAGACGCGCGGCGGCGAGACCAAGCGAGAGGTGCGGGTGGAGGAGTCCACCCAAGTGGGCGGGGACCCCTTCCACAACGTCTTCGGAGACTTCCTGGGGCGCGAGAGCCTCGGTTCTTTCGGGAGCATCGCCCGGACGGCCCAGGAGGGTGCGTGGGCGCAGTGTGCTGTGTTGTGGGGTTGCATGGGCCTCTCGTGTGCGCCTGTGTGCGGGGTTTTTTTTTGCACGGAGTCAGGCAGAGGTGCGCCTGCGAGCGGGCAGACGTTTAGGAGGTTCGCTCTACACTTAATTGCATGTGCACCCCACTTTTGGGACGGAGGAGCTCAAGGGGGGGCTATGCATGGTTCCCCCCCTCACTAGGCCTAGGACCCACGTACCTCTCCTGGTATGCCCCGTGGAGGACCTTAACACTTTGGTGGTCCTTAGCCGCAAGGTGGTTAGATTGGTCTCAACTAGGGCCAGGGCCTTTTCGGTACTGGCCCCGACTTGATGGAACGCTCTGTCACAAGAGACTAGGGCCCTGCGGGACTTGACATCTTTCCGCAGGGCCTGCAAGACAGAGCTGTTCCGCCTGGCCTTTGGTTTGGACTCGGTCTGACCCTTATGTTTCTCTCCCCTTAGGGTCTTGATTTATTGGCTATTTTAAAATGAGGCTGCATTTTAAATTGCATTTTAACTTGTACAGTGGTACCTCGGGTTACATACGCTTCAGGTTACAGACTCGGCTAACCCAGAAATAGTACCTCGGGTTAAGAACTTTGCTTCAGGATAAGAACAGAAATCGTGCTCTGGCGGCACGGCAGCAGTGGGAGGCCCCATTAGCTAAGGTGGTGCTTCAGGTTAAGAACAGTTTCAGGTTAAGAACGGACCTCCAGAACGAATTAAGTACTTAACCCGAGGAACGACTGTATTTTAAATTGGTTTTTTTCTCCCTCTCTTTTTTTGTATTTTAAATTGGTTTTTTTTCTCCCTCTCAGTCACAAGCACCATTTGAATGGCAATGCCCATCAACTTTTTTGGGGGGGCTCCATTAGATATTTTATAGGGGGGCAAAGCATGGGCGTAGCCAGTGTTTTTGTTAGGGGGGGTCCAGAAAGTTGTTCAGCTTTGGGGGGAGATCATGGGTAAAAATGCCCCCCAAAAGAGGATATTATGGGGGGCCAGGCTTCTGAATTTGAGTATTTTTAATGCTTTTCAATAATTATGCGGAGCTGTTCCCCCTGTGCCCATGGAGTAAAGGGGCCTGGCCCCTAGGGGTTGTCTCCTATGCCCTGAAGGCAAAACTGAGGATTTCAACCAAGCGTCTACGCCTTGGGGGCTTGGAGAGGCAGCCCTTTCTTAACGTTGCACGAGAATTTTGCTTATTTGCTATTCACTGCTCTGAAGCTCTTGATATCCTCTCCCTGTGCGTTTTGCCTGTGTCGATTCAGTGCTCCAAACGGAGTTTAGAACCGCATTCAGCTCGTTCATGCATGGTCACAGTATATTTGCGTGTTTTGTCCCAGCACCAACACCTGGTCTCTTGCATGACTCTGAATATTCGCACAAGGGGTTAAGGGAAGGATGCGTCCAGGACCAGAATCTTGCCGAAGCTCCTCTAATTTTAAAGCTTTCGGTGGATATGCAGCTTATTTGTTTCCAAACTGCAATCAACCACCCCAATATTGATTATTTTATTGAGATTATTCTAGCAAAGTAAATCAGAAAGAAGGGACACGGGTGGCGCTGAGGGTTAAACCACAGAGCCTAGGACTTGCCGATCAGAAGGTTGGCGGTTCGAATCCCCGCGACGGGGTGAGCTCCCGTTGCTCTGTCCCAGCTCCTGCCAACCTAGCAGTTTGAAAGCACGTCAAAGTGCAAGCAGATAAATAGGTACCCCTCCGCCGGGAAGGTAAACGGCGTTTCCGTGCCCTGCTCTGGTTCGCCAGAAGCGGCTTAGTCATGCTGGCCACATGACCCGGAAGCTGTACGCCGGCTCCCTCGGCCAATAAAGCGAGATGAGCACCGCAACCCCAGAGTCGGCCACGACTGGACCTAATGGTCAGGGGTCCCTTTACCTTTACATTAAATCAGAAAGGAAAAGAAAGAAAAGAAAAAAGGAGGAAGAGAATACATAAAAGACATTTTTAAAAGCAGAGGAAATCAGCAACAATAAAACAACCATATAAGGCTACAGAACTTTAGCCTTTTAGATGGATAAACATATTGTTTAGATGGATAAACTTGTTGTTTCCCTCAAGGTTGTGTTAATCCATGTGTCACTAGGGTTTCGAAAAACGCATTCTAAATATTAAATTTGTCCATGCATAGTCTGCACCTGAAAGTGAACCGTTGATGGGTTGCCAGAGTTGTTATGTCATTTGTCAATTTATTGAAGGGAAACCATATTTCTCCTTTCAGTGATTCAGTATCAGTCTTTTTGCAGATGTGAGGACATGGAAAATGCATTTACATTGACCGATTGCCAGGCCCCATATATTCAGTATATAGTTAAGAGGATGTTATCTTCTAAAAATTATTAGCGCTTTCCCCACCATGATATTTATATACCCTAATACTTCCCCCAGGGACACAGATGGCACTGTTGTCTAAACCACAGAGCCTAGGGCTTGCCGATTGCAAGGTTGGCGGTTCGAATCCCTGCGACGGGGTGAGCTCCCATTGCTCGGTCCCTGCTCCTGCCCACCTAGCAGTTCGAAAGCATGTCAAAGTGCAAGTAGATAAATAGGTACCACTCCAGCGGGAAGGTAAACGGCGTTTCTGTGCACTGCTCGGGTTCGCCAGAAACGGCTTAGTCATGCTGGCCACATGACTGCAGACAAACGCTGGCTCCCTCGGCTTATAGAGCGAAATGAGCACTGCAACCCCAGAGTCGTTTGCGACTGCACCTAACAGTCAGGGGTACCTTTACCTTTAATACTTCCCCCCAAAATTATGCCAGTACTGGTAAAGGTAAAGGTACCCCTGCCCGTACGGGCCAGTCGTGTCCGACTCTAGGGTTGTGCGCTCATCTCACTCTAGAGGCCAGGAGCCAGCGCTGTCCGCAGACACTTCCGGGTCACGTGGCCAGCGTGACGAAGCTGCTCTGGCGAGCCAGCACCAGCGCAGCACACAGAAACACCATTTACCTTCCCGCTAGAAAGCGGTACCTATTTATCTACTTGCACTTAATTGTGCTTTCGAACTGCTAGGTAGGCAGGAGCTGGGACCGAAGGACGGGAGCTCACCCCGCCGCGGGGATTCGAACCGCCGACCATGCGATCGGCAAGCCCTAGGCGCTGAGGTTTTACCCACAGCGCCACCTGCGTTCCTTTTGCCAGTACTGGACACCTGTTTTAAGGAAGCATTTTCCCTATTGCATCTCCAAACTACAGTCATGAGGACTAGAAACACGTTCCTTCTATTATGAGCAATTGGAAACAGGAGCCTCGGGCTGCTCTGATTGGCGAGGCTGCATGCGCGTGAGGCTGCTCGGGATTGGCCGGGCCTTTTTGCAGGCTCTTGATTGGCTGGCGGCCTTCTTACGGACTCTCCCCCTGTCTTCCTCCTCGCGGTCCAGGTGAGGCGGGCTTGCAGGCCATGACTGCTCAGGTGACCAGCCCGTCGGGGAAGATGGCGGAGGCGGAGATCATCGAGGGGGACGACAGCGCCTACTCGGTGCGCTTCGTGCCGCAGGAGATGGGCCCCCACACCGTCAACGTCAAGTACCGAGGGCAGCACGTCCCCGGGAGCCCCTTCCAGTTCACTGTGGGGCCTCTGGGGGAAGGCGGCTCCCACAAGGTGCGAGCGGGAGGCACCGGTCTGGAGAGAGGCGTGGCCGGAGTCCCAGGTAAGAGAGCACATGATAGCCTCAATGAATAAATCTTTATTTGCATCAGCCATCCGCCATAGTTGCGTGGCGAGTTCCCCCCCAGTGGAAATAAAGACACATGATACAATTATTAAGGTTAATGGACTAAATAAGGCCACAACTTTATTGGTTACAGGTGATGAGCGGTATTGGCTTAGGCATTGGTCCTAACCCACTATATCCGACTTCAGCCCATCCGCTTGAAGTCCAGGAAGGGTTAACCACCAGTAGGGGGAGTCCTGCTGATGCACATCAACTAGGAACTCCCCCGGGGTCTCCGTTAGGGGGTGTGCTTTAGACCCTCACCTCCCCAGGCTTCGGACAGGGCCACGCCCCCCAGAATCCTTTACCAGACTACCCTTCAATATGCGGGGCAGGTGATGGCGCTTCCTCCCCTCTTCCGTCTACGGAGCAATACCAATGCCTAACCGCCAATACCCAGAGTGTTGTGACGGTTTGCTATGAGGTAGGCGAAAACCAAGTGGCTGGTGCCAATTTGCCACGGGGAAAAATTCCTACCAGGCTCCTCAATGGCGACCAACCAAGGTCCATAGGAAGGTCAAGGAACGAAAACCTTATAGGGCGGGAAAAACAGGAATTGCAGCAGAAGAAAGATAGAATCGAAGATTTGGGAGGTGTTCCTAGGGGTCATCCAGTCCAACCCGCTGCAATTCAGCCATCCCAATGGAAACATCCCCGACAGGTGGCCTGAAAGCTCCCTCCTCTTTTTCTCCCCAGCCGAGTTCAGCATCTGGACGCGGGAGGCAGGGGCCGGGGGTCTCTCCATCGCTGTGGAGGGTCCCAGCAAGGCGGAGATTGCCTTTGAGGACCGCAAAGACGGCTCTTGTGGAGTTTCCTACATCGTCCAGGAACCAGGTAGGGGGTTTTGGGGCAGGGGCTTTTTCACTGCCGCGGATCACACTGCTGGTTGATGGGGAGCCCACAAAGAGACACTTAAGCCCCAGCATAGTTTTATTTGTTCCAAAGGATTCTGCGCCCCCTTTCCTTTCACAGAACCCACAAGTTGGCTTGGATGCCCATGGGTTCTAGATGAGAAAGGGAGGGGAACTTGCGTCTCTCCACGTCCTGCGTGATTCTGTAAACTTCTATCCTTTGTGTGGTCCTTCGGAACTCCCTGCCTATTGACGTGAGGCAGGCGCTCTTTTCATCACCCGCAGAAAACATTCTTGTTTAGGCAAGCCCACGCAGAATGTTTCTGTACCTCTGGTTTTAGCATATTGCCAGTTTCATCTTTCAAACGTTTTATTAAGCTGTCCTTTTGACCGACAATTCTGCTGTTCCGTTCCGTTTGCGAACGAACTGGGTTTTTTTTCCCTTGCAGCCAAGCAGTGCGTAAGTTTAATGAAGCGAAATGTCCCCCATTTACTCGCCTTTTCCCTAAACGATAAAAAAAAACCCCAAAAGCTGCTAAGGGGAATTGCTCCACCTCCGGTCTTAACCCCTCCTCTCTCCGTCAGGTGACTATGAGGTGTCCATCAAATTCAACGACGAGCACATCCCTGACAGCCCCTTCGTGGTTCCCGTGGCCTCGCTCTCGGACGACGCACACCGCTTGACGGTCACCAGCCTCCAGGTACCAGCCTGCCCAGCCTGATGCCCCCGCAGGACTGTGTACCCCCCCAAGAGGAGTCCTGGAGGGTGTGGCGTTCCCAAAGCAAAGGAAGGATTGGACTCTGATTAACAGAATACACACGAGGCTTGACCAGCAAGACTCTGGGAGGGGTGCCAATAATAATAATTCCTGTCCACCCCTCGGCCCAGGTCGTTTTATTCACGAAAGAACTTTTTACACAGTGTTCGTAAGAACCAATCAGATTTCCTCTGAGCATTTCAAAAACCCCACGTGGGACAAAGACAGATGAGAAGAAATTCTTTTAACTACAAAGAAACTATTTCCTACTTGAGCATGCATATGTAGTTCAGAGTAAATAAAATAGGAATAAAAGGAGGAATGCATTCAGCAAAACCCCAGAGGTAATAAACAGGAGTAAACAGGATGGCAGGATTTACCATCTCCTTGCAAACTCAATTATTGTCAATGAATCAAACCCCATCAACTCAATGCGTTCATCGCGGTCACAATGGCTTGCTCCATATTTCATAATTTCTCATAGTAATCCCACCTGACCTCCACACTCTGGATATCTGCACCCCTACAGAGGGCTTCTGATAGATTTGGGGAACAAAAAGGACAGGGCAGGAAGGGACAGATTGAGGGCACATAAAAGGAAGCGCTTCTTTAAGCAGCGCATAGTTAACCTACAAAACTTTCTCCCCCCAAAAGCAATGATGGCCTGGATAGCTTTAAAAGGAGATTGTCAGTCGTAGAATCGGAGAGTTAGAAGGGACCCCCAGAGTTATCTAGTCCACCCCCTGCAATTCAGGAATCTCAGCTAAAGCATCCCTGACAGATGGCCATCCAATGTCTTATTAAAAACCTCCGAGGAAGGAGAGGCCACAACCTCTTGAGGAAGACCGTTCCACTGTCAAACAGCTCTTGCTGTCAGAAAGTTCTTCCTGATGTTGAGTCAGAATCTCCTTTCTTGTAACTTGAAGCCATGGGTTCGAGTGCTACCCTCCGGGGAGAATCGTTCTGGGGAATACAGTGGTACCTTGGTTCTCAAACTTAATCTGTTCCGGAAGTCTGATCCAAAACCAAAGCCTTCTGGCGGTTCCCTCCCTGTGAGAAGCCAAGTTACAGGGAGAAGCCAAGATACAGGCAGAGGGCCTTCTCAGTGGTGGCACCCTCCCTGTGGAACGCCCTCCCACCAGATGTCAAAGAGATAAAGAACTACCAGACTTTTAGAAGACATCTGAAGGCAGCCCTGTTTAGGGAAGCTTTTAATATTTGACAAATTATTGTATTTTAATATTTTGCTGGAAGCCGCCCAGAGTGGGCGGGGTATAAATGATAATAATAATAATAATAATAATAATAATAATAATAATAATAATAATAATTTATTATTACCAGCCATAATGGCGCTGCTTCCACTATCAGTGCCAGTAATGTTCCAGATTCCATCGATTCCATCAGAATTCCAGGGTCGCCTGCCGCCTTCTGATCTCTCGGGCAGCCCCCCCACCCCCCGATCTCCTGCACGTGGGTCTCACCCAGCCCTCCTTTCTGTGTCCCCGCAGGAGACGGGCTTAAAGGTGAACCAGCCGGCTTCCTTCGCGGTGCAGCTGAATGGAGCTCGCGGCGTGATCGACGCCAAAGTCCACACGCCCGCCGGTGTGGTCGAGGAGTGCTACGTCTCAGAACTGGACAGTGGTGAGTTCGCCAGGTGGCGGCGGCGGAACCAGTCCTGCTTCCCCATGCCCAGTGCTTGCGTCTTCGAGTTTCATAGGGTTGTAAAGTCGGAAGGGACCCCCAGAGGCCATCTAGTCCAACCCCTGCAAATGCACTGAGCCCCGACACCAGATGGGACTTGCATATCAGAGCCGGGGTGACCCAGCCTTCGCCAGCCAGCTTGGCGCTCCCCAGAAGTTTTGGGCAGTCCCAGCCGGCACAGCCTTCCCTCAAAGTGTGCGCCCGGAGCGAGATTCGAATTCGAGACAGCTGGTTTCACAATGCCCCTTCCAAGTCACTGCGTTAGGCAAACACTGTCAGTGAGGTTTGAAAAGCAGGCGTGAATGTCTCCTCTATATTGCCGCATCTCTGGGAAGAATACGATCACAGAGTGGTACAAGGGACCCCCCCAAAGGTCTTCTAGTCCAACCCCCCCTGCTAAATCACAGCTAAATAATCCCTGGGAGTTGGCCATGCAACCTCCATTTAAACACCTGTGGGTTAAACCACTGAGCCTAGGACTTGCCGATCAGAAGGTCGGCGGTTCGAATCCCCGCGACGGCGTGAGCTCCCGTTGCTCGGTTCCTGCTCCTGCCAACCTAACAGTTCGAAAGCATGTCAAAGTGCAAGTAGATAAATAGGTATCACTCCAGTGGGAAGGTAAACGGTGTTTCCATGCACTGCTCTGGTTCGCCAGAAGCGGCTTAGTCATGCTGGCCACATGACCCTGAAGCTGGACGCCGGCTCCCTCGGCCAATAAAGTGAGATGAGCGCCGCAACCCCAGAGTCGGTCACGACTGGACCTAATGGTCAGGGGTCCCTTTACCTTTACCTTTAAGGAGGGAGAGTCCACCATCTTCCACAGTCCAAGCATCAGGGAAATATTCCTGACATTTTGTTGGGACTCTCCTTCCTTGTCATTCAAAGACATGGGTTCGGGTCCTCCCCTCCAGAGCAGCAAAAAAACAAGCTTGCTCCATCTTCCACGGGACAGCCACTCAGATATTTGAAGATCTAAGGGTACAAAATATCCAGAAAAGGCCCCACTTAGGACCAGGAGACTGCAGCGGAAGTGCAATTTCAGGCATGTGTCCCCTTAGCACTGGCAACAGATTCTGGGGCTCAATTCAAGCCCCTGAGAATCCCAGAGGGTTTTTTAAATAGATCCTAGGTCTGCTTTCATTAGCCCTGGCGCCCCACACCTGCACGGGACTACAAATCCCATCATGCATCGCCCAGAACGGTGGTTTGAAAGGCAGGTCTCGATGTTTGGAAGAGCGATCTGACATTTACAGCATATTATTCCTTGAAGGAGGGATGCAGGTGGCGCTATGAGTTAAACCACAGAGCCTAGGACTTGCCAATCAGAAGGTCGGCAGTTTGAATCCCCACAACGAGCTCCCATTGTTCGGTCCCTGCTCCTGCCAACCTGGCAGTTCGAAAGCACGTCAAAGTGCAAGTAGATAAATAGGTACCACTCCGGCGGGGAAATAAACAGCGTTTCCGTGCGTTGCTCTGGTTCGCCAGAAGCGGCTTAGTCCTGCTGGCCACATGACCCGGAAGCTGTATGCCGGCTCCCTCGGCCAATAAAGCGAGATAAGCGCCGCAACCTCAGAGTCGGCCACGACTGGACCTAATGGTCAGGGGTCCCTTTACCTTTATTCCTCGAAGGAGAACTACCCGAAAATGATTTACAGATGGTATTTAACTCCAAGTAGACTTGCTAAGATGTGAATCAGATAAGTGCTGGAGATGCAATGAGACTAAGGGTACATTCTGTCATATGTGGTGGAGCTGTAAAAGGATAAAAGAGTATTGGGAAATAATTCATAATGAATTGAAAAAAATTGTTTAAAAGCACTTTCCCCAAGAAAACCAGCGTCCTTTTTGTTGGGGATAATTCAGACGGAAACTCCCAGGTGTCAAAAAAGGTTATTTATATATGCCACTACTGCGGCCCGTGTTTCGTTAGCCCCAAATTGGAAATTGAGCGAGGTCTCAACCAAAAAATAATGGCAGCTTAACCTGATGGAATACGCGCAGCTTGCAGATTTAACATACAGAATAAGAGAATGAGAAGAACATATGTTTAGAGAAGACTGGAAAATGTTTATTGATTATATGGGGGGGGGACTGTGTGCACTTGAAAACACGGCTAGCATTGAGATAAATTCAACGGTGTAAATAAGTTTTGATGGAAGTAATAATGGAATACTGAATGGTTGAGTTTATATAAAATATGCAGGAATTTATGTAATGCAAAGGGACGCGGGTGGCGCTGTGGGTTAAACCACAGAGCCTAGGACTTGCCGATCAGAAGGTCGGCGGTTCGAATCCCCGCGACGGGGTGAGCTCCCGTTGCTCGGTCCCTGCTCCTGCCAACCTAGCAGTTTGAAAGCATGTCAAAGTGCAAGTAGATAAATAGGTACCGCTCCGGTGGGAAGGTAAACGGCCTTTCCGTGCGCTGCTCTGGTTCGCCAGAAGCAGCTTAGTCATGCTGGCCACATGACCCGGAAAAACTGTCTGCGGACAAACGCCGGCTCCCTTGGCCTATAGAGCGAGATGAGCGCCGCAACCCCAGAGTTGGTCACGACTGGACCTAATGGTCAGGGGTCCCTTTTCCCTTTACCCCATACCTTTACTATGTTATGCAAAATGAACCGTGGAAGGAGAAGAAGGGAAGTCATTGATACTTCAAGGTTGTTTCAATGAATACAGTGGTACCTCGGGTTAAGTACTTAATTCGTCCCTCCACAGACAAGTACGCCATTCGCTTCATCCCCCACGAGAATGGCGTCCACTCCATCGACGTCCGGTTCAACGGGAGACACATCCCCGGCAGCCCCTTCAAGATCCGCGTTGGGGAACAGAGTCAGGCTGGTGACCCAGGACTCGTCACAGCCTATGGGCCAGGCCTGGAGGGCGGAACCACAGGTAAGCACCCCGTCCTCCCATCAGCTACCATTGAGTCCCAGTACATTTCCAAGCACAATTCCAAGTGTTGGTGCTGACCTTGAAAGCCCTAAACGGCCTCGATCCGGTATACTTGAATGAGCGTCTCCACCCCCATCGTTCAGCCCGGACGCTGAGGTCCAGCTCCGAGGGCCTTCTGGCAGTTCCCTCATTGCAAGAAGTAAGCTTACAGGGAACCAGACAGAGGGTCTTCTTGGTAGTGGCGCCCGCCCTGTGGAACGCCCTCCCTTCAGATGTGAAGGAAATAAGCAGCTATCCGACTTTCAGAAGACATTTGAAAGCATCCCTGTTTAGGGAAGTTTTTAATGACTGATGTTTTAATGTACAGTCATACCTCGGGTTACAGACGCTTCAGGTTGCGTTTTTTTGGGTTGCGGACCACTGAAACCCCGAAATACTGGAACGGGTTACTTCCGGGTTTCGGCGGTCGCGCATGCGCAGAAGCGCTAAATTGCGCTATGCGCAGAGGCGCTGAATCGCAACCTGTGTGTGCGCAGATGCGCCACTGTGGGTACAAACGGTCATCCCGCACAGATCATGTTCGCAACCCAAGCGTCCACTGTATTTTTAATCTTTTGTTGGAAACGCCAGATGGGTGTGAAATAAATAAATAAATAAACAAACAAACAAATAAATAATTTAGGCTGTAACAGCTGCAATTCCTTGCAACTCACCCTCACATTGTCCAACTTTCATATCTGTCAGACTGCTCTTGACCTTCATTGCCAAGTCTGGAGCAGCGCCTATAGTATCACCTGCCAGCTCCCTCATTCCACCCGATTAACTTTTATTATTACTTTATTATTATTATTAGAAGCACACACACCCTGCCCCTCCTTCTTCAGCCACAAACAAGTGGCTTGCACCAGATCGGTCGAAACAATCAGAGAAAAAAGGCAGCCCCCGCCTGCAGTGGGCTTCCAAGAGACAGCACAAAAGGAAGAAGGGAGGAGGAGGGAAGAGGAAGAGGAGCAAGCTCAGGCCCCAGTTGTTACAAATTACTTAGCCGTTCTTAATGGTTACTTATTTCATGAAACTTATATATATATATAAAAACCCCAACGACTGACGAAGCAGTTTAGGAAACATGATAGAACAATGAAAATTAAGTTGATGGACTACGCTGAAATGGCAAAAGTGACTGGAAGAATCAGAAATCAGGAGGACCAAAACTTTAATAAGGAATGGGGGGAATTTACAATTTATCTTAATTGCAAACGGTTAAAACTGTTAGTGGGACTGCAGTAACACTTGTAATGTAACAAGGAGCTATGGAGATATAAAAATCTGGATTATTATAAAAGAGGCAGAAGGAAAGGACTAACAATAAGACCCACAAAGGGGAGGAGGTTCTTGGGAATGTTATTTTTATATATAGTATGCTGTGGTATGAACGTACATTTTAATATGGAAAATCCAATAAATAAATAAATCTGAAGGCAGCCCTGTTTAGGGAAGCTTTTAAAATTTGATGAATTATTGTATTTTGATATTTTGCTGGAAGCTGCCCAGAGTGGCTGGGGTATAAATAAATTATTATTATTATTATTATTATTATTATTATTATTATTATTATTATTATTTAATTTTGGGGGGAAAGAACAATGAAATTATCAGCTGAGGAGGCGCTCCGCGGGGCTGGCCTTTCTCAATTTCTCCCCAGTCCTCTCGCAGCTCAGAGTTGCTTAACCCCCCATCTCCTCCTATGGCAGGTGTCTCTTCCGAGTTCTTCGTGAAGACGCGGAACACGGGGTCGGGGGCCCTCTCGGTCACCATCGACGGCCCCTCCAAAGTGCAGATGGACTGCCAGGAGTACCCCGAGGGCCACAAGGTCACCTACATGCCCATGGCGCCCGGAAACTACCTCATCTCCATCAAGTACGGTGGACCCCAGCACATCGTGGGCAGCCCCTTCAAGGCCAAGGTCACAGGTAGGTATCTTGCGAGGTGGGCCGTCTTACGTATATCCGGTGCCGCGGTGCAAAGATCCCTCTGGCGCCCCCGCCCCCCTGCTAGAGGCAGATCCAAACAGCGTTCCAAGGAAGAACAGCATTTCCATCCTTTGCACCAGGAGCAAACTCACAACCGGTCCATAGACGTGTCATAACTAGCAGCTTTCCCCTCTAGAGTAGACCCTGAAGAAGAAGAAGCGTCCTGTGTAACTCAGAAGCTTGCTGTCCAGGGTTGTAAAGACTGCGGAGAGAATAACTGGGTGCACTCTTCCCACCCTGGATCAAATCTATGCTTCCAGGTGCCATAAGAAAGCTGCAGAGATAGTGCAGGATAGTGTGCACCCCGGAAATGATCTCTTTCAGCTGTTGCCTTCTGGAAGAAGGTACAGGGTTATAAAGACTAGGACTAGCCGCCTGAGAAACAGTTTCTATCCAAATGCGATTTTGGTTTTAAATGCAGTGCAAGGTAGTCTCTATGGGAGCATATTGTATTTAATTATGGGGTATCAGAGTTTTTAGGGGGCTAACCAGGTTGGGATAGCTGGGATAGCAGGCTTGTTAGTTTTTGAATGTCTGATGTAGATTTTTTCAGTTTCGTTGCTCTGTATGGGACAATGACAATAAAGATTATCATATCTATCCGTTTCATAAAGCAACAGGCTACCATAATTTCCCTATTAGAAGCACACTCAAGGATTTACAGGGGTACACCTTCTCACGTTTATTGCGGCCCCCTTGGGCCACCACCGCAGAGGCAGAGCCTAGGAGCCACCCATAGCCCGCGAGTTTGCCTAATCCGCTCTCGGATACCAGTGGCAGGGAGTTCCAGAGGTCAGCTACGTGAAAGAAGCCAACGGGGTCTCTTCATTCCTGCCTCTCCATTCCTTTCCCCAGGACCCCGCCTGTCAGGCGGGCACAGCCTCCACGAAACCTCGACGGTGCTGGTGGAGACGGTGACCAGGGCCTCCTCGTCATCTTCTTCATCCTCAGTGGGCGGCAGCTACAGCGCCCTGCCCAAGTTCTCCTCCGACGCCAGCAAGGTGGTCGCCCGGGGGCCTGGGCTGACCAAAGCCTTTGTCGGACAGAAGAACACTTTCACCGTCGACTGCAGCAAGGCTGGTAAGCGTCAGGAAATCTCTGGAGTGTTGGGGTTGGAACCGTGTTTTGTGAGATACCGTATTTTTCGCTCTATAGGACGCACCGGACCATAGGAGGGGGAGAACAGGGGAAAAAAATTTTTTTTCTTGTTCTCCCCCTCTAAATCAAGGTGCGTTCAAGGTGCGTTCACCCGAAGCCTCCGGAGCGCAGCAGGAGTTACCGCTACGCTCGAGGCTTTCGGCGGCTACCCTGGAAGCCTGGAGAGCGAGAGGGGTCGGTGCGCACTGACCCCTCTCGCTCTCCAGGCTTCAGTGAAGGCAACCCGAAGCCTCTGGAGTGTGGCACGAGTTCCCACTGGGCTCCGGGGGCTTCAGGTTCCTTTCGCCCTGCTCTTTGGGGCTGGTGGGGGGAAGCGCTGCTTTCCCCCACCGCCAGCCCCAAAGAGCAGGTCGGGGAACAGCGCAAAGGCTGCGCGCAGCCTTGCCGCTGCCCCCCGAGCTTGTGGGGCTGGCGGGGGGGGGAGTGCTGCTTTCCCCCACGGCCAGCCTCAAAGATCCCTGAAGACTTCAGAGCGCAGCGCGAGGTCCCACTGCGCTCCAAAGGCTTGAGGCTTCGGGGACAGCCTTTGTAGCCTCTGCAGGTCAGCGGGGTGAAGGTGGAGTCTTTGCGCAGCTAACCCCAAGCTAGAACAGCGTTCTGGCTTTGGGCTTAGCCGCGCAGCCTGCATTCACTCTATAGGACGGACACACATTTCCCCTTAATTTTTGGAGGGGGAAAAGTGCGTCCTATAGAGTGAAAAATACGGTAGTTTTTAAAGCAATCCCAATTATTCTTACTCTTATTCTTCTTCTTATTATTCCGCAGGCACCAACATGCTGATGGTGGGGGTCCACGGCCCCAAGACCCCCTGCGACGAGGTCTACGTCAAGCACATGGGCAACCGTGTCTACAACGTCACGTACACCGTCAAGGAGAAGGGCGACTACATCCTCATCGTCAAGTGGGGCGACGAGAGCGTTCCCGGAAGCCCCTACCAAGTCAACGTCCCTTAGGAGGAGGAGGGGGCTGGCACCTATCCCCCCTCGTCCGGGCCCTGCCCTGCACCCCCCCACGCCAAAGACTGCCACCCTCCCAAACCCCTCCCCACATTGCCCCAGGGCGGGGCCGGCGCCACGAGGAGCCTCGGGACAATTCATTTTGCCTTTTTTTTTTTTGCCTTTTTAACTATTTCTCCCGGCTGTGAAGGTGTTTGTGGGGGGGGGGACGGGGGGAAGGGCAAGGGGTGTGCACCGTTGTAGCTGGGAAAGGGTGGGGTTCACAATGGGGAAGGGGTAAAGGGGGGGAGGAAACCGGAAGTCGCAGAGGAGGAAGTGTCAGAAGTTGGTGTTCACCGGGTAGGGGGCGTGTGACGGAGCGCCCCCCGATGGTGGACCCACGAGGTTCTGCCCAAAAAAGTGGGTTGCGAGAGGGGTGAGGAAGGCAGAGCTTGGCAGGTTATGGGCCCAGATTTTTCACACCGCAGGCACCGGGGCATCCGTCTCCTGGCGCCGCTGAACGAGTTTCGCTTTTTCGGAGATGTGGAGAGGCAGCCCAGTGAAGGAAGCAGGGGGAGCAGAATGCAGGGTTGTTTAGAAGACTTCTGCTGGGACCAGGTGGACCGGGGTCATCCGTGACCCCCCCAAACTATAGGAGCAGCTGCCCTGTCAAGTGGCGATGGCTTGTGGGGCAGGTGAGGGTTGAAAGGAAGGATACCGTTTTAAGCGAGAGCGAAGGCTGGGTGGGGTAGAGTCTCCCAGAAAGGTCCGCCATGCGACCCCCCTGCTCGTTGGACAGGGGATTATGCAACAGACCTTCTCAGCTGACCGAGGCCAAAGTTTTGGGGGTTTCCCCCCCACCCCAGAGTAGACCCGTTGAGGGTTTTCCATGCCTTCTCCTCCCACCCCATCCGCAAACTGGTTTGCTGTCGCTGGGAATGGGGGCAGCCCAAGCCGGAGAGAGAGAAAGAGAGAGGAAAGCCTTTTTATATAGAAGACGATGAAGAAAGGGGGCGGGAAAGAAAAATAATGATAATAAAGAAATATTGGGGAAACAGGATAAGAATCCTGGCCCACACGGGCGGGACTGTTTGTAACTGACAGCCCCTCGAGGGAGGGGCTTTTTTATAGCAATGTGTTTGTGGTTGCATGTTTCCTATGGTGGGCAGTGGGAGATCCAGAGCCCAGCCTGGCCGCCTCCGAGGCAATAAAGATGACTTGCTTTTAAAATGCAGTGGTGTGGCCTGTTTTTGTGTGTGCATTTGCTGGGTAAAATCCTGCAGAGCATATCCAGATTCCTTTTTCTTTTGGTGGACGCCTCTAAGGGCTTGCAGGGGCTTACTGGTGCAGCCTAATCTCCCGTTACCAAAGAACACAGTCCCGGTTCAGACATAACCCTAAACCGTGGTTGTTTAACAGACACCAACAACAGACCCCTACAAGAGCAAAATCTGGAACGACGATGAACAACATTTTCAGATGCGAACAACCACGAGAGGGAAGGAGACAATCAGCAAGAGAGTTTTAGGAAAAACAGGAAGCCGCTCTTATTGCACTGGGATCAGCATAAAACAAATTAAGCTGCAATTAGGGACATGTGAAGTGTGATGTAATTAATTACAAAACTTAATATCTTTATAATCGTGAATTATAAAGGTAAAGGACCCCTGACCGTTAAGACCAGTCGCAGACGATTCTGGGGTTGTGGCGCTCATCTCTCTTTACTGGCTGAGGGAGCTGGCGTTTGTCCGCAGACAGCTTCCGGGTCATGTGGCCAGCATGACTAAGCCGCTTCCGGCGAACCAGAGCAGTGCACGGAAATGCCGTTTACCTTCCTGCCGGAGCCGTACCTATTTATCTACTTGAACTTGCAGCCTCCTGGTAGGGGGGCAGGAGTTGGGACCAAGCAACAGGAGCTCACCCCATCGCGGGGATTCGAACCACCGACCTTCTGATCGGCAAGCCCTAGGCTCAGTGGTTTAGACCATAGCGCCACCCACGTCCTTTTTAATCATGAATTATGGGTGTGTGTAAATTAAAAAGAAAAAAAAAGGTTGGAAAAGGGAGGGTACTGAGTTTACCGATAATGCCAAGCCATAGTTAAACCATGGTTTGTGAGCTAACAATAAACCATTGCTTCATATTGTGTTTTGTTGCCAGTAAGTAAAGCATAGAATTGTAGCGTTAGAAGGGGACTACTTGGTCCAACTCACTCCAACGCAGGAATCACAACTAAAGAGGCACGGCACATAGAAACATGCGCAGTTTAAGAATTACATGCCATGCCATGGAATATGCAGTGTTAGGAGTAGCATTAAACGTCAGAAAAACGAATCCACTGGTACCTCAGGTTAAGTACTTAATTCGTTCCGGAGGTTCGTTCTTAACCTGAAACTGTTCTTAACCTGAAGCACCACTTTAGCTAATGGGGCCTCCCGCTGCTGCTGCGCCGCCAGAGCACGATTTCTGTTCTTATCCTGAAGCAAAGTTCTTAACCTGAAGCACTATTTCTGGGTTAGCGGAGTCTGTAACCTGAAGCTTCTGTAACCCGAGGTACCACTGTAACTGGATATGACAAAGATGAGACCCAAGCCAATGGATTCAAATGACAACAAGGTGATTCCAAGTCAACATTGGAAAGAACTTTCTGATGGTAAGAGCCATTCGACAGCAGCGGATGGGAGATGCTGCAAATGGAGAAGACTCAGGGCCGGATTTAGATTTGATGAGGCCCTAAGCTACTGAATCCTGCCAACCTAGCAGTTCGAAAGCGTTTCCATGCGCTGCTCTGGTTCACCAGAAGCGGCTTAGTCATGCTGGCCACATGACCCGGAAGCTGTACGCCGGCTCCCTTGGCCAATAAAGCGAGATGAGCACCGCAACCCCAGAGTCGGTCACAACTGGACCTAATGGTCAGGGGCCCCTTTACCTAAGCTACTGAATAGGTGACCGGGGTGGTGCTGTGGGTTAAACCACAGAGCCTAGGGCTTGTCGATTAGAAGGTTGGCGGTTCGAATCCCCGCGACGGGGTGAGCTCCCGTTGCTCGGTCCCTGCTCCTGCCTACCTAGCAGTTTGAAAGCACGTCAAAGTGCAAGTAGATAAATAGGTACCGCTCTGGTGGGAAGGTAAACAGCGTTTCCGTGCGCTGCTCTGGTTCGCCAGAAGCGGCTTAGTCATGCTGGCCACATGACCCGGAAAAACTGTCTGCGGACAAACGTCGGCTCCCTCGACCAGTAAAGCGAGATGAGCTCGCAACCTCAGAGTCGTCTGCAACTGGACTTAATGGTCAGGGGTCCCTTTACCTTTCAACTCCTGGAGGTAATGGGGCCCTTTCTATGTCCAGCGGTCCTTTGTCAACAACAAATGGTTGCTGTTTTTTGTGTGGAATATATGCTATATGGTAATTGATGGACCTAATAGGTATCAAAGCCATTTGCACATTTTGCCATGCAACCAATCCATGCAGAATGTAGGAACCCTATATATAGAAAGAAGCAAAGCAGTGATTTTTTAGGGAGCCGGCTAGCAGGCGGGGCCCATGACTTACGTCAGAGGAGCCTACACGACACAGAACACTGTTGCTGTATGTAGGCTTTATTTTGTTTTTTATCTTCTATTTTGGAAATGTACATCCGATTTTAGCCCCCTTTAATTTTTTGGGGGGCCCCAAGAGAGGGGACCCTAATCTATAGCTTGTTTAGGTTATACGTAAATCCAGTACTGAGAAGCCTGCTGGTCAGAGTTTGCACATAAAGGTCGAGCCATCATCTAATGAACTGCAGTTTAATAAAACAGTTCTGTGCTCTGTGCCATAGAATCATTGACATGTGGTGCAGGAAGGGCGCTCCAGGGTCATCTAGCCCAACCCCCTGCAATTCAGGAGTCCCAGGTCTTCCTCAGGATGGATTCACTGCGGGTTATTACAAAGAGATGAAATCTATTTTGGTGAATCAATTGAAGGAGGTTATGAACAACATTCTAAGAGAAGAAGAAATTCCGGAAACATGGAAAGAGGCATATGTTACGTTCATTCCAAAACAGGATGCAGATCTAACCCAAGTTAAAAATTATAGACCGATTTCACTGCTGAATATGGACTACAAAATCTTTGCAGGAATCCTGGCGAGGAGGATGAAGATCTTATTACTAGAAACTACCCACAAAGATCAAGCAGGTTTTCTTCCAGGCAGGCAGTTGAGGGATAATACAAGAAACATAATTAATATGCTGGAATACCTGTCTGCCAGGTACGACAAACAAGCTATAATGATGTTTGTAGACGCAGAGAAAGCATTCGATAATGTGGTATGGGACTTTATGTTGAAAAATTTGGAACATATGGAAGTGGGCAAAGATTTTCTTAATGGGATAAAAGCAATTTATACAGAGCAGAAAGCTAAATTGATTATAAATAACGTAGTAACGGAAGAAATAAAGATAAGGAATCAGAAAGGAACAAGACAGGGTTGTCCACTTTCCCCGCTTTTATTTATAAAAGTCCCAGGTCTTCCTCAGGATCCAGCTGCCCCCTCCAAGACCTCTCCATGGGGGGGGGCGCGCTAAGCATGGCTATCTCCTCCTCGAAAGGGGCTACTATCCATGTGGCACGCAAGAGTCTGACCGCCGGGACGACCCTCAGCTCCTTCTAATAATGATGATGATAATAAATTTTATTTATACCCTGCCCTCCCTGGCCAGAGCCAGGCTCAGGGCGGCTAACACCAGTAAAATTACAGTAAAAACATAATAGGGGAAAAACCACAATTTAAAATACAGGTTAAAATGCAATTTAAATGCAGCCTCCTTTTAATAATAGCCCATAGATCAAGACCACAAGGGGAGGGAAACATAAGGGTCAGACTGAGTCCAAACCAAAGGCCAGGCGGAACAGCTCTGTCTTGCAGGCCCTGCAGAAAGATGTCAAGCCCCGCAGGGCCCTAGTTTCTTGTGACAGAGCGTTCCGCCACGTCGGGGCCAGCACTGAGAAGGCCCTGGCCCTAGTTGAAACCAATCAAACCACCTTGCGACCTGGGACCTCCAAAATGTTGTTATTTGTGGACCTTAAGGTCCTCCGCGGGGCAGACCAGGAGAGGCAGTAAAGTAAAAGAAAAAAAAAAGGCAGAGAGCTTGCTGCTGCTGACGTGCTTGCTGCCAGCTCAGCAGACATGGGGCAACTGAGTTGGAGAACTTCCTCATTGCAGTTTCAGGGAAAGAATGACCCACGCACTCGAAGCTGAAAATAATTCCTGGCTCTGGACAGGAGACGGGGGTGAGGAAAAAATACCCGTGGAAAAAAGGATAGTGATTCACAGACAGTTTTTATTGAGTCCACTCCTTAAGTTCCTCCCCTCAATTTAACAGGTTCATTCACAAGGAATCACAAAAATAATAACTACGATTAGCTATTATTAAAGATCACATATATCTTATATTCAGAACAAAACAAACAGCACAAGTCATAAACATGGAAAAGCACAGAAGAATACGGCTGGGTGTCTATTTTCTCTCTGAGACTCACCTCAGGCAGGACTTTTGCAAGAAACAAGCGGTATTCAGTGGAGAATATTTGTGCAAATTGAGGGCTACAGAGAGGTCTGACAGAGGACGGCAGAATGAAAGCGGCAGAAATTTTTCCCGGCGCGACACCGCCTCTGACGAGGTATCGTGACATTTTCTCCTGCATGCATCCTCGAGACGCAAATTGCAGAGAATTGCACGTTCTGCCTTTCAGTTTAATTAAAGATCACCGGTTTGCACTTCACAGATAGGAGTGTGTGTGTGTGTGTGTGTGTAGATTTGGGTTGTAAGTGTATTGCTGCATCAACAACCAGGGACCAGGACTTTAGTCCTGAAGGACAAGGAAATGTCGGGCCCTCAAAAGATCCCAAATCGTTCTGCTGAGAAATATACCTTGGGACCCCCTTTTGTGGGGTAGGAGAAAGGGCCACAGGAGTATATGGAGAAGCTCCCTGGTAAATTACAGCCCGCAAGGGAACTCGAACACAGCTCCAGCTAAGGGGGGGAAAGGAAGTAGTGGCAGCACTCCCACTGCAGCAGAAAATGCAACATTAGCTCCCAGCTGTCCCCACCCTCCCAGCTCCCAAAATATCGCAGACACACTAGAGCTAGAAATTCCAAACAGCGGGAATGTAGGGGACCACAGGGACATCCCCTGGGCAGGGAGAGGAAGGGTCTGAATGGTGGTAAATGTGCTGGAGCAACAGGAGAGGAGGGGAAGGCTCTTGATGGAAGAGTTGATGCTGGAGGAGCAGCCGGTCTACCGCAGGTCCTCAGCGGAGAACATTCCCTTGGCGCGGCGCAGGATCGAGTCCTTGGAGGCATCGTAAGGGTGCTCCTTAGAGGGGATTTCCAGAACCGCCGGGATGGACTTAGTGTGGGCGTCGATGGCGTGCCGGATCATCTCCGCAATGTACTGGTTGATGAGGACGATGCCAATGTCGTCGCGGCACAGGAAGCTCCTGAGGACAGGGAGGGGCAGAGCAAAAGAGGGTCACTGCTGGCCTGCCCCAACGGGGTGTCCCTAGTACTCTCTGGGGACTGGGAGACAGCCGCCAGGCCGGCTGGGTGACTGGTACCTGGAGCCGTTTGCAACAGCAGACAAGGGGCAAACGTTGTCCCATTTATATCTCAAAGCGTTGCATCGCGGCGAACAGATTGAGGTTGAATCCTGACAAGACAGAAGTACAGTGGTACCTCGGGTTACAGACGCTTCAAGTTACAGACTCCACTAACCCAGAAATAGTACCTCGGGTTAAGAATTTTCCTTCATGATGAGAACAGAAATCGTGCTCCAGGGGTGCGGCAGCAGTGGGAGGCTCCATTAGCTAAAGTGATGCTTCAGGTTAAGAACAGTTTCAGGTTAAGAACGGACCTTCGGAATGAATTAAGTTCTTAACCCGAGGTACCACTGTACTGTTTTTGGGGGACAGGAGGCGGGCGGGTGTGGAAGACTCCCTGGTCCTGAATGGGGCAACTGTGCCCCTGAAGGACCAGGTGCGCAGCCTGGGAGTCATTTTGGACTCACATCTGTCCATGGAGGCACAGGTCCATTCTGTGTCCAGGGCAGCTGTTTACCAGCTCCATCTGGTACGCAGGATGAGACCCTCCCTGCCCACAGACTGTCTCGCCAGAGTGGTGCATGCTCAGGTTATCTCCCGCTTGGACTACTGCAATGCGCTCTATGTGGGGCTGCCTTTGAAGGTGACCCGGAAACTACAACTAATCCAGAACGCGGCAACCAGACTGGTGACTAGGAGCGGCCGCCGAGACCACATAACACCGGTCCTGAAAGACCTACACTGGCTCCCAGTACGTTTCCGAGCACAATTCAAAGTGCTGGTGCTTTAAAGCCCTAAACAGCCTTGGTCCAGTATACCTGAAGGAGCATCTCCACCCCCATCGTTCTGCCCAGACACTGAGGTCCAGCTCCGAGGGCCTTCTGGCGGTTCCCTCCCTGTGAGAAGTGAGGTTGCATGGAACCAGGCAGAGGGCCTTCTCAGTGGTGGCTCCCGCCCTGTGGAACACCCTCCCATGAGATGTCAAAGAGAAAAACAACTACCAGACTTTTAGACGGCAGCCCTGTTTAGGGAAGCTTTTAATATTTGATGAATTATTGTATTTCAATATTTTGCTGGAAGCTGCTCAGAGTGGCTGGGGAAATGCAGGCAGATGAGTGGGGTATAAATAATAAATTATTATTTCATTATTATTGTGTAATCTGCAACAATAACAACAACTTCAGGGGGTTAGAGGACCATCAGGCTCCATTCCAACTCTATGATTCCACAAGACCAGCGCAGAAGCCACGCTGGATTGAAGGAGGGACAATCTCAGAAGTGGACCCTGCCCCATTGCAAGTTCAGGAACAGAGAGGGTGGCAGGCAGGGAGATTATGGGCTGTGAGGTGCAGTACCAACACAACTCCTGCTTGCATGTGCTAAAACTCCCATAATCCCTAGCAACTGGCTGGGGCTGATGGGAGATTGAGTCCTTGCTAAGCAAATACAGTTGTCACAATACACAAAGCGCAACAGGCTGAATGATAACAACTGTGAAAAAATTTACTGGTTATTTGCTATCATAAAGGTCTATTCCAGTATGTGCAACATATACAGTTCATATGTACGGTGTATAACCTATGGGGCTAATTCCGATATTATTACATTTCTTCTTATTTTTTCTTACTGCTACTTTTCGTTGGCGGGCCTATTTACACACCCCACATCCAGTAAGGCTTCCCTGCTTCGTATGCACCGGCCAAGGTTGGATAAATTGCCTGCCACAGAGCCACCAGCCTCCCGGGTCAGCAAAGGGCACATCCAACAGAAGGATCCGCTGCAAGGAGCTTCCTCAAGGTCACAAAAGAGCAGGCAGGTCCTTCGTTGGGTGCCAGGGAGCAGAGAGGGCTGGTGGAGGGCGGCTGCGGCCAGATCCGAAGGGCCTGGCTGGGACAGGGTGCTTGTGTGTAAACAGAGCACTGCCTGAACGGGGGAGAAAGAAAGCCACCTGTTCCCTTTGCTGTACACCAGGAGTGGCCAACTCCCAAGAGGCTGCAATCTACTCACAGAGTTAAAAACTGGCAGTGATCTATCCTCCTTTTTGGGGTACAGGGCAAAGTGGTTGAGCTTTTTTTAGGGGAGCGTCCAGTGATCTACCATTAGAGCATGATCCACCTGTTGGACATGCCTGCATGTCCACAAAAGGCGGCCATTCAAGATCAACAGGAAGATTGCAGCCAAGGGGCTTAGAATTGCAGGGTTGGGACATAAATATTCGATTTTTAAGAGGGGCAATTCGAGAATCAGTTATCAACAATGACTGGCCTTTCAAGCTTCCTCCACGTGAATAGGAGTTCGCTTTTCGAATAATAAGAATTATGTGTCATGGGGTGGGGGGCATCAGGATTTTAGAGATGCTTAGGTGGGGCATGGTCAAAAAAGGTTGGGAACCTCTGGTCCAGTCCAATGCAGGAATCACAGACTTCAGGAGGCAACGTTGCTCTGAAATGACTGCAACACAAGCCTTGGAAAGTACTACGAAATTGCAGTGGAGCGCAAATATGGTCGGCTTTTGCTGGGTTGCACTCAGAGGCCTGGGTTCAGATGGGGTTGCGGTGCTCGTTTCGCTTTCAGGCCAAGGGAGCCAGCGTTTGTCCGCAGACAGCTTTCCGGGTCATGTGGCCAGCAGGACTAAACCGCTTCTGGCGCAATGAGACACCGTGACGGAAATCAGAGCACATGGGAACGCCGTTTACCTTCCCATTGCAGCAGTACGTACAGCTTCTGGGTCATGTGGCCAGCATGACTAAGCTGCTTCTGGCGAACCAGAGCAGCGCACGGAAACGCCGTTTACCTTCCCGTCAGAGTGGTACCTATTTATCTACTTGCACTTTGACATGCTTTCGAACTGCTAGGTGGGCAGGAGCTGGGAGAGAGCAACGGGAGCTCACCCCGTCGCGGGGATTCGAACCGCCGACCTTCTGATCGGCAAGCCCAAGAGGCTCAGTGGTTTAGACCACAGCGCCCCCTGTGCCCCTAGGGTGTGTTGGTTTGCACCCTAGGGTGCACAAGCTCTAGGGCCCAGGGCCCACCCTCCCCACTGTCTGTTTCCCCTTCTGCTTTGGGAAGGGCCACTGCTGCGTGGCAGAGCATCTGAAATGTAAGAAACAGGAAACAGACAATGACAGAAGCAAGCCACATTTATGAGAACCAGGCCCTGGGTTCGAATCCCACCAGCCAGCCAAGAAAGGTCACTGTGGGTGACCTTGCCGGGCAACCTCTGCATCTCTCAGCCCAGCCGACCTTGCAGGGCTGTTGTTGGGAGGGGAATGAGATGAGGGGTGGGGGGCCACGTAAATGCCCCTATGGGGCTCCTCGGAGGAGAGGAAAAAGGCGGGGAACATCAATAAAATTCAGAGAAGGAGAACAAGCGGATAATGGAGCTTTTAAACATATATATATATAAACATACACATACATAATCATATATATATATACACACACACACGCACATATATCTGTTCTTGCAGATTTGCATATACAGTGGTACCTCGGGTTAAGTACTTAATTCGTTCTGGAGGTCCGTTCTTAACCTGAAACTGTTCTTAACCTGAAGCACCACTTTAGCTAATGGGGCCTCCCACTGCCGCCACCGCGCAATTTCTGTTCTCATCCTGAAGCAAAGTTCTTAACCCGAGGTAGTATTTCTGGGTTAGCGGAGTCTGTAACCTGAAGTGTGTGTAACCTAAGCGTCTGTAACCCGAGGTACCACTGTATATACATACACACACACACATATATCTGTTCTTGCCGATTTGCATATACACACACACACACACACACACACACACACACACACAAAGAGGACCCCCCCCCGTGCCCGCAGAATGGTCTCTCCCGCGCCCCCCCCCCGTCCCTGGGGGCGCCTTGGTCTCTCCCGCGCCGTCTCCCCGGCAACTGCGCCCCCCCCCCCGCGGCCCTCACCGGAAAGCGTCCTCGATCTCGGCCAGCGCCGTCTCCTTCTCCACCACCAGGAAGTTGGGGCGGCGGTGCTTGTCGAGCTCGCCGACGCCGCCCAGCAGGAACCCGGTCACGGTGTCCTCGTCGCCCAGCACCGCGATCAGCTTCCCCCGGCCGGCCATGGCTGCTGACGGACGAGGACGAGGAGCGCGCTGCCGCGAAGAATGGCCCCGCGCAGCCGCCGTAAGGAGGTTTTATGCGGCGGGCGGGGAAATCGCGGGGAGGGGCGGCGCAGGCGCGGTGTCCGCGAGGGGCGGTACCCTCCTATGGCGCTTGCGTGGTGACGGGTGGAGAAGCCTTACGGAGAAAGGGCGGAAGGGCAGCCTCTTCCACAGAGATAAGAAATGACAGAGGGACACATGGGTTGTTTTTACTCCGGGTTAACTAGACGCCTTTTTGATTTCTTGCCTTTGATTTGGCCGGAATGTTTGGGGAATGAGTTTTTTTCACATCTTCAGAGCAAAGAACTAATTGCAGCCTTTCTCCTCTTAAGTGCATTTTTTCTTTAAAAAAAAAAGTTTAGGGGTACTCTCATTTTTTACTCAAGAAAATCACCATTTTGTAGTTCAAATTGGGGAAAATACAGTAAATGGGCAAAAGACAGAGATTTACAAAATGTTTACAGGAAAAAAGCACTGCTCCACTTCATCATTTTAGGGCTCCCATGCGTCCGGAATTTCCCGGGTTCGCTGGTTAGAAATAACATCTAAGCGGATTTTTCAAAAATAGCCTTAAATGTCTGAGGAAATTCGAGTCTATGGCAACCCATGTCGGATGTGTTTGTTTGTTTGTTTGTTTGTTTGTTTTTTGGTTGAGATATTCCTTAAAAATAGCTCAAAAGCTTCAAATATATATATATATATAAAGCTCAACAACTGTTGTGTCCAGACTTTCACTTTTTGCAATTTGACAACCTTCAAAATTAAGGACTGCACATCTTGGTACAGAGTTATATGTAAAGATTCTATGCTCTGAATTTCCTTCGCTCTGATGTATCACCAGGGTCAAATCTTGTTGAATTAATTCACTAAATAGTTTTAAATGGGTTTTGAATAGATGTGCAACTGATCGTCAATGTTTTGAATTTCATTGAGTTTTTATCCTCCTTAGTATGTCTTCTATTGTCTTTGTCCATGGAGTTTTCTTGGCAAGGATACTGGAGTGGATTGCCGGTTCCTCCTCCAGGTGGATCACGTTTGGTCAAAACTCTCCACTATGACCTATTCATCTTGTGTGCCCAGTAGTGATGTATGGAAGTGAGAGCTGGACCATAAAGAAGGCTGATCGCCGAAGAATTGATGCTTTTGAATTCTGGTGCAGGAGGAGACTCTTGAGAGTCCCATGGACTGCAAGAAGATCAAACGCATCAATTCTTAAGGAAATCAGCCCTGAGTGCTCACTGGAAGGACAGATCCTGAAGCTGAGGCTCCAGTACTTTGGCCACCTCCTGAGAAGAGAAGACTCCCTGGAGAAGACACTGATGCTGGGAAAGATGGAGGGCACAAGGAGAAGGGGGCGACAGAGGACGAGATGGTTGGATAGTGTTTTCGAGGTTACCAGCATGAGTTTGACCAAACTGCAGGAGGCAATGGAGGACAGAGGTGCCTGGCGTGCTCTGGTCCATGGGGTCACGAAGAGTCGGACACGACTAAACGACTAAACAACAATAACAACAAATGTCTTCTAAACCGCTATTCTGAACAATACTCTTAAGAATGTCAGAAGGTCCCTCAAATAACCCAGAGATGCATTTTAAATAAAAGGACACATTCTACTCATGTAAAAACACACTGATTCCCGGACCATCCACGGGCTGGACTGAGAAGGCGATTGGGTCAGATCCGGCCCCTGGGCCTTAGTTTGCCTACCCCTGAGTTAGGCTATCCCTGTCCAGATAGCGGCATAGCTGGGCCACCGCTGAGGGTCCCTTTGCCCCCCCAATGCCTTTGGCAGGAGGCTGGGGAGACCCATGACATCACAAGGGGCTGCTTGAAGCATCTGTGAGGCGCTGCCTACCCCAAGGAGGTTTCCCCAGGGATGCCCACCCCGGCACACTGACTCTGGCTGACCAGTTGGCTTGTGGCAACGAGGGCAGTCCTGGGCGCTGCCCGCAGGTCCCTTAGCCAGCCATGGCGCGGCCACTGAACATGGACACCCTACAACAGAACTTCTGGAAGGAGGAGTACAACAAAGAGCTTGTGATGCGCTACCGCTGGCACCAGAAGTACGGCGCCATCGTGAAGGCCAAGCAGCAGGCGCAGAGGGAGCGTCGGAAGAAGGCTGTAGACAACACCTTACGGCTCCCCTCTGTCAAGCCCGCCCCACTGGACGTAACCCCCCAGCGCCCCATCCCGCCTCTCACGGCAGCCCCCGCAGGGCTGGCGCGGGAACGGGACCTGACCGGGGTGGACGCCGCGATCCTGGAGATGGAAATGAAGCCTGCGCCTCGGGAGTTGCGCAACCTCCTGTACCAGGGCATCTCGCACGAGGACGAAGGGCGCAAGCGCTACCTGAAGCTGCGCCTGCTCTTGAACCCGGAGGACAAATATACCTTTCCTGTCACCACCAACTTCAACTATGGCTGGCAGATGGGTGAGTGGGAGTGAGGGGGGGTGGGAGGGGTGCTGCTAAAAGGTGAAGGGACCCCTGACCGTTAGGTCCATTCGTGGACGACTCTGGGGTTGCGGCGCTCATCTTGCTTTAATGGCTGAGGGAGCCGGCGTACAGCTTCCGGGTCATGTGGCCAGCATGACTAAGCCGCTTCTGGCGAACCGGAGCAGCGCACGGAAACGCTGTTTACCTTCCCGCCAGAGCGGTACCTATTTATCTACTTGCACTTTGTGCTTTCGAACTCCTAGATTGGCAGGAGCAGGGACCGAGCAACGGGAGCTCACCCCGACGCGGGGATTCGAACCGCCGACCTTCTGATCGGCAAGCCCTAGGCTCCGTGGTTTAACCCACAGCACTAACCAAGGGGTTGCGGGAGGGATGCTGCTGTTTTTGGATAAATTAAATGTCGGGGGGTAAGCTGTTGCAGGAATTTATGTATAGGTTGGGGGGGGGGGTTGCCCCTCCAGCAGATATCATGCACATGCAGCCCACTACCAAAATCAGCACCATCACTTTTGTGATTTGTCCCCACAAAACACTTCATCACAGTTTCTTCCTGTCTATTCAAAAGGCCTCTGCTGCAGAATACCAAATGTAACAATTCACTGATAAATGTCTCTATGTACTGACTCACTGGGTAAACTTCATAAATTTATATAGACATGTGAGCTCAGCTCCTCAGCAGCCCCTCTGCCTGAGTGATAATCCCTGGCATCCTGGTACCTGAGTGCCAGACAGGTAGCCATGCCAGAAATACCAAACCCAGATGAAGACAAAAGGGTGTGATTAACTTGGCTGGGAAACAGGGAAATGTAAATATCTTATTTGTTACACTTGATGGGTGTTTGGTGGAGGGCAAGGAGAACCATGGGGCAGGGTCCAGGATGCTCAGATTCCTGCCACCAGACCTCCCCTTTCATGATGTATTAGTGATGTATGAGTGATGTAGTTTGGGGAGGCTGTAACATTGGGATTAGCAGCTAATAAAAATTTGGGTTCACTTTTGTTTGGGGCTTCCATCTTGTTCCACCTGGTGGCAGGTGGGAGTCCTGTTGCAACAGTCTTCAATAAAGACCAAGCCTACTGGCTGCTGTTTTGCTCTGGTATTCCTGGCTGGTGTCCTTGTTTTTTGTCCAAGGGAGCCTTCAGCTTTCTCCGTTAACAAGCCCCACCCTGCACAATTGATCCCTTGATGTGGCAAACACCCATTTGAAAGGCAATGTCCAAAAGCTTTGGTGGGGTTGACCCCCTGAAATATTTCATCGAGGGGGCCGAAGGGACCTTGGCGCATAGGACTCGGCTCTGTTATATGACCAAATAGGTTCTTTTATCTGTTGTTTAACATATATGAGACGCCGTGTACCCTAGGAAAGCGCAACCAGTCTGAAAAGTCTCTTCTTATATACTCTTCCTGCTGCTCTTCTGAGTCTTGGCACTCCTCGCTCCTTGGCATGTTCTTGGCGGTCCTTCGTCCTTGAAAAAAGCAAACCAAGAATGCTGGCCAGTATCAGTTTCAGCAGTGGAAGGGGTCCCTACTCGCAAATCAATAGTCAATTGTAACAAAAACTAATCCATTTGAAAGTACCGGTATGTATTCTGACAAGGATTACTAACTCAGATGGAGATTACAAACTCAAATTCATAAGGATATGTATAACACAATCATTCGTTACAGCATTAGAGATAAGAGTTTATGAGTAGAGATAAGTTCATGTTAGTCCATAGTCAGATCGACGTGAAGGTCTTAGTTTCAATCATTAAGCAGAAGTCAGAAGTCAAATTATGGATCAGAAATCAGGACAGGGCCCTTGTATTCACCTTCATCAGCTGGAAGTGTCAAACATTACACAAAAATAAATTTAAATTCTAAATTATTATAACTTATGATAATTTAGAATTTAGATGTTTTATAACTTATTTTCTCTAATGCTGTAACAAGTTATTGATTATTGATTTTGGAGTAGGGACCACTCCTGAAACTTATATTGGCCAGAGTTCTTGGTGGGCCTTTTTCTTGGTATATTTAATAACAAGAGGTCCTTTGTCTTTGGCCTGTTCCTGGCAAATCACAACACTCATTGCTCGGAACTAGTGCTGAGTAGCTTTTGGCATGTTTCAACACTCATTGTTTGCAACTAGTGTAGTATAGTCAGTCTTTATGCTTCCTTGCGTGTACTGTTCACTTGGCCAGAACATGCACATTCCATTGGTTCTTTGACCAACACAGTTTGTTATTAGTTCATCAACAGCATCCGTTTTGTGTTGGTGGTCTCCAACCATTTTAGGTCCATTCAAACCATATCATTCCTTACAGCTGCTAGGAGAGGAAGGGAGTCCTGGGTCCCCGTCCCCCCCCGGAAAAGGCTGGTGGGTGGGAATCGGATTTGGGTTGCGCAGCAATGTCAGGTTGCTATTCTGGGCTCCCTCCACAGAAATCTCGGGGTCTTAGAGGACCTCAAGCTGAACATGAGTCCACAGCGTGATGCAGCAGCAAAAAAGGCCAATGCTATTCTAGAGAACCTGGAGAACCAGGTTCCAGAGAACCTGGCAGGGCGGACGGGAAAGGACAGAAGAACATCAGGAGAGCAGTTGGCTACAGCTGGGTTTGGCCAAAGCGGGACCGATCCATAGGGACAAATGCCAGGTTCTGCAGTTAGGCTGGAAGAACCAGATGCACAAATATAGGATGGGGGACACCCAGCTCACTAGCAGTACACGAGAAAAAGATCTAGAGGTCTTGGTGGACCACAAACTGAACATGAGCCAACAGTGTGATGCAGCAGCAAAAAAGGCCAGTGCTGTTCTCGGCTGTTCTCCGCCACTTCCCCCTCTGTGGAGTCAAAACATATACCATCAGGTGAAAGACAACAATCCCATGACTGCAATCATGGAGCAGGAATTCTAACAGACCATGCTCTGCCTACACAGCTTCTGAACTGCTGGACACTGCAGGAAGGGAGAGTTGCTCTTGTGCTCAAATCCTGTTTGCAGGTTTTCTTTGGGGGGCATCTCGTCAGCCTCTGTGGGAGCTGGGTGTTAGAATTCCTGCTCCATGATTGCAGTCATGGGATTTTTGTCTATCACATGACGGTATATGTTTTGACTCCACAGAGTGGGAAGTCACGGAGACAGGATGTTTGTGTTACTGCGTTCTGTGAAGTGGGACTATTGTCCTTTGTTCTTTTTCTCTTTGCTGTCTGATGCTAGAGAGAGAGGGAGCCATGTTGCAGTGCTCTGTGTGTGTTTATATGTAAATAAAGTAGATTAGCCAAAATGCTGAGTTGCTGAGGTCTGTCATGAAAAGCTGCAAAGACTCTGCGGATTCCTAAGTGTGCCGATGTCTGTTGGCATCGGTCGCTGTGATGTTCGGAAGTGAAGAAAGCTTTTGAAGCTCCCAAACGATCGACCAGGAGGGAGGGAACATGTCAGTCGGGCATGTGTCTCTGCCAGGGTCTTACTCGAGTGTAGGCTTAACTCCTGACACTGGGTGCTGAGATGTTAAAATTAGCAATTCTCCAAAAGCCTGAAACTTTTATTCTGGGGATATTGGGGACAAACGTACCAAAAAATATGATCAAACTATTTATGTACGCAACAACAGCCGCCAGAATCCTATAGACACAGAATTGGCGGGAAGAAGAAGACCAGACTAAAGAGGAATGTCATGCAAAACTAATAGGCTCTGCAGAATTGGCGGACGCCGGAAAGGAGAAATCAAAACGGCAAACTCTGCGTTGAAGAGTGGAAACCCTTCTCAGAATATCTGGGAAAGAACCATAACCAAGTGAAATCGCGGGCAGGATTTGAATTATGAGCAGCGGATTGAAAATGACAAGAGATGCGTTAGAGGAAATACGTATTAGATTTAGTTGGGCAGGACTTACAGCTGCAAATGAAACGTTTTAAATGCGTTGCAAAGTGCAATACACGAATGTGACATCGGATGGCGGCGGCGAGCTATGCCAAATTTAATGTATTTTTCGAAACGTGGGTTTTTTTTAAAGCATTTTTGCAGCATTTTTTTTTTAAATATGGGTGTAGATTTCACCATACAGTGCAGCAGAACAAGGGGGGGGGCATAGAAAGATACCCGAGAGGTAAGGCTGGGAAGTCGTTTTATTTTGCAAGGGGGGTGTCAACTCATCATCAATCTTTATTACAGTCCAGAGACCCAACAAATTGTTACAAAGCAATACATAAATCATACAGCCCACCTCCAGGTTAAACAAGCATTTTTTCCAGAATATAGGGATCATTGGTTCTTGCAACCATCGATAAAAACTTCGCCACTGCTAATGTTCTGGAGTTTGTCCAGTCTTCCAATAGGAACCTGACATAGTGAGCCTCTGATTTTCCCAGGAAAGGTACCAGCAGGGGTAATATCAGTTCAGCCCTGTCCTGCTCATATTTCACACAGTGCAGCAAAATATGTTTTATGGAATCGATGTCTTGAGCACACAGGCAAACTGCAATTAAGTTAAGATCAATTGTAATAAACAATTTATCACTAGATTCCTCCCTGACGGCTTACGAAAATCTCATTGAGTCCTTGCAGGATGTTGTCTCTGTCAACGTAAACTGAGCCGGCAAGCCACGCACTGCTAAAGGGCACTGTTGGTTTGACCAAGAGTGCTGCACAAAGAAGGAAGCCTTGTTGTTGTTTAGTCGTTTAGTCGTGTCCGACTCTTCGTGACCCCCTGGACCAGAGCACGCCAGGCACTCCTGTCTTCCACTGCCTCCCGCAGTTTGGTCAAACTCATGTTGGTAGCTTCGAGAACACTGTCCAACCATCTCGTCCTCTGTTGTCCCCTTCTCCTTGTGCCCTCCATCTTTCCCAACATCAGGTCTTTTCCAGGGAGTCTTCTCTTCTCATGAGGTGGCCAAAGTCTTGGAGCCTCAGCTTCATGATCTGTCCTTCCAGTGAGAACTCAGGGCTGATTTCCGTCAGAATGGATAGATTTGATCTTCTTGCAGTCCACGGGACTCTCAAGAGTCTCCTCCAGCACCAGAATTCAAAAGCATCAATTCTTCGGCAATCAGCCTTCTTGATGGTCCAGCTCTCACTTCCATACATCACTACTGGGAAAACTGGGAAGGAAGCCTTAAGGAACGCTTATTTGGCTTATAGAAATGCTGGATGTAAATTGTATTTGAAGTTAAGTTGCTAAAGTTTTTTTTTATTATTATTATTATTATTATTATTATTATTATTATTATTATATGACACTAGAGTAGGTGGACCACTCTCTGGCCTGATCCTGCAGGTGGCTCTGCTGTTCTTCACCCTGACCCATTTTTGTCTCCCCAGGGAAACTGGCCACCAGCCACGTCGCCCCCACCCCCAAGTGCCGCATCGACAGCTTCTTCCGCAAGAACGGCGCCTTCTCCCTGCTCCACCCGCGCGACGTGGCCCTCTGAGCGAGACCTGCCTGCTCCCCCGGCTTCGCGCTTGCAAACAAAGCTCTACATGTTTTATCACTCGAGTCTCCTTCTCTGGTGCCTTCCTTTGATTTCCTTCCTTGACTTCCAAACACTAGGGAGAACGGCCAGGGCCAAGGGCCACCTTGATTGATATGGCTGGGGGAGGAGCCTATGGGGTTCGGGGCGGGGCAGAGGGCGGAGCCTGTGGGTTCTGTGGGAAGAGGGCGGAGCTTAGTGCAGCTTGTGGAAGAGCAATTGTTCACTTCAGCCTGAGCGCAAGATACCAGGTTTATTCAACGTAAGCGCTTGAGATCAAACCCAGAGGGTGTTTTTTTTTTTTAAAAAAAGCCAGATTGGGTGTTAAGAGTTGCAAACTGCTGAGTATCTTTAACACCATAGACACCTGTGTTGATGGCTGGTCGGGTAGGATCCATTATTTTCATTGCATTCATAATAATAATAATAATAAACAATCATTTTATTTCTTATAGCCAGCGTGGTGTAGTGGTTAAGAGCAGTGGACTCGTAATCTGGTGAACCACGTTCGATTCCCCGCTCCTCCACATGCAGCTGCTGGGTGACCTTGGGCCAGTCACACTTCTCTGAAGTCTCTCAGCCCCACTCACCTCACAGAGTGTTTGTTGTGGGGGAGGAAGGGAAAGGAGAATGTTAGCTGCTTTGAGACTCCTGAAGGGGAGTGAAAGGCGGGATATCAAGTCCAAACTCTTCTTCTTCTTCTTCTTCTTCTTCTTCTTCTTCTTCTTCTTCTTCTTCTTCTTCTTCTTATACCCTGCCCATCTGGCTGGGTTTCCCCACCCATTGTAGGATGAACACTTTTAAAAAATGTATTTGTTCCATAAAATTTACACGCCACTTGATTGTTAATGAGAAAATGAAAAGACTCAAAACAAGGTGAAATGATAAAATTAATGCATAGGCGTTATACAAAAAAACCTGCTCCTTTTCCCTTCGCAGGCATGTCCAAAGTCCATTTTGGGGGCCTAATTTGGCCTGCAAGTCGGTTTAATCTGGCCCGGCCCCTGTGACAGTTTATTTCCTGGGGTAAAAGCCTAAAAGAACCTCAACAACTTAAATCCTAAAGAAAGGTCAACGACTTTTGTCGGCCCTCACAGCCCTTCAATTCATCAAATCTGGCCCTCTTTGAAAAAAGTTTGGACACCATAGCATGGGGTATCCAAGAGCCCGTATAGAGTCCTTATGCTGGTTTTCTATCGGTAGACGGGAATAACAGAGACCAACCAGAGTATATTTGAGAAGCAAAGCAGCTAGTAAGCCTGATCTTTATTAATCTGTTGAAACAGGGTACCCCTCTCACTGCACACAGGAACCCTGAACAATAGTGCACAGGTCCTTATATAGACTTTTGAAATTGCCCACCCTGTAGCCCAAGATCACCCCCCAAAACATCATAAATACATCATAGAAGGATTCAGGTAGGTAGCCGTGATGGTCTGCAGAATCCTTCCCCCCAAAATTAAAAAATTGTCCAGTAGCATCTTGTAACAGCATGGCCAAGGGCAAGGGCAACGGGAGCGGGAGTCCCGGGACATCAGGAGAGCGGCAGCTGTGGCTCAGTGGTTAGAGCACCTGCTTGGCATGTAGAAGATTTCAGGGCTGGACTAGATGACAGGGGCTGTCTTAAGCATATGCGGGGCCATGCACCTCGTGGTGTACCACATTCACAGTGCAGTGGTACCTCGGGTTACATACGCTTCAGGTTACAGACTCCGCTAACCCAGAAATAGTACCTCGGGTTAAGAACTTTGCTTCAGGATGAGAACAGAAATTGGGCTCCGGCGGTGCAGCAGCAGCAGGAGGCCCCATTAGCTAAAGTGGTGCTTCAGGTTAAGAACAGTTTCAGGTTAAGAACAGACCTCCGGAACGAATTAAGTACTTAACCCGAGGTACCACTGTACTGAGGAAAAGAACCCCCAGGAATGTTTCCCTGAAGCACCCCCCCCCCACCCAAAAAGAATCCTGTTAACTGCAGTTTACACATCAGAGCGGCATTTCCAAGCATCCTTCAGTTCCCAGGGTTCTGGCAGTGCGTGCGCACTTTCAATGTGCTTTGAAGGATGGTGTGCGCACAGTCTTAGAGGCAGGCTGCCTCTGGCACTGGAGATCATGGAGTTGTGGAGTTGGAAGGGACACCCAGAGTCATCTAGTCCAACCCCCTGCAAGGCAGGAATCTCAGCTAAAGAATCCCTGGCAGGTGGCCATCCAACCTCTGCTTAAAAACCTCCAAAGGACTTTTGTTTTCCTCGGATTCCTGGGCTTTGCATGCAGAAGATCTCGGGGCTGGACTAGTTGACCCTCGGGGTCCCTTGCAACTCTCAAATCCTGTGGTCCCCTGATGGCATCTGCAGGTAGGGCTGGAGATAGGATCGTGGAACTGTAGAGTTGGAAGGGACCCATGGGTCATCTAGTCCAGCCCCTTGCAGTGCAGGGATCTTTTACCCCAGGTGGGGCTCAAACCCACAACCCGGAGATCAAGAGTCTCCTGCTCTACCGACGGAGCTGTTATTCTGACACTCTTTGGCCAAATCTAGGGAGTAGGAGCAAGCACCTGCTCGTGTGGGCGGGGCCTAGGGATAAAAGTGGGCAGGGCCTCGATGCAAAGTGGGTGTGGCCTATAGGTAAAAGTGGGCGGGGCAACAGGTGTGACCCTTCCTTTTTTGGCAAGAGGCCACATTCCAGTGACAACCAAGTCTAAATCCTAAATCTTCTGGGCCCTTTTGGGCAAAGAACTCCTACCCGCAGCACCCCTTCACCCTTTCTCTCTTTTTATTTATTTATAGTTTTATTAGATTTTTCTAATTTACATTTCAGGATATTCATTTAAACAACCTCAAATCATTGACTTCCCTTCCTCTCTTTCCGTGGTTCATTTTGCCTACCATACATCCCTGCATATTGTAAATGACCTAAACCATTCCGTATTCCATTGTTACACCATCAAAACTTATTTGCACTGTTGAATTTGTCTTAAGGCTGCCGGTGTTTTTAAATGTATACAACTTTCACCCATATAACCAGTAAACATTTTCCAGCCATCTTTAAACATACATGCTTCTTGCTCTCTTATTCTGTATGTCAAATCTGCAAGCTGCGCATATTCCATCAGTTCAAGTTTCCATTCTTCTATGGTTGGGACCTCACTCAGTTTCCATTCTGGGGCTAGCAAAACACAGTAGCAGCAGTAGTAGCATACATAAATAGCCTTTTTTTAGACACCTGGGGATTTCCCTCTAAATTATCCCCAAGAAAAAGGTTTGTTTGTTTTTTAAAGGTACTTTTAAACATATTCCCCCAATCCATTATACAGTGGTACCTTGGGTTACATACGCTTCAGGTTACAGGCTCTGCTAACCCAGAAATAGTACCTTGGGTTAAGAACTTTGCTTCAGGATGAGAACAGAAATTGTGCAGTGGCAGCGCAGTGCCAGCAGGAGGCCCCATTAGCTACAGTGGTGCTTCAGGTTAAGAACAGTTTCAGGTTAAGAACAGACCTCCGGAACGAATTAAGTACTTAACCCGAGGTACCACTGTATAGTCGTACCTTGGAACAGAATCCGTTCCGGAAGTCTTTTTGACATCCAAAACATTCGACTATCAAAGTGCGGCTTCTGATTGGCAGCAGGAAGAACATTGGAAAACCGGAACACTCACTTCCCGTTTTCAGTCGTTCGGGAGCCAAAACGTTCTACTCCCAAGGCGTTCGGGAGCTGAGGTACGACTGTATATCCTCTCAAGAGTGTCCCTCACCCTTTCTCGACCTCTCTCCCTCCCTGCCTGCCTCTTCCCTCTGCAGCCGACCTCTGAGATCGAAGCTGGAGAGCTTGCAGTGCCACTTCACCTGGGACTTCGAGATCAAGGACAAAATGGATGCCTTGCACATCCTGCAGACCCTGGCCCCGCAGGCCCAGCACACCCCGCACCGCAACCGAGGCGCCTACCTGGCCATGAGGGCCTATCTCCAGGACTTCCAGGGGAACTACGAGGAGGCCCTGGACAGCCTCCGGGAAGCAGAGGGGGCTGTGAGGCGGGACCACCCCTCCAACTTCTCCCGCCAGGCCCTGGTGACCTACGGCAACTACGCCTGGGTCTACTACCACCTGGTCAATTACGACATGGTGGACCTCTACCTGGGACGCATCCACGACATCTGCCGGTCCTTGGCCAGCCCAGAGGCCTACTCTGCGATGATCCCTGAAATCCATTCTCAGAAAGGCTGGTCCCTCCTGGCCGGGGGCTTCCGGAACGGGGACGAGGCCGCAGAATGTTTCCGGAAGGCGCTGGAGGCGGAAGAGTCCAACGAGGAGTTCCAGGCCGGACTGGCCATCTCCGTTTATGCCTCCTGGACTCATTCCTGGACTGCCGAACAACGGGAAGAAGCCCAGAAGTTGCTGGAAGAAGTCGTCGCTCGCCAGCCGCAGAACTACGAAGCCAAAGCTTATTTGGCTCAGACCCTTAAGGAGGTGGACACGGAAAGAGCGCTCTTCCTTGCAGACGATGTTGCCCGGGAGAGCGTGAACCCCGAAGTCCTCCGAATCGTCTCCAAGCTGTACAAGAAGCAATCCCTTCCCCGGACCATTTCCATTCTGAAGAAGGCCATCGCCCTAGATCCTGGCTACCATCTCCCACACTACGACCTTGGCATGTGCTACCTGCAGCAGTTGGAGCATTCTCCGGGTGACTTGGGAGAAGAAGCCGTTGAGGCTGCCATTGAGAGCTTCAAGCGCTCTCTGGAGATGGATCCTTTCTCCATCTTCACCCAGTTGAAGCTGGCAAAAGCTTACGGCAAGAGGTCACCAGCTTACGAGGAAGAGATCTACCTGAACCTGATGGAGGATCTCCCGGGAGCCAGCAAGAGATGCCAGCAGTCCATCTACCTACACTGGGGGGACTTCCTTCTCCACAAGAAGGGGATGAAGAGCCGGGCCCTAGAGATGTACCAGGCGGCTGCCAGGATCCCCGGAGACCACTCCCTTGAGAGGAAGCAGCTGGAAATTCGCCTGAAGAAGCTGGCGAGGATGTTCAGGGAAGACGGAGAAATGGACCAAGTGAGCGCTGTCTACAGCTTCCTTAAAGAAACAGGGCTTCAGGTTACAAGTCAACAGGACGGATCAGGGCGAAGGGGGCGAGGGACCGGCAGGGCCCAGCAGTGAAGGACCTCCACACACACACACTCGCAGAGAGGCAGGGGGTTGTGGCTCTTTCCTTCCAGTTTGGGAAGAGGCTCTTCCTGCACCCTCTGAGCCCCTGGACCCTCCAGAAGTTTTTGCTGGGGAAAAGCTGGTTTCCATGAAGTTTCGTTGCAGTCCCCTCCCCGCACTAAAGGAGAAAAAAAAAGCTTCCAGTTGTGTTTATCTGCAAAAAATGTGATTGTTTCTAGAAGTGGCATTGCTTTTATTATTACTATTATTATTATTATTATTATTATTATTATTATTATTATTATTACTACTACTACTACTATTTTTAGTCCTGGATCCTGCAAGGGTTAAAATCCAATGGAGGATTCCATTGCTGAACCAAGGAGCAAGTTTCTTTGTGGAATAATGGCTGTAGTTGCCACAGTAAGTACTGCCATTCCTTCTCTTGAATAGACATGGGTTTCCCAATCTTTTCCCCCTCCAGACTACAAAACTCCCATCATCACTAGCTAGAAGGACCAGTGGTCAAGGATGGTGGGAGTTGTAGTCCAAAAGCAGCTGGAGACTCAAGTTTGGGAAACTCCAAGTTAGACAAAGGCTGTACAGTGCAATGATCAGTTTGTTTTGCTCTTGATTCCAAGGCTGTCAGTATGGAAGAAGCAAGACCTTTGGGGGTGTTAAGTCTGCGAGCCCCTCCATCCAGGGCTCAGGTTGTATATATGTTCTGCAAATAAACCATATACCCTAAAGACACCACGGTCTCCACTGTTGCCTGTTCCAAGGAAACTGAGCCCTGGGATATCGCTCCGCTCAGAGATTTGGGTGCCACGTAACAGTATTAAGATTATGGTAACCACATATTCCTTGCCCGTCACCCTAAGGTCCCAGGGCGGGTTGCAACCTTTCAAGTTATTAATATATCAAAAGATGGCATTGCACAATATTGCAAACAGTTTAAAGCCAAGTAAGAATTGCCGGGGGTTGAAATAGATTAGCTTTTGGGTCCCTTCCAACTAATTGCAGAAGTGAGCTGGGCATTCATAAAACATACTTCAGGGGTCGAAATGCCACAGGTGGTGCGTGGCTGAGACTCTTCCGTGTCTCAGCTGCACAACAAACACAAACAAGAACTTGGGAAGAGAGCCATGCTTTGGCAAGTTTCCCAGCGCCAGTCTCAAGCCTGCCGTCGTCTTGCTCTGCACCCGCAGATTTCAGCAAGGCTTGTTCAAGAGAACCAGGAAACCTTCAGCGGAGCCGTGCAGTGCCGGATGATTTTGGGAACGTTCAGGGTGGCAGGAGATGAAATATTGTTTATTAATATCCTTCCTAACTTGCAATAGCAAGTTCCTTTACTTAGCAGAGTTACATCCCCCTTTTTACATGCACAGCTGATAGCTGGTTGCAGGCTCGTGTAAGCCTCTCACTATTATACAATTCAGTCTGTCTAAGATTGTACGTTCCTGGTAAATGCCCTTGAATTCCTCTTAAAAGAATAAAGACGCCATAAACTTATTCAAAGTCAATAAGAGAAGTTTACTCACATCGGTTCACAGTTGGATTCCTGAAGGCAGATTTGGTTACAAATATGTACATGTGGATCTACCCCATATGGGGGAATAATCCCAGCGCTTCCGCAGTCCTAGCTAAAAACTGGTCAAACGAAGAAGGAAGTCAAAAAGAGGGAGGCGTGCTGCGTGACTCGTCCTTTTGTTACCTGGACAGGTGAGGCCACACCCACCTTCTATCACATGCAAAAGGAAGGAACAGGAAGTTTCAACTGGTTGGACCAAACATCCCTTGGCATGTCTTCTCTAGAATTACAAGGAATATTGTACTTGACTGCCTCTCCTGGATCACATCCCACAATCTCAAGCGGGGAGGGTGCTGTTTTGCATTCCTTTCTCTTTCAAGGATGAAATAAGCTCCCAGAGGTGCCTTGAAAGTGTGAGGGAGGGAGACTGACAAGTAATATTCTGACAGGGCTCCTGTGCCTTTGACAGGACAGCAGGCGAAGGATGCTGGAATCTCCAGAGGGATCAGGCGGGAGGATGAATTTGGGCAGGGGGGAGCTGGTGAGGGAGGCTCCCGACCCGCTGGCCAGATTTTAAATTCCAAGTTGAGGACCACCCTGTTCCTCGTGGTTCCTCTCATCTCACCTGGGTTTGTAGACCAGGAAACTGCAGGATGGAGGGCAGCTTGGAACTGAAGGAATGGGTTTCTGTGCAGTCAGTCTGAAACGGGACCCAAAATCCACATTTTTCCTCCTCCAAGGGAGCATTTCTAAAATGCATTAACTTGAGCTCTTGAGTCAATGTATAAACAGAAAGCCAGCTGTATAAACCAAGTGCTCAAAGCCCTCTCCTTTATCAGTCTGTGACTGCAATGGATGGCCTTGCCAGTTCCGTGGAGCAGGGATGGCACGTCTGGGTCTTATCTTACATCCTGACCACAAAAAGACACACAGGCCTTGTCAAGTCTGACAAGAGACCCAGAAACGGTGCCAGGAATGTTCTTAGAGTTGGTGACCTCCTGCCCCAAGATAAGAGTATAGGAACAGGGACAACCTTTTATGGTCAAGAGTACCGGAACAGGAATATCTGTTTATGGTCATGGATGTCAACTTACGTGTATAAGCTGACGTGGTTGGATTCCTGGGGAAGGGGGGAGAGGGTGCCTGGAGGATATATATACTGCATGAAATTTCTCATTTCTTTGGACTTGCTGTGAACTGACCACGCAAGTGCCTTCTGCTATCCAGAGAGCAGAATAAACTCTTTCTCTGAATCAACCTCGGTGACATTTGACTTCCTTTCTCCCTCCCGGGAGCAACGCAGACACCACCAGTCGGTCAAGTCTAAGAAGGCTACAGAACCTAACCTTTAGGAAAGGGGGGCTTTTCCAGGAAACTGCCCCCCAGCCAGCAGTCTTCTTCTGGAACAGCCATTGATGCACGTTTGCCTATACGGTCGCCCAAACCTATCGGAGCCCATTTGACCGCTTCAGTAGGTGGAATTGGCCCTGTTACAGGGGACTGTGGAACTCCCTGCCACTTGATACCAAGCAGGCGGCGCCTTCGCTGTACTTTTTCCAGCCCCTGCTATAACCAAGCCAACTCAGATGCTTAGAATCGTAGAATCTTAAGAGTCAGAAGGGACCTGGAGGGTAATCCAGTCCAACCCCCGGCTGCATTGCAGGAATCTCAGCTAAAGAATCCTTGACAGAGGGCCAGCCAACCTCTGCTTAAAAACCTCCAAGGAAGGAGAGTCCATCACCGCAACTCAAAAGTCAAAAGTGGTTTTATTTTTCATTTTTATTTTTTGGAATATATTTCATGAAACTCCCACAAATTCCAAATAAAGTTACATAACCATTTTTTTCTTCAACACAGTGGTACCTCAGGTTAAGAACTTAATTCGTTCTGGAGGTCCGTTCTTAACCTGAAACTGTTCTTAACCTGAAGCACCACATTAGCTAATAGGGCCTCCTGCTGCCGCTGTGTCACTGCCGCACGATTTCTGTTCTCATCCTGAAGCAAAGTTCTTAACCCGAGGTACTATTTCTGGGTTAGCAGAGTCTGTAACCTGAAGCGTCTGTAACCTGAAGCGTTTGTAACACAAGTTAAAGGTAAAGGGACCCCTGACCATTAGGTCCAGTCCTGGCCGACTCTGGGGTAGTGGCACTCATCTTGCTTTATTGGCCGAGGGAGCCGGCGTACAGCTTCCGGGTCATGTGGCCAGCATGACTAAGTCGCTTCTGGCGGACCAGAGCAGCGCACGGAAACGCCGTTTACCTTCCCGCCGGAGCAGTACCTATTTATCTACTTGCACTTTGATGTGCTTTTGAACTGCTAGGTTGGCAGGAGCAGGGACTGAGCAACAGGAGCTCACCCCGTCGCGGGGATTTGAACCACCGACCTTCTGATCGGCAAGTCCTAGGCTCAGGGATTTAACCCACAGCGCCACCTACGTCCCGTAACCCGAGGTATCACTGTACTAATAATAACATATTATCAACTTCCCCTTCCATTTTCTGTGATGTTTTCCCTACCTCCCCATTGCTGCCCCCTGTCTTCACTCTTGTATCCAAATCATAACACAATAATCTCTGATTCTTTCTGTTGTTCAAATCCTGCTTTCAAATTTGTCATATTATAATAGTTCTTTGAACGGTCCGAAAAAGGCTTCCAGTTACGTCAGGCAGAGGAACCCCCAGGCCCTGCTTGGCTCTCTCCGCAGTCTGAGAAGTAGGAAATAATCTGGAATTGGGACCTGGTGGCTCAGAGAACAGACACGCTCCCTCCCAACCGAACAGAAGCAGGATTCGGAGAAGCGGACGCTGGCTTCCTTCGTTCTGCCTTCCCCCAGGACCATTTCTAAGGCTTCCGCCAAGGAAGGATGGTCTTTCCCCCCAGAGTCAGCCTGGCCATAGCTGGGATGTTGCAGCTTCTGTGCAAGGACTGCAGAGGGTGCTTGAGAAATGCAAATACGTTCCGGGGGAAATGGAAACTGAAACTTATAAGAGGAAAGTCACAAGAGAAAGGGCTCTCTGCTCACAAAGTTGTTTTTCTTCCAGCAAAGGAGAGTTTTGTCACCCCGCAAGGGCAGACACCTGTCATGTATGGTTTAGTTGCAGGGGTTGGACTAGATGACCCTCGGGTCCCCTCCAACTTGACACTTCCACGAGGTAGGGGTTTGAGACACGAGGAAAGTGGGGGTTCTCCTGCTCCTGCCCTGCTTGTGAGCTCCCCACTTTGGGCCTGATCCTGCAACCAGACAGATCTTTGGATGTTCTTATGAAGTGAAGCAGTGGCTACGTGCCAGCCCCTCGTGAGGAGCAGGTGACAAACACAGACCTGCCAACATTCTTCTGATAAAAATAGGGACATCCTATTCTGCATCAGTGCCTCTCCCCCCCACACACCTTCATCTTTCCATTTCTGGGTGTAATGAATCCTGGCTGCTTCAGTTACATAAGAATCTTTTTTTGGAATTTCTGTCCCTTCAGGGTTCTTTTTTTTTGTGTGTAATCACTTTAAACATCTTTTTTTTCTTTATCTCATCCTATTTCATTGCCCCCCAAATACCCTCACTTTCTTACCAGACTACCACGTGCGGGAAAATCGTGGCGCTTTTAATGTGTTTCGGTATTTTAGCTTCTGCATGTTTTAACAGCGGGTTTAATCCAATTCTTCTGGGTTCTTTACCTTCTTCTAAACCGCTCGGAGGTTTCCGACAATCGAGCGGCATGCAAATTTCACGAAATTTCACGAAATAAGCAGATGAAGACCCACAGCAACTCTCCAAACATCTGGGCAGGAAGGACTAATAAAGAATATTTCTGGCAGGAGAAAGAAAGAAAGAAAGAAAGAAAGAAAGAAAGAAAGAAAGAGGAAGGGAGGAAGGGAGGGAGGGAGGGAGGAAGGAAGAAGGAAGAAAGGAAGGAAGAAAGAAAGAGGAAGGAAGGGAGGGAGGGAGAGAGGAAGGAAGGAAGGAAGGAAGAAAGAGGAAGGGAGGGAGGGAGGGAGGGAGGAAGGAAGGAAGGAAGGAAGGAAGGAAGGAAGGAAGGAAGAAAGAAAGAAAGAAAGAGGAAGGGAAGGAGGGAAGGAGGGAAGGAGGGAGGGAGGAAGGAAGGAAGGAAGGAAGGAAGGAAGGAAGGAAGGAAGGAAGGAAGAGAATATAGTGCAGGGACCTGCCTGATATCAATAGGCGGTGAGTTCCAAAGGACTGCCGTGCTGAAAGATCGATTTCTTGCAAATGCAGAAAACGGATTATGTGGCCTCTGAATGCAAGCTGGCTCTCCTTTCTGCCTTCCTGGCTCCACCGTCTTGTGTTTAGAGCATCTCATATATCAACAGACAAAGGCACCTGGGCGCTCCATGAATAATAGAGATCTTGCGGTGAGCATTGCACTGCCTGGAACTTGCGCTGCCAGCAAAAAGCCGCGTCGGCTGGCCCAAAGCAGCTCCTGGCTCTCACCCTCCACCCTCCACCTGTGTCCTGGAGCGCCCGGAAATTGCAGGGTACGTACCTGGGTCCTGGCTAGGAGGCCTATCGATGGCTACCAGCAGTGGCGTAACGTGGGGGGTGCAGGGGGGGCCGGCCGCACCGGGCGCAACATCTGGGGTTAGGGCAAATCCACGGGTTAGGGGGCGCAAATCCACGGGTTGGGGGCGCAAATCCACGGGCTAGGGGGCGCAAATTACTTGCCTTGCCCCGGGTGCTGACAACCCACGCTACGCCACTGGCTACCAGCCATGGTGGCTATGCTGTGGTCTCTGTAGTGCGGCTTTCTGACTGGCCACGGTGAAAACCTGGCTCCATCTTTCCCCCATTGCAGGAGCAGGCCGGCTCGCCAGATGGATGCACGAGGGTCCGGTTTGGGCGGCTGGGGCCTCGGTGATCTGCGGCGCCTCCAGCCTGGCCTCTTCCGGACGGCGGCAGACAAGGCCCAGCTGCAGACGGCTGTTCACCAGGTGAGGTCGCAACCCCTTTTCCGCGTCAGCAAAGCATTGTGTTAACGGAAAAATCCGAGGGCTCCCTTGGACAAAAACAAAGACACCAATCAGGATAACTTGGAGCAAAACAGCAGCCTGTAGGCTTGGTCTTTATTGAATACTCCCACCTGCAACAAGATGAAGCAAGATGGAAGCCCAGAACAAAAGAAGACCCCAACTTTTATCAGTTACTAATCCCCCAAACTACACCCCTAAGACTACATCACAACTACATCACAAAAAGGAGGGTTGAGGGAGGAGTTGTGGAGGTAACCTGAGTGTCCTATCACCTGGCTGGTTCCTCTTTCCCCCCCTCCCCAAGAGTACTTTCCAGGTGACAGAGGGGAGTTTGCAGTTTCCCGCCCCCAGAGGGAAGAGCTGATCATTGTCCTTTGTTCCAGTCCATGCTGAATCCACTCCCATATGCAAGTTCTTTGTGACCTTGATGGTCTTCTGTCTAGGACCATCAGGGTTGGCATAGCAACTGGGCAGGGCTCCTGTGTATGTGCTGGTATGCTCAAGGGATTGTGGCTGGCCTGTATCAAACCTTCCCCATTTTGTAGCCCTTCCTTCATGGAGTAAAATAAAAGTGGAACAGTGCAGATCCGATGTATGGTTGATTTTCTATGAATTTATAACAGAAGCATAGCGTATGTAGTGTGTAAGTGTATTTGTGTGTGTGTGTGTGTGAAGTTTGTACAAACTGAATGATGGGGGGGGGTTTCCTGCGACAGTTGCAAATGGTTGCAAGCGTCCTGGCATTCAGTCTCCCATTGTGGCCAGAAGATATGCCTCTGGATACAGGAAAGCGATGGGCACAGCTACACTGCTCTTGACCAGGGAGGCTCCACACCTGCCGTTACTGCTTTACAGCTGGGTTGGATAGCCAGCTGCCAGGGACTCTTTAGATGTGATTTCTCCGGCCACAGAGGGCTGTCCTAGGTGATCCCTTGGGTTCCTCCCATTCCTCCCTTTTTTTGTAGAAATAATTTTTATTATTTGATTTTACAAAAGTTACCACCTTACCAAATACATAACCATCTACAGAGATTTCTCTGAATCCCTGACTTTCCACCTTCCCCTCCATGTGTCCTATTGTCAAGATTTTCAACTGCATATTATTACATAAGCCATATTTTGTATCTGTCCGTATTTCCATCATGTTAGCTACATTACAAGTGTTGTTAAAATGCTGGTAATGTTTTCAGCTGATTAAAAGTAGTCTCCCAGATAGATGGGATGAGGGTGGCACTGTGGTCTAAACCACAGAGCCTAGGGCTTGCTGATCAGAAGGTCGGCGGTTCAAATCCCCGCGACGGGGTGAGCTCCCATTGCTCAGTCCCTGCTCCTGCCAACCTAGCAGTTCGAAAGCACCTCAAAGTGCAAGTAGATAAATAGGTACCGCTCTGGCAGGAAGGTAAACGGCGTTTCCGTGCGCTGCTCTGGTTCACCTGAAGCGGCTCAGTCATGCTGGCCACATGACCCAGAAGCTGTACGCCGGCTCCCTCGGCCAATAAAGCAAGATGGGTGCCGCAACCCCAGAGTCAGTCACGACTCGACCTAATGGTCAGGGGTCCCTTTACCTTTACCCAGATAGATTATAAACTTTCCCCATTCTTTCTCGAAGTTATTGTCTTCTTGGTTCCTGAGCTTTCCGTTCAGTTTTGCCATTTCGGCATAGTCCAGCAGCTGTTCCTCTCTGGTGGGGATTTTATCTTATCATCATCATTTATTCTTATGCCGCCTTTCCATAGTTGAAACCATGCTCAAAGGCAGCTCACAGCATGAGAAGATTTACATAATTACAGACATAGCAGAAGTCATAAACAATAAATAAAACACATCAAAACGTACACAACCAAAGAGAAACAATTTCCACATAAATCGTAAGATCTAAAAGTAAAGATACGGCAATAGTATCAATAAAAGCAACAAGCTCTCTCAACCCTCATAAACAATACTCCAGCCCAATAATCTGTTCAACAGCCTCAGCTTTTGTAGCTGGAGTCAGTCCGCACTCCACTCTCCCAGGCCAGATAGGAAAGGGCTGGGTAAGATTGTCTTCCATAAACACGGTTTTAACAATGAGTCCGTAAGTGACTGTGGAGGCCAATTCTGGATCCACACCTCCTTCCACAGTGGGGACATTGGTTTCTGGGCAGGAGATGATCACGGTGAGGGTTTGCCAAGTGTGCCTTCCTCTTAGCACATTTCTCCCTTCCGTCCTGAGTTCGAGTGTCTTCAAAGCCCATGACACTTTGGCAAAGGCTGTTCTCCAATTGGAGCGCTTGCAGGCCAGTGTTTCCCTGTTGTCTGTGTTTATACTACATTTTTTTAGATTTGCCTTCAGACAGTCTTTAAACCTCCTTTGTTGACCACCAGCATTACACTTTCTATTTTTAAGTTCGGAATAGAGTAGTTGCTTAGGAAGATGATAACCAAGCATGCGCACAACATGCCCTCTCTGCCTCACAGGTATTTGGGAGCCATGCATGGCACGGCTGCTGTTCTGACAAGCTCCTGGAGGCATTGCTTGAAGCAGGGCAGCAGTGTTACCTGAAGCAGCAGGTGAGTTCAGGGGTCCCCATCTCTCTCTCTCTCTCTCTCTCTCTCTCTCTCTCTCTCTCTCTCTCTCCCTCCCTCCTCTGTTGTTGTTTAGTCGTTTAGTCGTGTCCGACTCTTCATGACCCCATGGACCAGAGCACGCTTCTGCGCATGTGCGACCACCAAAACCCGGAAGTACCATATTTTTCACTCCATAAGACACACTTTTTTCCTCCTAAAAAGTAAAGGGAAATGTCTGTGCGTCTTATGGGGCGAATGTGCGGTCAATCGCTGGCTCCCTTTCCACCCCTTGCCCAGGCCTCCATTGTTGAATGTTCTGCAGACGTAGGCCATTTGTTTCCCCAGCGACTTGAGACTGGCTGATTAGATTATCTGTCTGGAAACTGTAGAAACGGCTCCCTTTCCTTTCCTAAAGAAGCTGCAGAACTGTGAGTTGAACCCCATAAAAACAGGATTTTTTCCCTTTGCAAAGTAAGCTCAACAACTTAGAGCTGATCCTCAAAAAAGGGCCTTGTCCCCTTTGCAAAAGAAGCTGAACAACTTTGAGCTGAACCTCAAAAACGGGGCTTTTTCCCTTTGCAAAAGAAGCTGCACAACTGGGAGCTGATCCCCCCCGAAAAACGGGGCTTTCCCCCTTTCCACCTCTAAAAACTAGGTGTGTCTTATGGTCAGGTGCATCTTATGGAGCAAAAAATACGGTAACCTGTTCTGGTACTTCCGGGTTTTGGGGGTCTGCCACCTGAAAAAAACGCAACCTGAAACGTCAGTAACCCGAGGTGTGACTGTACATAGATATCTATATGAGATACCCTTCCCTAGCTGCACTGGGATTTTCAACTCCTGGACTCCGACCACGACGGCTACCTCTCCGCCCGCGATGTGGAGCTGCTCCTGGCCCAGGTGCCGCACGCCCACCCTGCAGGGGAGGCCTGGCAAGACTTCCTCAGGAGCCGGGGACCCAGCTTCTCCTGGAGAGACATCGAGGTAACGGTTGGGCTGCGGAAATAGAGGAGACAGGAGACTGTCCCACGCAGGAGACTGTAGCCTTTCTAGGCCCTTTTAACCATGGATAGGAAAATGTTGCACCCGAGCAGGGACCAAAGGAGCCAGGCGACACCAAGGGGTTAAATCCAGAGAAAGAGCTTTTATTCTGCCATCCCGGGGGGGGGGGCAGAGGAGCAAGTGTGATAACTCACAAAAACAAGCACGAGTTCACATGCGTTTGCACAGAGTATATATCCCCCTTCCAGTTCCCTCCCCCTTTCTCCTCCCATGTGAGCATGAACAGAAAGATCCTGCCTTGGGACCCCGGGAAAGGGGGGTTTCAGAGTGTTCCAGTTATGTTTCATTCTTGTGCTTTGGCATGCGGACAGAAGCAAGTTGCAATCTGGTTTTTAAGCAAGGACAAAGGCTCTGAGAAAACAATGGACTCTGTTCCCTACCTTTTGTTACAGTATTTTAGTTACAGCAAGAGGAATATGCTTTTTGCCTTAGAGGAAATGCAGTTTTTAAAAATGCTTGAGGCGAGGCTTTTGAGGCCTGGCTGAGGGGGGGGGATTCACAAACAGTTTTAGGGTTTTGGGGGTAATCCTAACTGTTCCCCTTCAAGACGTGGTGAGGCGGTGGCTTCAGGCGGCAGGTCAGAGACCTGCTCCCAGTGCAATGGGCTTCCTCCAGTCGCCTCCAGCTGCTTCGGGCGGTTTTCCGTGACGATGTACAGTTTTCCGTTTGGCCTCAGGCGGCAAAATGTCCCGCGCTCCAGGAGGGCCTGAGGGGATTGGCCCAGCAAGGGTCCCGGGGGCCAGGCGGTGAGACGAGGAGGGCCACACTTGCCCCTGGAGGGCCTGAGGTTCTCCACCTTGAGGTAGACGGGTGGTCCTAGGTGGAGGAGCTAATGGGGTTCGGGGGCCAAGCAGGACCCACATGTTGCAGGGGGGCAATATTGTGGGGTGCCAGCTTGCCTGCATGGCCGGGGAGTTACACAGGCCCCTCACCCGGTTTCCTCTTGCTTCTCCCCCCCCTCACCCCGCAAGGACTGGCTTTTCAGACCACCCCACCTGCTTGCGGACAGACCCCGCACCGAGCTGAGAAGGAGCTGCTTCAGCGAGCAGGTAGGAGCGGGAACCAACTTGGGATGGAAACTGCTCGGGAATCGAGCCTTGGCGACGTCCGAACCAGGATCGGGCCCCGGTGGTTGGGAGAGGGCGGGCTGCCTAGGAGTAGCTCAGCTATGGAACTCACTGCTGCAGGAGGGCAGCGATGGCCATCAGTTTGGATGGCTTTCTGTGAGCGCCAGACTAGGGCCCGGGATTTAGCGTTCCCAAAGCAAGGAAGGATTGGAGTCTGATTAATAGAATACACACAAGGCTTGACCAGCAAGACTCTGGGAGGAGGTGCGTATAATAATAATCCTGTCCACCCCTCGGCCCAGGTCGTTTTATTCACAAAAGAACTTTTTACACAGTGTTCGTAAGAACCAATCAGATTTCCTCTGAGCATTTCAAAAACCCCACGTGGAGACAAAGTTAAAAATTAAAACTTGTTGTTGTTTAGTCGTTTAGTTGTGACCGACTCTTTGTGACCCCCTGGATCAGAGCACGCCAGGCACTCCTGTCTTCCACTGCCTCCCGCAGTTTGGTCAAACTCAGGCTGGTCACTTCGAGAAGACTGTCCAACCATCTCGTCCTCTGCCGTCCCCTTCTCCTTGTGCCCTCCATCTTTCCCAACATCAGGGTCTTTTCCAGGGAGTCTTCTCTTCTCATGAGGTGGCCAAAGTCTTGGAGCCTCAGCTTCAGGATCTGTCCTTCCAGTGAGCACTCAGGGCTGATTTCCTTCAGAATGGAGAGGTTTGATCTTCTTGCAGTAGTCCAAGTTGCAAAGTGAGGAATTTAGTTCCTGCTCAGCAGCACCCATCTCCTTAGCTCAGGCTTCCCAAACCCAAGGATCTTGTTGAGCAATAGCTTCCATCAGCCCCCAGACGATAGATTTTATCTGATTTTATCTATCAGATAAAAGAGGGAAACTGTTCACGGAGGCGTGAAGACCCTTTTCGAACTATTTGAAGAACTGTTACAGTCAAGTGAAAATGAGGGCTGGGTTCGAACTATGAGCAGCGGGATGAAAGCAATGATAAGTGAAATAGAGGATAACTGTATTAGATAAAAATATGTCATATAAAACAGTAGATTTAAGTCGGGAATAAAAAAAAGCTTAGGTATAAGTCTGGAATCAAAAAAAGGTAAGGCTGGGAAGTCAAAATTTTAAGAAAAACATATACAGTCATACCTCGGGTTGAATGTGCTTCAGGTTGAGTGCTTTCGGGTTGCACTCCGCGGCAACCCGGAAGTAACAGAGTGTGTTACTTCCAGGTTTCACCGCTCGCGCATGTGCAGACGCTCAAAATGACATCACACGCATGCGTGGAAGCGGCAAAATGTGACCCGCGCATGTGCAGATGCACCGTCGTGTCTTACGTTCTATTCAGGATGCGAACGGGGCTCTGGAACGGATCCCGTTCACATCACGAGGAACCCCTGTATTGAAATTTAGCTAAGTTTGTAAAACTTGTGAAAATCAATAACAAAATTGTGTCAGAAAAAGGGTGGTCCTTTGTGGCCTACAGTTTACAGTTTGCAGCTATTGACGGCACCCTTTGGGATCAGAAACTATAAGTACTGTATTTTTCGCTCCATAAGATGCACCAGACCGCAAGACGCACCTAGTTTTTGGAGGAGGAAAACAAGGGGGAAAAAAATTCTGAATCTCAGAAGCCAGAACAGCAAGAGGGATCGCTGTGCAGTGAAAGCAGCAATCCCTCTTGCTGTTCTGGCTTCTGGGATAGCTGCGCAGCCTGCATTCGCTCCATAAGACGCACACACATTTCCCCTTACTTTTTAGGAGGGAAAAAGTGAGTCTTATAGAGCCAAAAATACGGTAAATGGTGCCTCATCAGGAGTTATGAAAATTGAACAGCACGTTACGGCACTGTTTGGGTTTGCCCTGGCAACAGCAACCCTGTAAGGCCCTTAGTACAGACCAGGGATGGGAGAAAGTAACTCAGCCCATGGATTGATTATTTGGCAGACGAAGGCTTTGAACGCAGGTCCCCAACCCCTGGTGTGAAATTCAAGTCCTTCTGCCCAACCATGTTGACTTGAGGTTTTCTATCTCTCGAAGGGTGCAAGCGGAAGGGCCAGCAGCCCCCTCTATCGCTGGGGCATCAGGAGATGGGATGAGCAGCCGCTGGAACGGTAGGTCTCCCTGCTCAGAGGAAGGGACTTACTCTCGAGTAAGGGTCTATAGCAGCAGCAGGAGGAAACCTCCATCCCTGCAGGTCAGCTTTGACAGGTGGGCAGGGAAACTCACTTGTCAATCTCACAAGGTCTTGCGATGTCGCATGATTGACATCTGATTGTCAAAAGCCATGCCGGGCTTGCAGAAATGGAGAAAAAAGCGAGCAATTTTGCAAGCACAGGCAATGGAGGAGATTTCTTCTGAGCTCTGCCTTTAATTGCAAAATAGAAATAGAAATACTTTATTGTCACTGTACCACTTGTTTACAGTGAGATTAAACGAGCCCCCCTCCCCCCCCAATCTCTCAGTCCTTGTTACACTCTGTGTGCTGTCCTACGACCACCAACCCCAAACCTCAGCTGCAATGTTGCTGTCTTCCATTCAGCAGCCTCACGGCCCACGGGTAGAAACTGTTCTTTAACCTGTTGGTCCAGCTTATCATGCTTCTATGTCTCCTGCCTGAGGTCAGGAGATTAAAAAGGTGCTGGCCAGGGTGTGAGTCATCCCTGAGAATGTTCCTTGCTCTTCTGAGGCAACATCTCCTGCGATAACATGCAATGACAACCCATGATATCGTGTGCCGTCTTCACCACCCTCTGTAGGGACTTTCTGTCCACGGCTGTCAAACCAGCATACCACACCGTAATACAGTATGAGAGAACACTTTCTACTGTGGACCGGTAGAAGGAAATCATCAGTTGCTGTCTAACATTGTTCTTCTGCAAGACCCTAAGGAAATGAAGTCTCTGTTCGGCCTTCCTAACCACCTGGCCTGTATTGACCTTCCAAGTAAGGTCTTCACTAAGATGGACTCCCAGGAATTTAAAGAAAGAGACTCTCTCCACACAGCCCCCCCCCCGATATACAACGGGGCTAGCTCCCCTCTCTTCCTCTGAAAGTCCAACACCATCTCTTTGTCTTGCCAATGTTTAGGTGCATATTGTTCTCTGAGCACCATGTGGATACCTTTTGAGCCTTCCCCCTTTCCCTGGTGGCTTTTGTAGAGGATCACGGCCTTATTTATTTTGTTTTATTTACTGGAATTTATATCCTGTTTGGCTTTCTCAAAAGCAGCCACAAAATGGTTTGGAATTGTAGAACTGTAGAGTCGGAAGAGACCGTGAATCTCAGCCGTCCAAAAACCTCCCAGGAAGGAGAGTCTGCTACGTTCCAAGTCCTTGGGGAGTCTGTTCCACTGCTGAACAGCTTTTACTCCCAGAAACTTCTTCCTGCTGTTAAGTCAGAATCTCCTTCCTTGTACAGCGGTTCCTTGGTTCTCAAACTTATTCCGTTCCGGAAGTCTGTTCCGAAACCAAAGTGTTCCAAAACCAAGGCTCGCTTTCCCATAGAAAGTAATGCAAAACGGATTAATCCGTTTTAAAAACAACTCCTAAAACAGCATTTTAACATGGATTTTACCATCTAACGAGACCATTGATCCATAAAACAAAAGCAATAAAGAGTGTACTGCAGTCACAAAATCAATCAATCAATCAATCAATCAATCAATCAGTAGCTGAACTGGGTTCCACACAGTCACAAAAACAAAACAAAAAGAGCTGCGAAAACAAAAACGTGAAATAAATAACAAAAACAGAGAGATCTCAGCGTAACACTCAAATTGGAAGTGTAACACTCATATTGGAAGTGTGGCACTCAAAACGGAAGGGTAACACTCAAATCAGCAGTGTGGCACTCAAAACAGAGCATGTTCGGCTTCCGAAAAAAGTTCGCAAACCAGTACACACACTTCTGGGTTTGCAGTGTTTGGGTTCCAAGTTGTTTTTGTACCAAGGCATTTGAGAACCAAGATACCACTGTAACCTGAATCCATTGGTTCGAGTCCTACCCTCCAGAGCAGAAGGAAACAAGTTTGATCTATCTTCCATAGGGCATCTCTTCTGATATTCTCCCGTCATCTCCCATTATGAGACTGCCAGCATGCAAAATGCCTTTCAGTGATGCCTTTCGCACTCTTGCCAGTGTCAAAGCAGAGGGCGTACCTTGCAAGGCACATATATGCCTTTGCAAGAGGGGCAAGGTCTCAGAACAGCAACTCAGGTGCCTTCTGTTGGGATTACACTCCTCCCGAGCTGCAGATGTGTGGGATTATTGCATGTCACATGTCTGTTCACATTCCAGCACAGATTGCTGGAGTCTGGGAGCGGAACTTCTGCTCTGTATCGCTTTTGTTTTGGGTCTGTCTCAGAGAAGACGGCAAGGAGAGATGCCATGTTTTCTTTGTCTTGATTTATGTATAATAAATGCGTAGTTTAGTATTGTATCCGCGCCTCGGGTCTTATCTGTTGTGCAGTTTACACTGCTGAGTGATGTGTGCTCAAGGCTGCTCGGCTTGAGTCACAGACGCACATCGGAGGAGAAGAGGTCAATGGATCTCCGCAGCTGCAAGGCTGAGAGGGAGACGCTCCAGTGGGGGCCGAGCCAGTTGGTTTTTCGTCCCCCGATTCCGACCCCTTCTCTCTGCCACAGGTGGGACTCTGGGGGTCTGAGCACCCTGCTTGCAGAGGAGGCTTCTGGGGTGCTGGCAGCGCTGGAGCGGAAATACCGGGTTCTCCAGAGGAAACTGTGCGCTGAGATGCTGCAGGCACACTATGGTGAGAATGTGGGGCACAGCAGTGGGGCAGAGCAGGAGTTGCATCTGGGGAAAGGGGCAGTGATGACTCAGACGGGGGAAGTGCAAGCCAGTGGGCTGGACGTCCAGACATGAGAAGATCCCCTCGCTTAAGAGAAAGGGCCACCAAGATGTGGTGATCGACTAGGTTAGTGGATTTTTTATTTTAGCAAAATGTATACGCCACTTGATTTTAAAAACACCTTGAAGAGGTTCGAAGGACTAACTGTGTGTGTGTGTGTATTATTAAATTTTCTAATTTACATATCAAAATATTCATTTAAACAACCTTAAATCAATGACTTCCCTTCTTCTTTTTCCGTGGTTCATTTTGCATACCATACACCTCTGCATATTTTACATGTAACTAAACCATTCGGTAATCCATTGCTACATTCATCAAAACTCATTTACACTGTTGAATGTATCAGAACGCTTCCAGCATTTTTAAATAAACACAGTTTTCACCCCTATATTCAATAAACATTTCCCAGTCTTCTTTAAACGTACGTTCTTCTCGTTCTCTTACTCTATAAGTTAAATCTGCAGAGGATAAAATAGTATCTTAAACACTGTGCCCCACAGAATTATAGATCTTTTTGCTCGACGTGGGGCTCGAACCCACAAACTTGAGAATCCCATGCTCTGCCAACTGAACATGTAGAGTTAGGGTCTCTCTCTCTCTCTCTCTCTCTCTCTCTCTCTCTCTCTCTCTCTCCTCCCCACTGCAGGGCATCCGGTTTGGACCTCCCTGTCTCAGACTGCGAAAGAGGACAAGCTCTCCGAGCTGGAGACCCTGGTGGATTTCGGCCTGCGCGAGGGAAGCATCCTGCCCCTCTCCAGCCTGCCCGGGGCGCAGCACGAAGTCAGGTGCGCTTGGTGCATGTGTAAATGGCCAGCTGGGGGCATGGGGACCAGGGCCGGATTTAGGTTTGATGAGGCCCTAAGCTCCTGCCAACCTAGCAGCTCGAAAGCACATCAAAGTGCAAGTAGATAAATAGGTACTGCTCTGGCGGGAAGGTAAACGGCATTTCCGTGCGCTGCTCTGGTTCGTCAGAAGCGGCTTAGTCATGCTGGCCACATGACCCGGAAGCTGTACGCCGGCTCCCTCGGCCAGTAAAGCGAGATGAGCGCCACAACCCCAGAGTCGTCCGCGACTGGACCTAATGGTCAGGGGCCCCTTTACCTTTACCTTTTAAGCTCCTGAAGGCAATGGGGCCCTTTATATGTCCAGCTGTCCTTTGTCAACAACAAATTGTCGCTGTTTTTGTGTTGAATATATACTATATGGTAATTTATGGACCTAATAGGTATCTCCAGCCATTTGCACATTTTGCCATCCAACCAGTCCATGCAGAATGTAAAGGTAAAGGGACCCCTGATCGTTAGGTTCAGCTGTGACCGACTCTGGGGTTGTGGCGCTCATCTCACTTTACTGGCCGAGGGAGCCGGCATACAGCTTCCGGGTCATGTGGCCAGCGTGACTAAGCCGCTTCTGGCGAACCAGAGCAGCGCACGGAAATGCCGTTTACCTTCCCGCCGGAGCGGTACCTATTTATCTACTTGCACTTTGACGTGCTTTCGAACTGCTAGGTGGGCAGGAGCTGGGACCGAGCAACGGGAGCTCACCCCATCGCGGGGATTCGAACCGCCGACCTTCTGATTGGGAAACATTATTACTGCAGGAAGAGCATAACCAGCAGCCATCCTTAGCCCTCTGCACTATTAATGTATCTAATCCCTCCTGTGGGAGGGAGTTCCACAGGCTAACTCTGCGCCGCACAAAGAAATGCTTTCTTTTATCTGTCCTGAACCTTCCAACTTTGTGCGACCTTTTTTGCTCACCAGATCTGGGGCACCGAAGGCGGGCGACACCAACGGGAGACCCCTCGACCCCTCGGCCACAGAGGGCACAGCCGCCCACGCCCTCCTGCAGTTGCGGCGCAGGAGGCAGGCAGAGACGGCAGCTCTGCTGACCCACCGGCACCTCCAGGGTGGCAGGTGAGGTTTGGAAGAGGGACACAGTCTCCAGAGCAGAAAGTGTCGAGTTGTTTTTCCATGTCATCTTTGTGGGAATGTTCAGGGATGCAGGAGAGGATACATTGTTTGGTTATAGCCTTTCCAACTTGTGTTAACAAGTTCACAATTTTAGCAGAGTAACATTCCCCTTTTTAAACTCAGCGGATGCATTTGCTCGGGCTCACTAAAGCCTCTATAATAACTGTTCTGGTATTTTCCCCTTATTGCCTCATAATAAGACACAACACAGTCTTCTATAAAAGTATAAAAAGAGTTTACTCACACTTCCGGGTTGGCGCCATTGTTTAATGGCGGATTCCCTCCGAGCTCCGGAGGGAATCGGCTCCGTAGCGTCTGGGTCTGGCTGCTGCGGCGAAGCGGGGACCCTTAAAATCACAGGCGCGGATGCCTGTGAACACAGAGACTCGGCGGGCACCATTTGCGCCCCCCCAATCCGCGACGGAGCCTTTTAAAGGCTTCGGAACGGAGGCAGGGTGAGGCGTGGTGCTGAGAGTACTCCCTCGCCTACGGAGTGAAGCCGCAAGCCATTGACAGAGAGCGCCAACTTCTTCCAAGACCGATTGGACTCTAAAATATAAACCCGTGAGTAATACGGAGATTGGAACCTTAAAAATTCTTAATTTTGGATTTGGAACGAGCGGGAAGGGGCTAAAAAGGAAGTTCACCCCCCCCCTTTGTAAACAATTTAAAGCAAAGGACTGGGCAGCTAAGGTCGAGAGAATCTGTTTTTTGTTTTTTAATGAAAGATCCTGACTTCACGGTTTTGACACTATAAGAAGACTTACTGGAGGATAAAAAGAATTTTGGGAGCTGAAATTTCACCCCCCCGAGACCCGGGAACGTCCTATGAGAAAGCCTGTTGCATTGAAGATTTTGACAGCTGTCAAGTGAGCTGCTAGTCAGCTAGCTGTCAGCTGGAAAAAGAGAACATTGTTTCTGCTGTTTTTGCTGGTTTACTTGGTATAACTTGTTGAAAATAAGGAGGGCTGATACAAAATAACTGGACTTTTGGTTTTGAGCTAAAAGGAACATCAAGGAACTAAAATCCCCCTAGAGGGGTAATAGGGACATTACATCACAAAAATGGCTGGAGTATGTAAAATCCAAGCAGAATTGGACAGAGCACTCGTTCTCTTGGGAAACTTGCAAGATGAGTACAATGTTTTGTCTACAAAGGTATCGCTACTACACTGGACAGTAAACAACAGTTTTGAGCCTGATAAGGACTTGAAACAGGAAGCCCATTTAACTGAACAAATAAATGAAACTGAAAGTGTAGATATGATGGAGCAATATGTTGTTTTTGAAGAAAATGAAGGAGGAGCAGGAGATTTGCAGGAGTCAAAGGAGAGTTACAATATGAGGCCTGACATGATGATAAAAAAGGACAATAAAAATTGGATGTGGAAAGCCTGGTCTGAATGGGAGTCTGGAAAATGGAGAGATCCCTTTTGGAGGAGATCTGAAGACCTGAGGATTACAAATTTGTTGGTGAAAGCTGGAGCTTTGGGGACATCTGGATTTGAAAGAAATTTGAAACAAGAGTTGGAGCACCCCATAGGCTTTGCCTTTAAGTATGGAGGACTGGCTGGAAGCATCATGGATTCTGTTGGGCCGGAGCCCCTCCGAGACTTGGGGTTTAACATCAAGGACTATCAAAGAGACCGGCAGAAAGGAACTGAGAGAGATATAAGGGCCTCGGATGTGAGATCTCCAGGCTAAATAAATAACATAAAGACTGATGGATATTGGTTGGGGACTGGAACCGGGAAAAGGGTGGGTGGAGGTTGGGAATCCAAAGGGTACATAAGGATAATTTGCTTTTTATATTTTTTGTTAGTGGTAAGGAAATTGGGTAAATCGTGGAAGGGAAATTTTGGTCGACTTTAGGAAAAAGGTTTAAGAATAATTAATGAGGTATAAGTATTGATGTGTAATTTTAATAAGGTAAAATTGATTTCTTTTCTTTCTAAATTAATTGAAAATAAGGCTGTTAAAAATAAATTGAAGAAATGGAAAAAAGAAGTAAAGTAAAGCAATAGTATGTTAGAACAAATGTTTAAGCTAAGGTAAAGAAATAAGTTAAGGACTTGCTGAACTGACAATTTAAATTGGAATACAAGAAGGGGAGGTGTGAGGAAGTCTGAGAAATAAGGTTAAGAATAATAAGTACTAGAAACTTTGTGTGTTTTTTCTATTTTTTCATTTTTTTTGTTTTTGTTTAGTTTTGAATGTTATGTATTTTTGTGATTTTTGTTTTGTTTATTTTTTTTGTCTTTGTTTGTTGTGTGTTCATTTGAAAATGCTAATAAATATTTAATTAAAAAAAAAAGAGTTTACTCACTCACATTCTGTTCACAATTGGATCCCAGAAGGCAGACTTAGCTTAGAAAAGTTACATACACCTGGAAACTATCTCATAAGGGGACAGTCCCTTTGTCCTCTCTTGGCTGGAAGCCAATTGTGAACAGAATGTGAGTGAGTAAACTCTTTTTATACTTTTATAGAAGTATAAAAAGAAGCCAAGAGAGCATCTTTGGCTAAGCAGATGTTGCTTCTTCGATGCATGTAGTCAAAGAGAGATGGCTGCCCTGCCCTGTGCTTTTGTCGTTACCTGCACAGGTGAGGCCACGCCCACGTCTAGTCACATGCAGAGGAAGTCTGTCCCAGCCCAGAAGGAAACAGGAAGTTGGCCTGCTGGCTGGACAAACATTCCTCCCCATGTGTAAACATGTTCACTCTAGGAATGTTGGACTTGACTGCTCTTGTGTTTCACATCCGACAATCTTGTGGGCCTTTCTCAGCTCTGCTGTGGTGATGCTGGGAACTGAACTGGCGACCTTCTGCATAGAATCGTAGAATTGTAGAGCTGGGACCCCAGGGGTCATCTAGTCCAACCCCCTGCAATGCAGGAATCTCAGCTAAAGCATCCCTGACAGATGGCTATCCAACCTCTGCTTAGAAACCTCCAAGGAAGGAAAGCCGACCATCTTCTGAGGGAGTCCGTTCCACTGAGGAACAGCTTTGTCAGAAAATTCTTCCGGGTTATTAGTCAGAATCTCCTTTCTTGTAACTTGAAGCCACGGATTCGAGTCCTACCCTCCAGCGCAGGAGAAAACAAGCTTGCTCCCTCTTCCACGTGACAGCCCTTCAGATATTTGAAGATGGCTCTCATATCTCCTCTCAGTCTCCTCTTTACCAGGCTAAACATACTCAGCTCCTTCAAGGGCTCCTCACAATGTGTCAGGCTTCGTGGAATTGGCTTCCTTCCCCGTGGCAGTAAATAATATAAATAATAATAATAAATTTTTATTTATACCCCGCCTTTCCCGGTTAGATTGCAATGTATCCTCTCCCATCCCCGGCTCATCCGAAGATGAGGCTTTCTGGATATTTTATTTTAATAATAAATAATAATAAATTTTTATTTATACCCTGCCCTTCCTGGTTCAAAAACCAGGCTCAGGGCGGCTAACAACAAATTTAAAACACTTAATTGAGGCAACAAAAAACAGCATAAAATACAGTATAAAACGTGAATAACAATTCAGAATTCAAAAATCAATTTAGGGGGGAAATCCATCTAATAAACATTGGATGATCCCCAGGGCTGGCTGGCTAAATTAGTCCTGTTTGGGCCAGTGAGGAGACCAGGGGAGAATTAGCTGTGGGCTCCCAGAGTGGGTAATCTTCATAAAAAGGGGAGGGGGAAGGAAGGAAGGGGAATAAAAGATCAGGCTGAATTCAAATTAAAGGCCAGGCGGAATAGCTTGTCTTACAGGCTCTGCGGAAGGAAGTTAAATCCTGCAAGGCCCTGGTCTCATGGGACAGAGCATTCCACCAGGTCGGAGCCATCACTGAGAAGGCCCTGGCCCTGGTGGAGGATAGTGTGACTTCCTTAGGGCCCGGGACCTCTAAATAAGAAGAGATCAAATGGAAGGAACGTCTTACCATTTAGATTCTTTAATAATCACTGTGAGAGAGAAAAGAACCCATTCATCCTAGAATGGCAGTGCTCCCAATTAAGGCTCCACCCCTATTAATCTACGTCACGCCTACATCTTGTAAGCTGAGCTTGTATCCTCTGTGTTTTCAGTTCCCAGACTTTCTGAGCTCTTCTCGACCTTGGGGAGGGCGGTGGAGGAATGCTGTCCAGAGACTGTGAATCTGTTAACCCTCTCCCTTCTGGTGTTTCTTCTCCTAGCAGTTCCCCATCCAGTATTTCCCAGCTTCTGCCTTCTGAACTATGCCCCTCTGCAAGCCACTGTTCCAAATCTATACTGTCCTGCTCCTGGGAAGATTCAGGATCCGAGGGAAGGGGGTGTCTCCCACCATTCTTCCTCAGTGCAACCCTTCTCAGCACGGTCCCTGACATAAGGCTTGGTTTCCAGACCCGTGATCATCTTTGTCGCCCTCCTCTGCACACCTCCCAGCTTGTCAACACCCTTCAGAAACTGGGGTGCCCAGAACGGGACACAGTATTCCCGGTGTGGTCTGACCAAGGCAGAACAGAGTGGGACTATTATTTCCCTTGATCCGGACACTAGACTTCTGTTGATGCAGCCTGGGTAAAGGTAAAGGTACCCCTGACCGTTAGGTCCCGTCGCGGATGATTCTGGGGTTGTGCGCTCATCTCGCTCTACAGTGGTACCTCAGGTTAAGAACTTAATTTGTTCCGGAGGTCCGTTCTTAACTGAAACTGTTCTTAACCTGAAGCACCACTTTAGCTAATGTGGCCTTCCGCTGCCGCTGCGCCGGCGTGTGATTTCTGTTCTCATCCTGAAGCAAAGTTCTTAACCCGAGGTAATATTTCTGGGTTAGTGGAGTCTGTAACCTGAAACGTCTGTAATCTGAAGCATCTGTAACCTGAAGCGTCTGTAGCCTGAGGTACCACTGTATAGGCAAAGGGAGCCGGCGTTTGTCCACAGACAGCTTCCGGGTCATGTGGCCAGCATGACTAAGCTGCTTCTGGCGAAACCAGAGCAGAGCACAGAAATGGCGTTTACCTTCCCGCCAGAGTGGTACCTATTTATCTACTTGCACTCGATGTGCTTTTGAACTGCTAGGTTGGCAGGAGCAGGGACCGAGCAACAGGAGCTCACCCCGTTGCAGGGATTCAAACTGCTGACCTTCTGATCGGCAAGCCCTAGGCTCTGTGGTTTAGACCACAGCGCAACCCATGTCCGTATTGATGCAGCCTAGGTAAAGGTAAAGGGAACCCTGACCGTTAAGTCCAGTCGTGGCCGACTCTGGGGTTGCGGCACTCATCTCGATTTACTGGCCGAGGGAGCCAGCGTACAGCTTCCAGGTCATGTGGCCAGCAGGACTAAGCCTCTTCTGGCGAACCAGAGCAGCGCACAGAAACGCTGTTTACCTTCCTGCCAGAGCAATACCTATTTATCCACTTGCACTTTGATGTGCTTTCGAACTGCTAGGTTGGCAGGAGCAGGGACCGAGCAACGGGAGCTCACCCCGTTGCGGGGATTCGAACCGCCGACCTTCTGATCGGCAAGCCCTAGGCTCTGTGGTTTAACCCACAGCGCCACCTGCGTCCCTGTTGGTGCAGCCTAGATGCATGCAAAACATCTCCTCAAGGCATGGAACTAGAGAGAAAGAGACGCCCCAGGCTTATATTTCAGGGACAACTGTGCTGAGCCTTCCAGTCGGTGTAGAGAGTACTGAGTGAGATGGATCAAGGCCCTGACTTGCCTTCCCATTAAGTGAAGGCCCATAGCTCAGTGGCAGAGGGCCAGCGGCCCATGCAGAAGGTCGCAGGTTCGATCCCAAATGGCATCTCCCGTTTGGGCTGGGAGAGGCCCCTCCATGACCTGAAGAGTCTCTGCCAGTCAGTGCAGGCAACACTGAGGTAATGGATCCCCTATGCTGCTCCCCTCTCTCTGTAGCAACCCAGAAACCTCGCGCCAACTGTTACATCTGCACGCACAGACGGAGCTCGTCCACCAGGAGATGTCGTTCCCAGCTGCTCTGCTTGCGATAGAGCTGTTCTTGGGAGAAAGGTGAGCCTGTGGTTGGGGGGCCTTGGTGGGTCTCCCCAGCTCTCGCCGGAAGGGTGCAGGGTGGCCTATGCAAGCAGGCCATCGCTTGGGACAGGGAGAACATCTTGATGGAGTTGTGTATTTTAATTACGGATCGTTTTTATAGTTGAGAACCACTTAAAAAGCTGGTTTGGTAGGTAAAAGGTAAATAAAGGTAAAGGGACCCGTGACCAATAGGTCCAGTCATGACTAACTCTGGGGTTGCGGCGCTCATCTCGCTTTACTGGCTGAGGGAGCCGGTGCACAGCTTCCAGGTCATGTGGCCAGCATGACTAAGCCGCTTCTGGCGAACCAGAGCAGCGCATGGAAATGCCGTTTACCTTCCCGCCAGAGCAGTACCTATTTATCTACTTGCACTTTGACGTGCTTTCGAAATGCTAGGTTGGCAGGAGCTGGGACCGAGCAATGGGAGCTCACCCCGTCGTGGGGATTCGAACCGCCGACCTTCTGATCGGCAAGCCCTAGGCTCTGTGGTTTAACCCACAGCGCAGTATATAAATTAATAATAATAATAATAATAATAATAATAATAATAATAATAATAATAGACTTTTAGAGTTGGAAGGGACCCAGCCCCGCTACAATGCAGGAATCACAGCTAAAGCAAGTGGCTTAGATGCTAATTCAGATCACGACAGGCAGGTCCTATTCACGGCTGACTCCGCGCGACGCTTCCTTTTGCAGGTTTTGGGACTCGCAGCCCATCGAACCCGGAGCCCGGCACCTGGAGTTGGCTCGGCTGCGGCTTGCCGCAGGGAGTGGACCAGCATCGGCATGGCAGGAGGCCAAACCTGTGCAAGGAAGATTGATGGCGGTAAAACCAGAATGATCAGCCAAATGGGATATTGGTGCTTGCCAACTAGAGGCGAAGGGGAACATGGAACAGCAGAGAAAGGGCCCAAGTGTGGCTGTCAGCTTCCTGCCTTTAGGAGAGCCCCTTCTCTGCTTCCTCATGAGTCGCTGATCTGTGCGTGCCTGCAAATGGAGCGAGGCAAGCCCAGAGCTGTTACTCATACAGAGAGAAAATGGGCACACCCCTTTCCGGGGAGGACATTCTGTTAGGAAACTGCCCAGGGATTGGTCAAACGCACCATTCATGACCAATGCAGCGATCCAACAGGTTGAAGAACAGTGTATCCTTCAGAGAGGCAGCAGGCACACTCCTCCCGGTAAGCTGGGTTGGCAGGAGCTTTTAAGCCGCGCATTTTTCACAGCCCAGCAATAAAGTTGCGCTTTACTTTTTGCAAACCCCTTTTGCAAATATGTAGGATGTGATGCATAGATAGCTGTCAAGTACAACATTCCTTGTTTTCCTAGAGTGGACATGCAGGGAAATGTTTGTTCCAGTCAGTAGAAAACTTTCTGTTTCCTCCTGAGCTGGGACATACTTCCTTTGCATGTGACTAGAGGTTGCGTGACCTTACCTGCCCAGGTAACACAAAAGGACAAGGCACGCTGCACAATCTCTTTTGACTTCCTCGCCATCATAGGACTAGGGACATGGGTGGCGCTGTGGGTTAAACCACAGAACCTAGGACTTGCCGATCAGAAGGTCGGCGGTTCAAATCCCCACAACGGGGTGAGCTCCCGTTGCTCGGTCCCTGCTCCTGCCAACCTAGCAGTTCGAAAGCACGTCAAAGTGCAAATAGATAAATAGGTACCGCTCCGGCGGGAAGGTAAACCGCGTTTCCGTGCGCTGCTCTGGTTTGCCATGCTGGCCACATGACCTGGTAGCTGTACGCCGGCTCCCTTGGCCAATAAAGCGAGATGAGCGCCGCAACCCCAGAGTCGGCCACGACTGCACCTAATGGTCAGGGGTCCCTTTACCTTTACCATCATAGGACTAGCAGCTTTTTAGCTAGAGATTCACAAAGGGACTATTCCCATATGGGATAGATTCCACATGTATATACTCTGTAACTAAGTCTGCCTTCAGGGATCCATCTGTGAACTGAATGTGTGAGTAAACTTCTTTTATATATACTTTGCAGAAGATTATGTTGTGTCTATTCTTTTTAAGGGGGAGAAAGGGGGATTACAAGGAATCCTAATATTGAGAAACAGCTTGCAACAAGCTAACCGCTGTGCGTTTAAAAGGGGAATGTAAACTCCGCTAAGTAACGGAACTTGCTAGCGCAAGTTAGGAAGCATATTATTAAACAATATATCCTCTCCTGCCTCCCTGAACATTCCCACAAAAGAAGGGTGTTGTTTTTAAAAGGAGGCAGGTTGCGCTGTTTGAATAACGCTGCCAGAATTAAGGCGAGATGGAAAAAGGCACAAAAAATAAGAAACTTGCTTGTTTTACGTATCCAAGGTCAGGGCCTTTGGACCTGGCTGAATGTGGCCCTCAGTATGGAAACCTCCTCCCCTTGCTTTTGCCACCTGGGCTCGGGTAGCACATTCGTAGAACAATAGAACTGTCGATGTGGGGCCACAAAGGCCATGTGTGTTTCTCCTTCTCGCCCCATAGCAAATGCTGCTGGACCGCCTGCTGTTGCAGCAACAGAGGGACAGATCCTGCCTGATCCAGATCTTGTTGGCTCTTGCTGAGCCAGAGGGTGCCCAGGAAAGAGGCCGTGGCAGAAAGCAGCCGACCTCCTTGGGAGCAGGTACAGCAATGGAAGGAGTGTGAGAGAGAGAGAAATTTCAGCGCTTCCAAGCGCTTACCCAGGTTTGCTTTCTTCAGAAGGCGGGGCAGTGGAGACTGTGGTGTCTTTAGGATATATGGCTTTATTTACACATTCTGCTGGGCCCGGGGGTTAACCCGAGCCACACAGTCCAGGTCCGGTCCCGAATCCATGGATTCCACGAGGAGTCAGTCCAACAGGGCCAAGGCAGGAAAGGCTAGGTCAGGCACAGGGTCTCAGGCAGGTTCCAGCAAGCAGCAATGTTGGTCCCGCAACCTGGGGCAGGGTCCGACTGCCTTTTATCTCTGACGGGGTAACAGCCGGTCCTGATCCCCCGGTGACTCACCTCCCTGTCTCGCCTGAAGGGATGGTTTCGCTTTTCCAATTTCTCGCAATAGAATCCTGCTGCAGTTGTGGCATACATGAATGGTGGTCTAACCTTCTTCTTAATTTCTGTTGTCATGATTCCTAATAAAAAGGCCTCCGGTCTTTTTAAGATTAAATGAGCATTAAGATAACTTCAACAGTGTAAATAAGTTTTGATGGATGTGATAATGGAATACTGAATGGTATAGTTTTTGTAAAATATGCAGGGATTTAAGATATGTAAAATGAACCATGGAAAGAGAAGAAGGGGAGTCGTTGATATCTTAAGATGTAAAAAGGAGTAACCTATTTTTTGCTCCATAAGACATGCTTTTTTCCTCCTAAAAAGTAAGGGGAAATGTCTGTGCGTCTTATGGAGCGAATATGTGGTCGATCGCTGGCTCCCTTTCCGCCCCTTGCCCAGGCCTCCACTGTTGAATGTTCTGCAGACGGAGGCCGTTTGTTTCCCCAGCGACATGGGACTGGCTGATTAGATTATCTGTCTGGAAACTGTAGAAACGGCTCCCTTTCCTAAAGAAGCTGCAGAACTGTGAGTTAAACCCCATAAAAACAGGATTTTTGCTCTTTGCAAAGTAAGCTCAACAACTTTGACCTGATCCTCAAAAAAGGGGACTTTTCCCCTTTGCAGAAGAAGCTGCACAACTGGGAGCTGATCCCCCCCGAAAAACGGGGCTTTCCCCCTTTCCTCCTCTAAAAACTAGGTGCGTCTTATGGTCAGGTGCATCTTATGGAGTGAAAAATACGGCGCTTTGAATTGTAAAACAGAAAATTTAATAAAACACACGCACGCACACACACACACACACACACAACCACACCAAAAAGTTCTCCCACGGCCACAGCCTTAGATTCAAGTAGAAATCAATCAGGTCTCTCCTGCAGAGGCTTCAGCCGCCAGCCTCCTATCAGCTTCTAGCTCTCAGACACACTCAACTGTGGCTTTTGTTCATCTAACTACCAGCTGGTTGGGGGAGCATGGATTTGAACCCTGGTCTCTCCCAGCTGCTGGTCCGGCACACAAACTCCCACGTCACACCAGCTCTCACTTTCCCTTGGCACTTTTGCCTCTCGCTTCCTTCGCCCGTTGGAGCCTGTAGTGAGCGGGACTATCCAGGACCCCCCCCCCGACCAGTCCTCCTAGACACCGGCAGGACTTGGCCAGGAAGGGGGAGAGATCGCTAGTTGTTGCAAATCACAAGCCAGACAGTAAAGCTCCCACAACCTCCTTTCCTGGACCACCCTCGAATGGGGTTCAAGAAGGAGAACCCCCCTTCGATATTTACCAGGTTTGCCCAGCCCTGAGTCACTTTACCGTGATGCAGACAGAAATTCAACAGGTAGGTCTCCAAACGGTAAGGCACCAGTTTAGCTTCCCCAAGCAAAGGCACAGAGTTGTTGTTTAGTCGTTTAGTCATGTCCGACTCTTCATGACCCCATGGACCAGAGCACGCCAGGCCCTCCTGTCTTCCACTGCCTCCCGCAGTTTGGTCAAACTCATGCTGGTCGCTTCGAGAACACTGTGCAACCATCTCGTCCTCTGTCTTCCCCTTCTCCTTGTGCCCTCCATCTTTCCCAACATCAGGGTCTTTCCCAGGGAGTCTTCTCTTCTCATGAGGTGGCCAAAGTATTGGAGCCTCAGCTTCACGATCTGTCCTTCCAGTGAGCACTCAGGGCTGATTTCCTTCAGAATGGAGAGGTTTGATCTTCTTGCAGTCCACGGGACTCTCAAGAGTCTCCTCCAGCACCAGAATTCAAAAGCATCAATTCTTCGACGATCAGCCTTCTTTATGGTCCAGCTCTCACTTCCATACATGAGACTAAACACCCATTCCCCAGAAGGCCACAATTTTATCTCTCCCACAATGCTTCACTCCTGCGTGAACCAACGTTTGGACACTGAGGTCCAGCGCCGAGGGCCTTCTGGCGGTTCCCTTGCTGTGAGAAGCCAAGTTACAGGGAACCAGGCAGAGGGCCTTCTCGGTAGTGGCGCCCGCCCTGTGGAACGCCCTCCCACCAGATGTCAAAGAGAAAAATAACTACCAAACTTTTAGAAGACATCTAAAGGCAGCCCTCTTTAGGGAAGCTTTTAATATTTAATAGGTTTTTGTATTTTAGTGTTTTTTTGGAAGCCACCCAAAGATGGACGGGGTATAAATAATAAATTATTATTATGATTTGGCATACCAAGATTTCCCAACTTCACTACAGAGCCCTACCTAAGTGAACTCCGCTCCCTTCCTCTCCCCGTAACGCGTCACGTTTTGCCTGTCTTGTCCCACAGAGCGTGGTAGAGAGGACCTGCCGCCTGCCTTGTGCGAGGCCATTGCCCGGATGCTGAGGGAGCCGGGAAGAGCCAGCGGGGCAGAGGGGACGTGGCAGGATGGTGCCCTCGCGGTGCTGGTGGACCTGCAGCGGGAGCAGCAGGAGGAGCTCAGCCGCACCCTGGAGAGTCTGTCTGGGATCCCGAGTGACAGGGTAAGCGAGGCATGGAGGGTGGGAAGGGGGAGCCGAGCCAGTCGCCTCACTCCATGGCGCCAAAAGATCCACAGCCCATGAAAGGAACAATAGCACCATAGAACTGCATAGAGTTGGAAGGGACTCCGAGGGTCATCTGTGTGGTGTAGCCAGTGTGGTGTAGTGGTTAAGAGCGGTAGTCTCATAATCTGGGGAACCGGGTTCGCGTCTCCGCTCCTCCACATGCAGCTGCTGGGTGACCTTGGGCCAGTCACACTTCTCTGAAGTTTCTCAGCCCCACTCACCTCACAGAGTGTTTGTTGTGGGGGAGGAAGGGAAAGGAGAATGTTAGCCGCTTTGAGACACCGTAAAGGGAGTGAAAGGCGGGATATCAAATCCAAACTCTTCATCTAGTCCAACCCCCCGCAATGCAGAAATCTCTGCTAAAGCACCCATGACAGATGGCCAGCCAAACTCTGCTTAAAAACCTCCAAGGAAGGAGGAAAGTCCACAACCTATAGAGGAGGGAGAAAGGTTCTTTTCTGCTGCTCCAGAGAAGCGGACACGAAGCAATGGATCCAAACTACAAGAAAGAAGATTCCACCTAAACATTAGGAAGAACTTCCTGACAGTAAGAGCTGTTCGACAGTGGAATTTGCTGCCAAGGAGTGTGGTGGAGTCTCCTTCTTTGGAGGTCTTTAAGCAGAGGCTTGACAACCATATGTCAGGAGTGCTCTGATGGTGTTTCCTGCTTGGCAGGGGGTTGGACTCGATGGCCCTTGTGGTCTCTTCCAACTCTATGATTCTATGAACCTTGCCTTGCTGGACTGCTCCTGCTGTCAGAAAGTTCTTCATACACACACACACACACACACACACACACACACACACACACTCTTATTGATTTTTTAACATATCAGTTCCAACAATCATACAACATATCTTCACATCTTATACAGTATTCTGACTTCCGTCAACACCTCTGATGGTTTTCCATTCTTTATCGCTTATTCTTCATTTCTTAATTTCCTATTACATTTAATTATCCTTAACTAATAATTCTTTTCATAGCCTTTCTTGTAATATTTAGAATAATCCACATTACAAAACTTATCGCAGTCCTACAAGCATGATCTGTTCATCACAATTACTTTTCAAATACCGGTAGTTCATATATTTACTGCAGTCTTCTAAGAATCTCTGGTCCCGAAGGTTTCGAATCCTTCCTGTTCATTTATCTAATTCTGCATAGCCCATCAACTTCATCCTCCGTTCTTCTTTCGTCGGCAGTTCTTCTTGATTCTATTTTTGTGCCAATAATATTCTTGCTGCTGCCATTGCATATAAAAACAACTTGCAATCCTGTCTATTAATATTTGTCAGAAAGTTCTTCCTGATGTTTAATCGGAATCTCCTTTCTTGAAACTTGAGGCCATGGGTTCAAGTGCTACCCTCCAGAGCAGGAGAAAACAAGCTTGTTCCCTCTTCCCTGTGACATCCCCCTTGAGATACAGTACATCTGAATTTCATGGAGAGTTCTCCAGCATTGCAGTCACAGCCTCTTCCAGCCAGCCAGCATAACTTCTCCCCTTCTGTCCCCACATGAAGTTTTGCCCACTTCCTCCTCCTCCTGTTGGAAAACTCCCTGGGGTGTCCCTGCAGCCCCCAAACTCTGAGTGTCCTCCGGTAAGCGCAGCTCTGAAAAAGGCATTCCTCTTCTTCTCCAGTGCGCTTCAGCGACATATATTAAAAGACATGTGCATACTAATCTTCTAGCATAACACAGCAAGAAGCATGAGACATTGTAGAGCTAATCTACGTATTTATTTACACACTACTTGCCGATCAGAAGGTCGGCGGTTCGAATCCCTGCGATGGGGTGAGCTCCCGTTCCTCGGTCCCAGCTCCTGCCAACCTAGCAGTTCAAAAGCATGTCAAAGTGCAAGTAGATAAATAGGTACCGCTCCGGCGGGAAGGTAAACAGCGTTTCCGTGCGCTGCTCTGGTTCGCCAGAAGCGGCTTAGTCATGTTAGCCACATGACCTGGAAGCTGTACGCCAGCTCCCTCGGCCAATAAAGCAAGATGAGTGCCGCAACCCCAGAGTTGGCCACGACTGGACCTAATGGTCAGGGGTCCCTTTACCTTTTTATGTACAGACAAAGGAATCATGGCATCCTCTCTCTCCAGCTCCGAGAGAAGAAACAGAAACAAGTAAAAGCAAAAGTACAGTGCAATAGTACATACAGTGGAAGAGATGAGACTGTCTTCCGTTCTCACACTCTTCCCAGACAGGCATGTGATTTACACCAATCTCATATGCAGCCTCGGAGGAGTGAAATACTATCACCTCCTTTGCTCTCAGGCCTTTTCCGCTAGGAAATATATGAAATGCACTCTCTGCAAAACCGAATAAACAGAAATCTTTTAAATCTCTGAAAGTCACAAAATATGCACTCTTGATAGATTCTCTACTTCTGTTTGCGGAATACTTCGGCAGCATTGGACGTCATAAAACAAAGCTTTACGGCTTGTTTTCACCATATAAGAATCTGACCCATTGCTTCTTTCAGAGACTTGCATCGTCTATAAAGACTTTCAGAGATTTATAAGACTTTCATTTCATTCTATGTTTTCAAGAGAATCCACCAAGAGTGCATATTTTGTGACTTTCAGAGATTTATAAGATTTCTGTTTATTTGGTTTTGCGGAGAGTGCATTTCATATATTTCATACTGTGCAACGTTCTGTATAGATTATATAAAGAGTTTATATTGACATCGCATTGTTGTACTTGGTGTTGCCTTGGATATTACTGATATATTGTTTGCAACACAGGGGTTTAATTGTTTGGTTACTTTTCCGCTAGGAAACAGAGACTCCCACTTCACAGCAGCATTGCAGGCCACCCTTATGTCTGCCAAGGGGTGGCAAAATTCCAGGGGCCTTGGCCCTTAACCAGAGTCTGTGTTCCTTTGGAAGGAGGCACAGCAGAGACTACAGTCTTTAAGAAATATGGTTTATTTTGCACACGTTTACAACATGGGTTTTGATGCAGAGAAGCAGTTCACAGAGTATGAAAGGGTACCTGAGGGTTATCTAGTCCAAGCCCCTGTAATGCAGGAACCACACCACATGGTCCCCCATCCAATCTGACACCATACTGGACCCTGCTTAGCTTTGCAAACGCGCTAGCAGTTTCATTGCTGCGCCACCAGGTGCACACAGCTGCTCCCCTTCAGTTCCCACATTACTTAGCAGTTCTTGCAAGTTAGATCATTCTTTTGAGATTCTGGCGAGAACACTTACAATACGATACGATACGATAATCTTTATTGTCATTGTCCCATACAGAACAACGAAATTGAAAAAAATCTACATAAGACATTCAGAAAACAACAAGCCTGCTATTCCAACTATCCCAGCCTGGTTAGCCCCCCTAAAAACTCTGATAACCCATAATTGAATACAATATACTCCCATAGAGATTCCTTACACTGCGTTTAAAACCAAAATTGCATTTGGATAGAAACTATTTCTCAGGCGGCTAGTTCTAGTCTTTATAACCCTGGACCTTCTTCCAGAAGGCAGAAGCTAAAAGAGATCATTTCCAAGGTGCGCACTATCCTGCGCTATCTCTGCAGCTTTCTTGTGGCACCTGGAAACGTAGATTTGATCCAAGCTGGGAAGAGTGCACCCAATTATGCTCTCTGCAGTCTTCACAACCCTGGACAGCATTGTTTTTCCCCTGACTGTGCAGCTCCCAAACCACACACACAGACCATAAGTTAATACACTCTCCACAGTACAATGATAAAATGATGTTAACAGGTCCTTTGAGAGATTATTTTCCTGGAGGATTCTCAGGAAATATATCCTCTGCTGTGCTCTCTTCATCAGGTCTTTGCTGTTTTCTCCCCAGGTTAGGTCATCTCTCAACTCTATTCCCAGAAATTGAAACACCGAGACCTGTTCCACAAACTTCCCCTCAATAATATGTGGCTGAATATTCAATTTACATTTCCTAAAGTCCACAATAATCTCTTTTGTTTTCTTTAGGTTAAGGAGTAACACTTAGGTGGCTCTTGTCTTACATATAAGCTTGTCTGGCTAGTTCAGCAACAGAATCCTCTACTGGATTCTAACCCTCACTGGGTACAGGACCCCAGGAGTGGGAAGGGAGCCAGGAGATCATCCATACTGACCCCACAAGCCCACAGCAGTACGTGACTCGGTCGCTCAGGCTCACCGCTTGCCGTCTCACCCCCAGGAGGGAGCCGCTTGCCCTGCCCTCTTTGAGAAACTCCTCGCCCGGCTCCAGGAATCACCCCTGACTTCTCTGGTCCGGGATTTGCAGCCCGTCTCTCCCCAGGAGCAACAGCGCTCCCTCCTCCAACAGGTAAGTTTGAAAGCTCGCCCACCCACTTACGAAGCGGGGCCCAAGGCATGGGGCAGTGCCATGGTGTGGGAAGTGTTAGATTTCTGTTATGCCACTGTGCAGTTTTTGGAGTCACAAGACTCTAGCTGCAACATGCTAGGGAATGTGTTCAGAAAGGACTCATAACCGTGTCCTACATGCCAGGTGATGAAATTCCTGCTGATTTATTGTCCAAGGTTGTCCCAAGGCATCAACACTGTACCTATGTACAGAAACTGGGTTTGTACTGAGATTATACTGACACACTGCCCAGTGGTGTTCACAGAAAGGGGGAGGATGTTAGATTTCTGTTATGCCACTGTGCAGTTTTTGGAGTCACAAGACTCTGTTTACATTCCAGACTGCTGGAAGTCTCACGGGAGACGGGAGGCACATGTTGATGTTACTGGTTCCCTGTTTCTTTGTTCAGTTGTTCACTGACTCTCACAGAGAGCAGATGCACATTCTTTTCTGTCCTGCGTAGTTAGAAATAAACGTAGCGATGTAGCTCATATTTCTCAGCTCCTTCTGCTGCTTGGATACTCTGCATAATGGGAACGTGCTTGAAGCCTCATTAAAGGCTTAGCTCGTTAATCAACGTCTGAGGGGGAGAGCCTGATGGATTCCGAAGAATGTCCTAGGAGGAGAGCCATTTACAGCTTGGTCGGACGGAACCTCCGACAGGAAGATGGAAGTGCTGCAACCTCAGGTTCCTGGGACCCATCAGCCCCAGAAATCGTCTGTACACAGATTTGGAATTCCATGTACAAAAAGTTTCACATAAGGTCATCCAAAACAAGCAAAGGGGTGGAGCAACTCAATAATAATAATAATAATAATAATAATAATAATAATAATAATAAATAATAATTTATTTATACCCCGCCCTCCCCGGCCAGAGCTCAGGGCAGCTAACACCAGTAAAATTACAATAAAAACATAATGGGGGGGACCCCCAATTTAAAATACAGGTTAAAATGCAATTTAAAATGCAGCCTCATTTTAAAAGGAGCCCATAGACCAAAACCATAAGGGGAGGGAAACATAAGGGTCAGACTGAGTCCAAACCAAAGGCCAGGTGGAACAGCTCTGTCTTGCAGGCCCTGCGGAAAGATGTCAAGTCCCGCAGGACCCTAGTCTCTTGTGACAGAGCATTCCACCAAGTCGGGGCCAGTACTGAGAAGGCCCTGGCCCTAGTTGGGGAGAGGGCACAATATTTGGGGCTTTTTATTGATGTACAAAAGAACAACACAGAACCCTTTTCATGTACGCAACCACAGCGGCGAGGATTTTAATAGCAAAAAAACTGGAAAGGTGATGTAATCCCCACGAAAACTGATTGACAAGCAAAGATGATAGAATATTCAGAACTTGCAAGGATGACGGGGAGAAAAAGAGGAGATTCTAACCAGAAATTTAGTGAAGATTGGACAATGTTCAAAGAATATCTTTAAAAGTCCTGACAGATTTGGATTGAATCTCGAAGTTTAAGGAAATTATAAAGTATGTATAACGTTTATTGCACATGTAACTTGATACGATAGAGTTGTACATTTATCCACTCCATGTTTACAGTATCTCCAGCCTTTGTTTGTTGCTTGAATGTTTACAAGTCTATCTCTATTTTAGCTATTATTCTAGTAAATTTGGTTTTATACTTATAAGCCAGTTTATGGATTATGGGTCATGTAGACCTGCAGGTTCCCCACGCTGCCTGTCCCTGCCAGATCCAGAAATACTGATTCCTCAATATTCATTTCCAGAAGGAGGAGGTGCTCACATCTGGTTTTATGGGACTTCATTGAGTCTTTAACTTTGATTTGATTTCTAGGGAACTGTGCAGACAGAGCGGGAGTTGCGCCTCACCCAGGAACCGTCCCCGTCTGAAGGAGAAGCACTTACTGCAGATGAAATACCTCAGAGGGAAGGCGAGACTTTGCTGAGGAAACCAGAGACTTCTCAACAAGAGAAGCAAAAAGGATTTCAAGATTCAGAGGCCCCTCAGGGCTCCGTAGCTCATGGAAGCAACCGGAACCTCCCTCAGGACAAAGAGATGCAGGCTGAACAAGGCCTTCTGCTCCAGGAGTTGAGTCCTGATACCTTAGAGCCGCAGGTTGCGCTGCTGAGGAAATCAAAATCCTTGGGGTCTCTGGAGTTCCTGTTGAGCCAGGATTTGCTGCCCCAAGGATTGTGGGATGTGGAAATCCCTCAGCAAGCACCACATGGAGGACTGGGGATGCCCCACCTCCCAGGAGCGCAGGGTTGGGAGATGGAAGCCGTAGATGCCCAGACCCATGGTGACCTCCAGTATATTCCACAGAGGGAAACCGAAGCCCTTCAAGAAAACGAAAGGAGGGAAACTTCAGATCTGGAACCTCAGCGGGAGCCCCTTGCATCTAGGAAACCAGAAGTCCCACACAGTGAGAGGAGTCAAATAGCCTTTCATACCCAGGGCACACAGTTCCCCGAACCCCCAGAATGGAGAGAGTCAGAGGCTACTCCACCATGGGAGGTCCTTCAGACCCACAAAGATGTCCACAAGGAGTCCCTGGATCCAGACACGAGACATGGCAAGATTCCGTGCCAGCAGGACCTGAGGTTTCCAGAGCTCTCCCAACTCCAGAGGTTTCTCCGGAAGAAATCAAAATCTTTTGAGCCCCAGCTTTTATCCAGGGCAAGGCCATGGGGGTCACCACAGATTCAGCAGGAGGTATGTGGACCTCAGAAATGTGGATATCCTCAAGCTCTTCAGCCCCAGGAATGGGAAGTTGAGGGAACTTCACAGGCAGAGAAGGAAGGTCTGAGGAGCCATGATTTGAGGGTGGGCCCGCAGCGTCAAAAGTTCCCAGAAAGCCGTGACGCACTCGTTCAGGTCCCAGAGCCCTTGGGTCTTGAATCTGAGGATATGGCAAAGTTACAGGGTGTGGGGCAGCTGGAAGGCCTTCACATCCCAGGAGGACCTCAAGGAAGGCCCCATGGTTGCCTGCAGCAGGAGCAGGAGCTGACCCAAGCTGAGGAGAAGACGGAGGGCTTGGAAACCCCACAAGGCCAGCAAGGACCAGAGCTTTCCCATCCTGAAACCCCTCCTCACTGCAGGAATCTGTGGAGGAAGTCAAAGTCTCTTGAGCTGAGGAGGTCGTGGGCTTTTCAACCCCAGGAACTGAGGGAGCTGCACGTCGCTGGCACCCAGCCCCTGCACCCACAAATGGGTGCAGGAGCTGTTCAGGCTCAAGAGTGCCAGGAACCAGAGGACTCTGAGGCGAAGAAAGCAAAGAAGGAACCACAGAGCCATCAGGAATTTTCTCAGGAGGCCTTTCAAGAGCAAGGGATGGTCCAGAAAGGGGCGAGGGTTACTAGGCCTCAAAATGTGAACGAAACACAGGACTTTTCATCTGAGGGAGCAAAGGGTGTCATAGTTCCACAAAGGCAGACACAGGTTCCTCAGTCCCCAGAGTGCAGAAGTCCAGAATCTCCGCCTCTTCTGTGGAGAATTATGTGGCAGAAGGCAAAATCGTTTGAGATGAGGAAAAAAGATGTCTTTCTGAGTCCAGGGCCGCGACCAGAGGCTCCAAAGCCGAGCATCCTTTATCGTCAGAAGATGAAGGAAACCTTTGTGGGACAATCAGATGTTCTCACCCAGGGACAGAGACAAGAAATGTCTCAAGAAATGAGGGAGGGGGAAACCCGCCTAGTTGAAAAATCTCCACAGAGAAGTCAACAAATATTTCAGAGTGAGGAAATTTCCAAGAGGGAGCTGGGATGGCCTAGACATTCAGAAGAATCACAGCCCTGTGACAAGAAGAGTCTGGAAGACACACAGACTCCAGAGACTGTGCCACAAAAGGAGATGTGGGGTCCTCAGCCCCAGAGAGACCAGAAACCAGAGTCTCCTCCTCTTCTGTGGGGGGCTCTGGAACTGAAGTCAAAATCTTTTGAGATGAGGAAATCAGAAGAGCACAAGCTGAAGAAGTCACTGATGGTTCTGTCACAGAGAAGGCCACCGGTGGGACCAGAAGCTCATAGGCCACAGGGATGGAAAGTTCCAGATACTCGTACTCCTCAGGAACTGAGGGAAGCTGAGGCCTCTCAGGCCCAGCCAGAAAATGGAGCATTGACAGCTCAGAGGGCTCCACCTGAGAGGTTATATGGTCCACTTCTAAGGGAGAGGGAGACCTTTCCAGGTCAAGAAACAAGGGAGCTGGAAGCACACCAAGACCAGGGAACCCCACTGAAGAAGACAACAGCTTTTGAGAGCCAGGAAGCACAACAACAAAGAAAGCTGGAGCCATCAGAGGACCCAGGGACGGTTTCTCAAAGATCGGGGGCTCCACAGGCCCTTCAGCCTGACAAAAAGAAGTTTCCAGAAATGTCTCGGGCCCAGAGAATGCCCGAAATGGTTCTTCAGCCTGAGGAACACAGAAGCCTGGAATCTCCACCTCTCCTGTGGAGGATCCTAGGACTGAAGGCAAAATCGTTTGAGCTGAGGAGGCCACGTCCCTTTCAGACCCAGATCCAGAGAGAGAAGGATGCTTCTTATGGGCAGCAGGGACAAATAGCCTCCCAGAGCCCCCAAATCCTAAAAGAACCAAGGAGATCACAGGCCACCCAAACAGACATAGGGAATGATGGCACACAGCCAGGGCCAGAAGGGAACCCAAGGGTTCCTCAGCATCAGAAACGTAGCAGTCCAGAAACACCTCCTCTTCTGTGGTGGGCCTTGGAGCTGGCCCAGCAAGAGACGCAACATGGGAATTTGTCGGTCTCTCCTCAGCCCCAGGAAACAGAAATGCCCCCAGCAGCCCATCTCCAGAGGGTGCTACAGACAGAGGCCCAGAAGTCGAAGAAACGTGCGCACCAAAATATTGTTTATCCCCAGGAACCAAAGGAACCAGAAACTTCTCAGGTTCTGGAGAAGGAAAGGAAGGCCCCCAAATCTTCACAGCCTCAGGAAACTCTCCCTGAGGTGGACTCCAAGTTGCCAGCTTCACAAGGCTTGGGGTCTCAGGGCTTGCAGAGGGCAGAAGCAACTCAACCCCCCAGGAAAACCCCTCAGGCCCGTGATGTGCTGAAGGAGACAAGGGCTGTTCCTGTCCAGAAATCTCCACCGACAGCAAAAGGTTCCCAAGATGTGAAGAGATCCCCAAAGAAGCAGGATAAACGGGGGTCTTCTCTGTCACAAGGGAAAGTGCCCAAAATGTGTGGCTCTTACAAAGTTGGCTGCTGTCACGTTCATCCATGCCAGGAACTCCAGGGGTGTGAGACAAAAGATTGTGGTCCCTCAGGTGAGGCGCAGTTCCGTCCCCAAAAGGAGCTGAGGCTGGAAAGAGCTGAGGCTCTAGGGAGGATTGAAGATAATGGTTGCTCAGCCCTAGAGGGGCAGAGTAGGACTGAATGTCTCCTGCCCCCAGGAAGATTACTAGGAAAATCAAAGTCTCTTGACCCAAGAGACCTTCAGACCCAGAAGCCACAGAAACTGAGGGAGCAGGAGTCCCCTGGAGTTCAAAGAGAGCCAGAGGCCACAGCCTTTCGGGTTCAGGAAGATCTCCAGATGAAACCACAAAGTGAGACTCAGACCTTTGAATCTCAGGAAGAGAGAAGCCTGGAGGCATCAGAGACCCAAAGCACATCACGGTCATCTCAGCCTCAAGGACCAGGTGCAGAAAGCCCTTCTCATCTTCAGAGCCGCATGGAGAGAGCGTCTGAATCCCGTGAGCTGATGGGGCCACCTGAGAACTCACCACCTAGAGATCCTGAGAACCTCACGCTCCAGGGAACTCTGGATCCCAAGGGACATTGTGAATCACAGTGCTGTGGGGTCAAGATGGATGACAAGCACTCTGAGGTGGAATGCACCCTGGGAAGATCTTCCCAAACTTTCCATGTACAAGAAACCTTTCAGCTTCAGGCAGCTCTGCAAAGGAAATCAAAGTCTCTTGAGCCCCAGGACCTGTCAAGATCACAGACTTTTGGGTGCCAGGCTTCAAAGGAACTAGAAACTCCCCAGTCTCTGAGATACGCAGAGGGTTGTCCTCAGGTCCCTGAGAACCAAGCGCTGGAAAACATCACATCTTGCGAAACTACACAGGCGATGAAGAACCTTCTGCAGGACACATCGGTTGCAAAGAACGAAGATGGATCTTCTGTGCAGAAGATGTTGAGAGACAAGGAGGTCTCACACCTTCAGGAGAAGCTTGGACAGAAGGATCTAGGCGCCACCAATGAAACACAGGAAGACAACCAACAGCTCCAAGGGCAGAAAGAAAATGAAGACCTCCAACCACCAGGAGCGCCACAGACGGAGCAGAACCCTCTGGAGATCCAAGGGCTTTTGCAAAGGGATCTGGGGGGCATTGGTCTGCCAGATCCAAGGCAACCGTGTCTTCTTCAGCTTGAGGAGAAGATGCCAGAGACTCTTGAGCTGATGGATGATGAGATGTCCCAAGCTGAACTGCCCTTATCACATATGGAGACAAAAGACCTCCCACCTTGGCTGGGTCTGGGGAAATCAAAGTCTCTTGACCCGAGGGAACTCCAGGGAAAGGAACTAGGAGATCCCACTAACCTGCAAAACATGGGTATCTCCAAGTTGTGCCACCCACAGAGACAAGGTGAGCTGGAACCTCAGGATTTAAGAGGAGCAGCGGTCCTCCATTCAGGAACCCTTCAAGAACTTCCTCCAAAACACATAGAGGGCCCTCGATTCCAACAAGAACTTGAGTGTGGGACCCAGAAGACTGGACAGGTGGAGATAGAGCCTACCCAAGTGCAGGGGCCACTGAGAAACAGGGGAGGGGACCTTTGTTCCCAAGAACTGAAGGGTGCCCAGATTTTCTACTCCAAAGAATGTGGAGAGCTGGAGAAGTTTCCCCTCCAGAGCGAGACTCTTCAGATTCAGGGGTTTGTGCAAAGGGAACCAGAGTCCCAGGAACTGGTGGAGCCTCAGTCTCTTGATCCTCAAGAAAAGAGGGAGGTGCAAAGCCCTCCGCTCCTGAGAAACCTGCTGAGGAAATCTAAGACACTTGGGCACTGGACCCCAACAAGGGGAGATGGCCTTGTCCAAAGGCCAGAAAGCCTTCATGACCAACCGGTGAAGGAGCCTCTTCAGGGACTTGTGGGGCAGAAGTCACAAAACACTCAAGGGCAAAGCCAACTGGACCAGAGAACACTGGACATTGCTGAAGGGACTCCAGGGAGTCTTGACTCCCACAGAGAAGGTTACAAAATGGAGGCGGAAAGCATCAAATCCCCCAGATCTCTACCTGTGAGCCAGGACTTCCTTCGGGAGCAAAGAGATGAGATGTTCGTAGCTCAGCCAGTCAGTTTGCCCCAGACCCTTCCTCCTCACAAGGCCCCCCAGGTCGATCTTGAGCAGCTCCCGGAACTGGAAGGGTTCTACCATGAACTGGAAGCTCTTCAGCCCCAAGGGCTGAGGTCTGGGGAGGCCCAACAGCCACAAGAAAACAGGGATTTTGGTGAACCAGAGAAGCAAGCGGCAGCTGAACCCCAGGGAACAATGGGCCTTGAGATCCCTCAGGAGTGGAGAGGTTCGGAGTCCCACCAGCCTCCACCAACAGATCAGGAGGCCACTGAGACACGTGAGACACGGCAAGGTCAGCAGATGATCCCTCAGCCTCCCCCAAGCCAGAAGGGAGTTGAGGGGCTTTGTCAGCCCCCAGGAAGACGTGTGAGATCGCCAAAGCTGAAGGCACCTCAGAAAATCCCGGGGCAAGAATGTTCACCAGAGGCATCTGCCGAGGTTCCAGGGGTGAGCGAACCCCACGTTTTCCAGTCCCAGGAAAGCATGGAGCCACAGGCTGAGTGGGGTTCCCTTAAAGCTGAGGGGAGCATGGCCCAGCTGGAACCCGCACCCACAGAGCCCCACAAGCAGCATCGCTTGGAGTTGTGGGGAGTTCTGCTGGGGAGGTCCAAGTCTCTTGACCCTCAGGAGTTGACGAGGACACAAGACCTTGAGGACACCCGGGGAATGAGGAGGGCAGGGGAAGACCCACGTTCTCAGGACAGCGAGATGCCCTCACCCCAAGAGCCACCGTACTACCAGCCGCAGCAAACTCTTCAGCCCCACAGCAGTTTCCCAAACCGTCAGGGAACTCCCGAGGAAGTGCGGGACCCAAACACCCTTTTCCGCCAGAATCTGAGGGAACCCAAGGTCCATGGCATGGGTGATCATTTCCAGGTAGAAGATGGGGTGCAGCGCCATCTCCCAGAAGGAGCAAAGCTGTGCCGGGTGTGCAGGCAACAGGAGCTCCAAGGAGAGGTGGGAGCCCTTGATTCTCAAGGGACGGAAGGACCACGGGCTTTTCAGAGTCAGGAACAGAGATTGAAGGAAGCATTGTCAGCTGAAGGACCTCAACCAAGGATGCTCTCAGCCCCTGGGATGTACCACTCGGACCGTGGAGATCTGGAGCCTGGAGTGCCGAGCAGAAGGCTGGAGGCATCTCCCCTGTGGGAGCAGGCCCCCATTGGCACCTGGAAGTCCACCGCCATGGCCATGCTTTCTCCCCCCAGCCCTGGAGAGCATGACGAAGAGTCCCTGTGGACACCAGCAGCTCTTGGCGTGGGCCTGTCAAGAGAGAGCTCCATCTGCATAGCCCAGCCTGAGAGGCGCTCTGGAGTGTCTTGGGTAAGGAGGAGTGTGGGGCAGGTGGGATCTGGGCCTGGTTTAGGGCACAGAAGTGGGGCGGCTGTGTTGCTGGAGGAACGGGGGAAGCAAGTATGGATATGGGACTTTGACGGCTCGTGCCCACTGGGAGTGGAAGGGTGGCCCAGCAGTTGATGGCACCAGAGACAATGGTAAATGGTAAAGGTAAAGGACCAACGACTCTGGGGTTGCGCCGCTCATCTCGCTCTACTGGCCAAGGGAGCCGATGTTTGTCCGCAGACAGTTTTTCTGGGTCATGTGGTCAGCATGACTAAGCCACTTCTGGGGAAACCAGAGCAGCGCACAGAAATGCCTTTTACCTTCCCGCCAGAGCGGTACCTATTTATCTACTTGCACTTTGACGTGCTTTTGAACTGCTAGGTTGGCAGGAGCAGGGACCGAGCAACGGGAGCTCACCCCGTCACGGGGATTCGAACCGCCGACCTTCTGATTGGCAAGCCTTAGGCTCAGTGGGGTTTAGACCACAGCGCCAATGGTGGACTGAGCCAAATAATTGCCACCTCCTTGTTGGAAGCGAGAAGGAAGGGACAGAGCTGTACACCCCTTTGATGGAGATAAATTGAGGATTAAATCTATAAAACGTAATTTAAACCTCCTATCCCACATGTGTGGGGAGAAATATGAAAGTAAACAGACTGCAAATCCCTTTTAGCACTTATGCGCTTTTGCAGCTTACTAGGAATTAGAAAATCAAACCTTTAACCCTCCTTATTTGTGGTCTGTTGACCTTTCCCCCCTCTGTCCCCTTTGCTAAGAATGAACCGCATGTTTTAGTAAAAACAAAAGGTTTACTTACATTCCAATGCAGGCAGCAAATACATCGAAGTAGTACACAGGTGAAAATTCTCCTTTGTTACAAAATGAAAAATTAGTTTCCAAAATGAAGTCTGGGCTTTATGCGGAGCCCTCGCTTGAAAGAAGAGAGGGAGAGATTGAGGCAAGGAGGAAGGAGAAACAATTAAGATCTTTTGTCCTATTTTCTGCTACAAGGTATAGGATGTAGGTCTGTCCTGTCTTCTCCAGCAATACAGGAACTCTGTGAATCTTAAACTCTCCAGAGGCTTATTTAACAAACTTAATGGTCATTTTGACTGCAGATTTCCTCACCCCCCCACCTGCCCTACTGCCCCAAGAGGGTTGCCCCATTGCCACTGCTGAAGCAAGCTTACCACAGGTAGCAAAATGTCTCGGGCCGGCCCCAATCCCTCCCTGTCTTGATTCCTTTCTCTGCACCGTACCAGGACGGCGAAGTTGACATGAGTTCCACAGGCTCCATGATTTCTCCGTTTTGGGAGGAGTCAGCTGCTTACTCTGAGGCAGACAGCAGCTCCATGGCGATGGCAGGCAGCTCCCGCAGTGCGGCTGCAGAAGAGGCAGGTGGGCACCAGGTAAGGAAAACGCAGCCTTTGCTTTTATCGATCTCACACCGTAAATTTTCTGCGTCCAGGATGCAAGGAGGGAGAAGGTTTTTGGCCTGGGGGCCACATTCTCTCCTGCAGGGGCCACATAGTGGTGTGTGTGTGTGTGTGTGTATGTGTATGTCATAGCTGTCAACTTACAGATTTGAAAGTAAGGGACCAGCAGCCTCGAAAATAAGGGCTCGGCAGCCAAAAAAGGGATTTTCAGAGCACAGGTAGGTTCGACTTCTGAGCCCCTCCAAGCCAAAGGCAGAAAGTCCAGCTAGCAGCCAAATGAAGCTTCAAGCGGTGGTTCCCACAGCGCAGCAACCCGGCAAAGGGGATGCAGCAAGGGAAACCACCGTCACCTCTCCGCTGGGAAGCGCTGAGCAAAGGCGAGTCCCCAGGCAACGCGGCCGATTTGATCGGCACAAGGCATGCAAGCTCCACCCCCACAGTCGTTCTTAGACTCCTTATTGGGTGAGCAACGCAGCCAAGCAACACAGTTGGAGCCTCCCTCCTCCCTGGCCGGCAGGGAGGGAGGGAGGGAGAGGAGCTGCTTCCTTTGAAACCCGGGAAATTTATGGGACATCATCAATAAGGGACAGCAGCGGGACATGGCGCTGGGATAAGGGAGTTTCCCGTCAAATAAGGGACGGTTGACAGCGATGGTGTGTGTGTGTGTGTGTGTGTGTGTGTGTGTGTAGGCACAAAATTGGTCCATGACCCCACATCGACATGTCATCTTCGTAAAGTAGGCTGGTTTCTACAACTCACCTGTCCTTCTGCGCTCCGTCCAGGCAGGCTCAAAGTTGGGTGGAAGTTCTTGAGGAAGAGAGAGGTCTGGCCTGGGGAGAGAGAGTATTTGGGGGATGATTTCGTAAACTGGCTCGGTTCCGGTGGGAAATGCAGCTCAGGATATCTGCAAGAAGGGTCTGAGAGGAGGCAGAGGGAGACCGTGGCCTCAGGTGGCAGATGCTGAACTTTTGCCTCAGGCGGCAACATGTCTTGAGCCGGCCCTGTCTGGAAGGTCCCAGGTGTGTCGTGGGTGGGCTAGAGCTACCAGCACAGAGGCAGCCAACACGGCGGCTTCCGGATCTTGCCGGACTACAACCCCGGTCCGCCCCAGCCAGCAGGCCCAATGGTTAGGCAAGAGCTGGGAGTCCGGTCAACGTTTGGAGGGTGCGTTTGCTGCCCCTGTGCTGGTGGGGAGCTTTTCCTTTGGGGTACGGAAGACCCTCCTGACTCGCCTTTGCCTTTGCACCCCTCCACCTTGCCCCCCGCCCTGCCCCACAGCCTCCCCGCCCTCGCCCACCGTGCCGGGAGAAGGCCTTTGTGTGGCTGTCCCGCCAGGAGAAGGAGGCGGCTCTGCGGCGCTTGGCAGAACTTCAGGCCGAGGGAGAACGGCGGCACCAGCGGGACAAGGAGCGCCAGACCCTGCGGGTGAGACCAGGAGCATGGCGGACAGGCAGTCGGGGGACTCCTCTTGTTTCGAACCCAGCACCCTTGAAATGCCCTGCTCAGGGCGGGGGGGGGGTGTTATGATGGCTGTGCCTTCCAACGGCAGAAAGCACCAAACTCTGACTTGCTGCGCATGTGCACACACAGACCACCTCGTGTTTCGCATGTGCAGGAAGGCGCCAGCTCTCCTTGACACAGCGCTTGCCAACATAGCGCCCACTGGGTGACTACGACTCCCGTCGGCCATGCTGGCTGGGGCTGGCAGGAGTCATAGCTCCGAGTCTCTGGAGGGCACGAGGTTGGCGAAGGCTGCACTACCTATGCTGTGTCCTATCAGTGCAAAGATCTACGTAGATAGTGTGGTGCAATGGTCAGAGCAGTGACTTTCAAACATTTTAGGGCTGCCGCCCTGTTTGTTCCATAAACTCATCTCCAGTTATTCAGAGTAGCACGGACCACTAAGGAGGATAATAACTCAATAAAATTGAAAATGGTAACAATTGCACATTTATTTAAAGCCCAGCAAAAGCTGTTCTAATGAATACAACAAAATTGGTGAACTCGATGGTACCAGATTTGGGAATCTAATAATAATAATCTAATCTAATAATAATAATAATAATAATAATAATAATAATAATAATAATATCCCGTCCATCAGACTGGGCTTCCCCAGCCACTCTGGGCAGCTTCCAACAGGATATTAAAAACACGATAAAACACCAAAGATTAAAAACTTCCCTAAACAGGGCTGCCTTCAGATGTCTTCTAAAAGTCAGATAGTTGTTTATCTCTTTGACTTCTGGTGGGAGGGCGTTCCACAGGGCGGGTGCCACCACCAAGAAGGCCCTCTGCCTGGTTCCCTGTAACCTCACTTCCCACAGGGAGGGAAGCGCCAGAAGGCCCTTGGAGCTGGACCTCAGTGTCCGGGCTGGACGATGGGGGTGGAGATGCAAACCACCAGGAAATGCTGAGACAAATCCTCTCTTCCTTTTCAGTTCCAAGAGAGGCTGTCCATCGCCAAACACCGCAAATCTGAGGACGACCTTCTGGGAAGCAGTCCGGCAGAGTTCTGGCCTCTCCCATCAGAGTACGAGGGCCAGGTGAGGCCATTCCTCCGGGCTGAGGTCGGTTGTCTGTGGATGCCAAGGTCGTTTGAGAAACAACAACAATAATAATTTATTATTTATACCCTGCCCATCTGGCTGGGTTTCCCCAGCCACTCTGGGCAGCTTACAGCATATATAAAAATTGTAAAACATCAGACATTTAAAATTTCCCAATTCACAGCTGCCTTCAGATGTCTTCTAAAAGTTATGTAGTTCTTTATCTCCTTGACATCTGAAGGGAGGGTCACAGGGCGGGTGCCACCACCGAGAAGGCCCTCTGCCTGGTTCCCTGTAACCTCACATCTCGCAGGAAGGGAACCACCAGAAGGCCCTCGGAGCTGGACCTCAGTGTCGGGGCAGAACAATAGGGGTGGAGACGTTCTTTCAGGTCTACTGGGCTGAGGCCGTTTAGGGCTTTCAAGGTCAGCATCAACACTTGGAATTGTGCTCGGAAACGTACTGGGAGCCAATGTAGGTCTTTCAGGACCGGTGTTATATGGTCTTGGCGGCCGCCCCCAGTCACCAGTCCAGCTGCCGCATTCTGGATTAGTTGTAGTTTCCGGGTCACCTTCAAAGGTGGCCCCACGCGGAGCGCATTGCAGTAGTCCAAGCGGGAGATAACCAGAGCATGCACCACTCTGGCAAGACACTCTGCGGGCAGGTAGGGTCTCATCCTGTGTACCAGATGGAGCTGGCAGACAGCTGCCCTGGACACAGAATGGACCTGCGCCTCCATGGACAGCTGTGAGTCCAGAATGACTCCCAGACTGCACACCTGGCCCTTCAGGGGCACAGTTACCCCATTCAGGACCAGGGAGTCCCCCACAGCTGCCCAGGATTCTCTCTTCCTCCCCCTCCTGCCTCAGCCGCCAGCCATGGCGACAGCTCTAACACATTTGCCATTTTTGTGGAGTACCCTTGAAACCAAATCCCCGCTGGGGTCATACCGCAATGTGCCACATCAGAACTGCTTGCACCCTGCAGCGAGTCCAGAAATACCCGTCCACAGAGGAAGGTGCCTGTTGTGTCTCTGCACAATACAGGGGCTCTGCCTTCTGCCTCCTTCCCAGCAGAAGAGGTGACCTCGCTTCCGTCACTCCCAGTGCAGCCATGCAACTGAACCGCTCGTCCAGGAAAGAGTGTGCCCACCGCATATCTGCACGGGACCCTGTTCTGAGTTTTCCAATGTCAGGTTCTGGTTCTTGCAGATTTACTCCATGGGTGGGTTTGGGTATCATCTTGCCTGGGCCATGTCTGCGTCCTAAGAGACGTCTCCTTGGCAGCTGTGAGGGGAGCCAGTGTAACTTTGCGTTTCCCATTCCAGCAAGACCAGGCTGGACAGAAAACCGCAGTGAAACGTCACTTGGAGAAGGTGAAGAGAGAGCGGACCTATGTCATGCAGTCCAAGAGAGAGAGGTAAGGAAGGAGGGGGGGAATCAATATCTGCCCTGGTCCCCTAATCTGTGTCTAGTTCTGTGCACCCCAGTTTAAGAAAGTGGAAAGAGGAGGGCCAGCAAGATGATAAAATTGCCTAGGAATTGGGGATGTTTAGCCTGGATACTGGATGTTTAACCTGGGACACGGGTGGCGCTGTGGTCTAAGCCACAGAGCCTAGGGCTTGCCGATCAGAAGGTCGGCGGTTCGAATCCCCGTAACGGGGTGAGCTCCCGTTGCTCGGTCCCTGCTCCTGCCAACCTAGCAGTTCGAAAGCACATCGAGTGCAAGTAGATAAATAGGTACCACTCTGGCGGGAAGGTAAACGGCGTTTCTGTGCGCTGCTCTGGTTTGCCAGAAGCGGCTTAGTCATGCTGGCCACATGACCCAGAAGCTGTACGCCGGCTCCCTCAGCCAGTAAAGTGAGATGAGCGCCGCAACCCCAGAGTCATCCGCGACTGGACCTAATGGTCAGGGGTCCCTTTACCTTTAGCCTGGATAAAAGGAGACCGAGAGGAGACATAAGAGCCATTTTCAACTATCTCAAGGGCTGCCCCATGGAAAAGAGGCTAGGATCCGAACCAAGGGATTACAAGAAAGGATACTGAACATCAGGAAGAACTTTCCTGGCCATTCAGCACTGGAAAGGATGATCTCAAAGGGGACGGGCACTCCTTCCTTGGAGACTTTTAAACAGAGGTTGGGTGGCCACCTCTCCGGGATTCTTCAGTTGCGATTCCTGCATTGCAGGGGTTGGGCTAGATGTTCTTTGGGGGTTCCTTACAACCTCACAGATCTGTGATTCTAAGAAAGGTGCCCAGGCTAAAAACGCAGGAGGAGCCCGGCTGCTGGCTCAGAACAAGAGTTCGTCCAGCCCAGTGTCATTCTGGCAATCTAGCAGCCTGTCTAAACCTGGCGCCCTCCGGAGGATTCGCACTACAGTTTCCGTCAGCTCCAGCCAGCGTGGTTGTGTAGCCTGCCGTGTCGGCTGGGGCTGCTGGGAATTATAGTTCAGACCACCTGGAGGGCACCAGCTTGGGGAAAGTTGCAAAGAAGCAATAAAAACCAAGGGGATGAGAGAGGCTTGAGAGGCCATCTTTTGTTCCCCTTACATGAGAGCTCCACCCTGAAGCATGTGAAGCGAGAATGATTTTTGAGCATGTGCAAAGTGCATGCCCCTCCCCGAACCAGTAAACACTTCTGGGGCGAAGGTGGAGGCTCCCCAAGTGGGGGGGGGGGACCCCAGCTGAAAACCCAGCGAAATCCCCTTTGCTAGCGTGGAGTGTCAGACTAGGACCTGGGAGACCAGGGTTCGAATCCCCACCATAGCTGTCAAGCGTCCCTTATTTGGCGTCCAGTTTCTGCTCTGCTGCTCTCCCGCTGGGAAGGTCAAGCGCAATATTGTCTAGATTTGCAAAAAAAAGAGAGACAAGCAGCGCAGGCGGGGCTGGAGCGGGCAGCAGGGTGCAAAGGGCGGGAGGTAGGTAGCGAGCTGTTGTCTCCTCTTCTTCCTTCTCTTCCTCCGCTCGGCTCTTCTTCCTCCTTTCTTCTAGGCGCGCCGTAGGGCTTGCTCTCGGTGTCTGTGTTTTAGGGGGCGGGGTGGGGGGTGGCAGTTCATTCACGGCCGTCGCTCTCCGCGATTGCTTTTGGGGCGGGGGCTGAGGCTTGGGAACACTCCCCCCCTGCCCCCGATCGCATGCTTGTGGTGCCACGCTTTTTGCGCTGCTGGCACCTGCCCTTCTCGTCATCCATCGCGGTTGGGGGGAAAAGAAAAGCGGAGACTGCGAGGAGATGGGGACGACTTATATATATTTATGTGCTTTAAAATGAAATGAGAGCAGGCTTCCACGCAAAGGGTGAAACCCGCCGCTTTCCCTCCACGCACAAAGCGCAACTTTGGCGACGAGGAGGAGAAGAACTGTTGCTATTAGCTGAGCTCTTTACTTTGGGACCCGTGATCCCTTATTTTGGCTGCTGATCCCTTATTTTCGAGGCTGCTGGTCCCTTATTTTCAAATCTGTAAGTTGACAGCTATGATCCCCACAGGGGCACAAAGCTTGCTGCTGGCGGGGTGGGGTGGGGGTGGACGTTGGGCATCTGCCCCCCCCCCGACACTCAGCCTTGGGTTAGTTGTGGGGATTAAATGAGGAGGGGGAGAACTCTGCACAGCAAACCTCAAACTCCTTGGGGGGAAAGGAGGGGGGGATGTAAACGCCCCACAAGATCTCTCTCCATCCCGCAGGAACACGCTGCGATTCAAGGAGCTCCTGAACCCACTGGTGGCCGAAGGAGAGGAGACTCCTGAGCAAGAACAGCCTGGAGACTCGTGAACAGAGCAGGAGGAGGACCTGCCCCTCAGATCCGCCCCACTTCTGCCTGCCTTCCTGCAGGACCCACCTTGTTTCTAAGCCTATTGCTATTTCAACTTTTCGAAAGCCTTCAATGGTTGTTCCGATTTCCCCTTTGCAATAATTGTATGGCTTCACCTGTTATGAGAATTCGAAGGTCTCAAATATAAATTGTTGTTTAGTCGTTTAGTCATGTCCGACTCTTCGTGACCCCCTGGACCAGAGCACGCCAGGCACCTCTGTCCTCCACTACCTCCCGCAGTTTGGTCAAACTCATGCTGGTAACCTCGAAAACACTATCCAACCATCTCGTCCTCTGTCGCCCCCTTCTCCTTGTGCCCTCCATCTTTCCCAACATCAGGGTCTTCTCCAGGGAGTCTTCTCTTCTCATGAGGTGGCCAAAGTACTGGAGCCTCAGCTTCAGGATCTGTCCTTCCAGTGAGCACTCAGGGCTGATTTCCTTCAGAATGGAGAGGTTTGATCTTCTTGCAATCCATGGGACTCTCAAGAGTCTCAAATATAAATTAAACGCTCATAAATGTACAAGGCAGGACGTGGGTGGCGCTGTGGGTTAAACCACAGAGGATGTGCTGATCGGAAGGTCGGCAGTTCGAATCCCCGTGATGGAGTGAGCTCCCGTTGCTCGGTCCCTGCTCCTGCCAACCTACCAGTTCAAAAGGACGTCAAAGTGAAAGTAGATAAATAGGTACCGCTCCGGCGGGAAGGTAAACGGCGTTTCCGTGCGCTGCTCTGGTTCGCCAGAAGCGGCTTGGTCATGCTGGCCACATGACCCGGGAGCTGTACGCCGGCTCCCTCAGCCAGTAAAGCGAGATGAGCGCCACAACCCCAGAGTTGGCCACGACTGGACCTAATGGTCAGGGCTCCCTTTACCTTTATCTTTAAATGTACAAGGCAAACACATACATAAGTATATGAACCATGTGTCTGAAATAGTACAGGAGTGCAATCCTGAAGCCATTTTGATTCTCTCAATGACCTCAAATATTCCTCTGCAGGAAGGGAGGCAAATGGGGAACGCTTTCCCATTGTCTTTTTGCGTACAAATCCTGTCTTAAGGATGTATTTGTGTATGAATAGGGTGAGCCTGTGACCTGGAGTCAGGAACTAAAGTATTAACCATCACAAAAGAATGCCCAGGTTGCCCAGGCAATGCAATCAGTGACCATTATCAGGTGTTCTGGCAAACAGGATTTTTGCTGTAGACCATCTCCTTCTGTGATGTATGTTTAATGCTTTTTGGGGGTGGTCTTGGGCTACAGGGTGGGCAATTTCAAAAGTCTATATAAGGGCTTGAGCACCATTGTTCGGGGTTCTCCTCCCTCCTCCGTGGGGTCAGTGGGGAGCCTGTTGCAACAGTTCCTTGAATAAAGATCAGGCTTACTAGCCGCTTTGCTTCTCAAAACACTCTGGTTGGCCTCTGTTATTTTCTGGAAGGGACCCAAAGGCTAATCCGTTTCAACCCCAGCAATTCCTACTTGGCTTTAAACTGTTTGCAATATTGTGCAATGCCATCTTTTGATATATTAATAACTTGAATGGTTGCAGCCCGCCCTGGGACCTTAGGGTGATGGCCAAGCAATATGTGGTCACCATAATCTTAATACTATTATGTGGCACCCAAATCTCTGAGCGGAGCGATATCCCAGGGCTCAGTTTCCTTGGAACAGGCAACAGTGGAGACCGTGGTGTCTTTAGGATATATGGTTTATTTGCACAGCATATATACAACCTGAGCCCCAGATGGAGGGGCTCGCAGACTTAACACTCCAAAAGGTCTTGCTTCTTCCATACTGACAGCCTTGGAATCAAGCGCCAGACAAACTGCTCATTGCACTGTACAGCCTTTGTCTAACTTGGAGTTTCCCAAACTTGAGTCTCCAGCTGCTTTTGGACTACAACTCCCACCATCCTTGACCACTGGTCCTGCTAGCTAGTGATGATGGGAGTTCTGTAGTCTGGAGGGGGGAAAGATTGGGAAACCCATGTCTATTCAAGAGAAGGAATGGCAGTACTTACTGTGGCAACTACAGCCATTATTCCACAAAGAAACTTGCTCCTTGGTTCAGCAATGGAATCCTCCATTGGATTTTAACCCTTGCAGGATCCAGGACTAAAAATAGTAGTAGTAGTAGTAGTAGTAGTAGTAGTAGTAATAATAATAATAATAATAATAATAATAATAATAATAATAATAAAAGCAATGCCACTTCTAGAAACAATCACATTTTTTGCAGATAAACACAACTGGAAGCTTTTTTTCTCTCCTTTAGTGCGGGGAGGGGACTGCAATGAAACTTCATGGAAACCAGCTTTTCCCCAGCAAAAACTGCTGGAGGGTCCAGGGGCTCAGAGGCTGCAGGAAGAGCCTCTTCCCAAACTGGAAGGAAAGAGCCACAACCCCCTGCCTCTCTGCGAGTGTGTGAGTGTGGAGGTCCTTCACTGCTGGGCCCTGCTCTTCCCTCGCCACGAACCCCTTCGCCGCGATCCGTCCCACTGACTTGTAACCTGAAGCCCTGTTTCATTAAGGAAGCTGTAGACAGCGCTCGCTTGGTCCATTTCTCCGTCTTCCCTGAACATCCTCGCCAGACTCTTCAGGCGAATTTCCAGCTGCTTCCTCTCAAGGGAGTGGTCTCCGGGGATCCTGGCAGCCGCCTGGTACATCTCTAGGGCCCTGCTCTTCATCCCCTTCTTGTGGAGGAGGAAGTCCCCCCAGTGCATGTAGATGGACTGCTGGCATCTCCTGCTGGCTCCCGGGAGATCCTCCATCAGGTTCAGGTAGATCTCTTCCTCGTAAGCTGGTGACCTCTCGCCGTAAGCTTTTGCCAGCGTCAACTGGGTAAAGATGGAGAAAGGATCCATCTCCAGAGAGCGCTTGAAGCTCTCAATGGCAGCCTCAACGGCTTCTTCTCCCAAGTCACCTGGAGCGTGCTCCAACATCTGCAGGTAGCACATGCCAAGATCGTAGTGTAGGAGATGGTAGCCAGGATCTAGGGCGATGGCCTTCTCCAGAATGGAAATGGCCTTCTTCAGAATGGAAATGGTACGGGGAAGGGGTTGTTTCTTGTACAGCTTGGAGACGATTCGGAGGACTTCGGGGTTCACGCTCTCCTGGGCAACATCGTCCACAAGGAAGAGCGCTCTTTCCGTGTCCACCGCCATAAGGGTCTGAGCCAAATAAGCTTTGGCTTTGTAGTTCTGCGGCTGGCGAGCGACGACTTCTTCCAGCAACTTCTGGGCTTCTTCCCGTTTTTCGGCAGTCCAGGAATGAGTGTAGGAGGCAAAAACGGAGATGGCCAGTCCGGCCCGGAACTCCTCGTTGGACTCTTCCGCCTCCAGCGCCTTCCGGAAACATTCTGCGGCCTGGTCCCCGTTCCGGAAGCCCCCGGCCAGGAGGGACCAGCCTTTCTGAGCGTGGACTTCAGGGATCATCGCAGAGTAGGCCTCTGGGCTGGCCAAGGACCGGCAGATGTCGTGGATGCGTCCCAGATAGAGGTCCACCATGTCGTAATTGACCAAGCGGTAGTAGACCCAGGCGTAGTTGCCGTAGGTCACCAGGGCCTGGCGGGAGAAGTTGGAGGGGTGGTCCCGCTTCAGAGCCCCCTCTGCTTCCCGGAGGCTGTCCAGGGCCTCCTCGTAGTTCCCCTGGAAGTCCTGGAGGTAGGCCCTCATGGCCAGGTAGGCGCCTCGGTTGCGGTGCGGGGTGTGCTGGGCCTGCGGGGCCAGGGTCCGCAGGATGTGCACGGCATCCACCTTGTCCTTGATCTCGAAGTCCCAGGTGAAGTGGCACTGCAGGCTCTCCAGCTTCGTCCTCAGAGGTCGGCTGCAGAGGGAAGAGGCAGGCAGGGAGGGAGGGAGATCGAGAAAGGGTGAGGGACACTCTTGAGAGGATATACAGTGGTACCTCGGGTTACAGTCATTTCAGGTTACATACGCTTCAGGTTACAGACTCCACTAACCCAGAAATAGTACCTCGGGTTAAGAACTTTGCTTCAGGATGAGCACAGAAATTGCACGGTGGCGGCAGCAGGAGGCCCCATTAGCTAAAGTGGTGCTTCAGGTTAAGAACAGTTTCAGGTTAAGAACGGACCTCACCTCCAGAACAAATTAAGTACTTAACCGGAGGTACCACTGTACAGTCGTACCTCAGCTCCCGAACGCCTTGGGAGTCAAACGTTTTGGCTCCCGAACGACTGAAAACGGGAAGTGAGTGTTCCGGTTTTCCTATCGGAAGCTACGCTTTAGAAGTCGACTTCTGGAATGGATTCTGTTCGACTTCTGAGGTACGACTGTATAATGAATTGGTTTTTTTGTTTTTTTTTAAGTACCTTTCCAAAACCAACAAACCGGAGTCCTTTTTGTTGGGGATAATTCAGAGGGAAATTCCCAGGTGTCAAAAAAAGGCTATTTATGTATGTTACTGAAGGGACGCAGGTGGCACTGTGGGTTAAACCACAGAGCCTAGGACTTGCCGATCAGAAGGTCGCAGTTCGAATCCCCGCGACGGGGTGAGCTCCCGTTGCTCGGTCCCTGCTCCTGCCAACCTAGCAGTTCGAAAGCACGTCAAAGTGCAAGTAGATAAATAGGTACCGCTCTGGCGGGAAGGTAAACAGCATTTCCGTGCGCTGCTCTGGTTTGCCAGAAGCGGCTTAGTCATGCTGGCCACATGACCCAGAAGCTGTACGCCGGCTCCCTCGGCCAGTAAAACGAGATGAGCGCCGCAATCCCAGAGTCGGCCATGACTGGACCTAATGGTCAGGGGTACCTTTACCTTTATGTATGCTACTACTGCTACTACTGTGTTTTGCTCGCCCCAGAATGGAAACTGAGCGAGGTCCCAGCCAAAGAAGAATGGAAACTTCAACTGATGGAATATGCGCAGCCTGCAGATTTGACATACAGAATAAGAGAGCAAGAAGTATGCATGTTTAAAGATGGCTGGAAAATGTTTACTGGTTATATGGGTGAAAGTTGTATACATTTAAAAACACCGGCAGCCTTAAGGTAAATTCAACAGGGCAAATAAGTTTTGATGGTGTAACAGTGGAATACGGAATGGTTTAGGTCATTCACAATATGCAGGGATGTATGGTAGGCAAAATGAACTATGGAAAGAGAGGAAGGGAAGTCAATGATTTGAGGTTGTTTAAAGGAATATCTTGAAATGTAAATTAGAAAAATCTAATAAAACTATAAATAAAGAGCGAGAAAGGGTGAAGGGGTGCTGCAGGCAGGAGTTCTTTGTTCGAAAGGGCCCAGAAGATTTAGGATTTAGACTTGGTTGTCACTGGAATGTGGCCTCTTGCCAAAAAAAGGAAGGGTCACACCTCTTGCCCCGCCCACTTCTACCAATAGGCCCCGCCCACCTTTATCCCTAGGCCCCGCCCACCCGAGCAGGTGCTTCCCCCTACTGCCTAGATTTGGCCAAAGAGTGTCAGAGTAAAAGCTTCGTCGGTAGAGCAGGAGACACTGGATCTCCGGGTTGTGGCTTTGAGCCCCACCTGGGGTAAAAGATCCCTGCACTTCAGGGGGCTGGACTAGATGACCCATGGGTCCCTTCCAACTCTACAGTTCCACGATCCTATCTCCATCCCTACCTGCAGATGCCATCAGGGGACCACAGGATTTTAGAGTTGCAAGGGACCCCGAGGGCCATCTAGTCCAGCCCTGAGATCTTCTGCATGCAAAGCGCAGGAATTTGAGGAAAACAAAAGTCCTTTGGAGGTTTTTAAGCAGAGGTTGGATAGCCACCTGCCAGGGATTCTTTAGCTGAGATTCCTGCCTTGCAGGGGGCTGGACTAGATGACTCTGGGGGTCCCTTCCAACGCCACAATTCTATGATCTCCAGTGCCAGAGGCAGCACACCTCTGAGCCTGTGCGCACACCATCCTTCAAAGCACATTTAAAGTGCGCACGCACTGCCAGAACCCTGCGGACTGAAGGATGCTTGGAAATGCCCCTCTGATGTGTAAAGTGCAGTTAACAGGATTCTTTCTGGGTGTGTGTGTGGGGTGCTTCAGGGAAACATCCTGGGGGTTCTTTTCCTCAGTACAGTGGCACCTCGGGTTAAGTACTTAATTCGTTCCGGAGGTCTGTTCTTAACCTGAAACTGTTCTTAACCTAAAGCACCACTTTAGCTAATGGGGCCTCCTGCTGCTGCTGCGCTGCCGGAGCATGATTTCTGTTCTCATCCTGAAGCAAAGTTCTTAACCTGAAGCACTATATCTGGGTTAGTGGAGACTGTAACCTGAAGCGTATGTAACCCGAGGTACCACTGTACTGTGAATGTGGTACACCACGAGGTGCACGGCTCCCCATATGCTTAAGTCATCTAGTCCAGCCCTGAGATCTTCTACATGCGAAGCAGGTGCTCTAACCACTGAGCCACAGCTGCCGCTCTCCTGATGTCGCGGGACTCCCGCTCCCGTTTCCCTTGCCCTTGGCCATGCTGGCTGCCGAAGCTGGGGTCCAGCAACACCCAACTTGCATTGCCGGGGGCCAGGCTATTCGGGTTGGGCGTTTCCCTCCCATCTCTCCCCTTCTGGGATTCTAACTCCTGCAGCACAAAATGCAGGACGGGAGGTCTTTAAGCCGAAGGAGTCAGATCTACGCAGGAGGAGTCCCTGCTTACCTCATTTTTCCTTTTCCAGAGAGGAGGCTGAATTTCGCAGGAAGCGAACTTTCCCTCGCCAGTGGTCCAGCAGTCTGCAGGATGCTACCTCCGTCTGCAAACTTTTGCCTCCCTCTCTCAGTTTATATAACAACGCAGTGAGCTCACTCGGGCAGAATAGAAACCGAAACTCAAAAGAGAGACCCGTTTCCTGTTTGTGGAGAGGAATGTTCCTTGGCTGCTTGCAAAGTCTCCAAGCGCAACATTTAATTTTTATTTTTATTTTTTCCCCAAGCGCAACATTTTTGCCCCCCACTCGCGGAAATGAGTAAATCAGGGTTTAAACGGGGGCCATACGGCAAAATTGTATCTTGGCTCTCCCCTGCAATCGATGCAAAGCTCCTCCCGGCTCCTTTTGCTCTCCATCCTTGCCTGCTCGCGCCCCAGTCCGCTCTCCGATTCCCCCGCGCCCCCCCCCGCTCTCCTCCCCATCCCGATCCCATGTCCACAAGGTCGGGAGGGATCCTCAATCCACACTTGCAAGGTCTCCTCTGCTCGGCAGGGCAGCATCTGAGCCAAACAGCTGCCTCCGAACCTCTGCAGAATGAGCTGTTGTTGTTTAGTCGTTTAGTCGTGCCCGACTCTTCGTGACCCCCTGGATCAGAGCACGCCAGGCACTCCTGTCTTCCACTGCCTCCCTCATGCTGGTAGCTTCGACAACACTGTGCAACCATCTCGTCCTCTGTCGTCCCCTTCTCCTTGTGCCCTCCATCTTTCCCAACATCAGGGTCTTTTCCAGGGAGTCTTCTCTTCTCATGAGGTGGCCAAAGTATTGGAGCCTCAGCTTCACGATCTGTCCTTCCAGTGAGCACTCAGGGCTGATTTCCATCAGAATGGACAGGTTTGATCTTCTCGCAGTCCATGGGACTCTCAAGAGTCTCCTCCAGCACCAGAATTCAAAAGCATCCATTCTTCAGCGATCAGCCTTCTTTATGGTCCAGCTCTCACTTCCATACATCACTAGTGGGAAAACCATAGCTTGAACTATATGGACCTTTGTTGGCAAGGTGATGTCTCTGCTTTTTAAGATGCTGTCTAGGTTTGTCATTGCTTTTCTCCCAAGAAGCAGGCGTCTTTTAATTTTGTGACTGCTGTCACCATCTGCAGTGATCATGGAGCCCAAGAAAGTAAAATCTCTCACTGCCTCCATTTCTTCCCCTTCTATTTGCCAGGAGGTGATGGGCCCAGTGACCATGATCTTCGTTTTTTTGATGTTGAGCTTTAGGCCATATTTTGCGCTCTCCTCTTTCACCCTCATTAAAAGCTTCTTTAATTCCTCCTCACTTTCTGCCATCAAGGTTGTGTCATCTGCATATCTGAGGTTATTGATATTTCTAGTTTCTCTTTTTCTCCCGATTCCAGGCATGTCTACTTGGAAGTAAGCCCCAGGCTGGCCACGGAGGAGAAACCTGCAAGGGGGGGAGGGGAGAGGCTCCAAGGGCGAGGGGCATGGCTGCGTTCCTGGAACAGAGCACCCAGATAGCGGTGCCCACCTTGGGGCTGAAAACCAGGCAGGTGCTGGTCCAAGCCAGCAAAAGGCCTCCTTGATTCTCCATTTGCAGTGCAGCACCTTCAAAGCTGCCTGGGCTGGAGGATGAGTTTTGTGGCATTGCGAAGAAGTGTGCTAAGCTTTTAAATGAACCCCTTTTGAGGTTGCAAATAAAGGTTTGTGGGGCTGTGGTCTAAAGTTAACCACCGAGCCTCTTAGACTTGCCGATCGGAAGGTTGGCGGTTCGAATCCCCGTGACGGGGTGAGCTCCTGTTGCTCGGTCCCTGCTCCTGCCAACCTAGCAGTTCGAAAGCACGCCAGTGCAAGTAGATAAATAGGTACCACTGCGGCGGGAAGGTAAATGGCATTTCCATGCGCTCTGGTTTTCGTCACGGTGTTCCGTTGCGCCAGAAGCAGTTTAGTCATGCTGGCCACATGACTTGGAAAGCTGTCTGTTCTAAGATTTCTAAGATCTCAAATATAAATTAAACATTCATAAATGTGCAAGGCAAACACATATATAAGTATATGAACCACGTGTCTGAAATAGTACAGGAGAGCAATTCTGAAGCCATTTGGACTCTCCCAATGACCTCAGAGGAATGTGGGTGGAGCTGTGGGTTAAACCACAGAGCCTAGGACTTGCCGATCAGAAGGTCGGTGGTTCGAATCCCCGTGATGGGGTGAGCTCCCGTTGCTCGGTCCCTGCTCCTGCCCACCTAGCAGTTCGAAAGCACGTCAAAGTGCAAGGAGATAAATAGGTACCGCTCCGGCGGGAAGGTAAATAGCGTTTCCATGCGCTGCTCTGGTTCGCCAGAAGTGGCTTAGTCCTGCTGGCCACATGACCTGGAAGTTGTATGCTGGCTACCTTGGCCAATAAAGCGAGATGAGTGCTGCAATCCCAGAGTCGGCCACGACTGGACCTAATGGTCAGGGGTCCCTTTACCTTTTTACAGTTTGAACCATGTGTCTTTGCTTAACAGTAAGTCCCACTGGGCAGCTCAGCCAGCCCCACCCTTCCCCCATATTGCAGTTATGCATATATAGGGTGAGGAAGGAAAACACTGATGTAGAATAGGATGTCCCTATTTTTATCAGAAGAATGTTGGCAGGTCTGTGTTTGTCACCTGCTCCTCACGAGGGGCTGGCACGTAGCCACTGCTTCACTTCATAAGAACATCCGAAGATCTGTCTGGTGGCAGGATCAGGCCCAAAGTGGGGAGCTCACAAGCAGGGCAGGAGCAGGAGAACCCCCACTTTCCTCGTGTCTCAAACCCCTACCTCATGGAAGTGTCAAGTTGGAGGGGACCCAAAGGTCATCTAGTCCAACCCCTGCAACTAAACCATACATGACAGGTGTCTGCCCTTGCGGGGTGACAAAACTCTCCTTTGCTGGAAGAAAAGCAACTTTGTGAGCAGAGAGCCCTTTCTCTTGTGACTTTCCTCTTATAAGTTTCAGTTTCCATTTCCCCCGGAACGAATTTGCATTTCTCAAGCACCCTCTGCAGTCCTTGCACAGAAGCTGCAACGTCCCAGCTATGGCCAGGCTGACTCTGGGGGGAAAGACCATCCTTCCTTGGCGGAAGCCTTAGAAATGGTCCTGGGGGAAGGCAGAACGAAGGAAGCCAGCGTCCGCTTCTCCGAATCCTGCTTCTGTTCGGTTGGGAGGGAGCGTGTCTCTTCTCTGAGCCACCAGGTCCCAATTCAAGATTATTTCCTACTTCTCAGACTGCGGAGAGAGCCAAGCAGGGCCTGGGGGTTCCTCTGCCTGATATAACTGGAAGCCTTTTTTGGACCGTTCAAAGAACTATTATAATATGACAAATTTGAAAGCAGGATTTGAACAACAGAGATTATTGTGTTATGATTTGGATACAAGAGTGAAGACAGGGGGCAGCAATGGGGAGGGAGGGAAAACATCACAGAAAATGGAAGGGGAAGTTGATAATATGTTATTATTAGTACAGTGATACCTCGGGTTACGGGACGTAGGTGGCGCTGTGGGTTAAATCCCTGAGCCTAGGACTTGCCGATCAGAAGGTCGGCGGTTCGAAACCTCGCCACGGGGTGAGCTCTCGTTCCTCGGTCCCTGCTCCTGCCCACTTAGCAGTTCGAAAGCACCTCAAAGTGCAAGTAGATAAATAGGTACCGCTCTGGTGGGAAGGTAAATGGCATTTCCGTGCGCTGCTCTGGTTTGCCAGAAGCGGCTTAGTCATGCTGGCCACATGACCTGGAAGCTGTACGCCGGCTCCCTCGGCCAATAAAACGAGATGAGCGCTGCAACCCCAGAGTCGGCCACGACTGGACCTAATGGTCAGGGGTCCCTTTACCTTTATGACTTCCCTTAATCCAGACACTAGACTTCTGTTGATTCAGCCTAGAATAGCATTAGCCTTTTTTGCTGCTGCATCACACTGTGGGCTCATGTTCAGCTTGTGGTCCACCAAGACCCCCAGATCATTTTCACATGTACTGCTAGTGAGCCAGGTGTCCCCCATCCTATATTTGTGCATCTGGTTCTTCCTGCCTAAGGGCAGAACCTGACATTTGCCCCTACGGAAATTCATTTTGTTAGTTTGGGCCCAGTTCTCCAAGCTGTGAAGGTCACCTTCATCCCCCTTCTCTCTGCCATCTCTAGGCCCAAGCAGAAAACACCTCTGTGCCAGAGAGATCCTTTTTTATTCATCCAGTGGAGCGATGGCAGATACCCTCTTCCACAATACATCCAGACTGCGTCTCCCCTTGGGGAGAGTTGGTTACAACCAGAGGGAGATTTGGGAGTGGTGGGCTCCCTGTGGAAGATCTTCCCATTCTGGTCTCCACCAAAACCCATTGGCTGATGGCAACGTCCGTCACTATTGGCACCTAGAAAGGCATCAATGAGGACTAGGATTGTGCTTGGCTTGCACAGTCACTGCACACAGACACCACCAGGTGAGTTCTAGGAGGAAACGGACCAGGTAGAATAAATCCTGCAACTGAGACATTTTTTTGGGTTGTACATAATTCATTCTGGCTCCACAGTTCAAGTTTTTGGCTTGATTTTTGGGAGGCAGTGGAAAAGGCACAGAAGGGAGTCAGTGAGGACTAGAACCATGCTTCAAAATGAAGGCTTGAATTCTCCCCTGTGGAAGATCTTCCCATTCTGGTCTCCACCAAAACCCATTGGCCGATGGCAACGTCAGTCATCAATGGCATGTTAGAAAGGCATCAATGAGGACTAGTGTTGTGCTTGGCCCAGTTCTCCAATGTTGAGGTCATTTTTTAACCCCGATTCTGTCTTGTGTGGCATTGGCTCCCCCTCCCAGTTTGCAGCCCCCCCCCGCAAATCTGAGAAATGTTCTCTCTCTTCATTCATCCGAGTTATTTAGAAAGAAGGGGGCCCAAAACCCACTGGCCGATGGCAACGTCACTTAGAAAAGCATCAATGAGGACTAGGATTGCGCTTGGCTTGCACAATCAGTGCGCACAGACACCAGCAGGCGAGTTCTAGGAGGAAAATGACCAGGTGGAATAAACCCTGCAACTGAGACATTTTTCTTGGTTGTACATAATTTATTCTGGCTCCACGGTTCAAGTTTTCGGCTTGATTTTTTCGAGGAAGTGGAGAAGGCACAGAAGGAAGTCAGTGAGGACCAGAACCATGCTTCGAAATGAAGGCTGGAATTCTCACCGCAGAGAGCATGTTCTGCCCAGGCACCCCTGCCTTTCAAAGGGAGAGAAGCTTGCTTTGCCAAACTCTCTCCCCCTGGAACAGGCAGGGAAGCCGCCCCACCCCACCCCAGTCCCAGGCTCCCCCAGATGAGGCAAAGGCGGAGGCTTCCCTGGAAATAATCCAGCTCCATCCTGTCTCAGAGAGTTCCGTAGATGATGCGAGGGCAGGACTCCGGCAGGATGCAGTGGGCTTCGTGTTCCACCAGCCCGGCGGGGCACTGGCAGCCTGGCACGCAAGGCTTGAAGCAGTGGGACTCCAGGACCCCCAGCGGGACGGCGTGGTTGAAGCACGTCTTGGGGCAAGGGGGGCCGCACTCGTCAAAGACGTAGCCCCGGTCTTGGGGGCAGCCCACGGCTGCAGGGAGGGGAGAGAAAAAGAGAGAGAAGAGGTTAGATAAGGCAGGATCCGGCCCACGGGGACTGAGGCCTGACTCATCTCGAGATGGCATCTGAAATTCAGGTTGAAGTTGGAGTCTCAGCCAAATGAAAATTATACAATTATACAGTATCTTGGGTTAAGTACTTAATTCGTTCCAGAGGTCCATACTTAACCTGAAACTGTTTTTAACCTGAAGCACCACTTTAGCTAATGGGGGCCTCCCGCTGCCGCCGTGCCGCCGCCACATGATTTCTGTTCTCATCCTGAAGCAAAGTTCTTAACCTGAAGCACGATTTCTGGGTTAGCGGAGTTTGTAACCTGAAGCGTATGTAACCTGAAGCGGATGTAACCCAAGGTACCACTGTGTGTGTGTGTGTGTGTGTGTGTGTGTGTGTGTGTGTGTGTGTGTATATATATATATATATATATATATAATACATTTATGAGAAAACAGACATACATACAAGTAAACAAACATACAGTGGTACCTTGGGTTACAGATGCTTCAGGTTACATACGCTTCAGGTTACAGATTCCGCTAACCCAGAAATATTACCTCGGGTTAAGAACTTTGCTTCAGGATGAGAACAGAAATTGTGCTCCGGCGGTGAGGCGGCAGCAGGAGGCCCCATTAGCTAAAGTGGTGCTTCAGGTTAAGAACAGTTTCAGGTTAATAACGGACCTACGGAACGAATTAAGTACTTAACCTGAGGTACCACTGTACAATCAATCAATCAATCAATCAATCAATCAATCAATCAATCAAATAACAGAAAAATCAAACAAACCACCACATTATAAGATACAAGAAGATTAATATAATTATCACCATATATACTCCTGATAGGGAGTGGCGGTGTGGATTAAACCACAGAGCCTAGGGCTTGCCGATCAGAAGGTTGGCGGTTTGAATCCTCGCGATGGGGTGAGCTCCCGTTGCTCGGTCCCTGCTCCTGCCCACCTAGCAGTTCAAAAGCACCTCAAACGAATTAAGTACTTAACCCGAGGCACCACTGTAGATTTATGAGAAAACAGACGTACATACAAGTAAACAAACATTCAATCAATCAATCAATCAATCAATCAACAGAAAAATCAAACATACCACCACATTATAAGATACAAGAAGATTAATATAATTATCCTCATATATACTCCTCATACTGAACACAATTATAAAACTTATAGAGAAGAAATTTAAAACTGACTTCCACTTAATCTCACTGTACTTTATCTATCCATTACTTTATACCGCACTATATATTTCTTATATAGTTCTTAGAATTCATATACCGGCCTATACTTGGGGGTCTCTGCAGAGACAGGGCAGACCAAGGGGGCATCTAGGTCCAGCCCTCTGAAAAACAGGAATCAGGACTTAAACATCTCGGACAGATAGCCATCACACCTCTATTTTAAAGCCTCCAGAGAATAATAGAATCATGGAATTGTCAAGTTAGAAGGGACCCGGAGTGCCATCTAGTCCAACCCCTGCAACTAAACCATACATGGAGCAGTGCTCGTGTAATAATGTAGTCACTGCATTTGATATTTTCATTTACGTACATTCATTTGAAATAAGATGGGTTTATGAGGCAATTCTATATCTTCCCACCACGCTGATGAAAAATTCTATGTTTTGAGCGTTACACTAAGATTTTTTTGCTATTTATTTTGCGTTTTTGTGGCTCTTTTAGTTTTGTTTTTGTGACTGCGTGGAATTCAGCTACCAATTGATTGTGTGACTGCAGTACATTGCTTATTGCTTTCATTTTATGGATCAATGGTCTCGTTAGAAAGTAAAATCCATGTTAAATTGCTGTTTCAGGGGTTGTTTCCCCAAAGTCTGGAACGGATTAATCCATTTTGCATGACTTTCTATGGGAAAGTGCACCTTGGTTTTGGAATGCTTTGGTTTTGGAACAGACTTCCGGAACAGACTTCCGGAACAGATTAAGTTTGAGAACCAAGGTACCACTATATTAAAGAAAACGATTAAAAAAATAAAAGAATGGTAGAGTCGGAAGGGACCCCAAGGGTCATCTATGCCCACGGGCCTCCCATCCACCCTCCTGCCCCCCCACCTTGCCCGCCTCCTCACCGCAGAGCGTGGGCGATCGCCAATGCAGCACCAGCCCTGCCCGTCGGCACTGGGCGGCGTAGGCCTCTAGGGCCTCGCAGAGGCAGTCTTCCGCCGCGGCCGCGCCGCAGGCACAGAGATCGTAGACGCAGGAGGCGAAGAAGGGCTCTGGCGGGACGGCAGGGTGGCAGCGCTCAAAGGGAGGCGCCTTGAGGACCTTGCAGCGGGCATTGGCCTCTTTGCGGGAGCGGTAGCCAGACTCCTTGCAGGGGTCCACGTCCGGTGCATCGGGGCAGCGGGCAGGTCCAGTGGTGTTGGCGCCGGTCACCTGAGCCGGAAGAAACAGAAGGATGTCAGAAGAGGCAAGGGAGCCCATTTGGTCCAGCATCCAAACACCCCAAAGAACTTGGGGACAGAGCCCCAAAATGGGAAACGAGAGAGGTCTCAACGAAAGAAGATTGGCGACTTAAGTTGATAGAATATGCGCAGCTTGAAATCAACAAATTACGCTAGTAGGATTACAAGAAGTTTTGTAAGGAGAAATATACAAAGCGTTACAAAGTAGAAAAAGATAGAGATATTGGTTAGGAGTTTGAAATGTAATAGGGAAGATAAGAAATGCATACTAAGAGATTAGACTGGAAAATTTTCAGACAGGATTGACGGAAGTAAAAAAAAATGAATAAGATGTAAAAGTATGTTTAATTACTGTTGAAAATGATATGTTAAAAAACTATATATATATATATATATATATATATATATATATATATATATATATATAATATGTGCAGCTTGCAGACAACATATGGAATAAGAGAGCAAGAAGAACATATGTTTAGAGGAGATTGGGAAATGTTTGTTGAATATATGGGGGGAAATTGTGTACACCTGAAAACACTGGCAGCATTAAGATAAATTCAACAGTGTATTTTGTCTTATAAAAGTAAAGGTAAAGGTACCCCTGCCCGTACGGGCTAGTCGTGTCCAACTCTAGGGTTGTGCGCTCATCTCACTTAAGAGGCCGGGAGCCAGCGCTCTCCGGAGACACTTCCAGGTCACGTGGCCAGCGTGACGAAGCTGCTCTGGCGAGCCAGCACCAGAGCAGCACACGGAAACGCCATTTACCTTCCAGCTATAAAGCGGTACCTATTTATCTACTTGCACTTAAGGGTGCTTTCGAACTGCTAGGTGGGCAGGAGCTGGGACCGAAAGACGGGAGCTCACCCCGCCGCGGGGATTCGAACTGCCGACCATACGATCGGCAGGTCCTAGGCACTGAGGTTTTACCCACAGCGCCACCCGCGTCCCTATTTTGTCTTATACATCTTAGCTATTTTGGTAGGTGTTAAGTACCATCTATAAAACATATTGGTTAGATTTCCCCTCAATACTTCACAGGCTGTAAATTTCCAGTTCTTTCTCCATAGTTCTTCCCAATGTTTTTCCAGCCCACTTGATCATTACTTCCTTGACCTATTCGTCTTTGACCTCCCACTCCAATAATGTATCACACATTTTTTATATTACCTTAGTTATGTTTTGTAATAACACTTTTTCTAATAATGAAGGTTCGTTTGAGAAACCTTTCTTCTTATCTGTCCTGAACGCTTCATGCAATTAATGGTATTGGATTCAACCCGTAAGGTGTTGTTTTATTTCCTCAGAATCCTTTATGAATTTATGATAAATTGAATTTATCATAATGATTAATTAATAGTGTAAATAAGTTTAGATGGATGTAATCATGGAATACTGAATGTTTTGGTTTTTGTAAAATATGCAGGGATTTATGATATGTAGAATGAAGCTGAGGCTTCAATACTTTGGCCACCTCATGAGAAGAGAAGACTCCCTGGAAAAGACCCTGATGTTGGGAGAGATTGAGTCGTGTCCGCCTCTTCGTGAGGCACTCCTGTCTTCCACTGTTTCCCACTGTTTGGTCAAACTCATGCTGGTAGCTTCGAGAACGCTGTCCCACCATCTCATCCTCTGTCGTCCCCTTCTCCTTGTGCCCTCCAGCTTTCCCAACATCAGGGTCTTTTCCAGGGAGTCTTCTCTTCTCATGAGGTGGCCAAAGTCTTGGAGCCTCAGCTTCAGGATCTGTCCTTCCAGGGAGCACTCAGGGCTGATTTCCTTCAGAATGGAGAGGTTTGATCTTCTTGCAGTCCATGGGACTCTCAAGAGTCTCCTCCAGCACCAGAATTCAAAAGCATCAATTCTTCAGCGATCAGCCTTCTTTATGGTCCAGCTCTCACTTCCATACATCACTACTGGGAAAACCAGAGCTTGAACTATACAGACCTTTGTTGGCAAGGTGATGTCTCTGCTTTTTAAGATGCTGTCTAGGTTTGCCATCGCTTTCTCCCAAGAAGCAGGCGTCTCTTAATTTCGTGACTGCTGTCACCATCTGCAGTGATCATGGAGCCCAAGAAAGTAAAATCTCTCACTGCCTCCATTTCTTCCCCTTCTATTTGCCAGGAGGTGATGGGACCAGTGGTCATGATCTTCGTTTTTTTTGATGTTGAGCTTCAGACCATATTTTGTGCTCTCCTCTTTCACCCTCATTAAAAGGTTCTTTAATTCCTCCTCACTTTCTGTCAACCTTTTCCTTTTTTAAAGGGAAATTCCCTTATTCCAAATAGGATTCCTCGTAAGAAAAGGGAAAATTTGACAGCTATGCCCCTGCTACCCACCCCCTCGCTGATGTTACCTTCCAGCTGTTGCCGAAAGCCGCCTCTGACAAGGTGAGGTGGCCAGAACGGAGGCGCAGGTCGTCTTGGGGGTAGTTGTTGAAGTTGCCACACAGGCCACAGGTGTGGCCTTTGTATGTGCCGGGGACACTGACCTCCAGGTGGGAGCGGCCGTTCCAAAGAACCTAGTGGAAAAGAGACAGTCACGGAACCAAGACAGAAACGAGAAGTACCGTATTTTTCGCTCCCCTAAGACGCACCTGACCATAAGACACACCTAGTTTTTAGAGGAGGAAAACAAGAAAAATAATATTCTGAACAAAACAGTGGCTGTATGATTTTTGTGGTTCATGCTGTGGCCACAGACATGATATGTGATTTGACGATGAGTTTGGGGTAGCCCAATGCAAAAATCCTGAGGATCCATGTGGGTCCGTGCTTTGTAACCACGTTTTTGCACCACTGCGGCCCCACGAAACAGTGGGTGTGTGGTTATTTTGGTGCAGGCTGTAGCCATGGACATGCTATGTGATCTGATTGAGAATTTGGGGTGACCCAATGCAAAAATCATGAGGATCCATGTGCTTTTACTTCCCCCCTCCCAGGCAGCCTCCTTTATTGCTAGAGTCCCTTATCTCCCTCCTGATCGCTTGCTGATCAGCTGCTCAGCGGCTTTGTTTCAACACCTCCTCCCCTCTTTCTAAAAAAAGAAGAAGCACGATCTGCTTTTCGCCCCTGGGCAATTCGGCTCCAGGGACCACGCATTCGCTCCATAAGACGCACAGACATTTCCCCTTACTTTTTAGGAGGAAAAAAGTGTGTCTTATGGAGCAGAAAATACGGTAATTGACTATAGGGTTAAACTAAATTACAAAAATCAAAAAGTTTAAGGAAAAAATTAACCTAAAATTGAGCAAAGCCTTAACGAGATGCCGGCTACAAACCTCGTTTCACTGAACTAATCAGTCTCCTCAGAAGGAAATAGGGAAATCATAAACCTTGAATGATTTTAAACAAACTCAAGAGCAGGGCTGGAACGCTTCCCTGAGTTTACATAAAAGGTTTGTTTTGGACAAGTTTTGGACATAGCCCTATTTCAGAGAGCCAAGCAGCAGTAATAAGAAATTGAGGACATGGCTGTGAAAACGAGATAAGCTGTTTTAGATTTTAAACAAACTCAAAAACAGGGCAGAAACACTCCTGACTGCAGATGTTAAAGACTGATATAGGGTGTTTATTCTGTAGGGTGAAATAATTTTTAAAGGGACAGACCGTCCACTTCAAACAGAGGGCAGGATTGCTAAGGTTTGTAAAGAATAACAATAATAATATTAAATAGAGTTGTAAGAAATTATTATAAGAAGGAACTGAAGTCAATATAAGAATTGAGACCTGATGGAATTAAGGAACCAAATCTAAAAATCCAATACATTTCTTTCTGTAGCAATTTCTTTCTTAAAAGATCCGTATTTATCTCAGGAGTTTGATATTTATAAAGGATAAACCATCTGAAATCCGTTGCCTTATGTTTAGCTTAAAGCTTTGTTCAATTCTAGGTTAATTTTTTCCTTAAACTTTTTGATTTTTGTTATTTAGTTTAACTCTATCGTCGATTTTTGATATTTAGTTTAACTCTATCGTCGATTTTTGATATTTAGTTTAACTCTATCGTCGATTTTTTATTTTTGTTATTTAGTTTAACTCTATAGTCTGGGATGCAGATGGCGCTGTGGGTTAAACCACAGAGCCTAGGACATGCCGATCAGAAGGTTGGTGGTTCGAATCCCCACAACAGGGTGAGCTCCTGTTGCTCGGTCCCTGCTCCTGCCAACCTAGCAGTTCGAAAGCACGTCAAAGTGCAAGTAGATAAATAGGTACCGCTCCGGCGGGAAGGTAAACGGCGTTTCCATGCGCTGCTCCGGTTCGCCAGAAGTGGCTTAGTCATGCTGGCCACATGACCTGGAAGCTGTACGCCGTCTCCCTCGGTCAGTAAAGCGAGATGAGCGCCGCAACCCCAGAGTCGTCCACGACTGGACCTAATGGTCAGGGGTCCCTTTACCTTTACCTTTACTCCAGGACCGGTAAGGGCAGAGCCAAGCTTCTGGCGAATGTAAAAGCCCTTCTTGCACTCCCTGCAAGAAGTGAGGTTACAGGGAACCAGGCAGAGGGCCTTCTTGGTGGTGGTGCCCGCCCTGTGGAACGCCCTCCCACCAGATGTCAAGGCAATAAACAACTATTCCACCTGTCTGTTCATAGAGTCCAATAATCCACATGAAGGGTTGTTACAATTCTACAGAATCTTTTCACAGAGTCTAAGACAAGGATTTCCGGAATATTAGCCTTGTTTCTTCATCCTAGGCTTCCTCAGTAGTCCAGGCTCATATGTAATGTTACAGGATAGTGGATATAGTGGATCTTATAGCATAGTAGTGGAATAGACACTTATACATGCATGAACCTTATGCATGAACTGACTATAGAATGAACTGATCCACTGGTTCTTCTGCTTTTTTCATTGAACTTTATGAGACTTCTGTCGAAATCTACAATTTAATACAATGAATAGTGTACCTTATTTATTAAAAAATACAGCCTGTTACGTCATGTGTGTTTATTGAGTAGGTTTCACGTAATCATAGGTTTGTTGTTGTTTTGCTAAGGTTCTGCAGTTGGGCTGGAAGAACCAAATGCACAAATATAGGATGGGGGACACCCGGCTCACTAGCAGTACACGGGGAAAAGATCTAGAGGTCTTGGTGGACCACAAGCTGAGCATGAGTCCACAGTGTGATGCAGCAGCAGAAAAGGCCAATGCTATTCTAGGCTGCCTCAACAGAAGTCTAGTGTCTGGATCAAGGGAAGTCATAGTCCCGCTCTATTCTGCCTTGGTCAGGCCACACCTGGAATCCTGTGTCCAGTTCTGGGCACCACAATTTAAGAAGGATGTTGACAAGCTGGAAGGTTGGAAGAGAAGGGCGACCAAGAAGATCAGGGGTCTGGAAACTAAGTCTGATGAGGAATGGTTGAAGGAGCTGAATATGTTTATCCTGGAAATGAGGAGATGTGAGAGCCATCTTCTAATCTTTAAAGACCCAGATGATCAAGGGTCTGGTAGCTAAGCCTGATGAGTATTGTGGTCCTGAGTTGTTTAAGGCGCCATTTGGCGATGACCTTATATATCTGAGTTTCTAACACTGGAGAACACAGCAGTATTATGACTGATCTATGATATATTTATCATCACTTCTATAGCTCACCTTTTCCCTCCAAGGTGTTCAAGCTGGCCCACATGGTTCTTCTCCCATTCCCTCATTTAACCCCCACAAAAACCCTGTGAGGTAGGTTGGGCTGAGAGGCAGTAACTGGCCCCAGATCGCCCAGTGGGCTTCATGGCTTTGTGGGGATTTGAACCCTGGCCTCAGACCACACCTGGAGTCCTGTGTTGACTTCTGGGCACCACAATTTAAGAAAGATGTTGCTAAGCTGGAATGTGTGCAGAGGAGGGCGACCAAGATAAGCAATGGTCTGGAAACGAAGCCTGATGAGGAACGGTTGAAGGAGCTGGGTATGTTTAGCCTGGAAAAGAGGAGACTGAGAGCCATCTTCAGATATCTCAGCATGGAGGCCCATGGACAAGAACTCTCTTTTTGGACCAGATCTGGAGCAGCAGAAAACCAGCTTGCTCCGTATGGGACAGCCCTTGAGATATTTGAAGATGTCTATCTTGAAAATGGCTATCCTGACAAGACAGAAGTACTGTTTTTGGGGGACAGGAGGCGGGTGGGTGTGGAGGACTCCCTAGTCCTGAATGGGGTAACTGTGTCCCTGAAGGACCAGGTGCGCAGCCTGGGAATCATTCTGGACTCACAGCTCTCCATGGAGGCGCAGGTCGATTCTGTGTCTAGGGCGGCTGTATCCCAGCTCCATCTGGTATGCAGGATGAGACCCCACCTGCCCGCAGACTGTCTCGCCAGAGTGGTCCATGCGCTAGTTATCTCCCGCTTAGACTACTGCAATGCGCTCTGCGTGGGGCTACCTTTGAAGGTGACCCGGAAACTACAACTAATCCAGAATGCGGCAGCTAGACTGGTGACTGGGAGTGGCCGCCGAGACCATATAACACCGGTCTTGAAAGACCTACACTGGCTCCCAGTACCTTTCCGAGCACAATTCAAAGTGTTGGTGCTTTAAAGCCCTAAGCGGCCTTGGCCCAGTAGACCTGAAGGAGTGTCTCCACCCCCATCATTCAGCCCGGACACTGAGGTCCAGCACCGAGGGCCTTCTGGCGGTTCCCTCCCTGCAAGAAGCCAAGTTACAGGGAACCAGGCAGAGGGCCTTCTCGGTGGTGGCACCTGCCCTGTGGAATGCCCTCCCACTAGATGTGAAAGAGAAAAATAACAACCAAACTTTTAGAAGACATCTGAAGGCAGCCCTGTTTAGGGAAGCTTTTAATGTTTAATAGGTTATTGTATTTTAGTGTTTTGTTGGAAGCCGCCCAGAGTGGCTGGGGAAACCCACCCAGATGGGCAGGGTATAAATAATAAATTATGATGATGATGATTATATCTCCTCTCAGTCTTCTCTTCTCTGTTTCTCATAAGGCTTGGTTTCCAGACCTTTTAATCATTTGGGTTGAGCATGTTCCAGCTTGTCTGTATCCCTTGGAGATGCAACTCACTGAGAAAGCTACAGAAATGGCATCTCCCCCCTCCCCAGCACCCTGGAGTCTGTTCTCCAGAAATCATGTCCCCACCCCGCTCTGTACCTTGACTCCAATGTTGGTGTTCAAGAGGAGGGTGCTGGCCTTGAGCTCCACATAGAGGTGTGGCTCCTTCAGGAACGGGAGGGTCACCGTCTGGGAGTCCACCTGGTGAAGAGGACATAAGCATATGCTAAAGATGGCCCTGATCCCAAGCGCCAGCTTAGGAGGAGGAGGCGGAGCTTCTTTAGGGGGGTGGAGCATCCGATCGCAGCCCCTTCCCTCCTGCCCCTCACCATGACAACCCGGTCCTGGAGCAGCTGGACGGTGGTGTCGCCAATCATCACGGCCACTTCCTTGGTCCAGGAGACGCCTGTCCGTCCACGGTCATCATTAGTCACGTGGATTCTAATGGAGGAGGGGGAGGGAGAAGGAGGGAGTTCTGTATCACAACTTATTGTTACATTTACGTTTCTTATTTTTAAAAAATAAAAATTAAAATTAAATGTAACAAACAAGGTTAACCAAGTGTTCTGGCATTAGTGAGAAGGAAGGAAGGAAGGAAGGAAGGAGGGAAGGAAGGAAGGAAAGAAAGAAAGAAAGAAAGAAAGAAAGAAAGAAAGAAAGAAAGAAAGAAAGAAAGAAAGAAAGAAAGAAAACTGATCACCGTCAGGTGTAAGGCAAGGGGACAAAAGTTATATAAAAATATGGCAATATTCCAAGACATAGAATCATAAACATTGCATCAAAAAGTCATAGGGGAAACAAAATAAAAAAATTCCTTCCAGTAGCACCTTAGAGACCAACTAAGTTTGCTATTGGTATGAGCTTTTGTGTGCATGCACACTATAGCGAGGAGACGACTCTCTTGCTAAAAGAAATCTAAAGGCTACTGGTCTGTTTCCTGGAACAATTCAAAGTGCTGGTTATGAGCTGTAAAGCCTGATAATAATAATAGTAATAAGAATAATATTTATATGCCACCCATCGGCCTGGGTTGCCCCAGCCACTCTGGGCGGCTTCCAACAACTTAAAACAAATTTTAATGATCAGGACGGTTACAAAGACTTTTCTATCTTCGTCACAAACCTAGACAGCATCTTAAGAAGCAGAGACATCACCTTGCTAACAAAGGTCCGTATAGTTAAAGCTATGGTTTTCCCAGTAGTGATGTATGGAAGCGAAAGCTGGACCATAAAGAAGGCTGATTGCCAAAGAATGGATGCTTTTGAATTATGCTGCTGGAGGAGACTCTTGAGAGTCCCATGGACTGCAAGAAGATCAAACCTCTCCATTCTGAAGGAAATCAGCCCTGAGTGCTCACTGGAAGGACAGATCCTGAAGCTGAGGCTCCAAGACTTTGGCCACCTCATGAGAAGAGAAGGCTCCCTGGAAAAGACCCTGATGTTGGGAAAGATGGAGGGCACAAGGAGAAGGGGACGGCAGAGGACGAGATGGTTGGACAGTGTTCTCGAAGCTACCAGCATGTGTTTGACCAAACTGCGGGAGGCAGTGGAAGACAGGAGTGCCTGGCGTGCTCTGGTCCAGGGGGTCACGAGGAGTCGGACACGACTAAACAACTAAACAACAACATCTTCATCAGGAGACAGACCATGTGGGCGTTTTCCAGGGAAGCCGTGCTTTCCCTCAGATGATTCCATCTTCAGTCCACATGTCCGGTCTATTACAGTGGATGCTCGGGTTGCGAACGTGATCTGTGAGGGAAGCATGTTCGCAACCTGCAGCGTTCGCAACCCGCTGCGCCGCATCTGCGCACGTGCGCGTCGCGATTCAGCATATCTGCGCATGCGCAAAGCGTGATTTAGCGCTTCTGCACATGCACAAGTGCCGAAACCCAGAAGTAACCTGTTCCAGTATTTCCGGGTTCGGCATGGTACGCAAACCAAAATTGCGCAACCCGAAGCGTCTGTAATCCGAGGTATGACTGTATATGCCTTTGGGCAAATGAAACATCTAATAAATAAATAACTCATCTAATAATAAATAAACAAACATCCAATAATGTATAAATAAAACATCGAAAACAGTGGTTCCCAATTAGGGGGTCCAGTATACTTAAAACCCTTTGCTTATTAGGGGCTACACCACATTTTGTTTTGAGGAGCTAACTGCCATAGAGTTATCAAAATTTTTCAAAAGTGGGGGGGCGTGGCTTGGCTTTTGAAAATTAGGGGGTTCTCAGTAATTGGGAGCCACTGATCTAAAACATCTAAAAGGCCTAGGCTAGTTAGAAGACCCCTCTCTCAGTCCCGCCACCCAGACAGGGCCTTCTACGGTGGCTGCTCCCAGAGAACTGTGGAACTGCCATCTAGCACGTCCCCTCTTCCTTTGTTCTCTCTGCCACACTTCTCCCCCCGCCCCCAAATCCTGCCCTCCCCGATCCCTCCGTAGGACGGAGCAGTCTCACCTGAAGTCTCCCGCGTCGCAGTCCTGGGCCAGGACGTAGGTGCAGCTGCCCTGAAAGTGGACCATCTTGCCGTCGAAAGTGCGGTAGTGCGGGTCGCCGAAAGCCACGCAGGTGGCGGGGCGAGGGACGCAGTGCGGGCAGCACATGCCAGGGATCAGCGTGGGCGTCTCATCCTGTCGGGCACAGGAAGGGGGCGAGAGCGTCAGGGCGGCATTCTTCCCCCTACCCCTGCTCCCCTCTTTCGGGACTGTATTTTAGGAGCGTCTGAAATGGCCTCGTGCCACATCAGGAAGTCGGTCCTTCCAGGCTGGCACCAGCTCTGCCAACTGGGCAGTCTTTTCCGAACCCTGCCATGCGGGAGATGGTCACCATCGCCGCTGGCACGAGAGAGGGAAATGAAGAGCAGAAAATCTGCCACAGAAATCGGGGGGCAGTGACTGTTAGAATACTCCCCAGTGACACAAATCATAATGATTTCTGCACACTAATCTCCTGACTTCACACAGCCAGAAGCGTAAGACATTTCAGTCTAATCTACTACTGTATTTTTCGCTCCATAAGACACACCTGACCATAAGACGCACCTAGTTTTTAGAGGAAAACAAGAAAAAAAAATATTCTGAACGCAACAGTGGATGTAAGATTTTTGTGGTTCATGCTGTGGCCACAGACATGGTATGCGATTTGATGATGGGTTTGGGGTAGCCCAATGCAAAAATCCTGAGAATTCATGTGGATCCGTGCTTTATAACCACGTTTTTGCGCCATTGCGGCCCCACGAAACAGTGGATGCGTGTGTTTTTTGGTGCAGGCTGTAGCCATGGACATGCTATGTGATCTGATGGTGAATTTGGGGTGACCCAATGCAAAAATCCTGAGGATCCATGGGCTTTTACCTCCCCCTTCCCAGGCAGCCTCCTTTATTTCTAGAGTCCCTTATCTCCCTCCCGATCACTTGCTGATCAGCTGCTCAGCGGCTTCCTTTCAAACCCCCTTACCTCTTTCTAAAAAACAAACAAAGCACGATCTGCTTTTTGCCCCTGGGCAATTCGGCTCCAGGAACCACGCATTCGCTCCATAAAACACACAGACATTTCCCCTTACTTTTTAGGAGGAAAAAAGTGCGTCTTATGGAGCGAAAAATACGGTATTTATTTACAGACTATACACAGAGAAAGCATAATGGTGTCTGTTCTCTTTCGGCTCCGAGAACAAACGGGCACTGCAAAGGTCACGCCCAGCGAGCTTCTGGGCCGGATCTGATTCCATTTCCCAGGTCCTGGTCCAACCACCGCATGACAGTGGCTCCTAATCCATTGCCTCTTTCTTCCTCCTCTCCCTCTGAAGCTCCCGAGGCAGATGTTGGTGACAGCAGAGCAGGATCGGTGCTGTAGGGGTGCCATGCCCTGTCCTGGTTGTTCCACTGCAGCTCATCTGGGTGAGTCAACCATCACCCAACCGCTAACTTGCTTCCTTGCGCTGCCTGCTGTTCTGTTGTCATGCTGCCACTGGCATCGCCACCTAGTGGCAGCCACGCAAACTGCAGCGTGACAACTTCCCTACAAGAATATTCTACAGCAAGAAATATAATAATAATTTATTATTTATACCCTGCCCATCTGGGTGGGTTTCCCCAGCCACTCCGGGCGGCTTCCAGCAGAACACTAAAATACAATAACCTATTAAACATTAAAAGCTTCCCTAAACAAGGCTGCCTTCAGATGTATTCTAAAACTCTGGTAGTTGTTTTTCTCTTTGACATCTGGTGGGAGGGCGTTCCACAGGGCGGGCACCACCACCGAGAAGGCCCTCTGCCTGGTTCCCTGTAACTTGGCTTCTCGCAGGGAGGGAACCGCCAGAAGACCCTCGGAGCTGGACCTCAGTGTCCGGGCTGAACGATGGGGGAGGAGACGCTCCTTCAGGTATACTGGACGGAGGCCGTTTAGGGCTTTCAAGGTCAGCACCAACACTTTGAATTGTGCTCGGAAACGTACTGGGAGCCAATGTAGGTCTTTCAGGACTGGTATTATGTGGTCTCAGAGGCCACTCCCAGTCACCAGTCTAGCTGCCGCATTCTGGATTAGGTGTACTTTCCGGGTCACCTTCAATGGTAGCCCCACATAGAACGTTGCAGTAGTCCAAGCGAGAGATAACTAGAGCATGCACCACTCTGGCGAGACAGTCTGCGGGCAGATAGGGTCTCATCCTGCATACCAGACGGAGCTGCCCTGGACACAGAATTGACCTGCGCCTCCATGGACAGCTGTGAGTCCAGAATGACTCCCAGGCTGCGCACCTGGTCCTTCAGGGGCACAGTTGCCCCATTCAGGACTAGGGAGTCCCCCACACATGCCCACCTCCTGTCCCCCCAAAGCAGTACTTCTGTCTTGTCAGGATTCAACCTCAATCTGTTAGCCGCCATCCATCCTCCAACCGCGTTGGAGCATTGAAAGGAGCGTTGGTTCTCCCCGCCCACCAGCCGTGATCCTCAGACAGCGGCTCATGGACCGAAGACCCCGCCATGGCCTTCCAAGGGCTGGATGAATCTCCCCCCTGCCCCTTCAACTCACAGCGGCGCAGGCAGCAGGTGGGCAACGCTCGTTCCGGCAGTGCACCTCTCCAGACACACATGTGCAGGCCGTGCACTCATCCACCTGCCAGTGGTCATTGGACTGGAAGGTCTGGCCCTGGTGGGTGCAGGTGGCGCCTGGGTCTGGGGAGAACAGAGAGGAAGGAGAACAGAGCTCATGCCTGTTGAGAAGGCACCCGTAGTGGGACACGATCCACAAAGAAATAAAAAGGTTACTAAGAACTTCACATAGCAAAAGACCAGAAACATACCTTTTGGGAATACTGAATAGTGATATTTCTAGAGGAAATACTAAATTCTTTCTGTACGCGATATCAGCGGCGAGAATCCTGGTGGCTAAGTACTGGAAGGGTAACCAGGTAACGACCAAAGAGGAATGGTTATGTAAATTATGTGAATATTTGGAACTGGCCAAATTGACGGATACAAAGGTCCGTATAGTTAAAGCTCTGGTTTTCCCAGTAGTGATATATGGAAGTGAGAGCTGGACCATAAAGAAGGCTGATCGCCAAAGAATGGATGCTTTTGAATTCTGGTGCTGGAGGAGACTCTTGAGAGTCCCTTGGACTGCAAGAAGATCAAACCTCTCCATTCTGAAGGAAATCAGACCTGAGTGCTCACTGGAAGGACAGATCCTGAAGCTGAGGCTCCAAGACTTTGGCCACCTCATGAGAAGAGAAGACTCCCTGGAAGAGACCCTGATGTTGGGAAAGATGGAGGGCACAAGGAGAAGGGGGCGACAGAGGATGAGATGGTGGGACAGTGTTCTCAAAGAGACCAGCATGAGTTTGACCAAACTGCGGGAGACAGTGGAAGACAGGAGTGCCTGGCGTGCTCTGGTCCATGGGGTCACGAAGAGGTGGACACAACTAAACGACTAAACAACAACAACAACAACAATAATTTATTATTTGTACCCCACCCATCTGGCTGGGTACATATAGAATCCTAGCTGCTGCTGTTACAACTCTGCCAATTTTGGGATTTCTGTGCCTATAATCCCTAAGAGAAGTCCTGGCCTCTCGCTTTGCGGATTTTATCACACTGACATGCTTTGAACAGCTGAGCCGCCCAGCTCCTACCTTGGCACTTGGCGCAGCACTCCCCGGGCACTTGCAACTTCGCCAGTCCATCTTGGCACACGAGGGGCATGCATTCCTGGATGTGGCACTCCACGTGGCCCAGCTGCGCATTGAGGAAAGACGGCGACATTAAAGGATGTTCACGGTTGCCAGGTGGCCTTGGCAGATCTGCCCCCCCCGCCAGGACTTACGTTGCACGAACAGGAGACACAGTTGTCCGCACTGTCTTTCCAGGTCTCCCCGTCTGACACGCGTCGCCCCTCGACCTCAATAACACACTCTGCAAAAAGGACAGGGGGAAAGGGAGGAATAAGCGGGAGACCACTGGGCTCAAGTCAGGGGGAGCCGGGGGGGGGCTTGGAAAAGGAGGGAAGGAAGGAAGGAAGGAAGGAAGGAAGGAAAGGAGGGAGGGAAGAGGGAAGAAAGGAAGGAAGGACGGAAGGAAGGAGGAAGGAAGGAAGGAACGAGGGAGGGAGGAAGGAAGGAACGAGGAAAGGGAGGGAGGGAGGGAGGGAAGAAAGAAAGAAAGAAAGAAAGGAAGGAACGAGGGAGGGAGGGAGGGAGGGAGGGAGGAGGAAAGGAAGAAAGGAAGAAGGAAGGAAGGAAGGAAGGAAGGAAGGAAGGAACAAGGGAGGGAGGGAGGAACGAGGGAAGGGAGGGGGGAAGAAAGGAAGGAAGGAACGAGGGAAGGAAGGAAAGGAGGTAGGGAGAGAAGAGGGAGGGAGGGAAGGAAGGAATGAGGGAAGGAAGGAAGAAAGGAAGGGAAGAAAGGAAGGAAGGAAGGAAAGGAGGGAGGGAGGGAAGGGGAAAGAAAGAAAGAAAGAAAGAAAGGAAGGAAGGAAGGAAGGAAGGAAGGAAGGAAGGAACAAGGGAGGGAGGGAGGAATGAGGGAAGGGAGGGAGGAAGAAAGGAAGGAAGGAACGAGGGAAGGAAGGAAAGGAGGGAGGGAGAGAAGAGGGAGGGAAGGAAGGAAGGAAGGAAGGAAAGGAGGGAGGGAGGGAGGGAAGGGGAAAGAAAGAAAGAAAGAAAGGAAGGAAGGAAGGAAGGAAGGAAGGAAGGAAGGAAGGAAGGAAGGAAGGAAGGAACAAGGGAGGGAGGTATGAGGGGAGGGAGGGAAGAAAGGAAGAAATGAGGGACGGGAAGGAGATATGACTATGTGTGTGCTTCAGGGTTATCCGGCAGGTCTGGTCAAGCCGGTACGAGGCAGAAATCTGTGCTTGCTGGACCGGGGAGATGAAAATCAGGGGAAATCCCTGCCACTGGTATTTGTGGGGTTTTGTCAGAGAGATGCCACCCAAACCTAAATCCACCCCACCCACCTCCAGGCTCCAGGGTGTGGCGGGTCCATCAGGGTGGCCTGTCCCTCCGGAAGAAAGCTTTGGATAGGTGGGGGGGGGTGGAAATCAGAGAGCGGGGAGGGAGAGAGAGACCTCACCATCGCAGATGGGGCAACAGGCTCCGTGCGGAGTGAAACGCTCCGCCGTGGGGCAGCTCAGCGCCGGGCAGACTTGGTGTACACAAACCCAGGTCAGGTCCTGCGTGGAAACAGACAAGAGCTGAGCTGGGAGATCAGAGGCGGTGTGTGTGTGTGTGTGTGTGTGTGTGTGTGTGCGCGTGTGCGCGTGTGTGTGTTTTGGAGATCTCAGAGGACATAACATAAGAGAGTAAAAAGATGTTATGTACTGAGTTGAATAGGATCCAGAATGCAGTAGTCTGATTGGTCCCAGAACAATAGGATTCAGAATGCAGCAGCCTGATTGGTCCCAGAACAATAGGATCCAGAATGCAGAAGTCTGATTGGTCCCAGAACAATAGGATTCAGAATGCAGCAGCCTGATTGGTCGTAGAACAATACAGCAGTATGATTGGTCCCAGAACAATAGGATCCAAAATGCAGCTGTCTGATTGGTCCTAGAACAACCGGATCCAGAATGTAGCAGTCTGATTGGTCCTAGAACAATAGGATCCAGAATGCAGCAGTCTGATTGGTCGTAGAACAACCGGATCCAGAATGCAGCAGTCTGATTGGTCGTAGAACAATAGGATCCAGAATGCAGCAGTCTGATTGGTCCCAGAACAATAGGATTCAGAATGCAGCAGTCTGATTGGTCCGCAGGAGCCACACAATCCAACTCCAGGTGGAAGTGAATCCGCAACCTGATTGGCCTACAGGAGAATCCCGGAATTAGCCAATCACGTGGGGCTCTTGTGTAAATAATGTATATAAAGCAGACATCTCGGGGGAACTTCCATTCCTCCTCACCACTATGAGCTGAATAAAGAGCATGAAATCCACACTCGACTCCGAGTATGTTTCATCCCACTATGGGAAACTCACAAACAGGATTCGAACACGAGAGCAATGCTTTCCAGCAACCGAGATTCAGCAGCCAGAGCACAGCCATTTTGGCTAGTCACTAGCCCTCTTCTCCTCCCTGAATCCGTCCAATCCTCTTTCAAAGCCTTCTAGGTGCTGCCTACTGTGGGAGGGAGTTCCGCAGTCTAACTCTGCATTGCGGGAATGTCTGTCCTGACCTTCAGCTTCATTGAGGCAAGAGGCTCAGGTTGCTTAAAGCGTTAAGATCAGAATGTGGAAAACATGAAAACAATGAGAAGAGGCAGGGACGAACATATCGGAGATATTCTTCGGAGGTCCAGACTATGGGGAGCCTGGGAAAATTAATAATTAACAATTTGGACTGTAATTTGGCCTTTTTTTATTATTTTAGCTTTTTTTTAATCCCCCCCCATTTTGAAATGTTTATATGTAGTAAAATGAAATAAATGATAATAATAAATATTTTAGCTTATTGTTTTTAATTGGATTATGATGTGGATATGTTGATGGGCTGTTTTTATCGGAAAATCAATAAAAATTATTTATTTATTTTTAAAAAGAGGCTCTGGTCGATTCTGTGCTGTACGTTTAAAGCCCGCATTCCCCTCCCAAATTATCCTGAGAACGGCCGTTTGTGAAGGGCGTTGGGAACTGTAGTTCCGGGAGGCAAGCTAGAGTTCCCAGGATTCTACCCGCCCCCAAAGTTTGCCCAGAAAGGAAGGTGGGGGCACCCAGCTCCCCCCATTTCTGCTCCATGCGTATCCCATTCAAAAGGGCTTCGCTCTCTCTCCTTTTGCCTGGGTCGGAGGAGGCAGGAACAAGTCGTGAGTTTCCTGCGCCCTGTGGCGCCACGCAATGCCTCGTTTTCGCCTGGTGCGGGTCCATAGCTGTCAAGCGTCCCTTATTTGGCGGGAAGGTCCCTTATCCCAGGGCCATGTCCCGCTGCTGTCCCTTATTGATGATGTCCCTTAAATAAGCTACTGAAGGTAATGGGGCCCTTTCTATGTCCAGCTGTGTGTAAAATTGCAATCATTTAGAATGATTGCCAGATATTTGCAGTTATATTATTACTATGATGATGATGATGATGATGATGAAGCACTGCCTGGCATTTTCAGAAGGTAAACGTTGTCCAGTCACAAAAATAATAGCAGGTTTGAATTCCTCACACCCAAAAGCATACCGTATTTTTTGCACCATAACACTCACTTTTTTCCTCCTAGAAAGTAAGGGGAAATGTCTGTGCGTGTTATGGAGCGAATGCCTGCGGGTGGCGGGGGGATCTGCTGCAGTCGTGAGCAGAGGATCCATGGTTCTCCTTCCTTCCCTCCTCTGTGGTTACAAAGCATGGATCCACATGGATCCTCAGGATTTTTGCATTGGGCTACTCCAAACTCACTGTCAGGTCACATGTCTGTGGCCACAGCATGAACCACAAAAATCATATATCCACTATTTTGTTTAGAATATTTTTTTTTCTTGTTTTCCTTCTCTAAAAACGATGTGCGTGTTATGGTCTGGTGCGTGTTATAGAGCGAAAAGTACGGTATTTTTAAGGCCTTTTGCTGAAGAAGTTTGCAAAATTTGAGTTTCACCCCCTAAAATGACAGACCCTATCAGGGTTGGTTTTAGGTTTGATGAGGCCCTAAATTACTGAAGGTAATGGGGCCCTTTATATATCCAGCTGTGCTTTGCCAGTAACAAATTGTTGCTGTTTTTGTTGTTGAATATATGCTATATGGTAATTTATAGGACCTAATAGGTATCTAAAGCCATTTGCATGCAACAAAATATGTATTTTATCAAAGTAATTGTTGATCCCTTACTTTGGCTGCTGATCCCTTATTTTCAAATCTGTAAGTTGACAGCTATGGGCGGGTCACCTGGCGGGACTCACCTTGCACTGGCAGGTGTAGCAGGGCTCGTCGGTGGCTTGGACCTCGTTGCCCACCAGGCTGGAAGTGCAGTTGCTAAGCGCCTCTGCAAAAAAAGCAGAAATGTTTAATAATGATATTAGTTTAATAATGATATTGGAAAGCTGTTCCTTTTAATTACAAAGAAGGGAGGGATTTGAGGAAGTCAACCAAGATGTTTAAAAGGTTGGATCTGTGAAGAATTAAGTTTGTTGTTATTGTTTATCTGTTTATTGTTCCCCCTTTCCCCCCCTGTCTTCTTTTTTCTTTTTCTTTTTCTGTTTTTGTGTATCGTTTTGCTTTGTGGTTTGTGTTATCACTGTGGAAAATTTAATAAAATTTGTTTTTTAAAAAAAGAAAGCAGGAAGGAGGCTGCAAAGAAACAATTGGGACTTGTTTTCGAAAAGCGCTTTGCCCAAATGCTCCAAGCGCTTTGCATCTCTTCAGGCAGGCTGCAATGATCAATATCCATCCGTCCGCCCATATCACATTAATCACAGAATCGTAAATTGGCAGGGACCCCGTGGGTCATCTAGTCCAACCCGCTGCAGTGCAGGAATCTTTTGCCCAACCGGAACTCGAACCCGCAACCCTGGGATGAAGAGTCACACGCTCTTATTCCGCCTGAATGTGGCAGTTTCTCTTGTTCCTCGTTTAATCCCCACAATGTCCCCGTGAGGTAGTTCAGGCCCCCCGAAGGTCACTCAGTGAGCCTCATGGCAGAGTGGCATTTGAACCCGAGTCCTGCTGTGGGCGGAGGGTTGGAGAGGCAAGGAACGGCGGGTTTGCCTAAAGCAGCCCCCGCTCTGCCTGCAGAATGTGTCATTTCAGAGGGCGAAACTTACCGTATTTTTTGCTGCATAAGATGCACTTTTTCCCTTCTAAAAAGTAAGGGGAAATGTCTGTGCGTCTTATGGAGCGAGTGCATGGTCCCTGGAGCCGAATTGCCCAGGGGCAAAAAGCAGATTGTCCTCTTTTTTTGGAAAGAGGGAAGGGGGTTTTGAAACAAATCCGCTGATCGTTTGCTGATCGGGGAGAGAGATAAGGGACGCTAGAGATAAAGGAGGCTGCCTGGGAGGGGGGAGGTAAAAGCCCATGGAGCCACAGGATTTTTGCATTGGGTCACCCCAAATTCACCATCAGATGACATAGCATGTCCATGGCTACAGCCTGCACAAAAAAAACACCCACCCACTGTTGTGTGGGGCTGCAATGGCGCAAAGCACGGATCCACATGGATCCTCAGGATTTTTGCATTGGGCTACCCCAAACTCACTGTCAAATCACATATCATGTCTGTGGCCACAGCATGAACCACAAAAATCATACAGCCACTGTTTCGTTCAGAATATTTTTTCCCCTCCTCTAAAAACTAGGTCCGCCTTATGGGCGGGTGCGTCTTATGGAGCAAAAAATACGGCAATTTTGGCAAATTTCTTTCGGCGTTTCCCTGTCTGGGCTGCGGTTCACAAAATTACAGGATCGTGGCATTTAAAGGGACCCTGTGGGTCATCCATCCCAACCCCGGACAACGCTCTCCCTTTCTTTCCCTCTTGCCTTCTCTTCACCATCCCATGCTCCTGTTATAAGAATTCCAAGGTCCCAAATATATAATAAGCGTTCATAAATTTACAAGGCAAACACATACGTAAGTATATAAACCATGTGTCTGAAATAGGACAGGAGAGCAATTCTGAAGTCATTTGGACTCTCCCAAATTGATCTCAAATATTTCTCTGCAAGGAGGAAGAAAATAGGAAATCCTCTCTATAGTCTTTTGATTACCTGTCTTAAGGGCATATTTGTGTATGAATAGGGTGAGCTTGTGACCTGGATTCAGGAAATAATAGTAATAGTAATAGTAATAGTAATAATAATAATAATAATAATAATAATAAATTTTATTTATACCCCGCCCTCCCCAGCCAGAGCTGGGCTCAGCGCGGCTAACACCAGTAAAATCACAGCAAAAACATAATAGGGGAGGGGAAGGGAGAAAAAAAACTATTTAAAATACGGGTTAAAATGCAATTTAAAATGCAGCCTCGTTTTAAAAGTAGCCCATAGATCAAGACCATAAGGGGAGGGCAACATAAGGGTCAGACCAAGTCCAAACCAAAGGCCAGGCGAAACAGCTCTGTCTTGCAGGCCCTGCGCAAAGATGTCAAGTCCCGCAGGGCCCTAGTCTCTTGGGACAGAGCGTTCCACCACGTCGGGGCCAGTACTGAAAAGGCCCTGGCCCTAGTTGAGATCAATCTAACCTCCTTGAGGCTTGGGACCTCCAAAATGTTGTCATTTGTGGACCTTAAGGTCCTCCGCGGGGCAGACCATGACAAAAGAATGGCCAGGCTGCCCAGGTAACGCAATCAGTGACCATTATCAGGTACCCTGGCAGACAAGATTTCGGCTGTAGATGTATGTATGATGTTTTTTGGGATGGTCTTGAGCTACAGGGTGGGCAATTTCAAAAGTCTATATAAGGACTTGCGCGCCATTTTTCTGGGTTCTCCCTCCTGTGTGTGAAGGGGACACCCTGTTGCAACAGTTTAATAAAGATCAGGCTTACTAGCTGCTTTGCTTCTCAATAATCTCTGGTTGGCCTCTTTTATTTTCTCTCTTTTTTATATATATACATTTTTATTATTTTTTTGACATATCAGTTCCAACAGTCATACAACATAACTTCTCATCTTATACAATATTTTTAGACTTCCATCAACACCTCTGATGATTTTCCGTTCTTTATCACTTGTTCTGCATTTCTTAATTTCTATATTACATTTAATTATCCTTAACTAATAACTCTCTTCAGAGTCTTTCTTGCAATATTTCAAATAATCCACCTTACAAAACTTCTTGCAGTCCTACTAGCGTAATCTGTTTATCACAGTTACTTTTCAAATAGTTCATATATTTACTCCAGCCTTCTAAGAATCTCTGATCCTGCAGGTTTCAAATCCTTCCTGTTAATTTATCTAATTCTAATTTATCTAATTTATCTAATTTATCTAATTTATCTAATTTATCTAATTTATCTAATTCATCAACTTGATCCTCGGCCTCTGTTATTTTCTCTTACCGACAGGGAACCTACTTAAAGACTCTATTTACAGGCTTTCCCCATAAGGGAAAGGGAGCGGTTTTTTTCGTATAACACTCCGAAATGACCCACTTTTTAAAAGGGTGTGTTGACACCAGCCTTCCCGAACCAGGTGCTCTCCAGCCGGCTGGGGACGATGGGAGTTGTAGTTCAAAGCGCCTAGCGTGCCCCAGGTGGCAGAGGCCGGTTTACACCTCCGCTTTTGGCAAAAAAAACCAAGCCGGAGATTGCACAGGCTGACTCGGCCCTCCAGATGTTTTGGGACTACAACTCCCATCACCCCTAGCTAACAGGGATGATGGGAATTGTAGTCTCAAAGCATCGGGAGAGCCGAGTTTGCACAAGACAAATTGAAAACTGTTTATCTTCCTTGTCTGTACCCCTGGAAGTGCAAGGGGAACAGATTCAGAGAGGGACGCTCCCAGCTTTGCTCCTGCTCAGGCTTGGAGGGGAATGGTGGTGCAGATTAGAGGCGAGACTCACGTGCGCAGGTTGGGCAGCAGTGCCCGGCGCCCGGCGCCTGGATCTGTTCCCGGGGGCAATCCAGGAGGCTGGGGCACTGCTTGCGGTAGCACTGCAGATGTTGTTCCCCGTCGGACATCAGCTGGGGAAGGAAGCAGAAGAAAATCAGCCAAGGCCTCTTCTGCGCCTTTAAGTGTCGTTGGCCTTCAGCAGATCTGAGCACCTGCTGAAAACTTTTCTGTTCCACCAGGAGGTGAATACGACACCCTTCCGAAGCCGTTATAACCGGAGCCTGCTTTTAAGTTATCATTGCGTGTATTATCTGAAGGTGTAGCCTTATGAGGCTTTGCCCTCGGGTGGGAAAAATATTGCGCCCGGGAAAGGGAAGTGGGAGTCAACAGACACTCAAGGAATAGTTTCGGAGAAAAGGCTTTTATTTCTACCATCCATGAACTGGTAGAAGGAGCAAGTGTGATAGTCCACAAAAAGCATGCATGAGTTCACAATCATGTGCACAGAGCATATATACCCCTTTCCAGTTCCCTCCCCCTTTCTCCTCCCTCAGGAGTCCTCTGAGCATGAACAGAAAGCTGTCTTGGGACTATTGGACTCTTGGCGCCCTTCCCAGGAAAGGGGTTTCAGAGTGTTCAGATATGTTTTTCAATCTCTTTTTCTGGCATGGTTCCCGGACAGAAAGTAAGTTGCAATGTGGTTCTTTAGCAAGGCCAGAAGGCAGGAGAAAGGCCTGAGAAACAATGGACTGTGTTCTCTACCTTTTGTTACAGCAGAGCGGAATGTTTCTGATGCTTAGCTGCTGAGAAAATGATTTTGAAAAGCTTTGAGAAGCTTTGAGCCTGCTTTGGTGGGGGGTGACTTCGGGCCTAGGTGGGGTCACCTGTCCTCACCTTCCTTCATTCCCCCCTCTTAATCTTTGGACAGCCTTTTTCTTAAAAAGGCTCGTCCCAGGAAGGCACAGGCTAGTATACTTGGGCCACCGCTATAATCTGGGGGCGAAGCATGCGTGCAGATATCCCCCCCCCTTAGGGAAGTTTTTAATGTTTGATGTTTGCGTTTTTAATATTCTGTTGGGAGCCGCCCAGAGTGGCTGGGGAAACCCGGCCAGGTGGGCGGGGTATAAGTAGTAGTAATAATAATAATAATTGTAGGATGAAAGACAAGCTGTGAAGCTTTGTGTCTTCAGCAAATATGATGTCCAACACTGAACAGTGATTCCGGATATTGACTGCTGTTTCGTAGATCTTCGTCAGCGTGGTGGGAGGATATAGAATTGCTTCCTAAACCCATCTTATTTCGAATGAATGAATGTAAATGAAAATATCAAATGCTGTGGAAGGAAAGTGTGGGGGCAACCAGTGGCCTTTGGTGCGGCATTTTATTGCTTCGTCAAACTTAAAGTATCAAACGCCGCTTGATTATAAGAGAAAGGAAACGAATATTTTCATATACATACATTCCTTCGAAATAATTGCTGAGTACACAAAGCTTCACATCTTCACATCATATTTGCTGACATAGCTGGGATGTAGCAGCTTCTGTGCAAGGACGGCAGAGGGCGCTTGAGAAATGCAAATTTGTTCCGGGAAATGGAAACTGAAACTTATACGGGAAAGTCAAAAGAGGAAAGGTTCTCTGCTCACAAAGTTGCTTTTCTTCTAGCAAAGGAACAGTTTCATCACCCCGCAAGGGCAAACGCCAGTCATGTATGGTTTAGTTGCACTAGACTAGATGGCGCTTGGTGTCCCTTCTAACTTGACAGTTCCATGATTCTATTATTCACTGGAGGCTTTTAAATAGAGGGGAGATGGCTATCTGTCAGGGATGTTTAAGTCCTGATTCCTGCTTTTTAGAGGGCTGGACCTAGATGCCCCTTTGCGCTGCCCTGTCTCTGCAGAGACCCCAAGCTATAGGGCAGTATATAAATTCTGAGAACTATATAAGAAATATGTAACTGTGCAGTAAAAAGTAATGGATAGAAAAAGTACAGTGAGATTAAGTGGAAGTCAGTTTTAAATTTCTTCTCTATAAGTTTTAGAATTGTGTTTAGTATGAGGAGTATATATGAGGATAATTATATTAATCTTCTTGTATCTTATCATGTGGTGGTTTGTTTGATTTTTCTGTTACTTGATTATTTGATTGTATGTTTGTTTACTTGTATGTACGTCTGTTTTCTCATAAATGTATTTATTTTTCAAAATCAGCGCCACCCTGGCACAACCCAGGCATGGCCTCACCTCTCCTGCCTCCCAGGTACGGAAGTCATAAAATTCTATGACCGTTGAATTGGAAGGGGTCTCCAGAGGTCATCTATCCCAACCCGCAATCCTCTAAGAACCAGGCTGCTCACCTCACAGGTGCAGATTTCGCAGGGGTCTTGTCCCGGCTGGAAACTCTCGCCCGGCCCGTACGCCCGGCCCTCGTAAGTGCAATCTGGGAAAGGGGAGGCCAGGGTTATTTGAGGCTTGCCATATTTCAAAACGCAAAAATCCGGGCACAAAAATCGAGTTTTTGTTGTTGTTTTTTGTCCAAAATTTCCAAAAAGAGCATTTTTATTTTTTTGGAAATTTGCCAAAAAATCTATGCTTCCCCAGACATTTTTAACCACTTTGGGAAATTCATCTTCACAAGTTCTGGCGTTAGGAGAGAAGGGCGAAAGCTCTCCACACTTTCTCCATACTGCGAATAATTTTACAAGTAGAAAAAGACAGGGAACTGAGAAATTGCACAAAACGAACAAAATAACGTGAAAATCCCTGAAATGTGAAGTAATCAACTAGAAATATTATCTTGTGGAAATAAACTAAATAATAAAATTCAAAAAGTTTAAGGAAAAAAAATAGAAAAACCTAAAATTGAACAAAGCCTTAACTGGATGTTGGCTGCAAACCTCCTTTCACTGAACTATTCAGTTTCCTCAATTAAAGACTTAACACCAGCAATAACAACTAGACCACGGGAGCGTTTCAGCCCTGTTCTTGAGTTCGTTTAAAATCTAAAATTTCTTTCTTTGAATTTGTGCCATTTAGGTTTTTAAAACCTTTTTGTAAAAGCAGCACTAGAATTTTCACAGCCGAGTCCTCAACCCTTTAATACTGTGCTTTGCTTCCTTTAAGTTGGGCTTTCTCTAAAACTTGCCATTTAGGCTTTCAAACCCATTTTTGTAAACTCAGTATTAGAAACTGTACCTTTGAGTCCTCAATCCTTTATTACTGTGCTTTGCTTCACCTAGGTCGAGCTAGGATTATAATACTTCAGAATTTTTTGGGAGTTCTACCCCTTTTTTTGAATTTTGGTCATTTAAGGTTTATGATTTTTCTATTTCCTTTGAGGAAACTGAATAGTTCACGGAAACGAGGTTTGTAGCCGGCATACCGTTAATAATAATAATAATAATAATAATATATACCCCGCACATCTGGCTGGGTTTCCCCAGCCACTCTGGGCGGCTTCCAACAAAACACTAAAATACAACAACCTATTAAACATTAAAAAAAACATTAAAAAAAAGGGACGCGGGTGGCGCTGTGGGTAAAACCTCAGCGACTAGGACTTGCCAATCGCATGGTCGGCGGTTCGAATCCCCGCGGCGGGGTGCGCTCCCGTTGCTCGCTCCCAGCGCCTGGCAACCTAGCAGTTCGAAAGCACCCCCAGGTGCAAGTAGATAAATAGGGACCGCTTACTAGCGGGAAGGTAAACGGCGTTTCTGTGTGCTGCGCTGGCTCGCCAGAGCAGCTTCGTCACGCTCGCCACGTGACCCAGAAGTGTCTTCGGACAGCGCTGGCTCCTGGGCTCTAGAGTGAGATGAGCGCACAACCCTAGAGTCTGTCAAGACTGGCCCGTACCGGCAGGGGTACCATTACCTTTACCTTTATTAAACATTAAAAGCTTCCCTAAACAGGGCTGCTTTCAGATGTCTTCTAAAAGTTTGGTAGTTGTTCTTCTCTTTGACATCTGGTGGGAGGGTGTTCCACAGGGCGGGTGCCACCACTGAGAAGGCCCTCTGCCTGGTTCCCTGTAACTTGGCTTCTCACAGTGAGGGAACCGCCAGAAGGCCCTCGGAGCTGGACCTCAGTGTCCGGGCAGAACGATGGGGGTGGAGACACTTCTTCAGGTATACTGGACTGAGGCCGTTTAGAGCTTTAAAGGTCAGCACCAACACTCTGAATTATGCTTGGAAACGTACTGGGAGCCGATGTAGGTCTTTCAAGACCAGTGTTATGTAGTCTCAGCAGCCACTCCCAGTCACCAGTTTAGCTGCCACATTCTGGATTAGTTGCAGTTTCCAGGTCACCTTCAAAGGTAGCCCCACGTAGAGTGCATTGCAATAGTCCAAACGGGAGATAACTGGAGCATGCACCACTCTGGAGAGACAGTCTGCGGGCAGGGAGGGTCTCATCCTGCGTCCCAAATGAAACTGGTAGACAGCCGCCCTGGACACAGAATTGACCTGTGCCTCCATGGACAGCTGTGAGTCCAGAATGACTCCCAGGCTGCGCACCTGGTCCTTCAGGGGCACAGTTACCCCATTCAGGACCAGGGCGTCCCCCACACCCGCCCGCCTCCTGTCCCCCAGAAACAGTACTTCTGTCTTGTCAGGATTAATCCTAAATCCGTTAGCCGCCATCCATCCTCCAACCGCCTCCAGACACTCACACAGGACCTTCACCGTCTTCACTGGTTCCGATTAAGGCTTTGTTCAACTTTTAGGTTTTTCTAATTTTTTCCCTTAAACTTTTAGTTTTTTCTTATTTAGTTATTTCCACAAGATAATATTTTAGTCGATTACTTCTCGTTTCAGGGATTTTCATGAATAATTTTACAAGCTTCTCCCATGCTGCTTCGCCCTCGAATTATCTCGCCACTAAAAAGTCCCCCCTACGCTGACACCTTTCCCCACTGGGGTACCGCTCCGTCCCCTGGAGAGCCCCTCGCAATCCATCTCCCGCCCCCTCCTGTGCCCTTCCCTGCCAATGCCGCCATGCCATACCTGCGCACAGCGGGCAGCACTCCCCAGGCACCTCGATCTGGTTGACGCAGGAGCTGATGCAGGCGATCTCGGCGCAGCTGGCCACGCCCTCCGCGCACATGCACACCCTGCAGGGCAGTGAGGATGAGAACCAGCTGGTCCCGTCCTCTCGCTCGCGGCCCTCATACACGCAACCTTTGGAAAGGGACGAGGGAGGGCGTCAGGCTCACGGCTGCGCCCACACCCCTTCTCAGCCGCCACTTAGTCCCCCAAATATCTTGAGTCACGGCGGTGTAGTGGGCAGGTGGGATTGCTATGAGGAATTATGAAATATGGAGCAAGCCATTGCGTCCGCAGTGAAAGCCTTGCACTGACTGGGTTTGATTCATTGACAATTAATTTCTGATCAAATCCCACAAGCCTCTGCACCTCTGCCGCATTTTCTCTACTGCCCATTTTCTCTGCCTGACAGGCACGTATAAGCACTCTGAAACACAGACTGGTTGCTCCCCCAGGCATCCTGGGTCATAAAGATAGAAGGTAGCTTTGATGTAGTTTAATCTTTAGATAGATCTTAAGGGCCAGGAGGGGATGTGGGTGGTGCTGTGGCCTCTTGGGCTTGCCGATCAGAAGGTCGGCGGTTCGAATACCCACGACGGGATGAGCTCCCGTTGCTCGGTCCCTGCTCCTGCCAACCTAGCAGTTCGAAAGCACGTCAAAGTGCAAGTAGATAAATAGGTACCGCTCCGGCGGGAAGGTAAACGGCGTTTCCATGTGCAGCTCTGGTTTGCCAGAAGTGGCTTAGTCATGCTGGCCACATGACCCGGAAGCTGTACGCCGGCTCCCTCGGCCACTAAAGCGAGATGAGCGCCGCAACCCCAGAGTCGGTCACAACTGGACCTAATGGTCAGGGGTCCCTTTACCTTTAAGGGCCAGGAAGAGAGTTCACAAGGAGATGGTAAATACTGCCATTCTTCCTCTCCTGTTTATGACCTCTGGGGTTTTGCTGAATGCATTCCTCCTTTTATTCCTATTTTATTTACTCTGAACTACATATGCATGCTCAAGTAGGAAATAGTTTCTTTGTAGTTAAAAGAATTTATTCTCATCTGTCTTTGTCCCACGTGGGGTTTTTGAAATGCTCAGAGGAAATCTGATTGGTTCTTACGAACACTGTGTAAAAAGTTCTTTTGTCAATAAAACGACCTGGGCCGAGGGGTGGAGAAGAATTATTATACGCACCCCTCCCAGGGTCTTGCTGGTCAAGTCTTGTGTGTATTCTATTAATCAGAGTCCAATCCTTCCTTGTTTGGGGAATGCTACATACCACCCAATTGGAGCAACTGTCAGTCATCAAATGTCAACCGCATGATGCAGCAGCAAAAAAGGCTACTGCGATTCTAGGCTGCGTCAACAGAAGTCTAGTGTCCAGATCAAGGGAAGTCCTAGTCCCATTCTATTCCATCTTGGTCAGATCCTTCCTGGGAAATTGTGCCCAGTTCTGGGCACCCCAGTTTAAAGTGTGCAGGGGAGGGTGACCAAGATGATCAAGGAAATCAAGCGTGATGAGGAACGGTTGAAGAAGCCGGGTATGTTTAGCCTGGGAAAGAGGATACTGAGAGGAGATAGGACAGTCATCTTCCAATATCACCTTTGCAGCGGGGGCAGCAGACCCCAGGCTCCGTCACGGGGTGGGAGCAGGTGGTCAGGGGGCACTGGATCATCTCGCAGCGGACGTTCCCCTCCTGCAAAAGGGGGAAAGGCAAAAGGGTCACATCTTCCCTCCATGCCCCTGGCACCCCACGCCCCTTGATGCCCACCCCATCGACGGGTCGCTCCGAATTGCCCCACCGAGGCTGTGTGCACAACCACACCGCAAACACCACAAATGTTTCAAATTTTGTTTCAAGTATGGCAGACCAACACGACTGCCTACCTGTAACTATACATATCGCATATATTCAACACAAAAAACAGCGACCATGATCAAGGTGTCTCCCCTGCCAGGTGTTAAAGAAGGATAGAACTTTTTTTATGTATGCAACAACAGCAGCAAGAATACTCATCGCGAAGTATTGGAAGACACAAGATTTACCCACCAGGGAAGAATGGCAGATGAAGTTGATGGACTATATGGAACTGGCGGAAATGACTGGCAGAATCCGAGAAGAGGTGGAAGAAGATTGGAAAAAGTTTAAAGACTATTTACAGAAATATTGTAAAATTAATGAATGTTAGAAGAACGTTGGAATGAAGTGATATGGCTTCAGCAGAAAGGTTATAAGGAATTAAGTACAAATAGATTAATAGAGTATTAATGGAAAAATTAGGTTAAAATGTGTTAAGATAATTATAGGACAGAAAACAGGGGAAGATGGAAAGGAATTGCTGAAATAATTAATAGAAGTGGAATACAAAACGGGAGGCGTGAGGAGGTCGTGGAAATATGTGAAAGAAAGATAAGATATTGAAATTTCTTTTTCCTCCCCCCCCCCCTTTTTCTTTTTTGATGTGTGTCAGGGAACTGCCATCGGAGAAGCAGGAGGTGAAAGGGCTCACAGAGGCTGAGAGAGACTTATCAGCTGGGGAAGGTACCAGCAGGGGGAGAGGAAGAGCTCCAAGGGAAAATGAGTCGGAGGGAGGGCTCAGAGACACTTCCAGCGAAAATAGTGGGGAGGTTTCAGGACCTCCTATAGGGACACCCACTCCTCGCCGGAAACTGTCACGCCGAGAGTCCAGAAGGCGCGTTTCCGTTAAGGAGCTTTTATGCTGGAAGAAATTCCGTAAACGCCCACTGTCGGATTCTACCAGCGACTGACGGAGCCATGCTTAGGGAGCTCCGTTACAGACAGAGGTTTGTGGACTTAGCCAAACTCTGAGGGACTAGGAATTTCACGCACAAGCAGCTCATCATCCCATCACAATGTGTTTTTAAATTGTTTTTGTTTTGTCTTGTTAGTTTTTAGTGTTATGTAGTGTCTTAGTATTGTAATATATTGTTTTTTCTTTGCTTTTTTTTGTAAGTGTTTAAATTGTTGCAAAAGTAATAAATATTATTAAAACAAAAAACAAAAAACAGCGACCATATTTGTTGTTGGCAAAGGACAGCTGGACATAGAAAGGGCCCCATTACCTTAGGAGCTGAGGGCCTCATCAAACCTAAATGTGGTGGGATTGTAAGGTAATTAAAAATTTTTGGGAAATGATATATAACGAATTGAAGAAAATGTTCCATTTAACATTTGTTAAAAAACCTGAAGCATTTTTGTTAGGGATTGTAGGGAAAGATCTGCCAAAAAAGCTGAAAAACATCTTCATGTATGCGACAACGGCCGCGAGAGTTTTAGTAGCACGAGGATGGAAGACTGAAGAAACCCCAACTAAAGAATCATGGCAAGAAAAATTGATGGACTATGCAGAACTGGCAAAACTGACATACAAGCTACGGGACAAGGATAACTGTGACTTTAAAGATGAATGGGAACCCTTTACAAAGTATTTGAAGATGCAACAAAGCGAACTGGACTCCTTGGCAGGTTTTGAATAAACATTCACAAACTTCTTATTGATAATTATTACCGTATTTTTCGCTCTATAACACGCACCTGACCATAACACGCACATCGTTTTTAGAGGAGGAAAACAAGGGAAAAAACATTCTGAATGAAACAGTGGATGTATCATTTTTGTGCTTCATGCTGTGGCCACAGACATGTGATCTGATGGTGAATTTGGGGTGACCCAATGCAAAAATCCTGAGAATCCCTGTGGATCCATGCTTTGTAACCACGTTTTTGCACCATTGCAGCCCCAGGCAACAGTGGGTGCGTGATTTTTTTGGTGCAGGCTGTAGCCATGGACATGCTATGTGATCTGATGGTGAATTTGGGGTGACCCAATGCAAAGATCCTGAGGATCCATGTAGATCCATGCTTTGTAACCACGTTTTTGCACCATTGCAGCCCCAGGCAACAGTGGGTGCGTGATTTTTGGGGGGCAGGCTGTAGCCATGGACATGCTATGTGATCTGATGGTGAATTTGGGGTGACCCAATGCAAAGATCCTGAGGATCCATGTGGATCTATGCTTTGTAACCACATTTTAAGTGGGGAGGGAAGGAAAAACAAAGAAGGGAAAAGGAGCATGAGAGGGGTGTGCAGAGAAGCAGCTGGCTAAGAATGCAGGAGAGGGATTTAACGGGAGGGAGGAAAGAAAGGCAAAAGTTTTCCCCCACCTACCCACCCAAGCCAGCCAGCTCGGGCTCTTTCTCTCTCTCTCTCTCTCAAACCTGCATGTTTTCAGCAGCACCGGAGCACAGAGACGACACTCTGCTTTCTCCTCTGCCTGCCTGGAGGGGAGGGGCTTTCCCTGCTCTTTGTTTCGTTTCAGCAAACACAGCAAGGAAACAGAGGGGGTGGGCAGTAAGACCCTGAGGCAGAATGCAGGAAAGCAGCCGCTTCCTCTTTTCAGGTTTCCCTTCTCCATGAAGTGCGATTTGATTTTTGCCTGATTTTTTGGCTCCAGGGACCACACATTCGCTCAATAACACGCACAGACATTTCCCCTTCCTTTTTAGGAGAAAAAATCTGTGTGTTATAGAGGGGAAAATACGGTACTTAAATAGTTTGAGGATCTATACAACTGTGTAACATGCAGAAAACAGCGTTTTTAGAGAAATCAAAGACTGGAACTTAGGGAAGTCAGGGGGTGGCTGGGTTCTGTGGGGGGAGGGAAGGGGAGGGAGGAAAAATGGGGAGGAATAAGGCTGATATGTTTCTGGATAATATGTTTTGTTTTAATTTTGGATAAAAAAGTAATTAAAAAAACACACCTAAATCCAGCCCTTCTTGGGGGTCCCATCAATGAAGGAGGGTTCGAAGTGTCTCACCTGGCAGTTGCACTGGAGGCAAGACTCCGGCTTGAAGACTTCTCCGTGGGCATGGTGCTCCCCTTCGAAGAGGCAGTCGTGGCAGAGAGGGCAGCACTGCCCACTTCCAGGGGCCGGGTGGGAGCAGAGGGGGACTTCACAGGAAAGAGACTCGCACACGGTTTCGCCACCCTGCAAGGAGAAGGAGGTTGCCTGAGCCCACAGCTGCCCGCTGCAATCCGCAAAAGCCCCGTCGCTGCAGATGCCACGCAACCCCCAAATCTTTTAGTATCATAGCTGTCAACTTTTCCCTTTACTTGTGAGGAATCCTATTCAGAATAAGGGAATTTCTCTTTTAAAAAGAGAAAAGTTGACAGCTATGTTTAGCGCGGCATCTGTTTCGCTGTGGAACTCCCCGCCTATTGAAATCAGGCAGGCGTCTTCGCAGTACCCTTTTCAGTGCCTGCGAAAATAATTTTTGTTCAAATGAGCTTGACCAGATATTTAGGCAGCCGAGGTGAGTTTTTTTAGTCTCTCGTTAATTTTGGAAGCCTTCAATCTCCTTACAAGCCTTGAAGCCTCATTAATTCCTGTGGAATGCTCTCCCAAGGGAAATTCGCCAGGCCTTTGGTTGATCTGATTGACATCCTATGCCCTTAAAAAAAAATTGGGGGAGGGCTATTGGGTTGTTATTTTAATTTTTATTATGCATTTTGTGGTTTTATATCTTGATTTTATTTGGTGAACCTCCAGGTACAGGGCAGTGCAGTGGGTGCTCAGGTGGCGAACGTGATCCGTGCGGGATGCACGTTCGCAACCCGCAGCAGCGCATCTGCGCATGCGCGGGTTATGATTCGGCACTTCTGCGCATAGCGCGATTTAGTGCTTCTGCGCATGCACAACTCCCGAAACCCGGAAGTAACCCGAAATAACGCAACCTGAAGCACCTGTAACCTGACATATGACTGTATATAAATTCAATATAATAATAATAATCATAATAATAATCATAATAATAATCTGACATATCCTCTTTCGCAGACCACTTTGAAGTTTCCTTTCTCTTATAATCAAGCGGTGTTTAAGTTTGACGAAGCAATAAAGTGCCGCACCAAAGGCCCTTGGTTGCCCCTCCCACTTTCGCCTCTGGCCCCGCCTCCAATTGGCCTGCGGCCCCCAAAAAGTCTCTATGGCCCTCTGTGAGGAGCAGAGGATCTCACCACGCAGGAGCACTGCTGACATGGATCCGACGGCGAGAGCCACTGGGAGCCTTCCGGATATTCGCGGCCTCCGTGCTGGCACACTGTCAGGGAGACAGGTGGGTTAGGGGTCGACCTACAGCCCCTCGTCCGCCCCAGCCTCAAACCTGAGAGCCAGCGTGGCGACATGCTTCGGCCTGGGAGAAGCCGGTTCGAATCCCCACCTGACCCAGGGGATTAAATGGGGAGTCAGGGAGGAACGCTGCCTGGAATTTCTTGGAGGGGAAGGTGGCACATTGATGCAACAAATAAAAGCGGATTCCGGGGGACCGGTTTTTGCGGCTTACCTGGGCATTGTGGGCAGCACTGCCCAGGCTTGCGGACGGGACTGGCGCACGGCGCCTGGGGGCAAAAGACCGGGCTGCAGAGGACGTTTCCGCGGAGGCAGCTGCAGTGCCGGCAAGGGTCCGAGGCCGGGGTGAAGACTTGCCGGTTGGCAAGTTTCTGGCCCTCATGGAGGCAGCCGTCGCAGGTGGGGCAGCAGGCGGGAGCATCAGGGGGCAGAGGGTGGGTGCACTGCTGCGGGCAGGGCTTGGGCTGGCAGGTCACAACTTCGGCCTGCGGAGGAAGGCAGTTCAGGGGCAAGGACACTTGCTTGGCATGCAGAAGGCTCATTGGCTCAGCCTTGCCATTAATGGGGGTGCTGAGCGAGGCCAGGGGAGCCCACCTGCCCCTGTAGGTGCCAATCCCTCTGCCCTCACTCACCTGGCAAGTGCACGTGTGGCAGGCGTTCTGCGGTGAGACGAAGGCCTCCCCGCTCTTGTAGAGGCGCCCCTGGAATCGGCAGGCACCCGTGCACTTCGGACAGCACTGCCCGGGTGGCACGACAGGATTCTGGCAGGGGACGGCTGGGCACGGAGCAGGCAAGCAGGTCACGGTGCCAGCCTGTGGGCGGGGAGAGACAAGGACACTGTGGTTTACTTCCAGGGCATTTGCAGAAATGTTCATAGAGATGGGCTACCCCCAGGAATTGGTGACGAACATCATCTGTGCCCTATAAAATCCATCCCACTAGGCCACGCTGCCTCTCAGCTCCAAAGTCAGGGAGGGTTATCCGACTTTTAGAAGACATCTGAAGGCAGCCTTGTTTAGGGATATTTTTAAGGTTGGATGTTTTATTGTGTTTTAAATATTCTGTTGGGAGCCACCCAGAGCGGCTGGGGAAACCCAGCCAGATGGGCAGGGTATAAATAAATAGATTATTATTATAATAATAATTTAAAGGTAAAGGTACCCTGACCGTTAGGTTCAGTCGCGGATGACTCTGGGGTTTTGGCACTCATCTCTCTCTATAGGCCGAGGGAGCCGGTGTTTGTCCACAGACAGTTTTTCCGGGTCATGTGGCCAGCAGGACTAAGCCGCTTCTGGCGAACCAGAGCAGCGCACGGAAATGCCATTTACCTTCCCGCTGGAGTGGTACCTATTTATCTACTTGCACTTTGTGCTTTCAAACTGCTAGGTTGGCAGGAGCAGGGACCGAGCAATGGGAGCTCACCCCGTTGCGGGGATCCGAACCTCCGACCTTCTGATCGGCAAGTCCTAGGCTCTGTGGTTTAGAGTGTGCTAATGGGACCCCTCTCTCTGACCTTTTTGGACTACGTCCTGCCATGTGTTCCCAAATAGAAGGCCTAACAAATGGGGAATCTGGTTTGAGCCTCCGTACCAAACCCCCCAGGAGAATTTTCTCCTGCCTCTCTCCTCCGGCCTCCCTGCTTACCGAACACTGGCACTGGTTGCAGGGGTCTCGGGGGTCAGGAAAACGCTCGCCGTCCAGACAGTCTCGCCCGTGGAAGCTGCAGGAGTCGCAGGTGGGGCATCCGCAAGGGTCGCGCGATGGGTGAGGGCATCGGGCCGTGGGGCAGAGCGTGGGTCTGCAGGATACGTCGCCTCTCTGGGAAGTGGAGAGAGGGGCAAGTGTGAGTATAAGGTGGGGGGTACCTGGAAAACCTGGTGGCGCCCGAGGGTCCAGCCCCTTTGCTAAGCACGGAGACACCCCATGGAGACGGGTGCATAGGGAGCCCTCACACCTGCTTCCCTGCCCCAGGGCAGATCTACACACAGGGGACACAAAACCCTATAAATAAGTCAGAAATTAAATTGTTAGAAGAAAAAAAAAACCGCTATGGAAAATCACTTAGATTTTTTTTCTTGCTCTGCAGCGCCATCTGGTGTTGAATGTTTATAGCGCATTCCAAACGCTGCTTTTTGACTAATTTAGCGTAGTTTGCCCTGCATGAAGAGATCGCTTTCCCCCAAAAGCGCCCATTCCACCGCTTCGGTCGGCAGAATGGGCACTGTTACATAATCCCCGTGCTGCGTTTGTAAGAAATCAGTCCTATGGCTGTCAACTTTTCCCATTTTTTAAGGGAAATTCCCTTATTCCGAATAGGATTCCTCACAAGAAAAGGGGAAAGTTGACAGCTATGTGGCAATCCTTTAGTGTGGCAGAACTTTGGAACTCCCTGCCACTTGACACCAGGCAAGCGCCATCGACGGAACTCTTTTCGGCGTCTGCCGAAACCACATTTGTTCAGAGGAGCCTCCCTGAGAATTGGCTGAGATGGAGAAGTTGATGTGTTTAATTAAACTATTACTGAAAGGAATGGGCCTTAGGGGCAAAAAGGAAAATGTGGTATCTGCATCTGAAGACTGGGGGGGAAAAAAGGCCGGTTCATTAGAAATAGTAGAGTTGGATGCTATTATGGACTGGTGGAAGTCCAGTCCTAGAATCACAGGAACATAGAAGTGCAGGGGTGAAAGGCACTTAAGAGATCCTCTAGACTAACCCGCTGCAACACAAGAAACACGGGTAGATCTCAACACTTACCAGGCAGCGGCATTCCTCACAAGGCTTGTTGGGGGCAGGGAAGCTGTCTCCCTCCCCATATTCACGGCCCTGGAAACTGCAGCCTGCAGGGGAAGGAACAGGGAAAGACTCTGACACCCGACAATTTAAAAGGACATCGGGCGTTAGTCTGCCGAAGGCCCGGTTGGAAAAGAACGTTTTCACCTGGTGCCAAAAGAACCGTTGGCCTAGAACCAGTTTTGCCCACCTGGTACCCTCTGTGGAATAATAATAATAATAATAATAATAATAATAATAATAATAATAATAATAATAATTTATTATTTATATCCCACACATCTGGCTAGGTTTCCCCAGCCACTCTGGGTGGCTTCCAACAGAATATTAAAATACAATAGTCTATTAAATGTAACATTAAAAGCTTCCCTAAACAGGGCTGCCTTCAGATGTCTTCTCAAAGTCTGGTAGTTGTTGTTCTCTTTGACATCTGGTGGGACGGCGTTCCACAGGGCGGGCGCCACCACCGAGAAGGCCCTCTGCCTGGTTCCCTGTAACCTCACTTCTCGCAGTGAGGGAACCGCCTGAAGGCCCTTGGAGATGGACCTCAGTGTCCGGGCTGAATGATGGGGGTGGAGACGCTCCTTCAGGTCTACTGGACCGAGGCCGTTTAGGGCTTTCAAGGTCAGCACCAACACTTTGAATTGTGCTTGGAAACGTACTGGAAGCCAATGTAGGTCTTTCAAGACCAGTGTTATGTGGTCTCGGCGGCCGCTCCCAGTCACCAGTCTAGCTGCCGCATTGTGGATTAGTTGTAGTTTCCGGGTCACCTTCAAAGGTAGCCCCACGTAAAGTGCATGGCAGTAGTCCAAGCGGGAGATAACCAGAGCATGCACCACTCTGGCGAGACAGTCTGGGGGCAGGTAGGGTCTCATCCTGCGTACCAAATGGAGCTGCCCTGGACACAGAATTAACCTGCGCTTTCATGGACAGCTGTGAGTCCACAATGACTCCCAGGCTGCACACCTGGTCCTTCAGGGGCACAGTTGCCCCATTCAGGACCAGGGAATCCTCCACACCCGCCCACCTCCTGTCCCCCAAAAACAGTCCTTCTGTCTTGTCAGGATTCAACCTCAATCTGTTATCCGCCATCCATCCTCCAACCGCCTCCAGACACTCACACAGGACCTTCTTCAGCCCAGAAATCTCTGGAGGCAGCCCCCCAGATATTTCAATGCCCAAATATCGTCCTCCGAATTGAGACCCCACCCAAAATATAATTTGTTATGCTCCTCTGGATCTCCCAGTCCAAGGAGGCCCCTGTGGGGAGCCAGCCACTCCACTCTAAACCACCCACTCTGCCCCATAGCGGGTAGGGCGCCTTTGCCCAAGGGGCACTGACCTTGGCACAACGGGCACGAGCAGGGTCCGGGCACAGGGTAGGCACAGGGGGCTGGCGGGCAGAGCTTTTTCAGGCACTGAACTGAGCCGGCCTGTAGCAAACGGAGCAGAGCATTAGAATCACAGAATCGTAGATTTCGAAGGGACCTCGTGGGTCATCTAGTCCAACCCCCCGCAATGCACAGGTTCCCTTCTATGCAGTGCCAGTTTTACGTAAAAGCTAAACAAGCTATAGCTTAGGGACCCACTCTCTTGGGGCCCCCCAAAAATTTAAAGGAAAAAACAACTGGATGTACATTTCCAAAATATAAGATAAAAAAACCCAATAAAACAAAACCTACCTGCAGCAACCGTGTTTTGTGTTGTCAGCTCCTAAGATGTAAGTCATGGGCCCAGCCTGCTAGCCTGCTCCCTAAATTATCACTGCTTTGCTCCTTTCTATATATAGGGTGCCTACATTCTGAATGGACTAGTTGCAAATGTTATGTGCAAATGGCTTGAGATACCTATGAGGTCCATCAATTACCATATAGCATCGAGTCAACACAAAAAACAGAGACAGTTTGTTTGCTCATTTCTATATATAGGGTGCCTACATTCTGCTATTTATAATTATTAGCAGTTTGCATCATATATTTACACCTATTATTTCATGTTATAGCAAGTTTCTGGATATTAGGTCAGGCATAGGCAAACTTTGGCCCTCCAGATGTTTTGGACTACAATTCCCATCATCCCTGACCACTGGTCACGTTAGCTAGGGATGATGGGAGTTGCAGTCCCAAAACATCTGGCGGGCCGAAGTTTGCCTACGGCTGGAGTAGATTATGAGTCTTTCTAAATTGTGTTTCTAAAGGAACTTTTGTTATTGCCAAATGCCAATGTGTTTGCATTATTAAGTTTGTTATGAATACAAAGTCATTTTAAGTTAGAGCTTAATAATTATTTCACTATCAATATACTTGTTCTTAATTGTATTTCACTATCAATATACTTGTTCTTAATTATCTTTCACTATTAATATACTTCTTAATTGTAATTCAGTTCAACAATTACTTTGATAAAATACATATTTTGTTATGTGCAAATGGCTTGAGATAACTATGAGGTCCATCAGTTACCATCTAACATATATTCAACACACAAAAAAAGCAACAATTTGTTGTTGACAAAGGACAGCTGGACATATAAAAGGCTCCATTACCTTCAGGAGCTTAGGGCCTCATCAAACCGAAATCTGGCCCTGCTTCTACGATCCCATCTTGTGGGAAAGCCCAAAGCGATATTGTGGAAAGGGGAGTTGCTGTTCCACAATTTTTTTTGCAACCAAGGCGGGGCTGACCCACGCAGAGACAGAACGTGTCCCTGTCCCCAGCCCCAGATTTTGAGCTGCTTACATCTCTCAGCCCCTGACCAACTCACCTTGCAGGTACACTGGGAGCAGAGAGGGTCCCCAGGATCGGCAAAGCTCTGCCCGTTGCTAACTGTGACGCCGTTATAGGAACAGCCTGTTTGGAGACAGGAGAAGACGGCGAACGGTGATGAACTCCCTGCTTTTGCAAGTTCCAGTCTGGAGGTCTACGTGGGGCTGCCTTTGAGACTGACCCAGAAACTCCAGCGGATGTAGAATGCCGCAGCGAGACTCCTTACGGGGTCCTCGCCGCAGGATCACATTCACCCGGTGCTATACCAGCTGCACTGGCTCCCGGTGGAGTACAGGATCAGGTTTAAGGTGCTGGTTTTAACCTTTAAAGCCCTATACGGCCTAGGACCCTCGTACCTACAGGACCGCCTCTCCTGGTATGTCCCACGGAGGACCTTACGGTCTTCAAACAAAAACATCTTGGAGGTCCCAGGCCACAGGGAGGTTAGGCTGGCCTCAACCAGAGCCAGGGCTTTTTCGGCCGTGGCCCCGATCTGGTGGAACGCTCTGTCACAAGAGACTAGGGCCCTGCGGGACTTGACATCTTTCCGCAGGGCCTGCAAGACGGAGCTGTTCCACCAGGCCTTTGGCCAAGGCACAGTCTGACCCCCTCCTGTGGTAATCCTCACAGAACTCTGGCCCAATGCTTGCCATTAATTTGATTCTGAATTGATTTTAAAATGAATTGATTTTAGAATGCTGTGCCACTTTTTTTGTTGGTAGCCACGCTGAGCCTGGCTTCGGCCGGGGAGGGCGGGATATAAAATAAATAAATAATAATAATAATAATAATAATAATAATAATAATAATAATAATAATTCTGCAGGAAACAGTGCCCCTGAGCATGTTCAGAAAGCCTCTCCAGCTTTTCAGAGGCAGATCTGAACGCTTCTCTTCCTTGTCCGCTCCAGTTTCTGCCTGTAGCCCCCTCTCCCCCCCTCTCGCCCCGGCACTCTGACCTCACCATGGCAGACAGGGCAGCACTGGCCAGGCCCCCGGACGGGGTGGGAGCATCCCGCTTTGTAGCAGGGCTTTTTGGCGCAGGTGACAAATCCATTCATGCAGGTGCAGAGTCCGCAGGCGTCCTGGGGGTCCGGGAACTCCTGGCCGTTCAGGTAGCCCTCAGAGAGGTACGTGCAACCTGGGGTGGTAGAAATGAAGGCAGGAGATAATTTCAGGCTCACACGCAGGCGGGCGAGAGGGAATAATTAGTAATATCCATGCAACATGCGGTCAGTAGCAGGGGTTACATAACGTTATGATCACTGTTGTTGTTGTTCAGTCGGTTAGTCGTGTCCGACTCTTTGTGACCCCCTGGACCAGAGCACGCCAGGCACTCCTGTCTTCCACTGCCTCCCGCAGTTTGGTCAAACTCATGCTGGTAGCTTCGAGAACACTGTCCCACCATCTCGTCCTCTGTCATCCCCTTCTCCTTGTGCCCTCCATCTTTCGAAGAATTGATGCTTTTGAATTCTGGTGCTGGAGGAGACTCTTGAGAGTCCCATGGACTGCAAGAAGATCAAACCTCTCCATTCTGAAGGAAATCAGCCCTGAGTGCTCACTGGAAGGACGGATCCTGAAGCTGAGGCTCCAAGACTTTGGCCACCTCATGAGAAGAGAAGACTCCCTGGAGAAGACTCTGATGTTGGGAAAGATGGAGGGCACAAGGAGAAGAGGACGACAGAGGATGAGATGGTTGGACAGTGTTCTCTAAGCTACCAGCATGAGTTTGACCAAACTGCGGGAGGCAGTGGAAGACAGGAGTGCCTGGTGTGCTCTGGTCCAGGGGGTCATGAAGAGTCGGACACGACTAAACAACAAATATATATATATATATATACATATGCATACAGTGGTACCTCGGGTTAAGTATTTAATTCGTTCTGGAGGTCCGTTCTTAACCTGAAACTGTTTTTAACCTGAAGCACCACTTTAGCTAATGGGGCCTTCTGCTGCTGCCGCGCTGCCGGAGCACAATTTCTGTTCTCATCCTGAAGCAAAGTTCTCAACCCGAGGTACTATTTCTGGGTTAGCAGAGTCTGTAACCTGAAGCGTATGTAACCTGAGGTACCACTGTATGTGTTCTGTGTGTGTGTGTGTGTGTGTGTGTCTATCATCTATATCTATCTATCTATCTATCTATCATCTATCTATCATCTATCTCTATCTATCTATCATCTATCTATCTATATCTATCATCTATCTATCTATCTATCTATCATCTATCTATCTATCATCTATCTATATCTATCTATCTATCTATCTATCATCTATCATCTATCATCTATCTATCATCTATCTATCTATCTATCTATCTATCATCTATCTATCTATCTATCTATCTATCTATATAATCTATCTATCTATCATCTATCTATCTATCATCTATCTATCTATCATCTATCTATCTATCTATCTATCTATATCTATCTATCTATCTATCTATCTATCATCTATCTATCATCTATCTATCTATCATCTATCTATCTATCATCTATCTATCTATCTATCATCTATCTATCTATCTATCTATCTATCATCTATCATCTATCATCTATCATCTATCATCTATCTATCTATCTATCTATCTATCATCTATCTATCATCTATCTATCTATCTATCTATCTATCTATCTATCTATCATCTATCATCTATCTATCTATCTATCTATCTATCTATCTATCTATCTATCTATATCTATCATCTATCTATCTATCTATCTATCTATCTATCTATCATCTATCTATCTATCTATCTATCTATCTATCTATCTATCTATCATCTATCTATCTATCTATCTATCTATCATCTATCTATCTATCTATCTATCTATCATCTATCTATCATCTATCTATCTATCATCTATCTATCTATCTATCTATCTATCTATCTATCTATCTATCTATCTATATCATCTATCATCTATCTATCTATCTTTCCTCTTTGGCATGCATCCAGAGCGTTTACCTTCGCAGACTTTGCAGCAAGGTCCCGCGACGGGGAAGGGGCACTCCAATGGCGGGCAGGATTTGGCCTTGCAGGTGACGCTCCCCTCCCAGCAGGAGCAGACTCTGCAGGGGTCCTTGGGGTCGGGGAAGTGTTCTCCGTTGGGGAGTTCTTTCGCCTGGTAAAGGCAACCTGGGGGCGGCCGGGGAAGAGAGAGCACAGAGGAGGGCTAGTCAATGAAGAAAGGGGAGGGGTGATTGGAGCCAGGACTCCTGGGTTCTGGAAGGGAAGGCGGTGGGGAGGGAGAAGGGAGCTGATGGGTTAAACAAAGGGGCGTATGAGAGTATGGGGGTTCAAGGTTCTTATATCGATTTACAAAGCCCTGGACAACAATGGGAAGCAAAACCTTCAGCGCCGTCTGCCGAGTCCTGTGGAACTCCCTGCCACTAGAAAAAGATTTGTTGTCAAACAAACCTCACTAACTCAGGAACGACTGATAGCGCTCTGCAGATGATCTGAGCCATCAAGCTCAGGGTCCAGTTGGTCCCCATGCTATTCCAGACCCAAGTTGCTCAGGGCTTTGTAAATCGATATAAGAACCTTGACCGCGGCTTGGCGGCAGATGCGTGGCCAGTTGTCGCCACTCCCTGTAGCCTGACAACCTCAATGAAGTGTTTTCCGCGTGTGCCAGGCTCTGAGTGTTGACCCAAGTTAGGAAGGATGTTAATAAACAATGTATCCTCTCCTGCCTCCCTGAACATTCCCACATGCATAAGCTCAGAAGTGATCGCTCACCGTCGCACGAGCGGCAGCAGTCCAGTTGCAGCGGGTGGGAGCACTGGGCGGGCGCGCAGGGCTGGCGTTGGCAGGTGATGGTCCCATTGTTGCAGATGCAGTCGCGGCACTTGTCCGACGGGTCGTAGAACCGCCCCATGTGCTGGTAGGGGACACCGAGGTAGATGCAGCCGGCTGGGGGAGCTGTAAGAAGGAAGAAAGGAGCGTTGAGAGTTGGAAAGTGGTGGCCTGTTGGAGTGGCATGGGAGGGACGCGGGTGGTGCTGTGGGTTAAACCACAGAGCCTAGGACTTGCCGATCAGAAGGTCGGCGGTTTGAATCCCTGCGACAGGGTGAGCTACTGTTGCTCGGTCCCTGCTCCTGCCAACCTAGCAGTTCGAAAGCACGTCAAAGTGCAAGTAGATAAATAGGTACCGCTCCGGTGGGAAGGTAAACGGTGTTTCCATGCGCTGCTCTGGTTCACCAGACGCGGCTTAGTCATGCTGGCCACATGACCCAGAAGCCGTATGCCGGCTCCCTCGGCCAATAAAGCGAGATGAGCGCCGCAACCCCAGAGTCGGTCACAACTGGACCTAATGGTCAGGGGTCCCTTTACCTTTACCTTTACCTTTAGAGTGGTATATAAAAGATGAACAGGTCAAGTTAATAATAATAATTTATTATTTATACCCCTCCCATCTGGCTGGGTTTCCCCAGCCACTCTGGGCGGCTTCCAATAAAACACTAAAATACAATAACCTATTAAGCATTAAAAGCTTCCATAAACAGGGCTGCCTTCAGATGTGTTCTAAAAGTTTGGTAGTTATTTTTCTCCTCTGACATCTGGTGGGAGGGCGTTCCACAGGGCGGGTGCCACTACTGAGAAGGCCCTCTGCTTTTTGCCCCTGGGCAATTCGGCTCCAGGGACCACGCATTCGCTCCGTAAGACGCACAGACATTTCCCCTTACTTTTTAGGAGGAAAAAAGTGCGTCTTATGGAGTGATGGAGTGAAAAATACGGTACTTACGGCAGGAGCTGCTGACAGAGTTTCTGTTGGCGTGAGGGGCGCACGCGCTTAGGAAATAAGTGAGCGAGCAACAAGCCCTTCGGGGATCGGACCCCATGCCAGGGAAGCGGGTAGACCCTGGAAGGTGAAGCTGGTGCAGTTCCTTACCTGGACACTGGGGGCAGCATTCTCCAGGCATCAGGAACGGTTCCGGGCACAGAAGGGGCGGGCAACGGCGCGAGAGGCACTGGACGTTCCCATTCTGCAGACGGGACGGGGGGAGAAAAGCTGGCTGAGCATTGCGCTGGTACAGTTCTGTGATTCTACAGTGCTAGGATTCCCGCTTCGTAAGGGAGGGGGTTGGACTAGATGGCCCCTGGGTGCCCCTTCTGTGACTGCAAAGGGGAAAGACCCCACCATCCTTTCCCTGCCACCCTGGCACTCACGATGCAGTGGCACTGCCGGCACTTGTCCGTGGGGTGGGGGAACTCAGCTCCGTTGGGGTACTCCTTCCCGGCGTAGTTGCAACCTGTGCAGGAAGGGAAGGGTTAATAGCGGGACTCGTTAGTTGGAGAAAGGGTTCTGTGTGGGTCTGGGGAGCAGAGCTGACTGGGGGCAAGACCAGGAAACAAGTGGGGATCCCCAGGGTTCCCTTCCAAATCAGTGCCAGATTTGCATATAAGCTGAACAAGCTATAGCTTAGGGCCCCACTCTCTTGGGGGTCCCAAAAAAATGTAAAAGGAAAAAAACCTGGATATACATTTGCAAAATAAAAAAACAAATAAAAGCTACATACAGCAACCGTGTTTTGTGTTGTGGAGGCTCCTATGATTTAAGAAATGGGCCCCGCCTGCTCCCTAAAATATCCCTGGTTTGCTCCTTTCTATATACAGGGAGCCTACATTCTGCTATTTATAATTATTAGCAGTTTGCACCATATATTTACACCTATTATTTCATGTTGAGATACCTGTTGGGTCCATCCATTACCATATAGCATATATTCAACACACAAAAAAGAGACAATTTGTTTGCTCATTTCTATATATAGGGTGCCTACATTCTGCTATTTATAATTATTAACCGTTTGCATCATATATTTACACCTATTAATTCATGTTATAGCAAGTTTCTAGATATTAGGTCAGGCATAGGCAAACTTTGGCCCTCCAGATGTTTTGGTCCTGTTAACTAGGGATGATGGGAATTGTAGTCCAAAACATCTGGAGGGCCAAAGTTTGCCTATGGCCGGATTAGATTATGAGTCTTTGTAAACTGTGTTCCTAAAGGAACTTTTGTTATTGCCAAATGCTGATGTGTTTTCATTATTAAGTTTGTTATGAATAAAAAGTCATTTTAAGTTAGAACTTAATAATTATTTCACTGTTAATATACTTGTTCTTAATTATATTTCACTATTAATATACTTGTTCTTAATTGTATTTCACTATGAATATACTTAGGGATAGCAGGTGGTGCTGTGGTCTAAACCACAGAGCCTAGGACTTGCTCCCGTTCCTCAGTCCCTGCTCCTGCCAACCTAGCAGTTCAAAAGCACGTCAAAGTGTGAGTAGATAAATAGGGGGAACGTAAACGGTGTTTCCGTGCTTTGCTCTGGTTCGCCAGAAGCAGCTTAGTCCTGCTGGCCACATGATCCGGAAGCTGTACGCCGGCTCCCTCGGCCAATAAAGCGAGATGAGCGCCGCAACCCCAGAGCCGGCCACGGCTGGATCTAATGGTCAGGGGTCCCTTTACCTTTTTATGAATATACTTGTTCTGAATTGTATTTCACTGTCAATATACTTGTTCTTAATTGTATTTCACTATTAATATACTTCTTCTTAACAGTATTTCAGTTCAGCAATTACTTTGATAAAATACATATCTTGTTATGTGCAAATGGCTTTAGGACCATATTAGGTCTATTAGGTCCAAAAAAACCCACATAGCATATATTCAACACAAAAAACCAGTGACAATTTGTTGTTGACAAAGGACACCTGGACATAACAAGGGCCCCATGTTATGGAAATTATGGGGGGGGCACATCTTTAAAGTTAAATATTACAAATATTATGCCCGAATATATCCTTCCAACTTGACAGCTCAGGGAAGTCACCTAAGTTTAAAAATAATATAAAATCATCTCCTTTCCCAGTTCTCCCCATTCCAAAGCTATTTTCCCCTGGTAAAAGGACTCCAGGAAGTTCCCAGAGGTGACAATTGCTGGGCTCATTGTTAGCCAAAGGAAGCCAAATCTCATCACCTGACTCGCCTCAGGCTCCAGACATGCAAAGGAACTTCTATTGTACTTTTGGGTGGTGGGTACTTAAGACATATTTGTCTATGCTAATCTTATACCTGAGTCTTGCCCTGCCATGTCTGCTTATGCTAATCTTGTACCAAGGACTTGTCGGGACATGTTTGCCAAGGTTAACCCCTCCCCTTTGAACTGTATTCTGGGATGTGGTGGGAAAGTTTTAAAGGTCTTTGTCACCCCATCCTTGGGGTTCAAAATTTGCTCTTTGAACCTATTGCGCAATAAACTTTGGTCTACAGCTGTTTGCTCCGGTTGGCTGGATTCCTTCCTTTATTCCGCAGGGAACCACGGGCTCTGCCCGACCAGCTGGGGGACTGAGCAGCCTCACACCTAGATTTTTCCCTAACACCCATTGCCTTCAGCATCTTAGGGCTTCATCAAACCGAAATTCGGCCCTGTTCCAAATCCATGATTCCATTACATTCTGGATGTGATTCCTGCCTTTCAGGGGCTTGGGCTAGATCATGAGTAGGCAAACTAAGGCCTGGGGGCCGGATCCAGCCCAATCGCCTTTTCAATCCGGCCCGCAGATGGTCTGGGAATCAGCATGTTTTTACATTAGTAGAATGTGTCCTTTTATTTAAAATGCATCTCTGGGTTATTTGTGGGGCATAGGAATTCATTCATGTTTTTTTTCCAAAATATCGTCTGGCCCCCCACAAGGTCTGAGGGACAGTGGACCGGCCCCCTGCTGAAAAAGTTTGCTAGATGATCCCTTGGTGTGTGTGTGGGGTCCCCTTCCAAATGTACGATTCTGTGATTCCCGGGATGGGGTGTGTGTGTGTGGCATTCTAGCCGAGTGCAGGAGATGCTCACCGTTGCAGTTGTTCTGGCAGCAGGATCCGGGCAAGGGGTGAGCGCACAGGGCTCCCGGGCACTGACGCTCCTTGCAGCGCAGTTCTCCAGCGGTGCACAGGCACGCCTGGCAGGGGTTCAGCGGGTTCGGCAGCTCCTCTCCGTCCAGCACCACTCGGTTGTCCTGAGTGCAATCTGTGTGGGAATGTTCAGGGAGGCAAGAAAGGATATACTGTTTATCAATATCCTTCCTAATTTGCGCTAGCAAGTTCCTTTACTTAGTGCAGTTTCACATTCCCCTTTTAAACACACGGCGGGTAGCTGGTTGCAGGCTCGTGTAAGCCTCTCACTATTAGGTTCCTGGTAAGTTCCCTTCTATCTCTCTTAAAAGAATAAGCACGTCACAATCTTGTGTAAAGTACATAAAAGTACAGTGGACGCTCGGGTTGCGAACGTGATCCGTGTGGGAGGCACGTTTGTAACCGGCAGCGTTCACAACCCGCGACTCGTGCGATTCGGCGCTTCTGCTGTATTCTTAGTTTTAGATTTTGATTTATGTGGAAATTTTTCCCCACATAATTGTAATTGGAATTACCCATTCGATGACTCACCGGGGCACTTTGGACAGCATATTCCAGGCCTCCTCTCCGGATGTGGACAAGTCAGTGGGGTGCAAGGAGTGGGGGAGCAGCGGACGGTGCCATCCTGCGGCGGAGAAGAAGGCATTGTTGTTTATTATTGCTATTAAATTTGTATACTGCCCTTTTCCTCCCAAAGAACTCAAGGTGGGTCACGGCACAAGTGGTTCTGCCCCAAAACTGCGGTCTCTGCTTCTGTTCGTTCCCTGCCTAAACTGGACAGACTCAGGACGCCTCCAGATATCTTTCGGATGGGGTTGCAGAAGAGTTCACAAAGCTGATCAAAGATGGTCAGACTTTGCAAGACCTGAGCTGCTCAACTGACTGGTAAGGAGAGGCCCACTTAATTACAATGGTACCTCTGGTTGCGAACGGGTTCCGTTCCGGAGGCCTGTTCACAACATGAAAGGAGCGCAACCCACAGCGGCGCGTCTGTGCACATGCAGGTTGCAATTCGCCACTTCTGCGCATGCGTGTGTCGTCATTTTGTGCTTCTGCGCATGCACGAGCAGCAAAACCCAGAAGTAATCCTTTCTGGTACTTCCGGGTCACCGCAGGATGTAGTAACATGAAGCGGATGTAACATAAGGTATGACTGTATCTGGCTTGTGAGACAGCTAATGTCCAGGAAAACGGCCTCTGGGCATGCTGGGGTGACGTTCAGCTGCATCTACACACAGGCAAAAACCCACAATAAATACCGTATTTTTCGCTCAGTAAGGCACACTTTTTTCCTCCTAAAAAGGAAGGGGAAATGTCTGTGCGTCTTATGGGGCGAATGTGCGGTCAATCGCTGGCTCTTGCCCAGGCCTCCATTGTTGAACGTGCTGCAGACGGAGGCCGTTTGTTTCCCCAGCGACATGGGACTGGCTGATTAGATTATCTATTTGGAAACTGTAGAAACAGCTCCCTTTCCGTTCCTAAAGAAGCTGCAGAACTGTGAGTTGAACCCCATGAAAACAGGATTTTTTCTCCTTTGCAAAAGAAGCTGCACAACTTTGAGCTGATCCTCAAAAAAATGGGGCTTTCTCCCTTTCCTCCTCCAAAAACTAGGTGCATCTTATGGTCAGGTGCATCTTATGGAGCGAAAAATACAGCAAGTCATAAATTAAATCATTATAACAAAAGGGAAAAAACCCGCTATGTAAAATTGCATAGAAAAGTTTTGGGCTTTACAGTGCCACCTAGTGTTACATGTTCATAACACATTCAAAATACAGTTTTTTTGACTAATGCAGCTGAGTCCCCTGCTGGCTCTCACCAGACACCGGCAGCTCTGGCAGGGATGGTCTGGGTCAACGAACTCTTGCCCGTTGCTGTAGAGCCGCTGGTTGTAGGAGCATTGATGGCACCCTGGGCAGCAGGACCCTGCAGAGGAGGCAGAGGGTGAGAGTCACAATTCAACACCTACTGGGTGCTGGTCTGGCTAAGAACCTTGTTTGGTACCCATCTGTCATCGTTCTGCCTAGACATTGAGGTCCAGCTCTGAGGGTCTTCTGGCAGTTCCCTCCCTGCGAGAAGCCAAGTTACAGGGAACCAGGCAGAGGGCCTTCTCGGTGGTGGCACCCACCCTGTGGAACACCCTCCCACCAGTTGTCAAAGAGGAAAACAACCACCAGACTTTTAGAAGACATCTGAAGGCAGCCCTTGTGGGAATGTTCAGGGTGACCCAATACTAAGAATCTGTCAAGAATGTACAACTTGCTGTTGAAATGGAATACACAGGATGAAACGGTTAAATCAGCTATGATTAAATGGGCACAGGATATTGGACATGACATTATGTTTGCTGACTGGGAACAGTTATGGACCACCGGAATGAAGTTTACGGCATGTAATGCCCTAAGAGAGAATATTATGAAAATGATTTATAGGTGGTACATGACCCCAGTCAAGCTTGCAAAAATCTACCATTTGCCCAATAATAAATGCTGGAAATGTAATGAAACTGAAGGTACTTTCTATCACCTTTGGTGGACGTGCCCAAGGATTAAGGTCTTCTGGGAAATGATTTATAATGAAATTAAGAAGGTGCTCAAGTGTACCTTTCATAAGAAACCAGAGGCTTTTCTCCTGGGCATGGTAGGCCAATTGGTGTCAAAGAAAGATAGGACGTTTTTTATGTATGCTACAACAGCAGCAAGAGTTTTTTTTTTTTGCAAGTAAATTTTCTTTATTTTCATTAATTATACATATATACAATCTAGATTACATAAGTTACTTATAACATTGCTGTTACCAAAATCATATACATAATACATACTTATTTGGAGCTCCGCCGAGCCTTGGACTTCCCTTCACTTCATTGGTAAGTATCAGATAATATCAAAAGTTACGTGTTTTATCTCCTTTACATACTTGTCAAACACTGTTAGAGTTGTTCTATTCCTGCCAGAGTCGTCGAAGTTCTATACTTATCTCTTATATATACCAGATATTTATTCCAATTTTCATGAAACTTCTGATCGTCTTGGTCTCTTAGTCTTCCTGTTAATCTAGCTAGTTCAACAGCAGCAAGAGTTTTACTAGCAAAGTATTGGAAGACACAAGAACTACCCACACTGGAAGAGTGGCAGACGAAGGTGATTGACTATATGGGACTGGCGGAGATGATGGGCAGAATCCGTGACCAAGGGAAAGAGACGGTGGAAGAAGATTGGAAGAAATTTAAATTTTATCTTAAAAATTGTTGTAAAATTAGTGAGTGTTAAAATGTCATGGGTAAAGCATAGCAGATTTGCAGCGATAAATGATTGGATAAGAGAAAAAAAGGGGGTTAAAGAAAGGGATTTATAAGTAATTTAGATCAGGGGTTGCTGAAAAAGTTTAAAACGGATGCAGAAAAGGGAGGCATGGGGAAGTCGTTGAAATTGGGTTTAAGAAAAAAGATTATGAAATTATACATGTTTATATGTTTGTTTGTTTTTGTATTGTTGTTTGTAATGTCTTATAATATATGTTGAAAAACCAATAAAAATTTTATAAAAAAAAAAAGGGAATGTTCAGGGTGGCAGGAGAGGATATATTGTTTATTGAGATCCTTCCTAACTTGTGCTAGCAAGTTCCTTTACTTAGCAAAGTTACATCCCCCTTTTTACATGCACAGCAGATAGCTGGTTGCAGGCTCATGTGAGCCTCTCACTCTTATACAATTCAGTCTGTCTCAGACTTTATTGTACATTCCTGGTAAATTCCTTTGAATCCCTCTTAAAAAGAATAAAGACGCCACAATCTTATTCAAAGATGATAAAATGAGTTTACTCACATCACAGCTGGATTCCTGAATGCAGACTTAGTTGCAGATATGTACATGTGGATCTACCCCATATGGGGGAATAGTCCCATTGCTTCTGCTAGCTGACAGCTAGCAAAGCAGTCCTAGCTAAAAACTGGTGAAGAAGGAAGTTAAAAAGAGGTGAAGGGTGCTGCGTGACTCGTCCTTTCATTACCTGGACAGGTGAGGTCATGCCCATCTTTCATCACATGCAAAAGGAAGGATGTTCCAGCCAGGAGGAGCAGGAAGTTTCAACTAGTTGAACTAAACATTCCCTCGTATGTCTTCTCTAGCATTAGAGTGGTACCTCGTCTAGCGTCCGCCTCATCGAGTGCCTATTCTGTCGAACGTCCGAAGTACCGGAAAGGGTTACTTCCGAGTTCACCGCTCGCGCATGCGCAGAAGCGCAAACCGCTCTGCGCGCATGTGCAAACGCGACACTTTGTCCAGCATCCTTTTTGTCCAGCGATTGAGGCTCCTGAATGGATCCCAGTCGCAAAACAAGGTACCATTGTACAAGGATTGTTGTACTTCACTGCCTCTCATGGATCACATCCCACAGCCTTGTTTAGGGAAGTTGTTTTTGTTTTAGTTTGATAATTTTATTTGCTTAATTGTTTATACGTGATGGCCCTTGTGGCCCCTTCCAACTCTACAATATCAGGAAGTCTTTAATGTTTGGTGTTTTATTGTGTTTTTATAAGTGCTGGAAGCCGCCCAGTGTTGCCAAGGAAAACCAGCCATTTGGGTGGGTACTATCATCATCACCACCATCATCATTACAGTTCTATGATTCTATGTTTGTATTTCATATTTAAATTATACAGGCCAGTGGTTGATGCAAAAGTCTATCTATCTAAAACTGTCAACCAGAAGGAGGCAGAATATGTTTCTTATTTAATCTGTCCTGCACAAAGCACCCCCAGTGCCTCCATTTCCCAGCTCCCAGTTGCGGGTCTCCCTATTGCAGCCTCAGATTTGAAATACTCACTTTCTGTGTTTTTTCCTCCCCAGATAATGTACCTTACTGAACATCATTGGTATTTGCTCCTTATCATTCCTTCCAATAACAAATTCAGGTGGGGAGCACTGACAGGATTGCAGCCAAAACAAGGCCGTGGGGAGAAAAGGGAATTTTTAAATGTTTGATGTTTTACAGTGTTTTTAATATTCTGCTGGGAGCCGCCCAGAGTGGCTGGGGAAACCCAGCCAGATGGGCAGAGTGTGAATAATAAAAAATTATTATTATTATTAAGATCTGTTAATGCTGTGAGCCCCTCTGTCTTACACTCAGGTTGTATACATGCGCAGAGAAAACCATGCACCCTGAAGGCACTATTTTCTCTGCTAGGCTTCATTCCAAGGAAATCAAACTTTGGGTAAGTTCCCGGGACCCCTGGAGTCCCTCATTGCCTCCGGCTCCTAAAATGTTGTTTTGAATTAACAGCCCAGATGTGCAGCAACGTCCGTTCCAGATGTTCAAATGCAAATTTGGGATGGGAGGAAGAGGAAAGGTGGTTTGGGTGCCCTTCAGACATTACAGACAACTCTCCCTAGTTCCAGCCAATGCATTCATGCTCGAAAAGTACCGTATTGACCCGAATATAAGCCGCACGCGCAAATAAGACACACCTTTAACATTCGGGGGGGGGGGGAGAGACAATACTTGAATATAAGCCGCTCCCTTAAAATTGGAGGGAAAAGGGGAAAAGCCAATTAGATTCACGGAATACCATACACTCGCTAAAATCGCAAATCGCTATTCAATTGCTACAATTCCACAGGCACTCACGCTTGTAACAATACCGCATTGTAAAATACGGGACAAGCGATGAATGACTTTAGAATTAATTGCACAACAGTCTCAAGCTCGCAAATCGGCAATAGAACATTTTGTGTGTGTTCTGATTTACCGTATGCCTGTTTCAACAGCAATATCATTAACGCCCAATTTTGTCAGGTTGCGAATATAAGCCGCACGTTAACTTTTCACGGTCGGAATTGGGGGGGGGGCTTATATTTGGACCAATACGGTATCATGAAAAGGACCTGGAGGGCACCAGGTTGGCAATGGCTGACTTGGCACATGAACGGTACAAAGGAATTTGATGCATCTGTCTGTGTCAGCTGCCCCCTCCCTGTAGCGGAGCCTTGGAGGCGGGTCATCCAGGTGCGCGCTCACCTTGCAGCTGGGCTGGATGTTGGCAAGGAAGTTGGGGGCAGGGAGTGGGGCTGCACACCGGCTCCCCCTGGAGGCAGATGCAGCTGGTGCAGGGCTCGCCCTCCGGTTCCCACTCGGTGCCGTCTTCAAACTCCACACTGTCAAGGACACACACTGGTGGGAGAGAGAGAGAGAGAGAGAGAGAGTTGTCATCATAGGACTGGTGGCGGGGTCAGTCTGGATGATGCCTGGGGGTCCCTTCCAAACCTGCAATCCAGAAGAAATCTCTACCTTGTGTTGACCTCCCTCTAGACACAAGGCTGCATAGGGTACACAACGTGGGACAGTAAAAATCTTGAAGAGGAAAACTGCCTGCACTTGTTCTACCAACTGGGTAAACCCTGGCAGCCAGACTCGAATACCAATACAGCAATTGAGCTATAATTTTGGCATTGAAGACCTTAAGGGCAGAAGGGATATGCGAATTACCTCTTGTTATGAAAAAATGCATTATGGCCTGTATAGACATCTTACTGGCATTCACTGCCATCGCACGGTGCGAGGAACATAGGAGCCTATGATGGATTGTAATTCCCAGATACAGTGGTACCTCTAGATACGAACGGGATCTGTTCTGGAGCCCCGTTCACCTCTAGAAGCAAACGTAACCAGCAACGGCATGTCTGCTCACACGCGTGTAGCTTTTTGCCACTTCTGCGCATACGAGTGATGTCATTTTGAGTGTCTGCGCATGCACAAGTGGCGAAACCCGGAAGTAACGCACTCCGTTACTTCCAGGTTGCCGCAGAGCGCAACTAGAATGTGCTCAACCCGAAGCACATTCAACCCGAGGTATGACTGTAGTTGAATTTGAATACCTCCTGGATGGGTTTCCCACCAGATACCCAGCTATAGCTCTTGCGTGAATTCCCAAAAACCATCATTTTGCCTTTGTCAAAGTTCATGCACAATTTCATTCTGGACAGATAGTCAATACAGGAATTTAACAATTGCTTTAAACCAATTCTTGTCCGTGAAAGCAAAATAATATCATCTGCGTATAGGAGGATGAAGGATGCTTCATGCATTGAGTTTTGGGCTGAGGGCATCCACCTGTTTTAGTGAGGAAGCGAGGTCGTTAAGAAAAAGGTTAAAAAGAGAGGGAGCGAGTACACAGCCCTGATTTCCTCCTTGGTTTATGATGACGGGATCTGTCATTACATTCCCTGGTGTTGTTCTTATACGGCAGCTGTTCTTTGTACAGCAGTACCTCTGGATGCGAACGGGATCTGTTCCTATTTATCTACGTGCTTTCGAACTGCAAGGTTGGCAGGAGCAGGGACCGAGCAACGGGAGCTCACCCCGTCGCGGGGATTTGAACCGCCGACCTTCTGATTGGCAAGCCCTAGGCTCTGTGGTTTAACCCACAGCGCCACCCGCATCCCTATAAATTACCATAAAGGTCCATAAATTACCATATACAGTAGCATATATTCAACACAAAACAGCGACCGTTTGTTGTTGGCTAAGGACAGCTGGACATAGAAAGGGCCCCATGACCTTCAGGAGCTTAGGGCCGCATCAAACCGAAATCCGGCCCTGGGCAAAGCTTTGCCTGCCCTGGGGTTCAAAGCTCACCTTTGCAGAGTGGGCAGCAGTGTCCTGGGTCTTGGACGGGGTGGGAGCAAGTCGCTGGGGGGCACAGCTCCTCATGGCACCGGACGTGCCCATCCTGTAGACAGGGAAGAAGGAGGTCAGCAGAATCTCGCAAGACTCTGGCTCGGAAAGTATTTGCTCGTGTTTACGGGCGTTTTGAGATTGGTGCAAGTTGTTCTGAGCGTTAAGACTTTTTGCAAATGAATAAGGAAGCAAATAAATTTGCCACACTGAGCTCCTTGGAGGGGTGTAATTGTTAGAATAAAAATAATAAACGAATTTGTTGTCACCCACCCCAAAGAAGCGGGGGGGGGGGCGTTTTGCAATAAGGAAAGTGACAGGAAAATGCACTGGAAAGTGTGGGAGTTGCTCTGACGCAACGCCGTCTAATCTCCCCACAAGCAGGTCAGAATGAATGGCCATGAAATAAGGAACTTCGTTTAATCTCCCCACAAGCAGGTCAGAATGAATGGCCACAAAATAAGGAACTTCGTCTAATCTCTCCACAAATGAATCAGAATGAATGGCATGAAGTAAGGAACTTCGTCTAATCTCCCCACAAGCAGGTCAGAATGAATGGCCACAAAATAAGGAACTTAGTCTAATCTCTCCACAAATGAATCAGAATGAATGGCATGAAGTAAGGAACTTCGTCTAATCTCCCCACAAGCAGGTCAGAATGAATGGGCATGAAATAAGGAACTTCGTCTGATCTCCCCACAAGCAGGTAAAAATGAATAGTAATGAAATAAAGAACTTTGTCTAATCTCCCCACAAGCAAATCAGAATGAATGGTCATGAAATAAGGAACTTCATCTAATCTCCCCACAAGCAGGTAAAAATGAATAGTAATGAAATAAGGAACTTTGTCTAATCTCCCCACAAGCAAATCAGAATGAATGGTCATGAAATAAGGAACTTCATCTAATCTTCCCACAAGCAGGTCAAAATGAATAGTAATGAAATAAGGAACTTAGTCTAATCTCTCCACAAATGAATCAGAATGAATGGCATGAAGTAAGGAACTTCATTTAATCTCCCCACAAGCAAATCAGAATGAATGGTAATGAAATAAGGAACTTTGTCTAATCTCCCTACAAGCAAATCAGAATGAATGGTCATGAAATAAGGAACTTCATCTAATCTCCCTACAAGCAAATCAGTATGAATGGTCAGGAAACAGGTAACTTCATCTAATCTCCCCACAAGCAGGTCAAAATGAATAGTAATGAAATAAGGAACTTCATTTAATCTCCCCACAAGCAAATCAGAATGAATGGGCATGAAATAAGGAACTTCATCTAATCTCCCCACAAGCAAATCAGAATGAATGGTCATGAAACAGGTAACTTCATCTAATCTCTCCACAATCGAATCAGAACGAACGTTCAGGAAACAGGCAACTTCGTCTAATCTCTCCACAAAATGAATGTTCAACCAAACAGGTCACCTGGAAGCAACGAGGGACCTGCTGGAGCGAAAGGGATGAACCCCTCCCTCCCCGCTGTGCCATGAGTGGCACCCCCCCTCTGAGCACAGCCCCTCCCTGGCCCACCCCTGCCCTACTCACTGAGCACGTGCACTGAAGGCAAGGGCTGCCCCCTGCAGGCCGAAAGGTGTCCCCGTTCTGGAAGGGCCGTCCTTCAAACTCACACACTGTCCAGGCGGATCAAGGAAGGGGGAGAGAGGAGCAGGAGGTCAAGCAAATGGCATTTTAAGCTCCACCACCACCCAAAAAAATGCTAAATCAACTGTGGGGTCAGGATCCTGCCCAGTCCTGCCTCTGCCCTTCCCCCAGGACACTCCTGTCCAAGATCCCACAACGAGGAGATTTCACCCCTCCCATTCCAAGAATCTGCTGATGTTCTCTGCTGATTCTTCAGAGAGGAGGGGCGGTTTCTGCTCTCTGCTTATTCTGCTCCAGCCTCACATCAAAGAGTGAGAGAGAGAGACTGAGTGTTAGAGAGAGATCGTGTGTATAGATAAGGTTGCTGCTAAGAGCAGCTGCAGACACTCAGTGCAGTTCAGCATTTTTCGTTTAGACCTCATTTAGCTCTGTATATAGTTGTGTATTATAATTGTAGATAGAATAAAGAAGATATTCTACAGAGCTGCTCTCCGAGTCGTTTATGCTCTGCTATACTCTGCTGTGCGATGACTGTCTTCTTGTGGAAGTGAATCTGGTGCTCACAACTCTAAGCTGTGAGTCCACAGCACTTTGACCTGTTCCTGTGCAGAAGGTGGTCTCTGGAAGTGCTACCCAGCTCACCTGGCCCAGTCGGGGCTGAAGTGGATGAGTCCAGTTGGTGGCACTGGCTCAAGGGCGGTGCTGACACCCACCACCCAATTTAGGCTCCTGAAATTGGCCAAGGACGACGACTGAGACTCTGCCAATGCAGATTCAATTGGCACTTTCTGCCCCAGCTTTCAAATGCCAGCCAAAAACTTCTCTATTCTGCCAGGCCTGCGCAGGCAGTTCAGAATACATCCTTCCCAGCGGCTATAACGGATTCTGTTTAACTTCCAAAAAATGCTTTTTATTGCCTGGTTTACTGTATTTTTCGCTCTATAGGACGCACTTTTCCCCCTCCAAAAATTAAGGGGAAATGTGTGTGCGTCCTATGGAGCGAACGCAGGCTCCTTGGCTTCAGCGATAGCAACACGAAGCCTCCGAAGCGCAGAGGGAGCGCTCCCTCTGCGCTCCAGAGGCTTCACGTTGCTTTCGCTGAAGCCTGGAGAGCGAGAGGGGTCGGTGCACACTGATCACTCTTGCTCTCCAGGCTTCGCTTTGCTAGAGACGTGGCACAGTTTTCCTTCTCTGCGCAGCGCCCCTTCGGCGAAGCGGGAGGAGAAATGGAAGGGGCTCCTTTGCTCCTGCCGCTTCGCTGAAGGGGCGCTGAGCAGAGAGGGGGAGAATTACCCCCCCCGTTCTCCCCCTCCTATGGTCCGGTGCATCCTATGGTCCGGTGCGTCCTATAGAGCAAAAAATACGGTATATTCTTACAACTGCAAACCACTTTGATATATTTTTCTTATGGCACAGCGGTGCACAGATAATTTTTACAAGGGATCAAACAAATATATTTATAGCAACGCCTTGAACCTGGGCGGGGAGCTGCTACTTGCTCAAAAATGGAAGGAGGACGAACTATCTACAAAAGAAGAATGGTTGATAAAGACGAGGGACTATTCCGAACTGGCGAAAATGACCGGGAAAACCAGAGATCGAGCGGACAATCAATTTAATAATTGAATAATTGGGCGGGAGACAACTCACCTTCGCAGGTTGGGCAGCACTGTCCCGGGAGTTTGCCCGGGTGGCTGCAGGACGGCGGAGGGCACTTGGGCGCGGCTCGCTCGCACGAAACCTCCCCGGCCTGCCAGAACAAGCAAAAGGGTTAGGAAGGGGGTTCCGGGGCCATTTTCTGCCCCTTAGCACACACCCTCCCCCAAGAGCGTCTTTGGTCATTCCCCGAGTTGGTGAGGCTCATTGGACAACAATGAGAAGCTGAGACCTTCAACCGGGTCTTGTGGAACTCTCTGCCACTAGAGATTCAGTAGACACTTTCTGCGCCAGCTTTTAAACACTGGCTGAAATCTCTTCTATTCCACCAGAACCCTGTGTGGACAACTAAGAATGCCTCTTTCCACAATGGATTATGATCAACTTCCGCTTTTAACTTTTAAAGACGGTTTTATGGTTTTTGAATTGTTTCTATACATTTTTGAGGGGACACGGGTGGCGCTGTGGGTTAAACCACAGAGCCTAGGACTTTCCGATCAGAAGGTCGGCGGTTCGAATCCCCGTGACGGGGTGAGCTCCCGTTGATCGGTCCCTGCTCCTGCCCACCTAGCAGTTCGAAAGCACACCAGTGCAAGTAGATAAATAGGTACCACTCCGGCGGGAAGGTAAACGGCGTTTCCGTGCGCTGCTCTGGTTCGCCAGAAGCGGCTTAGTCATGCTGGCCACGTGACCCGGAAGCTGTACGCCAGCTCCCTCAGCCAATAAAGCGAGATGAGCGCCGCAACCCCAGAGTCAGCCACGACTGGACCTAATGGTCAGGGGTCCCTTTACCTTTACCTATACATTTTTGAATGACGCAGCAGGTTACGAGTATTTTTTAAATGAATAAATAATATAAAAAACTCCAAGCCGGAGCAGCGTGGAGCGGGAACCCATGCCGCTCCCGAAATGCAAGACTCAGCAACTACCTAAATTTTATAGAAATTTATTCATGTATGCGACTACAGAAGCAAGAATTTTACTTGCCCAAAAGGGGAAAGAAGCAGAAGTCCCAGTAAAGGAAGAATGGATACAAAAACTTATGGAATATGCAGAAATGGCAAACTTACCGGAAGAATAAGAAATCAAGATAAGCTTTTAAGAAAAGAATGGAAATGGTTTATTGAATATTTACAGAGAAATTGCAAACAGATAAAAACATTAGCAGGATTAAGTGCAATAAACCGCAGTTTTATTAGAGTATGTATTTACAGTAGATAATTAAACGAGCAAGTTAAAGGAATTTGGATATCCAGAAGATATTAAAAAATAAACTTAAGGAACTGCAGAAAGAGGGGAAAGAAGCAAGTTTTGAAAGGTCAAATCAATTGTAAAACTAATGAAATGTATAAATTAAAATATATATAAAGAAAAAAGAAATGCAAGATTTGGCGATGGAAGACTCACCACACAGGTGCAGCGCTTGCAAGGCTCTCCGCTCGGGACCACCTCTCCGCTGCGGTACTCTCTCCCTTCCCACAGACAACCTGTGTGGGAATGTTGAGGGTGGCAGGAGAGGATATATTGTTTATTCATATCCTTCCTAACTTGCGCTAGAAAGTTCCTTTACGTAGCAGAGTTACATCCCCCTTTTACATGCACAGCAGATAGCTGGTTGCAGGCTCGTGTGAGCCTCTCACTATTATACAATTCAGTCTGTCTCAGATTGAATTGTACGTTCCTGGTAATTTCCCTTGAATCCCTCTTAGAAGAATAAAGATGCCAGAATCTTATTCAAAGTCAATAAAAGAAGTTTACTCACATCAGTTCACAGTTGGATTCCTGAAGGCAGACTTGGTTACAAATACAGTGGTACCTCAGGTTACATACGCTTCAGGTTACAGACTCTGCTAACCCAGAAATATTACCTCGGGTTAAGTACTTTGCTTCAGGATGAGAACAGAAATTGTGCTCCGGCGGCACGGCAGCAGCAGGAGGCCCCATTAGCTAAAGTGGTGCTTCAGGTTAAGAACAGTTTCAGGTTAAGAATGGACCTCTGGAACGAATTAAGTGCTAACCCAAGGTACCACTGTATGTACACTGGATCTACCCCACATGGGGGAATAATCCCAGTGCTTCTGCTAGCTGAGAGCTAGCAGAGCAGTCCTAGCTAAAACCTGGTCAAATGAAGAAGGAAGTCAAAAAGAGAGAGGTGTGCTGCGTGACTCATCCTTTTGTTACCTGGACAGGTGAGGCCACACCCACCTTCTATCACATGCAAAAGGAAGGATGTTCCAGCCAGGAGGAGCAGGAAGTTTCGACTGGCTGGACCAAACATCCCCTCGCATGTCTTCTCTAGCATTACAAGGAATGCTGTACTTGAGTGCCTCTCCTGGATCACATCCCACAACCTGGAGGCACCAGGACAAGAAGCGTCTGTAAAGGGCTCTGAGTTCGAGATGCAGGGGACAGCCTCTTAAATAATCTCCTGGGACTCACCATCACAGACGGGGCAGCAAGTCCTGGGGCGAGGGGGTGCTGGGTGGCGGCAGAGACTGGCGCAGTGCCTCCTTTTGCAGACGGCGTGGCCTTCCTGGGGGCACGGAAGAAAACAGGGGGGAGGGAGATAATGGAATTGGTACTTTTCAAGAGAACAAGAATGTCTTGCAGGGCCTGACTCACAGACTGCTCTCCCTTCCCCAACAAAAGCCCCTTCCTCCCATTTTATTTTATTGATAATAATATTTATTAATTTTCAATTACAATCCAGTAATAGCCTCATTATAGGGAAGCGGGTGGCGCTGTGGGTTAAACCACAGAGCCTAGGGCTTGCCGATCAGAAGGTCAGCAGTTCAAATCCCCGCGACGGGATGAGCTCCCGTTGCTCGGTCCCTGCTCCTGCCAATCTAGCAGTTTGAAAGCACATCAAAGTGCAAGTAGATAAATAGGTACCGCTCCAGCAAGAAGGTAAATGGCGTTTCCGTGCGCTGCTCTGGTTCGCCAGAAGTGGCTTAGTCATGCTGGCCACATGACCCGGAAGCTGTACTCCGGCTCCCTCGGCCAATAAAGTGAGATGAGCGCCGCAACACCAGAGTCAGTCATGACTGGACCTAATGGTCAGGGGTCCCTTTACCTTTACCTTTAATAGCCTCATTATAACAATACCAATTTATAATACAATCAATAATATCAATCCTTCATGTCAGGGAACTGCCATCGGAACGAGAGGAGGAGGAGGGGCTCCACGACGATGCTGGAGAGGGGCCAAGTAGGGAGAGAGGCAGGTCTCCTGTTGGGGAAGAAATTCAGCGTGACACCAGGGATGGAGGGGGGCCAATGGGGGAAGCAGAGAGCAGGCTCAGAGACTCTTCACTGGACACCAGCGGAGAGAGCACAGGTCCTCCGCTACCCACGCCCACCCTGCGCAGAAGGCTTCCGCGCAGGGAGGCTAGGAGGAGACTGGGTGTCAAACAACTTTTATGTTGGAAAAGGTTGAAGAAACGCCCACTGTCGGATTCTGCCAGCGACTGAGCAGCCACGAAGTGAGGGGCTGTCCAGCCAGGAAAGGTTTAACCAGGCCACCTACCCAGGAGTGGCGGCAACTTACGCACGAGCAACCCCATAACCATTAGACTTCATATAACAAATTATATAATCCTACGTGCTAGGATTGATGATTTTCTTTATTTTGGCCTCTTACTGGTTTCAATTGAATTCCAGTTGCAATAAAAAACCCTTATACAACAGCTGCAATATTTATAACTTCTATTCGTGTTGACCCATTAAATGATTTTATAAAACTACAGGTGAGGATCTCAAACTATACCCTTGTTTTTCCTGTGTGTGACATTTTTTCTCCCTTCCTCCCATTTCAAGCAAACGTCATTCCGGCGACACAACACGGCTTACAACATATTTCCTTCTCTCTTTTTTCGATAATAATTTTTATCAGTTTTCAATTCCAAAAATCCAATATAAGCCTCATTACATCAATACCAAATTACAACGCCAATTCGAATACCAGTCAATCAAATAGCCAATTAAGCAATTTATGTGCCCCCCCAATGTGCAAGATTTCAAGGTTGGATCGTTTCCTTTCATTCCTTCCTGACACTTCCTTAATCCAGTTACATTCCAATCTTGATAGCAATCCCTTATACAAGAGCTACCATGTTTTAAACTTCTATTTGTATCAACACATTTATCAATTTGTGAATCTGCAAGCGAAACTCTGTCTCCTTCGTTTTCCCTGTGTGCAATATTTGTTTTAACCGTGTTGTTTCTTTGTGTCCTTGCTAAATAGGATGTCTCTCTGGGTTATTTCTTTTATTATTATTATTTTTTATTATAAATTTTATTAGTATTTTCAACACAACAACAGCAACATGGAAAATATCGAAAAATAACAATACACAAAACGCAAAAACCAACATTCAAAAAACCAAAACAAAAAACAAATACATAGCTTACAAGTTAATAATATAAACACTAAAAACAAAACAAAACATTGACTTCCACCAATCCCACAGCACCTCTTTTATCTCTCATTGTGTCTTCTTGTTTTCCTTATCTTCTCTATCCTGGCATCCAGATATAAATCCCTCTTTCTTATCCTTTCGCTTCACAAGGTTATTCCAGACTCAGCCAGATTTCTGTCCTTGAACCTTGGCTTTTAAGGTACGATACGATAGGATATCTTTATTGTCATTGTTCCATACAGAACAATGAAATTGAAAAATCTGCATAAGACATTCAAACCCCCCTAAAAACTCTGAAGCCCCATTTTATAATACAACATAGAGGAGTATTCAGAGGCATGTATAAATGAATAGTAAAGGTAAAGGGACCCCTGACCATTAGGTCCAGTCGTGACTGACTCCGGGGTTGCGGCTCTCATCTCGCTTTACTGGCTGAGGGACCCGGCGTACAGCTTCCGGGTCATGTGGCCAGCAGGACTAAGCCGCTTCTGGCGAACCAGAGCAGCGCATGGAAACGCCGTTTACCTTCCCGCCGGAGTGGTACCTATTTATCTACTTGCACTTTGATGTGCTTTTGAACTGCTAGGTTGGCAGGAGCAGGGACCGAGCAACGGGAGCTCACCCTGTCGCGGGGATTTGAACCGCCGACCTTCTGATCGGCAAGTCCTAGGCTCTGTGGTTTAACCCGCAGCGCCACCCGCATCCCTCCTGTCTAAATGAATACCTCTGGGTTATTTCTTGATCTCTGCTTGCAACATTTTTCTGACCTTACCAGGCATTTGCACTTCAGGCAGGGGTCCGAGGATGGGGTCCACTCTTCATTGTGCTCACGCCGGGATTCTCCGTCCAGACAACCTGTCAGGGTCCAGCAACACAAAAATGTCAGGTCGACTTCAACTGGGAGGAATCCCAAAGTAGACAGTAGTGCCCGTGGGGTGGTGGTGGGGCAATGGGGTTGGCATAGGGGACTCTGGGAAACAGTAGGGGGGTGACGGCAGCGATGATTTAAGACCTGAAGGTTCGTTTCCCCACCCATCTGGTTGGGTTTCTCCAGCCACTCTGGGTGGCTCCCAACAGAATATTAAAATACAATAATCTATAAAACATTAAAAGCTTCCCTAAACATGGCTGCCTTCAGATGTCTTCTAAAAGTTTAGTAGTTATCTTTCTCTTTGACATCTGGTGGGAGGGCGTTCCACAGGGGGGGTGCCACTACCGAGAAGGCCCTCTGCCTGGTTCCCTGTAACTTGGCTTCTCGCAGTGAGGGAACCACCAGAAGACCCTCAGCGCTGGACCTCAGTATCTGGGCAGAACGATGGGGGTGGAGACGCTCCTTCGGGTCCACTGGACCGAGGCCGTTTAGGGCTTTAAAGGTCAGCACCAACACTTTGAATTGTGCTCGGAAACATACTGGGAGCCAATGTAGGTCTTTCAAGACCGGTGTTATATGGTCTCGGCGGCCGCCCCCAGTCACCAGTCTAGCTGCCGCATTCTGGATTAGTTGTAGTTTCCAGGTCACCTTCAAAGGTAGCCCCACGGAGAGCGCATTGCAGTAGTCCAAGCGAGAGATGACCAGAGCATGCACCACTCTGGCGAGACAGTCTGCGGGCAGATAGGGTCTCAGCCTACGTACCAGATGGAGATGGCAGACAGCTGCCCTGGACACAGAATGGACCTGCGCCTCTATGGACAGCTGTGAGTCCAGAATGACTCCCAGGCTGTGCACCTGGTCCTTCAGGGGCACAGTTACCCCATTCAGGACCAGGGAGTCCCCCACACCTGCCCGCCCCCTGTCCCCCAGAAACAGTACTTCTGTCTTGTCAGGATGCAACCTCAAGCTTGCACCCCAAGTGCAAAATGGGAAGCCTTCATCTCCTTCTCACCCTGGCACAGGGGGCAACATTGTCCAGGGATCTCCTCTGTGATGGCACAGTCCAGCTTTGGGCAGGCGACCTGGGAGCAGACGATGTTCCCATCCTAGAGAGGGAAAAAGGCAAGAGGAAGCGCAAAATGAATAAGGAGGCTGGCTGGATCAGAGATCTATTGCTCAACCCTCCCCACCAACAACGCTCCCGCTCCAGATGACTCGAGAAAGTGAGCCAAGTCGTATTTCCTGCAGGGAAGGGGATAGGGCCCTTAGAATGCCCCCTTACCCTCATCCCTCATTGGCCCTGCATTGCACCCCAAGATTTTTAAGTTGGCTGGCACATATCCTTAATCCCTAAAGACGTCCCTTTCTTGTATGGATGGAGGATAAAGTTTGGGTACAAAGAGCTCCCTGCACAACCAGCAAAATTTGCATCCTTTGCCCCACCCACTTTGCGGCTGGCCCCGCCCACCACGGGCACGAACTGCATTCTGATTTTTTTTGTGGCAACCACCCCCCCCCGGCACCCACCTGACAGACGCAGCATTCGCAGGGGTCCTTGCCCGCCACCTCGCCACCGTTCGGAATGAGCTGCCCGCGGAAAAGGCAGCGGGTGCAGTCCGGGCAGCAGGAGCCAGCGGCAGAGGGTAGTCCGTGGGTGCAAGGCGGGGGGCATGGCTGGGCAGGGGTGCACACCAGCGCCCCCTCCTGGAGAAAGAGACTCAGGTCACAGAACGGACATGGCAAATGGACACTGCGACCAGGTGCACAGCCTGAGGTCCAGCTCCGAGAGCCTTCTGGCGGTTCCCTCAGTGCGAGAAGTGAGGTTTCAGGGAACCAGGCAGAGGGCCTTCTCGGGGGTGGTGCCCGCCCCGTGGAGTGCCCTCCCTTCAGATGTAAAGGAAATAAACAACTATCCAACTTTTAGAAGACATCTGAAGGCAGCCCTGTTTAGGGAAGTTTTTAAATGTTTGATGTTTTATTGTGTTTTTAATATTCTGTTGGGAGCTGCCCAGAGTGGCTGGGGAAACCCAGTCAGATGGGCAGGGTATTATTATTATTATTAATAATAATAATAATAATAATAATAATAATAATAATAATAATAAACAAAATTACAAAATTACAAAATTACAAAATTACAAAATTACAAAATAATAATAATAATAATAATAATAATAATAATAATAATAATAATAATTTATTTGTACCCCGCCCATCTGGCTAGGTTTCCCCAGCCACTCTGGGCGGCTTCCAACAGAGATTAAAAATACATTAAAACATCAAACATTAAAAACTTCCAATAATAATAATAATAATAATAATAATAATAATAATAATAATAATATTGTGGATTTTTGATGGTTTGAATACAGACCTACTATGCAAACGGATTATAATTTTTTCTATTTGTTATCAGGTATTTGCTATCAGGTAGTGTGAGGACTGGGGGGGTGCGTGCGAATTCTGGCAACGTACGCAAGGTACACTAAAGTCCACCATTGGCTCTCTGGTCAATGGCCGATAAAAATGTACATACACAGTGACAGGATCATTCTACTGCCCCCCACTGGCTTTTGGGGGCATTGCAATCCCCATGGACTCTCCTATAACTCACAGAACAGGTGCAGCTTCGACATCCGTCCGCAGAGGTGAGCTTCTGCCCAGGCTGCAGCGTTCGCCCGTCCAGCTCACACGCTAAGAGGAGAGAGAGAATGAGAGAAGGAAGAAGGCCAAGGAACAGGGAGCATTAGGAACAATTACATTCCTGAATTTTTTTCGTCCTGCAGCACCTACACTTTGGAACTCCCCGCCACTTGAAAACAGGCAGGTACCTTTTCAGCTCTTGCTAACAGAATATTTTTGTGCAGGGGTTTAGAAAAGTTGGTGCTCGTTTCAATCCGGTTTTTAGCCTATTGCTATTTTAACTTTTCTTTGCTGTTGATTCTACTGATGCATAATTTTACTGTTTCATCATTTTTCGTAAACCGATTTGAGTATTATTATTTTTTAATGCACGGTTGGGGGGGGCTATTGGGTTGTTGTTGTTATTTTTATTTTGTGGTTTTATGTCTTCATTTTATTCTGTGAACCGCCCTGAAACCCCTGGGTATAGGGCGGTATATAAATTCTAATAATAATAATGTTGCGAAATAAATAGATAATAAATACAGTGAGGGGGGAAAGTATTTGATCCCCTGCTAAATTTGCCCATTTGCCCTCTGACAAAGAAATGACCAGTCCATAATTTTAATGGTAGGTTTATTGTAGCTGTGAGAGACAGAATAACAACAGGAAAAACCCCAGAAACCCAGAAGACAAAAGTCAGAGATTGATGTGCATTATAATGAGTGAAATCAGTATTTGATCCCCTATCAACCAGCCAGATGTCAGGCTACCTGGTATCTTCACTGTATGTAAGGAGCTGAGATTAGAAGCACCTGCTGTAAGGGAGAGGGCTTACCTGTAACCCCAGCTCCTTACAGTACCTGTACAAAAGACACCTGTCGACAGAAGCAATCAATGCAGCAGATTCCAAAGTAGCCACCATGACCAAGACCAAAGAGCTGTCCAAAGATGTCAGGGACAAGACTGTAGACCTGCACACGGCTGGACTGGGCTACCAGACTATTGCCACGCAGCTTGGTGAGAAGGTGACAACAGTTGGTGAAATAATTTGCAAATGGAAGAAACACCAAATAACTGTCAACCTCTCTCAGTCTGGGGCTCCATGCAAGATCTCATTTCATGGAGTTGCAATGACCAGGAGAACAGTGGTGAAGCAGCCCAGAACTACACGGGGGGAACTTGTCAATGATCTCAGGGCAGCTGGGACCATGGTCACCATGAAAACAGTTGGTAACACTGTTATGTTGTGGGTGAACTGGCGACGAGGATGGGATGGATGGACAACAGAGCACAGCTAGATGCAGCCACCCTCTGAGCGGAGCTGAAACACCGAGCAAAATCACTGAACAGAACCAATTCAGAGCTGACTGTTCTGGCTAGAGCACTGTGTTCCATCCATCGCCCTTCACGCCGGCATCGGAATCATGGCTTCACTTGTGCCTCTACCGCCGTTTGCGCCAGCCTCTGAATCATGGGACTCCTACCTCGCTTGGTTCAACTGCTACCTCCAAGCCAACGAGCTGACGGAAGTATCACAGGAGCGGAAGCGGGGCCTATTCCTCAGCCTCTGTGGGCCTGAGGTGTTTGAGACGGCCCGAGCATTGGTTGCGCCTGTAGCAGTCCAGGCAGCACCGTGGGACACGATTAAAGAGAAGCTCCGCAACCACTACGCGCCAAAGCCATCCAAGATTGCTGCCCGCCATGCGTTCTACCACCTGAACCAGGCAGAGGGGGAGTCAATTAACAACTATACCGCTGCCCTCCAACAGGCTGCAATGCACTGCGAGTTCCGAGACTTGGACGATGCCCTGATGGATCGAATCGTCTGCGGGGTCTGGGACATCCGTCTGCAACGGCGTCTCCTCGCCAAGCCAGACCTCATGCTGCAGAAAGCCATTGAGGAGGCCGTGGCCTCGGAAGCTGCCGAACGCTCCGCCCAGGAGATCCGCAAGTCCAGCAGCCCGTGTCTTGCTAGGAAGCCAGTTCCAGTGCATCATGAAGAGGCCAGCAGTGATGAGGCATCCTCCAGTGAAGACGATGATGTGCACCAGACAAAGCGGGAGTGCAGGAAGTTCCAAAAGAAGTCCAAGGGCCAATCGGAATGTGCCGGCTACGGAGGCAACCATTCCCGTGCCAAGTGTCGATTCAGAGATCCCATTCTCGTCGCCAGTGTTACGTTGTGGGTGAACATATCAGACGACACAGCGATTCTTCAAACAGCTCTTGTTTATTCACAGGCCAGGACAGAACTGAACTGAAGGGTTCAGTCAGCCTGCTTATATAGAGCTCCATTACAATGTAACTGTAACAATTTTCTAAAACTATCCAATAACTGAACGTCACTTTCGATCCCTTATTTGCATAACTATCTACAGTATCCCCCTGCTGGCCCAGGGTGAGAACTTCAGTATACATAACAAACACACTACGCCGTGAAGGCCTGAGATCTTGCAGAGCTCGCAAGGTCCTCTTGCTCAAGACAGCACATGTACAGGCCTGTCTGCAGTTTGCCAATGCACATCTGAATGACCCAGAGGAGAACTGGGTGAGTGTTGTGGTCAGATGAGACCAAAATCGAGCTCTTTGGCATCAACTCAACTCGCCGTGTTTGGAGGAGGAAGAATGCTGCATATGACCCCAAGAACACCATCCCCACCGTCAAGCATGGAGGGGGACATATTATGCTTTGGGGGTGTTTTTCTGCTAAGGGGACAGGACACCTTCACTGCATCGAAGGGACGATCGACGGGACCATGTATTGTCAAATCTTGGGTGAGCACCTCCTTCCCTCCCCCAGGGCATTGAAAATGGGTCGAGGATGGGTATTCCAGCATGACAGTGACCCAAAACACACGGCCAAGGCAACAAAGGAGTGGCTCAAGAAGCAGCACATTAAGGTCCTGGAGTGGCCTAGCCAGTCTCCAGATCTTAATCCCATCGAAAATTTGTGGAGGGAGCCGAAGGTTCAAGTAGCTACACATCAGCCTCGAAATCTTACTGACTTGGAGAGGATCTGCAAAGAGGAGTGGGACAAAACACCTCCTGAGATGTGTGCAAACCTGGTGGCCACCTACAAGAAATGTCTGAGCTCTGTAATTGCCAACAAGGGTTTTGCCACCATGTACTAAGTCATCTTTTGCAAAAGGGATCAAATACTGATTTCACTCATTATAATGCACATCAATCTCCGACTTTTCTCTTCTGGGTTTCTGGGGGTTTTCCTGTTGTTATTCTGTCTCTCACAACTACAGTAAACCTACCATTAAAATTATGGACTGGTCATTTCTTCGTCAGAGGGCAAACGGGCAAATTTAGCAGGGGATGAAATACTTTCCCCCCTCACTGTAAATGTGTCATCTGAGTCCTTTTTTCTATTTATTTTTCCAGGGGGAGCACATTCGCAGGGGGTTAATGATTGAGGAAGAGGCAGGTAATATATTGTCCTGCAGGCAAACAGCAGCCTCAAAACTCAGCTGCTCCTGGGGCACAGAAAAACACCTCCTGGGGCTCACCCTTGGCCCAGTTCACTCCCACCCCTTCTTGGTTCTTTGCAGGATTCGGAAGAGAAGCCAGATTCCTCTACCTGCTCCAGTTTGTTCACAGCGAGTCACTCACCTGAGCAAACGGGGCAGCATTGGCCAGGCTGAGGGTTGGGCTTGGCACAGCGGCTGGGAGGGCAGTGGACTGGGTGGCAGTGGACCAGGCTCCTCTGAAAGGAAAAAGGGAACAGGGTGGGTGGGTAGGGGAGTGCCTCCTTTCCTCCCTGTCCCCAAACTGGGGTCCGTCTTAACCCCCCTCCGCTGGAGGGGTAACCTCAAAAAATGCCAACTTTGCCCAATCTCCCCAAATTATTCCACATCCTTTGACTCAGAAGTGAGGTGCGTGGGGACCAGCGGCAGTTGTTTCTAACAAGACCCTGAATGATGTTCAGTGGGAAGTGATAAAGGTTCACCCCAGCATGTGCAGAGTGTCTTTTCTTCTCTTCATTAAAATGCACTCTGCACATGCTTGGGTGAACCTTTATCACTTCCCACTGAGCATCGTTCAGCGTCTTATTAGAGAATGGAAATAAACGGGGGGATAGGTGCAACAGTTGAATTGAACCTCCAAGTCCACAGACAGTATACCGTTGTGTCCTAAATGCTAGGAAGTCGGCAACACGGGATGGGCCTGATCCTGGCTGCTTGGCTTATGGGCTGCCTCCCGCTGGTAGCTATTACTGGCCCAACCTAAATCTTCCCAGCCTCAGCCTCGAAATCTTCTATCCCAGATCAATCACCGAGATCCTCTGCAGGAGTGTTGCTGGCTGATCCCCAAGTTGGTGAGGCCCATTGGACAACAATGAGAAGCCGAGCCTTTCATGTCATTGGCCGGTCCTGTGAAACTCTCTGCCACTGGAGATTCAGTGCCAACTTTCAAGCGGCTGCTGAAAACTTTCCAATTCTGCCAGGCCTATGCAGGTAATTGAGAATACATCTTTCCACAATGGTTAGCTGATGCCTGTTTTCAACTACTGAATTGCTTTTATTGTATGGTTTTATTCGAAGGGGCAGAGGAACCAGAGACCAAATTGCAAACATGCGCTGGATTATGGAGAAAGCTAGAGAGTTCCAGAAAGACATCTACTTCTGCTTCATTGACTATGCAAAAGCCTTTGACTGTGTCGACCACAGCAAACTATGGCAAGTTCTTAAAGAAATGGGAGTGCCTGATCACCTCATCTGTCTCCTGAGAAATCTCTATGTGGGATAAGAAGCTACAGTTAGAACTGGATATGGAACAACTGATTGGTTCAAAATTGGGAAAGGAATACGACAAGGCTGTATATTGTCTCCCTGCTTATTTAACTTATATGCAGAATTCATCATGCAAAAGGCTGGACTGGATGAATCCCAAGCCGGAATTAAGATTGCCGGAAGAAATATCAACAACCTCAGATATGCAGATGACACAACCTTGATGGCAGAAAGTGAGGAGGAATTAAAGAACCTTTTATTGAGGGTGAAAGAGGAGAGCGCAAAATATGGTCTGAAGCTCAACATCAAGAAAACTAAGATCATGACCACTGGTCCCATCACCTCCTGGCAAATAGAAGGGGAAGAAATGGAGGCAGTGAGAGATTTTACTTTCTCGGGCTCCATGATCACTGCAGATGGTGACAGCAGTGACAAAATTAAAAGACGCCTGATTCTTGGGAGGAAAGCAATGACAAACCTAGACAGCATCTTAAAAAGCAGAGACATCACCTTGCCAACAAGGGTCCGTATAGTTCAAGCTATGGTTTTCTCAGTAGTGGTGTATGGAAGTGAGAGCTGGACCATAAAGAAGGCTGATCGCCAAAGAATGGATGCTTTTGAATTCTGGTGCTGGAGGAGACTCTTGAGAGTCCCCTGGACTGCAAGAAGATCAAACCTCTCCATTCTGAAGGAAATCAGCCCTGAGTGCTCACTGGAAGGACGGATCCAGAAGCTGAGACTCCAAGACTTTGGCCACCTCATGAGAAGAGAAGACCCCCTAGAAAAGACCCTGATGATGGGGAAGATGGAGGGCACAAGGAGAAGGGGACGGCAGAGGACAAGATGGTGGGACAGTGTTCTCAAAGCTACCAGCATGAGTTTGACCAAACTGCGGGAGGCAGTGGAAGACAGGAGTGCCTGGCGTGCTCTGGTCCAGGGGGTCACGAAGAGTCAGACACGACATGACTAAACAACAACAGACACGACATGACTAAACAACAACAGATACAATTAGCACTGTGATAATTTGTTATACAGTATAGCCGGGCGCTCTGCCCTTCCCTCCCTCCACTCACCAGGCAGGAGCAGTTCATGCAGGGGTTTGAGGAGGCTGCAAAGACATCTCCCTCCTGATATCTCTGTCCTTCGTACTCGCAACCTGGGCAAAAAGGAAAAGGCAAGGAATTAATGCAACGCTTCTTAACCGCTGCCAGAATTACTGTTTGTCAAAAACAGGGAGGGAACGAGAACACCATCTGCGGAAAATTAAAACCTGCAAAAGAGTAAGCAGAAAGGACAGGCGACAAGACAATGTTTTTATCGAGATAACAGAACTTTTTTATAAGGTAATGGAGCAATAAGGTAAAACCACTTTTGTCACTTGGAACCGTGTGATATTAATTTACTACGTTTTATTTTGGTACGGAAATGTGTTCCTATACATTAACTTCTGGATACTACATTTATTGTGTCTTTGCTTGGGTGAGATGTTTTATTTTCCTGTTTAAAAAACAGAATTGTCTCTTAGATTGATTTCATGCTGGTTTTAATGGATGCATGTGTTTGTATTTTTTGCTTAAAATGTTGTATGTTGCTTTGAGTTGCTGTGGCTAGAAAGAGTGACTGATAATTGAATAAATGATGATGATGATGAAAATTGTTTCCTTCATCCACGCTGCCCCCACTCCCTTACCTTATCCCAGAGCCAGGGGTTTAGGGTCAAGTTTGGCATAGTATTTAGTAGACTCATGACCTGCAAAGTGAGATATGTCAAGCCTTTATTTGTTATAATTGTGATGATCATGGCGTACAGCTGATGAAAACCCCAAATTAACAATCTCAGAAAATTAGAATATTAAATGAAATCAGCAAAACAAGGGTTGCAAATAGACCAGTATTGGACCTCTGAGAAGTAGAAGCATGCATATGTACTCAGTGCTTGGTTTGGGCCCCTTTTGCATCAATTACTGCCTCAATGCGGCGTGGCATGGATGCTATCAGCCTGTGGCACTGCTGAGGTGTTATGGAAGACCAGGACACTTCAATAGCAGCCTTCAGCTCTTCTGCATTGCTCGGTCTCATATCAAGATTGCTAATTTGGGGTTTTCATCAGCTGTACGCCATGATCATCACAATTATAACAAATAAAGGCTTGACATATCTCGCTTTGCACGTCATGAGTCTATCCCATATATGAGTTTCACCTTTTAAGTTGAATTACTGAAATAAATGAACTTTTCCACAACATTCTAATTTTCTGAGTTTCACTTGTAAAGAAGTGGGAATTTATCTTACACAAGCTGCAGACCCCCCCCCCCGCCAAGGAAAAAACAGGCCAAAATCTTACATTATTTCAAAACGAAAGCAGACGATACAAGAAACATGGAGAGCTTGCACTCTCACGAATGGTCTGTTGACCTTATCTGGCATGGGAAGGATACGGAAGCAAACTTGATAAAGAGGAAACACGCAAATGAATCGGGTCCAAGGACTGACAAAACCAACGGCCCAGTGCATAGCTGTCAACTTACAGATTTGAAAATAAGGGACCAGCAGCCTCGAAAATAAGGGATCAGCAGCCAAAATAAGGGATTTTCAGAGCACAGCTAGGTTCGACTTCTGAGCCCCTCCGAGCCAAAGGCAGAAAGCCCAGCCAGCAGCCAAACGAAGCCTCAAGCGGTGGTTCCCACAGCGCAGCAACCCGGCAAAGGGGATGCAGCAAGGAAAACCACCGTCACCTCTCCGCTGGGAAGCGCTGAGCAAAGGCGAGTCCCCAGGCAATGCGGCCAAATTGATCGGCACAAGGCATGCAAGCTCCACCCCCCAGTCGTTCTTAGACTCCTTATTGGGTGAGCAACGCAGCCAAGCAACACAGTTGGAGCCTCCCTCCTCCCTGGCCGGCAGGGAGGGAGGGAGAGGAGCTGCTTCCTTTGAAACCCGGGAAATTTAAGGGACATCATCAGTAAGGGACAGCAGCAGGACACGGCGCTGGGATAAGGGACTTTCCCGCCAAATAAGGGACGGTTGACAGCTATGGCCCAGTGATGCTCTCGGGGTGCTTCCTCGCATCCTTACCTGGATGGCAAACTGGGCAGCACTCCCCGGGCGGCGTGTATCGCTCCCGGCACGAAAGCTCTGGGCAGCTGGGTGCTTGGCATCGGACGTTGCCTGCCTAGGAGAGTTGCAGAGAGAGGAGAGAATCATACGGCGCCGCCAACGTGGTCACGAAACGCTAGGCAGCGGTGAACACATGGCATTGCTTGGTGCCGAGACCACGTCACAACTGCTAAATATCTATTGTAAAACTGTAGCATTGCAAACAGAGCTGGATTTAGGTTTGATGAGGCCCTAAGCTCCTGAACGGGACGCGGTGGGGCTGTGGGTTAAACCACAGAGCCTAGGACTTGCTGATCAGAAGGTTGGCGGTTCGAAGCGACGGAGTGAGCTCCCATTTCTCGGTCCCAGCTCCTGCCAACCTAGTAGTTCGAAAGCACGTCAAAGTGCAAGTAGATAAATAGGTACCGCTCCGGCGGGAAGGTAAACGGCGTTTCCGTGTGCTGCTCTGGTTCGCCAGAAGCAGCTTAGTCATGCTGGCCACATGACCTGGAAGATGTATGGCGGCTCCCAATAAAGTGAGATGAGCGCTGTAACCCCAGAGTCGGCCATGACTGGACCTAATAGTCAGGGGTCCCTTTACTTTTACGTTTACTCCAGGACCGGTGAGGGCAGAGCCGAGCTTCTAGCGAATGTAAAAGCCCTTCTTGCACTCCTTGCGAGAAGTGAGGTTACAGGGAACGAGGCAGAGGGCCTTCTCGGTGGTGGCGCCCGCCCTGTGGAATGCCCTCCCACCAGATGTCAAGGCAATAAGCAACTATTTTACTTTTAAAAGACAACTGAAAGCGGCCCTGTTTAGGGAAGTTTTTAATGTCTGACGCTGTATTGTTTTTAATAGTCGGTTGGAAGCAGTCCAGAGTGGCTGGGGAAACCCAGCCAGATTGGCCGGGTAATAATAATAATAATAATAATAATAATAATAATAATAATAACAACAACAACAACAACTATCCGAAGTCAGAAGACATCTTAAGGCAGCCCTGTTCAGGGAAGTTTTTAACGAGTGATATTTTACTGTATTTTTGGTTTCTATGGAAGCCGCCCAGAGTGGCTGGGGAGGCCCAGCCAGATGGGCAGGGTATAAATAATAAATTATTATTATTACTATTATTATTATTATTATTATTATTATTATTAATTGGTTTGAGTCCTACTCTCCAGAGAAGGAGAAAACAAGCTTGCTCCATTTTCCATGTTAAAGCCCTTGAGATATTTGAAGATGACTCTCATATCTCAGTCTCCTTTTCAAGGCTATACATACCCACACTCCTTCAACCGTTCCTCATCAGGCTTAGCTTCCAGGCCATTGATCATCTTGGTTGTCCTCCTCTGCACACCTTCCAACTTGTCAACTTCCTTCTTAAATTGTGGTGCCCAGAACTGGACACAGCATTCCAGGTGTGGTCTGACCAAGGCAGAATAGAGCGGGACTATGACTTCCCTTGATCCAGACACTAGACTTCTGTTGATGCAGCCTAGAATAGCATTGGCCTTTTTTGCTCCTGCATCACACGGCGGACTCATGTTCAGATTGTGGTCCACCAAGACCCCCAGATCCTTTCCAGATGTACTGGGCTTCAGGCACAATTGCTCATGATGGCTGGCATTGCCCGCTGCCTCCTGCCACAGACTGGCCCTAGCCCTAGCCCTGAACCTGATCTGGAGGAATGGGGTTTGATACAGGTGCTAAATCTGTTCAGCATCTTTCTTTCTTGCTGGCACCCCTTGGCACTGACCCATCAGCCCCCCCTCCTCCGTGCTCACCTGGCAGATGCAATGCCTGCATGGCTCCTCCAGGTATCTCTGCCCATCCTTCAGGAGGTGCCCTTTGTAGAAGCAACCTCCACACACTGGGCAACACTTCCCCTGAGGGGTTGCTGGGTGCTGGCATGGAGCAGGGGAGCAGTCCTCTCTCTTGCAGGACACTTTGCCATCCTAGGTGGAGAAGGCACAGCGTTACTGGACAGTGAAAGCACGCACGATGCCCAAAGCGATGATTCTATTATTATTATTATTATTATTATTATTATTATTATTATTATTATTATTGTCAATTATATACATTTCAATAACTTTATGGCCCTTTTAACATTTCAAAACTTGTCTTCCTTCCCCCCTCTTTCTGCGGTTCCTTAAATTTATTTTTAATATTTTCTGCATATCCAAATTAACCTAATTTGCTCATTTATTCATCTACTTTCAATATGAAACTGCAGGTTATTACAATAATCCTGCCAATGTTCTTATCCGTTTACAGTTTATCTGTAAATCTTCAATAAACCATTTCCATTCTTTTATATAAAAAAATTTGTTCTCTTGATTTCTTATTCTTCCGGTAAGTTTCGCCATTTCTGCATATCCCATAAGTTTTTGTATCCATTCTTATTTTGCAGGAACATCTTCTTCTTTCCATTTTTGGGAAAGTAACATTCTTGCCTCTTTGGTCATATACATCAATAAGTTTCTATACAGTTAAGGTAGTTCTTCCCCTATAATTCACAAAGGAAAGCTTCTGGGTTTGTTTGTTTGTTTGTTTGTTTACAAAAGTTATTTTATTTTAATTTTTTATGGATTTTTCAATTTTAAGAATTTTATAACATCGTCATATAACATCATTATATCATTCGCCCTGCCAAGCTCTTAATTTCCCTCCCTCCGTCTTTCTGGTTTTCTTATATTGCATTTTTATTTCCACACTTTTTTTTTAACATCTCCATTCTATATCTGTCTTATATTATTAAACACTTTAATCACCAATAGAATGTCCCTTCTTTGAAACGTTGTGAGTTTTATCTCAGTCCTGCTAGTGTCTTTATACTGTATGTGTACAATGATTCTCTATATATAATATAAATTTACTCCATTCTCTCTGGAACACTTAGTCGCTCTGGTTCTGGATTCTTCATTCATTCATTCATTCATTCATTCAATCATTCATTCAATCATTCATTCATTCATTCATTCAGTCAGTCAATCAATCATTCTCAATCATTCATTCATTCAATCAGTCAATCAATCAATCAATCAATCAATCAATCATTCAATCATTCTCATTCATTCATTCATTCAATCATTCATTCATTCATTCAATAGCACCTTCAACAATTGACTTATACTTTTCTATCTGGACAATGTCCTCCTGTGATGCTTACCTGACACCCTCACATTAGTGCCTTCTGTAGGGGCACACCTGGGCTATGGCACAGATGTGAGGGTCCCCTAGTCCAATGTGGGGGTAGCACCGCCTAATGGGCGGAGGGATTCCCTAATGGCGATTCGCCACCATGGCTCACAGTGGAATCAAGGGGCTCTCGTGCCAACAGGCACCAGAAAGAGGCAAGGCAGATCCTTGTGGGGTTGGGTGTGAAATAAAAAAAATTAAGGTCTTATATAAAAGATTCATATCTGCATATATAAACCCCGTCTGAAACCCCACAGAAAAAGTCCCGAAACCATCTTGTCCCTCCCAAATTGACCTCAAATATTTCTCTGCAAGGTTGAAGGAAAATGGAAAAGCCTCCCCATTGTCTTTTCCTTCACAAATCCTGTCTTAAGGGTATGTCTGTGTATGAATAGGGTGAGCCTGTGACCTGGCTCAGGAACTAAGTATTTATCATTACAAAAGACTGGCCAGGCTCCCCAAGCAATCCAGTCAAGTGACCATTAACAGGTAACCTGCCAGACAGGAGGTAAACAATGCACTCAGATTTCTGTTGTAGACCGCCTTTTCTGTGATGTATGTATGATGTATGGAGGGGTGGTCTTGGACTCCAGGGTGGGCAATTTAAAATGTCTATATAAAGGCAGGCACACCTTTGTTTGGGGTCCTCCTCCTTTCCTGTGTGTGAAGGGGGCACCCTGTTGCAACAGATCAATAAAGATCAGACTTACTGGCTGCTTTGCTTCTCAATATTCTCTGGTTGGCCTCTGTTATTTTTTCCGACCGATGAAGAACCTACAAAGGACTCTATAAGGGCTCTTGTGTTCCCCATAAGCGAAGAATGGCATATTTTTGTTTATTACAGGTGTCATCCTGCCAAGAGCACCCCTTCTCACCTCACAGCGGCAGGTCCAGCACGGCTCGGGGCTCCAGTTCTCGCCTTCCTTCCGGCCGTCAGCACAGCCTGCAAAGTGGGGAGGGGGGGGGAGAAGGTCAGCACTGAAGAGAAACTGCACCTGTTGAACTTCTTCCTGTGGCAAAGCTGTCAGCAATGATGGAATCATAGGATCACAGTTGGGAGGGACCTTTGGGGTCATCTAGTCCAACCCCCTGAAATTCAGGAATCTCATGCATGACAGATGGCTTTCCAAACTCTGCTTAAAGAACTCCTAGGGAGGAGAACCCACAACCTGTCAAGGGAGACCATTCCCCTGTCAAACGGCTCTTCCTGTCAGAAAGTTTTTCCTAATATTTAGTTGGAATCTCTTGTAACTTGAAGCCTTCTGCCGGTTCCCTCGCTGCGAGAAGTGAGGTTACAGGGAACCAGGCAGAGGGCCTTCTCGGTGGTGGCTCCCTCGCTGTGGAACGCCCTCCCACCAGATGTCAAGGCAATAAACAACTATTTTACTTTTAAAAGTCAACTGAAGGCGGCCCTATTTAGGGAAGTTTTTAATGTCTGATGCTGTATTGTTTTTAATATTTGGTTGGAAGCAGTCCAGAGTGGCTGGACTCAGAGACTTTACGATGTCGAATTACAACAAGAAGACGCCCTACTCCCGGAGACGTATAGATGTTTAAAAGCTTGGCCTAATTTTGCAACTGCCCCTTACTTAACTAACATCACTAACGAAGCTTATAGATGGGCTTTCTCTAGAGCCCGCTTTGAGACAATGCCCTCAGCAGTGCTGTACGGCAAATTCACGCGGGTACCAATGCATGCGCGCCTCTGCCCCTGTATGTCTAATAAGGTAGAATCTGTCACACACATCCTTCTATTTTGCGAATTTTATAGTGAAGAGCGAGTTCAACTTATTTTGCCGCTTTTATCAAAATTTATACCCCTACAACATTATTTGGAATCCTCCCCCGAAATTCTACGAAAATACCTTCTGGAAGATTCCTCAAGCTCAATATCATATGAGGTGGCCAAATTTTGCACTTTAGTAATCAGGAACCGTAAATCTCTTCTGTTGAATGGCACACTGCGAAGTTCCCTTGTGTAATCCTTTTTTCTTTTTTCTTTTCTGATGTTGTTGTTGATTTCTTTTTGTTTGATCTTGTGGTGTTTAGTGTCACTGGCTTTTGCCGTAATAAAACTTGGTGGTAATATTTGGTTGGAAGCTGCCCAGAGTGGCTGGGAAAACCCAGCCAGATGGGTGGGGTATTATTATTAATAATAATAATACTAATACTACTACTACCACTACTACTACTACTACTACTACTACTACTACTAATAATAATAATCATAATAGGACAATCGGGACTTCAAAGATTGGGAACTTTTTACAGACTATTTTCAAAAACAACAACAAAATGATTTGGACTCCGTGGCAGGTTTTTAATAAACACCCACAAATTTATTAGTAGAATATAGGACAGATGACGTGGTGATATGTACAGTTTTCTACATGCAGAGAACAATACGTGCAAACAGATCAGAGAAGGGAGCTGAGCGAAATCTTGGGTTGGGCGGGGAGAGGGAGGGATGGGGGATAATATTAGGGGGGGAAATAAATGTAATTGATTATTTGAATAATTTGGTTGAAATTTGAAATTCTTTAATAAAAATATATAATAATAATAATAATAATAATAATAATAATAATAATAATAACCCAAGCTGCATGTAATAATAATCCAAACCCTTGCACGTACTCACCCAGACAGCGAGGCCGGTCGTGGCGCAGTGAGCACTCTGCTTTGCCATGCGCACACACGCAAGTGGTGCACAGATCTTGATCCCAGGAAGTGCCGTCCTCATAGCGCTGCCCTTCCCAGAGGCATGCTGGTCGCCGACACTCACAGTCCTCCAGGGACTTCACGCGGCCCAGCAGGTCCGAATTCTGGGGAGGGAAAGACGTGGAACTCTGTGGGTGACTGGAGGGGTTACTCTGGATCCTAACAGGGGAGGAGGAGGTCCGAAGAACCAGGATCTGTCTCTCCCCCCCCCCCATGAAAGAATCACATTTGATATTCAGGACTGAACCTGAAATTATGGAAATCGCGCTTCGCATCTGCGCAGATACAGTGTTTAAGATTGGCGCTGTTTTCATGTTGTGAACGGGCCTCCGGAACGGATGCCGTTTGCAACCAGAGGTACCACTATATTTGCAGTGCCTGGGTTTTATTTATTTATTAAAGATTTTCTTGATTTACAAAAGTGTGTGCAATGTCTCTCTCTCGTATTCCCCCCCCCATGTAACATTTTTACAAATCAGTTTCATTTGTTGAGACATTAGGAAGAAAAGGGGAAAGAGGTGGAGGGGTGATGTACCGTATTTTTTGCTCTATAAGACTCACTTTATCCCTCCTAAAAAGTAAGGGGAAATGTGTGTGCGTCTTATGGAGCGAGTGCAGGCTGCGCAGCTATCCCAGAAGCCAGAACAGCAAGAGGGATTGCTGCTTTCACTGCGCAGCGATCCCACTTGCTGTTCTGGCTTATGAGATTCAGAATATTTTTTTCTTGTTTTCCTACTCCAAAAACTAGGTGCGTCATGTGGTCTGGTGCATCTTATAGAGCGAAAAATACAGTATTTGTGGTTATTTATGGTTACTGTTGCTTTTCTTATTGTTCCCTTTGTGAATGATGCCATGGCCTTTGGCTAGCGCAATAAAGTTTATGATGATGGTGGTGGTGATGATGATGAATGGACATATGGCAAAAATGCTGCTGTCACAAGATTCCTGTGGAGCTGGGGTTAGACTAGATGACCCCTGGGTCCACCCCCGAACTCTAAAATTCTGCGTGGTGGGATCTGAGCTTCCCTCACCTGCTCTTTAACCATGTCCAGCATTGTCCCCAGCCCGTCGACCAGCTCCTCCAGCCGCCGTATCCTCTCCTCTGCGCTGGCTGCGCTGGATCTCGCTGGTCCCGGCGGTGGGAAGTCAGACTCACTTGGCTCCCGCTGGTAGTGGCGGATGTCCGTCAAGGCCGGTGGCTCAAGGGGTGGCGGAGAGTCCAGCTCAGGCAGGTGCTCGTCTGGTAGGTCCAGGTAGCGCTCCTCAGCTGTGGTGTAGGACAGAGGGAGGAGGTCTGGCTCTGCAGGTCAGTGAAAGGGAGAGAAAAGGAGGCAACCAGAATGGTCAAGGGGGTGGAGTGACAGATGATCTATTGCTTCTGCAAGGGTAACATTTGGTACTAGGCCCAGTGCCCAGGACCATGTGAAATAAATTAAACTGAAAACTGTGCTTTGAGTCCTCAGGATTGCAGATACAGTGGTACCTCGGGATGCGTACGGGATCCATTCCGGAGCCCCGTTCGCATCCAGAAGCAAACGTAACTAGCGATGGCACGTCTGCGCACACTCGCGTCACTCTTCGCCGCTTCTGCGCATGAGCGTGACGTCATTTTGAGCATCTGCGCATGCGTGAGCAGCGAAACCCGGAAGTAATGAGGGTGAAAGAGGAGAGCGCAAAATATGGTCTGAAGCTCAACATAAAACCCCCCCGAAGATCATGGCCACTGGGCCCATCATCTCCTGGCAAGTAGAAGGGGAAGAAATGGTGAAGAAGGGGGAGAAGTGAGAGATTTTACTTCTTTGGGCTCCATGATCACTGCAGATGGTGACAGCAGCCACAAAATTAAAAGACGCCTGCTTCTTGGGAGAAAAGCAATGACAAACCTAGACAGCATCTTAAAAAGAAGACATCACCTTGCCAACAAAGGTCCGTATAGTTCAAGCTATGGTTTTCCCAGTAGTGATGTATGGAAGTGAGAGCTGGACCACAAAGAAGGCTGATCGCCGAAGAATGGATGCTTTTGAATTCTGGTGCTGGAGGAAACTCTTGAGAGTCCCATGGACTGCAAGAAGATCAAACCTCTCCATTCTGAAGGAAATCAGCCCTGAGAGCTCACTGGAAGGACAGATCCTGAAGGACAGATCCTGAAGCTGAGGCTCCAAGACTTTGGCCACCTCATGAGAAGAGAAGAATCCCTGGAAAAGACCCTGATGTTAGGAAAGATGGAGGGCACAAGGAGAAGGGGACGACAGAGGACGAGATGGTGGGACAGTGTTCTCGAAGCTACAAACATGAGTTTGACCAAACTGCGGGAGGCAGTGGAAGACAGGAGTGCCTGGCGTGCTCTGGTCCAGGGGGTCACGAAGAGTCGCACACACTAAACGACTCAAAAACAACCTTTTTTACAACTCAATCCATACTCAGGCCCCCAGCTGTACCAGGACAAATCAGATAACATCTCATCCTGCTTACAGTCAAGATGTAATTGACTCACACCTCTAGAGACAGGTAAAGGTAAAGGGACCCCTGACCATTAGGTCCAGTCGTGGCCGACTCTGGGGTTGTGGCGCTCATCTCACTTTATTGGCCGAGGGAGCCGGCATACAGCTTCCGGGTCATGTGGCCAGCATGACTAAGCCGCTTCGGGCGAACCAGAACAGCACACGGAAACGCCGTTTACCTTCCCGCCAGAGTGGTACCTATTTATCTACTTGCACTTTGACGTGCTTTAGAACTGCTAGGTTGGCAGGAGCAGGGACTGAGCAACAGGAGCTCAGCCCGTCGTGGGGATTCTAACCGCCGACCTTCTGATTGGCAAGTCCTAGGCTCAGTGGTTTAACCCACAGCGCCACCCACGTCCCTCTAGAGACAGGTAGCTTTACGTTTAAAGAGACCAAACACCCATTCCCCGGAAGGCTACAGTTTTATCTCTCCCACAATGCCTCACTCCTGCGTGAACCGAGTTTGACATACCAGGATTTCCCAACTTCACTACAGCCCTCCTCCCCTATGCCAGGTGTAATTTTACGAGCTTTTGCCATACTGTTTCTTGGCTTTTCTCAAAGCTAAAAAGTCCCAAAAGCAGCATCCCTTTGATCGCTTGACTTGCCCTCCGAAACCTTAAATTAAAAGGAAAAAGGAAAAGGAAGAAAGCTTCTCGTCCGGCCTCCCGCTGTCCCTCCATCTCCGGCGGGACTCCAGCCCCCTCCTCACAGCCTGACCTCCATCTTGCGCAAGGACCCCCTGAACCACCACCAGCAGCTTGGATCAGGGGGCACCCGGCAGGGTTGTGAAGCCTCGACCCCTCCCTCCCGGGGGCCTAGCGGGGTGTGTGCGTGTGGGCCCAGGCGCTGAGCAATTCCTCCTGCCCAACTGACCCTTCCAGGGGGGCTGGAGGCCAGAAGCGCTTAATGAACAGAAGGGGGCAAGTTGGGGGCAGCCAGAACCGAGATGCTCATTAGATGCATGGATGGCTCAGGGTTGGCCTTGCCAGCAGCTGGGAGGAGGGGAAAGGAGTGGGAGAGTGCAGGAATTGTGGCCAGAAAAAGGACGGAGAGGTCAGGAGGAGATGTAGGCAATGCACAGGGCAGGGATGGCCATAGGTGCCAACTCCCTGGGGCCCTGGGAGCCTGAGCACCCACAAGATTCATAATAATAATAATAATAATAATAATAATAATAATAATAATAATAGAACAATGGGGGTGCAGATGCTCCTTCGGATATACTGGACTGAGGCTGTTTAGGGCTCTAAAGGTCAGCACCAACACACTGAATCATGCTTGGAAACGTCCTGGGAACCAATGTAGGTCTTTTGAGACTGGTGTTATATGGTCTCAGCGGCTGCTCCCAGTCTAGCTGCCGCATTCCGGATTAGTTGTAGTTTTCAGGTCACCTTCAAAGGTAGCTCCACATGGAGCACATTGCAGTAGTCCAAGCGGGAGATAACTAGAGCATGCACCACTCTGGCGAGACAGTCTGTGGGCAGGGAGGGTCTCAGCCTACGTACCAGATGGAGCTGGCAGACAGCTGCCCTGGACACAGGATTGACCTGCGCCTCCATGGACAGCTGTGAGTCCAAAATGAGCACTGGTCCTTCAGGGACACAGTTGCCCCATTCAGGACCAGAGAGTCCTCCACACCTGCCCACCTCCTGTCCCACAAAAACAGTACTTCTGTCTTGTCAGGATTCAACCTCAATCTGTTAGCCGCCATCCATCCTCCCTCCAGAATAGCATGCTGTGAACTTCAAATCGCTCTTCCAGATTTCCCTCCAGAGATTCAAATCTATATTACATCGTTACATCTCTAGCATTTATCTGATTCGGACTTTTTAGCATGTCTACTCCGAGTTAAAAACTTGTCCCTATCCCCTTTTTCCTTGCTGTGCATCACTTTATAGTCCTCAATCTGTTTCTGTCCTGCAAGTTAGGTCTCCCCCAGGAGACCTAAAAGATGAGGATGGATTTATTTGGGGCCTCCTATGCAAATTCACTACTTTGGTTTCCCCAAAACTTCTGGAAGAATTCCCCAAGTTGTCGACCCACGCTGCAAAGCTGTTCATGCATGAGACCGGATCGTGTCATCGTCAAGCACACAAAGGCAGCGCTGACCTCTCCTTCTCAGTGTGGAAATGGCATCGTTAATGTAAAAATTGCAAACGGGACCCAGAGATTTTTTTAAAAAAGCTGTACACAGAGAGCCTCCGCATTTCCTGCTGTATCTATGAACCGAGTGCTTCGGGGTAAATATAGCATCTGTGGCTGAAAAGGCCTGATCTGATGTCTGCCTTTTCCCCAGAGAGGAAGTTATGTATCTAAGCTCAGGCTTCTCATCTGCCAGGGAAATATTAGGCAAATCGTTTAGTTAGAACAGCTGTTCTTCAGCTAATAAGTCTGTAGCTGGGCTGGCTGCTGTTAGGCTTCCTGTAAAAAAGGAAGACCAAGGAAGACCGGCCAGAAAATGTTGCTTTCTGGCAGGGATGGGGGACCTGCGTAGTCGCGACTGATGGGAATCGAACTGGCAAATGGCAAGGATATCTCCGGAGAGCCCCAGGTTCCTTGTCCCTGTGGAATGGAGTGCTCCTCTGCAGGGTTCCAGCCAGCCATGCCCTCTTAGAATAGTAGGGTTGGATGGGACCCTGAGGGACATCTAGTCCAACCCGCTGCGATGCAGGAATCTCAGCTAAATCATCTCTGACAGATGGCCATCCAACCTCTGCTTAAAAACCTCCAAGGAAGGAGGAGAGTCCACCAGCTCCAGGGGGAGTTCGTTCCGCTGCTGAGCAGCTCTTACTGTCAGAAAGTTTTTCCGACTGTTCAGACAGAATCTCCTTTCTTGCAACTTGAAGCCATGGGTTCGAGTCCAGCCCTCCAGAGCAGGAGAAAAACAAGCTTGCTCCCTCTTCCATGAGATATTTGAAGATGGCTCTCATATCTCCTCTCAGTCTCCTCTTTTCCAGGCTAAACATACCCAGCACCTTCAACCCTTCCTCATCAGGTTTAGTTTCCAGACCCTTGATCATCTTGGTCGCCCTTCTCTGCACACCTTCCAGCTTGTCAACATCCTTCTTAAATTGTGGTGCCCAGCACTGGACACAGGATTCCAGGTGTGGTCTGACCAACAGGGCCTTGCAGAGCCAGGCAGAGGCCCGGGCCAGGTAGATAATGTGCCCCTCCTTTTTCACCCTGGGGATAACTGAAGTCTTATAAATGGGTAAAGGGGTAAAGGGGACCCCTGACCATTAGGTCCAGTCGTGACCCACTCTGGGGTTGCGGCGCTCATCTTGCTTTATTGGCCGAGGGAGCCGGCGTACAGCTTCCGGGTCATGTGGCCAGCATGACTAAGCCGCTTCTGGCGAACCAGAGCAGCACACGGAAATGCCGTTTACCTTCCCACCAGAGTGGTACCTATTTATCTACTTGCACTTTGACGTGCTTTTGAACTGCTAGGTTGGCAGGAGCAGGGACTGAGCAACGGGAGCTCACCCTGTTGCGGGGATTCGAACCGCCGACCTTCTGATCGGCAAGTCCTAGGCTCTTTGGTTTAACCCACAGCGCCACCCGCGTTCCTATAAATAAATAAGTATATAAATAATTTTCACAAAAGTTATGCTGACAAATAATTTTATTTCAAGGCTTGAGCCGTCTCTGCATATAAAGACAAAATGGAAAATATAGATAAATATGCTGACCGAGGTCCCCTTTGGAATCGTAGGCCTGGGCCAAGTGGCCCATATGCCCCCCCCCTCTGTCTGGGCCTGCTGACCAAGGCAGAATGGAGCGGGACTATGACTTCCCTTGATCCAGACACTAGACTTCTGTTGATGCAGCCTAGAACAGCATTTACTTTTTTTTTATGCTGCATCACACTGTGGACTCATGTTCAGCTTGTGGTCCACCAAGACCCTCAGATCCTTTTCCCATGTCCTGCTAGTGAGTCAGGTGTCCCCCATCGTGTACTTCTGCATCTGGTTCTTCTTGCCTAACTAAAACATCCCAAATGCTGCAGCTTTTGTTCACGGGAGATTCGCTCCACACACCACCTGATCATTCGTTGTGCCCTTTCTTTATCTTTTCCCACCTCCACAATATCCTTTCGCAAGGCGTCGAGGCGACAGAGCTCTTTAAGAAACTCAACTTTCCGGCGTGAGCTCGAACGCTGCTTGCAAAACAACGACCTGTTTTTGTGCTCCAAGATGTTCAGATTCTACGGTCCTCCCTCGAGGATTTACGCCGCTCAACCTCATTTCTCAGAAACCTCGTACTCTTTGCCCTATGACCTCTTTGGGGCAGCGGTGGGAGGGGGGAATTAATTGGCCAATTACCTGAAAAGAGGCTTCTGAAGGGTCATCAGACTGAGCCTGCCAAAACATTTTGACCTTTGACTGCAGACTGGCAGTGGCTGCGGAGCTAAAATTCAGACGGCTTTGCGGGATTTCTGGTTTGAGCATTGTGTTCCAGAAGCTGCAGAGATCTGTGGGGGGCTGGTTTCACTCCCCCCCTCCTCCTCCCTACATTTCCCAAGCATTTGAGAAGCTGCCCCCTGGAAAAGGGCACTGGGGACCTCTGAAGTCTTTGTCCAAACAGAGAAGGAAAGAAAGAAGGGCGCCTTGCAGGTGTCTAGAGGAGGGGAAATCACTGATTTATAGAGTTGGAATGCACCCAAAGGTCATCTAGTCCAACCCCCTGAAATGCAGACGCGGGTGGCACTGTGGGTTAAACCACAGAGCCTAGCACTTGCCAATCAGAAGGTCGGCGGTTCGAATCCCTGCGACGGGGTGAGCTCCCGTTGCTCTCTCCCAGCTCCTGCCAACCTAGCAGTTCGAAAGCACGTCAAAGTGCAAGTAGATAAATAGGTACCACTCTGGCGGGAAGGTAAATGGCATTTCTGTGCGTTGCTCTGGTTCGCCAGAAGCGGCTTAGTCATGCTGGCCACATGACCCGGAAGCTGTACGCCGGCTCCCTCAGCCAGTAAAGCGAGATGAGCGCCACAACCCCAGAGTCGGTCACGACTGGACCTAATGGTCAGGGGTCCCTTTACCTTTACCTTTAATGTATTAAGAGAAAATTTGATGCTAATGATGTGCAGATAGTATTTAACACCAGTGAACCTAGCAAAAATGTATCATACTCATGATAATAAATGCTGGAAATGTAAGGAAAAAGAAGGAACCTTTTACCACATGTGGTGGACGTGCCCCAAGGTAAAATACTTCTGGGAAAGGATTTATAATGAACTGAATAAAGTGTTGAAAAACATATTTATTAAGAAACCAGAAGCCTTTTTACCTGGTAGAGTGGGGGGAGAAATCCCCAAAAAGGATGTTACTTTTTTTCTGTATGCCACAACAGCTGCGAGAACATTACTAGCGAAGAATTGGAAGAAACAAGATTTACCAGCAATCGAAGAATGGCAGATGAAGATGATGGACTATATGCAAATTGACGAACTGACCGGGAGACTCTGAGACCAGAGAGAAGAGACGGTGGAAAAAGACTGGAAGAAGTTTAAAGAATATTTGAAAAAATATGTTAATATTTAAATCTTAGAACAGCTTTGGAAGTGGATATAAGCTGTAGGGTTAGAAGCAGAAGATAGTGTATTTTAAAATAGTATTATTTGTAAGTGATAAAATGTGAAGATTTTTATGGTAAAAGTAAGTGTGATTTAAAAATGGTTAAAAATTATGATATATGAAACTGTTAAAGATGAAGTAAAATGAAAATCAGATAGGAGGGTCTTGGGGAAGCTCACCTAACAATGTTCAGAAAAAATAAGGATAAGACAAGAATTTGTTTGTATTGTTGATTTGTATTATAAAAGGAATAAAAAAAATTTTGGGGGGGGAGAAAGAAAAAAGAAAACAGGATGTTGGACTCGATGGGCCATTGACCTGCGCTAGCAACCGCTTCTCGTGTCCTTAACAGCTATAATACTTAGCGCAAAAAATAAATGGATCATTTGCAAAGCCCCAGAGAGAGATCTCTCCAACACGCCATTCGCTTGGCTCGGGAACAGAGAAAAACGTCAAGCCCTTTGTCACCTCCCTCCAGACAGATCGCCCCCCACTCCTTTCCCACTCTGTTCCAGATGTCAGCCTCCTCCTCTCTCAACAGCTGGAGCCCTTCCAAGGCCCACGAATTGTACCCGCCCAGGACAGGGAACATCTGGCGCGGCTGATTCCTGCTCTTTGCACAGATGTTGAAGGCTTGACATGGCGAGAACGTTCCCAAAGTCAGCGGATTGCTTTGATGTCTTATTTCTTTGCTTCCCCATTCCCACCAACTCCATTCCGAGCGGATGAAGAATGATAAAATTGTAGAGATGGAAGGGATCACCCGCCCCGGGTCATCTAGTTCAACCCCCCCTGCAATGCAGGAATCTGAGTTTAAAAACCACCTTTTGGTCTTCTCATTTCCAGGCTAAACATACCCAGCTCCCAGATGTTCTGGACTACGAGTCCAGACGTGCTTCCATCAGCCACCATTTCATACAACTCTGTTCTGCACTGGGCTGATGGGAGTTGTAGTCCAAAAGGCCTGGAGTGTGGCAGGTTGGCCAAGGGCGTCTCAGCCAACGCCTGCGCAGACAAACCGGGATGCCACCCAATGCCCCCAGCTCTTACCTGGCAGGTTCTCGCAGTGCCAGGGACGGTGGGGGAAGCCACTGGGCGAAATCTCTGCTGTCTGCCAGTAGCCCTGCAAAATGAAAAGAAATAAAATAAAATAAAATGCCTTGTGGGGGTATGAATTGAGAAAGAAGTGGTTTTGTTAAAATCAAGCACCAGAATTATAGAACCTGTTTTGGGGGGACAGGGGGTGGGTGGGTATGGGGGACTCCCTGGTCTTGAATGGGGCAACTGTGCCCCTGAAGGACCAGGTGTGCAGCCTGGGAGTCATTTTAGACTCACAGCTGTCCATGGAGGCGCAGGTCAGTTCTGTGTCCAGGGCGGCTGTGTCCCAGCTCCATCTGGTACGCAGGATGAGACCCTTGCTGCCCGCAGACTGTCTCGCCAGAGTGGTGCATGCTCTGGTTATCTCTCACTTGGATTACTGCAATGCACTCTATGTAGGGCTACCTTTGAAGGTGACCCGGAAACTACAACTAATCCGGAATGTGGCAGCTAGAAGGTTGACTGCCGAGACCACATAACCCTGGTCTTGAAAGACCTGCACTGGCTCCCAGTACGTTTCCGAGCACAATTCAAAGTGTTGGTACTTTAAAGTCCTAAATGGCCTCGATCCAATATATCTGAAGGAGCGTCTCCAACCCCATCATTCTGCCCAGACACTGAGGTCCAGCTCTGAGGGCCTTCTGGCAGTTCCCCCACAAGTTACAGGGAACCAGGCACAGGGCCTTCTCGGTAGTGGCACCTGCCCTGTGGAACACCCTCCCACCAGATGTCAAAGAGAAAAACAACTATCAGACTTTTAGAAGACATCTGAAGGCAGCCCTCTTTAGGGAAGCTTTTAATGTTTAATAGGTTATTGCATTTTAGTGTTCTGTTGGAAGCCGCCCAGAGTGGCTGAGGAAACCCAGCCAGATGGGCGGGGTATAAATAATAAATGATGATGATGATGATGATGATGATGATGATGATGATGATGAAAACTTAATAAAAATATTTTTGAAAAGAGAGAGATCCAGCAGAACTAGGAAACAGCTTTCACCCGGTTGGCAGGTACTGGCATTTGGGAACATCACGTTGCCAACTTACCAGGAACTTGCTGGCCTTGTCTCCTTCCAAACTGGCAAAGGTGACCTGCAGGTCCAGGGGCAGGATGAGGCTCAGCACCTCCTCGCCGCCGCCTTTCTCGAAGACGACGGGCTCCTGGCAGTCGACAAAGAGTGAGATGCGTTGTGGCTCCAGATGGAGGGCCAGCCGTACCCAGAGACCGTGGGCAAAGGGGTTGCTCCCGGGGAAGACCAAGGAGGCCGGCTCCATGTTGTGGACGGCGCGGTAGTCGAGGCGCAGCTGGCCGGACCGGGCGCTGGACACCAGCTGCAGAAGGGGGCGCCCGTCCCGCTTGGTGGCAGCCGGCGAGACCAGGGAGACAAGGGTCCCTTCCGAGGCGCGGCTCTGGCGGGCCACAAAGTGGAAGCCGAGGGCTGCTTGAACCGTGGACAGCAGGTAGACGGAATAGTCCCAGGGGAGAGTCAGGTGGGGCACCCGCTGGCGGAACTTCCAGGCCGGCACGCCCAGATCGGGACCCTTGGCCTTGGTGACCCCCACGACAGAGCGGGTGACGTTGAGGGCCTCCAGCAGGTCAATGACTGCAAAAATAAAAAGAGAGAGGGAGAGAAATGAGGTGGAGGAGGAAGATTTAATATCTATTTATCTATTCCTTTATTTTTCAAATCTATTTTATTAGATTTCCACAAATGCCGTATAAAATTCCAATACATGATCAGGTCCTGTATCCATAAAGGAGCGTCTCCACCCCCATCATTCAGCCCGGACACTGAGGTCCAGCTCCGAGGGCCTTCTGGTAGTTCCCTCATTGCGAGAAGCGAGGTTACAGGGAACCAGGCAGAGGGCCTTCTCGGTGGTGGCCCCCGCCCTGTGGAACACATTCCCACCAGATGTCAAGGAAATAAACAACTACCTGACGTGTAGAAGACATCTGAAGGCAGCCCTGTTTAGGGAAGTTTTTAAGGTCTGACGCTGTATTGTATTTAATATTTGGTTGGAAGCCGCCCAGAGTGGCTGGGGAAACCCAGCCAGATGGGCAGGGTATAAATAAAAAATTATTATTTTAAAATTATTTTTCCATCCCTTTTCCCGTGGTATTTCCCCTCCAACCCCTTTGCTGCACCCCGTCTTCCCTCTTTGCTTCCCGATGGAAGGAGGTTAAATCCTGCAGGGCCCTGGTCTCCTGGGACAGAGCATTCCACCAGGTCGGAGCCATCACTGAGAAGGCCTTGGCCCTGGTGGAGGATAGTCTGACTTCCTCAGGGACCTCTAAACTATGGTTATTCATGGACCTTAAGGTCCTCTGCAGGGCAGACCAGGAGAGGCGGTCCCGTAGATAAAAGACAGTCCTTCTAACTCAACTGGCAGAGCACCAGACTCAGGGTCGAGGGTTTGAGTCCCATGTTTAGGCAAAAGATTCCTTCATTGCAGGAGGTGGGACTAGGTGAAACCTTGTGGTCCCTTCCAGCTCTACAACTCTATGATTCTATCATTTGTGAAGCACGTCGTTAAACTGTGGAACTCACTCTTTCAGGAGGCAGTGAAGATCACCAAATTGGATGTCTTTGAAACAGGATCAGAAGGGGCTACTTTGCTCGGAGGCAGCAATGCTTCTGACCACCAGATTTTGGAAGCCGCAAAAAACCAGAAGCCTTTTTTGCCAGGTATTTTAGGCCAAGACATACCAAAAGAAACGAGGACATTATATAAGTATGCCACTGCAAGCAGCGAAAACGTTGACTGCACAACATCAGAAGACTGGAGGAATACCAACTAAAGAACAACGGCAAGAGAAGTTGATGAACTATCCAGAACTGGCAAAAAATGACAGATTAAGAGGAAAAGACAACAGCGACTTTGAAAAAGAATGGGAACAGTTTATATTATATTTGCAGAAACAAAGGAAGTCAATAGACTTGATGGCAGGATTCAAATAAACATTCACATTATTAGTACTAGAAAATCTTTAGAAAATAGTGAAATATTATACTGTACAGTCATGTTGTTGTTGAGTCGTTTAGTTGTGTCCGCCTCTTCGTGACCCCCTGGACCAGAGCACGCCAGGCACTCCTGTCTTCCACTGCCTCCCGCAGTTTGGTCAGACTCATGTTTGTAGCTTCGAAGACACTATCCAACCATCTCGTCCTCTGTCGTCCCCTTCTCCTTGTGCCCTCCATCTTTCCCAACATCAGGGTCTTTTCCAGGGAGTCTTCTCTTCTCATGAGGTGGCCAAAGTCTTGGAGCCTCAGCTTCAGGATCTGTCCTTCCAGTGAGCACTCAGGGCTGATTTCCTTCAGAATGGAGAGGTTTGATCTTCTTGCAGTCCATGGGACTCTCAAGAGTCTCCTCCAACACCATAATTCAAAAGCATCCATTCTTTGGCGATCAGCCTTCTTTATGGTCCAGCTCTCACTTCCATACATCACTACTGGGAAAACCATAGCTTTTACTATACGGACCTTTGTTGGCAAGGTGATGTCTCTACTGTACAGTCATACCTCGGGTTAAATGTGCTTCAGGTTGAGCATTTTCAGGTTACGCTCCACGGCGACCCGGAAGTAACGGAGCACATTAATTCTCGGTTTTGCCACTCGCGCATGTGCAAACGCTCAAAATGACGTCATGCGCATGTGCGGAAGCGGCGAATCAAGACCCGCAGACGTGCTTGCACGGGTTGCGTTTGCTTCCGGGTGTGAACGGGGCTCTGGAATGGATCCTGTTCGCATCCAGAGGTACCACTGTATTTACTTTTATTTTTATGTTTTTAGGCTTGATGTTATGTTATTAATAACTTTTTCTGTTAGGAGATAGCAAAGTGGGTGAAAAGAGAAACAAACCAGAAGCGGAAGTTGGGGAAAGCCCTGGAGGGGAGGGAGAGGGGAATATATAGTGAATGTTAAGAAATTGAGATGTATGTAATGAATGAAAAAGAAAAATGAATAAATTTTTTTATTAAAAAAAACCAACAGATTTTGGAAGCTGCAGGAAAGGAGAGGGGTCTTGCGTTCGAATCCTGATTGCGCATCTGCTTGGCCACTGTGATAACAGGATGCTGGACTAGATCCATAGCTGTCAACGTTTCCGTTTTTTTAAGGGGAAATTCCCTTATTCCGAATAGGATTCCTCGCAAGAAAAGGGAAAAGTTGACAGCTATGACTAGATCCTGCAGGCCTCTTCCAATGTTCTTGTGTCCGCGCGGCAGAAACGCTTGCCACATCGCTGTGGCGCCCTGTGCGCGAGAGAGATGGTGAAGGAGACTCTCCCAAGCCAGCTGTGACATTGGGCGCACATCTGTGCATGCCCTTCGTATGTCCCTCTGCTGGATTTGCAAAAAAACCCCCCAAAGTCCAGGGCTGTCACTGTGAATCATTTGCGGGCAGATGCGTCCCCCGGCCCACATAACTTCCGTGTGCAAAAGGCGACGCTCCTTTGTCGAGAGCTCGGCCAGGACTGAGCGGTGCCTGGGCGCTTTTCCCAGAAAACCCCTCCTGATCCCAGTTTAATTAAGAACAGCTGGGGCTGCTCCAATGGAACTGGGGGGAGGCAGACTGGAATGTGGGGGGAGGAGAGAGAGCGTCTAGGCCCCGGACGCCAAGTGGCCTTTGGAATATGTGGTCAACTCTCGGTCTGGAGTTGGGTGAGTGGACTGAGAAAAGACAGAAATGAAACCCTGCCCCAGCCGCTGCCAATATTTTCGTACCTCTTTCCCCCCATTGCATTGTAAAGCTGTTTGCAGGCCACGGGAACCAGAAAAACACCATTAAGCAGTTGGTCCCTTAACTTTATGGAGACACAGGTGGCACTGTGGGTTAAACCACAGAGCCTAGGACTTGCCTATCGGAAGGTCAGCGGTTCGAATCCCCAAAACAGGGTGAGCTCCCGTTGCTCGGTCCCTGCTCCTGCCAACCTAGCAGTTCGAAAGCACCTCAAAGTGCAAGTAGATAAATAGGTACCGCTCCGGCGGGAAGGTAAACGGTGTTTCCGTGCGCTGCTCTGGTTCGCCAGAAGCGGCTTAGTCCTGCTGGCCACATGACCCGGAAGCTGTACGCCGGCTCCCTTGGCCAGTAAAGCGAGATGAGCGCCGCAACCCCAGAGTCGGCCACGACTGGACCTAATGATCAGGGGTCCCTTTACCTTGACCTTTTACCCTTATCTTTCCCGCCGCGACCTGGCCACAGTGATCCATGTGACGGTCAGCTCCAGGCTTGACTACTGTAATTCGCTCTACGCAGGGCTGCCCCGGAAACTCCCGCAATGCAGAATGCTGCAGCAAGGCTCCTCACGGGGTCCCTGCCATGGGAGTATATTCACCCAGTGCTTTACCAGTTGCACTGGCTCCCAGTGGAGTATCGGGTCAGGTTCAGGGTGTTGGTTTTGACTTTTAAAGCCCTTTGTGGCTTAGGGCCCTCGTATTTACGGGACCGCCTCTCCTGGTCTGCCCCGCAGAGGACCTTTAGGTCCATGAATAATCATAGTTTAGAGGTCCTGGGCCCTAAGGAAGTCAGATTATCCTCCCCCAGGGCCAGGGCCTTCTCAGTGATGGCTCCGACCTGGTGGACTGCTCTGTCCCACGAGACCAGGATCCTGCAGGATTTAACTTCCTTCTGCCGGGCCTGTAAGACAGAGCTATTCTGCCAGGCTGAATTTAGCCTGATCTTTTATTCCCCTTCCTTCCCTCCCCCTCCCCTTCTATGAAGATCATCCGCTCTGAGACCCCACAGCTAATTCTCCCCTGGCCTCCTCGCTGGCCCAAGTAGGACCAATTCAGCCAGCTAGGCCTGGGGATTATCTAATGCTTATTTCCCCAAAATTGATTTTTGAATTTTATTGTTAATCATGTTTTTATACTGTATTTTATGCTGCTTTTATAATTAAAGTGTTTTAAATTTGTTGTTAGCCGCCCTGAGCCTGGTTTTTGAACCGGGAAGGGCGGGGTATACATAAATAATAATAATAATAATAATAATAATAATAATAATTATTATTATTATTATTATTATTATTATTATTATTATTATTATTATCTGTCCTGCGTCTTTCAGGAGACATTCAGGAGAGGGAGGAAAACTGCTCTCCACTCCTTCCACACCAGGCAAAATTGGCTATTTTGGTGCCTGATCCAGGGAATGCGAAACACTCTGAAGTCTCATTGGCTCCAGCGGAAGGGAAGAAGGATGCTCTTAAATGCAAAACTGGCTGGATCCTGCCTCTTTCCCCAGGGAGGGGAACCCAGAGGGCAGAGGAAGGTTCTGCCCCATGTGCTCTAGCAAAGAGGAGATGCGAACAGTTGCTTTTCCATCCAGCTGCCAAGGAAGAGTCTGGTTACTGGGATAGCTCAGTCAGTAGAGCAAGAGACTCTAAACCCTCAGGGTGTGGGTTCGAGTCTCACATGGGGCAAAAGATTGCTGCATTGCGGGGGGTTGGACTAGATGATCCTTAGGGTCCCTTCTAATTCCACAGCCCTATGATCTATGATCTAAGTGCAAAATGGGCCAGTTTGGGCTCCAGTAAAATTGAATCCCATAAAGGAAAACGTTCAATTTCCCTCTGTGAGTTCGTGGAAACATTTATTGTTTATTTTGTAAAATGTGTACACGGCTCGATTGTATTTATTTTCAACAATAACATGTTTCACAAAGTAAGATAAAGCAATAAAATTACCACCCAGAAAAAACGGCAACAATAATTTAATGCATTCCTGAAGTTAAAATGATGATAGGCCAAAAACAGAGCTTGCACGAACTCTGTAAACATCTGGAGGGGCTAGTCTAAACAAAAATGTTTTTAGTAAAGGTAAAGGGACCCCTGACCATTAGGTCCAGTCGTGGCCGACTCTGGGGTTGTGGTGCTCATCTCGCTTTGCTGGCCGAGGGAGCCGGCGTACAGCTTCCGGGTCATGTGGCCAGCAGGAGTAAGCCGCTTCTGTCGAACCAGAGCAGCGCACGGAAACGCCGTTTACCTTCCCGCCGGAGCAGTACCTATTTATCTACTTGCACTTTGAGGTGCTTTCCAACTGCTAGGTTGGCAGGAGCTGGGACCAAGCAACAGGAGCTCACCCTGTTTTGGGGATTCGAACCGCCAACCTTCTGATCAGCAAGTCCTAGGCTCTGTGGTTTAACCCACAGCACCACCCGCATCCATAAAAATGTTTTTAGGAGGTGCTAAAAAAAGTGATTTGAAGGTGACTGCCTGCTATCAATAGGCAGGGAGTTCTGCAGTGTAGATGCTGCCACATTTAAAAATTGAGTGTCTTTTGAATGTGGAACATGGGGATCTGCCTTGCATCGAGGAAGACTCCTGGTTCATCCAGCTCAGCAGCTCAGCAAGGTTTCAGGCGGGGCCTGTGCTAGTCCTGCCTGGAGAGGCCATCAGGGTCTGAACCTGGGACATTCTGCTTGCCAAGCTTAGCACTGAGCCAGGAATCTTTCCAAAGAGGTACACAGAAAGCCGTCTAATACTGAGTAACTCCATTAGTCCATCTAGCTGCATACTGCTTGCACTGGCTGGCAGCTGCTGGTCAGGGTTTCAGGGCAGTGGACTCACCCAGCCTTGCCTGAAGGTCTTGGAGATTTGAACCCAGGACCTGACAGCAGTTTCCAGAAAGAATAAAAACAGCTAAAAGCAATTATTTAAAATGTAAACTGTCCCGTGATCCTCGGACGAAGTGCTGTATAGAAATTTAACAAGCAAACAAACAGACAACCCTCAAATTCAGAGAAGCAAGAAACTAAAAGCAGATTTGAACACACACTGATCCACATTTTAGATATCTGGGTAGACTTGGCTAAGAAAAAAATATTGTTTTAGCAGGCGCCGAAAAGAGCACAGCAGAGACGCCTGCTGGGATGTCCAAGTGGCAGGGAGTTCCACAGGAAAAGATGGATTTCTTTAAAAACGTGGAACGGGGATGGCGCCTGGCTACTATTTCAGGATTTAGAAACCGGAGGAAAACACAGACTGTAAGCCAGTTTTGCAAACCGTAAAGCCATGTGAATGAACTGACCCCAAATACCTGGAGAGGGACGCGTAGACTAATCCGGCAAGGCTCTGGAAGAAAAGTTTCCTTGCCCTGTCCCCAAGAGGCTCACGGAATGAGAGAACCGTAGAATTGGAAGGGAACACCAAAGGTCATCTAGCCCAACCCTCTAAGGTTCAGGAATCAGACCCCCGATTCTCAGGGGGTCCCAAAATAGAGGTGCCACCCCCCAGAGAGAGCCAGGATCTCGGACTTACCGTTGTCCCCATAGTAGTGGAGGGGGGTTTCCTGGGCGGCCCCCGGGAGGCTGTGCCAGGCGCCCTGAACGGCCAGCGCTGCCCACTGGACGGCGTAGAGCTGCCAGCACCCCGGCATGGCCCCTGCGCCCCAGATTCATCGGTGGGGGGCACCCAGAGGCGGCGGCGATGGGGCAGGGGCTCCTTTTCAGCCCTAGGCAGCCGCGCAGGAGGGATGCGGTGCCAGATGCGCCCAAATGCGCGCGGGCGCGGAAGGTTCGCAGCGGGCGCTGCGGCGATGGGGCAGGGTCCCTTCCGGGGGTGGGAATGGGGGTCTCAAGCAGCCCCCTCCCCACAGCGAGTCCTGAGAAGGGGAAAGGTCTTCAAGGAGGAGGAGAAGGAAAGGGGCTGGTTGAGGATGGGCGCCGCCGCCGTGCAAACCCGTCCCTGCTCCTCCTTCGCCGGCGATGCGGGGCTGAGCCCACCCCACACCGCCCCACGGGGGGAGCAAGGGGGAGAGAGAGGCTCGGCTCGGGCAGGACCCGCAGCTCCCGGGGTGGGAGCGAAAACCCGAGGCGGATCCCGGCTCCGGATCAGAAGCAGCAGCAATAGGAGCGCGGAAAGGGAGCGCACGGTTAAACGGCGGAACGCGCGCCCGCAGGGCATCATCCGTCACTGCATCAGAAACGCCGGCTGGATGAGGCCCGTGGTCCATTCATTCCAGCATCCTGTGATCACAGTGGCCAACCACATGTCCATCATGGGAAACCCGCAAGCAGGATTCGAACTGAGTTCCCGCTGCGAAGCCCTTCTCCCTCGGCCATAGCTGTCAACTTTCCCCTTTTCTTGCGAGGAATCCTGTTCGGAATAAGGGAATTTCCCTTTAAAAAAGGGAAATGTTGATGATGTATAGATGGCACTTGACTCCTGTTAAACTAGCAAAGATCTATCATAACTGTGATAACCTATGTTGGAAATGTAAAGAAAAAGAAGGAACTTTTTACCATATGCGGTGGACCTGCCCTAAGGTGAAAGACTTCTGGGAAAAGATTTATAATGAATTGCAAAAAATGCTGAAATATACATTTATAAAGAAACCAAAGGCCTTTCTTCTTGGAATGACAGGTTTGGAATTGTCCAAGAAAGATGTTAAATTATTTTTGTATGCCACAACTGCTGCGCGAATCTTATTAGCTAAGAAGTGGAAATTGCAAGAAGTACCAACTATGGAAGAATGGCAGATGAAGATGATGGATTTTTCGGAGCTAGCCGACCTGACCAGAAGAGTCCGTGACCAGAAGGAGGAGGAGTATCAGGAAGAATGGACGAAACTGAATGACTATTTAGTTAAATATGTGAAGTTAAATTAATTGGAAAAAGCTTGCAATTGCCAGATAGGCTTAGGATTTAAATATGTAATATGATGAATTATTATGTTTAATGCTGAATGAATATGAAAGAAACAGGTTAAGCGATCAAGTTAATTATATAAGAATTTGGATTTGGAAAACCGTTAAAATGACATATACTGAAATTCAACTAGGGGGATACAAGGAAGTCACTTAACAATGTTAATAAGATTAGTTTTAATAAGATTATGATTTATGTTTGTTTGTTTATTTGTTTGTATGTTTATAAGTTTGTGAAAATCAATAAAAAAAATTGAGGGGGGAAAAGGAAAACATTGACAGCTATTCTCCCTTCCTGCGACAAGTGAGGTTACAGGGAACCAGGCAGAGGGCCTTCTCGGTGGTGGCCCCTGCCCTGTGGAACGCTCTCCCACCAGATGTCAAAGAGAACAACAACTACCCGACTTTTAGAAGACATCTGAAGGCAGCCCTGTTTAGGGAAGTTTTTAATGTTTGATGAATTATTGTATTTTTAATACAATAAAAATATAAATAAATGTATGGTTGGGGTATAAATTTATTATTATTATTATTATTATTATTATTATTATTATTATTAGTCTCCTAGGTTTTCGATCATGCAGCAGTATCATAATGCCATTACGCAAACTTTTGAGACAACCACATGGTGACTATTGTGTACATTCCTTCTTTACGCAGCACAGAGTTAACCCATGGAACTCCCTCCCACAGGATGGCCACCAACTTGATCTAGGTCCGTATAGTTAAAGCCATGGTTTTCCCAGTAGTGATGTATGGAAGTGAGAGCTGGACCATAAAGAAGGCTGATCGCCGAAGAATTGATGCTTTCGAATTCTGGTGCTGGAGGAGACTCTTGAGAGTCCCGTGGACTGCAAGAAGATCAAACCTCTCCATTCTGAAGGAAATCAGCCCTGAGTGCTCACTGGAAGGACAGATCCTGAAGCTGAGGCTCCAAGACTTTGGCCACCTCATGAGAAGAGAAGACTCCCTGGAAAAGACCCTGATGTTGGGAAAGATGGAGGGCGCAAGGAGAAGGGGACGACGGAGGACGAGATGGTGGGACAGTGTTTTCGAAGAGACAAACATGAGTTTGACCAAACTGCGGGAGGCAGTGGAAGACAGGAGTGCCTGGCGTGCTCTGGTCCAGGGGGTCACAAAGAGTCGCACATGACTAAACGACTCAACAACAACAAGCAGGTAAGTATCCCGCTGACCACTATCAGAGACAGGATACCGGGCTCAGTGAGTAGGGCTCCCTTTATGTACATTTTATTGATTAATTGACTTATTGATTTCCTAATTCCACCTCAACTGGAGCTCGAGGTTGCGTAATATACTCAAAAGCAAAAGGGTGTGTGTGTGATTCTTTCCTCTCCCATGAAAAAGAGAGAGAAGAAATTGTGCACGATTCAAAGTTGTGCCATCAGCTGATGATGATGTATTAGGTTCATTGCATAAAAGGTAAAGGTACCCCTGCCCGTACGGGCCAGTCTTGACAGACTCTGGGGTTGTGCGCCCATCTCACTCAAGAGGCCGGGAGCCAGCGCTGTCCGGAGACACTTCCGGGTCATGTGGCCAGCGTGACAAGCTGCATCTGGCGAGCCAGAGCCGCACACGGAAACACCGTTTACCTTCCCGCTAGAAAGCGGTCCCTATTTATCTACTTGCACCCGGGGGTGCTTTCGAACTGCTAGGTTGGCAGGCGCTGGGACCGAACAACGGGAGCGCACCCCGCCGCAGGGATTCGAACCGCCGACCTTTCGATCGGCAAGCCCTAGGCGCTGAGGCTTTTACCCACAGCGCCACCCGCGTCCCTAGGTTCATTGCATACTTGGGAATAAAACCCTGCGTTGCTTGCATAAATTTGTTTGCAAGAAGTATTGGCACCCTCATTAAAATGCTGGTGTATCAGGCTGCACATTCTGAATGCAAAGCCCCCAGGGCCTAAAAAAATATGGCTACCCCAACTGGCTACTGGAGTGGCTAGCAGGAGAAAATACACTGACATATGTCAATCAGGGCTGAAGGCTCCTTGGAATGCTGCTGCCCCCTAGTGTACAGATGCGGCACTGTCTAGCTGTTTTGGGTGAGTTTTCATTACAGTGGTACCTTGGTTCTCAAACTTAATTTGTTCGGGAAGTCCGTTCCAAAACCGAAACGTTCCAAAACCAAGGTGCCCTTTCCCATAGAAAGTCATGCAAAATGGATTAATCTGTTCCAGACTTCTAAAAACAACCCCTAAAACAGCAATTGAACATGAATTTTACTATCTAACGATAGTATATCTCTACTGGGAAAACCATAGCTTTAATGATACGGACCTTTGTTGGCAAGGTGATGCCTCTGCTTTTTAAGATGCTGTCTAGGTTTGTCATTGCTTTTCTCCCAAGAAGCATGTGTCTTTTAAGTGCCTTGTTGTGGCGAAGGGGCTATGAGCTATGCCATGCAGGGCCACCCAAGATGGACAGGTCATAGTGGAGAGTTCTGACCAAACGTGATCCACCTGGAGCAGGAACCCGCAAGCCACTCCAGTATCCCTGCCAAGAAAACTCCATGGACAAAGGCAACAGGCGTATAAAAAAATAATTTGTTACGTTAAAATAATAATAATTTAAAAATCGGAAAAAAGAATTGTAGTGTTGGAAGGAGGTTAGGATCCAACCTCGGACTTTCTGAGATGTTCCAACCCCAAAGTCCCCCCTCCCACTGAGCCCATCTCCTGAGCGTGGGGCAGAGGGGAGATGGAATCACAGCTGAGCTCCCTCCCACCCACCCCTCCCCACTCACACAATGACCCCCAGCTGGCCCCCTTAGTAGCTGCGATGTTTCTAACCTCTCCATCGCTCCAGTCTGCTAATCCTCTTTGTTAGCAAAGCCTATTACCCAGGATGAGTGTGTGTTAGAATGGGCGCAAGGCTAGGGTTTCCCTCCCTCGCTGCACACCTTGCCGTCCCTCCCCCCCCCCCCCCGCCTTCCCTCCCAGCCACACACTGAGATCCAGCTTGCAACTTTAGCAGCCAGAAAAGGCACCGCCCACATTCTGGTCCATTGAGTGGGGTTAATCTCATAGCCTATGTCATTCTCCCATTGTTTTTTGATTGGGTCTAGGGGGGTTGTTTGATTGGGTCTAGGGGTTTTTTTAAGACAGCATCTTAAAAAGCAGAGACATCACCTTGCCAACAAAGGTCGCTATAGTAAAAGCTATTTTTCCCAGTAGTGATGTATGGAAGTGAGAGCTGGACCACAAAGAAGGCTGATCGCTGAAGAATGGATGCTTTTGAATTCTGGTGCTGGAAGAAACTCTTGAGAGTCCCATGGACTGCAAGAAGATCCAACCTCTCCATTCTGAAGGAAATCAGCCCTGAGTGCTCACTGGAAGGACAGATCCTGAAGCTGAGGCTCCAATACTTTGGCCACCTCATGAGAAGAGAAGACTCCCTGGAAAAGACCCTGATGTTGGGAAAGATGGAGGGCACAAGCAGAAGGGGACGACGGTGGACAAGATGGTGGGACAGTGTTCTCAAAGCTACCAGCATGAGTTTGACCAAACTGCAGGAGGCAGTGGAAGACAGGAGGGCCTGGCGTGCTCTGATCCATGGGGTCACGAAGAGTCGGACATGACTAAACGACTAAACAACAATAACAACAAGGGGGTTTGTGGGATTTTGGAGTAGGATTTTGTATATTGCGGATACCATCCCTTTACCATTTCCCTTTGTTGTTAGGAGGAGGTTTTCGAAGGTTGTCAGGGGCCTAGTTGCTGATTTTACTGTTGGGTTGTTTAAGAGGGCATGTAGCTGCAAGTATTAGTCATCACCCCAGAATTGGCCCTACTAAACATCTTCCAAGACAACAATGCCCATTTACACCACAAATAACTCATAACCCACCTACCTTCAGCAGCCAGAAACACCATAACCAGACACTGGAGAGACCTGTCAGGAGTAAGCATGGACCAATGGTACCAAATAGTATGGGAAACAGCCCTACTAGAAAAATTAACTAATAAACTGAAACTGACACGCGGACAAACAGAAGAAGACTCCTTTACCACGTATGGCTCCCCTTTATCACATACAGAGCCCAACAAGACAATGACAATAATCCACCAACAGCATACAAATCAATATGGCTAACCTGATCCAAAACACACACACACCCCACTCACACATGAAAACAAAACAAAAAAATTTTTTCAGTAGCACCTTAAAGACCAACTAAGTCAGTTCTTGGTATGAACTTTCGTGTGCATGCACACTTCTTCAGATACACTGAAACAGAAGTTGCCAGATCCTTCTATATAGTGAGAAGGTGGGGAGGGGTATTACTCAGAAGGGTGGTGGGAATGGGTGATTGGCAGATAGCTGTGATGAGCCTGTTGACGACTCTTAACGACTCCAATAGGTCTTGCAGGAAAAAACAAAGATCACCACATGAAAACAAAGATCACCACAGACAATCACAAACAAACAACCACACCCTAGGCCAACCCCAACCTCTCTCACCACCAAAGGAACACAAGTGAACAGCACAAGCAACACTGACACCAAACCCTACATGTTGTTGTTGTTGTCGTTTAGCCGTGACCGACTCTTTGTGCCCCCCTGGACCAGAGGACGCCAGGCACTCCTGTCTTCCACCGCCTCCCGCAGTTTGGTCAAACTCATCTTTCCCAACAACAGGGTCTTTTCCAGGGAGTCTTCTGTTCTCAGGAGGTGGCCAAAGTCTTGGAGCCTCAGCTTCAGGATCTGTCCTTCCAGTGAGCACTCAGGGCTGATTTCCTTCAGAATGGAGAGGTTTGTTCTTCTTGGTTTGTTCCCTACATACATTAAGCATAATAGAAACATCGCCACCCGACCCCACCTCCACCCATCTTCCCCCTCCACCCCTTTTCTTCCTAATGTCTCAACAAATGAAACGGATTTGTAAAAATGTTACATGGAATAAATACGAGAGACACTACACATACTTCTGTAAAACAAGAAAATCTTTAATAATAATAATAATAATAATAATAATAATAATAATAATAATAAAAAATAAATAAAACGCACCGCCCTGGGACTCCGATGGAGATCTACGGCATCACCCCCTCGGAGGGGGGCATGATCAGAGAATCACAGAACCATAGGCTTGGAAGGGAATCCCAGGTGTCACCTAGTCCAATTCATTTTGTTTGTTTTTTAAGTAGTTTGTAAAAAGTTCCCATTCTTCTTTAAAGTTACGGTTGTCCTTGTCTCGCAGTTTGTACGTCAATTTCGCCAGTTCTGCATAATCCATCAGTTTCTCTTGCCACTGTTCATATTATCCAATGGGGAAATATCAGGGAAATTGTATTTTCCTGAACAGGTTCTCCATCTCCCACACACGGTCATCTGACCCCTGCTTCAAGACTTCCAATGAATCATAGAATCGGTCCAGTATATCTGAAGGAGCGTCTCCACCCCCATTGTCCATCCCAGACACTGAGGTCCAGCGCCGAGTTCCTTCTGGCAGTTCCCTCCCTGTGAGAAGCCAAGTTACAGGGAACCAGGCACAGGGCCTTCTCAGTAGTGGCACCCGCCCTGTGGAACACCCTCCTAGCAGATGTCAAGGAAATAAACAACTACCTGACATTTAGAAGACATCTGAAGGCAGCCCTGTTCAGGGAAGTTTTTAATGTGTGACATTTTAATGTATTTTTAGTCTTTGTAGGAAGCCACCCAGAGTGGCTGGGGAAGCCCAGCTAGATGGGCGGGGTACAAATAATAAATTATTATTATTGCTGTTGTTATTATTCTGTTGAAAGCTGCCCAGAGTGGCTGGGGAAACCCAGCCAGATGGGCAGGGTATAAATAAGATCTGTGCACCGCTTGCGAGTATGCTTAATGCAAAGCAGAGTGCTCGCTGCTCCACGACCGGCCTCTCTCTCTGGGTGAGTACATGCAAGGGGTTGGGTTATTATTAAATGCAGCTCGGGTTATTATTATTATTATTAAGAACTGGGAAGGGACCTCAGGGGTCATCTAGTCCAACCCCCTGCAATGCAGGAATCTCAGCTAAAGCATCCCTGACAGCTGGCCCTCCAACCTCTGCTTAGGAACCTACAAGGACGGTGAAATATACTCAGAGTCAAGTGTGGATTTCATGCTCTTTATTCAGCTCATAGTAGAGGAATAGAAGTTCCCCCAAAATATCTGCTTTATATACATTATTTACACAATGGGCCACACATGATTGGCTAATCCTGGGATTCTCCTGTAGGCCAATCAGGTTGCGGATTCACTTCCACCTGGAGCTGGATTGGGTGGCTCCTGCGGACCAATCAGACTGCTGCATTCTGGATCCTATTGTTCTAGAACCAGTCAGACTGCTGCATTCTGAATCCTATTGTTCTAGGACCAATCAGACTGCTGCATTCTGGATCCTATTGTTCTAGAACCAGCCAGACTGCTGCATTCTGGATCCTATTGTTCTAGAACCAGTCAGACTGCTGCATTCTGGATCCTATTGTTCTAGAACCAGCCAGACTGCTGCATTCTGGATCCTATTGTTCTAGAACCAGTCAGACTGCTGCATTCTGGATCCTATTGTTCTAGAACCAGTCAGACTGCTGCATTCTGGATCCTATTGTTCTAGGACCAATCAGACTGCTGCATTCTGGATCCTATTGTTCTAGGACCAATCAGACTGCTGCATTCTGGATCCTATTGTTCTAGAACCAGTCAGACTGCTGCATTCTGGAGCCTATTGTTCTAGAACCAGCCAGACTGCTGCATTCTGGAGCCTATTGTTCTAGAACCAGCCAGACTGCTGCATTCTGGATCCTATTGTTCTAGAACCAGTCAGACTGCTGCATTCTGGATCCTATTGTTCTAGGACCAGTCAGACTGCTGCATTCTGGATCCTATTGTTCTAGGACCAATCAGACTGCTGCATTCTGGATCCTATTGTTCTAGAACCAGTCAGACTGCTGCATTCTGGATCCTATTGTTCTAGGACCAGTCAGACTGCTGCATTCTGGATCCTATTGTTCTAGGACCAGTCAGACTGCTGCATTCTGGATCCTATTGTTCTAGGACCAATCAGACTGCTGCATTCTGGATCCTATTGTTCTAGGACCAATCAGACTGCTGCATTCTGGATCCTATTGTTCTAGGACCAATCAGACTGCTGCATTCTGGATCCTAGTGTTCTAGGACCAATCAGGCTGCTGCATTCTGGATCCTATTGTTCTAGAACCAATCAGGTTGCTGCGTTCTGAATCCTATTGTTCAAGGACCAATCAGACTGCTGCCTTTTGGATCCTATTCAACTCAGTACATAACAGACGGAGAGTCCACAACCTTCCGATAAAGTCTGTCCCGTCATCCAACAACTCTTCCTGATAGGTGACCTGCTAGAAGTTTGCAAGGTGAGTTTTTCTCCCTCTCTCCTAACACAAGACCCAGTAGACATCTGGCAGAGGTGAACATTGGAAGAATCAAGACAGATCAAAGTCTTTCTTTGCACTGTGCCGAGTTAGACTGTGGAACTCCCTGCTACAGGAAGCACCAACGTGGATGGGTTTAAAATCTTGTGGGTTGGTATTTTAATCTTGTTTTTAAGTTGCATTTCAATCAACTTGTTTTTATTATTGGTTGTTAGCCACCCTGAGCCTGGTCTCGGCTGGGGAGGGTGGGGTATAAATAATTTATTATTATTATTATTATTATTATTATTATAAAAGAGGATTGTGCCTGTGAATACTTTCTTTATCCTGAGCAAACCGTTTTGTATGACTGGGTAAGGTGTAGTATGAGACTGATATTTTCTAATTTTTATGGTTTACCACACATTGTAATGTGGGACGCGGGTGGCGCTGTGGGTTAAACCACTGAGCCTCTTGGGCTTGCCGATCAGAAGGTTGGCGGTTCGAATCCCCACGACGGGGAGAGCTCCCGTTGCTTGGTCCCTGCTCCTGCCCACTTAGCAGTTCGAAAGCACCTCAAAGTGCAAGTAGATAAATAGGTACCGCTCCAGCGGGAAGGTAAACGGCGTTTCCATGCGCTGCTCTGGTTCGCCAGAAGCGGCTTAGTCATGCTGGCCACATGACCCGGAAGCTGTACGCCGGCTCCCTCGGCCAATAAAGCGAGATGAGCGCTGCAACCCCAGAGTCAGCCACGACCATAGCTGTCAACCGTCCCTTATTTGCCGGGAAAGTCCCTTATCCCAGCGCCGTGTCCCGCTGCTGCCCCATATTGATGATGTCCCTTAAATTTCCCGGGTTTCAAAGGAAGCAGCTCCTCTCCCTCCCTCCCTGCCGGCCAGGGAGGAGGGAGGCTCCAACTGGGTTGCTTGGCTGCGTTGCTCACCCAATAAAGAGTATAAGAACGACTGGGGGGTGGAGCTTGCATGCCTTGTGCCGATCAAATTGTCCGCGTTGCCTGGGGACTCGCCTTTGCTCAGCGCTTCCCAGCGGAGAGGGGACGGTGGTTTTCCTTGCTGCATCCCCTTTGCCGGGTTGCTGCGCTGTGGGAACCACCGCTTGAGGCTTCGTTTGGCTGCTGGCTGGACTTTCTGCCTTTGGCTCGGAGGGGCTCAGAAGTCGAACCTAGCTGCGCTCTGAAAATCCCTTATTTTGGCTGCTGATCCCTTATTTCCGAGGCTGCTGGTCCCTTATTTTCAAATCTGTAAGTTGACAGCTATGGCCACGACTGGACCTAATGGTCAGGGGTCCCTTTACCTTTACCTTTACACATTGTATTTGGAGTGCCATTTTGTATCATGCAGCTTTTCAGACTGATGAAGCGTGTAGCGAAACCTGTAATATATCCGGAGAACAGGTCTCCTTTTGCCCACTTGTGTTATTCTCACCAGGGTGGCAGCTTTGATTTGCCTTCCCGTGATCGATCCATGTACACGGCTTTGTGTTTCCAAGTCAAGACCCATTGGAGAACATCTCGTCCCATTCAATCTTTGAAAAACAGCTTTGGAAAACTTTTTCATATTCTCCAGTGTGGTGCTTTTACAATTAAGTGTTGTCAATTGGTTCTTAGCCTCCCTGAGCCTGGTTTTTGAACCGGGAAGGGCAGGGTATAAATAAAAATAAAAAGCAGCATAAAATACAGTATAAAAACATGATTAGCAATAAAATTCAAAAATCAATTTCGGGGAAATAAGCATTAGATAATCACCAGGGCTAGCTGGCTGAATTGGTCCTACTTGGGCCAGCGAGGAGGCCAGGGGAGAATTAGCTGTGGGGTCTCAGAGTGGGTGATCTTCATAAAAGGGGAGGGGGAGGGAAGAGAAGGGAAATAAAAGATCAGGCTGAATTCAAATTAAAGGCCAGGTGGAATAGCTCTGTCTTACAGGCCCGATGGAAGGAGGTTAAATCCTGCAGGGCCCTGGTCTCCTGGGACAGAGCATTCCACCAGGTCGGAGCCATCACTGAGAAGGCCCTGGCCCTGGTGGAGGATAGTCTGACTTCCTTAGGGCCCGGGACCTCTAAACTATGGTTGTTCATGGACCTTAAGGTCCTCTGCGGGGCAGACCAGGAGAGGTGGTCCCGTAGATACGAGGGCCACCATAGATACGAGGGCTCTAAACATCTCCAACTATTGGAAAGTTCTTCCTGATGTTCACGTGGAATCTCCTTTCCTGTAACTTGAATCCACTGAGCTGGGTTTCCCTTTCTGGAGCATCAGAAAACAAGCTTGCTCCATCTTCCACGGGGTAGAAGATGGCTCTCATATCTCCTCTTTTCCAGGATAAACATACCGAGCTCCTTCAACCGTTCCTCATCAGGCTTCATTTCCAGACCCTTGATCATCTCGGTCGGCCTCTTTTGAAAGATGGCTCCAACGCCAATTCTCAGTCTCGCCTCAATCACTCCAGGACGTGGGATGCTGCTTTATAGATGCAGACCCTCGACTCCTTGAGCTCAGGGCTTCCTACACTGTCAGGAGCTCGTCCTACACTCAAGTCATGTGAAGGACAACCATCCCATGACTGCATTCATGGAGCAGGAATTCTAACATCCACAGACCTGCAGCGCCTGCTCTGCGGTTTCAGAGAGAGGACTCTTTCCAGCTTCACCTGGGACGCCAGCAGGGATCAAACCCGGAACCTTCTGCGTGCAACGTGGGTTCTCTGCCCTTTGACTACCACCTTTCCTCTTCTCCAGAGAGCCAGTGTGGTGTAGTGGTTAAGAGCGGTGGACACGTAGTCTGGGGAACCGGGTTCACGTCTCCGCTCCTCCACATGCAGCTTCTGGGTGACCTTGGGCCAGTCACACTTCTCTGAAGTCTCTCAGCCCCACTCACCTCACAGAGTGTTTGTTGTGGGGGAGGAAGGGAAAGGAGAATGTTAGCCGCTTTGAGTCTCCTTTGCATAGCTGTCAACTTACAGATTTGAAAATAAGGGACCAGCAACCTCGAAAATAAGGGATCAGCAGCCAAAATAAGGGATTTTCCGGGCACAGGTATGTTCAACTTCTGAGCCCCTCTGAGCCAAAGGCAGGAAGCCCAGCCAGCAGCCAAATGAAGCCTCATCAATAAGGGACAGCAGCGGGACATGGCGCTGGGATAAGGGACTGTCCCGCCAAATAAGGGACACTTGACAGCTATGCTCCTTCGGGTAGTGATAAAGCGGGATATCAAATCCAAAACTCTTCTCTTCTTCTCTTCCAAGGCCTGTGTGTGTCTGCGTGTGTCTGAGGAAACCCAGGCAGGGCCTTTCACCCAGAACAGCACTCTGCGTGTTTTGCTGCGGGGCCTGTTTGTTCCACCGGCACAGCCCCTCCCTCCCCGCCCCCGACAGACCGCAACCCACTAGACCCCAGGAACAGCTGGCATCACTTAAAGCCCCCTGGGTCACCTCGGAACAGGCTCTCTTCGTCCACCCCCTGCCTAACTCAAAGCAGCTGCTGCCAGAGAATTAGGCAGAAAACAATTGTTCTTCCATACCCTCCAAGCGCCCCCATATATTGATTTAAGGACGTTCATGGAAAATCAGCCTGCCCACCCCCGCTTTAGGGCATCTTTGCACTGTCCTCTGCTTGGAACCACAAAAACGCCTGTATCTAAACCCCTAAAGGATGCTCTTATCAACCAACCAATCTTTATTATGGTCCAGAGACCCAACAAATCGTTACAAAGCAATGCACAATTCAGACAGCCTACCTCCAGCTTAAACAAGCATTTTGTTCAGACTTAAAGATAGGGATCATTGGTTCTTGCAACCACCAATAAAAACTTCACCACTGCTGTTCTGGCGTTTGTCCGGTCTTCCAATAGGAACCTGACATAGTGAGCCTCTGATTTTCCCGGGAAAGGTACCAGCAAGGGTAATATCAGTTCAGCCCTGGCTTGCTCGTATTTCGCACAGTGCAGCAAAATATGTTTTATGGAATCGATGTCTTGAGCACACGAGCAAATTCTGTCCTGGCAGGGAACTCTTCTCAACCTGCCATCTAATACTGCAGAAGGAAAGACATTGAGTCTGGCTTTGGTGAATAACCTTCGATAATTTGGTACTGTCAGGTTTTTAATGTAAGATGTTAACTTAAAGACATGCCCATATTGTACTCCTACTGCCAGCGGACTACAGGCTGTGTGTGATCGAGATCGCAAGTCACTGTGTGCAATATCCCATAATCTTTGCTTTAACGTCTTTAGGGCGCCTTCATAACCCAGGTAATAAAGTTGCGGGGGGTGACAGACCAATAGAGGTGGCTTTTCTAGCCATGGTTTTCTGCCATTTGCTGACAAGCTCCTCATTGGTCAGGTGTTGATACAAACCCTTCCGTAGATCAAACACTGAAATCCTGAGCCAATGTTTTGGGCAGATGCTCTTATTGCGCATACCCTGCGACATTTCTCTCTCTTTTTAATTTTTTATTTATACTTTTCACTAATTTTGCAATCATTTTGACATTTCAAAACTTGACTTCCTCCCCCCTCTTTCTGCGGTTCCTTAAATTTATTTTTAATATCTTCTGCATATCCCGCTAACACACACAATTTTTTTGTTTTGAAATTTAAAATACTCCTTTTAGCATCCTTAAAATATCAGTGACTTCCTTCCTCTTTCCATTGTTCATTTTGCATATCATAAATCCCTGCATATTTTACAAAAAAAACTAAACCATTCAGTATTCCATTATTGCATCCATCAAAACCAGGGCCGGATTTAGGTTTGATGAATGAATTTGTGTGTGTGTTGAATATATGCTATACAGTAATTGATGGACCTAATAGGTACCTAAAGCACATCACAAAATATGTATTTTATAGAAGTAATTGTTGAACTGAAATACAATTAAGAAGGTAAAAACTTATTTACACTGTTGAACTTATCTTAACGCTGCCAACATTTTCAGGTGTACACAATCCCCCCCCCATATTATTCAATAAACGTTTTCCAGTCTTCTTTAAATGTATATGTTCTTCTTGTTCTCTTATTCTCTGCGTTAAGTCTGCGAAGTCCCAACTAAAGGAGAATGGCAACTGAAGCCGACGGGATGCGCGCGGCGTGCGCTCCTGCATGTTCCAAACCACTGCTGCGCATTTTTCTGCGTAAATTTGCCGTTCTCCCTTTCTGCAGACCGCTTCGAGGTTTTCCCCCCACCCTACGCGGTGCATAAATTTTATGCAGAGACACACGCCCATGCACAAAACCCTCTTCCATATGTGCTCCCCGCCTGCTAAGTGGCCACACGGCCAGCTCGTGCCTCTGCCAGCGAAGACCGCTGGGTGCCACTGGCGGCCGCCTTGCCCGTCCCATCCCTGCTGGTCTAATGCAGGTCAATCCGGCCTGAATCCAATTACCCGGCTGGCAGGAGGGCATTAGCCGGACGCCCACCTGACCAGGCCCCACAGGGTTAACGCTGAGCCGCCGCCTCGGGAACAGCTGCCGCCGGCTTCTCCCAGGCTGTTGCACCAGGAGGCACAACTCGGAGGAGACCCGCGCACCTCTTGGATTTCGCATTTGCAGGGGAGCTCCAGACTGGCGAAAGATGGTGCTTCCAGGGCACAGGACTTAGGAGACGGTCGCCATGAAGCCCTGCGGCTGGTGCTGAAGGAAGCCGGCTGCTTGCAAGGGCAGGTACCTACCTGGACAGGTGCGACGCAGCGGAGGAGTCTCCCGGACGCCAGCCAGGTAAGGCATTCATTTGCAGAGCCTGGCTAATGCTTGGCCCCAGAAAACCCTCCCAAAAAACTGGCTTCCCCAGTTTTTTGGCTTCCCCGAAAACCCTTCCAGGAAAATTTGATATTTGCTCTGGTCTTTTCCTCCCCGGGGCAGAGGAGCCACGGGGCAGGGGGGTGGTTGGCAGCAGCGGTAGGTAGAAGGCAGAGGGAGGCATTTCAAAGCCACAGCGGAGCAGGACAGATCCTGAACTGCCGATGATTGTCAGGAACAGCGGGGTTCTCATTCATTCATTGGTATATTGCACGGTTCTACCGTCCCCACAGCCCTGGGAGGTAGGCTAGGCTAAGAGTGAGTTATTGCCCGCAAGTTCACCCAGTGGGTTTCATGGACGAGCAGTGATTCGAACCCTGGTCCTTAATAATAATAAATTTTATTTATACCCCACCGTCCCAAGCCAAGACCCGGCTCAGGGCGGCTAACACCTGATATAAAAACAAATTTATTGTAATGCAACTGAAAAACAAGATTAAAGCACAACATCAAAACATTAAAATACAGCCTCATTTCAATGGAGACTCAAATCAAAAACTTCTTGGGGGATGAAAGCGTCAAGTCTTCACCAAGGCTAACTTTCCAGACTGCAAAAAATTTTTTTTCCTTCCAGTAGCACCTTAAAGACCAACTAAGTTAGTTCTTGGTATGAGCTTTCGTGTGCATGCACACGAAAGCTCATACCAAGAACTAACTTAGTTGGTCTTTAAGGTGCTACTGGAAGGAAAAAATTTTTTTTGTTTTGACTATGGCAGACCAACACGGCTACCTTTCTGTTTCCAGACTGGTCCTTCATGGGCCAGAAAAAAAGCCAGGGAAGTCCCCAAATGGAATTCCATCACAGGAGGAGAAAGGAAAAAAGAAGAGGGGAAGGGAATCAAATTGATTCCAAGCCTTGCCTGACACTCTGACCACGACACCATAAGGGTAGGGTTCCCATAGCCTCTTCCCCCATAGTATCAGTTCTCATCCCTGCTCACCTGTCAAATGCAGACAGCTTCCAGGTACCCTCTCCTTTCTGTGGTTTTGTGGGTGCTTCTGCGGGACGGACTGGGTGCTGTTCATCTGAACAAGTTTCCGAAAGCACCCACACAATAGCCTAGACCAGGGGGAAACATTTAGGCTTGTGCATTTTGTGATTTTATAAAATTCTATTGGTCGCTCAGTTTGATCTCCCTGTCTGGTCTTCTACGTCTCGTTGTCTCCCGTGTCTCAGGAATCTGCTGTTGTTTTTCTCAATCGCAGCTGAGTGGCGATTTACTGCAACTTTCATTACTATTTGCCGATATTTGGAGAGTTCTTGCGTCACATTATATTCCAAGCGGATCACTGAATGTTGCTCTAGGTGGTTTATTATAAAGTCACAATCTTTATTGTGACTTAATTGCATCAGGTTGTCATAGGACGTGGGTAGGCAAACTGAGGCCCAATCGCCTTCTAAATCCGGTCTGCGGACGGTCCGGGAATCAGCGTGTTTTTATATGAGTAGAATGTGTTTATTTAAAATGCATCTCTGGGTTATTTGTGGGGCATAGGAATTCGTTCATTATTTTTTTCAAAATATAGTCCATCCCCCCACAAGGACTGAGGGACAGTGGACCGGCCCCCTGCTGAAAATGTTTGCTGACCCCTGGCATAGGATGAGCGATCCTTGTGGCACACTGGATGGTCTCTGCAGCTTGCGGACCGCATTACAGTGTGCAAAATGGAAGTGAAAATGAAACAAAAGGTGGGGAGAATTTGCTTTTTAAAAAGTCTTCCACAGTGGGGTCCTTCTCCCCAGATGGGGGCAGGTTCTGGTTCTGCTCTTCAGGACTGATCAGGAAATCTCTCTGCTTTGAAAAGCCGACATCAGTGGCTCAAGTTCGTCACTTTTGTCGAATTAATTGAACTAAATAGTTTTAATGGGATTGGGAATAAATGTGCAACTAATCGTTCCTGTTTTGAATGTGATGGTGTTTTTATAGACCTTAGTGGCTCATGCAAACAGTTATTCGGAATAATACTTTTTATTGCGTAGGGGAACCGAGGATTAATTTACGGAATCGAGGGACTTGTGGCAGGAAAAAGTTTGGGAAGGGCTGGTCTAAAACATAGAAACAGCACCAGGTTCCTGGAGGCTAACAAATGTCTGAGATCTGAGCTCCAGCAAATTAAAAGGACAGCCTTTGGCAGGCACGTTTGGAAAACAACATCTGTGGTCTCTTCGGCGTGTTTTAATGGGGGAGGGCAGAGCTGTTGCCAAATTATTAGGAAGAATTTACCCCCCTCTCTTTTCTGGTTTTGTTGTTGTTGTTGTTTAGTCGTGTAGTCGTTTCGGACTCTTTGTGACCCCCTGGACCAGAGCACGCCAGGCCCTCCTGTCTTCCACTGCCTCCCGCAGTTTGGTCAAACTCATGCTGGTAGCTTCGAGAACACTGTCCCACCATCTCGTCCTCTGTCGTCCCCTTCTCCTTGCACCCTCCATCTTTCCCAACATCAGGGTCTTTTCCAGGGAGTCTTCTCTTCTCATGAGGTGGCCAAAGTCTTGGAGCCTCAGCTTCACGATCTGTCCCTCCAGTGAGCACTCAGGGCTGATTTCCTTAAGAATGGAGAGGTTTGATCTTCTTTTCAGTCCATGGGACTCTCAAGAGTCTCCTCCAGCACCAGAATTCAAAAGCATCAATTCTTCGGCGATCGGCCTTCTTTGTGGTCCAGCTCTCACTTCCATACATCGCTACTGGGGAAACCATAACTTTAACTATATGGACCTTTGTTGGCACACACTAGTATGGAGATAAGTATATCTGACCATCTGTCAGGGCGTCTTTAGTTGCGGTCCAATCGATAACCCCTGGGGTTTCCTTTCAACTCTACAGCTCCATAATTCTGTATGCCACCTGCAAATTCCTGAAGACTTGTTGAAACAATAGAAGTATAAGAATAAGAATGCCATTCATTTATATCCCGTCTTTCTCCCAGAATGGGATTGCAAGGCAGCTCACGAAAGAAAACTCAAAAGCAAACAATAAAAAATTGTCCAGTAGCACCTTGTTGTTGTTTAGTCATTTAGTCGTGTCCGACTCTTCGTGACCACCTGGACCAGAGCACACCAGGCACTCCTGTCTTCTGTAGCACCTTAGAGACCAACTAAGTTTGTTCTCGGTATATGCTTTCATGTGCATGCACACTTCTTCAGAAAGCTTATACCCAGAACAAACTTAGTTGGTCTCTAAGGTGCTACTGGCCAATTTTTATTATTTATTTATTTATTTCAACTGTGTCAGACCAACACGGCTACCTACCTGAATTTAAAAGCAAATAAAGATAGCTAGAAACATATTAATAGTCCTGGTTAAAAATCAATTGTGGTATCTACAGAATTAAACAATGTAAAAAAATATGTCTGTTATTGGAGAGGGGAACAGGACTGTGTACTATTTAAAAGTCCCTTTCTTATTGACAGCCAGTCCCCCAAAACCTGCTGGAATAGAGAGGTCTTCACCTGCCAGCAGAGGGACAAGGAGGGATCCAGTCTGGCTTCTCTAGGCAGCGAGTTCCAAAGTTGCCTGGGAGCAGCCACCACCGAGAAGGCCCTGTCCACAGGCTCCACCCGATAGGCCTGTGAGGGTGACAGGACTGAGAGCAGGCCCCCCCCTGAAGGTATCAGAGCCCGGGGGGGTCCCTAGGGGAGGATACAGCCCTTCAAATTTTCCGCTCTCAAAGAATTCTGGGCTTTGTAGTTTAAGGAGTTCTGGGAATCGCAACTCTGCGAGGGGCGAGCTGCAGAATGCCAGAATTCTTCGAGGGAAAGAATGTCCTTCAAAGACAGAGTCCCTAGGCAGGGAGTTCCAAAGTTGCCATCACCAAGAAGGCCCTTTCCCGCAATCCCTACCCAGCGAGGGAGGCAGGACCGAGGGAAGGGCTTTGCCCAAAGGCCTCCGAACCCAGGCAGCTTTGTAGGAGAGGATATGCTCTCCCGACAGACTGGGCCTAAGCTTTGAGGGCCAGTGCAGAATCTGGCAACCCTGGAAGCGTTTTTCCTGGTGGGAAAGGCATTTGGGTTTTTTCAAGGAGAAAATTTTGTTGTGCCGTCGGAAGGATGCCAGAGCTATCCAAATATCCAAAGGAATTTTTAAAAGAAATAATAATAATAATAATAATAATAATAATAATAATAATAATAATAATTTTATAACTTGTTACAGGTAGGTAGCTGTGTTGGTCTGCTGTAGTCAAAACAAAATAAAAAAATTCCTTCCAGTAGCACCTTAGAGACCAACTATGTTTTTTATTGGTATGAACTTTCGTGTGCATGGTATCTGAAGAAGTGTGCATGCACATGAAAGCTCATACCAATAACAAACTTAGTTGGTTTCTAAGGTGCTACCTGATGGAATTTTTTTATTTTATAACTTGTGTGTACTTGTTTCTCAATTCCATCCTTTTTACCTGGTTTTGAACGTTTTGTGGTATTTCATGCCTTACGACTTGCCGTTATTTTTTTTGCTGATGGTCGTTTAGTAATTCTTCATTGCAGCTGATAAGTGTAAACTGCTTGATGCTTATTTGCTGGTGTTTATTTTTCCTGTTTACTATTATATTTGAATGGTTTGTTGAATACTGCTTTAGTTGATATCGGTTGTTTATTTTAAAGTTACAGTCATACTTCTGTTTATGTAACCCTCTGGTTACGTAAACTTTGGGAGGTGCGCATGGCAAACCCGGAAGTATTTTACCGGGTTTCACCACACGCGCATGTGCAGAAGCGGTCCTCAGGTTGCGGAAACCTTGGGATCCAACCGGACCTCCAGAATGGATCCCGACCGCAACCAGAGGTACCACTGTATTGTGATTTTTTGGGTATTGGTTTAGATTGTCATAAGGTGTGCGGATGGTAAGATAGAAAGGCAATGTACAAATTAAAAGTGAAATGAAAATGGAATGGGGAAAAAGCTGGTGGCAGCCGCTAATAATAATAATAGTAGTAGTAGTAGTAGTAATAATAATAATAATAATAATAATAATAATAATAATAATAATATATTATTTATACCCCGCCCATCTGGCTGAGTTTCCCCAGCCACTCTGGGCGGCTCCCAATCAAGTGTTAAAAACAATACAGCATTAAATATTAAAAACTTCCCTAAACAGGGAAGCTGCCTTCAAATGTCTTCTAAAGAGAAGATAGCTGCTTATTTCCTTCACATCTGAAGGGAGGGTGTTCCACAGGGCGGGTGCCACCACCGAGAAGGCCCTCTGCCTGGTTCCCTGTAACCTCGCTTCTCGCAGGGAGGGTACCGCCGGAAGATCTTCGGAGCTGGACCTCAGTGTCCGGGCAGAACGATGGGGGTGGAGACGCTCCTTCAGGTATACTGGACCAAGGCCATTTAGGGCTTTAAAGCGCCAACACTTTGAATTGTGCTCAGAAACGTACTGGGAGCCAGTGTAGGTCTTTCAAGACCGGTGTTATATGGTCTCGGCGGCCACTCCCAGTCACCAGTCTAGCTGCCGCATTCTGGATTAGTTGTAGTTTCCAGGTCACCTTCAAAGGTAGCCCCACGTAGAGCGCATTGCAGTAGTCCAAGCAGGAGATAACCAGAGCATGTACCACTCTGGCGAGACAGTCCGCAGGCAGGTAGGGTCTCATCCTATGTACCAGATGGAGCTGGTAGACAGCTGCCCTGGACACAGAATTGACCTGCTAGGATGGCACCTGGCTTCCTTTGGTCAGGCTGGGTGACTATGCCCTTCGCCAGCCCCATACATCACAGCTCTAGGATACCGGGTCCAATGAGAACTCCTGTAGCAGTGAGTTCCATAGTCTAACTCAGTGCATGAAGAAGGACTTACTTTCTTCTGTTGTGGATCTTCCAACGCTCAGTTCTACTTCACTTATTTACTTATTTCCACCCCACTTTTTCCCTTCAAGGAGCTCTCGCTGCAGAGACATTTCTCCCCCTTCCCTCCTCACATCAACCCTGGCAGGTAGGTTAGGCGGAGAGGCAGTGAATAGTCCCCAAGGCCACCCAGTGAGCATCGTGGCAAAGTTAGAATTTGAACCCTTGTCTCACCTAGGTCTGAGTCCGAAACTCTGACCAATACACCACACTGGCTCTGCTGTTGCAGAGCACGAGACCCACAATCTCAGGGTTGTGGGTTTGAGCCCCGGGTTGAGCAAAAGATTCCTGCATTGCTTGGGGTTGGGCTGGATGGCCCTCGGGGTACCTTCCAACTCTTCTATGATTCTTTGTCATGAGAGAGTGGGAAGAAGCTATCCTTATCCATTTCCTCTGCGCCAAACATAACACAACCTTGATTCTTCCTCTGATTCGGCAGTGGTGAGTTCCTTTCTGAGGGGAACTTAGTTATTTGGCATGCAAAGGACTGTGGAACTCACTGCCACTGGGGGGCAGTGAGGGTGGCCACGAACTTGGAGGACTTAAAAAGAGGATTGGGCAAACCAATGGAGGATACGGCAATTATTGGCTACTAATCACCATGTCTTCACAGTCGGAGGTTTCCAAATACCGTGTAGGAAGGGAAGTGGCCTTCTTATGCCCACTTTTGCTGTTCTAGATGGACCTTTGGCCTGACCCACAAAGCGCTTCTTATTCAGTTTTACATTTATTTATAAAACTGAGGTATTTATATACAGCACCACAATTTTGTACCGTTTTTAAAAAGTTGTTTTACAGCAATAACCTCGCTAAATATTAAAACAGATCGCTAGCTGTTACAGAAACTGGTTTTGAAGCAATGGGTTTCCCAAATCTAAAGCCTGACTGTGCAGTCAGTCTGAAACGGGCCCCAAAATCCCCATTTTCCCTTCTCCAAGGGTCCATTAGCTAAAAAGCATTAACTTGAGCACTTGAGCCAATGTATAATAGGAACCCAGCTGTATAAACAAAGCCCTCTCCTTTATCAGTCTGTGACGCTTAATGGATGGCCTTGTCAGTTCCGAAGTGGAGACGGGACGGTAGAGCTGGGGCTTATCTTATTTTATAGGTTGTAAATATCCTGACACACTGACACACAGACTCTGCAAGACAGGGTCTGTCAGCCCCCACGGCCGGAGATAGAGATGGCGTCAAGGGAAACTCCTATAGCTGAGTGACCCTCTTAACCCCAAGATAAGAGTACAGGAACAGGAACATCTGTTTATGTTCATGGATGCCAAATTACGTGTATGAACGTACAAGGCTGGATTCCTGGGGAAGGGGGGAGAGGGTGCCTGGAGGATATATATACTGTGTGAAATTTCTCTTTCGTTGGGCTTGCTGTGAACTGACCACGCAAGTGCCTTCCTGCTCCTCCGGAGAGCAGAAATAAAGAACTCTTTCTCTGAATCAACCTCGGTGTCTTTTGACTCCTTCCTCTCTCTCTGGGAGCAACGCTCACCCTACCAATCGGTAAAGTCTAAGAAGGCTACAGTTTGTTTGTTTTTAATTGTCTGCATAAGCCAAAGAGCATAAGAAGAGTTTGCTGGACCCAATCTGGCCCAGCATCCTGGGAAACCCGTATTCAGGATTCGAACACAAGACCCCTTTCAACTCCTGTGGCAATTGGCATTCACGAGCATTGCTGCTTCCTGGTTTGTAGCCATCGATTGCCCTCTCCTTTCATAAATTTGTCCAATCCTTATTTAAAGCCCTCTTTAAAGGACTTTCTTTCATCAGTCCTGAATCTTTCTGATTCCTGCATTGCAGCGGGTTGGACTAGATGACCCACGGGGTCCCTTGCAACTCTGCAATTTTATGATTCTGACATTTGGCTTCGTTTGAATGTCCATGAGTTCTAGTGTTAGGAAAGAGGGAGAAGAACTTTTCTCTAGCTACTTTCTTCATGCCATGCAGAATTTTCTACAATGTCACCTCTTCCTTGTCTTCCCTCTCATAACAATTTAATAGTAATAATTTGTTTTTTGTACCCTGCACGTCTGACTGGGTTGCCCCAGCCACTCTGAGCGGCTTCCAGCATATAAACTAAAAAGTCCCAAACGTCACAACCAGTGCTGGATTTATGTATAAGCTAAACAAACTATAGCTTAGGGCCCCACTCTATTGGGGCCCCCCAAAAAAATGTAAAGGAAAAAAAACCACTGGGTGTACATTTCCAAAATATAAGATAATAAGCAAATAAAATAACACCTACATACAGCAACAGTGTTTGTGTGTTGTGTAGGCTCCTATGACGCCTGCTAGCCTGCTCCCTAAAATATCACTGCTTTGCTCCTTTCTATATATAGGGTGCCTACATTCTGCATAGACTGGGTGCATGGCCACATGTGCAAATGGCTCGAGATACCTATTAAGTCCATCAATATATAGCATATAGTCCACACACAAAAACAGTGACCAGGGATATTTTAGGGAGCAGGCGGGGCCCATGACTTACATCATAGGAGCCTACACAACACAAAACACGGTTGCTGTATGTAGCTTTTATTTTATTTGTTTTTTATCTTATACAGTGGTACCTCTGGTTGCAAACGGGATCTGTTCTGGAGGCCTGTTCGCAACATGAAAGAAGCGCAACCTGCAGCGGTGCGTCTGCGCATGCACGGGTTGCGATTCGCCGCTTCTGCGCATGCGCAGGCTAAACATGCCCAGTTCCCTTAGCCGTTCCTCATAAGGCATCGTTTCCAGGCCTTTGACCATTTTGGTTGCCCTCCTCTGGACACGTTCCAGTTTGTCAGTGTGCTTCTTGAACTGTGGCGCCCAGAACTGGACACAGTACTCCAGGTGAGGTCTGACCAGAGCAGAATACAGTGGCACTATTACTTCCCTTGATCTAGATGCTATACTCCTATTGATGCAGCCCAGAACTGCATTGGTTTTTTTAGCTGCCGCGTCACACTGTTGGCTCTTGTCAAGTTTGTGGTCAACCAAGACTCCTAGATCCTTTTCACATGTACTGCTCTCAAGCCAGGTGTCACCCATCTTGTATTTGTGCCTCTCATTTTTTTTTGCCCAAGTGCAATACTTTACATTTCTCCCTGTTAAAATTCATCTTGTTTGTTTTGGCCCAGTTCTCCAATCTGTCAAGGTCGTTTTGAAGTGTGATCCTGTCCTTTGGGGTGTTAGCCACCCCTCCCAGTTTGGTGTCATCTGCAAATTTGATCAGGATGCCCTTGAGTCCATCATCCAGGTCGTTGATAAAGATGTTGAATAAGACCAGGCCCAAGACAGAACCCTGTGGCACCCCACTAGTCACTCTTCTCCAGGATGAAGAGGAACCATTGATGAGCACCCTTTGGGTTCGGTCAGTCAGCCAGTTACAAATCCACTGAGTGGTAGCATAGTCAAGACCGCATTTTACCAGCTTCTTTACAAGAATATCATGGGGCACCTTGTCAAATGCCTTGCTGAAATCAAGGTAGGCTACATCCACTGCGTTCCCTTCATCTACCAGGCTTGTAATTCTGTCAAAAAACGAGATCAGGTTAGTCTGACATGACTTATTTTTTAGAAATCCATGCTGACTATTGGTGATCACAGCATTCCTTTCTAGGTGCTCACAGACTGTTTGCTTAATGATCTGCTCCAGAATCTTCCCTGGTGTTGATGTCAGACTGACTGGGCGGTAATTATTTGGGTCCTCTCTTTTCCCCTTTTTGAAAATAGGGACAACATTTGCCCTCCTCCAGTCTGCCGGGACTTCGCCTGTTCTCCAGGAATTTAGATTTCCATTTGGAAACAAACCAGAATCCTTTCTCCTAGGTATCATGTCAGAGGAAATAAAAAGAACGGTCAGACCAATATTTATGTATGCAACTACAGCGGCAGGGTTAAAGACAGGGTTAAAGGTAAAGGTAAAGGGACCCCTGACCATTAGGTCCAGTCGTGGCCGACTCTGGGGTTGCGGCGCTTATCTTGCTATATTAGCCAAGGGAGCCGGCGTACAGCTTCTGGGTCGTGTGGCCAGCATGACTAAGACGCTTCTGGCGAACCAGAGCAGCGCACAGAAACGCTGTTTACCTTCCCGCCGGAGCGGTACCTATTTATCTACTTGCACTTTCACGTGCTTTCGAATTGCTAAGTTGGCAGGAGCAGGGACCGAGTAACGGGAGCTCTCCCCGTCGTGGGGATTCAAACCGCTGACCTTCTGATCAGCAAGTCCTAGGCACTGTGGTTTAACCCACAGTGTCACCCGCGTCTCAGCAGCAAGGTTATTGATTGCCAAAAATTGGAAAAGCAATAGCGTCCCAACTAAAACAGACTGGTTACCTAAAATGATGGAATACTTCTATATTGCCGAACTAACAGGAAGGATATGGTACAAAAAGTGAATAAGGAGTGGACTATCTTTAAGAAGAAGAAGAGAAGAGTTTGGATTTGATATCCCGCCTTTCACTCCCCTTCAGGAGTCTCAAAGCGGCTAACATTCTCCTTTCCCTTCCTCCCCCACAACAAACACTCTGTGAGGTGAGTGGGGCTGAGAGACTTCAAAGAAGTGTGACTGGCCCAAGGTCACCCAGCAGCTGCATGTGGAGGAGCGGAGACCCAAACCCGGTTCCCCAGATTACGAGACTACCGCTCTTAACCACTACACCACACTGGCTCTCAGGAAGACATCAAAATTTATGTGGAAAAAGTAGAATTTCTAACAGATATTGAGTGAATGCAGAAAATGATTAGACTGAAAGGAGAGTAAAGTTAAAATTAAAGAAGAGATTAAAGAAATAATGAGATTAAAGAAATTTGATTGAACAGGATTGGAAAAAGTTTAAAGACTATTTACAAAAATACTGTAAAATTGTTGAGTGTTAATATGATGTGGGAAGTGAAGGTAACAGGGTTTGTGTGACTTGGTTAAATGTGAATGAAAAGAAGAATGTTAAAAAGGATAGGGGGCTATGAACAGAACATTATTATGTCATAGTATATAAGATGAGGTATGGATTAAAATAATGAAAAATTGGGACATAATAACTAGAAGAATATAAAATTAAGTATGGTTAAGATAAGGTTTTGAACTTGCTGAATTTGATTGGAATAAAGAGGAACACAAAAAAGGGGGATGTGAGGAGGTCAAGACAGAGGGGCATGGAATTTCATAAATTTAAGAAAGTGGGTTTTTTTTCCCCTTTCTTTTTTCTTATTTTTCTTTTTCTTTTTGCTATATATTTTTGCTTTTCTGTTGTATGTGTTTTCTATATGAGCTTTATGTATGGAAACGATACATTTTGAAACGATGAATCTTTTGTTTTGTAAAACCTTAATAAATATTTACTTTTTTAAAAAAATAAAGAAATAATGAAATGCGTTTAAGCCAGTTGGAAAAATAAAGTCGCGTAACAAGAACGGCTGGAAGTCAAGTCACTTGGTTGATGTCTTTGTGGGATAGCTGTGTAGGTATGTGATATGTACAGTATAGGTAGGTATTATATAGAGTAATGTAGGTATGTTTTATGTTATGGAAATAAGGTAGTGTGTTGTGTACGTGTATTGTGTAAATGCATATGTATGTGTTTTATATGCTAATAAAATTTAAATAATAATAATAATAAGGATAGATGTTGCAGAAACAGGAGTGCGAACGTTCTGGGAGTGTGGGCTTGCGAGAGCACATCTTTCTTTGAGACCTTTGAGATATTGTTGTTGTTGTTTAGTCATTTATTCGTGTCCTATTCTTCGTGACCCCCTGGACCAGAGCACACCAGGCCCTCCTGTCTTCCACTGCCTCCCGCAGTTTGGTCAAACTCATGCTGGTAGCTTTGAGAACACTGTCCCACCATCTCGTCCTCCATCGTCCCATTCTCCTTGTGCCCTCCATCCTTCCCAACATCAGGGTCTTTTCCAGGGAGTCTTCTCTTCTCATGTGGGGGCCAAAGTATTGGAGCCTCAGCTTCAGGATCTGTCCTTCCAGTGAGCACTCAGGGCTGATTTCCTTCAGAATGGAGAGGTTGGATCTTCTTGCGGTCCATGGGACTCTCAAGAGTCTCCTCCAGCACCACAATTCAAAAGCATCAATTCTTTGGCGATCAGCCTTCTTGAGATATTAAAAGCAACCAATTCTCTCTCTTCTGGAGCAATCACTTAAACAAGTGGTTCTCAAGCTTTTTTGGGTCGTACTTGTCTTCAGCCGGAACTCGCCG